>NW_028274816.1:28395000-29645000 GCF_037043125.1 Eumetopias jubatus
AATAAATTTAAGCCCAAAGCCTAAAATTTCTTGGCCTCTGCATTTATGGTCATTGTCTTGTCTTGGATGGGAAAGAAATGTTGATTTAACATGAAAAACTGGAAAACCCCAGTAAACTGCAAGTTGTTTTTTTCTTTTTGGTTTACCTTAAACCAAACTAATGAGGTAGTAATTTATTGCAAGCTCTTTTTTTGATAGAGACATATTTGTGCATCATAAAATGCACGCTATTTTAAACTGCACATTTCAGTGGTTATTAGTATAGTCAAAACTTGTATAACCATCACTAGAACATTTCCATTTTTTTGGTCTTTCTCTTGCCGAAAAAAAAAAACAAAAAACCCTTGTAACCATTAGCAGCCAGCTGCCCCCATTCCTTACCTTCTCCAGCCCCTGACAACCACTAATCTACTTTCTCTGTATGGATTTACTTACTCTGGATATTCCATGTAAGTGGAATCATAACATATGTGGCCTTCTGGCTTCTTTCACTTAGCGTAAGGTTTCTCAGGTTTATCTATGTTATAGCATGAAATCAGTACCTCATTTTTTGTGGCCAGACAATATTCCATCATATGGATTTTATACCAGTTTATTTATCCATTCACCGGCTGACAGACATCTGCATTGCTTCCACCCTTTGGCCATTATGAATGATGCTATGATGAACACTGTGTGGACAAGAGATACCCACTTGTCCCAGTGCTGTCTGTTGGAAAGATGACACTACACCATCTCCATTTAATTGTCTTGGCATCATGGTCAAAAATTAACTGACCAGGGGCGCCTGGGTGACTCAGTTGGTTAAGTGTCTGCCTTTAGCTCAAGTCATGATCTCAGGGTCCTGGGATCGAGCCCCACGTCGAGCTCTCTGCTCAGCGGGAAGCCTGCTTCTCCTTCTCCCCCTGCTCACTGCTCCCCCTCCTTGTGCTCTTTCTGTCAAATAAATAAATAAATAAAATCTTTAAAAAAAAAATTCAACTGACCATAGGGGTGCCTGGGTGGCTCAGTCAGTTGAGCATCAGATTCTTGGTTTTGGCTCAGGTTATGATGTCAGGGTTGTGAGAACGAGCCTTAGATCAGGCTCCATGCTCAGCAGGGAGTCAGCTTGAGATTCTCTCTCCCTCTCCCTTTGTTCCACACCCCACTCATGTTCTCTCAAATAAATCATCTTTTTAAAAAAAATTTAGAAAAAATTAACTGACCATAAATGTGAGGGTATACAGTAGCCCCCCATTCTTGAAACCAAGGATAGTACAGAACCCCATATATGTTTTTGCTTATACATGTATACCTATGATAAAGTTTAATTTATAAATTAGGCACAGTAAGATAACAATAACTAGTAAGTCATATGAGTGTGGCGTCTCTCTCTCTCAAAATACCTTATTGTACTGTATTTATTTACTCTTCTTGTGATGATGTGAGATGATAAAAGTCCTACATGATGAGAGGCAGTGAGGTGAATGATACAGGCACTGTGACCCAACGCTCGACTACCACTAACCTTCTGACTGTACATCAGGAGGATCATCTACTTCCGGACCACAACTGAGCACAGGTAACTGAAACCTCGGAAAACAAAACCACGAATAAGGAGGGACTACCATATTTCTGAACTCTCAATTTAACTCCACGGCTCTGGATGTGTTTTCTTATGCTGTACCACACTGTCTTCATTATTGTAGCTTTGTAATAAGTTCTGAAGTCCAAAAATGTGAATCCTCCAACTTTGTTCTTTTTCAAAAACGGTTTTGGCTATTCTGAGTCCCTTAAGTTTCCATATGATTTTATTTTATTTTTTTTAAAGATTTTATTTATTTATTTGTCAGAGAGGGAGAGAGAACACAAGCAGGGGGAGCGGCAGGCACAGGGAGAAGCAGGCTTCCCGCTGAGCAGGGAGGCCAATGCGGGACTCGATCCCAGGACCCTGGGATCATGACCTGAGCCAAAGGCAGATACTTAAACAACTGAGCCACCCAGGCATCCCTGATTTGATTTTATTTTTAAAGTATGTATGTATGTAATCTCTATACCCAACGTGGGGCTCAAACTCACAACCCTGAGATCAAGAGTCACAAGCTCTTCCAACTGAGCCAGCCAGGCACCCCTCCATATGATGTTAGAATTAGCTTATCAATTTCTATAAAGAAGCCACCTGGGATTCTGATAGGAACCGCACTGAATCTGTACATCAATTTGGGAGTACTGCCATTTAACCATATTAAGTCTTCCAACCCATGAACGTGGATGTCTTTCCATTTATTTAGATTTCTAGTATCTTTTGCAGTATTTTGGAGATTTCAATGTACAAGTCTTAAAGATCTTCTATTAAATTTATTCCCAAGTATATTCTTCTTAATGCTTTTAAAGTAAAATTATCTTAATTTCATCTTTGGATTGTTCATTACTACTTTATCAAAATATAATTGATTTTTGTATAATTGATGTGGAGAACAAAGGCAAAAGAAATGTAGAAAAAAATTAAATTTCCTTACAACTTCCAGTCCACTGACAAGTTCTTGAGACAGGCAGGGTGACCTTCCTCCAGAAGCTTAACTGCCTCAATGTTAATACTTTAATGGAGGTCAAAAGCAACCTTAGCTTGATATTAGCCCGACCTCCAGGATGCTGTCTTTTTTAACATCTAAAAATTCCTTTGGAAACTTCCATTATCTCTCCCCCTCCACCCCAAGATATATGTTAGCCATCATCCTTCAAACATATGGCCCAGTGATATCCATTTGAAAGGTCTCATGAACCAATCTTAACAGCAGCTAGCTCTTCCTCAAGGTCCTGAAAGCCTTGCTTCCAAATTCCTTAGAGATTTACGCTCTCCCTAACTCCCTCACAACTTAAAAGTATATAATCAATCACTCTGCACAATCCCAGCATAGCTCTTTCTGTCCACAGGGCCTGTCCCTGTGCTTTAATAAAACCATCTTTTTTGGGCACCTGGGTGGCTCAGTTGGTTAAGCGACTGCCTTTGGCTCAGGTCATGATCCTGGAGTCCCAGGATCAAGTCCCGCATCAGGCTCCCTGCTTGGCGGGGAGTCTGCTTCTCCCTCTGACCCTCCCCCATCTCATGTGCTCTCTCTCTAAATAAATAAAATCTTAAAACAACAACAACAACAACACAATCTTTTTTGCACCGAAAACATCTCAAGAATTCTTTGACTGTTTGCTGCTGGACCCCAACATTCCACATCATAATGATCTTGTATCCTGCCTTGCTGAACTTGTTTATTAATTCTCATAGTTTTTTGGAGGATTGCTTAGACATTTCTATATGTAAGATCATGTCATCTGTGAATATAGTTTAACTTCTCCCTTTCCAATTTGGATGCCTGTTATTTCGTTTTCTTGTGTAATTGCTGTGACTAAAACCTCTAGCACAATGCTGAACAGAAAGGCATGAGGGGACATCCTTGCCTTGTTCCTATCTTGGGAAAGCATCCACATGTTTCATGATTAAGTAAGATGCTAGTGGTGAGTTGGTTTTTCATAAAGTGACCTTTATCAGTTTGAGGAAGTTCTCTTCTATTCCTAGTATGTTGAGTGTACTTCATTCCTTTGTTTCTTTTTTTTTTTAACAACTGAATAATATTCTACTTCCAGTGTATGGATGTGGCAGAATGAGAAATATATTTGGTCTGTCCTCAGTTCCTGGGACAGAGCTCTTAAAACCCTCAGATTTTCCTGCACATAAGAGTGTCTTTTGTTCTTCATACTAAGAGCCCCTTTTGATCACACAGGGAGTTTAATGCTAATGAGATGACTTAAGGTGGAGCCCCTAGATAGAGTCTCAGGATGGAGCCGGGCACTAGAAAGACCAAATGATTACAGTGTTGAAACTTTTAATCCACCCATTGACCTCAGGAAAGGGGAAGGGGAGCTGAGATTAGGCTCCATAAAAACCTGAAAGTGAGGGCGCCTGGGTGGCTCAGTTGGTTAAGCGACTGCCTTCGGCTCAGGTCATGATCCTGGAGTCCCGGGATCGAGTCCCACATCGGGCTCCCTGCTCGGCGGGGAGTCTGCTTCTCCCTCTGACCCTCTTCCCTCTTGTGCTCTCTATCTTTCATTCTCTCTAATAAATAAATAAAATCTTAAAAAAAAAAAAAAAACCTGAAAGTGAGATGTGATGCATTTCTAGGTTAGTAAACACATCCAGGTGCTGAGAGGGTGGGATTCCTGGAGATAGCCCGAAAGCTCTGTATGCACACTCCCCAACACCTATGCATATCTTCCATCTGGCTGTTCGGGAGTTGTATCCTTTATAATAAACTGGTAAACTTAACGAAAAGTGCCTTCCTGAGTTCTGTGACCATTCTAGCCAATTATAACATCTTAGGAAGGGACTGTGATTATAATTTACAGATAACTGGTCAAAGGTATGGATGGCCCAGGACTTGTGATTGGTGTCTCAAGTGAGGAGTAGTCTTGTGGGACTAAACCCTTGTAGACTTACTAACACTGGATATGCTAACTCCAAGTAGTTAGTATCAGAATTGAAATGTTGAACCCCCCAGTTGATGTCTGGAGAATCAGAGAAATGGCTATTGGTACTGGAAAACCCTCCAGAATAAATGGACATTTTATTTATCCATTCCTCAGTTGACAGACATTGGGGTGTTTCTAGTGACTACTATGAATAATGTTATGAACATTTGTGTAAAAGTTTTTGTGTGGACATATGTTTTCATTTTTCTTAGGTATTTACCTAGGAGGAGAATTTTTGGATCATATGGTAAATCTGTGTTTAATTATTTGAGGAACTGCCAATTTTTTTCTAAAGCAGTTACACTATTTTACACCCTACCAGCAATTTTTCTATGCCCTCATCAACACTTGCTATTTCCATGTTTTTATTTTTTTTTTTAAGTAGGCTCCACGCCAAGCATGGAGCCCAATGTGGGGCCTAAACCAATGACATTGAGATCCAGACCTGAGCTGAGATCAAGAGTTGGGCGCTTAACCAAGTGAGCTACCCAGGCGCCCCACCATCTTTTTATTATAGTCATCCTAGTGGGTGTAAAGTGGTACCTGACTGTGGTTTGATTTGCATTTCCCTAGTGAATAATTATTTATTGCAATCTCTCTCTCTCTCTTTTAAAGATATTATTTATTTATTTGAAAGAGACACAGAAAGAGAGGGAACACAAGCAGGGGGAGTGGGAGAGGGAGAAGCAGGCTCCCCACAGAGCAGGGAGCCCGATGCAGGGCTCAATCCCAGGACCCTGGGATCATGACCTGAGCCAAAGGCAGATGCTTAACGACTGAGCCACCCAGGCGCCCCTGCAATCTCTTTAAAAATTACATGTTATTTAAAATTATTGCAGACATTTAAGTGGATACAACCTAAGTAAGGATAGCTTTAAATCACACTGAAATTTTGGCCAAAAACCACAAAAACACATTGGCATAAGATTATTCATTTCAGGACTCTTCATAATAACAAAAGACTAGAAACAACCCAAATGTTTATCAAAGAAAACTAACTGAGTAAACTCTGGTACACTTATACAATGAAATAGTTTGCATGTTAAAAGAAATGAATGAGGAAACTAAGTATTACTATCAAGTGAGCTCTAGAATATAAACTAAGTAGAAAAAAGCAAGGCAGAGAAAACTATATATAGTATAGTTAATCTAAGTCAGGGGAGATAAATATAACCTTTTTTATTGGAAGGATAAACATTAAAGAGGTTACTTATGGTATAAAGAGAGAATAGGTAGAGGGAACGCAGAAGCTAAACTTATTTGAAAATGTTTTTATCAATTTTGTATAAGTACAAAATAAAATTTAAGTAGAAACAAAAGTGATCCCTAAAAAGATAAAACAAATGAGGGAGCCTGGGTGGCTCGGTTAAGCATCCGACTCTTGGTTTTGGCTCAGACCATGACCTCAAGGGTTGTGAGATCAAGCCCCGCGACTCCATGCTCAACGGGCTCAGCATGGAGTCGGCCTGGGATTCTCTCTCCCTCTGCCCCTCCCCCACTTAAAAAAATAAAACAAAACAAATAAACCTAATATGTATCTAGATGGTGGCATTACTATAAAAAGAAATACTATTCCAAGAGACTTAGAATTTGACTCTACATTTCTACTGAAATATACCGAGGACAAAAAGAACTGCAAAAACAAAACCACCAACTTAATCCATTTGTACTAACCACACTCTGTGATGGTAGTGTTGGTACTGTCATTCTGAGACTTTCATTGTATATTGTGAAATAAAACAAATGGGTATTTATGTGATATCCTATTGTGTTTGATCTCAGTTTAGGAAGGTAGAAACTTCAGATGTAAGATAACTCAAGAGTCCTAAATTTGAGGAACCACCATACTGTTTTCCAGAATTGCTGAATCACTATACTGTACATCTGAAACTAATATAACACTGTACATTAATTATACCAGAATAAAAAGAGAAAGAGTCCTAAATTTGATCTGGAAGTAGCAGTATTGTCTTTAGAGTAAGGAAATCAAAACAAAACAAAGTTCTTTGCTCTGTGTACTGAGAAGTCCTTGTGACAATGACCTCCTCAGTAGCAACTAGCAATTCCTTAACCCTAGTGTGTTGAAATAGTGTTTCCCACCAAAAGGCCCCAGGACTCCTACATTAGAGAGTGGATACCAGGTCTGGGGCAGGACTTGTACTAAATGGGCCTGGGATATTCTGACATACCAGATAACATGGAAGTGAGGGTCACAATAAGAAACACTATTGGCTACTACTGAAGCATGTTAGTCAACAACTCATTTTGAAAACAGGTAAATAAAAACAAAGAATCAAGCATTTATCTTATCTTTCCTATATGAACTGGGAACCAAACAGGTTTATACTTATGGAAGTATTACAGCTAATAAATTAAGAAGGAATGACAGAATTAGACTGTCAATGCTACAGACTGAATGTTCCTGTCTCCCCAAAATTCACACTGAAATCTAAGCAAAATGTGATGGTATCTGGAAGTGGGTCCTTTGGGCGGTGTATAGGATATGAGGGTGGAATCCTCATAAATGGGATTAGTATGCTTAAAAAAGAAATCCTAGAAAACTCCCTTGCCCTTTCTGCCACGTAAAGACAGTAAAAGGCCAAGAACCAGAAAGCGGGATCTCACCAGACATCGATCTTCAACCTGGGCTTTCTAGCCTCCAGAACTGTGAGAAATAAATTACTGTTGTTTATAAACCACCCAGTCTCCAGTAATCTATTACATCAGTTTGAAGAGATTAAGACAGTCACCATTTTGCAACCACAAATGGATCTAGGATCAATAGCTACTAACATCACAAAAACAGAAAACTAGGAATTATGTCTCCTATATAGCACTCTGAAACAGTTTTGAAAATAAAAATTATATATATATTGGAACCTAATTAAATCTTTAGATACACGTACCAACTTACAGGAAACAGAGAGGCCAAAGAAACATTAAATTCTATTATGGGGGGGCGCCTGGGTGGCTCAGTCGTTAAGCGTCTGCCTTCGGCTCAGGTCATGATCCCGGGATCCTGGGATCGAGCCCCACATCGGGCTCCCTGCTCGGCGGGAAGCCTGCTTCTCCCTCTCCCTCTTCCGCTTGTGTTCCTCCTCACTGTGTCTCTCTCTGTCAAGTAAATAAATAAAATCGTAAAAAAAAAAAAAAAAATTCTATTATGGGGTGTAACCAGCAAAATCTAGGATGTGGGAAACTCTATAGGACAAACAACCTAGTTTCTTCATCAAATATATTTCAAGTAAAAATAAAGGAGATGGAATGGAAATTTTTTTTTTAAAGATTTTATTTATTTATTTGAGAGAGAGAATGAGAGAGAGAGAGCACATGAGAGGAGGGAGGGTCAGAGGGAGAAGCAGACTCCCTGCTGAGCAGGGAGCCTGATGCGGGACTTGATCCTGGAATTCCAGGATCATGACCTGAGCCGAAGGCAGTCGCTTAACCAACTGAGCCACCCAGGCGCCCGAGATGGAATGGAAATTTTAAGATTATAAAGGAACTAAGATATAACAACCAACCCACAAGCCTGGGCCTTACTGAATCCCGATTCAAACAAACTCTAGGAAAATAACCAAACACAAGACAAATCAGACAATTAAACAATGACTGGATATTTGGCAATATTATGAAAACAATTTTTTTTCAGGCATGATATCATAACTGTGCTTAAAGAAGAAATACATACTAAAATATAAATATATAATATTATAATATTTATAGGTAAATATTTTTCCTTTAGAGAGAAGTATTAAAATATTTACAAGCAAAATTATATTCTGGGATTTGCTTCAAAATCAATCAATAAATAATAAATAATATGGTGGGGTAGATAGAAGTATAGATGAAATACGATTGGGCACTAATGTTTAATTACTGGTGGGCAAAAAAAAAGAAAAAAATAAATGGACCATGGTATTAGAGAAGTAACAGTAATAAAAAAAATTATTTATCAAAGTTCTTAAACTACTTTTTTTCAACTTTAAAGCTTTTAATCATTTTACTGAATCTCTGTTCCATGCCTCTCTCTGGGAACAGAAGAGACTATTTGTAATTGAAGTAAAATTCTTCTACTTGCTGCTGTAATTACTTTTTGCGTTTAAAAGAAGAATTTCCACAGAAACTACCATAAACATCCATTCTAAGAATCTTAACTATACAATCATGTCTCCAATGAAATAGCTGTTTATATGATACCAATATTATAAAAGATTTTTTACTGTAACATAAAGGAAAAGTTAACAGAAAAATAAGCTTGCTTGCTTTAATGAACTAAGTGGTTTTCACTGGGAGTATACTTAAGCACAAGAAAAGTTAAATGTGAATCACAACCTTCATGTAATTCCTGTTTCTCAAGGAATATTTAAAATCCAGACAGCATGAAAGCCATTCATTTAGAAAACTGATGGGGTAAATTTCCAAAGGGAAAATTATCACTTATATCAGGAATGGCAAATATCTAGCAACCATGTCTCTGCTTCCTGGCTTCCCTTTCCTTAGAAAAGCATCATGAGGGGCGCCTTGTTAAACATCTGACTCCTGATTTTGGCTCAGGTCATGATCTCAGGATCTTGAGATCGAGTCCTGAGTCAGGCTCTGCGCTGGGTGTGGAGCTTGCCTAGGATCCTCTCTCCGGCCCCCACCCCTGCTCTCTCTCAAAAAAAAAAAAGAAAGAAAAGAAAGAAAAGAAAGAAAAGAAAGAAAGAAAGAAAGAAAGAAAGAAAGAAAGAAAGAAAGAAAGAAAGAAAGAAAGAAAGAAAGAAAGAAAGAAAGAAAAAGAAAGGAAGGAAGAAAGGAAGAAAGGAAGAAAAAGAAAAAGAAAGGAAGAAAGGAAGAAAGGAAGAAAGAAAGAAAGAAAGAAAGGAAGAAAGGAAAGAAAGAAAGGAAGAAAGAAAGAAAGAAAGAAAGAAAGAAAAGAAAGAAAGAAAAAGAAAGAAAAAAAGAAAGAAAAAGAAAGAAAGAAAGAAAGAAAGAAAGAAAGAAAGAAAGAAAGAAAGAAAGAAAGAAAGAAAGAAAGAAAGAAAGAAAAAGAAAGAAAGGAAGAAAGAAAAGAGCATCATAAGATAGTGGAAAGATTTTGAGTTTTGTAGTCAGACAAACCTGAGTGTGAATCTGGATTCTGTCTCTTATTACTTTGAGCAAATTAACAAACCTATCTAAACCTGTTTATCTGTAAAATGAAATAACTATTACCATCATTCTCTCCTGAGGCTTGTTGAAGGAACAGAGTGCCAAGCCATTACTGCTACTACTACCTGAAGGGTAGAAAAATATCCAGCAGAGCTAGGGGAAAGAAGATACTGGCCCACAAAGAAATACTGGACTATCTGCCTTCAAGATCCAGCCTATGTGAGAAGTAGTATGTGGAAGCCCTGCAGTGAACTGTGTTGATCTGTGAGGAAAGAGCATAAAGGATGTACACAAGCCAAGTGATTCTTCTGCTTTTTTTAAATGAGCTTTCTATTTTATTTTTATTATTTCTTTAAGTTAGCTTTACACCCAATGTGGGGCTTAAACTCACAACCCTGAGATCAAGAGTCATGTGCCCTACTGACTGAGCCAGCCAGGTACCTCTAGTCAAAAGATTCTTTTTTTTAGATTTCATTTGTTTGTTTGAGAAAGAGCACACAAGCGAGCGAGCACAAGCAAGGGGAGGGGGCAGAGGGAGAGGGAGAAGCAGGCTCCCTGCTGAGCAGGGAGCCCGATGCAGGGCTCAATCCCAGGACCCTGGGATCATGACCTGAGCTGAAGGCAGACGCTTAACCAACTGAGCCACCAGGTGCCCCAAGATTTTTTTTTTTTTTAAGTATTTATTTATTTGAGAGAGAGAAAGAGCACGCATGTGTGAGCACATGGCAGGGGAGGGGCAGAGGAAGAACGAGAGTCTTCAAGCAAACTCGTCACTGAGCACAGAGCCCGGAGCCTGGACCCTGACTGAGATCATGACCTGACCTGAAATCAAGAGTTGGACGCCTAACGAACTGAGCCACCCAGGTGTGCTCAAATGATTCTTTATGTGGGCTAGAGATGACTGCTTCAGATCAACAATTAAGAATGACTTGTTTTAAAGTTAGCTGTAGAGATATTTCCTTTCCCACTAGGATTTCAGTCCTTTGAGGACAGACTTTTTTCTTTCTTCTCTGTATCCTTAGCACAACATTTTGCCAAAAGTATTCTTCACTGCCAGGCAAAGGAAGGAGAGAAGGAGGGAGGGAAGAAGGAAGACAATTTCACTTAAGAACGAAGCAGCAGTTTGCTGGGCGCCTGCCACCAGCACTGCATTTGCCCACCTGGGAGGAGGAAGCTGAGGCACAGGAGGATGTGGCTGGGTGGGATGCAAAGCCCTTGTCTGCCTGACTGCAAGGATCCCAGATACAGAGATGCTGAAAAATCTACGACACATCTCCAGGGGAGGTGTCCTCATGAGGATATAAAATCATGGTGGCCTCAGAGATCCATTAGTTCGGACAAATGCACTGTGGTTAGGCAAGACATTCATATCAAGGGAAACTGAGTGAACAGTAAATGGCACTCTGTTTTATCTTTGCAATTCTTCTATAAATCTAAAATTTATTTATGTTCTTAAATATGGTAGGGCAAAAGGAGAAAGTGCAGTTTAAAAATTAGCTGCCTAGGGCGCCTGGGTGGCTCAGTTGGTTAAGCGACTGCCTTTGGCTCAGGTCATGATCCTGGAGTCCCAGGATCGAGTCCCGCATCAGGCACCCTGCTCAGCAGGGCGTCTGCTTCTCCCTCTGACCCTCCCCCCTCTCATGCTCTCTCTATCTCATTCTCTCTGTTAAATAAATAAATAAATAAATCTTAAAAAAAAAAAAATTAGCTGCCTAGGGCGCCTGGGTGGCTTAGTTAAGTGTCTGCCTTCGGCTCAGGTCATGATCCCAGGGTCCTGGGACTGAGCCCCACATCAGGCTCCCTGCTCAGCAGAGAGCTTGCTTCTCCCTCTCCCTCTGCTGCTCCAACTGCTTGTGCTCTCTCTCTCTGTCAAATAAATAAAATCTTAAAAAAAATAAAAATTAGCTGCCTAAATGCGATGGGGTATTCTGGATTGGATCCTGGAAGAGCAAAAGGTCACTCGTGAGAAAACTGGAATAAAGTCTAGAGTTTAGTTAATAGTTCTCATTGTTAATTTCTTAATTTTAGCAAAAGTTCCTTGGTCATGTAAGATATTAACTTTAGGAGAAGCTGGGTGAAAAGTATATGGGAACTCCGCATCATTTTAGCAACTTTTCTGAAGAAATTATTCTAAAATAACTTTTTCTTTTTTTCAAAGTAAGCTCTATGCCCAATGTGGGGCTTGAACTCATGACCCTGAGATCAAGAGTCACATGCTCTACCAAATGAGCCAGCCAGGTGCTCCTAAAATTGCTTTATTTTTATAAAAAGGAACAAAGAGTAAAAATTAAGTAAAATAAGTATTTTATATACTATATTTAAAATATAATTGTATTTGTAATTAAATAAACATAATTCTATTAAAAATGAGGCTAATTTATTAAACCTTAATTCTTAAATAGGTATCTTTTTAATATTGTTTTACAAAGTGGGAAGTAAGGCACTCTTCTGCTTAGTGTGGTGATCTCCAGGAAAAACATTTGTGCAACACTCAGCAACTCATGCAAGCTAAATAACCTGCTTTTTCCAGATAAACTACAGTTATTGACACTTGGGTATTTGGCAGACATTTTCTCATTTCTGAAAAAAGAACAGAGTCTGTCACTTCAAGAACGACTGCAGCCAATGATAAATTTTGAGCTTTCACATTTTGGAAAACTTCTATCTACCACTGTGAGTTGGACAGCTTCCCAGTACTTAAAGACTTTCTGATGAGATTGGCAGCATATTAATGAATGTGGCTTGTTAATGAAATTAGCCAACATTAGATCTATATAACCCAGTAAGCTAGTATTTTCCAAATGACTAATGCATGGTGTTATAAATCACGTATATTGATTAAAAAAAAATTCATTCAAAGTACAAGTGCCAAAGACTTTGATATAATAGTATAAAAAGTTTACTGATGCAGTCCCAGATCCTGTTTTGCAACCAAACGTTAAGAAACTACCACCGTTAGGGAGACCTGGGTGGCACAATTGGTTAAACGTCTAACTCTTGGTTTTGGCTCAGGTTGTGATCTCAGGGTCGTGAGATCAAGCTCTGCGTTGGGCTCCAGACTGAGTGTGGGGTAGGCTTGAGATTCTCTCTCCCTCTCCCTCTGCCCCTACTCTACCCCCTGCACATGCTCTCTCATACAAATAAATAAATCTAAAAAAAAAAAAAAAAAAAGAAAGAAACCACTACCATTCATAGTTTGGTGTAGTATCACAGAGTGATGTCCAAAATTATCTAACAACTATTAGAATTCTCCTTCCTTTGCAACTACATACCTGTGTGAGGCTAGATTTTTTTCACATAATTCAACCAAAATAACATCAAAATAGACTGAATAGAGAAGCAGATCTGAGATCCAGCTATCTTAAGCTTGACAATGAAAAGATAAAATCACAACGTGGTAGCCCCTCTTAACCAGTTTTGCTTTCCATGGTTTCAGTTACCCGCAGCCAATCACAGTCCAGCAGCAGGTTACCCTCCTCCTACCCCACAGCTAAGTCAACAGCAGACTGAAACTACATCACATTGCCTACATCACTCTGCTCACTTCCTCTCATCACATAGGCATTTTATCATCTCCCATCCTCACATGAAGAGGGAAGGAACAGTACAGTAAGATAGTCTGGGAGAGAAACCACACTCACGTTAACTTTTACTACAGTGTGTTATTACCATTGTTCTATTACTAGTTATTGTTGTTAATCTCTTACTGTATCTAATTAATAAACTAAACTTTATTATAAGTATGTATTGTATAGGACAAAACATAGTACGTAGGTTTGGTACCATCTGTGGTTTCAGGTACCACTGGGTGTCTTGGAATGTAACCCCCACAGATAAATGGGATTACTGTTCTAATCTCGTCACTAATTTTTCTGGGGGAAAATATAGTTATTTATATTATGTTAACATGTAATAGGTTTAGTATTGTTATTTCAAAATGAATTCATAAATATTTTAAACTGCTCTCAATTTTAGACCCTACATCATCTGTTTTGACTCTTCTTACTGCAGGTAAGTGAAAGATTCTGTTTAATTTCTAGATTCTATCCTGCAATAATTACATCTTTGTTAACTAAAAAAAAATGTTTTCAGTTTTAATTTCTTATACTATAAATGACAGTTATAACCCACTCATTAATTTTACAGAGTTGCAAAGAGGTCTTGAAAACAAAAAGTTTGAGAATAGTTGATGTAGGGTCATGTGCACATAAGTTTCATTTCTGCAATAGGGGAAAAAAAGGTCAGATTCTTTTTTTTTTTTTAAGATTTTATTTATTCATTTGGGACAGAGAGAAGTGCATGAGCAGGGGGAGGGCAGAGGGAGAGGAAGAAGCAGGCTCCCCACTGAGTCAAGAACCTGATGTGGGACTCGATCCCGGGATCCCAGGACCACGACCTGAGCCGAAGGCAGACGCTCAACCATCTGAGCCACCCAGGCACTCCCAAAAGGTCAGATTCTTACTAACAGAATAATTCACACCATTGGCTCCAAAATAGCAAAGCTCTGCAGAGGGTGATATGCAGTGAAGTGGATTAAGTTCTGATGTTTAGTTAGTTTGTACACTGATTTTTTACCTTTAGAGAGAGAGAAGAAAAAAAAGACAAAACAACAACAAAACCACCAAAATCTTATGCTGTGGGTTTGGCAAACCATTAAGCCAATCTTCCCTGAGACTCCATGCCTCTGCAGCCTATAAGCAGCTTCATGGACTACTGCCACCTCCACCTAGCACTAATGCAAGTGCTCACTTTCTATCTGATTTTCCTATCTCCTCCTCCAGGAGTAAGAGCCCCAAACAAATCTGGAGACATAGTCAGCACCATTAAAAATAACTGGTTTTGGGGGCACCTGGCTGGCTCAGTCAGTGGAGCATGCGACTCCTGATCTCAGGGTCCTGAGTTGAAGCCCCACATTGGGCATGGAGCCTACTTAAAAACAAAAACAAAACAAGTGGTTTGAATTCAGAACAAAAGGATAACCACCTCTGGCCCCAAACGGATGTGCTTTGCTGTCTACTTGACCAAAGTCAATTTCTCTGAGTGCCAGTGTTTCGTATGTACCATCTAAAGTTTTCAATGTTTTGTTCACTGTGCTATCAAACCAAACCTCACATTTGCATTGCTAATGGCTACTCTCCAAAGAAAACTGAAAACAATCTCCTGAGAGACAACTAGTTTCTACTTGGCTAAATCTTGAATACTTTCTACCTTTTCATATGTTCATCTCCCAACAGAGCTTGGAATACCTGTTTTGTGACTTACCCACACATGCTTCTTAACACATCAGATAAAAGATGGCTTCTGGAAGGATGTCGTTTCAGAAACTAAACACACAGGTCCTTATACTACAATACAGCTTTATTTCATAGACTTGGGGACTTTGGGGTGGAGAGCAGGGAAGAGCCAGAGGCGTCTCCGAAGAGAATAATGCATGTAATCAGTCTCAACCCCTGATGGGTGTTGAGTCAGACAGCTGGGTGGTAAATCAAGTTCCTCGGAGCCAAAGTAGTGGGATAAATTCTAAATCCTGGCATCAGATGAGTAAGAGAAGCCTGGGGGAAAAGAGAGCTGAAACAATTCTTATGGTATGGGCAGATAAAGAAAGCATAAACCATTTTTCTTTTAAGATCAATTTACACATGTAGAATTATATCCACCTACTAATTCTACCAGTAACGTGAATAAATCAGGTTGTGTATAGTGGGGTCCGTGTAATTCTTATTAGTTACCAAGGTGTCACCAAGTCCTTAAGGCTACTGGATTATCCTGTCTATTAAGGTTTAAATGAAATTGGTTTGATCTATCATCTTATATTTAGGGAAAACATGCATCTTCCCACTCTCTTCTGGATATTCTAAGGATCTCTCATGTATTAGTTGATTCTTTCAATTCTTTTGGTTGTGTGGAACTCATAACCTCCACTGTCACTCATCTTCAGCACACACTGTCCATACACACAACATTCCATTTGTTGGGGCTCCATGATGGATACCAACTCAATTCTGCCACCAATGCAAAGCTGTAGGCCATTTCAAACCTTTACAGAAGGTTTCAGGATGGGGAGGTACAGGAGAGCTTGGGCGTGAAGGAGGGGAGAAATCTCAACCCAGCACAGTAAATGACTTTTGTAATAGATAATTAGCCATCTCTCTTTTCTGGAGTCTGTGGGAACTTCTCACCAGCTATCCAATCCCTCAAGGTCCTGAATGGTCAAGAACTCTCTGAAGTTCTATGTCAAATTTATGTAGGTGCATATATGTAATTTTTCTCGGGGGCAGGTCCATAATTTTCATCTGATTTTCGAAGGCCTCGAGATCCAAGAAAGGTTAAGACCTACTTCGTATTTAGATGAACATCAAAGCATACTCTAATACCAGAGGAAATCACTCTCTCCACCAGATAATCGAATCAGTAATAGGGAATAGGGATATGCAAATTAAAATTATAGGACATATAATAAAGTTTGAGATTAGTTGACATAGGGTCATGTGCACATAGGCTTCATTTCTGCAACAGGGGGAAAAAAGGTCAGATTCTTACTAACAGAATAATTCACACCATTGGCTCCAAAACAGCAAAGCTCTGCAGAGGGTGATACGTTAACACTGAGGCTGCCGAGGACTGGAGAAGCAGCAACTCTCACTTGCTGCTAGCCTGATTAACCACTTCGAAAAACAAATTGCAGGGATGTCTGGGTGGCTCAGTCGGTTAAGCGTCTGTCATCGGCTCGGGTCCCACATCGGGCTCCTTGCTCGGTGGGGAGCCTGCCTCTCCCTCTGCCTGTCGCTCCCCCTGCCTGTGTGCTCTCTCTGACAATAAAGTCTTAAAAAAGAAAGAAAGAAAAACAAATCGCCATAATCTTTTTTTTAGCAGATTTTATTTTAAAGTAATCTCTCCACCCACCATGGGCCTCAAACCTACAACTCAGAGATCAACAGTTGCTTGCTCTACCAACTGAGCCAGCCAGCGGCCCCCAAATCGCCATAATCTTCCTAGGTTAACATTTAAACGTACTCTGTTGCCAGCAAATTCACTCTCAGAAATTTTTCAAACTGATTTTTATACCCCAGTGGGCTCCTAGTCAATTTGGTGGGTCACAACCAGTGTTTTATTTTATTTTATTTATTTATTTATTTTAAAGATTTATTTATTTGACAGAGAGAGAGACAGCGAGAGAGGGAACACAAGCAGGGGGAGAGGGAGAGGGAGAAGCAGGCTTCCCACTGAGCAGGGAGCCCGATGCAGGGCTCGATCCCAGGACCCTGGGATCATGACCTGAGCCGAGGGCAGACGCTTAACGGCTGAGCCACCCAGGCGCCCCAGTATTTTATTTTAATGAAAGAGAATAGAATAGAATGTTATATTTTTACCTCACTACAAACAAGTATTGCATTTTACCTTATTATACATTAGTAAAATTTTTGTTTCATTAGTGTGTGCATGTGCACTGGGGTTATAATGAAAATGATTTCTTACTATGGGCTCACTTCCCAGAACAGTGACCTGGGCAAGCTCTTATGTATGTACACAAGGAAGCATGTATAGGAATGTTCACAACAATATTTTTCCAAAAGCAAAAAACTGGAAACAATGTTAAAAAAAAAAAAAAAGAGTAAGAACTGTGGCATATTCATACAATGGAAAATAAAGCACTGAATATGAATGAACTAAAGCTACTGCATCAACATGGATCTCAAAATAATGTTAAGTGAAAAAAAGTGAGGGAAAAATACATATCATAAGACAGCATTTATTTCAAGCTTAAAGACAAGGAAAATTAAATAATGATTGTTTAGGGGCACTCATACAAGTGATAAAAACTATATAAAGTAGGAGAATAACAAAAACAAAAATTAAGATGGTGGTTACTCACCTCTCCAGGATGGAAAGGGATGCAATGCAGGAGGAATCACAGGGAACTTCTTTAGTTGAGTAATGGACTCTTTCTTAAGCTGGGTACTGAGCCTAAGGGTGTGTGTTCTGTGTGTATCTCTTATATGCATGTTACACATATATTTTTTGTAAGTAGGACATATTTTGTAATGAACAGGAAGACAAAGCTGTCACTAAAATTAGTTTAATGACAACAGTTTTCAAGCAGTTTTGCTGGTCACCAACACTCATGAGCTCCCTTGAGTCCAGATTTGACCTCTAATATTAATCCAGGTGAGGTGACTCTAGGCCTTGGGGCAAGAAAACAATCAAGACTATTCTGGCACTTTCTAGCGCTGCAAGAAAGCAAGAATACCAAGCCAGTCCGAGTTGTGCAGAAAGGACAAAAGGGGTCAGCTTAAAGACAAAGCCATTAGACTGCAACAGCTACAGCATCAAAAAGAAAATAACCATGGCTAACTGAAACAAACTAATTTTGTAAAAATAATTTAGCATCACAAATGGGATGTCCAGAGGGTCTAAAACGGGTTTTTGCATATGGCAAGAAAACAGGAGCTCTCCTCTTCCAACTCAGTAATGCCAAAAGGGAGCATAAGATAAAGACAGGAACAGCAAATATAATAACTTTTCTATAGCAGATCAAAATCCCCTCCCTTCTACCTTTCTATTAGCTGCAAAAAATCAAGATGATTGGGAATTAGCATCAGTTTACTGCCAACACAGATAGTAATAAGTTGTATACTTTATCTGTTAAGTTGTTTAGAGTGTTTAAAAGAACAAGCCACATTAAATTTTAATTAATGTTTAATATTTAAACATTAATTTTCAGTAAACAAATTAAATATTAAACCACAGAAATGATATAGATAAAATGTTTAAAAGTTATATATAAGGGGGCGCCTGGGTGGCTCAGCTGGTTAGGTGTCTGACTTGATTTCCGCTCACGTCATGATCGCAGGGTCACAAGACTGAGCCCCTTGTCGGACTCCACGCTCCTTGGGGAGTCTGCTTGGGATTCTCTCTCTCCCTCTGCCTCTCTCCCACTCAGGCATGATCTCTCTCTCTCAAATAAATAAATCTTTAAAAAAAGTTGTATATAAAACTTTTTTAAAAAGCAATAACAAATGGAAGTTCATTGTCTACATGGTCTCTCGTATTAATCCAACTTCTTGAATGTTAAGATACATTTCTGGCTATCTTTCAAACATACCACCCATTTCCCAATTTTCTTCCTATAACCAACATTTGTTAATTCAACAACTATTTATTGAGTGCCTTTTTTTTTTAACATTTTATTTATTTATTTGACAGAGAGAAACACAGCGAGAGAGGGAACACAAGCAGGGGGAGTGGGAGAGGGAGAAGCAGGCAGCCCGATGTAGGGCTCGATCCCAGGACCCTGGGACCATGACCTGAGCCGAAGGCAGACGCTTAACAACTGAGCCACCCAGGCGCCCCTATTGAGTGCCTATTTTTAACATAAACTATTCTAAGTGCTGCTGATACAGAGGTAAGTAAACAAAGCAGACTGGCTTCCATGGCCTTGGGGCTTATGACCTCACCATATAAATATGGCCCTGTACACTTTAACACTACCCAACCACAGCAATGAAATTCTGGGTTTAAGTCACAGATTCAAGTCCCTGTAAATGCCCCATAGAATGATAACAGCTATCAGTGTTACAGAGTTTGCTGCTTTGGGACAAGAGGTCCAGGAGGAACTCTAATTCTCATTTCAAAACACAATCTTAGGTCTGATATTACAAAAAATTTAGAAAGGGATAATGATATGGAAAGCTCATAGAATAAAAAAATGTTTAGAATACACAGTACAACTGCCAAGGCACCTGTGCCCTCCATAAATATGCTGCAGAAAATAACTCTGAACACACTGCCACGTTCTCTACTTGTCTGGTTTCTTTCTGAATTTCTCATGTTTGTTTCCTTTTTGGTTCCCTTGGTTTCCTTGTATTCGTTTTCAGAACTCTTATTATTTCTTTGCTCTCTTCCTTCTCCTATTCTGCAGCATGTAGCTACAGCAGGGGCTGGAAGTGTGGCCTAAGAAAAACAAGCCAAAGAGCCTGTCTTGACCAATAATTCCCATACCTTCAGGAAGTTATTTGTATAAGATGAAGAAAGCTCAGAAAAACTAAAGTATTTGATGAAGTTCTTCTTTCCCAGAGGTCTTTTTACTAGCCTCGAGGACTTGCATGTTCCTACAGTGTATGACCTCCACAGATTAGGGGATGAGAGTCACACAGGACAGTCCTGGGTCACTACTGGGCTTGTCCTGTTGCCACCTGTCTGCCCTGCAAGCTTTAAGGCATAAGTGTCCTTCACCCCGGAAACCGTATCTGTACGCAGACCGATGGTGTGGCCTGCAGTCTAAGGGGGAGCACCCTACTTTGGTGGAGAGGTAGGGCCAGGGTGTAGCTCCAGGAGTGCTGATGTCAACACTGTGTTGAAAGACCCAGCAAAGTAGAAATTAAAATACAGCACACTGCTCTTTTTAAAGAGTCAAACTCTTGTCTTCCTTCCAGACAAGGCAACCCTATCTGCTGGATTCTCCTGGACAGTCCCAGCTTTTTAACTTTATACTCTTTAATGTATTAACTTATTTAACATTAACATTTATTCACATTTAACTTATTTGTTATACCATTGTTAATACCTTCTGGTATATAAATCTGCAAATAAAAAAACCATATGACACAATAATGAAGCTAATCTCAATATACAACACAGGTTGTGAGCTGAAGTACCTTCCACAAGAGTACTCTCTGCTTTTCATTGCTACATGTACAAGCAAACATATAGTTCTGTTTCCAAGAAGGAAAAGAATGACTTCACCATGAAACTGCAGTTCACTGTGGGCCCTACTAACGACTGTAAAGCCTCCACTCTGTGGGTTCTTTGAAGAGAAAAGACACTAATTCTTTTTTTAAACCATGGTATTACATGGAACCAGAGGCAAGGGCAGACCTCAACGACAGCAAGCAAGAGCTTGCTACGGCAGGGGCAGATCTTGTGGCACTGGAGGGTCTTGGATCCATACAAGCTAACCGTCGGCTCCACAATCCAGCTGTCTGCCTCTAAGGACCCTGTGGTGAACGAGCCAAGAATCATGAATGAATAAACCATCACAAGGAAACAGATGAACTTCATCCAGACCCAAAATGTTGTTCTTGTTGCTTTAAGTAGGCTCCACACCCAGCGTAGAGCCCAACATGGGGCTTGAACTCACGACCGTGAGATCAAGACCTGAGCTGAGATGAAGAGTCGGCCGCTTAACCAAGTGAGACACCCAGCACTAGAGTCAGGTTTGGTACAAATCCAAATGGGGTCTTTTTTTTTCTTTTTCAAGTTTATTTTATTTGGAGAAAGATATTTAGAGAAAGATGTAACAAAAGGATGAGAAGGAAATATTTAAAACAGCAAGATGACTTCATGTATCAAAGTCTGAACACAAAAAGAACCATTCTGTGGCCCCCTCTTTTGACACGAGCCTTGCCTTATAAACTGCTTATTAATTTATTGCTCATCTCACACAACTGGGAAACCGGAACAAACGCAGGAAGCTTTTCAGCCCCGCAAAGATGGTGTTTGGGCAGGATATCTGTCTCCTGGCAACTGCCCACAACTGCTCAGCACTGACAAATGGGGAACTGATGTGAGCTCCCCAAAGATCCTCACTCGTTCATTTAATAACTCTGTCCTGACAAACTATTAGGAACCAAGTGCTAGACTGAGAACAGTGTGCAATGGACTTGATTCATGCCCTCAGGGAGCTAAGAGTCTAGTGGGGGAAAACAGAGGTGAAAAAATAAAATATACATGACAATCCCTGGAATTAAACATTGACCTGAGCGCCACAGAAGAAACGATGGGGGGCATGACAGTTGGAACCAACTGATTGGAGAAGTTATCTCCTGAGGCTCTTTCTCCTCTCTGACTTTATGTATCTAAAGGTAATTTTAAAAATCCACTATTTCAAGCACCTTCCTGCCTTGAGCATTATTTAATAATTCACCTTTAAAAATGGTAATTCATGTACAAGACAAATTTGAAAATAAGCCTCCCTTCTTCTCTCCTCTGTCTTCCAGCTACCAAACTCCCCCTCCCCCGAGACAAGTACTGTTCTTAGTTACTTGAGTATCTTTACAGAGATATACTAAACTTGCAGGTCCCAAAATGTGGCGAAGGGACACCTGAGATTTTTCAGGCAGTTGAATTCATGGCAGCACTAGGACATCACTTGGCTTTTTCTCTGTCATTCTCTCATGACGTCCACTAGGGTTTTCCAGAGGCTATGTGACAGGCAATGGTATCAGCACTTACAGTTAACGGAGTGTGTGAGGCAGGTACGAAGATGCGCCTCTCTTCTATTAAGAGACATTAAAGACATTTGTAAAAATGTAAAACAATGCCACTCTTCTCACTGAATTCCTTTTTGTTTTGGAAAATGTATTTACATTTCATAAAAATGCTACTTATACTAATATGTACTGAATTTATTATTGCTATTTGAAATAAGTATTTTAAATTTCTTAGTTTTAATTTTTTTTAAAGATTTTATTTATTTATTTGACAGAGACAAGGCAAGAGAGGTAACACAAGCAGGGGGAGTGGGAGAGGGAGAAGCAGGCTTCCCGCGGAGCAGGGAGCCTGATGCGGGGCTCGATCCCAGGACGCTGGGATCATGACCTGAGCCGAAGGCAGACACTTAACGACTGAGCCAGCCAGGTGCCGCCGTTTTAATTTCTAATATAGTAAATTCCCATAGATACCAAAAGCTCTTTGAGGTCCTCAATTATCTGTATGAATGTAGAAAAGTCCTAAATCAAATAGCTTGAGAACCATTAATGTAAACATTTATAAATGCTTGTCAGCCGTTCATTTTTAGCCCTAGAAAACACTGGTCATCTACTGCATCATTCCAGTGGATGTTCTGAGTGTGTTTTAAGTAGTCAGGTGGTAAAAAGGCAACCAATTACCTCTCTGTGACTATAATGTACTGTTGATTATTTGCCCCCCAACACTACACAAATTTCACCATGGTGAAAGGCTAGTTGTTTTTCCACACTGTTTTAAATGCTTGGTGTATTAATTTGCAGAGTTACTCTAAGCCCATAAAGAGCTTACAAATCAGAAAGTAATTATAGGGGAGGGGGGTGGGGGGATGGGTTAGCCTGGTTATGGGTATTAAAGAGGGCATCTTCTGTGTGGAGCACTGGGTGTTATGCACAAACAATGAATCATGGAACCCTACATCAAAAACTAATGATGTACTGTATGGTGATTAACATAACAATAAAAAGTTTAAAGAAAAAAAGAAAGTAATTATAAAGTACATGTGCTACCTGATGTTGAATGGCAAGGTTAAATTCATACCTGTCGTGGGAGAGAAGAGAAAGAAGATAATTTTAAATGGAATTAACACAGTAATGGTGGAGTAGCTTTTTTGGACTAACCCTCCCACAGACAGATAACAATTATAAACTCTGGACAAAACATTAAAACAGTTACGTGAAAGACTAGAGAGCAACCAATACGAGACAAGAAGAAAAAGGGAATGACTGTGAGAGCCGAGTTACAGCGTGGTGCCTACAGGCACTCACCAGTCCCCGCAGCATGGAGCGGCTAGAACTCAAGCAGAAAGCTGCATCTTCGTGGCTTGAGGAGACAGAGGCCTGAGTTTGGGTGTCAGAGCTGCTGGAAAATGAGGGGGGGCATCCCAACTCAATTAGAAGATATACAATCCACAACCCAGTTCAAAATTTGGCAAAAAGTGTTTTAAAAGACATTTCATCAAAGGAGATACCTAAGTGGCTAGTGAAACATGAGAAGATGCTCAACATCATTCGTCACTAGGAAAGTGCAAATGAAATACAATGAAGTATCACTAAACACCCACTAGATCGAAGAGAGTTACAATACCAGGTGTTGGTAAGGAAGTGAAGAAAGGGGGATCCCCTTATACCGATGGTGGGGATGGAAAATAGTGCAGTCACTTTGGAAAACAACTTGGCAATTTCTTTAAACAAACTTACCATACCACCCAGCAATTACAGTCCTCGGTATCAACCCAAGAGAAATGACAACACATGTCCACACAAAGACTTGTAACACGAATGTTCACTGCAGCCTAACAGCCAAAAAGTGGAAACCATCCAAATGAAGAAAAACAAAATGTTGTTTATCCATATAAAAGAAAATTATTCAGCTATAAAAAGAACAAACTATTGATATATCCTATACCATGGATGAACCTCAAAAACATGATACTAAGTAAAAGAAGGCAGACATTAAAATACTACATTAAAGACATGAAAAGTGTGACTCTAGTATAGGAAATTTCTAGAAAAGGCAAATCTATAGGGCCGGAGAGCAGACCAGGGTTGCCTGGGACTACGGCTGAAGCAGAAACTGACTATAAACAGGTAGGAGGGAGCTTTTCAGGAGATGAACATGTTCTAATACCGAATGATACATGATGAAGGTTACAACTTTAAAAAGTTTACTAAAAATCATTAAACTGTAGGGGTGCGTGGGTGGCACAGTC
Organism: Eumetopias jubatus; assembly: GCF_037043125.1. Classification (NCBI taxonomy): domain Eukaryota; kingdom Metazoa; phylum Chordata; class Mammalia; order Carnivora; family Otariidae; genus Eumetopias; species Eumetopias jubatus. The sequence goes on from NW_028274816.1 coordinate 28,419,086, forward strand.
AGTTAAGCATCCAATTCTTGGTTTCGGCTCAGGTCATGATCTCAGGGTTGTGAGATTGAGCCCCGCGTTGGGCTCTGAGCTCAGTGCATGGAATCTGCCTGGGTTTCTCTCTCCTGCTCCTTCCCCCACCCCCATGCTGGTTCCCTCTCTGTCTCTCTAAAATAAATCTTTAAAAAAAATCATTAAACTGTATACTTACATTGAATGAATTTTATGGCACAATAAAAAAAGCTGTTTAAAAAACAGAAAAAAATTGCTAGGACACAGGGGCAGGGTAGAGGAGGTCAAGTGAGACTTCAAACACTCATCAGTCAAATTTAATATGTGGACCTGTTTGCATCCTGATTAGAGCAAATCAGCTGTTAAAAATAAAACCCTTATGGTACAATTAAGGAAATATGAACACTAAACGAATACTTGAAGATGTCCAGGAATTGGCTTTATTTTTCAGATGTAATAATGGTAATTATGTCTAAAAGAATACTTCCTTTTTAGAGATACAAATTGAAATATTTATAGATAAAAAGACATGATATTAAAGTTTTGCTTCAAAACACTCAGTAGGGTTTTTGGTGGAGTGGATGGGGTGATCACAGGTGAAACAGATGAGACTTGTGCTGGTAGGTAAGTGTGGAAGCTGGGTGATGTGTCTATCAGGATTCATACACTATTTTCTCCATGGTCTGGACTTTTCCAAAGTAAACAAACAAACAAACGAAAAGGGATAATACATCTACCTCACAGATTTATTTGAATATTCAATTTGATGATATAATGAAGGGCTGAACATAAAACATGATTGGCAAAATGTTGGTAACTGTTGAAGTCTCATGATGGGTATAGGGTTTCATTATACTTCCCTCTTTACTTTTGTATATGTTTGAAGCTTTTCCATAATAAAAAAAATTTTTTTAAAAAGGAGTCTGAGATCTAGATGTTTCACTGGCATCAGCCCTTTCATTTTTCAATAATTTAAACAAAGTAAGAGTAAAATGCAATAAAATATTGCAATACTTGCCCTATCATGTCTTGCTTTGCAAAGACCAAGACACTTATGTGGCCAATCAGCTAATGTATCAAGGTTTGGATAAAATAGGTAGATCAGAAACATAAGTTAAATATATACATATATATGTATATAATGTAAAATAAATATGAGTTGCTCAAAAGTCAAAAGAAAATATAGTTGTCCTTTATGGTTTTTAAAGTAAAATGAGACTGATTTCATTAGGCATAGAGAAACTTTTTTAATTGGGGGAATAATAATGACAATAATAAAAGAAGCTTAAGGCACATATTGCTATGTAGAAGGTTAGCTGGATGTGGGTTTCTGCTTTAACTATACCTTTAGACTCACAGCTTTGCAGTGAGTAGTAGCCTGTTATTCTGCAATAATCTAAACACAGACTATTGCTAGAGAAATATGTCCCCATACTTGTTTACTCTCATGAAATTGGAAAAGCAATGAATGCAACTTGTCCACCAGACACAAAGGGGATTAGGAGGGGGAAATAGAACGTCTGTTCTCTACACTAAGGCAATCTATTCTCTATTATTCAAAGTCTCAAGAACTGGTTAAGGAGCCAGATCAGAGTTTTGATACTGGCCTGCTTTTGTTTGACCCACACATTGTTTTTTTAAAAAACAGGAAAAAAATTCACACACAAACTCACATAAAATCCAGATCCCCAACATCTCTCGAAAAACTGTAAGATCTGGTAACATTTCATGAGGCATCAACTGACTGGTAGATATTGGAGTTTGAGACTCCTGTCCTAGACCAATATAAAGACATGATGTTCCCTGTCCTTACATCAATCAGGTAGAATTAATGCAACTGTAATGAATGGGTGGTGGTGTGTGTGTGTGTCAGAGGTTCCTTTTAAAATTTTATTCTTATTTTTTTAATTTTAAGTACATTCTACTCCCTAATGTGGGGCTCAAACTCATGACCCTAACTTCAAGAGTTGCATGCTTTACTGACTAAGCCAGCCAGGTGTCCCCCCCTTAAAATTTTTTTAGACTCTCTTTTTAATGCTATATATTCTGGTGCACAGACATGGACATCTTATATTTTGGGAGGCTTCATATATTCTATATATCTTTAATATAAGGGTTATATCAAACACTTCATTTATGTTCCTTAGGAGCCTTCAACTGGCACTAGGCTCAAAAGAAACAGTCCATAAATCTTACTAGACAACATTAAAGATCAATTTGCAGAAATCAATTCATTTGTAAAAGGACCTGCCCACAACAAAGAAGATGGGACCTGCCTTATTTGTTTATTCATTTATCAAATATGTCCTACATATGAGCATATTCTGTGCCAAGTACAGAAAAAGGCACATTTTAGAGGCACCTGGGTGGCTCAGTCATTAAGTGTCTGCCTTCAGCTTGGGTCATGGTCCCGGGGTCCTGGGCTCGAGCCTGAGCAGGGAGCCCGCTTCTCCCTCTCCCACTCCCCCTGCTTGCGTTCCCTCTCTCTCCGTCTCTGTCTATCTGTGAGATAAAGAAATGGAATCTTAAAAAAAAGGGGGGGGCACATTTTAGAACTGTAAAAACAAACAGCTAAATATTCACATGGGCTTCACTGTAGTGCTACACAAGGTTTTTCAACCTGGGCACTGCTATCTCAAACTGGACAATTCTTTCTTGGAGGGGGGCTGTCCTGTATAACACCACAGGAAGTTTAGCAGCATCCCTGGCTTCTAACCCCTGGACACTAGTACTACCCTTGCCTCCCCTGCACCCAGCCCAGCTTATGACAGCCACAGATATCTGTAGACACTGCCAGATGTTCCCTGGGACATGCTACAAATTAAAATATTTTAAGTAGTGTCACTAGAAACATACACAACTTCCTAATTAGTGACCTCTCTCACTGTGTGTGTGTGTGTATATATTTTACATATACATATATGTATGTAAAATGATCAAATATAGGCTAATTAATGATATCCTAAGTAAATGAAACTGACGACTTAAAAAAAATAGTGATACCAAAGCAAACTAAGAAACTTCAAGATTTCTATAAACTCAAATGAATTTTTTAAAGGCTAATATCTTCATAAATCCTATGGTTAAGCTTCTTCTGTAGCTGACAAAGTTCTTATTCTGCTAACTCAGGCTCTTTTCTGGATACACGTTTATATATTCTAATGCATATAAACATTAATATAGCCTAACATTCATGGGAAGAACTGGTTTCTGAGTCTCCCTGCTCAGATGTTTCTTTATACATTAGGATAAGCAGAGGAAAAAATAGTCACTGAAATTTCAGCCAGAGAGCATTCTCCTCTAATTCAAAGATTTCACTAGAAGAAAGAATGTAAATATTGGTTAAACCTACACAGGTTTTTCATCAGTCTTAAGTTTCACCTATTTGTTAAATCTGCCTATTTTTCCTGATCATTTTATAATTTCCTTGTCCAAATATTAACTAGTAAGTGAAGATCAACCTTTTTATTTAAGAAGGGATAAAAAGGATCAAGAACTAATTTTTATTGAGCTCTTCCGTGCCAGCGACTGTATCAAGACACTTTATCTCGGGGCGCCTGGGTGTCTCAGTCGGTTAGGCATCTGCCTTCGGTTCAGGTCGTGATCCCAGGGTCCTGGGATCGAGCCCTGCATCGGGCTCCCTGCTCAGCGGGGAGCCTGCTTCTCCCTCTGCCTGCTCCCCCTGCTTGTGTTCTCTCTCTTCTGTCAAATAAATAAAACCTTAAAAAAAAAAAAGACACTTTATCTCATTTCATTCAAAACAGCTCTATCAGGTAGGTATTATGATCCCTATTTTACAGTTTAAAGAATTACGTGAAGCTAGGGTCTGAACCAGGCAGGATTGTCCAAGTCAAAAGCACATATAATTATACTCTACCTACTTCCAAAGAAGGAGCCGAAAAGAACATTAGTGACAGCATTCTCTTTTCCCTTTACTGTAAAATACCAGATACTCAAAATAATAGTTACATTAAGAAGGGCCTTAATCTGAAGAGTGCGACAAAGAGCTAAGACTCTCTAAGTAAATAAAAATAATGTATAATGTTTTTGTATCTGTTTGTATCTAACACTGGGCAGCAGGAACACACCCACAATTTCAAGACTCCAGCTGGGAGTGCTGAGTCTGTAAAATGTCAATTTCTTTCTTTTTTTTTCTTAAGATTTTACGTATTTGACAGACACAGCAAGAGAGGGAATACAAGCAGTGGGAGTGGGAGACGGAGAAGCAGGCTTCCCGCCAAGCAGGGAGCCCAATGCAGGGCTTGATCCCAGGACCTGGAATCCTGACCTGAGCTGAAGGCCGACTCTTAACAACTGAGCCACCCAGGCGCCCCTAAAATGTCAATTTCTGCCAAAGGACACAGATCAGTGAAAGTTTCCAGTTCTCTAGGAAGCAATATATAGTTGCCTGCAAAAATGGTTCCAAAACCTAATCAGTACTAGAAATGTTTAAAAACACAAGACGAGGCACAGAGCACCAGTATCTTCTCCATGAAAATCAACAGAAAACCTAAGAGAGGTATGCTAGTTATGCCTTAACCCAGGGTTTAAGGTCTACAAGTCAGTCTACTTTTTCAACTGCTGGCAAAGTTCATTCAACTTTTTCTTCTAGGTTTTGTTTCATGAGGAAAAATAAAGCCACCACTTTTTTACATGAGAAAGTGCTAACTTCTTCTCCTGGCACCCGTCTCCCACATATTGAAAAGCATACGTTGCGCACGCGCACACGCACATGCACACACGCGCGCGCACACACACACACACACACACACACACGCTTCCAATGCCTGGTTGAATTCTAAATAAACCAGAACACATGTGTCAGGAAGAGGACAATAAAAGCCTCACCAAGGAAAATTTTAGTTTTAAAATTCTAAAGGCAAACTACTAACTATAAAGGGAAATTAATTTTATCAACTGTAAGATAAAGAAAAAAGTTCATGACCTTGTTGTTTTAAAGGAATTCCCAGGCATGGAATCAGACCACAGACTTAATTCCCAGTTTAGAAACTGAAACAACTCTAATCTGGGGATAAAACGGTGCCGATGTGCTGAACACACCTCTGCTGGAGCACCTGCTGCCCTGTGTCCACTTTCCTCCCTTCCTCGAAAAACTACTTCAAGGTCTGGATTTATCACTTCCATGTGCTAACTGAAAAGAAGGCGTATTTCCCAGGCCATCTAACTTATGGAAATTAATAATACCCATTTCAGCACTCACAAACAGATGTTAAATTGGCCAAAGTATATTTAAATAATTTCATCTCCTTCATTCTTGCTAATGCTTACAGATTCATTCTTTTCTGGGTCTTTCTTCCCACAAAATGTTCATACAATGTTTTATAAATATTAAGAAGATTGCTTTACTCTGGAAAAAAAAAAGAAAGAAAAGAATTGGAAAAGAAGGAAGCTTTTCAAAAGAATTTTCATATGGCAGGCATTAAAAACTCCCCTAAGTGGGGTGCCCTGGTGGCTCAGTCTGTTTAAGTCTTGGTTTTGGCTTGGGTCATGGTCTCATGGGTCGTAGGATGGAGCCCAGAGTTGGGCTCTGCACTCAGTGGGAAGTCTGCTTAAGTCTGCCACTCCCCCCACCTGTTCTTGCTCTCTCTCTTCAATAAATAAAACTTTAAAAAACAGAACAAAACAAAAAAACCTCCCCTACGCTGAGGGTCACCAGAAAATAAGTAAGTCTTTAAAACTACCTCAAAAAACAAAAAAACTCCCCTAAGCTGTTGGTTGAGCATCTACTCTTGGTTTCTGCTCAGGTCGTGATCTCAGGGTCATGAGATCGAGCCCCACGCTGGGCTCCGTGCTTGGCATGGAGTCTGCTTGGGATTTTCTCTTTCTCTCTCCCTCTGCCCCTCCCACTTGTGCTCTAGCTCTAAAATAAATAAATCTTTAAAAAAAAAACAAAACACAGGGGCACCTGGGTGGCTCAGTCATTAAGCGTCTGCCTGTGGCTCAGGTCATGATCCCAGGGTCCTGGGATCGAACCCCGCATCGGGCTCCCTGCTCCGCAGGAAGCCTGCTTCTCCCTCTCCCACTTCCCCTGCTTGTGTTCCCTCTCTCGCTGTGTCTCTCTCTGTCAAATAAAAATAAAATCTTTAAAAAATAAAATAAAATAAAATAAAAAAATTAAAAAAACACACACACAAAAAAAACCCCCCAAAACTCCCCTAAGCTGAGACACAGAACACTGGCTTCTTTTCCTTTGTGACCCTCTATCCTGCCTAAACTCACCGAACAAGAGGCACAGTCTGAACTCCAGCAGGAGAAATACACTATATTGTATTTTTTCCCCTTAAGATTGTTCTGATTTTAGCTAGGAAGCTATTCTGTTCTTTACAAGGGAAGCCGTGACCTCCTCTATACAATTCACCCATCCTAGCAGGAATAACCATTTCTATTTGAGAAGAAAATTCTAATATGAGTTTTATCACCTTTCTAAATATGAAGCTGTCTCTACAAACACACTGTTTATCAGAGACCAAAATGGTAAATAATCTAAATGTCTTTATAGGGAAATGGCTTTATAAGTTACAGAACATTCAAAACAGAACACTATGCAGCCATTAATAAGAATATCAGAGCAATCTACATGCACTAACATGAAATGTCTTGGTGTATGTATATATTCTGTATTTTTAAGCAAAAATGACAAATTTCAGGAAAACAGGCTTAGACGATACTATTTATGTAAATAAAAACAATTTTATATATGGGAAAAAATCCCATACACAGATACTAAATACTTAGGGAAAGGTCTAGAACAGAGCTGTCCAACTGAAGTATAGTAAGAACCACAAATGGGAGCCACATATAGAATTTAAAACTTTACAGAAAGCACATTAAAGACTGTAAACGTAAAATGAATTTTTTAATCACTGATTCTATTTAACCAACACATTACCACTTCAACAGAGAAACGGACATAAAAAATTACTGAGACAGTCTGCTTATGCTTATCTTACTAAGTCTTTAAAACTTAGTGTTTATTTTATACTAACACATCTGAAGTGGGGCTCAGCAGCTGCATGCGGCCATGGGCTACTGTACTGGACGAAGGAGGCCGAGAAAGAGAAATGTCTAACTACTAACTTTCCTCTTCTTCATCTTTTAGCATTATTTGATTTTCTTAAATAGCCAGGTATTACCTTTATGACACTTCTAAAAATCCTAAAACGTGTCCATATATAAAAATTAATCCAATATAGCACAAATCTAAACTTTAGCCATGAACCACAAGGTACCTAAAAAAAGAAAGAGAAAGTTTCTCAGCCTTAAGATGGGCAGATTTCTTAGGACACAAAAAGCACTAAGCATAAAAGGAAAAAAAAAAAAACGGATAAACTGACCTTCATCAAAATTTAAATTTCTGCTCATCAAAACACACCAGAAAAAGGTGAACAGGCAAGACATAAGACTGGGAAAAATACTCAGTGACATTTCTATCTGACAACATACCCATATCCAGAATATATAAAGAACTTCTATAAATCAACAACAGACTGATGAACAACCCAATACAAAATGAGCCTGGAAGAGACACTTCATAAAAGAAGAGATACAAATGGCCTATGAGCACACAAAAAGATGTCATCATTATTAGTCTTCAGAACAATGCAATTTAAAACAAGAGATAGCATTTCACATCCACTAAAATAAAAAAGACTGACAACACCAAATGTGGGCAAGGAAACGGACCAAGTGGAACCCTCATAGACTGGTGGCAGGGACATAAAATAGTACAATCATTCGGGAGAACTGTTTAGCAGTTTGTTATAATATTAAACACACATCTACCCTGTGCCCTAGAAATCCCATTCCTAGGTATTTGCTTACCCAAGAGAAATAAAAACACGTTATCTTCAAAAAAAAAAAACCTTGAAACAACCCAAACGTCCAACACTAGGATGGATAATGAACTGGTATATCCTTATACAATGGAAATAAAAATGAATGAACTACTGATAGACACAGTAACAATGGATGAGTCCCAGAATCACTATGCTGAGTGCAAGAAGGCAGGCACAAAAGAGTTACACAACAGATGACTTGATTTATATGAACTTCTGGTACAAGCAAACCTAATTCATCATAATAAAAATGAGCGGCTGCCTGAGGCAGAGGGTGTTGAGGGGGTGGGAAAAGAGAACGAACCGGAAGGCACATGAGGGGACTTTCTGGGGTGATGGAATCATACTAGATCTTAGTTTGGGTGGTGGCTACATGGATGTGTACAACGGTCCGAACTCACTGAAACGAACACTGAAGGCTCCTGTGAAAAGTAAGCTATCTTCCACCACTAGGGTCGGTGCTATGGGAAACGCAAAGGCACTATGTAATAGACACCATTTGATACATCTTTTGAACAGATGAAGACTGAGAAAATAATGAAGCTGGGAATATGAAGAACTGTCACTAAAACGCTCTCCATCACCTTTTCCACTATACTGACGTGAGTCATCACAAATCTCTTCAATGTACTTTCCTGTAGTTTTGTAATTTATAAATGAGTTGAAGGAATACTAATCGCAACTAAAATGATCTTTATCTCTCTGAAATTTTGCTTTATTTATATCTCACCCCTTTCTTGAGTATTTTCAATGAATGTCCATTTAACAAGGCATCTAGCTGAAATTACAACAACAAAGAAAGAGAGGGGAGAGGGGAGGAGAAGGAAGGAAGGGAGGGAGGGAGGGAGGGAGGCAGGGAGGGAGGAAGGAAGGCAGAAAGGAGAAAAAGCCTGGCAAAGAAGGTAAGACACGAAGTATGAGAGAAGATCTAGAAAGGACTTCCTGTGTTCAAGTGCTATCTAGTCAATTTAGTTTCAAAGGACGAAAAACACGAAGCCACTATGTTCATAAATGAAAGTCAGGGAAGTCACTCAAAAAATCCAACAGTTTATTTCTCCGCTGCCCCTCCCCACAGTTTCACTCAGTTCTACTTTTTCTTACAGTAAAAGCTGTAAGAAAATCCCCCAAAGCAACAAAGACACAGTCACTCCCAATTGCCTTAGCAAGAGGAAAACATGCCAAGTGGCAGAATGTTTAGCTCACATCCAGGTCATGTCTCCCACATCTATCGTATCTATTCCACACAGCAATTTAAGCAGCAGCCACCCGTCCCGGCCTGAACACTTTAATAATGGGACACCTTCTAGTTCAGAATCCCTCAGACACATTTTATTTTTTTAAGATTTTATTTATTTATTTGACAGAGAGACACAGCGAGAGAAGAGAACACAAGCAGGGGGGAGTGGGAGAGGGAGAAGCAGGCTTCCCGCGGAGCAGGGAGCCCGATGCGGGGCTCGATCCCAGGACCCTGGGATCATGACCTGAGCCGAAGGCAGACACTTAACGACTGAGCCACGCAGGAGCCCCCCTCAGACACATTTTAACCTGGTACCTATGCTAAATGGGAGAAAACAACTGAAAAGGTTATCCATAAGGAAACCCAAAGTTAAGTGCAGGAAAGGCTGAGGGAATGCCGAGTGCTTCCTGCCTGGGAAACAAGGCTTCCAGGCACGCATCAAAGCCTTTGCTCACTCTGACAAGAATGTACACTGTGAAATGCACCGCTGTGGCAACCACCATTCTACAAGAGGACAAGCCAACCTGAAATATAGGAAACGGGAGGAGTTGCAAAAGAAGTCTTGTGGAATGAGTAAGGAACTTCCCACATGTCTATGCTTGAACTATGGTATGATTAAGCCGAAATAAAATGTCATTCCAATCATAAAACAGATATTGCAGTCTGTTTCCGGGGTCAGTTACTTGCTGAACACAGCTGTGGAACCAAAAGTACTCTACTTTTAAGATGAAGACTGATAGAACAGATACGAGCAAAAACATAGGAATGAAATCTCCACAGATCAAAGTCCACCCAAGGCTTTTTTTTTTTTTAAAGATTTTATTTATTTATTTGATAGAGAAAGACACAGTGAGAGAGGGAACACAAGCAGGGGGAGTGGAAGAGGGAGAAACAGGCTCTCCCCTGAGCAGGGAGCCCGATGCGGGGCTCGATCCCAGGAGCCCGGGATCATGACCTGAGCCGAAGGCAGATGCTTAACAACTGAGCCACCCAGGCGCCCCCACCCAAGGCTTTTAAACAACGGTGATCATTAATAAAAGCTATTCATTTATTTATTCATTCATTTAACAAATACCTATAAATCATTTGCCATGTATCAGACTGGACATACAAAAACAAAGATACAAGGTCTATGCCGCCAAGCTCACAGTGCAGTGGTAGGGACTAACATGTAAACTGAGTGAGTACAGTTAAGTGTTAAAATAAAGGCTATTAACAAGTGCAGCTCGAGAGGGGTACTGAGATTTTCAGATGAAGACACAGACACTGACTCTAATTTAGACAGAAAAGGAATTTATTTAAAAGATATCGAGATATTGAGAGAGGGGCACCTGAGTGGTGCAGTCAGTTGAGCATCTGACTCTTGGTTTCGGCTCAGGTAATGATCTCAGGGTCATGAGATCAAGCCCCACACTGGGGTCTGCGCTCAGTGCTGAGTTGGCCTGGGTTTCTCTCTCCCTCTCCCTTTGCCTCTCCCCTCCTCTCGCTCCCTTCCCCCTTCCCCTAAATAATAAAAGCTTAAAAAAAAAAAAAGATATTGAGAGGAAAGAAAGGAATATTGGGCTTTGCAAGTGTCCCCAGAATATATGCCAAGACAGACCATGTCAACAATCTAAAAGTTTGAAATCATAAAGAATATGCTCTCCAACAACAATGCAAATGCAGTATGTAAAGCAAGGCAAGTAGGGAAATAGTAAGTGGAAGTCAATGAAATCAGAGAAAAACCAATGGAACAAAGAACTAGTTCTTTGAAAATAACCAATAAAACTGAAAATTTTCTAGCAAAACTGACACAAAAAGAGAAGACACAAATTACTGATATCAGGAATGCAATGAGTTATCACTACAAACCTCAAAGACATCAAAAGGATCCTAAGAGAATGCTACAGAATCCTACTCACATAAACAATACAGGTAAAATGGGCCAATTCCTCAAAAAACACAAACTACCATTAACACATCCACTATGAAACAGATAATCTGAGGAGTCCTGTAACCATTAAGGAAAGAGAATGTCTAATTTAAAAAAGGAAATTTCCAGGCCCAGACAGATTCACTGGAGAATCTACCAATTTTACACAATCTCTTCCAGAAAACAGAAGAGGGAACACTGTCTGATACCAAAACCAGACAAAGACAATACAGAAACAAAACCAAGAAAAGTAATACCAACATCTCTCATAAAAAATATACACAATCCTTAAAATACTCACAAACAGAATGCAACAATAATAAAAAGAATTATATAACATGACCAAGTGAGTTTTATTCCAGGGATGAAAGGCTGGTTCAGTATTTGAAAATTAATCAATGTTTACTGGCTTGAGGATAGACACAGAGATCAAAGGATAGAGTTGAGAGTCAAAAACTAAACCGAATTAAAGTCAACTGACTTTTAACAAAAGTATCAAATTCAATGGGGAAATAATATATTTTTTTCAAAAATGGTACTGGGACAACTGGATATCCACATGCAAAAGAAGGAAGATGGACCTTCTATACCACACTATATACAAAAATTAACTCAAAATGATCAAAGACCTAAATGTAAGCACTTAAACTATAAAATTCTTGGAAGAAAACATAAAGGTTAATATGATCGTAGGTTAGGCAATAATCTCTTAGATATGCCACCAAAATCACAAGTGCACACACACAAAAAAAGATTCACTGGATTTCATGAAAATAAAAAAAATTTGTGCTGCGGACACGATCAAGTGAAAAGATAACCCACATGAGAAGTATTTACAAATCATCTACCTTATAAGAACTTGTATTTAGAATATATAAAGAACTTTTATGATTCAGTAATAAAAAGACAAATACCCCAATTAAAAATGCGGAAAGGATGTGAAAATAGATATTTCTCCAAAGAAGATATGTAAGTGGCTAATAAGCACAAGAAAAGTTCATCAACATCACAACCCACAAGGGACATGCAAATCAAAACCACAGTGAGATAGCACTTCACACCCCCTGGGATGACTATGATCAAAAAGAGGGAAAATGATGGGGCGCCTGGGTGGCTCAGTCGTTAAGCGTCTGCCTTCGGCTCAGGTCATGATCCCAGGGTCCTGGGATCGAGCCCCACATCAGGCTCCTTGCTCGGCGGGAAGCCTGCTTCTCCCTCTGCCACTCTCCGTGCTTGTGTTCCTTCTCTCACTGTGTCTCTCTCTGTCAAATAAATAAATAAAATCTTTAAAAAAAAAAAAAGAGGGAAAATGACAAGTGTTGAGAATGTGGAGAAACTAGGACCCTAATTTGTCTGCCATTGTCTGCCACAGTCTGGCATTTCCTCAGCTGAGCAGTTACCATGATATGCAATCCTACTTCCTTCCATCCGAAGGAAATGAAAAAGGTATTGACAGTAAAACTTATGTAGAAATGTTCATGGCATTATCCATAATAGCCAAAAAGTGGAAACAATCTGAATGTCCATCAACTGAAAAATGGATATCCATACAATGGACTATATTTGACAGTTAAATAAAGTACGGGGTACCCGGGTGGTGCAGTAGGTTAAGCATCCGACTCGTGGTTTCAGCTCAGGTCATGATCTCAGGGTCATGAGATGGAGCCCCGCATCAGGCTCTGTGCTCAGTGGGGGGTCTGTTTGAGATTCTCCCTCTCCCTCTGCCCCTCCCCTCCATGCACATGCTCTCTCCTTCTCTAAAATAAATAAATCTTAAAAAAAAAAAAGTACTGAAATATACAACATGGATGAACCTTGTAAACATTATGCTAACTGAAAGAAGTGACACACAAAGCCACATATTGTATAGTCCGTTTACATGAAATGTCCAGAATAGAGAGAAGTCCATATGGAGAGAAAGACTACTGGTTGCCTAAGCTGGGAGTGGGAGCAGTGGGAAGAAATGGAAAAGAGACAGCTAAATGGGGGAGTGATGGCTACTTGGTGCAGGATTTCTTTCTAGGGTGATGAAAATGGTCTGAAATTAACTACAGTGATGTTTTGCAAAACTCTGTGAATATATAAAAACCAATGAATTGTACATTTTATTTTTATTTCTTTATTTTTTGTTAACATATAATGTATTACTTGTTTCAGAGGTACAGGTCTGTGATTCATCAGTCCTACACAATTCACAGCGCTCACCATAGCACGTATCCTCCCGAGTGTCCATCACCCAGCCACCCCATCCATCCCACCCCCCTCCACTCCAGCAACCCTCAGTTTGCTTCCTGAGATTAAGAGTCTCCCATAGTTTGTCTCCCTCTCTGGTTTTGTCTTGTTTCATTTTTCCCTCCCTTCCCCTGTGATCCTCCGTCTGAATCGTACATTTTAAATGGGTGAATTGTAGGATATGTAAATTACACCTCAACAAAGCTTATAAAAAAGCTTTTAACAAAGTTATAAAAAAATAAGCCAGTGTAATTCATCATATTAACAGGCTAAAGGGGAAAAAAAAATCACACGACTCTATCAATCTATACAGAAAATGCACTTGACAAAATTTAACACCCATTCACTATAAAAACTCTGAAATTAAGAATAGAGGAGAATTTACTCAACTTGATTAAAAAGCACCTACAAAAAATCTAAAGCTAACCAAAAGACTGAATGCTTCTCCCTAAGTTGGGAACAGGGCAAGGATGTCCACTCTCACTGTTTTTATTCAACACAGTGCCAGAAGTTTGAGCCAGTGCAATAAGGGACAAAAAGGAAAAGCAATAATGATTACCTATGTAGAAAATCCCAAGGAGTGTATTAAAAACTTCTAGTACTAATATTTAAGTTCAGCAAGGTTGCAGGATATAAGATAAACATACAAAAATCAATTATATTTCTATATACTAGCAGTGAACCAGCAGCCTCTGAAATTTTAAATATAGTACTATTTATAATCACTGAAAAGAAAAATATTACATAGAAGTCTAACAAAACATGTACAGGACTTGTAGGTTGAAAACTACAAAATGTTGATAAAAGAAATGAAAGAAGATCTAAATGAATGGAAGGACACAGACATACCATGTTGATGGGCTGGAAGACAACATAGTAGAGATATCAATTCCCCTCAGATTGATATATAGGTCTGTATTAGTCTGCTTGGGCTGCCATGACAGGATACCATACACTAGGTGGCTTAAACAACAGAAATTTATTTTCTCACAGTTCTGAAGGCTAGAAGTCCAAGATCAAGGTGTCTGGTGAGACCTCTCTTTCTGGCTCACAGATAGCTGTCTTCTTGCTCTGTCTTCACATAGCCTCTTCTCTATGCGTGCTTGGAGATCTCTGATGTCTCCTCCTTTTTTTTTTTTTTTTTTAAGATTTTATTATTTATTTGAGAGAGAGAGCATGAGCAGGAGGGGCAGATAGAAAGGGAGAATCTCAAGCAGACTCCACACCAAGCAGAGGGTGTGGTGCGGGATTTGATCTCATGATGCTGAGGATCACAACCTGAGATGAAACTAAGAGTCAGACACTTAACCAACTGTGCTACCCAGGTGCCCCCTTCCTCTTTTTATTCAGATACTTACCCTAATAAATTAAGACCTTAACCTTATGACCTCTTTTAACGCTTAACACCTCCTTAAGGCCCTATCTCAAAATACACTCACATTGGGAGGTTAAGGCTTCAACCCATGAATTTGGGGAAGGGACACACAATTCAGTCCATAACAAAGTTTAATGCAATTCCTACCAAATTCCTAGGATTTGTGAAGATAGAGACAAAATTATTCTAAAATTAGTATGAAAAGGCAGGGGCGCCTGGTTGGCTCAGTCAGGTGAGTGACCAACTCCTGGTTTCGACTCAGGTCATGATCTTGGGTGTCGTGGGATCAGGCCCCACGAAAGGCTCTGTGCTCAAGGCAGAGTCTCCTTGTCCTTCTTCTTCACCCTCTCCCCAACTTTTGTGTGTGCACGTGTGCTCTCTCAAATAAATAAAATCTTGGAAAAAAATTAAAATATATATGAAAAGGCAAAGGAAATAGAATAGTTACATTTGAAAAGAATAAAGTGGGAGGAATCAGTCTACCAGATTTTAAGACTTATTATATAGGTTAGTAATCACGATTGTTTGGTACTGGCAGAAGGATAGATCATGTAAATGGAAAGAATAGACTAAGGACAGAAGTAGAGCCACATAAATAGGCCCGGCTAATTTTTTTACAAAAGTGCAAAAGCAATTCAATGGCAAAGGTGCAAAAACAATTCAAAGATGGTCTTTTCAACAAATGGTGCTGGAAAATGGACAGACAGCATAGGCAAAAAACGATTAACCTTGACCTAAACCTCCTAACTTATATAAAAATTAACTCAAAAATGCATCATGCGTTTAAATGTTAAACATAAAATTATAAAACTTTTACAAGCTAGGAGAAAATCTGGGATCTAGGACTAGGCAAAGAATTCTTAGACTTGACACCAAAAGTGTAATCCATAAACAGAAAACTGGACTTCATCAAAATTAAAAACATTTGCTCTGTAAAAGATCCTCTTGAAAGGATGAGAAGACAAGCTACACACTGGAAGAAAGTATTTGCAAACATATCTGATAAAGGACTGATATCTAGAATACATAAAGAACTCTTAAAACTCAAGAGTCAAAACCTAACAATCCAATTAGAAAGTGGGCAAAAGACATGAACAGACATTTCACCAAAGATAGACAGGTGGCAAAAGAGTACTTGAAAAGACGTTTAACACTGTTAGCCATTAGGGAAATGTAAACTAAAATCATAATGAAACATGACTACGTACCTATCAAAATGGCTAAAATGAAAAATGGTGACAACACTACATGTTGATAAGTATGTGGAGAAACTGGATCTCTTACACACTGCTGGTGGAAATGTAAAATGGTACAGCCTTTCTGGAAAAGTTTGGCAGTTTCTTATAAAAACTAAACATGCAGGGTGCCTGGCTGGCTCAGATGGCAGAGAATGCAACTCCTTTTTTTTTTAGAGCCGAGAGGTCTCACATTTATTACTGAACCAACCTACTGGTGCAGAGGCATAGTCAGAGAGAAAAATCATTTCCATGGAAAGTCTATGGCCAGGTAGGAAGGATGTTTACAGAATGATAGAACACATGATCTTCACGCAGCTTAATTAAATATGTATGCCAATTAGGTGTGTCATCTCATGACGTGTGACGCCTTACAGACCCAGCTTGGTTCTTCTCCAGTGCCTCCTTTCGGAGTTGTACCTGATCTTATTACCAGTTTTCATCCAAATCCACTGGGGAATGGGATGATTCTGCTTTTGTTTCTTGGCCAGGAATCGCTTGATTCTGAAAGTCTTGTGAGAAGACATGGCGAGAAGCAGCCAGCCACGCAGAGCAGGATGGCGGCGAAAAAGAGAGAGCGAGAATGCAACCCTTGATCCTGGGGTTTGAGTTCGAGCCCCACATGTGGTGTGGAGTTTACATAAAATTATAAAAAAATTAAAAAAAAAGCCACAAAAAAGTAAACATGCAACCACCACATGACCCAGCAACTGCACCCCTCTCAGACCATTTATCTCTGAGAAATGAAATTTTAATAAGGGCTACCACAAACGTCCACACCCTTTACCCCCTGCTGCCAAAATCCATGAATTCATTACCATATACAGCAAAAGGGATGTGATTAAGAGTATGGACCTTGGGATGGGGGAGATTTATCCTAGGTTATCTGTGTGGGCCCAATCTAATCATAGGAGTCCTTAAAAGCGGAGGACCTTTCCCAGCTGGATCAGAGAGATGAGATGGATGGGAGGAGGAGGAGTCAAGAGTCACAGCTCGAGAGGGAACTCAACCAAGTTGCTGCTGGCTTTGAAAACAGAAGAAGGGGGCCAGGAACCAAGAATGGGGATGGTCTCCAGAAGGTGGGAATGGTACACAGCTGTCAAGACTTAAGAAAATGAGAATCTAAGTCCTACATTCACAAGAAACACAAACCTGCTTTGATTTTCATACAGTGAGACCTATCTTAGACTTCTGTCTAAAAAATTAAAAAAGAATAAATTTCTGCTGTGTAAGTAGCTAAATTTGTGGTAATTTGTCATAGTAGCAATAGAAAATTTGTTAACAAAAAAAAACCTGTGCATGAATATTTACAGCACTTTATCTGTAATAGCCCAAAACTGAAACAACCCAGATGTCCTTCAGTGGAAGAACATGAAACACTCATCCACAGCACAGAATCCTAGTCAACAATAAAAACAAATGAACTATTGATATACACACAACCTGAATGAATCTGCAGAGTGAAAAAGGCCAATTTCAAAAGGTTTTATACTGTATGCTTTCATTCTTGAAATGACAAAATTACAGAAATGGAGAACAAATTAGCAGTTGCCAGAGGGGGCAGCAGGAAAGTGGGTGTGGTTATAAAAGCAACATGAGGGATCTTAGTGGACTGGAAACTTTTTTTTAAAGATTTATTTATTTCAGAGAGATAGAGAGTTCACGCATGCATTCGTGCAAGTTGGTGGCGGGGGGAGGGTCAGAGGGAGAGAATCTTCAAGCAGACTCCCCGCTGAGTGCAAAGCCCCACATCGGGGCTGGATCTCAAGGCCCGTGAGATCATGACCCGAGCCGAAACCAAGAGATGAACACTTAACAAAGTGAGCCACCCAGGCACCCTGTCCGGAAATGTTTTCTATCTTGACTATATCAATGTCATTATTCTGGTTGTGATATTATAAGATGTTACCGTAAGGGGAAACTGGGTCAAGGGTTCAAGGAATCTCTCTTTATTATTTTAACAACTGTACATAAATCTACACTCTCTCAAAATAAAAGGTTTAATAACAATAATAAAAAGGTATTGGGTTGGGCGCCTGGGTGGCTCAGTCGGTTAAGCGTCTGCCTTCGGCTCAGGTCGTGATCCCAGGGTCCTAGGATTGAGTCCCGTGTCGGGCTCCCTGCTCCACAGGGAGTCTGCTTCTCCCTCTGCCCCTCTTCCTACTCATTCTCTCAATCTCTCTCTCTCAAATAATAAATAAATAAAATCTTAAAAAAAAAAGAAAGAAAAGAAAAGGCATTGGGTTACTCACAAAATCTAGGAGGGCTCAAAAACCACATTCAGAGGCCAGAAACAATGCCCCCAGATCACACCACAGGCTACACTGGTGAAGACACAGCTGTCCTGGATGCTATGCATATGCTGCAGCTGGTACGCCCAAGAGGGCCCGAGATTTGCAGTCTCCTTGCCTCGGCCTCACCAGCCCTGGATTTATACTTTGGGCAGATGTCTGATTCATGAAGCCGAAGTTCCAAACTAAAAACTAGAAGCAAAGGAGGGTGGGAAATCAAGGGTTTTGAATTTCCAGCTTCTTGCCTCCCACAAAGGGTGGCATCTACAAGTTTGAGGGGATTAGACACTAGACTAGACAAAAAGAAGGTCCACAATAATGAAGGATAATGATTTTCAAAACAGTAAGATGGGGCTAAAAGGGGGGTTACAAATAAACTGATACTGTGATAGGAGAATTTCACACAAGAAAATTCATGGATGTTTTAGAGATTATATCAGAAAGTATTCTCAGATATTTTGTTTCTAAAAAGAATAAGGAAACCCAACAAACAGAACAATTCAAATAGCTCAGAAGAGAAAAAGCCTTGACCATTTAAGAGAGGCAGTATGTTAATGATGAAAATTAACAGCTCTTGGGTAGGAGCAGCAGCTCATAACTAATATGAAAGAGAAGTCATCAGATGTATTTTTAAAGGTATTGGCTATTTCTCCCTATGGCTCAGAGTAGTCAAAATGTTTCCTTTAAAAGTCATTTCAAACTCATCAAATGGAATGGATGACTTTGTGCTAGCTGCAGGGAAACATGAAAACAAGCAATGTAGGGTATTAGCCCTTAAAGAGCTCACAACGAACTTCTTAGTCCAGGCTAAATGGATGCTTAATATAACCCAAACGTTCTCCAGATAAAGACCGAGAAATGCCAGATAAAATATACCCTAAATTATTTTAGATGTGTAGCTAAACTCACAAGAGAGAAAGGGAAACCCCGAGAGCCAGGATCAGAGAAGGAAGTGCAAACCCCAGCAGAAGCACACGAGCAGATAGCGGCTACAGGGCAGCGTGTGGGGAGGAGAGAAGTTCCAGTAACTTCCACCTGGGTTTTGTTATACCCACATAACGGGACTGGTCTTGGGCTTACAGAAGGTGGAGAATTAGAACTAAAATCCTAAATAAAGTGGAGTTCTATGCCTGCTCAGGGAAAGGACAGATCAGGAAAAATTCACATAACAGCCTGGGGAGCAGACAAGAAAGCCTCTCAGCCTGGGCTGTAGGGGAGAGGGGAAAAAATATCTCCTGAGAACTGAAATGCTGGGCCTGGAGCCCTGCGGATTTGAGGGTCACAATTCTAATTTCAATTATAATACCTGAATGTTCCAGGAGCTCCAAAGCAAGAAATTAACATAAAAATTAGCCAAAGCCAGGGCATCTAGAAGTAACAAATTCACCTACTTTTGAGAAATACAACTTCATCCCAGGCCATATGATATCACTTCATAGACAAAACCTTGCCAAAGATGAATAAAAAATACTAAACACAAAAGAAAATAATCCACAGGAAAAGGGCCAACAAATAAAGATAACTTTAGAACCCCAAGAACTTCTCATAAAAGACAAGAACTATAAATAAGTATACATTTAAAATGATTACAAATATAAAAGAAAGCCTCAAAATCAAGATCCTATGGAAAAAGAACAAGCAGATTTGAAAACAAACCAAACAGGGGCACCTTGGGTGGGCATTTGCCTTTGGCTCAGGTCATGATCCCATAGTCCTGGGATAGAGCCCCACGTCGGGCTCCCTGCTCGGCGGGGAGTCTACTTCTCCCTCTGCCCCTCACCCCACTTGTGCTCTCTCTCTAATAAATAAAATCTTAAAAAAAAAAGAAAACAAACCAAACAGAATTTCAAAAAATAAAGTGCTCAGCCACTGAAATTAAACCCAATGAAATTAAAAGAGATTAGACATAGCTGAAGAAAAAGCAAAGTGCTGGAAAACAGGAAGTAACTGGAAGGCCACTCAGACAAATAATGAGATTAAAAATACCAAAGAGAAGTGAAGTAACATGGAGGACAGACTGCAAAGATCTGACATATACCTAACACGAGTTGTAGAAGGAGATAGTAGAATGCAAAAGAGGCAATATTCAAAGAGAAAATGCTTGAGAATTTTTCAGAACTTTCAAAAGCCATGAATCCACATTGTATTAAAACTGCAGAAATCCAAAGTCAAAGAAAAGAGCTTAAAAGAGCCTTTACTCTTTGTAGGGGACAAAAAGAAAAAATGAAATAACTATACTTCATGGTCAAACATTTAAGGGGCCATTAGTGGAACAGGACTACAAGGAGGGCATGTATCAGGGAAGAGTAGGGGAGGGCAGAAATGGGGCTTGAAAAACAGGCAGGATTCCAATCGATGGGGAGAGGTGGGGAGAGATGAGGGTACACAGGGAAGAGGAGAGAACAGCTGACCAAAGCTGAGGGAGGGGAAGATGGGTAAAGGGAAGGGCCCCTTTCCGGCTATCAGACACAGTAATTCAGAACAAGGTATGGTTGGCGACAGCTACGGTACAGCGCTCACTAACATCAGGCTAAGAATGTGAACTTAACTGTAGGTATCAAATTTCTGAGCAAGTGTCATAATCTAAACTGAATCTCTGCCAAATTATCCCAGCAGTGGCATGCAGGGTGGATGCAGGAAGAGGGACTGCAGGCTTTAAGTAAACTTAGGAAACGATTACAATAGTCCAAACCTTGAGAAAATATTCCAATCACACAGACACAGACGCTTAAGACCCAGAAAAAAGGCAAACGGGAATGGAGATGAAATGGAAAGAGGGGAGAGGAGGGAGCGAAAGAATACGAGTGACTATTTACAGACATTGTGAATGTAGAATTAAAAGCACTGAATGGACTGGGCAGTTGCGGAGGCAAGGAAAAGAAAGGGAAATAACTGAACACACCTTGGGGGAACGATGGTGGCACATTTTTTCGTCCAGAGAGAGGCAGGCAGTTTGGCCCAGCAGAGGACCACGCTGGACTGGAAAGAAGCCTTCAATTCTAGTCCAGGCCCTCTCCCTTGGACAAGCTACTTAACTTTACAGGCTCCATTTCTTCAGCTCTGTAAAATGGGTGAGAAAATGAGTCGAACGCTGAACCAGTGTCGTGTCAACGAAATTCAGAATAAATTTCTAGCAAGCAGTAAGACATATGGGTTTGGAGTTCAGAAGAAAGGCAGTACTGGAAGGGCAGAGCAGAGAATCACCAACATTAAAGAGACGGGTAAAGCTTTAGAGTAGATGAATGGTATTAAATGCACAAAGAGAAGAGGTCTGTGGGGCGCCTGGGTGGCTCAGTCATTAAGCATCTGCCTTCAGCTCAGGGCATGATCCCAGGGTCCTGGGATTGAGCCCCGCATCAGGCTCCCTGCTCCACGAGAAGCTTTCTCCCTTTCCCACTCTCCCTGCTTGTGTTCCTACTCTCGCTATTTTTTCTGTCAGATAAATAAATAAAATCTTAAAAAAAAACAAAAACAGAGAAGAGGTCTGTGAATCTTGAGAAAACCTTAAATAAATACGGTAAAGGTGGCAGTAGAAAGTTCAGAGGCATACTAGTCTTATCAGGAAGAGGTGGCCTGAGACAGTGTAGCAGAGGGAGAAAGGAGTTGTGTTTCATTCCCATTGCCAACCAATTTCGTCAGCAACTGATAAAATATAAGGAAAACAGGCTCTCCCTACCATGCCTAAAAAATATCAATGCTTTGCTTTCATTATGGTGTTAACCAAAGTCCTACTTCAAAGGAGTTTTTAAAAAAATATAACTCCAATTTCATAAAGACAGATACTTTAAAATCTAACCCTCCCTGCAGCTGGAATTCCGCCTGGCTAGTTTTTATACAATACTGTCAAACACACAGCTGACTAAGTTAGCCCAATAGGAAAGCTGGCTTCACCACATCAAGACTGGGAAATTGAGGTCCAGAGTGGTCCAACAAAAGCTAAATTGGAATGACTTTCTGAAATGGTATAAAAAACTTAGAATTACTTCACCCACAGCACAGCACAGAAACATGGCTGGAAAGCAGACATGATACTTGTGGTTACTGTTCTAAAGGAAAGTTCTCCCAAACTCTTTTTTTTAAAGCTCACTACCATTAGACAAGAGACCAAGATCAAGAGTGTTTTGCACATGGTTATCCTTGGATCTGATTCTCATTTCTGGTCCAAACAAGTCACGCTCCATCTGACTGTAGAGAAAACTCTCCTCCTTTGGTTTCTCCCTCCTACAGCTCACCATCTATCTCACAAACAACTGGGCTAAAAGATCCCAGTTTAAAGCAGAAGCCAAGGTGACACATGGGTTTTTCCCGTTCATTCTCAAATTAGTAGCTACTGAAATTGTACCACATTTCAAATTCAGGAGGCTAATAATCAAAAGGCTGTGACTTGTTTATGGTCTTATGCATCCAGAATTATTAGATCTAAAGATTAATGCTTGCTCAGAATCTTCCATTTTCTCAATGATACAGAAATAATAGCCTAGTTTAGAAGTTTTAAGTGATTTCAGCTTAAATTTATCATAGGTTCCCTTGGGTAACACTTTTGGCAAGAATCCAGAGCTAAGCAACTGAATGTAGTAAGTGCTGGACTTAAGATCAGACGGATTTTCAACCCCTAACCAAAATAATTAGAACACAGTTGCTCAGCCTCTCCCATAAGAAAAATTCCCTGATCCAAATTAAAATATTTACCTAATATGAATCTTTCTGTGTAATCATAACCTTACATGAAATGGCAACGAGATGCCTATATCAAAACCTGATCAGAAAATATGAATCACTGATTGCTATGCTTAGGATAAGTAACATTCTTCAGTGGCTTCAAAACATGTGGGAATAGTAACTTCCAACTTTAAGGACTTAAGAAAGAGATAGCACAGAGCACTTTAATGGACCCTATAATATGTAGTTCCTAAATGGGCTCACAACTTCTCTCAGTGTTTATAAAACTCAGATTTTTACCTGAATTTTTAGATGACTGAGAATTGACTAACTTTGATGATTGGAAACAGTATGGACACTACCTCTAGGTGATACTCAAATCTAAATTGACATCTGGCAAATACACAGAAATATAGCATCAGTTTATCTTGAAAAAAGTCTGTTTTTGGTGAAGGTTTTCAGAGAAGAAACACAAATGAAACCAGTAGGTTATGAAAATCCAGTTAATGTCATGACTATGGAGAAAACCCTGACAGACAGGAGTAATGCTGTGCTTTGGAAAGGGCCCTCTCACGTAACACCAGAGACACTTCATTCAGATTGGTATTGCCTATTTGGCAGCATGTTAGGATTTAAGGTGCATATATCTGATGATCCAGCAATCCCATTTCTAAGAATCTGTCCCCCAGAAATAACAGCATGAGAACATAAAAATGCATGTGCAAGGATCATCACAGAATTATTCATAACTGTAAAATTTGGAAAACTAAATGCTCATCAGTAAAGAAATGGTTACTCAAACTACAGAATATTTATATAATGGAGTACAACGCAGGCATAAAAAATATATAGATGTTTACACTGAACCTGAAAAGATGCCCAAAATAGACTGTTAAGGAAAAACAGAAGTTGCAGCCTAACACAGAGTCCACTTTTGTTTTAATGGGTTTGAACTGCACAGATTCACTTATACACGTTTTTGTTGTTTTGTTTTTAAGTAGGCTCCATGCGCAGAGTGGAGCCCAATGCGGGCTTGAACTCACAACCCTGAGATCAAGACATGAGCTGCAATCAAGAGTCAGATGCTTCACCGACTGAGCCACCCAGGCACCCCATACTAGATTTTTTTTTACAGTACTATAAATGCATTTTCTTTCCCTTATGATTTTCTTGTCTCTAGCTTATTTGATTATAAGATTGTAGTATCTAATACATGTAACATTTAAAATGTGTTAAACAACTGTTTATGCTATCAGTAAGGCTTCTGGTTAACAATAGGCTATTAGTGGTTAAGTTTCTGGGGAGTCAAAAGTTATACACAGATTTTTGACTGCTTGGGGAGGGAGGATCAGCAACCATAAATACCATGTTGTTTAAAGGTCAATTGTATTAGCCTCTGGGGTTGGGAATGAAGGATAGGCAGGTGGCAAGGAAATTTCACTGCTCTTTTCTGAAAAAATTTAAGTGGTGGAACTATGGGTCATTTTTACTTTCTTATTTGTAATAAAAAAGTGAATAACGATAAAAGCTTCTGCATCTCCAAGAAAAAATGAGAGAAGAAAAGCCATCTTTCACTTTCTAAGCACAACGGTACAGTTGAAAACAAAACAAATTTTAATTAAAGAAAAATGTAGAAACAAACAGTATAGCACATAGAAATCTCATGCCAAGAGACTAATCTAACTAGGCAAAGAAAAATGTATAGCACTCATATACCAAATCTAGGATAGCTCCAAGTTCCTTGTACTCTGCCAAAGAAGTATCTTTTCAGGGACGGCGGGGGGCAGTTCTGCCCTCTAGTGTACACTAAAATAAACTAAAGCACATGAAACAACTCAACAAATCAGCATTTTATTAGTTAACCAAAATAGTTTCACTTCATTTCTAGAGCATCACGATTCTCTCCTTAAAGGAAGGTTTCCACAACCTTGTTTCCAAGTCAATTTCCAAAGATCATACTAAGTAAACTCTGTGAACACCATAACTTCAGCTAGCCTTTCAATTCTTCCCTACACTCCCAGCAAAGCACCCTAAGCACTTTCCTGACTCGAATTTCACACTAAATCTGGCACAACCAAAGGTATAGTACTATAGCAAAATAAAGTCTTAAAAATTTATAACACATATAGCCACCCAGCTCTTAAACTCAAGATTTTTGAAACTTGCAACTATAACTCATTAAGAGCAAAAGGAAGAAGGCTGCTCTGGGTAATAAAGTTCAAATCTCGTAAGGGTTTTCTAAGAACACTAGCATTTGTTCCACTCTGGGCAACCTTGAAAACCACTAGGGATACTTCCCAGGTTCATAGTATTTGCTGTAGGTATTCAATCCAAACTGACAGAAGTTACCCCAATCCTGGTGACCACAAATGAAAAATGTTCTTGCTTTTAAAGCTTTTCTATGTTTGAGATCTCATTTAGACGCTCACATTGGCCGGGACTTTACTATTTGACCCAAATGGTCAAATTTTCTACCACCCTCCCCCAACCAAAAAAAAAAAAAAAAAGGAGTATTACTAGTCTCTCCATTTGTAATTATTCTGGTTCCTAGCTTAGCCTGGAACAATCTCTTCAAATCAAGAATGTGGATGAGATAAACTTTAATAAATTCAAAATATTCCAACTATTCATGGGGAAATCTTTAGAGAATTAATTAATTTCAATTTCAAACTCATTTACTCTGTACCTGCAAAACCTAGAGATATATTTAAAAAACAAGTTAAGAATAAGTTAAAACTGGGGCACCTGGGTGGCTCAGTTGGTTGAGTGTCTGCCTTCGGCTCAGGTCATGATCCCAGGGTCCTGGGATAGAGCCCCACATCGGGCTCCTTGCTCAGTGGCGAGCCGGTTTCTCCCTCTCCAACTCCCCCTGCTTGTGTTCTCTCTCTGTCAAATAAATAAATAAAATCTTAAAAAAAAAAAAGAACAAGTTAAAACTGAATGAAGCTGAATATTTAGCATCCATTGAAGAACATGAAGGTGAAAGTCCAGTACAGAGTTTTTTTGGGGGGGGCGGTGGGGAGTACAGAGTTTTCTTGTCCCAGTATAAAACAAATCATACTGGAGTGACAAGTAAGATAATAGCAGGACCACCAACACTACCAGAATCAATCATTTTCACTGTCATAGTAGGTCCTTGAAAAATCACCTTGGGGCACCTGGGTGGCGCAGTCGGTTAAGCGCCAGACTCTTGGTTTTGGCTCAAGTCGTGATGTCAGGGTTGTGAGATCAAGCCCCGTGTCGGGCTCTGCACTCAGCGGGGAGTCTGCTTGAGATTCTCTCTCTCTCTCTCCCTCTGTCCTTCCCATTCAAGCTTGCTCGCCCTCTCTCTCTCAATAAATAAATCTTTAAAAAAAAGTAGTATCTTCTTTTTTTTTTAAAAACGATTTTATTTATTTATTCATGGGAGACAGAGGGGGGGGGGGCAGAGGGATAAGCAGGCTCCCAATGAGCAGGGAGCCCGATGCAGGACTCGATTCCAGGACCCTGGGATTATGACCTGAGCTGAAGGCAGACGCTTAACCATCTGAGCCACCCAGGCGCCCAAAAGTAATATCTTCTTAAAACTATTTCTAGCTAGTCCTACCCTGGAACAAATGACTGCCAGAAGAAACGCAGTGAACCCAAATGGGCAAGGACTATCTCCTGCCTGGCTCTCCTGGCAACACCCTCACATTGCTGCCTACAATGTAGGACTCAGGCCTCAGTAGGAACCAATACACACAGAAGCAGCAATAAACATTATTGCTATTATCCCCAGCTGACTGATCACATCTTGTCCACAGCTTCGCTGTTGACCGCTGACAGATTATCAATGTACAAACACACCTGGAACTCATTTTTTAAAATGTGCTACCCCTTCAATTTCATGAGAGAGTAATGGGACTGATATCCAATACAGGAGACCTGGATTAGCTGTGGTTAATGGGGGAAAGGCCTACAAAGGAAAATGGAGGAAACCATCATCTCATTTCCCTAAAAAAAAAACCACAAAATTCAAAATAGCTTTCAAAGAGTCCATCATCAGTTATAAAGCTGAAGAGATACTTCTTACCCAAAAAGGCCAATTATGTGGGTAAGAAAGAATGGTTGTGTGACACAGTGGCTGAGACTTCAGCCTCTGGTTTCAAATGGATGTGGACTGGAATCCTGCCTCCACCATCAACTACAGACTCCACAAGTTAATGGCACCTCCCCGAGCCTCAGTTTCCTGGTCTGTGAAATGGGCACAAAGTTAGCACCTACCTCTTAAAGTATTCATGTAAATTCAATAAAATAATACATGTGAAACACTTAGCACTGTGCCTTAAATTTAGAAATCTGTCAATAGCTATTTATCCTTTTAAAAAAGGTAAAGAACATTTAACATGCAGTATGAGAAGATAGTATGTTTGATAGTTAACCTAAAGGACAAACTGGTGCCAAAATGAAACTGACCTGGTCATTGAAAGGAAACATGTCATCCCAGTGTTAAAAACACCTGACTACAGGAACCCAGCAGGTACAGAAAGAGGGAAGCAGCTGAGTCGGATCCAGGAAAGGGCAAACCCCATCCACTCTGCTCCAGCTCACTGGGGCGGTAAGGAAAGAGGGCAATGGCACAACTTCGTTTCTAAAGAAAAGCCAGTCACTCAGATTTTTATGTCAGCCCTCCTGATTTTTAAATACTGGCCAAATAATAACATCCGAGGACAGGCTTGGTCCATGAACTGTCAGTTTGTGAATGCCTGCCCTGGAGTTGAGTCTCAAACCAGAAACTGAAGAAAAGCCCAGTGGTTATAAACCTGAGGGACTCCAGCTCCCTAAAACAGTGTGTCTCTAAGGGGATTTTGGAAAAGAAAATTCTTCTCTTTACAAACTGTCCTAAGCAATGCAGATATTTAGTATTCCTGAACTCCACCCATTAAGTACCAGTGGTCTCCTCAAGTCTTGTGACAACCAAAATATCTCACCACACATTTCGGAACACCTCCTAACTGACAGCACCACAACCACTAAGAATAACAAAGTTAAATCCAAAAGTTAGTGGGAAAGTCAAGAACATCTATTTACAAACAGCAATAAAATAAGAACAGGGCCAGCCCTGAGTCAACTAAACTAAAATCCCAAATTTAAAAGCTTAAAGCTGGTTGTGGGAACAAATCAAAAGGCTTAAATCCCTCTCCCTACTTCTAGAATTAATTAAGATGGAAGGAAACTGTCTTATTTTTTCTAGCCACTGCTTTAAGTGTCACTGAACATCGTAGATTTCCACCCATCTTTTTTCCTAGAGCCGGAGCTTACATACAGAACTGTTCATGCTTCAGAGAAATCACAGTGGATGACATATAGGCACCCAAGGCATCCACGCTTTGTAACGTTCCTGGATTTTTCTCTTATGGCTCATTCTCCTATTCAAGAGCATGTCCAAGTTACCATACGACCGAGCAATTCCACACCCAGGTACACACCCAATGAAATGAAAACACATGTCCATACGAAAACCTTCACATGAATGTTCACAGACACATTATTTGTAATAGCCAAGAAGTGGAAACAATTCTATGTCTATCAACTAATGAATGGATAAACAAAATGTGGTATATTCATACAATGGAGTACTATTTGGCCATAAAAAGGATTGCGGTACAGAAACACGAACGAATCCTGAAAACACTATGCTAAGTCAAAGAAGTCAGACAGAAAAGGACAAATATTGTATGATGCCAATTATATAAAATGTCCAAAAAGGCAAACCTAGACACAGGAGTTTGATTAGTGGTTGCCTGAGAGTGTGGGAGATAGGTAGGGATAAAGAGGGACTGCATTTCTTTTTTGGGGTGATGGAAATTATTGTGGTTCATAGCTTTATGAACACACAACTCTGCAAATATGCTAAAACCAATGAACTGTGTAATTTAAATTGGTGAATAAATAGAAACAGCTTAATAAAGCTGCTTCTAAAAAAAGAAGACAAAGCACATACAATTTTAAATCATTAAATTTGGGACACCTAAGTAACTCAGTCGGTTAAGTGTCTGCCTTCAGCTCAGGTCATGGTCCCAGGGCCCTGGGACGGAACCCCGCATCGGGCTCCTTGCTCAGCAGGGAGCCTGCTTCTCCCTCTGCTTGCTGCTCACCCTGCTTGTGCTCTCTCTCTCCAACAAAGAAATAAAATCTTTAAAAAAAAAAAAATCATTAAATTGACTAACACCCTTTGTTCTCTTAAAGACTATATCATATCATAAGTCGTAACTGCTAGAATATCAACTTTCTTCCAATCATCTTAATTATAATAATTATCAATAAGCCCTTAATCATGATATTTACTCTTTTGAAACAAACTGATTTTCCTCTTCTTGGAGTGGCCATTCTCTAGGCATTAAAAGTAACCTCACTGTGTACATCTCTTCACCAGGGACAGGGGCACACGTCAACTGACCAGGCATTTCACAAAGGCATCAAATCAGGAGATAAAGTCAGATTTCTGGGGTAGCTCGGTGTTTTTTGTTGTTGATATGAATACATTTACTATGAATAACTTGGAGGTCCTTTCTTCTCTATTAGTAAAGATACTTGAAAATAATTAGATCTAGCTTCCATTTTATTTTTTTAAAGGATTGATTAGGATAGGGATATAAGGAACATAATAATGTGGCATATTTATGAATAGAATATCAGATTTTCTAATGAGTTATTTTTAAGTTCATCTATACATTTCTTGTTGGAAACAATGCATTCTCCTATGGCAAAAATGTTTAGGTTTTGTTTTGTTTTAAGATTTTATCTATTTATTTGAGAAAGAGAGCATAAGCAGGGGGAGAGGCAGAGGGAGAGAGAAGCAGACGCCCCACTGAGCAGGGAACCCAACATGGGACTCCATCCCAGGACCCTAGGATCATGACCTGAGCCGAAGGCAGACGCTTAACTGACTGAGCCACATAGGCACCCCTAGATCTAGCTTTTTAAATGTTCTTCTCAGCAAGAAAGCAACTCCTTTAAAAGTAAAAGGGCTTACAAACTGTGGAAGGAGCTGAGATGCCCTTCAGCAGATGAATGGATAAAGAAGATGTGGTTCATATATACAGTGGAATATTACTCAGCCATCAGAAAGGATGAATACCCACTATTTGCATCAACATGTATGGAACTGGAGGGGATTATGCTAACTGAAATAAGTCAAGCAGAGAAAGACAGTTATCATGGTTTCACTTATTTGTGGAACATAAGGAACAGCACGGAGGACATTAGGGGAAGGAAGGGAAAACTGACGGGGGGGTAGAAATCAGAGAGGGAGACAAACCACGAGAGACTCTGGACTCTGGGAAACAAACTGAGGGTTTCAGAGGGGAAGAGGGTGGGGGTATAGGGTAGCCGGGTAATGGGTATTAAAGAGGGCACATGTAATGAGCATGGGGTGTTATATGCACATAATGAATCATGATCACTACATCAAAAACTAATGATGTACTATATGGTGACGAATATAACAAAAAAAAAGCAAAAGGGCTTAAAAAAAGATCAACAGAGATAAGAGCTCTGACTGATCATTATAACAAGAGATTCTGATCAAATTTAGAAACGTTTCCACCTAATATTGTGGCTATGCCTAATTCTTGTTGCTTTAAGTGAAATGCTCAATGCTATCAGAAGACTGTATATTGAAAAATATAAAATCTTAAAAGCCAGTAAGGTCTTGTTAACTCCTGTCCAAGGAGGCTGGGAAGGACGAGGTTACCTGCTCAGGCACGAAGAATGTTGCACAGATGAAAGGCTCCTGGGGGCCAACTGGTCGAACACACTGAGCACAGACAAAGCACAGAAACAGGGGCTACTGTCTTCACAGGTCTTTAATCTGGGTCTTCTACCTTCAGCAGGACACTGTGCAGAATTCTGACTTTTCTACATGGGAAACAAACGTTGCTACCCTGACACCACCCACGATGTTGTTTTGAGACTCAACAATAAGGTCTTTGTTTTTTGCTCTCTCTTCTCTCAATAGACCAAGAAGACAAGACAAAACCACATGGGAAAATGATGTTTTTCACTCCTGTTTTATTGCTTCAGGTTATTCTTAATCTATAAGGAGGGAACTAAATAGTAAGCCCTTAGTTTAACAAGTTGATGCCTGTGGCTATGATTATATTATAAACTTTAACAAGTCTAAGAGTAGCCTCCTGCTGCAAAAGGTGAGTAATAAATGTGGGGATGAAGGCTGACCTAGCCAAATACCCACGAAAGCTGGACTCAAATGGCCATCAGTGCTGGAGTGAAGACTGGGGCAGGAGACTGGCAGGGCTGCGGGAGGGGTAGAGGGCAAGAAATGGATCCAATGGATCAATGGATTAGAGCCACAGCATGGCAGGAATTTAGACACACCAAGTGTGCTTTCTACAGCCAAATGTAGAGAATGCTTCTTATCGTCTGTGATTCCTGCCTCTAATTAAAATTGGGTGTTTGCTTTACTTCATTCCCAAAGCATAAACTTTGGCTTTTTATAGCCCAAGCAGTGTGCTATTTTAAACATGTAGAGGAAATGCATTTTCAGTTACAAACATTTGCTCCTGTGAATCAGTTCTTATTTGCTAGCAAAGGATGTGGGACAGGATGTTTTACCATCCTGCTCTGGTTTTCCTGTATTGCTTAAATCTGTTTAGAGAAAAGAAAAATAAACAAATAAAGTGTTTCTGCTGGACAATTTCTATAAACTGAAGCAACTCCAAAAATGAAAATGAAAAACATCTGTGGAAAAGTATTATAATAATTTTATTTTAATAAATTGGATTATTCCTATAGATTCTTCCCCTGAAAAGACTTCCCATGCCAGGCACGTGCAGCTTGCAGCAGATACTAATATCTGCAATGATAAAATGTGCCCACTTGGACACTTCAGATCAGATGCATTCCTCTTGACCCTGTCTTTTCCCAAGCAAAATTACAACTGGAGAAGCTTTCTGAGATCCATTTCAGAAAAACGATCATGCCAACCTTGAGGGTCACCTTCTGGATTTATTCAGAAATTTTCATGTACAACTCTTGAGCTTTTTTTGATGCAGGCAGACATATCCTTGTAATCTATTACATTCCACTACTGCATTTTAGAAGAAATTGGGGTGCCTGGGTGGCTCAGTCGGTTAAGCGTCCGACTCTTGGTTCCAGCTCACTCAGATCATGGTCTGAGGGTCATAAGATTGAGCTCCGTGTTGGGCTCCGTGCTAGGGTAGAGCCTGCTTAAGATTCCTCTCTCCCTCTTCCTCTGCCCCCCTCCCACGCACTCTAAATAAATAAATACAGTCTTTAGAAGAAACTGATTTTAATCAAGAAATTGATTTTAATCAAGAAATTGATTTTAATCAAATTTCACTTGACCCTTGGGCACCTGGGTAGCTCAGATGGTTAAGCGTCTGCCTTCGGCTCAGGTCATGATCCCGGGGTCCTGGGATCGAGCCCCGCATCGGGCTCCCTGCTGCTTGGGAGCATGCTTCTCCCTCTGCTTCACTCTCTCTCTCTCTCTCTGTCTCTCATGAATAAATAAATAAAATCTTTAAAAAAAATTTTTTTTCACTTGGCCCTTTTATAAGGGAGTCAGCGGTCCATTTATCTATTGAAAGGTATTTTACCAGTTGGCCCCTCCAGATTCCTCTGTCCTTCCGCTCTGTCCCAGATGCGGTCCTGTATGAACAGCCCGAGAAAGACACTCTTCTTCATCAAATTTTAGTCAGGCTGCTTTGAGCCCTCTTCTCAACTAGGCCTCAATCTTGGCCTCCATCCTTGCTGGGCGTGCATTTTAGTAATTTAGCCCAATTTTAGCAAGAATCCTGCTAGCCAGTTTTAAGAGAATCCTTCACTCTTGATATCTGATCACCCTAATATCTAAGTTCCTCACTCCCCAACCTTGATGTACAAGTACTCAGCCCGCCTTCAGTGAGAATCCTGTTAAGTCTGTTTAGCAAGAATCTCCCTACCCCGGTGTCTCTTAGTAATGTTCCATCCTCAGACACCCTCCCGGCTGCCCTCGTTCTGCTCCCTGGCCATAAATCCCCAGCTGTCTTTGCTGTACTAAGAGTTGAGCCTGATCTCTCTTCCTTATTGTGATAGTCTTGCCACCTACTGCAATAATCCCAAATAAGTCTTCCTTACCATTTTAATAAGTGTCAGAATGGAGTGTCCTGGCAAGAGATGGGAGAGGAGGAAGAATGGGAGATCTGGGTATTAATGTCCCTGGATTCCCCCTGGAGAGTCCATTGCTCAAGGGAAGGTCTCAGCTCCTGTCAGGAGGCTCCCCCCGTGTTCAATGCCAAAGCTGTTCCCCCTCTTGCCCCTTCAGGTCTAGGGGAGGAGAGGCAGCCTCATATTACTAGCCCCAAGCACACAACAGTATTCTATCTGTGGTTTTTCATCACTTTGTGAGTTATTAAACTCTCCTCAAAGTATCCTAATTTGAGGATGCCATCTGTTTCCTGCTGGGTCTCCCTAATACAGATACCATTTCAGCAATTTATCCTTGAGAGCTACTTGCTCTTTCTAAGAAAGGAAGGCCTGGATCCAGAATGCAGTGAGGCTTCCACGAGTGGCTCAGTGACTGAAGCAAGCTGACCTTGTTAAGCTGCCACTTCTCCCTCCTCCAGTAATCTTCATCATTATAGCAACAGAGTGTTTTCTGAAACACACATGGTTTCCAAGTAGAATCTCTAAGCATCAGTAGGGGATTATTTAAAGAAATATCCAAGGAGGCTGGAAGTAAAAACTGTGCTAGCTGAAATGAACTATGCTTGAGCCCTAAGGTGCAAGAAACTTTGCCTTTATTTCTATCTGATACTTAATCCAGAGTTAACTTTTACAGTACAACTTTTAATAGATGTAAGAGACACTGTTTAATAATACCACATATATGCCTGGTAACCCAAGTAAAACCTGCAGAAGACTATTTGTTAAATTCAGATTGTTGTAGATTATGAAATCAATTCAGTGGCCCCTGACATTTTTTTAAACGACACATACTACACACAGTCATGTAAAACAGAAAATCAGAATTCATCATATGTAATAAAGGTAAATATTTCACCAAATTTTATTTCACTTTTTTACATTCCTATATTTATGAGCGTACTAGGGCATACTACAAAATGCATTCCTTACTGTGAGTCAATCAAGTCTGAAAGCTACTGGTCTGAAAAGAATCCCTTTCAAACAATTTAACAATTATAAGGCTAAAAACACACTGCTTCAGCCTACAGCCTCACATTTTTTTAATCTCAACCCTCACTAAAAATAGTTTATTTTGTCACTCA
Organism: Eumetopias jubatus; assembly: GCF_037043125.1. Lineage (NCBI taxonomy): Eukaryota > Metazoa > Chordata > Mammalia > Carnivora > Otariidae > Eumetopias > Eumetopias jubatus. The sequence goes on from NW_028274816.1 coordinate 28,453,153, forward strand.
GTATAAAAATTTTATGGAATAATACTTACCATATAGTAAGTAGAGTATGCTATTTTTTTTAAAGATTTTATTTATTTGGCAGAGAGAGAGAGAGGGCACGCACAAGCAGACAGAGCAGGCAGAGCAGCAGGCAGAGGGAGAGGGAGAAGCAGACTCCCTGCTGAGCAGGGAGCCCAATGTGGGGCTCCATCCCAGGACCCTGGGATCATGACCTGAGCCGAAGGCAGACACTTAACTGACTGAGCCACCCAGGAGCCCCTAGTATGCTATTTTTTTTTTTACTCCATTTTATTTCTTTTCTTTATTTTTAAAGATTTTATTTATTTATTTGAGAAAAAGAGAGAGAATAAGCGGTGGGGACGGGCAGAGGGAGAGAGAGAAGCAGACACCCCAATGAGCATGGAGCCCGATGCAGAGCTCGATCCCAGGACATGGAGATCATGACCTGAGCCAACGGCAGACACTTAACTGACTGAGCCACCCAGGCACCCCCCCATTTTATTTCTTTTAAATGATGATTGTAAACCACAGCTTGAAAACTACTGGCCTACAAAATGAACAGGGCCAGTGTGGACAGCCCTGTCCCATGGCTGCCCTCTTTGGTGTTTACATCGTTTCCACCATGGTGGCAAGCTCTCAAATCCTTTTCCTTCTTAGGTTTCTATGTAACTGTTACATGACTCTGCCACCTACTCGCTCCACCGGGAGCGAAAGCCTTGGGGGAAGGAGAAATGAAGAGTACACGGCAGATGTGGACACGGCCCAGCCACATCCTTGCACTCACCACCACAGCACCCGCCTTACTGCAAGCACCTGCTGCTCACAGCCTGAGGACTAAGGGCATGTGGAAGCAGTCCTGAGCCAGCGACAGATGGGAGCTGGAGGAGAACTAGTCCAGGGTCCTTGCCCTCGCTGTGTCCTTCACCACCTCTCTGAGATACCTAGCAGAACCAAGTGAGCACCAGCAGATACTGGCAGTAACCTGCAAGAATCCATGTCCTACCCGGGCTTATTTCCCAGCCTTTTCCACCTCCCTGCTGGGGCTTCCTGGAATCACCTCCCACACTAATGACTTGTACTCAAACCTCCGTCTCAGGGTCTGCTTCTGGGTAAACACAACCTGGATGAGCACACAAGCTTACACAGCATTGTTCGGAGCCAGGGCTACAAAGATGAGAAAGCCCTGTCCTAGAAAAGCTCATAATCTGAAAGGAAAACCAATGATTTATTTTATTTTTAATGTAAAAAACAAAACAAAATTGTACTGTTCATAGCAATGAGTTAAGTAGATAGATATGTTTAGGGAGGGAAGGAAGAAGTGACAAGCTGTGTGACTGAAGGGTCAGAGAAGCCCCGGGAGGTGACCTGTTCCACCCCAAACCCTCTAGGACACAGCCCTCCCTAGAGGAGTAAGCAGCTGATGGGTGCTGCCGATGGGCCACGGTCCATGTTCACATCCCTGCAGGCTAGCACCTTGGCTTCTCATATTTACTGTGATGCTTTACGTCTTACATACAAGTTATAAAGAAGGGAATTTTTATTTTCCCCAAAGGAAAAAATTCTAGTCTTCAGCTAAAAATAACTCAAGTAATATGGAAAATACAAAGAAAAAAAAAACTATTAAGTTCCCGACAGTGTGTTAATAGAATTACCTGTAAATCAGCTTGGACCTTCCAATGTTCCTTTGAGGTCCTTGGGATGGGCCTGAGGGCTCAACCCTAATCTCCACTAGAAGTTCTAACAAACTGCTGACATTTTCATTCAAAAATTATTTTTAAATGTAAAATCTCCTACGTTTGCCTCTGTGGTCAACACTGTAAATCAGTACTTTCTTGAGGCTGGAATCAAAGAAGAAACCTAAGGCTCATTTTTCTTTGCATCTTCCATTTTGGTGAATATTTTAGCAAAGGCAAAGCAGCAGCATAATTCCTGCTCTCAGAAAACAAGTCATACCAGCTACCGTTCGAGGGTGCTTGAACAGATCCTCTAACGTGCCAGGCAGACCTGAGCCTGACACCAGAACACTCACCCAGACCCAGCAGGGAGTGCCGGCAGAGATGCAGTGACAGGAGCCGGGGGCTTTTCTTTCTCATTCTGCTTGAAGAAAGATTTGGCTTCTTTAGAGGTAGCATCCACTTCCTTAGTCACCCTGTGCCAAGGAGGGAAATGTCAAGTTTATAAGAAAAATAAAGAAAGAAACAAAATCTAAGAAAAGGGAATAAGTGACAACAAGGAAAACACCCAATGGGCTTCCAACGGATTCAAGTCTACTACGACAATCCGAAATGAAGGCATCTTCCCTTACTAAAGGACCAACAACGTATGGACCTCATCGCCCTAAAATAGCCTCCGTTACTTCTGTCAGCTTGCCACACACTCCAGGGGTCACTGCTGAATCACACGGGCTGCTCATGGCAAGGCTGAGAAGGCTCTCCCACTGCACCTCACACGTAGATTAGGACTCACAGTTAAGAGTCTGGGGAAAAATGGGGAGATAGAGTATTTGGGAGAAAAACACTAACATTATTTCGAGAAGAAGAGCAACAGTATAAACAACTGGGAATATTCTGCAGAATGCTCCTGTTTCACAGCTAAAATAACCCAAAGATGAAACAAAATGCCTTCAAACTGGCTAAACAACACTCATTTGGGGGTGGAAAAAAACTACAGGATGGAGAATCCTATCAAATTTCAAATCTGGAAAAATGGTCCTCAATAAAACTGAGTCCTAAGGGATCAAATAAAGGTTACTTAGTGTCTGAGATTTTAGCTAAAGAGAGGACAAGTGTTTAACACCCGCTTACTCTTGCTAAGTCAACAAAAACATCTAAGGAATTTTCTTTAAATTCCAAACTATCTGTAAGAGGGTCCAAGATTAAGGTCATTGTACTGTGAGTGTTCAGCCAGGTCCTCCGGAATAAACTGGCCAAGAATAATGACAGGTGAATCGAATAAATTCCATCTTTGCAGGAATGTAAGTCTCTGTCTCTTCTCTCCTTCCAACTAGGCTTCTGGGGAGCAGAAGCAAGTTTTCTTATTGATAGCCAACTCACTCCTGCACTGTGTCACCTACTCAAGTGGCACAGATAAGAGTTTGAGAGTTCTGTACTGAGAATCTTCACTAGGCAACACCGGCAAGTTAATCTTGAGGGGCGACTTAAAACACCACCACCTTCTGTTATTCCCCTATTCATGGTCTTGCAGTTGTCGGTATTACTCAGAGGATCAAATGGAAATTGCTGAACCTCTAAAATCTGGTCCTACTCTTTACCAGGCTTAATTTGTGTATCTCTCTACTCTCCCCAATGAACTTCTCAGTAATGAGAGCCAAGATTTAAAAAATAAGAGGGAGAATTTATACCAGAGATTAAACCATCACTTGGCAAATATACATTCCTTCCCTGTCGACCAAGAAGCAACTTGTGTAACCACTGATGTTGAGCTTGGGTGCATGCTTCAATGATCAATTAGATGTTGGCTGATCTGACAGGAAAAGCAACTTTAATGTTTGTATTGTTTCACTTGCCCCTTGAGTTCCTCCTCTTAGCCCCATAAGAAGAATACGCCTCAAGTACCAGCTAGTCCAAGATGGCTGAAGGACACACGCTGAAGATCTGAATCCAGCAAGCAGCTTGGAGCCAAACCCAGACTGGCTGAACCCCCGACACCCAGAAACACACGGGAACAAACAAATGCTTACTGTTGTATACCACTGAGGTTTGGAATGGCTTGTCACATAGCATTTCTGTAGCAACGGCTGATATATTTACGTTTCATGAACAAGAAATCAGAAATCTAAGGGGCTAGGTTACTTTTCCAAGACTATGCAGAGATTAAGTAGCAATGCTAGAGAGGACCCTGTAGTAGGGTCTTCCCAAAGATGGTTGCCACAACCCATTCTACATGCTCTTCCAAATTGGACATCATCCCAGTGAGAGGGGAGGTATATGTCACCCCCTGCTTAAAACTGGGTGGGCCTTTGTGGTTGCCAATTCACAGAGTTCAGTGGGACTTCTGAGGCCAGCTGATAAAAGGTGACAGAGCTCTCACCTGCCGCTCTCTCGAGAATACAACCTCAAAACTTCAAGTTACCATACCCGAAGCCTGGCTACTCTGGATCCACCATGCTACACAGAACACCTGGGAGGATCACAGAGAAAGACGCCTGAGGAGGCTGTTCCAGTCCAGGACCAAGACAATGGCCGCAAGGAAGTCCTCGAGATGGCGCCACACCCAGCTACTAACTCCAACTGCGTAAGAGACCCTGAGCAAGAGCTGCTGGAGCCCGGTTACCCACCCACCCCCAACCAGGGGAAACGACAAGAATACAATTGTTTTAAGCCAACAAAACTCTGGAGTAATTCCTTACACGGCTATACAGATGACCAAAATAAAACCCCATCCAAACCTAAAGCTTAATGCAGAGTCCCAGTGTACTGAATTAGAACGAGGTGCTTTAAATCTCCTTGCTCTGGGTACAATCTGGGACAGATCTGAGACAGCTCACGAAAAACAAATGGACATCTGCATTTAGAAATGACAGTTTGAACACAGGCTTTATTCTCCACTCCCTACCAAAACCCTACTAAACAGTGGTAAATAAATTTACAAAGGCAAAACTACATAAGGATATGGAGAAGAGATATAACAGAGAAAAGATGCCAATCAAGTTTTCTGAAGGTAGAAAGTAAACAGACAAGTAGAAATTGGCTTTGGTTTTTGTTTTCTCTGATCTAAGCCTGTAGCCACATGGAATGGCCAATAACAAGCCAATCTATATTATGGTAGTCTACAAAGGCTCAGTAAATTGAGTTACCAGGAACCTTTGAAGAGAGAGGAGAGGAACAGGGCTAAAATCAGTTGAAAGTTTGTCTCTGGAGCAACTAGGTCCAGATCCCCTTCTCCAACCTTGTACCATAGGCTACTGTCCCCCACCCAACCCAGCAAAACCCATTACTCCTTGGAGAAATAAAAACCACAGAAGTTCCAAACTTTGGGGCGCCTGGGTGGCTCAGATGGTTAAGCGTCTGCCTTCGGCTCAGGTCATGATTTCTAGGTCCTGGGATCGAGCCCCACATCGGGCTCCCAGCTCAGCAGGGAGTCTGCTTCTCCTCTCCCTCTGCTTGTGCTCTGTCTCTCTCTCAAAAAAGAATAAATAAAATCTTAAAAAAAAAAAAGTTCCAAACTCACAGGGCAGGGCTGAAGTCTCATTCTGAAAACAGGGTATTAAATGAAAATCTATTTATTTGCTCTTCCTTTGCCACAACAACCTCAAAAGCTATGTGTTCCAGGGCGCCTGGGTGGCTCAGTTGGTTAAGTGACTGCCTTCGGCTCAGGTCATGATCCTGAAGTCCTGGGATCGAGTCCCACATTGGGCTCCCTGCTCAGCGGGGAGTCTGCTTTTCCCTCTGACCCTCTTCCCTCTCGTGCTCTCTATCTCTCATTCTCTCTCAAATAAATAAATAAAATCTTTAAAAAAAAAAAAAAGCTATGTGTTCCAGATGGCTGAGTTACAAGATGGAGCACTACCCAATCTGTGTAGGACTACTGCATCAGTAAGAAATAAATATGTAGAGTTGACCCTTGAACAATGTGGGGGTTAGGGGCACCAGCTCCCCACACAGTTGAAAATCTGCATATTAAGTTTTGACTTCCCAAAAACTTAACTACTAATAGCCTACTGTTGACAGAAAACGTTACAGATAACATAAACAAATGATATAATACATATTTTGCCTACGTATTATACACTGTATGCTTACAATACAGGTAAAGAAAAAAAAATATCAAGGGGCGCCTGGGTGGCTCAGTCGTTAAGCGTCTGCCTTCGGCTCAGGTCATGATCCCAGGGTCCTGGGATCGAGCCCCACATCAGGCTCCCTGCTCGGCGGAGAGCCTGCTTCTCCCCTCTCCCACTCCGTCTACTTGGGTTCCCTTTCTCTCTGTCAAATAAATAAATAAAATCTTTTAAAAAAAGGAAAAGAAAAAATATTGAGAAAATCATACAAGAGAAAATACATCTACAGTACTGCAAAAAAATCCACATATAAGTGGACCCATGCAGTTCAAACCCGTGTTGTTCAAGGGTCACCTGTACTGTGTTATGCTACGGAGGTTCTGGGTTTGTTACTATTATATCTACTTAACAGGAATTTCAGTAAAAGAGAAAATATGGAAGAAGTTGTCAACAAAAAAGAAAATTTCCTAGAAGGTTGACAAATTTCACGAAAAGAGCCACAGAATATCTGACGTGGCAAGTTTTAGGATCCACTGTAATATCACTGTAAAATGTTACAATGTTCGTGATAAAGAGAAGATGAAGATCAAGCCGTTCAAAGTATAAGGAAAGTAAAAGAAGCCTTTAAGCAAAGCATGTTTTGTTTTGGTTACCTGTTTTACCATAGGACTGACAAAGCTCCTGCAGCAGTCACGTAAAGCAAGTTGGTAAATGTTTTCTGAAAAGCACCCTAGATCCAAGCATTGTGTTAGATGTGGAACTTATAAATAAAAATATATGCATGGTCTCTGCCCTTCCGGGGCTCACAGTCCCATCAGGACAGCTATCCGTGAGATAAGTTATGACAGTACCACAAAGAAAGCATGAAACAAGTACAGCCTATGGGAGTTTCTCTGCTAACTTCTTCTTTTTTTTTTTTTTTTAAAGATTTTATTTATTTATTTGAGAGAGAGAGAGAGTGAGAAAGAGAGAGAGAGCCCAAGACGGGGTAGGGTCAGAGGGAGAGGCATACTCCCTGCTCAGCAGGGAGCCCAATGTGGGACTCGATCCCGGGGACTCCGGGATCATGACCTGAGCCGAAGGCAGTCACTTAACCAACTGAGCCACCCAGGCACCCTCTGCTAACTTCTTAATGCCAAAGTCCTCTCCACAGTCAGAAAGAAATGACATCTATAAACTGTTATTTCTCTCAGGGACTTTGGGAATCAATACAAAGTAACATAAGCAGATTTTTACTCTTCATTAATAGCATGTCCGGAAGAACTCCACTTTTAACAAGCAATAAGAAGAGATTCAGCTCTCAAAATATCTTCAAAGAGGAGAACAGTTCAATTATAGACAACTTCTAATATGTAAGAGGGAACTTGATAAGAAAGGCCCACTATTAGCAATAGTTAGCTCAAGTGTTATCAGCAGAAATGTCATTTTAACTTCATTTCACTTACTTAGAACTTCCTGAAAAGTCTTTATTTAGGCAGAAACTTTCCATGACTGGCCTTTTCCAAAAGGTGAATCACTCAGGAAAGTCTGAGCTAACTGGCTCAGCTGGTTATGTGATAGAGAAGAGTAAAACACACTATTTTTCCTCATTCCCAAAGGTTAACAAGCTACACAGTTTTCAAGGGGGAAGAAAACAAAAAGATAAAAATCCAAAGCTTAACAATTAAAATATAATTAGAAAAAACTAAAAGACTAACTTTGTGCTAACACTACCTTATGCTTATACTTACAAATTCTTCCCAGTCATCACTAGCTCTTTCTCACATTTCTTAAAGATGTAGTAATGCTCTGAACTTGATACAAGAAGAAAAAGCAGATAAGGACATCAATAGGTTAAAAGATACGCTCAAATCCATATATGAAGTTTGCATCTGGTTCTCAATTAAAACTCAGGCCTCCCAAGTTCCTACGTGAGGGTTCCTTATAACACCTAAATTTTAAGTATAAGCAATTTAAGTTAAAAAAAAAAAAATCCTGCCAACATGCCAATTAACAGGGTTTTATTTTCTTTAGGAGGAAGGAGTTATAGAGAACATTTGCTTATCATGTTATTTACCTCGGTAATATATGTTATTTAAAGTAATAAGCTTGTGTTTCTTTTGAATATAAAACATATACGTGTGAGAATATGTATATTTGTAGGGGGGAAAAAAGTGCTTCCCTGAGCATGTGTCTTTGGGTTGTTGTTGTTTTTAATAGACACGGTGCTGCCCCCTTCTGGCAAACGACGGAAATAGCAGGCTCCCAAATACCCATCCAGTACTTAAAATTACCATCCGTTTGCTTTATAAAATGAAATAGGAAATTTGTCTCATTAATATAAATATTAATACTTCCACAAAATTTATTTGATCAGGAAATTTAATGATTTCTCATAAGAGTTATTCACCAGCTTTTCTTACTCTCTATGTCGGACCGATGGTAAAATTATAATAAATCTTTCTTGGATATCCTATGACACATGGTAAGTCATACAAACCAAGAAAGATTTCTAAAAACTTTTAAATATATATTCCTAATGGCATATCACACACTTTCTGCATTATTTTGTAGGATCTCCAAACTATTAAAGGCTTCCTGTTGGTGTTCTGCTACCCTCTACTGGACAACTCAATAGTTCCAGTGTGATTTCTGGCAGCAAAGTAACATTACTAATTGACTAATGGATCCCCAAAATGATTGATTATCAAGGAAATGGGTGTCTTTACAATGGAGAATTCTGACAGATATTGCCTAAGTGGTCTAACTTATCACCACCAATACTGTTATCGATGTGATGTCCTGGGGAAGACAAAACATCACCAACAGCGTATTTGTCTAGGTGACTAATCTGAAGCAAAATTCCAAACTACAAAACAAATGGACTCTTAAAAACATACAGCTGACCCTTGAAAAAGCAGCAGTTAGGGGCACTGCCACCCACCCACCTCACCGTCAAAAATCCACATGTAACTTTGACTCTCCCAAAACTTAACTACTGATAACACAGTCAATATGTTTTATGTACTACATGCTATATATGTATTTTTTAACATTTTATTTATTTGAGAGAGAGAGACACAGCGAGAGAAGGAACACAAGCAGGGCGAGTGGGAGAGGGAGAAGCAGGCTCTCCGCTGAACAGGGAGCCTGATGCGGGGCTCCATCCCAGGACCCTGGGATCATGACCTGAGACGAAGGTAGACGCTTAATGACTGAGCCACTCAGGTGCCCCTACATGCTATATTCTTATAATAAAGTAAGCTATATAAAAGAAATGTGATTAAGGAAGTTATAAGAGGGCACCTGGATGGCTCAGTTGGTTAAGTGAATGCCCTCAGCTCAGGTCATGATCCGGAGTCCCGGGATCAAGTCCCGCATCGGGCACCCTGCTCAGCAAGGAGTCTGCTTCTCCCTCTGGCCCTCCCCCCTCTCATTCTCTCTCCCTCAAATAAATAAAATCTTTAAAAAAAAAGTTATAAGAAAAATACATTTATGGTACTGTACCGTATCGAAAAAAAATCTATGTATAAGTGGACCTGTGCAATTCAAACTGGTGTTGTTCAAGGGTTAACGGTATTTATGTCAGTGTCATGAAATACTTTAAATGAAAGGCTTTAAAAAAGGAACTTAACAAGAAAATACTAAAAAAGACTAAATGCAGAGTGTAATCTTGCACTTGATGTTGGACTGCACAAGAAATATAGCTATATAAAGAATATTGCTGGAATAACTTAAAATATTTGAGTAGAATCGTATCTAGAGCTATTTAAAATACACGCTACAAGGGTGCCTGGGTGGCTCAGTTGGTTAAGCAACTGCCTTCAGCTCAGGTCATAATCCTGGAGTCCCGGGATCAAGTCCCACATCAGGCTCCCTGCTCAGCAGGGAGTCTGCTTCTCCCTCTGACCCTCTTCCCTCTCGTGCTCTCTGTCTCTCATTCTCTCTCTCTCAAATAAATAAATAAAATCTTTAAAAATAAATAAATAAATAAATAAATCCATCCAAAACAAGATGGGTGGTACACAAAAGTTAAGTGAGTATTTAGAAATTTGTTTAGCCATTTGACAATGTCACGATAGTCAAGACACAATGGGTGGACTAACTGTATTAACCAGAACAGACCGATTTGGGTACTGTCACACTTGCAAGCTGGTCACATGTGACATTAATGTATTAGTCATGCAAGGTGAGAGGTAATGCATATGATACTTTAGGGTTATTTTATCAAAACCCAAAAATGTGGGCGCCTGGGTGGCTCAGATGGTTAAGCGTCCGCCTTCGGCTCAGGTCATGATCCCAGGGTCCTGGGATCGAGTCCCACATCGGGCTCCCTGCTCCTTGGGAGCCTGCTTCTCCCTCTGCCTCTCTCTCTGTCTCTCATGAATAAATAAATAAAATCTTAAAAAAAAAACCAAAAATGTGATAAAATGTAAGCATTTATTTTTATAAATTATTTTTAACAATCATTTTAATTGTTAACCAAGTGTGACCTTTTAAATTCATATTAACTGTTAACCAAGTGTGACTTTTTAAATTTATAGTTTAAAATTAAGAAAGTAAAATTGGTATTATTTCTTAATCCTAATTTACTGATGGCAAAACGAGCTCACTGGGGGAGCCTGGTTGGCTCAGTCATTAAGCATCTGCCTTCGGCTCGGGTCATGGTCCCAGGGTCCTGGGACTGAGCCCTGCATCAGTGGGGAGGGGCTCCCTGCTCAGTGGGGAGTCTGCTTTTCCCTCTCCCCCTGCCCCTCCCCCTGCCCCTACTCATGCTCCTCTCTCTCTCTCTCTCAAAAATAAATCTTTTTTTTTTAAAAAAAGAGCTCACTGTATATTTCTGTAAAGAAAACATCTTTTTCTGAATGCAGCAGTAGCAGCAAACCACATGATGATAATGGAAGTGATTCCAAAGAAACAAAGGCCAACTGAGGTCAAACTGCTTTTACTACATGAGCCCTCACACAGAGTTTGGTTGTTGATCATGCAGTGCTAAAACCATAGTGAGTTAAGTGAGTTCTTTGCAAATGTTTTGGCTAATGAAGCAACGAATTCATCAAAAGTTCAACGGCATTTACATACAAAACATGAAGAAATTCAAAATCAAAAGAATTCTTTGAAGAAAAGAGTAGTGATCTAAAAAGCCAATAGAGGGGCACCCGGGTGGCTCAGTTGTTAAGCATCTGCCTTCGGCTCGCTCATGATCCCAGGGTCCTGGGATCGAGCCGTACATTGGGCTCCCTGCTCAGTGGGGAGTCTGCTTTTCCCTCTCCCTCTGCCCCTCCCCCTCCGCTGGTGCTTGGTATCTCTCTCTATCAAATAAAATAAAATCTTAAAAAAATAAAAAATAAATAAAAAGCCAATAGAAAGAGACACAAAATTCCATACATTAACATTAGTATTCTGAGAAAGAAGCACTTTTGGTTACTAACTAAAAAGAATAAACTACTGCCAAGATATTAGGAAAAGAGTGTATAAAAGATGTCTGCTGGGAAAGCTTGGTGTATCTGTGACAAAGAAGATGATTCAAGTGCAATGTTCCAGTGATTCCGCAGCTTGAAGTCCTCAGAATCTGGCTTATGAGAGTGAGAACGATAATCAAATTAGCAAAATGTTTTCTCAATGCAATTTGAAGAATGCCAGATTATTACTAACATAAAAATTATCATGATATATGTGTGATTTAAACATGACAGTTATATGAAGGATTCTTTTATCAGTTTCTGGCTGACAAACATAACTGACACTGATCTGTAAAAAAAAAACTAGAATTACATTGTCAACAAATGTGATTTGAAGCTTAAGCGTATGCAAGAGTATAGTCTAACAGCACAGGTGCAAGACAGGAAAACATTAGATTAAGGAGCTGGTGCTAGAACGTAAAATTAACACACTGCTTCCTTATCCAGAAAAATCTTGCTGCCAAAACAAACAACCCCACTGTTCTTAGTACAGTAGTAAAAACTGTAAATTATGTAAGACTAATGCATTACATTTTTCAATGACTTTCTATGTGATAAGCTGAAAGCTGACCATAAATGTGCACGTTACATTGCACGCTGAGGTACCATGGTTATGCAAGGGAAAAATGCCGTTAAGAATGATGAGCTTTAGGGGTGCCTGGGTGGCTCAGTCGTTAAGCATCTACCTTTGGCTCAGGTCATGATCCCAGGTCCTGGGATCGAGCCCCGCATCGGGCTCCCTGCTCTGCGGGAAAGCTTGCTTCTCCCTCTCCCACTCCCCCTGCTTGCGTTCCCTCTCTTGCTGTGTCTGTCAAATAAATAAATAAAATCTTAAAAAAAAAAAAAAAGAATGGTGAGCTTTGGAATAAACTCGGTGTCTTTAAAAGAAAAAAACCATGGGGTGCCTGGGTGGCTCAGTCGGTTAAGTGTCTGCCTTTGGCTCAGGTCATGATCCCAGGGTCCTGGGATTGAGCCCCGCATTGGGCTCCCTGCTCGGCAGGAAGCCTGCTTCTCCCTCTCCCACTCCCCCTGCTTGTGTTCCCTCTCTCGCTTTCTCTGTGTCAAATAAATAATAAAATCTTAAAAGAAAAAAGAACCAGTTGGGTCTCCAATTTTAAAGGTCCTAATTAGTAAAACTTGGCTTATTTGTCTGATCTTTGGTATTTTTTGATTCAACGTGTTTTTCACTAGCAAATAAATTACCAGGGTAAAAATGAAAGCTAGAAGCCTGGAGGAATAGAGTCTCTACAGATTAACATGTTTCAGTGAATGTTTTGAACTCCATTTTATATCAAAAGAATATCCACACACAGGAAATTCATGCATGCAGAATTCCTTGTTTCCACTGAAATCTAACTTAATTACAACTTGACAGGATAAACTGTTGGAACTGGTTACTGATGAAGCACTGAAGAAGAACTTTGAAACTATGGTATCACTGGCTTCATTTTGCATAAAAGTAAAAGTAAAAATCTTGAACTTACTGAAACAGCTTTAAAATCTTTATTTCCATCCTCACGAAAATATCTCTGTGAGATGGGTTTATGATGAGTGTTATTTAAAAAAAAAAGTGTTACTAAAAAAAAAGAAAACCAACACAAATGTACATAAATAAATAAAATCTTTAAAAAAAATTACTGCCAAGGAAAATAAATGTGACTCCCTATAAAATTATTGATTGATTGGCACCTTACCTGTTCCCAATTAGCTCCAATTTATAGATCTGCTGTTTTCAAGTAATAAAATTTAAATAAATGGAGAAGAGGAAATTCTAGACACATGGCTCTTACCTAGAACAGCCGGGAGGTTATTAAGTGTTTACTGTTTTTTTAAAATGATAACAAACCTATGAATCAATTTTAAAAATAATACTAAGGTCAGGAAATAATATAGGAACCAAATTTCTCTCCTAGTACTTTCAATTTTTACCTGATTTCAGGGGCCTCCGTGGGGCTCAGACTTCACAGGTAAGAAAAGTAATAAAGGGAGAAATGACTCAGCCAAAGTCACAAAGCATGACAATAAGCGGAACTGGGTACTTAACTCTTACATTTTCTTATTCTCTTGAAGTCCTCAGAATCTGGCTTATGAGAGTGAGAACTGAGCCAAACACTCATGATACCCACAACTACATCACCGTATGTGAAAGGACCTCTCCTCCCATGCTCCCTGATAATTCACGGGGCCACCGTTTTCCTGGAGTAAAAAAGAGAACTCTTCCAAAACATGATGATGATAGGATGGAATGAGGACAGATGGCCCACACCATTTAGAAAGATGCTCATTTTCAAAAGAACTAGTTTTGAAGTTTGTGAAGGTCACCTTACCTGACTTCTTCACCAGCAAAATCAAACACCTTAGTGATTTTAACTTTTTCAGCTTCTTTCGGTTTCTCAAGCTCTTCTGCTCTGACCAACAATTTACTTGAACTTGTCTCTTCAGTCTTCTCTCCTCTCTATGAAATAGGTAAGAAATGCAATCAGTTTCACATGAGGATGAAACCTAAGAGAACCATCCCAACATTCTATTTACAGCTATTCTTAAATGTTTCATCTCTAAACAATTAAAGACCTATCAGAAATTTGACTAGAAAGGCTTATTTTCCTACCATAGGGAATGCTTTGCTTTTCACTTGAAAGAGTTATTATCAAAAGGCATCTAGTTTGATTTCCGCCGAAAGCATCGAATCTCATTTTGGAAATGAAAACGTCTATCTGGGGAACTTAGGCTATTTCCGGGGAAGCCTACATCTCATTCGACGATCAACTCACGTTAACATGTGTACTTGGGGGCACTTTGGGTTTTGGTCCTACATCGTTGAGGAAGCTGGCCCACAACTCATCCTCCTTCTTCTTCCTCGCATCCTCTGGCCCTGTGCCTTCCTCCTGCTCGGCGGCTTCATCTTCCTGCTCACTGCTACTTCCCTCGGACTCCTCGCTGGCATCCTCCTCCTCTGCTTCTAATGAGAGGCCACCTTGTTTTCTCTTCCTAATCACCAAGGGTCACGAGAGAAAGGAGAAGTAAGACAGATAATGCAAAATGACTTCAGCTATCCCTTCCTCAATTCCAAACACAATGTTGCAAACCTGAGAAAACCTTAAAATCTGGGGACTACTGATTAACACCCACCCAGGCAGAAGCAGGGGAGGTGAGCTGAGATTTTGTGGAAGAAAACAAGAATGGAGCTCTTACAGTTAGCAATTTCCCCCAAACACCTAGAATCAAAATATAGTGTTCTACTTCTAAGTCAGGACCAGCTATTTTCACCAAAACACCCAAAATCACCTCGCTGAATCAATCTGCCCAGAAAGTGTGTTCTAAGAATAAGGACTACAATTGGAGAACATGTTCTATTAAGAAGAGCCTCAAATTTATTTGCACTGTTTCTACCCAGAGTTCTCGGGGGGGGGGGGCGGCGGGAGGGGAGGGAAGGAACCCATGTTTTTTCCCCACTTTCTGAAAATTTGAAAGTTGGAATACAGAAAAACTCAAGGACAAAAGTACTGGGCCCAAGACCTAAAAGAGTAAATAGTTTCTTAGTCTATTTTGACTTCAAGTGAATCCTCTAATACCTAAAATTCTTTTTTCCCTTTTTATAAACTATAACCTGTTTTGCTTCAATGCCCAAAAAAACAGAAACACCGATCAAGGAGAGGTAAAAGACTTCTATGGAAGCGTTTCTTATCTGAGCTAAATAACCTGTCAGAATTTTCATAATGGGGGAGGGGGGTAGTGTAATTCAGTACCAGGTCTATGGAAGGTAATTTGCTAACATTTACAGAAATTTTTTTTTACTGCAGATAACTCTGTATCAAACAATTCTACTTCTCTAAATCTGATTTACAGATATACTCGTACCTGTATACAAAACCATAACAAAGAATATTCATTGCAGTTTTGTTTGTTGTAGTAAAAACAGGTATAATCTCAATGTCCCTCAATAAGGGAATACTTAAATAATGCAAGATGTAGCCCTATGATGTAACATTATGCAGTCACTGAAAAGGGTAAGGTATAGTTACACGTACGGCCATGGTACACATCTCCAAGAAGTGAAAGAAAATGAGAAACTATAAGCAGAGGATGCCACTCTGTTTTGGAGGGAGTTTTTGGTTTGTTTTTTTAAAGAGTAGGAAATATATACCTACATACACACACAAACTATCTCTGGCAACACAGTTCTTCTGAGGCAAAGCAACAAGGGATATCAAAGGTACACATTTTTGCAGTAAATGAGTTTTTAATTTTTACCAAGTGTACATGATACCTATTAAATTTTTTTTTAAATTAAAGCTCAAAAACTTTTAAAGCTTGCCCAAGACTGAGAATTTAATCCTGAAATGTCACCAAATGTTTCCCTTGAATAGACAAAGGTAGGAAACCCTGGTAGGAAGAACTCATGAGACCAATCCCAGCCATCTGGATAGTGTGACAATAGTCCCTGACTTCTAAGGGCCCTGAGGGCAGCATCACCTGGCCGGAATGCTCTGAGCCTTTCTTTTTTTCCCTTTGGTTTTCTGTGTCTGCTCTTCACCATCCACTTCATCTTCCTTCACTAATTCATTTACATCATCTTCACTATACTCTCCACCTGAAATCACATAATAGAGTAGTCAGACATACAGGAATAAAGGTTTTCACATCAAGATAAGACATTTTCAATAAAAATAAAGTCTAGTGCTTTCCTCTATTCTTCATCTAACTAAATTATCATTTCCTTTGGGAAGTCTCCCCATCTCTGAAGACTAGGCTAAGCTACCCTATTCTAGGCTTCCATGACAGTCCATATTTCCCTCTATAAATGTACCTATTTAATGTTTGCAATTTCTGCTATGCTCTACATACCATGAGGACGTGGATCTTGTTTGTTAAGTATGTGCTGATGAATGAATGAACAGAAATTCTAATTCTACTACTATACTGTTCAAAGAAGAAATTAACGTTCCCACTGTATCTTGGATATCTTTCAAAAGTAATCAAAAGAGACCTTGACAAAAAAGAGACATAAAGACTTCCAGTTAGACACAGCAGAAAGAACAAACATGTCTAGTTCCCATCTTCAGACACTAACATTCAGGGGTCCCCAACAAGAGGGTGTTACCCAGATGCCCAGGATAACTACACTCTGTGGGTACCAGTCAATAAATCCTGTCCACATAGAGATTCAACTAGGTTTTTTCTTTTTTTACTTCATGTAGACTTTTATTTAAAGTGTAACACACACACTGAAGAACACACAACATACAGCTCAATGAAATTACACAAAGTGAACACATTTGTAAAACCAGGCCCGGCTCAAGAACCAGAACGTGAACCAACATCCCAGAAGGCCCCTCATGCCCCGTTCCAGGCATCAGCCACCACCCTATCCGAGAGCTATCCTGACTCCGAATACCACAGATTAGGTTTGTCTCTTTTTGACCCTTAAACAAACAGAAGTCTCCAAAATACACTCTCAAGTGTCTGGCTTTTTTCACTCAACATTCTCTGTTGGTCACACATATTGCTCATTGTAGCTCTAGTTTATTCACTCTCATTCCAAAATAGCGTTTCATTGCACGACTGTACCACACTGTATTCATCCATTCTGCTGATGAACATTTAGGTTGTTTCCTGTTTGGGGCTATTACAAATAGTACTGTTTTGAATATTCCTGTATATCCAACCAGTTTCTAAATATTTCACTCACAATGAACCAAGGGCCACAAACACTTGAGGAAAGCCTCCAATATGAAAGGCAAGACAGAAAAACAAGAAAGGAATTCAGGGGAAATAGAATTTTAAAAAAAACCAACAAAACCCTTTATAATTAAATTAAATAGTGACTTAAACATTTTTCAAAAAACTTAAAAATTTTTTTAAAAACTCTTGAAAACTACAAATATGATGGCAGAGATTTAAAAAAAGAACAAAGTTGATGAGAAGGAGCCAGTCATGTGAAAACACACAGAATACACATTCAAGGCTGAATACCACAAACCAAGTGATAAATCAAAGTGTTTCCTGAACAAAGGACTGAGTTCCAGGCTAAGATGGCAGTCTGAAGGCACAAATGTCATTTTGCTTCCCCTAAAACCCCAGTAAAATTACGGCAGCAAAAAAACTTTTAAAAAGCACAAACCTACAAGCTAAGTAGGCATATAGCTGCATTGTATTTGCTTATATTTGCAAAAAGCAACACTGGAAGGATAAGCAAAATACTAATGAAAATAGGTGCCTTATAAGGGTCAGGGTAGAACAGAGTGGGATAGTCAGGGGTAGAAGCAAGAATTCCCTGTTTATCTTCCCTAAGAATTTTGAAAAGCCCTTAAATTAAGAACAGTTTGAATAAACAAACACTTGTTTGAATAAATAACTGTAAACCCAAACAATAACAAAACTGACAAAGAAAGGATTTATTCCAAGGACTTCAGAAACAGTATTTTGACTATACATCCTTAACAAGACCCATTGTAAAGACAAAAAAGAAATAAAAAACAACTCAATATTCTGTGTAGTAATGTTCGTATTTTGTTTTGTTTTTTCTTTTTAATTTTATTTATTTATTTGAGAGAGAGAAAGAGAACATGGCGGGGGGAGAGGGAGAAGCAGGGTCCACACTGAGCAGGGAGCCAGATGTGGAACTCGATCCCAGGACCCTGAGATCATGACCTGAACTGAAGGCAGACTTAACCGACTGAGCCACCCAGGTGCCCAATGCTGGTATTTTGGGAAACTATTTCCTTTATATAACAGGTTAAAGCAAGTAAGTACTATGTTAATCACATCAGGGATCCAGATCTTCAAAGAGAAATGACACACGATTATAAAATCAAAGAAATTAGATGAAAATTCAAATGTTTAAACTGAACTAAAAACATCAATATGAGGGGTGCCTGGCTGGCTCAGTAGGTAGAGCATGCAACTTTTGATCTCAGGGTTGTAAATTCAAGCCCCATGCTGGGTGTAAAGATTACTTAAAAAATCAAATCTTTAAAAAAAAAAGTATCAATATGAACTCTTTTTTTTTTAAGATTTTATTTATTTATTTGAGAGAGCAAGAATGAGAGAGAGAGAGAGCACATGAGAGGGGGGAGGGTCAGAGGGAGAAGGAGCCCGATGCAGAACTCGATCCCGGGACTCCAGGATCATGACCTGAGCCGAAGGCAGTCACTTAACCAACTGAGCCACCCAGGCGCCCGAACTCTAACTCTTTTTAAGATAAATATTTTCTAGTTCTGTTCACTGAAATGGCACAGAAACAATGTCACTTTGGTAGCAATGAGCATCTCTTCAGAGTCCAGATTATATACCTTGATATGATTCATCATGAAAAGGGCTCCCAGCTAATTTCAGGTCTGAGGGAAGGAAAGCACAAGGTGAAACTGGGACATCTTGCTGTGTCAGAAATCAAGGAAGTTATTTAAGTATAAAGGGTCACATTAAAAGGATACAAGATCCAGCTTGAAAGAACTCCTAGTGGCCAAAACCGGTAACTTGAGCATTAAAAGGAATAACTGTTAGTAGACTAAAACACAATAATCTGTAATCAGATCAATAAAAATCTGTAAGCCCTTTGTGACGTTTTTTAAAAAAGACAAAAAATAATTTGTACTGGGGCTCTGGGGTGGCTTAATCAGTTAAGCATCTGCCTTTGGCTCAGGTCATGATCCCAGGGTTCTGGGACTGAGCCCCCTGTCTGGCTCCCTGCTCAGCAGGGAACCTGCTGCTCCCTTTCCCTCTGCCCCTCCCCCTGCTTGTGCTCTCTCTCAAATAAATAATTTTAAAATCTTTAAAAAAATAATTTATACTTCTTAAAGCTACTATTAAAATTACTCCCTACTTTGAAAGTTAGTAATTAAAGAAAATGAATTAAACACTTAACCTTTCCCAATTGATGAGGGAAAGCAATACTTTACAGAAGAACATCAACTAATAAATGTAGAAAAAACACAGAATTAGAAAAATATCACTTTTCACACTGTAATGATAGTAATTTAGGCAAGGATTATCAAGTAATGTTTTCAAAAAATGAAGTTTTAACCATTAAGTATTACACAGAATACTTCAGTTCTAAGGGAAGAAATTACACAATAGAGGGATCAGACTCTCATACCCTGAACCCAGTAGTCACAACTATGGGAACCAACCTGGGGTTGCATGTCTTTTGATGTTATGCATTATGAAACACACAGTCATCTATAAGGTATTCTAGCCAAAAATATTTTCATCTGAACCCATCGAGCATTTAGAGCTAACTTCCAGAAATTTCAGAACCTCAGAATTCCAGTAATTTCAGAATTACAGAAAATTCAAAGGACAAAGGAACAACCTAAAATACCGAGAGGGAGCAGTCAGACAAATCCAGAAGGTGAGACATTCTGCAGGACATACCTGCCTGATCTCTTAAGCAAATCAATGTCATTACAGAGCATGCTAGATTAAAACAAATTTAAAGGATGGGACACCTAGATGATATGGGTAGTCCTGAACCTAACGGTGATTTGGATAAACAAGCTATAGTTTATTCTGGGTCAAGTGAAAAATCTGAGTAAGGTCTGTATATGAGTCCAAAGTTTACTGAAATGAACAGAGAGAGATTGTTCACTGAAAAGAGCAGGTCACAAAGTAACATGGAAAAGTATGATTTCAGGTTGGGGTTAAAATACAAGCACCTATACCTGGGTGTAGAAAAAGATCAGAGTTCACTAAAGGATTCACTAAAGGATTAATACTGATAATCTATGGGTGGTGGGAATGCAATGATTCTATTTTTTGATGCTTAACTGTCTGAATTTTCTGATTTTCTACAAAGCTCACACACTACTTTTGTAGTAATGTAAGGTTATTTTTCACCATAAAAATAGGCAAATGTTGCAGACAGTTCAGACAAGGATGTAAAAAATGCTCAGTTCCATTGATAAGAGATAAGCAAATTTTATATTATACACATGCACAAAATGATAAAATTCCATGCAGTCACTTTGACAAAAAAAGAGTAAGAAGCAAAATAACGTCCCTGTAGATAACAAAGAACAAAATGAACATATCTTATCCAAAGACTCAGAGCTTCCAATCACCTTTTTAGTCCCCCATGCTTAAACATGAGCCAAACAACTAAGAATCACTGAAAATCTGAGAAAGTATCTAATAAAACCAAAATATAGGGTGAATAAAAATCATCTTGGAGAAATGTTTCCTCATGTCATGAGGCTAGCAGTATCTGATACTAAAACAAAACAAGGCAATTACAACTACAGACCAACATCCCTCATATACAGATGCAAAAATTCTCAACAAAATACTAGCAAACAAAATTCAGCAATGTATAAAAAGATTTTATTATTTATTTTGAAGGGGGAGAGCGGGTAAGCAGTAGGAGGAGCAGAGGGGGAGGGAGAAGGGGGAGGCAGAAAGAATCTCAAGCAGACTCCATGCTGAGCGTGGAACCCAATGTGGGGCTGGATCTCACAACCCTGAGATCATGACCTGAGCCGAAATCAAGAGTTGGACACTTAATCGACTAAGCCACCCAGGTGTCCCAGCAATGTATAAAAAGAACAATACAGCACGACCAAATGAGTTTTATCCCAAAAATAAAAGGCTGTTCAAAATTTAAAAAGCAATCACTGTAATTCACCATATTAAGAGGAAGAAAAATCATACAAAATCCTATAAATAGACGGAGGAAAAGCATTTGACAAAATTTGCCTCTCAGCAAATCAGGAGTAAAGGGAACATCTTTAACCTCATAAAATGCATGGGTGAGGAGCAGTATACGCAGACTGCCAGGGTTCAAATCCCAGCTCAGCTACTCTATAGCTGAATGATTTTGTGCAACTTGCTTTAATTCTCTGTGCCTCTATTTCTTTGTCAGCAAAATGGGGAGAATAGCACATAAGTGAGTGAGCTAGTAATGTATTAGTCAATGTAAAGGACTTAAAACATGCACACACAAAAGGCATCTGTAACCCATAGCTAACATACTAAATAGTGAAACACTGATAATTTCCTCTTAGGGCGCCTGAGTGGCTCAGATGGTTAAGCGACTGCCTTCGGCTCAGGTCATGATCCTGGAGTCCCAGGATCGAGTCCCGCATCAGACTCCCTGCTTAGCAGGGAGTCTGCTTCTCCCTCGGACCCTGCCCCCTCTCATGCTCTATCTCATTCTCTCTCTCAAATAAATAAATAAAATCTTTAAAAAAAAATTTCCTCTTAAAATTGGGAACAAGGCAAGGATGTCCACTCTCATCACTCCTATTCAACATCATACTGGAAGTCTTACCAAGAGCAGTGAAGCAAGCAAAAGAAACAAAAGGCATACCTATTGGAAAAGAAAGAATAAAACTGTTTCTATTCAGACATCATGGTCTATGTTTTATTTGGGGGGGTGGCCTTGGAACTGTTAATTTTGGTGATGGTCACTTAACTCTAAGCATTTACCAAAACTGATAGAACAGTACACTGAAAAGAATAAATTATACTGTATGTAAGTTAAACATTGAAAAATTTAAATTATTATTAATATCCATAGAGCAATAAGATACTTCACTATGAAATGAGAACATGATGCTACAAAAAATGATTACTTAAGGGGAAAAAAAAGTTATTCAAATTTAAAAATACCAAAGCAGGAAAAAATACAAGAGTTGAAGATATTGAAAATTTTCCACTGAGTGGAAAAAAGTCAAGAGTTAGAAAATAGGATGATAAAATTAGAGGGCCAGTCCAAAAGATCTAACGTAAGATTCAACATCTGAATGAGGTTTCCAGAAAAATAACAGAAAATGAAAAAAGGAAATTACCTCTCCCCAAAAGTTCCAGAAACCTACCACAATGGATGAGAACAGACTCATACCACGGTATATCATTGTAAAATATCAGAAAAATCAGGAATAAAGAGAAGATTCTATCAGCTTCCAAAGACAAACAGATCTTATATAAATAAACAGAAATCAGCAAAACAAACTTCTTAATAGAAACACTGGAAGCTAGCAAGTAATAAAACAACATCCTTAACACTCTGATGGAAAGCTATCATTACCACTACCATATCATTATAAAGCCTAGAATTATTACTACAAAACACAGAATTCTATACCAGACAAAGTATCAATTATGCCCTGGGGTCACATAGTTATTTTTAGAAATACTGTTTTGACACCTTGAATGTCTATTATACATCATCTGTCCTCCAGTAGTTGAGAATTTATTCTCATTTTGGTGGAACACACCAAGAAAAAAACATAACACAGGACCCAAGAAACGGATTCCAACAGAAAAGGGAGATAAATGGAACACCCAGAGTGGTGATGGTGACAAAAGATCCTAGGCTTAAAAGTGATAAAACCGCAAACTGGAGGTCAGAAGGCAAAGACTGGAGTTCAACATGAAAGTAAACGACTCTTTCATGAATCTGATTGCCTTGGGAGATAATTCATACAATTCTGAGAGTTTAGGGACAAATTAATAGTAAGGACATAGACAACTAAGCAACGACAAAATGGCAATTATTAATTCCACACAAAACAAGTAGTGTAGGAAAAGCAATCACAGTATACGCCACATGGTTCAGACCTGAATGTGTGCATTACAAAAAAGTAAACTTGGAATACTGATCTAACCAAAACTGGACATGGTAACAATGGCAGGCTGCGGAGTTGTGGGGAGGGCCTGAGGATGGAAGGGTGTGTGTTGGGAATGATCGGGATGACCTAAGAGGGTATTAAAATAAGACCTACCAGGCATGGGTTAAGTCAACATAAAACGAAAATACCAAATTAAAAAAGTGGAAAGCAGTTTCTCCTGAGGAGGAATGAACAAGGATGCAGGGTGATGGGAACTGTTCGTTTTCAAAACAAGGCTTTTAGAAATAATTGACCATTTTTTTTAAAGATTTATTTACTCATTTTAGAGATGGAGGGAGGGTCAAAGAGCATCTTAAGCAGGCTCCACCCCTAGCATGGCGCCCAACCTTGGCTCAATCTCACCATCCTTGAGATCACGACCGGAGCCAAAATCAAGAGTCCCACCCTTAACGGACGGAGCCACCCAGGCGCCCCTGACTATGTTTAAGTATGGGTATGCACAACTTTGATTAAAATGAAAACTAGTTTTCAAATAACCACTCTGGCCGTTACCATAAGATCAAGGTTGGTGGACAAGAATGGAAAGGGAACCAGGGAAACCAGTTGGGAAACTATGGCTAATCCCAGTGAAGAATAACGGCAGTTGAGTAACAGGGAGACTGACAAGGAAGCGGTCAGAAACCGATTTCCCACGTAGACACAACAGAACTTACCAACTGCTTGAACCAAAAGAGAGAAAATAAGAATGAATGATTCCTAGGGGTTTGGTTTTGTTTTTCCCCTGAGTGACCGTATGGATAGATACTTTAAAGGAGATGGATAGCCTGGGGAAGGCGCACGATAGCGGAAGGGGTAGCGTTGAGTGACAAGATTTATTTTGGCCCCCTTTAGTTTGAGAAACTTATACCAAAGAGAGAGAGAGAGATACCTGAAAAAAGAGGAATAAGTACACGTCGCAAAGAGACAAAATGCATCATCACATGAACTTTCTAATAACCATGCGAGGGCATACAGTGGATAGATTTATCTTGGACGTGGTGCTAGAGAGCAAGTCCCTCGGGTCGGAAAGTCTGACGATAACGTCCAACGCTCACACTGCCTTTCAGAAGACTGGGGCGCTGGTGCGGTCGGTCCGGGTACCGACCGACACCGACAGCATCCCCAGAGCAGGGCCATGTTCACTTGCGGGTTCCCGCGCTCCGAGAGGGGGCGGCGGCCCGAGGCAGGCCGCGGGCGTCGGCTGCGCGACATCCCCCAGCGCACACGTCTCGGCCCGGGGCGACCGCGCGGACGGAGCAGGGGGGCGAGGAACCGGGGCTTGCCGGGCTGGGTGGCTCGAGACCCGCGCCTCCGGGGCCACCGGGCCACGCACGCCGGGCCAAGCGCGCCTCACGTGAAGCGCGGGGCGGAGCAAGCCTCCTCTCGCCTCCGGCCGAATCGCTCACCCGACGGCACGTAGTCTTCGTCCTCCTCCGAGGTGGAGAAGTCTTCAGAGTCGAATTCCTCCATG
The DNA here is from genome assembly GCF_037043125.1 of Eumetopias jubatus. Lineage (NCBI taxonomy): Eukaryota > Metazoa > Chordata > Mammalia > Carnivora > Otariidae > Eumetopias > Eumetopias jubatus. The sequence continues at coordinate 28,477,408 of NW_028274816.1, forward strand.
TCGCTGCCGCGCGGAGCGAGTGGAGCCACAGGACCTGAGCAGCTGCCCCAAACGGCAGAGCTCTACGGAGAGACCATAGAGCTGCGGCGGGGGCGGCGGGGGCGGCTGGGTCGGGGCCCCCACCGCGCAACGTGTGCGCATGCGCAGAGAGTGCTACGTAGTCCAAACGCGACATTTCCGAGCCAATGCCTCGCGCCTGACGGTACTGTAGTGGTTGACAGAGCGTGGGCTCCGCCGCTGGAGCGGTGCATGCTGGAACTTGTAGTCTTCAGCACCGTCCGGTCGCTCTGATTTGATAAATGTGCTTAAACAGAATTACATGTCTATGCGGCTACAGCTGACCTTCGTTATTCACAGGTTGGTATTTTCGAATTCGCTTACTTGTTTAGACTTACTGTAACCCCAAAAATCAATATTCGCGGTGCTTTCTGGGGTTATTCGCGGACGTGCGCAGAGGGTGAAACTCTTGAGGCAACCAACGGTGCGGTGTACTTGCTGAGGTTGAACAAGGCCGACACAATGGGCTTTCTTGCTTCGTCTGTCATGCTGTAAATAATTGTCCTTTTCGCAGTCTACTCAGGGGCATGTTTTTTGCATTTTTGTGCTTTTTGGTGGTGATTTCGCTGTTTAAAATGACCCCCAAGCGTAGTGGTGAAGTGCTGCCTCGTGCTCCTAAGCGCAAGAAGGTTGTGATGTGCCTTATGGAGAAAATACGTGTGTTAGATAAACTTCGTTCAGGCATGAGTTGTAGTGCTGTTGGCCGTGAGTTCAATGTTAATGAATCAACAATCCGGTACATCAAGAAAAAGGAAAAGGAAATTCGCCGATCTGTACGTGAGGCTGCTCCGGAAAGTGCTAAAGTAACGTCTATAGTGCGCGAGGAAGCAATGGAAAAGATGGAAAAGCGACTAAATTTATGGATTCATGAGATGACAACCGATAAAAAAGGTGTGGTGGACAGCATTGTCGTGAGGCTGAAAGCCAAAGAAATTTATGGTCATGTTACCCAGGGCCAGAAAAATGTTAAACCTTTCTCCGCTAGCGCTGGCTGGCTTGCACGTTTCAAAAAGAGGTATGGTGTGAACAATGTTAAACTTGCAGGTGAGGCAAGTTGTGCAGATCAGGAGGCTGCAGAAGAGTTTAAAAAATACTTGCTGAGTGTTATACAGGAGAAAGGATATGTGGAAGAGCAGGTTTTCAATGCTGATGAGACTGGCTTATTTTACAAGGACGTTGGCAAAAGAACCTATGTAACGCAAATGGCCTGCAAAGCCCCTGGCTTTAAATCATTCCAAGACTATGCAACCTTGCTCTTGTGTACCAATGCCAAGGGCGACTTCAAGTGCAAACCCCTAATGGTGTACAGAGCCCAGAATCCACCAGCACTGACAGGGAAAAGCATGAACCATATGCCAGTCCATTGGAGGTGGAGCAAAAAAGCGTGGATGACATCTGATTGGTTCCATAACTGCTTCATACCGGAAGTTGAATGCTATCTCCAGGGCAGAAACCTTTCCTTCAAGGTTTTATTAATTTTGGATAATGCCCCGGTCCATTGCTGTGAAGAACTCAAAAATGCCCACCCCAACGTAGAAGTTCTTTTCATGCCCCCAAACACTACGTCTCTCATCCAACCCCTGCATCAGGGGATAATAAAAGCTTTCAAGGCACACTATACCAGGGAGCTTTATAGCAAGGCATTTGAGGCTCTCAAGTCCAACACGGAGACTACCATGTTGGACTATTGGAAGTCAGTCACTCTGCACAACGTTATTGATTATGTTGGGACAGCCTGGGACAGCATCAAACAAGCTACCATCAATAGCTGTTGGAAAAATGTTTGGCCAGACTGTGTGCAAGATTTTGAAGGTGTTACAGAAAGTATAAAGGACAGTGTCAAAAACATAATGCACATTGCACGGCAGATAAGTGGGGAAGGCTTTGATGACATGAAGGAGGAAGACATGGAAGAAATTCTGGCGGAAAAGGCAGTAGAACCCACCAACGAAGACCTGGATGAGATGGCAAAACAAGGCATTGGAGTCGGCAATGACAAAGACGACCATGAAAGCCAGCTTATAGCTTCAAGAATTGACCCTCTTACAGTGACTAAAATATCAGAATGGAATTCTGCCTTGTTAAGAATTTTCAATGACATGGAAGAGTGTGACCCTATGCTCGATCGCAGCCTCAAATTTAAGCGCCTCACCTCCATGGCATTTGCCCCTTATTCCAAGATGCTTAAAGATTTGAGGCAAAAAGCCAAGCAGAGGAGGCTGACCCAATTTTTCAAGCCGGTTTGGGAGGGAAAGTTGCCGACTCCGTCAACAAGTCTTGAGAGGCAAACTCCTGAGGTTGAACTGCCAAATGTGGACATGCTGCCCTCTTCCTCTCCTGCAGAATAAATTCCACCTACCTCTTCCTTGGTTTTCGTGAGGCAAGCCAAGGTCGAGAGGTTTACCCACACTGTGCTGCACCATCAGACATCCTGCCGTTCCATCAACAGTAAGATTCTAGTTAACGTTTTCATGAAATCTCTGATTTCTTTGGGACTCTATGTGCATTACTGTGTGGCATAACAATATGTGTTCACAGTACTCTGTGTTTATGTGAATATCGTATGTTATCCTGTGTGTTTACTACATGTACTATATACGTGTACTGCCTGTGTGCATATGACTGGGGGAAAGAGTTAATACAGCTGCAGTATTGTGAAGGACATTACACAAAAATGCTGTAATTGAAATAGTTTTATTATGAATACTGCACATAACTATTGTAAGAAAGATATATTTAAAAAGGTGTCTTTGGGCACCTGGGTGGCTCAGTTGGTTAAGCGACTGCCTTCGGCTTGGGTCATGGTCTCAGGGTCCTGGGATCGAGCCCCGCATCGGGCTCCCTGCTCGGCAGGAAGCCTGCTTCTCCCTCTCCCACTCCCCCTGCTTGTGTTCCCTCTCTCGCTGTCTCTCTCTGTCAAATAAATAAATAAAATCTTAAAAAAAAAGAAAAAAGGTGTCTTTGAACAGAAACACACATAAAACAAGATTATGTATTGATCAGTTGACAAAAGTATTGTGAGCAGAGACTCGCAGGAACCCAACCCTGTATTTCCCCCAATAGTGGTTCAGTGTTCGATAATTGATTGTGCACGGTGACTTTAGAGACGTAACTACTGTCAACAGGAATTGACTGCATTCTAGAATTCAGACATCCGCACGAATCCTTCAAGTGAATCCATATGGAAGTACAGCCGCATACAATCTTTATAATTTTACCAGACTAAAATGTTTTAAGTTATAATCCAGTTATGGGAGGCAGTAATCAGAAACAAATGCGGAGGAAGCATCAACAATTAACATCCTCTTTTTTCAGGTTTATGTTTTTTTCCAGCTGAAAATTGCTCCTTGTTGATACTCTGGACTAGACTGGGTCTGACTGACCCAGTCCTACAGTTAATCTAAATTAAGAAAGAGATGAACACACATTTGTGATTAAAAGGACATTACTGTGGCAGTATGCCAGCAAACTTCTAAAAACAGCCTAATTGAAATATAATTCACATAAAATATACCCGTTTAGAGTACACAATGCAGTAGTTCTGGTAAATTCACAGACTTGTGCAACTATCACACCAAAAATGAGCTCCTTACCCATTTCTCCCCAATCCCCAGCCTCAGGCTTAATCTTTCTGTCTCTATAGATTTGCCTATTCTGGACTTTTTGTATAAATGGTATTATACAATATGTGGCCTTTTGGGATTGTCTTCTTTCACATCTTCAGAGTTAATTTCTCTTGGATATATACCTGCGGAGTTTCTTGATCATATAGTAATTCTGTGCTTTACCTTTCGAGGAAAACAGCCAAATTGCTTCCCAAAGCAGCTGTGCCATTTTACATCCTCAGCAGCAATATACGAAGGTTTCAGTTTCTGCACACCTTGGCAATACTCTCGTTTCTTTGATTAAAGCCATCCTAGTGGGTGGGATGCAGCATTTCATCGTATTTTTGATTGGCACTTCCCTGTTCAATAACGATGTTAAGCATCTTTTCTTGTCTTTATTGGCCATGGTGTATGTTCTTTGGAGAATGTCTATCCACATCCTTTGCCCATTTTAAAATCAGGTTATTTGTCTTTTTATGGTTGAGTTGTTAAGAGTTCTTTATATATTCTGAATACCAGTCTCATAAAACATAGGCCTTGAAAATATTTCCTCCTATTGGGTGCCATCACTCTCTTGATGGCATCCTTTGAAGCATAACATTTTCATTTTGATGAAGCCCAATTTATCTATTTTTCTCTTGTCCCTGGTGCTTCTGGGCTTCTATCTAAGAAGGCTTTGCCTAACTCAAGATCACAAAATTTAACTCCTGTTTTAAAGTTTTATAGTTTTAGTTTGTGCATTTACATCTATGATCCATTTCAGTAGATCTTCCTTATGGGAGAATAGAAAAATAGATGTGAAGTTAGGACCCGATATTTGGAAGTTTAACATGCTCAGCCTTTTCCCTTGGACAGGGTAAGTGGTACCTGCAGTGACAAACCAGGACGTAGACTTTTGCCCTATCAGTGGGGTCCACGCCTGGGGAAAAGGACGCACTGGGGTTCTCTAGCAGACTTTCTCCTCCAGCATCATCTCATTTCTCCCAGTCTCATCTTTACAGCTCACTAGCACTCCATACATTTGTTCAAATTCACAAAGTTTCTAACCACTTTAAGGATAACCAGGGTAGGAACTATTTTCCATTGTTTCAAATAACTTAATGAAGAGGCCAACTGCAGCTCAAAGGCATGCGTTGTTTGACCTGAAAAGCATTTTTTGTGAATTCAAATGAGTTGCACTTAAAAATATAGATTTCAAATAATCTAGATTTGCAACTTCCCTTGAAAAACTGGAAAATCTGGCTATTCTGGCCTCAAAATCCCACCAAGTAGAAATAGACTGGAAGTAAGCAATGGTTGGCCCCTTTAGACAGGGCTCTCCAGTTGGCCAGAGTACAAGTTCCCTCAACTCCCTAGAAGATTCCTGGGCTCATTATTACTGTGTTGTCTTAGCAATAGTTTATGGGGTCCACTTTACCATACTTAGCACCTTTAGCCCCTCATCCTACACAATCTCTTTCCATTGTCCGATCTTGGGTTATCACCTTTTGAAAATTGAAGAAAAGTTCCTCCTGCCTTGGGTCCTGGATATATATACAATCTTGGGGGCTTCTGGCCCATCTCTGCATGTAGGGTTCTCCTGGGGTCCTAGAAATTGCTCTGTACCTTTGTTGCGAGTGGTATTCACATAAATGTATGAATATGTAAAAATTCATCAAGCTATACATTTAAGATGTGTGCACTTTACTGTATATTATACCTCAATAAAAAAATAAAGAGAAAGAATGGGCAGTCTCCTACCAGACATTGTATGTCTATGATGCCTGGAACTGTAGGGGTTGTCTATCTTGGACAAGAACGTAAGACACCCAAATTGGACAATTCGCTGAAAACGGCAGAGCAGAAAAAGACTTCTATGACGTCCCTGAGAGTGCTAAACCGACGTCGGAGCCACTCTTCACGTGAACCTACTATTGAAATAACTTTTTTTTCATACACTGTATCAGCTCTCAGCCATCCCAGCGTGGAATCAGACAAAACGCTTCTTGATGGCAAGATACAGCCTGCAAAGTGCAGCTGATAGGACTCAAGTTCACATGTGCATACAGTTTAATCACATCTTTGAACAAGGATTTTACTATAAATTAGTAAGAAATTGAACATAAAAGAAATACAGGTAAACATATGTTAAGTACTAAGTTATGTAAAAATCCAAAAATCTAAGTCAGACTTTATTGCAAAAGATTAAATTCACTGGTCACTGTAAAAAAGAAATAACCATTTCAGTTCACAGAATTGAAATTAATTCTTTATTGATAAACATTTATACCAGAATTAGAAATGTCAGTAGAAAAATAAAAATTTAAATTATTTTCTATTGTATAAAGATTTGATCATTTTGACTGCAGCAGTTAGTGAAATAATCTAATACAAAAGTTAAGCTGATTTTAGTCACAACCAGCCTAACAGAGTGCACAAAAAAGAAATGCACATACACAAAACTTGCTGCGTGTGAAGAACTAATGTCACGAGGGCTTCACATTCCAGGAAATGGTGTCGTAGGGAAGGTTGGTATGCACTGCAGTTGTAGTAAGAACTTAATTCACATCAGACACTGAAATCAAAAGCCGATTTACAATTTAAAATTTAAAAAACATAAGGAGTGGTTTAATTATTTGCATCAGCTTTCTCTCACTGGTTTAAACATTTCCTAAGAAGTAATGTTTTACTGTAAAATTAAAAAATGAGTTAAGAGCACAAAGAGACATCCTTCTCGTGGAATACCATTACACATTTTATATGGACTTGTCTTCACGAAATACCTTCATCCCCAAACCCCCATATTAAAGAATGAAGTTTTTATGGTTGGGAGCTGCCTCCCTCCCCTGCATTTAAAAAAAAAAAAATTGGGGAGAAAAATAGGAAAAGTGGATGTCCAGCTGGGATAGGGGGGGTTGCATAGGCCCTAAGAAAGCAGGTTGTTGGCAAAAATTCTTAAAAACTATAGTAAAATAAAATGTTCAACACATATGCCAATATTTTTCCATCTGAGTGACCACCCCCAAATAATTGTGTATTTGAGAAATTAAAAAAACAACCCAAGGGGCACTAGATATATTGTTTATCATTCAAATAGTTTCTCCTTAAAAACATTTCAAGCTACAAAGCTCCATGTATATAAAGGTCTATAAAATTTATTCACAGGAGAAATGTTCACATACTTGGATGGATGAAATATTCAATAATTTGAAGGTAGATCTTATATTTGAAGTTTTTAAAAAGAGTGGATAATCAATGTATAGCAAAGAAACAGATGGAAACAAAAACACCTTTCAAAATGCATTAATTTTTGTGTCTTGGCTCTAATAACCAAATATTTAAATAATTGATCAATATGTTCAAAAATTAGTATTCAGGGGGAGGGGCCTAACAACCACAGGCCCATATGTTCAATTTGAAGAATTCTAACCAAAAGAATGTTTTAGATGAGAATTCTAATAAGAGGCATATTTCAAGAGAAATGATTAAAATCATTTTCTGTAACAAAGGATATAATGTCCCAAATTTCTTAAACTGAAGGGCTACTTTGCAAAAATCACAGCTCCTTGAACAGAAAAATGGAGTCTTATTTAAAGACTTAGGGGCAAAAAAAAAAAAAAAAAAAAGACTTAGGGGCACTTGGCTGGCTCAGCCAGTGGAGCATGCGACGCTTGATCTTGGGGTTGTGAGTCTGAGCCTCACGCTGGGTACAGAGAGAACTTAAAATCTTGGGGCACCTGAATGGCTCAGTTGGTTAAGCGTCTGCATCTGCCTTCGGTTCAGGTCCTGATCTCAGGGTCCTGGGTTCGAATTCCATGTCGTCATCAGGCTCCCTACTCAGGGAGCTCTCTCTCTCTCTCTCTGAAATAAAATCTTAAAAAAAAAATCTTAGGGGCGCCTCGGTGGCTCAGTCGTTAAGCGTCTGCCTTTGGCTCAGGTCATGGTCCCAGGGTCCTGGGATCGAGCCCCGCATCGGGCTCCCTGCTCAGTGGGAAGCCTGCTTCTCCCTCTCCCACTCCCCCTGCTTGTGTTCCCTCTCTCGCGGTGTCTCTCTGTCAAATAAATAAAATCTTAAAAAAAAAAACAAACTTAAAAGACTTAAAATTTGCTACATAGAAAGATTTGCACATTGGAGAGAAACTTCTTGGGGAATTTGTAAAAACATTTGCCAGCATTCCAAGTCTACTTGTAATTTTCCACCTAGTCTGAGCATATGTCACTGTAATTTTGATAAGTGGTCTAATGGCCTTTTAGTTAAAAGCAAATGGCCAATTAATTTCTGTGATCTCTTTGTAATTCCTCCTCCTTGACTTTCCCTGGTAAGTTGGTCCTTCTGGCTATTTTTAATCAGAAGCCTGAGGACATATTGCTTTAAATGGAATAGATATGTTTGTGTGTACATAACCTCACGGGCTGTTAGCCTTACTGTCACAATGAAAACTTTCCTTTAAAAACATCAGATTTAATGATCAGAAACTATTCTGAACACAGAGAACAACGGCTCTATTCCATTCAACACAGATGAAGTGGTAAGGATCAAGCTAGACACTTAATTCTTGCAATCCTTTCTCTTTTGAAGGTCACAGTTTTCAGGCCTTTTAATGAAAAAGAAAGGCAGTAGAAGAAAAATTAAGATAGCTAAAATTGGGTTTAAAAAACTCGATGTTTAATTCTCTGGAAGGACATACATTCCCTTGAAGGGAAATGTAAAGTGGAAGCTTATCTGAAAATTAAACTTCAGGCACTTTCTGGGAGTGACACCCAATACTGTAAGAGTGGTGACCACATTAAGACTAAGAAATGAATAACCACGAACTCTAGTTTAAGCTTCATTTCTACAATTTCAACCAAAGTCACCAAGAAAAACTATGACAATGCTAAAAAAATTTTTTTTTGGTACCTCAATGTCCAAAGAGCATCCTAACCAATCTGGCTTAAAATTTTGAACTCAAGCTATTTAATACGGTATGTTTCCAATTAAAGTAAACAAAATCAATAGAATGAAAGTGATGGGAAAGGGATGTAGGAATTCTGGAGGGAAAAAAGTCTCAATTAGCTAGCTTATTTTGATATAATGTACAAAATAACAAATTCACATCTCTTAAAATATTATTAAGTAATCAGAGGTCAAGATAGTTACCCAGAAAATGTCACATCATCTTCTTTTTCTTTCAACAGTGGAACTGAAGCCACTACTTGTGTTGCAGGATTTTTTTTTCCTATTACATTTCAACAAATTTGTTCTCAAAGCTCTACTCAACCAAAACCTAGTTGGCACTTACTGTCATGAAGATGCAGTGAAAGAAAAGTCTGCCAAATTTTAATCAAGATTAGATTAGATAAGATTTTGGTACAGCATACTCTGCTCAGAAAAAAAAAAACAGTATTTTTCATAGTTTCTCTGAAATACACAACACTGCCATTTTCTCACAGAATATTGTAGATTTCGGGGTGAAGGACATCAACCCAGAAGCGCTGTTGACCTAGCGTGGGTAAAGGTGCACTTGTAAAAATGCTTAAGTTAAATCCAAAAAAAAAAAAAAAGGTGCTAAGAAACTTGATTTGTTTTGGTTGAGGACAACAGGAGTCCAGAAAGATCTTCAGTTCCTAGAGCTTCAAACTGAAGAAAGGGCTGAGATGTCATTTTTCACATACTTCTTCATCCAAGTTTCTTCCACTTGTAGAAGTAAGAAAACACTACATTCCATAATGTATTCTTTTTGTGAGGAGCCTATCACACTTAGGTTCAACATCATGGCCTACGGGTATACGCTACAGAGTAGCTAAAATCCGTAAGAAGGAGACCACCACTACACAAAATGTCTGTCCAGTGCCCAAGGTGAGGGCTTCAAATGGGATCATTTCCTTTCCTGCTGCTCGGTACACTCCAGCAATTGCAGCACCTGTTCAAAAAAAAGGGTGTTAAAAAAAAAATCAAGGTTAATATAATCAGGAAAATACAGCACTTAAAATCCTACTATATGTAGAATGTTCTAGATTTTTTACATTAAACGTTAAATATTATAGAAATGTTTTGTTTTCCCTATACTTTTTTGCTGCCTACTCTAGGTTTTAAGTATTCCCCATACAACTTACAAATCACTGATTAGTTCTTTTAGATGGTGAAAAGTGAGTCCTTAAAACTGGGTCTCCTAGATTTACTCAATAAAATAATCTGGAAGTCATCACCAAAATCATGAAGATATAGCCACTTCCCCATGACCTGATTACAAACTCAAAAACATCTCTTATTTGCCATGCTTAGCATTTAACAGGCACCTAAAAAAAACTTGGCAATAACCGCCAACAAAACTTCTGTGTGAGACTAAGCAAGACATACTTCAGAAGCCACAGGGAATCCTCATTCCACCTTCTACGGCACTCAGAGCTCCCCACCCAAAGTGGACAGAGGAGGGAGCAGAGGATGGGAAAAGCAGAGGGTGACTCTACACTTACGAAGTTGTTATTAATTCAAAGGGCACGAGGCGAGAGATCCTAAGGGGACCCTTTCTGTTCCCCACATCATCAATTGTTTTTATTATATCAGTCACCACAACTTCCTAGAAACTGAGTAAACCGAACAAACACAAACATCTTAATCTCCCTAGAAACCCATATGAATTGCTACAGGGACTCAGCATTGTACCAAGAAAGCCAAGATTTCATTAGCTGGACAAGAATAGACCCAAAGTTCCCAGATGACCCTCCTCTCAAAAACTGTTCCAAAAAGAATCCTCTTTGGTCAGTGTGTTCATTCATGCAAATATTGGTTTACCTCTGTGTCTGATAAGGTATGATCCCTATTCTCATTAATGCTCAGAATCAAGCTGAGACACAGAAGGAAAGCATAAGCACGAAACATTTTAAATAATACAAGACAATATACAACATATCAATCAAATGGCTATACATTTTATACATGGGATATGAGAGCGTATTTACATATTTTAAGAAAGAGCAAATGAACCACTTTCTGTATTGGTTGCCTGGAATATCTGTGACTTTGAAATGCCCATCTCCAGTGGCTATGCACACATATTGTGTCACTAACATCTGTAAGGCACCTGTTTCACCGGGCCCCCTCATAATTTAGCTCAAAAAAAAAAAAAAAAATGGGTTGGGTAGAAAGAAGCTTAAGAAACCTGAAGTAGGCCCCAAAGTGGGGTTTGGATGATGAGGTAGGGAAGAAAGGGAAAAGCAGACCAGGGGGAGCAGCAAAATGGGAAATAGACTGTATTCATACTGGAGTCTTAAAAAGAGAACAGACACACTTATTGCACAGTTCTCAAGTGTTAGGTATTATGCTAAGTTCTTTAATAAACATTTCCTTTTATCATCACACAGCCTCAGAGGTGTATAGCATTATCCTTATTTTACTGAGGAAAAATATGAGACAGGTCCTAGGAGCCAGGAATCCAATAAGGAAACTGGAGCAGAAGGTCGCTAAAGAGCAGCTGTAGGAGATACAGTTAAAAATACTATATAAAGCCAGTTATGGAAACACCTTTATGCAGGCAGGAGAAAAGGGTCCTCCTCTTATTACCACAAATGTTTCATCACCTACGGAACACACAGAAATGAGGCCACTTTGTCCCCCAAAAAAACTCAAGTCAAAGAAAGGGACAGTTCTGCTTAGAGCTCAAGGCTTAAATTCACACACACACACAAATTAGTAGGAATGTTATGTTTCTAATTTTTAAGCATATATTTATGTTGACACATACACCTAGAAAAAAAGTTTGAAAGCACATACCAAAATGCAAATTGCGGTTTTCACTTAGGGATGTGATAATGGGTGTTTTTAGTTTTGCTTTCTTATAATTTTTAATTTATATAAAATAGAGATGATATTTACACTTAATCATACGCTTAAAAATGATTTAAACTTATTCTCATCTTTGTGACATGAGCAAAAGCCAAAAAATAAAAAAAAGTAAAAATAGTTTATTATTTGTTATTCCAATTCTCATTCAGAAAGTTGTGAGAGGGGACGCCTGGGTGGCTCAGTCAGTTAAGTGTCTGCCTTCAGCTCAGGTTGTGACCGCAGGGTCCTGGGATTGAGTCCCACATCCGGCTCCTCGCTGTGCGGGGAGCCTGCTTCTCCCTCTGCCTGCCACTCCCCCGTTTGTACTCCTCTCTCTCTCTCTGACAAAAAAATAAAATCTTTTTTTAAAAAAACTTCTGAGAGGGGGGGAAAAAATAACCAGAAGACAAATCAGGTACTTTCCTAAACAAGAATTCTTGTCATCAGAATTAGTCTTCCATCCTTAAAGTAACCGCCCCTGAGTGAGCAGCAGTAACTCAGCAACAATCTTGCGATGCCACCAACTGATCGCTGACAAGAAAGAAGCAGTGGCTTCCAAAAAGATAAACAGCTTCTCTTACTGGTGACCTATTAAAACCTCACCTGGCTTATCTGAAAGATAGGAGAAAATACAACCTAGGAAGTCAAAGATATTAGCCAAATAATGGGAGGGGGGGGTAAGAGGTCAGAAAAAAACAATACACTAAAATGAGAGGCCCAGGGGAAAAGCCACTCTTTTTTTTCTTCATTTCACTCAGACACGTTTCTAAAGTGGGTCCTGAAATTAAGTGACTAGTCATATGAAACGTTTCGACTGGTATTTTAATGTCTAACATACTTGTCAAGATTCCAGCAGTAATTGGTCCCACGATGCCCATCAACAGGATGCTTACAGACATGAACCTACCATATTTGTGATGTCTGAGGGTGAAGAGGGCCAGTAATCCAGCAGGGGCATGGAAGAAGAGAGAGGACACCAGTGCCCACAGGAACACACCATACCACATCTCTGCAAGGAAAAGCAAACAGAAGGCGCAAGTCGCCGACTTTCCTGGTACAGTGATTACCAGGGGCTAGTCATTGTATCTGCTTATTTCATTTTCAAAGCCACCCAGGTGCAGTGTAGGCTCATCAGTCAAACATCCAAACAGTGATGGTTCTAGAGGCATCAGCAAACTGAGGCCTGCAGGCCACTGGCAGGTTTTGTACGTAAACTCTTCCTGGAACAAAGCCATGATCCTTCAGTTAAGTCTGGCCTATGGCTGTTTCAAGCTACAAGAGCAGAGCTGAAACGGCACACGGCCCGCAGAGCCTGAAATATTTACTATCTGGCCACTTCCAGAACCTCTAAAATGGCCAGTCATGTTAAGTCTTCTCAAATGAAAAAGCTATACAATTTTATTCATTCAACAATCATTTCAAGACAATGCAGTATCAGGCCATTGCCCCTCAGAACAGCAAAGCTCTTTAAGATATAAAATAAATACCAAAAAACAGAAATGCCTTGGCTTAGAGAAGAATGGCATGTGAGGGAGCAGGATGGAGGAGCTGGCTCCTATGGAGAATGTCTAGTTAACTTGTAAGATGACTGCAACTGAAACAACATTAAAATATTTGATAACCAACTATGTCTAAAAACCTATGCGTGAGCCCCCTCGGGAAAACAGAAAAGAGGAGATACCATCCTGCCGTCATGACTTTGCAATCTGGTAAACAGTGGATGAAGCAATTTCCCCCACCCAGCCCAGGCAAGGCTTTGGAATTCTCAAAATAGCCCTTTAGCTACCCACATGGATACAATGAAGGTGTCCACAGCAGATAAAATCCGTTGTCCGTCCTTGTGCTAGAAGCAGGTGAGTAACAGGTAATTTCAGAGATCAGTCAACAGCTTAACTCAGCACTACTGACACCTGGACCAGTTAACCCTTTGTTGTGGGGGGCTGGCCTGTGCACTGCAGGACACGGGGCAGTAGCCCTGGCCTCTGCCCTCTACTGGAGGTCAGGAGCACCCTCTCCCCAGTTCTGACAACCAAAAATATTTCCAGACTTTGCCAAATGTCCTGGAGAGGGTGGAGGGGTGGGGGTGGGGTCAAAAATCGCCCTGATTAAAAACCACCGGTCTGAGGCAGAGCGTCTATAAAACTAAAAGCAGTTAAAACAACAAAGCACCTGACTGGCTCAGTCGGTAGAACATGAGACTCTTGAGTTCAGGGTCATGAGTTCAAGCCCCATGTTGGGAATGGAGCCTACTTGAAAAAAAAAAAGCTACGAAGACAGATGGGGTCATGTTATGGTGGGTTTTGAAGGTCAGACTAAAGACTTCAACGTGAAAACCCTAGAAGCACCATTAAAGGTCTTGAGCAGTAAAAGGTTGTCAGGACATTATTTCACAGGTCCCACCTTACACTCCCAGTAGGAATACAAACTAGAAAACCTTTCTGGAGGGTAATTTAGAAGTATGTATCCAAAAAAGTCAAGTGTGCATGCCCTTGGCCACAGCAACCTCACTTCCGGGAATATTCCAGGAATACCACCTACAGGAATACACATGAGAGCAAGGGCAGAGGTACCAGGGTTCTGGCAGCACTGTCTGTAATGGCAAAGACCAGACATCAAATGCGTGTCCTTAAATGGAAGACTTGTCAAACACATTTTGGTGCACATAATCTAACATTACACAATCCCATAAAAACATGGGCTAGATCTTTATATACTGAGGGGATTAAGATGCCCAAGCCACCTTGGGAAGTGTAAAAAAAAAAAAAAGCAAGTTGCAGAATAGTATATAGAAGATCCTGTTTTTGTAAAACAAAAGAAACACAAACGTGTGTACAAATAATTCTATGCACTCGGAGAAAAGTCTGGACATAGGTGTATTTAATAAATATTTATGACATGGGCAGGCGTTGTTCTAAGTGCTTTATAAATCTTAACCATGCAGTCCTCTAACACAACACTATGAGGCACAGATCACGAATATCCCTGGCTCCTGGGTGAGTAAACAGAGGCAGAGGGAGGGAAGGACCGTGCCGGAGCCCACACTGCTGGTGAGTCCCACAAGGCCAGCGGGAGGCAGAGCCCGGCTGGAGCCCTGTTGGAGCCTGACACCCGAGGCCACGCCCTCATCCTCTGTGCTGGACAGCAAGCAACAGAAAAGTGTTATTTCTGGGAGTGGGATAGGCTGGGGAAGGGCTAATAACCATTCACTTTTTACTCTGATTTTTTTCCTCTTTTTTTTAAGTAGGCTCCACGCCCAATGGGGTGCTTGAACTCACAACCTTGAGATCAAGACCTGAACCAAGATCAAGAGTGGGATGCTTAACCGACTGAACCACCCAGGAGCCCCTACTTTGATTTTTTTTTTTTAAAAGCTTTTCTAGCTGCTTACTGGCTTTTACAAAATTATTATAAAAAGAAACTAGAAAAAGAAAAAAGAGCCTTTGTTTCTAAAAGAGCAGTTCAGGAAGGCTGACCTGATTGGAATGAACAATTACAGAAACAAAGAGGAGCACCGATCGGCTTGGGGACAGTGGAGAGCAGGAAGGGGAGGGCCAGGGGCTTTTCTCAAAGCTGTCTCTGAGGCTGGGCTTGAAGACGCTCTAAGAATTACCGCTGTGGATGTTTTCTTTCCAGATCAATTTCTGAACTGTTGGGGGTGGGAGATTAGGAGTGGAGGCCAAATCCCTCTAAGCCACCCTTGGCATTGTCACTGATGACTGTTCTAATTCTTCGCTCATTTTGACTCACATAAAGTTTCAATTAATACCTAAATTAGGACACCTAATTCAAGCTTTGGCTCCGAATGAAAGTATCAGGCATGCCCCATATAGGGCTCATTTATTATTAAAAATAACAAATGACTAGGGGCGCCTGGCTGGCTCAGTGTTTGGGCGTCTACCTTCGGCTCAGGTCATGATCTCGGGGGTCCAGGGATCGAGCCCCTCGTCGAGCTCCCTGTTCAGCTCAGCAGTGAGCCTGTTTCTCCCTCTCCCTCTGCCCCCCTCCCTCCGCTCACGCTCTCTCTCTCAAATAAAGAAATAAAACCTTTTAAAAAAAATAAACAACTGAGGTGTTTTGGCACTCTTGCTCTGGTGGAAAGCTATCAGATAGTTATAAAAAATTTTCAACCATTTGTGAAATTTTTTTCTTTTTCTTTTTTAAAGATTTTATTTATTTGACAGAGAGAGACACAGCGAGAGAGGGAACACAAGCAGGGCGAGTAGGAGATGGAGAAGCAGGCTTCCCGCTGAGCAGGGAGCCCGATGTGGGGCTCGATCCCAGGACCCTGGGATCACAACCTGAGCCGAAGGCCGACGCTTAACAACTGAGCCACCCAAGCGTCCCGAAACTTTTTTTTTTTTTCCTGAACAGGATATATCTTCAGAATAATTTTATTACTGTTGAAACTGGTCTATTTGATGGCGTTTGGCAAATTCTGCTAAACCAAGTTAGATCGTGCAATACAGAGCATAAAGTGATTAAACAGTAAGGTCCCAAGCTTAAAAATTAAATACGCATTGCATAATGTAAAAAACTAATACGTATAAAATATATAACTATATATACATACACTAATTAACTACTGTCCCTCCTCCGCCAAAGAAAAAAACCACCTTTCCAGTCAATATGTTGATCAGAAATTGCAGGCAGAGTTCTGAATCCTCAGGCTTTGAGCCCCATTCTCCCTGGAAATAAACCTGTTTACTACCGCGGCCTCCTTTCCAGCCTCAGGCCGGAGCTCCTCCTGCTTCCACAACCTAGGAGACTCGCCCTCCATGCTGGGCAGCAGCTCCCAGATGTTGCACCGTCTAGTGTCCAGGTATTGCTCGTCCAATAAATGCGCACCGGCCCTGTGGCCCCCAAATCCCTCCCGCCTGGGCAGCCACTGCTGCACCCTAGGGCTCAGGGAGGGCAGCCTGGTCTTCCCGGCCTACGCCGCCTCGTATACCAGCCACTGCTGGCTTGACCCCAGGCCACAGCCCGGCCCCATGCTGTTCCCTCCCAAAGCAGTAACCCCATCTTCAGTCCCACCGTCCTTACTAGCTACTCCCCGGGTCACGCGCAGACTCTGCCCTCCATCCCACCACCATTTCGTCTACAAAATGCTATGGTGACACCAGGAACACCACGGTCCCAGGAGGGGACAATGGGATGCAAATCTGCCTCTGAGAACTCAGAGCAGTGGCCATCCTGCTGATGACCTGATACCACTCGTGGGCCCTGCTGGAGCTCCCCAAGCTTTAGAGGTGAACTGGGTAGCGAACTGGGAGGTGAGACACCCCAACTTGATAACTTCCGTGAAGGTGGGTCTGATAGGCCTGAGGCCTTATAAGAAGAGGAAGAGAGGTATCTCTCTCTCTCTCTCCCTCTCTCCCTGCCATGTGAGGACACAGCAAGGAGGCGGCCCAAGAGGGCCCTCACTACAACACGGCCATGCTAGCACCTGGTCTTGGCCTTCCAGGCTCCAGAACTGTGAGAAAATAAGTTCCTATTATTTAAACCACTCAACCTAGGGCATTTTGTTATAGCAGCCGAAGCAGAGTAAGACACCAGCACTCACTCCCAATTCCCCTGGAGCACAGCTCCTGCCCCAGGAGGGTCACTGGGCCACCAACCTACATCTTCCTTTTCCTAAAAGCTGAAAGGCCTATTTGTAAACAAGGGTTGGCAGAGCAAGTCAGCACTTCCTTGAGTTTCTGAGAACGGGACGCACACTGCACCCTCCTACAACCTTGAACTGCATCCATTAGCTACCTCAGTGCCTACATATTTTATATAGAGTCTCTTAAGTCACATTAAGTAGCAAAAAAAGGCTTTACTTTGTTAGATGAGTAGTGTACTTTATAAAACACTTTTCAGATGGATGAGATTATTCGAGCACTCTTAATGGCGAAGGCAAACCCCGATCAATAAAACACTTAAAAGAAAACTAAGTGATTTCCCTTTAACCTACTGCACCTTAATTTGCTATCTATTTAATAGCTATTTATTGATCATCATACTTTTCATTTCTCTGGTTCAATACGCTGTCAAAAATCTGTGTCTCCATATCTTACAGCGTTTCTTTGTTCACTGTTTCAAATCAAGTGCATTATCTTCAGCTTTGCTTACTCTGACAGCTAAAGTCACATCACTTCCCATTGTTGAAGTATAAATCAGATAATTTATCTGTAACAAAAAAATTCTAAGGGGAAATCAGATTAAGCACTGGTGACAGAATGGGCCCCAAAGATGTCCACACACTTATCCCCAGAGCCTGTGAAAAGGTGGCAAAGGCAGTTTGTGGTGTGATTAGATTAGGGGTCCTGGGACAGGCGAGTGGCCTGGCTTCTCCAGGTGGGCTTAATGTAATCACAAGGCGCTTGTAGGAGGGAGGCAGGAGGGTCAGAGAGAGTTGAAGGGGCTATGCTGTGGGCTTTAGAGATGAGAGGAGGGGCCGTGAGCCAAGGAATGCAGGCAACTTCCAGAAGCTGGAAAAGGGAAGAAAACCAATTCTTCCTAGAGCCTTCAGAAGGAAGGCAGCACTGCCGACTTATTTTGGATTTCTGACCTTCAGAACTCTAAGAGGATAAATCTGTGTTGTTTTAAGCCACTATACTGTGCTAAGTTGTTACAGTGGCAAGAACAAACTACTACAAGCACTTAAGAGTTCATTCACACAACAATCAAATATTTACTGAGCTCTTTGCATCAGTCAGTGAAACAAGACGAAACAAGACAAGACACAAGATGCTGCCCACAAGGAGCTTATTATCTTTACGAATCTGGTTTTCAGACAGACATTTCAGTTAGAGAGATAAGCCACATAGACTGCAGATTCCTCTAGGTAAGTTCTGTATTAACAAAAGGGGTTAGTAATGGCTGGCTCCCTGGCCCTCTAACTTCCACAACTGAGTTATCCAATTTCCAAGCAAGGCCTCAAGACCAACCTGGCCCCAATGAGCAGGAGTGGAAGAAGCCTAAGCCAAGGGGGCAGGGTGAGGCTCAGCACTTAGCTATCCTTTTAGCTGGCCCCACTCCACCTTATGCTCCAGGTCAAACAACCGTATGAGCACAGTCAGCTCCTCTGATGCCAGGGTTCTTCTTTTTTTTTTTTTTTTTTAAAGATTTTATTTATTTATTTATTTAATTGACAGATAGAGAGAGACAGCAAGAGAGGGAACACAAGCAGGGGGAGGGTCAGAGGGAGAAGCAGGCTTCCCGCCAAGCAGGGAGCCCGATGCAGGATTCGATCCCAGGACCCTGAGATCATGACCTGAGCCGAAGGCAGTCGCTTAACCAACTGAGCCACCCAGGCGCCCCTGACGCCAGGGTTCTAAGTAGACCACCTCAGCCCTCCTGGGAACTGGAGTCCTACCTGCAACTCAATGCTGAAATGCCTTGATACTGCCCATCAGCCTCCATCTCTCCACACTGCCCACTGTGAGACCCCTCCCTTACTGAACCCCACCTACCTACTAGGGGGTCTATCTGTTCCCTTGTGAAATAATGATAATTTTATATATGTTTCTGCCTCTGGTTTCTAACACAAAGCTCCTAAAACCCTTAAAATAGTGGTGCTGGGGGACCCCTGGACGGCTCAGCCAGTTAAGCATCAGGTCGTGATTTCAGGGTTGGGGGATCGGGCCCGACGCCAGGCTCCATGCTCAGCGGGGAGTCTGCTTAAGATTCTCTCTTTCCTTCTGCCCCTCTCCCCACTCACACATGTGCTCTCTCTCTCTCTCTCTCTAAATCTTCAGGAAAATCGCTTGTTCTAATATTTAGTCTTTGACCCTAGTTTCCGATACAGAAGTCCTAAATCCCTTGGAATTTCCAGGCACCTCTTTTGTTCTCATGAGGCAACTCTTGGTGGGCTCCAGGATGGGGGCTGGTCACCAGAAAGCCGTGATTATAAGCCCGGAAATTTCAGGCCCACACCCCATTCTCTGCAGAGGGGATAAGGGCTGGAAGTAGAGTTAATAATCGATCCGGTGTACGTGATGAAGCCTCCAAAAAACCCGGAAAGCGTGGGGTTCAGAGAGCTTCCGGGTTTGGTGACTACACCAATGTGCTGAGAGGGTGGCACTCCCCCAACTCCTCAGGGACAGAAGCTCCTTTCTTTGTTCAGAATCTCTTCTGAACCTCACCCAGAGTATCTCTATCTGGTGTTCATTTGTACCCTTTAACATCCTGTGTAATAAACCAGTGATCTAGTAGGTAAACTGTTTTCCTGAGTTCTGTGAGCTGTTCTAGAAATTAACTGAACCGAGGAAGGGGGTCGTAGCAATCCCCAACTTAGAGCCAGCAGGTCAGAAGCACACAGGACAATCTGGACTTCTGAACTGGCATCTGAAGTGGGGAAACTGAGCCCTTAACCTGTGGGATCTGGTGCTAACTCCAGGGAGACAGTGTAGGAACTAACCGAACTGCAGGACACCCCGATGGTGTCACAGAACAGCTCAATGTAGAAAACCCATATAACTGCTGTCAGACTACTGTGAATTCAAGAATTGTGTGAGTCTAAAGGAAAGCAGAGTTGATTTCCGAGAGACCCTTCCACTCCTCCCTAACAATGACCTGCCCACCGGGACCACCCACTGTGGGCTGCTACCTCTCTCCTGACACGCCTGCCTGCCTGTTTGCTCATCCCTGGCTTCTGAGTGTGCCCGTCCAGCCTGCCTCCCCCCAGTGGCCTCTCGGCCCCCAGTCTGGCTAGATCTTGTCTGTCTTGATCTGCCCTTCTCCACACAAAGCCAGAAAGTTAGCGCCAATGAGCATGAGATTTCTTGCTGGTGATAAAATATTCTAAAGTTGCTTGTGGTGATGACTGCAAACTCTGCGGATGCTAAAAAAACCTTTGAATTGTACACTTAAAAGAAAAAGTCCATCAGATCATCCCTCCTCTGTTCAAAACCCTCCAATACTACCCTCTGGGATCTGACCTCACCTACATTGTCCCATACTCCTTGCTGGCCTTCTTTATGTCTCCTAAGCAAGCTCCTATTCCAGAGCTCTGAACCTGTTGTGCCTTTGCCCAGAATGTTCTTCTCCCAATAGCTGTGTGTCTCGTTCCTCTCGTACTTTAGATTTCAGCTCCAATGGCATCATTGTAAAGAGCTCCCTTGTGTCCTTAAGTAAAACAGCATTGCACCCGATACACAAGACCCACCGCATACCCGCCCCACCGTCTTAAACACCACTAAACTGTTCTTTTCCATACTTTTTATTTTCTCTCTATCCCCAACAGAACAAAAGCGCCTTTATTTTGTTCCCTACCATATCTTTACTTGGTACCTAGAAAACAAAAGGCAGGCAACAGACATAGAACAAATATTTGTTGAGTGAATGAATGAATAACTGGTCCAATTGCAACCCATTCCTTTTTTTAACCGTTGACCCATTCTTCACTCTAGCAATAGCACAACCGAAACATAAGTAGGTTTAACTATTACACACATACTTTAACATTGATATTAATAAAATTCATACCTTCAGAGTTAATACCATTCCTGATAAAAGAAAAGATCTGCCTTTCTTGGCATTTAGATTTGCTAAAAAATGATGACAACAAAAGAAATCTGAACATCTTGGAATAAGGAGGGTTAGGCAGAAATCTAAATGGCTAAATTGCAAATGCAGGTAAAAAAAAAAATCAATTCTAAGCTTCCTGATAGTGACAAACCACAGAGTATTTTAGAGCAGTGATTTTGCCATACTGACTTAGCATAAAGTGCAAGTAACCTTTCCTGTGAGGCCAAAATAGGAACTATTCCAGATGCAGGTCAATGAACGGAACTCACTGTAAGCAGGCTTTGGTGCCTCAAAAAGGATGAAACTCCATGTACCTATAACATCCATTAGTGCAGTTAAAGATGAGACACAACAGGGAGACTGTGTGTTTACCCATCACATTCTGATCAACTTGGGGTCAAGGGCTCTAACTCATGCATGTTTATACCCCCGAGCCCAGAGTCTGCACTGGGCCAAATGTATACTTGCTGAATGAATAATTCCTAGTGATCAACACCCCCAAATTATATATCCAATGAAGCACCCATAAACTCATGTACATATGGCAGTTTATTTTCAGAATAATTTCTGAAAGCAAAACAATTCTCATTGTCACAGCTACTATGGCATAATGTTAAAACTACCGTCCCAGGGCGCCTGGGTGGCTCAGTCATTAAGCGTCTGCCTTCGGCTCGGGTCATGGTCCCAGGGTCCTGGGGTGGAGTCCGGCATCGGGCTCCCTGCTCCGTGGGGAGCCTGCTTCTCCCTCTCCCACCCCCCCTGCTTGTGTTCCCTCTCTCGCTGTCTCTCTCTGTCAAATAAATAAAATCTTTAAAAAAAAAAAAAAAACTACTGTCCCAAATTCACTTCTCTCAATCTTAAAAAGGCAACTAAAAGCCAGACAGACTGAAGAGAACATTCAAGTATCACCTGGCATATGACTTATCACAAAAGGCTTAAGGTACCCTTTCAGTGGAGATCTGATAAACACCACCTTCACCAAATGATTAACAGCATTACCAATAAAGGCACACACTGGTGTTAAGTATCTCCTGATGTAGTGCACTGGGAAGTGGACATCACCTACATAGGTAGAATTCTTTGTGTTTTTTTAAAGATTTATTTATTTATTTATTTTTGGGGGGGAGGGGCAGAGGGCGAGGGAGAAAGACCATCTCAAGCAGACTCCCCGTTGAGCACCAAGCCAGCAGGGGGCTTGATCTCAGGACCCCAAGACTGACCTAAGCCAAAAACAGTCACAGGCTTAACTGACTGAGCCACTCAGGTGCCCCCACAGGTAGTACTCTAAACAAAAATGTTTAATCTGAATGTAATCATAAAAAGCAATCAGATAAACTTAGATTATGGGACAGTCTAAGAAATTAGCAAGGAATCTTCAATAACATCAAGCTCAAGAAACAGATGGAGTAACTGTTCTAGATTCAAGGAGACTAAAGAGACATGATAATTAAATGCAACGTGTGGGGGAGCCTGGGTGGCTCCGTTGTTAAGCATCTGCCCTCAGCTCAGGTCATGATCCTGGGGTCCTGGGACCCAGCCCCAAATCAGGCTCCCTGCTCCTTGGGAAGCCTCAGGGAGCCTGCTTCTCTCTCTCCCTCTGCCTGCAGCTCCCACTGCTTGTGCTCTCTTTCTTTCTGTCAAATACATAAATAAAATCTTAAAAAAAAAATAAATGCAATGTGTGATCCTTGATTAGATCTCGGGTTTGTTCTTAAAGAAAAAAAGCTATAAAAGACATTATTCAGACAACTGGAAAATTTAAATAAGGCATGTACATTAGACAGCATTATGTTTTTGTTGTTGTTAATTTTAAGTGGGCTCCACAACCAACGTGGGGCTTGAACTCACAACCCTGAGACTGAGTCGTGTGCTCTACCGACTGAGCCAGACAGGTGCCCCTAGACACCATTATTCTATTGTTTTAAATTTCTTGGGTGTGATAAGGGTTTTTTGGCTACGAGAGAAAGTGGACTTGTTTTAAAAGATACCTGCTGAAGTATTAGGTGTCCGGTGCCATCACTTCAATAATTTCCTTTCAAATGGCTCTGCATAAAGTAAAAGTGTTATGTATATATATGTACATACATAATATACACACAATATGCATATATATGCACAGAGATGCGAAAGTAAAAATATTAATAATGAGTCTAGGTAAAGGATATATGTTCATTATACCAGTACTTCAATTTTTCAGTATGTTTGAAAATTTCAAAATAATGAGTTGGTGGAAAAATAAGGAAATAAAACAAACTAATCTGGCCCAGTAGTACCTCTGGGCTGCATGAACATTTCATCTTTTTTTTTTTTTTTTAAGATTTTATTTATTTATATGACATAGAGAGACACAGTGAGAGAGGGAACACAAGCAGGGGGAGTGGGAGAGGGAGAAGCAGGCTTCCCGCCGAGCAGGGAGCCCGATGCGGGGCTCGATCCCAGGACCCTGGGATCATGACCTGAGCCGAAGGCAGGCGCTTAACGACTAAGCCACCCAGGCACCCCAACATTTCATCTTTTAAACAGTGTCTCCAGAATGCCATATATTTCTGTTGTCACTGTCAAACGTGATCTTAGTACCTTGTGAAACAAAGTGAGTTGCCAGATTATTTTAGGTATAGTTCGAAAGTAACATTTGCATCTGCCCCAACATGGTCATTCTCAGCTGTCCGGGAAAAATACTAGGCAGGTAATACCCAGCAAGTCCCGGGTGTCCACTGAATGGCGCCTGGCAGTCGCTTCCCAGTGGATGAGAAATCACAGGTGCCTTGTTTATGACTGCAGTCAGTAATCCAACCGTCCCTCCTTTGCAGGTCTCAGGCCCAGTTCTCGAACTGTTTACCAAGTCAAGATACCAGTCAGCTTTTGCCGCACGGCCCAACCTCACCCTTCAATCGCCACTGTTGTGTCTTCTTGCCTTTACAGGTCCAACACTGAACTGTGCCCTCCCCCCAAAGCCTTCATTAGCTTCCCAAATAATTTCTCCTCCTCCCAGCTTTCTGAGCACGCAGAGCTTTCTACCTTGTGTTGTAATTTTGAAAAACCCTTACACCAGGCCCAGCAGAAGCTCCAGTGGGCGTTAAGAAGAGTGAAAAGGAATGTTTCAAAGATCTCGAACGCAGGAGTGGGGAACTCGGCAACAGGTCTCAGAAAGCGATTCCTAGAAAGAGAAGCTGGCGGAGTGGGTGCATCTGGACGGAGGTGAGAGCGAACGGTAGACAACCTGGGGGCGCTGAGGCGAGACTAGAGCCCAGGGGAGCGCGATCGCTGCGTTCGGTCCCTCAGCCCGGCCGGGACGGTTCGGCGTCCGAGCTGCGAAAGCCGTGCGGCCGGCGCGGGCCTCAGGGGCCAGGCGCATCTCACCCCAAACAAGGAGGGGCGACCGCTTCCGGAGTTCTTTCGGGTCCCAGTCTGACCCCGGGGCGTCTAGAAACTCCAAAAGCAAGATCAGTCCGAGTGGTGGCCGAGCTCCCTCCACTGACCCGTCCACTCGCGGCCGCTCCCTTCGCTCTGGCCCCCAGCGCGGGGTCGCCGTAACCGGCCCGAGGTGCCGGCGAGCAAGCGACGGGGAAAGGGCTATATCCCCCAAGTCCCCGCCGGGGGAGCGGGAACCTCCCTCCGGGAGGAAAACAGTCCAGGGAGGGTGGGATCGCCGCGCGCAGAAACCCCCAGTCAACCTGCCGGCCCGCCCGCCGCGGAAGGGGCGCCCCCCTGCCCGGTGGCAGCGCCAACACACGCAGTGCGCAAGCGCGGCACGGGGCGGGGTCGGTACCTGGGAAGGAGCAGAGAGAAGTGGAGTTGGGGCACAGGGTCCCGTTGCCCACCCGAGGCACGAGCTTCAGGCTGAGGATCTGCTGTAGGAGCCCGGCCGACCCCCCGCTGCCGCCGCTCCCCTCGTGCTCCATCCCGCCGCCATCCACCGCCGAGAGATGGGGAGAGCGCCCGAAGTGCTGCCGCGGCTCGCTCGCACTCACGGACCGAAGCGCTCAACCGCACCTCCGCCGCCTCAGCGTCACTCTCGGAGGGGGCCCTCTTCCTCCCACCCCAACGGCGCGGCCAAGTGATGGGCCCTTCCTCCAATCACAGGGCGAGAGTTGCTCCCGCCCCTGACGTTGCGTACGGCTCTCTGAGATCTGTCACCCACTGGCTACGCCCCCTATTGGACAAATCTCTCCTGTCCAGGAGGATGCGCTTTGTTCTTCCCCTCTCTGCAGCGCCACCTATAAGAAAGTAGGGGAATTGCATACCCACCCCAGACCTGACGTGTAGATTTAAAAGGGATCTAGCAGTGAGAACCAGGTGAAGGAGGCAGGAAGACAGTGCAGCAATGCCTTCAACATTTGGAGGGAAAGTGATTTTTTTGAAAGCTTAACTTACTTTAAATTAAACATTGTGTGCAAAATTTATAGTATTTTACGTATATTAAGCATTGCGTAAACATTTGTAGTATTTTACATAATATTAATTCAAGAACATTAGCAAGATTGTTTATAGAGTACCCTCTTGAAGACTTTGGGTTTTTTTGTTTTGTTTTGTTTTCTTTAAAGATTTTATTTATTTGACAGAGAGAGACAGTGAGAGCAGGAACACAAGCAGGGGGAGTGGGAGAGAGAGAAGCAGGCTTCCCGCTGAGCAGGGAGCCCGATGTGGGACTCAATCCCAGGACCCTGGGATCATGATCTGAGCCAAAGGCAGACGCTTAACGACTGAGCCACCCAGGCGCCCTTGAAGACTTTGTTTTGAGAGCTAATGCCCACGACTCAACACTCCAACTGCGACTTTGCATCAGCTAAGAAACGTAACTAAAATAGCAATAGTAAGCACAAAAAAAGTCATGAAATATTTAATAATACTATCTTTTGGTACATTTCCCAGACCACCAGAGTATGTAAGAAGTGGGAGAAACCAATTATTTTGGGGTTATATAACAATCAATTGTGTGTCACATTGGGAAACATTATTTTCAATTTACAGTTCTATCCTCAAATTCTGCATTGAGAGGTTAAAAAAAAAAAAGACATTTAGGGTGCCAGGGTGGCTCAGTCGGTTAAGCTTCTGCCTTCTGCTCAGGTCGTGATCCTCGGGTCCTGGGATTGAGCCCCACATCGGGCTCCCTGCTCAGTGGGGAGCCTGCTTCTCCCTCTCCCTATGCCACTCCCCCTGCCTGTGCTCTCTCTCTCTCCCTCTCTGTCAAATAAATAAGTAAAATATTTTTTTAAAAAAAGACATATTTGCAGGACTCAGAAAATGCATGTTTTATATGCTCTTTCTTTTTTTTTTAAAGATTTTTATTTATTTGAGAGAGAGAATGAGAGAGAGAACACGAGAGGGGGGAGGGTCAGAGGGAGAAGCAGACTTCCTGCTGAGCAGGGAGCCCGATGCGGGACTCGATCCCAGGACTCCAGGATCATGACCTGAGCCGAAGGCAGTCGTTTAACCAACTGAGCCACCCAGGTGCCCCTTATATGCTCTTTCTAAGGAAGTTGAATATGCCCTCCAGTGAAGTTGAGGCGTGATAACCAAGAAAGAGAAAGATATGGAATACAAGAAATGATGGATTTAACCAGGAGTGTTAGCCTGACTTCTGTGCACAGGTCCTAGCAGCTGCCTAACCAGATTAGAACAGAAAGAAGAGTGTCCTGAGGAAAAATAGTGAAATTGTTTTCAAGCTAGGGACAAAAGGGTTAAGAAGCTCAAATTTTGGGGGTGCCTGGGTGGCTCAGAGGTTGAGCGTCTGTCTTCAGCTTGGGTCATGATCCCAGGGTTCTGGGATCGAGTCCCACATCTTCTCCCTCTCCCTCTGCCTGCCACTCCCCCCCCCCCCGCTTATACTCTCTCTCTGTGAAATAAAAAATAAAAATCTTTTAAAAAAGAAGAAGAAGCTCAAATTTTTAATAACAGAGAGAAGGTACCTGTTTCTACTCTTAATGGGAAAAAACTGAAAGGCAATATGAAGTCCAGGAAAAACATAAGCCTGCAAGAAAATTATGAGGCAACTAGGTTTTTTGTTTGCTTTTTAGAACTCCACCACCTGTCTCACTTGTTTCACTTATAGTGAGATGCAGAACTATAAAACTTTCAGAAGACAATGTTGAATATCATTATAAACCTCATAATAGTGAAGGAGCTTTTCAACTAGATAGAAAAAGTGAAGATTATAAAGGAAAGGCTTGATAAATTTAACTACTTTAAGAACTTGTGTTATTCAAGTGTTATTATAAAAACAGCAAAAAGACAAGCCACAAACTGGGAAAAGATGTTTGCGATACATGTAACTGGCAAAGGAGTAGTATCCAGAATCTATAAAACACTACTAAAACTCAGTAAGAAAATGACAAAGAGACAAAAGGCCTGAATAGGTACTTCATCAAAGAGAGAATACAAATTGCCAACAAAAATAGGAAAAGATGCTTAACCTCGTTATTTTTTTTAAAGAAATTTTATGCTGGGTCCATTTTTTTATTTTTTATTTTTATTTATTTATTTAGATTTTATTTATTTGGCAGAGAGAGAGAGAGAGATCACAAGTAGGCAGACAGGCAGGCAGAGGGAGAGGGAGAAGCAGGCTTCCTGCTGAGCACAGAGCCCAGTGCAGGGCTTGACACCAGGACATTGGGATCATGACCTGATGCTGGGATCATGACCTGAGCTGAAGGCAGATGCTTAACCAACTGAGCCACCCAGGCGCCCCAGCTTAACCTCATTATTAATCAGCTAAACACAAAATGAAATCACAATGAGATCATTTACCAACCACCCAATAGCCAAAAATTATTTAAAGTCTGAGAATGCCAGTTGTTGGTGAGGTTGTAGAGCAAATGGAACTCCAGAGGGGTAAATTGACAACAACCATTGTGGAATAATGTTGGATGAAGATTCTCATGATCCAGCAAGTCACTCCCAGATGAATATCCTATAGCATTTTGTAGCAGGAGATTCATACATGATGGTTCCTAGTACCATGGTAATAGCAAGCAACTGAAAACAAGCCAGGTGTCCATCAAGACAAGACTGGGTAAATAAAACGGTGATATAATTTTCTTTTCTTTCTTTTTTTAAGATTTTTATTTATTTATTTGACAGAGAGAGAGACAGCAAGAGAGGGAACACAAGCAGGGGGAGCGGGAGAGGGAGAAGAAGCAGGCTTCCTGATGAGCAGCGAGCCCAACGCGGGGCTCCATCCCAGGACCCTGGGATCATGACCTGAGCCGAAGGCAGACACTCAACCGACTGAGCCACCCAGGTGCCCCAAAAACTGTGATGTAATTTTCAATAAAATACTATTCAGTAGTAGAAATAAATGACTTAAAAGGCAAGCAACATGTTAAGTCCCAGGAATATAAAGGTGAGGAGGAAATCTAAGTTGCAGAAGAAGGCCACAGTGTGATTAATTTTTTTAAGTTTTATTTTTTATGTAAGTAATCTCTACACTCAGTGTGGGGCTCGAACTCATGAGCCTAAGATAGAGAGTCACATGCTCTTTCAACTGAGCCAGCCAGGTGCCCCCCGGTGATTAATTTAAATCCAGTTTAAAAACTTGCAAAACAGTACACTAATTCAGGATATTAACATAGGCAGTGATATTGTAATGAAATATTTAACTGGGTACTTCTATTATTTTTAAGATATCTAACATATTATACACATATATGGTATTATATGCACATTTGTTTGTTTGACCAAGGAGTGCCACAGAGCAAGAGTGGTCTTGGACACCCTCTATCCCATTCCAAGTAAAAGCCCAAGTCCTTACCAAAGCCTACAAAGTCCTACATGATCTGACCCCCTCTCTCTTACCTTCTCATCTCCTGGCACTCTTCCTTTGGCCCACCGCACCAGACCCACTAGCCCCTTGCTGTTTTTTCAATATACCAAATCGGTTCCCTCCTTATGATTTCTGTATTGTCTTTTTCCTTCTCTGGGACACTCTACCTGTAGTTACCCCTTAATTAACTGCCTCACTTCCTTTAAGACTTTGCTCAAATGTCACTTTCTCATTAAGACCTACCCTGATCACCCCATTAAAAGTTGCAACTCACACCCCTATGCACATACATTCCTAATCCCAGTGATTATGCCCTACTTTTGCACTGGTCAGTCCTCAATTCATTATGGATGTTGAACAAATGAATGGAGGTCGAGAGGACTTGGAGACTGGGATCGGAATGGCACCAGAACTATAGGGCCAACCAGGTTCTCTAGTCTTAACCCCAAAGGACAAAACCCTCGGTTGGCTGAAGGACTTGCCATCCCAGGAAAATTCAAAGTCCAGTCTGAGGTGATTGCTTCAGTCTCTGTGTGGTTGGCCAAACCGTCTCATTTTGGCAGACTCTCACACCCTCCTGAGGCTACCAATGCTTTTACTGCAGTTTTTTTAAAAGATTTAACTTTTTTCGAACAGTTTTAGGTTTATAACAAAACTGAGAGGTACATACACCTCCTGCCCTCACACATTCATGGCCTCCCCCATTAACAACATCACTCACCAGAGGTGTACATTTGTTACCAACAATGAACCTACACGCACACATCATAATCACCCAAAGTCCTTAACGTACCTTAGAGTTTGCTTTTGGTGTTGTACATTCTATGGTTTTGGACAAATAGTTAATGACATATCCCCATCACTATAGTTTCGTAGAGAGTATTTTCATTGCCACCAAAACCCTGTGTTCCATCTATTCATCCCTCCCCTCCCCATTCCCTGGCAACCACTAATCTTTTTATTTTTTTTTAAGATTTTATTTATTTGAGAGAGAGAGAGACACAGCGAGAGAGGGAACACAAGCAGGGGGAGTGGGAGAGGGAGGAGCAGGCCTCCCACGGAGCAGGGAGCCCGATGCGGGGCCCGATTCCAGGACCCTGGGATCATGACCTGAGCCGAAGGCAGACGCCCAACCAACTAAGCCACCCAGGTGCCCCACCACTAATGTTTTTACTGTCTCCATGGTTTTGCCTTTTCCAGAATGTCATATAGTTGGAATTATACAGGATGTAACTTCTTCACATTGGCTTTTTTTTTTTTCCCCACTTAGTAATAGACATTTCAGTTTCCTCCATGTCTTTTCATGGCTTGATAGCTCATTTCTTTTTAGCACGGAATAATATTCCATCACGTGGGTAAAAATTAAAGGACTGATTTGCCCTGTACAGGTGATGGTGGTGGGGTGGGGGTGGTTAGTGAGAGAGGGATGGGAAGGGCATTCTTGACCCTATTCTGGAGGGTATAAGTTGTTACTCCGTCTTTAGAGTAATTTGGCAGTTTCACATTTAAAGACATGCTCTTTGATCCAGCATTTCTACTTCTAGCAATCTTTACTAGAGTCACACAAACTTGGTCACCTCTTGAGGGCTTCTCTCATCTCATGACCCTAAATTCCCAGGAGTGAGTTTTTAATTTTGTCAAGGAAATTCGATTCCAAGCGGACCAATCCCTCATTCTTTCTCTGGCTCCTTTTCTTCACCCTGTGCTTGATGAGCTCCTGTTCATCCTTCATGTATTCAAATCAATGCTTCCTCTCCAAAGAGGGCCTCCTGACCCCCCATACTAAAGTAGGTCATCCTCTCCCTATTCTTATTTCTTCTTTAGAGCATAATTGATATTTTATGTTTGCATGTTTATCTGTGGGACTATTTATTTTGGGTCTGCCCTCCCCACAAGGGCAAGGTCTGTGACTGCTCTGTCCCCCAGTATGTCCCCAGGGTCTGTACTGGCCTGACTCATTGAAGTACTCAATTGGGTACTGCCTGTCCTTGTCCTGAAACCTGATTTGGGCTCACCTCCAGGCTTGCTTTGAAGTAAATATGCCAGGGAACTCACCCAGAGGCTTTCCCAGAGTCCATTATATGCAGGGAGCGAAGTCTGGGAGCCTGTTATCCCCTTTCTGGGAGCTTTCTGGGAACTGGGAGGTCCAGCCAGAATGGATGAATCACACAGCAAAGACCATTAATTGTGGCCATCAATACAATCTGTGACTGGAGCAGGGGCAAATGAAACTTGTGTGATGCCACTATCAGGCTAAGCCTTCCTGGACCCCACAAGGGATCAGTATCTCCTATTCTTGGCCTCTGGCACCACGAACCTCTTGCTTGATCCTCTTTGCCTGAACATACCACATTGTCCAGCACCATTCCTAGGCTGACTCCTCCACTTGACACTGCAGTCCTTCCAGGCAGACCAGCAGGCTCCTTTTATCCCCAGCGGCCAGCACAGGAACGGCAGGCAGAGAGAAAAGGAGTCAACAGCAGGGGCCCCAGTGCCCCAGCCTACCGCATACCATACCCTTCAACATTCCGGTCCTTGAGATGTTTGCAGCCAAATGCCAGCGAAATGCCAGGATGGCTCGCTCCCTCACACCTCGAGATCCCTGTCATTACTGCGGGAAGTGATCTGGCTTTCCAAGCCTGTAGTGGGATCCTTTACTTCATTCCCAGTTCAGTTAGAACTGTTAAGCACTGAAGTCAGGGATGTGAGTTTGAGGTCTATCTCATACATGAAGCTATGTGACCTGAGCCTTTCCAAGTTGCAGAGTCCCCATTGATAAATTCAGGGGTTTTTTTTATTAAAGATTTTATTTGGGGTGCCGGGGTGGCTCAGTCAGTTAAGCAGCTGCCTTCAGCTCAGGTCATGACCCCAGAATCCTGGGATCAAGCCCCGCATCCGGCTCTTTGTTCAGCGGGGAGCCTGCTTCTCCCCTGCCTGCTGCTCCCCCTGCTTGTGCTCTCTCTCTGTGTGTCAAATAAATAAATGAAAAATCTTTTTAAAAAAGATTTATTTATTTATTTGAGAGAGAGCTTGAGCAGGACCAGGGGAAGGAGCAGAGGGAGAGGGTGAGCTCCTGCTCTGCAGCAAGGATGGGGGCCCACAATCGAGGTCCCACCAATCCAATGCCACACTTGGGCTGAGAAAAAGAAGCTACCAACCTCCAGAATATCCCTTCTAGCAACTGATGGCCAGAGAGAGGCAGCCCACTCATTTCCAGAGGTAATGGGCACACTCATGCTGACAACTGTCAGTCCCAGCACCAACTCCATGCCCCAAAGTTTGTGTGTGTTCAATTCTGTGTCCCTGTTGTTCCCTGAGGTTCTGAGAGCTCCCCCCACCCTTCTTCCTTTCTCCCTCTACCTTTCCCCCTCATTGCCTCCCTCCAGGCTTTTACGGGAGGTTCTCTAAGGTTCTGCACTCTGGGCCCAGACACCTCATCACCACCTGTATCCTGCAGCTGCGGCCCCAGTCATGGCCACTTGCTCTTCCCTCGTGCAAACAGTTGGGAAAAATCTGACCTTCCTTCATGACGGAGACAGGTCTCTTGCCAGCCTGATTCACCCTCTCCTTGCAACTGTAGCCTCAGAGCAAAACCCCCCTCCTCCCTTCGTCCTATCATGTGACCTTGGACAAGCCCCTTCAGTTTTGCATTTTGCTTGTCAAACTATACAGACTGTAAAGTCCAGTATCACAAGATTATTATGTCTATTTATGTAGGTAGGATCGTTACTGTCAAGACAAATCAAACGTTCACCCCAATAAGCTGGGCAGGTGATGCGGGTATGTGGGCTCCCAGCAGATGGGGCAGAGACGCTACAGGGAGACCACAAGAGAAGAGGCATCTTGTCTGATTTCTTTCTGAAAGAAACGAGTGAATATAAACGCCAACATCTCCGATAGAGTGTGGTGGTGGGACATGGGGGGACCAAAGTCGGGAATGCATGTGTGTGTGTGTGTGTGTGTGTGTGTGTGTGTGTGTGTGTGTGGGCGGGTGTTGGCAGGGGTGGGGGTGGGGGTGGCATACAGACTTCAGGGGCCAGCTCACCACAGTGCCTCTTCTCTGCTCCCAGGCAGGGCTGGGACCCCCTCCTCAGCTGCTGGATAATGCAACCAAAAGGAAAAGAGACCGAGGAAGAAAGGGCTCGAGGAGCAAGCAACCAAGTGGTCTGAAATTACTCCCTGTGCCCAGAGGAAGTGTGGACACAGCTTTGCTTTCGATGAAGTGTGCGCCTGATGGGAACCCAGCTGCTAAGGAGGACTCAAAAGAAAATTCAGAAGCAAGAAACATGGAGCTTTGGGGACTCAGTCCATTCATACTACAGAGGAGGACTCCCAAGCTCCTGCGCACCGTGTGCCTGGCTCCCTCCCCAGCGCCACAACGGGGGGCCTCCGCTAAGGTTAGGGGTGTGCTGCAGTGGATGACGCCCAGCTGAAGCTGCTAGGGCCGCGCGGCAGCACCAGGTCCAGGGCGAGGTCGCGCTGCTCGCTCTCGGAGGCGACGGGCCGGTAGCCCAGCAGCTGCAGCGCGCCAGCACACAGCTCCTGCACGCGGCGGATCTTGGCGAAGGGCAGTGCGTGGCGCCAGGCCTGGGAGACATTGACCGCGTCCCTGGACGAGGTCTTGAAGGCCTCGCGGCGCGCGCCGGGCCCCGCCCCGTGCGTGATGTTGTGGATCCAGGCCTCGAGCTGCGGCGTGAGGCTCAGGCCCGCGAAGGCGTAGAGCGCGCGGATCTCGGGCAGCGGCGCCCGCGCCAGATCCTCGAAACGCACCAGGCGGTACCGGCCTTGCAGGAAGGGCGGCGGCTTCTGCGTGGCAGCCTCGGCGATGCGCACGTGGCTGCGGCACACCTCGCGCACCACGCGCAGGCCGGGGTCCGCCTCCACCCACGTGCCATTGGTGCCCAGTACGATCCCGTTGTCGCGCGCCAGCGCTTTGGCCGTCTGCTCGCGCGAGCGCAGCACGGCCCGCGGGTCGCGCACCAGGTGCACGATGTGCAGGTTGAGCGCGGGGTCGTTGAGCAGCTGGTAGAGCACCTGCAGGTTGAAGAAGCGCACCTCCTTGAGCACCACGTGGCTGTAGGCGCGGCAGGCCTCTTGGGCGAGGCTAAAGGGCTGCCGCGCGCACAGCGGCTTGCACACCGCTTCGCTGCTGATGGCGCCGCGCGGGAAGGCGCTGCAGGCGGGCGGCGAGCACAGCGCGCGGCTCACCGCGTACTGGAAGAGGTCCGACAGGTTGCGGCGCCAGGGCAGGTAGGCGTCGAACACGTCCAGGTCGCACAGGAAGACGGAGCGCACCACGTCGCGCACGGCCATGTGCAGCGCCGGCGCGCTCCCCTGCGACAGGGTGGTCCACACGTGCCACCCGGGCTCCATCAGGTAGAAGACGTCGGGGTGCTGGCTGAAGAGCTGGCCCACGAAGGACGAGCCCGAGCGCCACGAGGACAGCACCAGCACGTGCACCCGCTCTTTGCCGACCGCTGGGGACGGCGGCCTGGGCCAGGAGACCAGGAAAAGCAGGATGCCAGTCTGCGCCAGCAGGAGCACGGTCACCGCCGTGCTGGAGATGCGCGGCAGCCACATGCCTCCGGCTGGGGGCCTGCGGGAGGAGAGCGCAGTCGTTAGGGACCGCGGGCCCCCTCGCCCTGCCACACCCGAGCGCCCGCCCGGCGCTTGCAGGGAGCAGCCCCCCACCCCCACCCCGGACTCGACCACCCGACTTGTGGGGGCCTCCCCGGACTATGGCCGTCTCAGTTGGGCACTCTCCCGAGAATATGACTTTAAGCCGTCAGCCAAGATCTAGTCTACGCAGAGCAAAAGGCCAGCTGCAGAATGCTGTGGGAAATGTATGTTCGTCCTCACCGCCTCCCTCTCTCTTCCCCTCCCCCGTCTTTCTCTCTCTTTTTTTTTTTTCTGGAGAGGGAAATATTATTTTTAAAACAGAATTCCCACCTTTTGTTTCAGAATTCCTTTCAGGCAGACAAGTTTGGGTTGTTTAGCTCAACAGCTTGGTGGGTGATTTGACTCCCTCACCAGGCTCAGCCGCTGCCTAGCCTGTGATCCTGGACCAAATGATTAATCTGTCTGTAACTCAGTTTACCCATCTGTAAAAAGGGGATTAATATTGGTACTGGAGTAATGGAATGAGCCTGGGGGGCGGGGCACGTCGTAACTTCGGTAACTGATAACTTGCCCTTGTGCTTCTGTTGTCTGACTTCTTTTAAACAAGCAGATTCAGCTTTCATTATTAAAAAGTAAATAAATACCATAGACAAAGCACACCAAATGTTGCTATCTACAGGAAGTAAAGTGCTACAAGACGCATGAACTGCAGAGGGAGGGTACCCTTCTGGAGCTGTGGGAATGTGCAGAAGAAAGCAGTATAGGGAGAGGTGACGGCAGTCAGGCTCCGGGCCACCATTTGCCCTTTTCCACACTGAGGTTACTCACTGTAGCCCAGGGCTGCTGGGAGAGCTGCCCACCTCAATCACAATCCATGGAAGATGCCTGCAGGTTTTTCAGGGCCTGAGAGCAGGAGGGAGGCTGGGTCAGAGCCTCACAGGAGAAGATAGCCTGACAGTGGGAGGGCTTTGCATTCCCAGACGGACAGAAAGTTCCCTGCAGGTGGGAACAGAGCCGCCCAGCCCCTGAGCACATTTTTCCAAGTGGGTGTGAACTGATGGTGTCCCCTGCTGGGTGGAGAATGGACTGCCATGAGCCCTCTAATGCCACTTAGGAGCTCTGAAACCTGGGGCAAATGACTTGACATCTCCAAGGCTGTTTTCCTCTTCTGTAAAATTTGGATGGTAACATTGAGCCTCTTGGGCTTGTCTCGAAGAAGCTGCTACCAACACAGATGAGGGAGGGCTTGCTAGTGCCATCCATCCACCCCGTGCTCCTGCTGGGGGTGCTGTGCTGGGAGAGGAGGCACCAGGGAAGGTGTCCACCCGATAAGACACCCTGAGGTCACCTACATCTGCAATCCCAGCATCTCCTGGGTCCACCCCCGGGTCCTTTAATAGATCTTAAGAATATCACACTTGTCCGGCAGACTGAAGGGGGCACTGAGCCAAGCTCACGCACCCCGAGGTCCCAGAGTTTTTCCCTCCTTGCACCTGTTGCTTGCTCTTGCCACAATCTCAAGGAAGAGCTGCTTTGGAAGGTAGGGGCCTGAAAGTTTCCTCCTTGCTTTCATGGCCTTTGCTCCCGTTGAAGACCCTCCCCTGCTCGTGTCACCAACAGGAGAAGCCAGGTCGAAATCGTGAGCAGATCCCACTTATCTGGAGGCTGCCAGAGTGCGTGGAGGGCAGGCAGTGGGAGCCCCAACCCAGGACTTCCGTCTCTTAAGTTCCTGGCACATTCCGATTACAGTCAGCTGGACTCTCCCATTCCTGGGAAATCCCTGCAGAGCACTCAACCCTGGTCTTTGGCCCAAACACAGCTGCCATGGCCAGCCCAGCCCCTTCCTGGCTAGGGAGGATCTTGACTGTAGGCCACCGATGTGTTGCTACCAGCCCTCCGGGGAAACCAGAGGTTTTCTTAGGTGACTTACACAATATGGAACTGACATCTGATCCTATTACTGGAACTCGAGGACGAGTGCGGATCATTTGTAGAAGAGCTGAAGCACACAGTGCGCTAGGAGCACATTTCCTTTGTTGTATAACCCTTTGTTTTCCCTGGAGTTAAGTTGCCCTAGAGATTAAAATGTAGGGTTGAAAGATAAATTGAAGAAGTAGAGAAGGTAGAACAAAAAGATCAGTGATGGATAAAAGACGGAAAACAGACAAAAGAAATCAAGAGGATCAATCCAGGAGGTCAAACGGTGAACGTCCAACGCTGATACCCTAGCAGGGCTCACAATCTAGCTAGGAACCTCAAAGACCCACCCATGAAGTGGCCAAGGGAGCAGATGGTGGTCTAAGTGAGTGGCCCAACTATCCAGTGCCAGGAGGGTCATGCTAGTCCTGGCATGCATATTTCTCTCCTGGATTCTGGAAAAATCCCCCAGCCAGTCTCCCTGCATTTCATACTGCATAGAGCCACCAGAGCTGCCTACGCTGTATTTAATCCTGTCATTCTCCTACTCAGCAA
Source organism: Eumetopias jubatus (assembly GCF_037043125.1). Taxonomy (NCBI): domain Eukaryota; kingdom Metazoa; phylum Chordata; class Mammalia; order Carnivora; family Otariidae; genus Eumetopias; species Eumetopias jubatus. Next base: position 28,514,216 of record NW_028274816.1, read on the forward strand.
CCTTCCGCTTTCCAACCTCACTTCCCATAATTCCCCCCAGCGCCCTTTGTGTCAGATCATCGGGAATCATTACTCCATGTTCTCCTCTGCTCTGCTGTAAGTGTCCAGCCCTGACTCCCCCCAGGAGTCATCTCAGCTTCCTCCTAAGACACCTCACCTGTGCCTCTTTCAAGGCATGCATCACTCTGCCCTGAGTGACACTTTGCCTCCCCTTCTTGCCTGTGAGCAACCTGAGGGTCAAGACTGGCAGTTTTGCAAATGAATGTGTCTGTTCCCAGGCACCCGGTGTGGGGCTCAGTCCTGCAACAGGTTGTTGCACTAGACAGGGTTTGCTTGGGTCCACTCGGTTCTTGTTCCTTCTTATTCTGCTAACGGCCTCTAGATTTGTTTTTGAGGAACCACCCTCACTCACACAAAGTACATGTGGTTTGCATGGGGCTGACCGCCCACTTCGTGGTTCTTAGGGAGTCAGGTGTCTCAAGCCTGGGTCATCTCTATATTCCATACACTATCCCCCAACCAAGCGATGGGCTTAGCAATGGACATCTGCCCCAAGTCCAATCCCAGGATTTTTGTAGCTCTGCAGGGAAGAGGGAAACTGCCTGGGTGTAAAGCCAACACTGAAGACAATTGAACAGGGAAGGAAAGTCTGAGAACCCGTGAGCAGCTGGTAGCATCTGGATCCAGCTGGACAAGATTCACTCATGGACTGCCCAGTTAGGGAAAATGCTCCATTTTTCATCAAGCCAGCGTGACTTCAGTTTCTGCCATTTACAACCAAGTGTTTGATTGGAGAGTGGGTTCCCTTGGGGGGATGGGGTGAGGGCAGAACTGTCAGGAGCAAAGACGGAGCTTCTGGGGGCTGGTCATGCTGTGTTTCTTGATGAGGTGCTAAATACCTGGGTGTGTCATCAAGCTGTATTTTTATGACTTGTGCTCTTTTCTGTATGTATGTTGTATTTCAATAAAGAGTCAAGAATCCCAGGGCGGCTGGGTGGCTCAGTCGGTTAAGTGTCTGCCTCTGGCTTGGGTCATGATCCCAAGGTCCTGGGATCGAGTCCCACGTTGGGCTCCTTGCTCAGGAGGGAGCTTGCTTCTCCCTCTGCTGCTCCCCCTGCTTGTGCTCTCTCTCTCTCTCTGACAAGTAAATAAATAAAATCTTAAAAAAAAAAAAAGTCAAGAATCCTAAGACACACAGTAAGTGTCATGTCCAGGAATGTCCCAAAGACTGAACGAGTAGATGATATTAATAAATATTTGCCTAATTGAAGTCAGATACTCTGTGATCCAGATCCAAAGGGAGGAATTCCCCACGTATCCCACATTTCTTCATGCTAAGCATTTTACATTTATATTTATTTATATTTTTTTTAAGTAGGCTCCACGTGGAGCCCAACACAGGGCTCAAACCCACAACCCTGAGGTAAGACCTGAGCTGTGATCCCGAGTCTGATGTTTCACCGACTGAGCCACCCTGGTGCCCCCTGAGCATTTTAAAATGACAGTATCTTCTAAATATCCCTGACTGTTTTGTTGGCCTGAGAGACATAGGAAGGAGATATTGTTCTATCTGATTGGCAGATGGGAAATCTGAGCTTCAGGGCTGTAGGAGGGGGGTGAACCTGAACCCAGGAACCCAGCTCTCTCGGAAACCCTCACCTGTACCCCAGCTCTGCATGCCCCTCACTCAGCAGCCTCTTCCAGCCCTGGCAGGCTATCTAAGGGAGTGAAATGTAATACTAGGTACAAATTCATGGCTCAGATTTCTCTGTTTGGCATCTGCTGGAGGCCATCCTGTTCAGGAATCCCAAAGATTAGAGAAAACAAATTCCAGATGAGGGATCAGTAGACTCTTGGCATCAAGGGCCACCCCTGAGGGCAAACCAGCTCTAGTGGAGCCCAGGGCATCTGTTAGGGAGAAGGCTTAAAAAGGAGGGAAAGAGAAAAGAAAAGAGAAAGAGAGAAAGAGGAAAGGAGAAGGAAGATGAATGTTAACAGTGGCCTGGATACATGGAACACAGTAAATACCACCTGTTGAGGGCTTCCTATATGCCAAGACTCCCCCCCCATTTTCCAATTTAATCCTTACAACAACCCTATGACGTGGATCTGACACTCCTCCCTATTCTAAAGATAAGGAAACTAAGGTTTAAAAAAGATTAAGAAACTTGCCTAAAGTACCCACAAAGCAGCTGAGTCAGAATTAAGTCTCAGCCTTCTAACTTTAGAGCTCTTAACTACATAGTGTCTAGTGGAAAAACCACAAGTACTAAAACAGTGGTGTTAAAAATGCCCAAATATAAAAAAAAAATACACAAATATCAAAGGACATCATCAAGAAGGTGAAAGGATACCCCCAGGTGGGAGAAAATACTTGCAAATCATATGTATAGCAAGGGACCCAGTATATAAAGAGCTCTTACAATTCAATAATAGAAGACAAACAACCCTAGTTAAAAATGGGCAAAAGCTTTGAGTAGACATTTTCCCAAAGATATACAAATTGCCTAGAAGTGCATGAAACGATGCTTGCCAATTTTAGTCATTAGGGAAATGCCAATCAAAACTAGAATGAGAGAGGATGTCCCATCAACTAGGTTGGTTATAAACAAAAAGGTAGATAATAACCAGTATTAATGAGAAGGTGGGGAAATCAGAACCCTTGTACACTGCTGTGGGGGATGGAAAGTGGTGCAGCTGCTGCAGAAAACAGGTAGTTCCTCAAAAGGTTAAACATAGGGGCGCCTGGGTGGCTCAGTTGGTTAAGCCTTCGGCTCAGGTCATGATCCTGGAGTCCTGGGATCGAGTCCCGCATCGGGCTCCCTGCTCAGCAGGGAGTCTGCTTCTCCCTCTGACCCTCTTCCCTCTTGTTCTCTCTATCTCTCATTCTCTCTCTCTCTCTCAAATAAATAAAACCTTTAAAAAAAAAAAGGTTAAACATAGGGTTACCATGTGATGCAGCAATGCCCAACTAAAATACATATCCCAGGGGCGTCTGGTGGCTCAGTGGGGTAAGTGGCTGCCTTCCGCTCAGGTCATGAACTCAGGGTCCTGGGATCGAGCCCCGCATAGGGCTCCCTGCTCAGTGGGGAGACTGCTTCTCCTTCTCCCTCTGCCCCTCCCCCCTCACACGCCTGTACACCTGTACTCACTGTCTCAAATAAATAAAATCTTTAAAAAAGTAGAATACATATCTAAGAAGACTGAAAACACATGTCCACACAAAAAACTTGTTCATAAACTTTCATAGCAGCATTATTCATAATGGCCTCAGAGTGGAAACATCCCAAATGTCTATCAATTGATGAATGGATAAACAAAATGTGGTATATCCATGTACAGTTGACCCTTGAGCAATGCAGAATTTGGGGAATTGACCTTCACACAGTCGAAAATCCACGTGTAACTTTTGAGTCCTGGAAAATTTAGCTATTAATAACCTACCGCTGACCTTGACATTAACAGTCAATTAACCCATATTTTGTATATATATTATATTAAACTAGACAAAAGAAAATCATAAGGAAGAGAAAATACATTTACAACAATGTACTATATTTATTGAAAAAATTTGCATATAGCTGGACCCACACAGTTTAAACCCATGTTGTTCAAGGATCAACTCTAATTCAATATTATCCGGCAATAAAAAGGAATGAAGTATTGATATGTGCTATAACATGGATGACCCCTGAGGTGATTAACACACTACTTTGAATATACTGTACATCAGTGAATTGTACACTTTAAAAGGGTGAACCTTAAGGTTTGTGAATTGTATCTCAATAAAGCTGTTATAAAAATAATACACAGGGATGCCTGGGTGGCTCAGTCAGTTAAGCATCTGCCTTCAGCTCAGGTCATGATCTCAGGGTCCTTGGAACAAGTCCCACATCGGGCTCACTGCTCAGTGGGGAGTCTGCTTCTCCCTCTCCCTCTGCCCCAATTCATGCTCTCTCTCACTCGCCCTCTCTCCCTCAAATAAATAAATAAAATCTTTAAAAAAAAACACACACCAAAAAAACATAGAAGAAATCTGGAAGGATGCACACTGAATATTAGTTATCTTTAAAAAAAAGATTTTATTTATTTATTTGAGAGAGAAAGACAGCACAAGCAGGGGGGGAGTGGCAGGCAGGAGGGGCAGAGGGAGAAGCACTTTCTGGTGGGCAGGGAGCCCGACTCTGGGCTGGATCCAGTATCCCGGGATCACGACCTGAGCCGAAGGCAGACGCTTAACCAACTGAGCCACCCAGGCACCCCTGAATATTAGAAGGTTATCTTTCTATGGCCACGTTACAGGTAATTTTTTTCTTGTTAGTGCTTTGCTGCATTTTCCAGGTAGTCTACGATAGACTTGCATTACTTTGGTAATCATAAAATTGGTGACAGGAGGCACAGGTGGAATTTGCCTGCTCCAGCTTTCATTGCCGGAAGAGAAGTGCCTGCAAACCCATCTCCTAGCTGACCTGAGTACCACTTGGCCAGAACAGGACAGGGGCATTGGCTGGAGAATTACCTCCTATGCACTGGAAGATGTGAAGATCCTCAAGCCCACCTTCAGCCTCAGGGCTGTGGGCTGGGCCAGGCTGTGGCAGAAAACATTCCCAGCCCCAAGCCCTGGCCACATCTGCTATCTCTCTGCCAGTCCTAATGAGCAGTGGCACCCGCCAGAGGCAGGGAAGCTGGGGTCAAACAGCCCAGATGCTTCTGGAGGAAGCAGACTGGCCTGCAGGAATCTATTGGGAAATGAAATCAAACTGCTCAAGTCTCCTTGGCTCAGAGCTACCCTGGAGGCATTTCAAAGCAAATGACCAGATAACACAGAACACCTTTCCCTCGCTCTGAACTTCCGGGATCCTCAAAATGCACTTTGCACAGGACCCGATCATAGAACCTTACAGCTAGCAAGACCTGAAGTCTGGGGGCTCCCACCTCTTTTCTGAAGTAACACATGTAGGGAATGGGGGAAGAGAGTGCACATTTAGCATGTACCCCGTGTTCCCCCAGGTGTTGATTGAGCACTCTTATAGGGATAATCTGGAATGTTCTCTGGTTTATTTTTTTAACCTTTTATTTTGATTAATCTATGATTTTTTTAAAGATTTTATTTATTTATTCGACACAGAGAGAGACACAGAGAGAGAGGGAACACAAGCAGGGGGAGTGGGAGAGGGAGCAGGAGAGGGAGCAGCAGGCTTCCTGCCAAGCAGGGAGCCCGATGTGGGGTTCCGTCCCAGGACCCTGGAATCATGACCTGAGCCAAAGGCAGACACTTAATGGCTGAGCCACCCAGGCGCCCCTAGATTAATTTATTATTTTGGAAAAGTAAATCATTCTTAGAATCCAATGACATTAAAAAAAGGGGGTGTTTTAGAAGAAAATGACTCAAAACATGTAACAGCCAGATGCCCTGTGTAGATGTTGTTTGGATTCTGACTCAAACAAACCAAGTGCAAGAAGATATCTTTGAGGCACTCAGAAATTTCAACATGGGGGCACCTGGATGGCTCAGATGGTTAAGCGTCTGCCTTCGGCTCAGGTCATGATCCCAGAGTCCTGGGATCCAGTCCCGCATTGGGCTCCCTGCTCGGTGGGGAGCCTGCTTCTCCCTCTGCTTCTCTGTCTCTCATGAATAAATAAATAAAATCTTTAAAAAAAAAAGAAACTTCAACATGGACTGGGTATTAGGTGATATTGAGAAATCATTGTCAATGTGACTATCACCATGGGGAATACTCTTTTTCATGCATTTCTGTACCTATCTCCCCTTACTAGACTAGAAGCAGGATTTTTAAAAAAGATTTTATTTATTTATTTATTTGACAGAGAGAGAGAGAGAGAGCCAGCGAGCACAAGTGGGGTAAACAGCAGAGGGAGCAGGAGAAGCAGGGTCCCTGCTGAGCAAGGAGCCCAATGTGGGGCTCAATCCCAGGGCCCTGGGATCATGACCCCAGCCAAAGGCAGCCAATTAACTGACTGAGCCACCCAGGCGCCTCTAGATGCAGGATTCTGTCTCGTGACAGGGAGTAGGGATGGCACAGTGGCTAATAAACCCCATTTGATCATTTACTGTGTGATCTTGGGCAGGTTATTTAATCTCTCTGTGCCTATTGTTGTTTAATCTACAAAATGGGGGAAATTCACCTGGCTGGCTCCGCCCTTGGAACATGCCACTCTTGATCTCAGCAAGGCCCAGGGTGGGCCTAGAGCTTACCTTAAAAAGATAAAAATAAGGGGCACCTGGGAGGCTCAGTCGTTAAGCGTCTGCCTTCGGCTCAGGTCATGATCCCGGAGTCCTGGGATCGAACCCCGCATCGGGCTCCCTGCTCGGCGGGAAGCCTTCTTCTCCCTCTCCCACCCCCCCTGCCTGTGTTCCCTCTCTCACTGTGTCTCTCTCTGTCAAATAAATAGAATCTTTTAAAAATAAATAAATAAAAATAAAGATAAAGATAAAACAGGGGAAGTAATATTTCGCAAGTCAGGGCTTGATTTGGAAGATTCAATGAGTTACCACTGCTAAAGCACTTAGAACAATGTCATATAGCACATTTGTACGCGTTTAGAAATCCTCCAAATCCTGGGTTACAACTATGTTCTACGGATCCAATCGAAAGCCTCTTCATAAGGAACACTCAAGCCCAACAGAGCGGCGGGGTTCAGGTGACCTTGCACCCTACAGAATGTGGCCAAGTCCAGGCCAGGGCAGAACACAGATATGCAAGGCAGCAGTGAAACATGCCTGGAAGACTGGCTTCTGAAGCCGGCCTGGGTTCAAATTCTGCCTGGACGCCAGCGAGGTGTGTGACTGTGTGCAAGGCGCCCCTAACGTCTTGGTGCTTCAGCTGGCTGCTTTGTAAAGGCGGCAATCACCGCACCTACCACACGGGCTCGAGAGGAGCACCCAGAACCATATAACCCTTAGCACAGCCAACGCGCAAGGAGCCACACACACTACTCCCATTAGCTCGGGTACTTGGCACACTTACTCCCTCTCGGCCCCAGGGCAGCCAAATCCTTTCTGCTCTTTAGGCCTCAGTTTTCCCACCCTCATGCCTCCGGTTCAAGGGGGTGGCACAAAAGAAGGTTAACTTGTACCGGGGCACCTATGCTGAGGCCAAGGGAGGTCTTTATTGTTGCCCAAGATCCAGCAGCCGAAAACAGGGGCCGCCAGACTCCCATTCAGCAGCATATGGTTCTAAATTCACTCACCAAGCTGCTTTTCCTCAAGAGTTCCGTGGCGGAAAGCTTTCTAGATTAATACCATGCCCTTGGAATCTCATGTTTCAAGGGTTTAGCGATCCCCAGCAGTAATCTCGTGTGAGCTGAAGCTGCAGGACCCAACACTTTCGAACCACCGCCTGGGGTGCTACAAGGTCCTTTCCCTGTTCTGATAGAACTACCACCCTCAGCCCTTCTCCCCAGACCCGACTCCCCGGCCACAAGCTCCATGCCCCTGACTGGGGGCATCCTGTGCGGAGAGAGGACCAACGAACGTACCCCAAAGCTGGCGTCCCTGCCCGAACTGGCGCGGCGGGGAGGCGGACACCACTCTCCCGAGGCTCAACAGAGGCTCCTCGACGTGTCCTCTTCCAAGTTCCAGTCCGCAGCCAGCCGTGTCTTCGCTGGGAGAGTCCGCAGGGGCTGACGTGCTCCGTAGGCTCCCAAGGCTAGTAAGGGGCACCCAGTGACACGGGGAGAAGGCTCTGAGAGGCACGGGCGCAGATCAGCAGATCCCAAGATAGTTGGACGCACCTGGAGACCTAAGGCGGAGGGAACCTGGAAACGGGGCAGGAGTGTCCTGGAAAAGGAGAGGCGTCTTAAGAACGGGATGTATGTGTGGGGCAACAGCCAGACACAGACTCGGGCACTCCTGCCCCGGAGCCTCACCCGGGCCGGGCGCCGCGCCCCCGCGCCCCCGCGCCCCTGCGCGCGAGCCCTGCGCTGCCCGAGCCGCTGCTCCGCGCGCCGCCGGCCGGGGAAGAGCGCACACAATGAGCCGCTTTCAGACGTGGCTGCGGTCCCGGAGCCGGCGGGCGGGAGCCGGCGCGGGAGGGACGGAAGGAAGGAGCCGGTTGGCCCCCGGTTCTCGCTACCCTCCCCACCTCGGGGGAGGGGCGGCCGCCCAGGGGCGGGCACGGGAGGACCGGGTGGGGGTGGGCCCACTGGGGCCCGAGGGCCGCGGGAGGATGTCGGCGAGCGTTCGCGCTCACCTCTCCTCCGAATAATTGACCAAAAAAGTTGCCTCCCGCTCGGTTCCCAGAGAAGGAAGGCTCCCGGGAGCACTAAAGGCCCTTGCGAGGGAAATCGAATCTTAACCTTGCCCCTCCTCGCTCTCGGTGGCATCCTCACAGCGAAGTGACTTGGAATCCAAGCCGCTTGCCAAGTCCCCAGCCTCAGACCTAAGCCAAATGCAAGGCATCTTGATGCCAGGCGGACACACGCGCGCCCTCCCCAAGCAGTAGCGCAGCTGGGGGGTGGGGGGGGCGAGACATCAGGAGCCCAAACACTCAGGGGCTGGGCCCAGAGCTGGCTGTCCCCCTCCCTGTTCTAGCCTCAATCCAGAGGCCTAGGCTTGATAGCAGGTCCGGATAAATACAGGGAATGTTTCTTTTTCTTTTTTTTTTAGATTTTATTTATTTATTTATTTATTTATTTGAAAGAGAGAATGAGAGAGAGCACATGAGGGGGGGAGGGTCAGAGGGAGAAGCAGACTCCCTGCCGAGTAAAGCAGTCCGCCCCCCCCCCCCGCCCCCGATATAACAACAGAGTACAGGCATCCGAAAAAAAGAGAATTCTGATCTCTTGTAATCCGTGGTGGGATCTAAAAGAAGTCTCTGCTGCTGGGAGTATAAATTAGTGCATTCTTTCCAGGATGCGGTTTGGCAAGATGAATTTAAATCCTTAAGAAAAGCCATAAGCTTTTTGAATTAGCAATTCCTTTCTAGGATTTATCTTTTTTTTTTTTTTTTAAGTAGTCTCCACACCCAGCATTGAATCCAACACGGGTCTTGAACTTACCACCCGGAGACCAAGACCCTGAGATCAAGACCTGAGCTGAGATCAAGAGTCAGATGCTTGACTGAGCCACCCAGGTGCCCCTCTAGGATGTATCTTAAGGAAATAACTGGCAATAAGGATTTATTTTTTTAAATATTTTATTTATTTATTCGACAGAGGGATACAGCGAGAGAGGGAACACAAGCAGGGGGAGTGGGAGAGGGAGAAGCAGGTTTCCCCGCGGAGCAGGGAGCCCGATGCAGGGCTCCATCCCAGGACCCCGGGATCATGACCTGAGCCGAAGGCAGACGCTTAACGACTGAGCCACCCAGGCGCCCCAGCAATAAGGATTTATACACAAAGTTCATAGAAGTGTTGTTTATGATAGTGAAAAAATTAGAAACAGTACAAAAGATTAAGAAAGACATGTACCAGTATGCCAATAGGACATTTAAGGACAACTTGTTTTCTTTAGGTTACAGTACTTATATGTTTTTGCCAATAGGCATTTAGAATTTATCTGGTCAGAAAGAATAAGACATCTTAAAGAGCATGAACATGATGGGACACCTGGGTGGTTCAGTCAGTTGAGTGTCTGCCTTCAGCTCAGGTCATGATCCTGGGGTCCTCGGGTAGAACCCTGGGTGGGCTCCCTGCTCAGTGGGGAGTCTACTTCTCCCTCTCCCTCTGACCCCACCCCGTGCTCTCTCTCTCAAATGAATAAATAAAAAATCTTAAAAAAACCTAAAAAGTATGAATATAAGGAGAAAGAAAGAAGACAGAATTGCTTTTTAGTTGATGGGACCTAAGGGTCTTAGGGGCCCTGATTCACACAGAAACTGAATAATCATTTCACAGAATTAGAGATCTCCCCCATCCCAAATATTGCATAATAGTTTCAAACCCTGACTTAGCTATGAGTTTACAGCTCAGTTGATAAAATCCTGTGCATTTCTCACCCTTTTCCCTCTTGCCACTACACTGTCATTCAGGTTCAGAAGCTACCAACATCTGATCTGTAAATAATTTGATCTTTGCCAGACACAGTTGTAATTTTCCAGCCTGTGGTTTCCACATGCCATGTGGATTCCACCGAAAACAGACCATGTACTTGGGGCTCGACTGGCACTTTGCCAAGAGCTAACAAAAGTTCCAAGGCAGAGTCCTGGCAAGGTAAGGCAGCTGCTGAGTAACCCGGAGAATTGTGTGCCACCTCTGCCTTCCCCACCCCTTTTCCAAACTCTTCTCCTTGATAAAGCCACACACAGTCTTCTGTTTTGAATATTTTAATTAGAAAGGTACAAAACAGGGCGCCTGGGTGGCTCAGTTGGTTAAGCGACTGCCTTCGGCTCAGGTCATGATCCTGGAGTCCCAGGATCGAGTCCCACATCGGGCTCCCTGCTGAGCAGGGAGTCTGCTTCTCCCTCTGACCCTCTTCCCTCTCGTGCTCTCTATCTCCCATTCTCTCTCTCTCAAATAAATAAATAAAATCTTAAAAAAAAAGAAAGGTACAAAACATCACGGTTCTTTATACAAATTTTGCATTAAAATAAGTTAACAAAATGCAAAGCAGTGTTGGGCGCCTGGGTGGCTCAGTTGGTTAAGCGACTGCCTTCGGCTCAGGTCATGATCCTGGAGTCCCAGGATCGAGTCCCACATAGGGCTCCCTGCTTGGCAGGGAGTCTGCTTCTCCCTCTGACCCGCCCCCCCTCTCATGCTCTCTATCTCATTCTCTCTCTCAAATAAATGAATAAAATCTTTAAAAAAAAATGCAAAGCAGTGTTTAGTCACTTCTTTAGCTATCTTTCCATAGCTCATTACCTTCTCGTGATTCAAACCAGAGACCATTTTGTTTTTTTTTTTTTCATTTATATCTCAAGAAAAAATGTTTAGGTATATAAACAGCCCTAGATATTAAAAGAAAAGGCAGAGGGGCCAGTGGTAAGCTATTTTTGTGCTTGACTACTTCAAAAGAGCTGTTATTTTGGTCAGCCTGAAAGAAAAGGTGCTTTGGAAATGAGAACTGCATCTCCAAGGTAAACTAGGCAGATAGTGAGGGCTGTGTTTGTGGGTGGGCATGACGCATGGATCAGAGCAGGCATGTCTCCAGTGCCAATGATATCTTGGGATCATAAAGTAGATCCATTTGTCCTTTGAGGACAGCTCATCTCAGGCCAAGAATGGAGAGCCAGTCTTCCATGTGCACCGGAGGCCCACTTCAGCCATCCCCTCCTGCAGATGCTCACTTAAGCAAGAGGATGAACCTTCTGGACTGCGTGTCATTCTGCTAATGGCCAGGCCACATTAGGTGGCCAGGGCGAGCAGCCCCTTTATCCCCTCCCTGTACCCTGTGTGTCCTCCCCAAAGCCGCTCAGTCTGATCGGCACCCTGTTTCTTCGTCAAGGGAAATGCAAGTAGCTGGGTTTCCCGCTGGCCCTCCAAATAAACTCTGTCGTTGTTGGCAGTGGCAGCCAATACCGACAAGAGCTCCTCTGTCACCCACGTCCTTTTCGAGAAGGGGGAGGGCTGTCAAGGCCGAGGAGTGGCAAGTGTCCCGGCTGTTGGAGGAGGGCCAGAGAGAAAGAGACTGTGGTTACAATCCTTACTTCCCCCTCTGTTGCTGAGGGGATTGGGAATGAACCAGCACTCTGGCTGAAGCCTGCTGTTCCAGGGGGCACAGACAGGGCGAAAGGCAGGGCAACAAGCCAGCCATAGCAGGGCAGGGAATAAGGGCTGCTCAGCTGAGCTGATGACAGATGACTGTCTGTTAGACCAGGGGCAGGTGGATGGTGCCCATGTCCTGGAGTGGCCCACCCGCACATGTGTGTGTGCATGTGCTCTTGAGCGCTCCCCTTCTCTCGCTCCCATTCTCCTCTTCAAGGCCTCTCAGTGCTGGAAACCAAAGTTCTGGATGGGAAATGTAGATGCTCAGGAGTGGAAAGTGCTACTGATTTGCGTATCTCTCACAAGAGAGCCCTGAAAAGAGTAAAAAGTGGTTTACAATAGTGGGAAGAAATGCAGAGCATGTTTCTCAGTTCAAGAGAGGAAAAGTCTTTGCTTGACCAGAGATGGGACTCTTTCCAAGAGGTCTGAACTGATTGTAGTTTTCTCCTGAAATCCAAGCCTAAGGCAAAAAAAAAAAAAAAAAAAAAAAAGCAAATTATAGCCTTTGGGAACCCTTGGATGTTTCCACAAACTAGTCCCTGATGAGTCTGTAGGTGCTTAGAAGATACGGATTTGTGTAGAGAAAAATGAGACAGGATTGTCCTTTGTCTCTGATAGGAAAAGCACACACACCAGCATGTGTCCACTGGCTCTCTGCAAAAACTTCTTAAGATGGTAGTTCTCAGAAGACAACAATGAGGTAGCCAGGATCCTGCTTAGTTCTCAGAAATGGTCTTCTTACGATAAGTGCTCCTTATACACTTCTCCCTGGGGCATGACTGTGACAGGGATTGTGGTCACCACCTGATTTTGAAACACAAATCTTTTGATTCTTTCAAATACCCAGAGGAAGATAAGCAGGATACTGACATACTGGATCCAGGCAAACTTCATCATTTCCCAGAATCCTGGAAGATATGTATAGACAGTTAAGGAGTCACAGATTGTATTTTCTAAGTGCAAGTTAAAGGTTTACTTTAGACGGGAAATGGCAAAAATGTTTCAAATACTCTTAAGATAAAAGGGATGATAAAAGATTTTAAGGCATAAATATGGATGATGTTGACCTGGAAGAATTGCCCAGAAAGAAATGAGGAAATGAGGGTTTTTTTGTTTTGTTTTGTTTTTTGCCCAGAAAAGAAATTTGCCCAGAAAGAAATGAGGGTTTTTTTGTTTTGTTTCTTCCCGTATGACAGCAGATGAGGTCACTTGAGTGGGGCCACAACACTGTAGCCATTCCCAATCGAAGGCCTCCTGCATCTGTGACGGAGGAACCCTCCCTCCTTCTTCAAAACTGAGCTACAGTGGCTCTTTAACAGAAAGGATATGAAATGACTTCCACCGGGTATCGGATGACAGCGTGAATCACAAATGGAGCTTCTGCCGCCCTTCCCACCAGCCAGATGGGGTGGGGGTCCATCAGGACGGTGGTTACTGTAAAACAAGCAGGAGTGAACCCATGAATGCTCTCTCAATAAAGTAATGAGGGCTATAAAAGTACTCTTTATCCTCTCAGGCAAATTCTGCATGTCAGAACTTATTCCAAAGAGATGATTCAAAAGGAAAGAGAACTGAACGTGTAAAGTTGCTCACAAATTATTCGTTAAAATACTTGTCAAAATATTTATGTTTAAGAGGTGCCTGGGTGGCTGAGTCGGTTGAGCATTTGACTCTTGATCTCAGGGTTGTGAATTCAGGCCCTGCGTGTTGGGCTCCACACTGGGCATAGAGCCTACTTAAAAAAAAATTTGTGTTAAAAACTTGGAAACGTTAGGGCGCCTGGGTGGCTCACTTGGTTAAGCAACTGCCTTCGGCTCAGGTCATGATCCTGGAGTCCCAGGATCGAGTCCCGCATCGGGCTCCCTGCTCAGCAGGGAGTCTGTTTCTCCCTCTGACCTTCCCCCCTTCATGTACTCTCTCTCTCTCTCATTCTCTCTCAAATAAATATTTGTATTACAAAGTACAGGGGTGCCTGGATGGCTCAGTCGGTTAGGCATCTGCCTTTGGCTCAGGTCATGATCTCAGGGTCCTGGGATTGAGCCCTGTGTCAGGCTCTCTGCTGCTTCTCCCTCTCCCTCTGCTGCCCCCCATGCTTGTGCTCATGCTCTCTCTCTCTCAAATAAAGAAATAAAATCTTAAAAAAAAAGTGCAAAAAAACTGGATCCTAAAATGTTTCTAAACCATGATAAGAGCCATATTAAAAAAATATCTGCTATGGACAAAGACTGGAAGGAATAAAGAAAGAAAAATTGTAGATGAGTGCTTTTGTCTTAAAAGACCTTTAGCCTTGGAATAACGCCAGCAGTGTGTTATAAAAAATCAGGAAGAAATACTGGAATTAAAGTCCCCATATTTGGTAAATATGTGTGTATAGTATCCATGATGTCTGGTTGCCAAGTAATGCTTCAGATGCCTTTAGAGAAAACCTCAGACCACCAACCAGCCAAATGTGCTAAGTCCAGTACATTGGGCTGGCTTGATAGCTATTTGGTAAGGGATAGACACGCTCTGCCTTCCAGCCAGAACCTTCGGCCCGCTGTTCTACCTCAACTGCTTGTATGGGGTAAGTCACTCACATTCCTTACTTCTATCTGAAAACTAAGGACAGCAATTTGTCTTTGGCTTCTTTTATAAGTGTGGTAGTGGGGACCAACTCAATTAGGTGTTTATATAAAAAAAGGAAATCAAGCCAATGGTGGGATAAATATGGCACTTAATAAATAAATATGGTGCATAAATGAGCACTCACCTGCTGGACTATAAGACTAGTGTTTAGGTGTGGGGGGGTAGGGTGTGGGTCTTTACATCAGCAGTAAAAGGACAAATCGGGGCACCCTGTTCCCCTCCCATCACTGAGTATTCCACTGGTACTGACATTTTCATCATGACAAGGGCTCCAATTCTTTTTTTTTTTTTTTTAGATTTTATTTATTTATTTGTCAGAGAGAATGACAGAGAGCACAAGCAGGGGGAAAAGCAGGCTCCCCACTGAGCAGGGAGCTCGATGTGGGACTCAATCCAAGGACCCTGGGATCAGGACCTGAGCCGAAGGCAGACGCTTAACGACTGAGCCACCCAGGTGTCCGAAGGGCTCCAATTCTGTTTTTGTCCAATATCCTAACCTGGAAGGTCCTTGAGAAGCGGCTGAAAGAACTCACCATTCCTTTCCTGGTAAGCAGCAACAACATGGGTGAGGTCGTAGTCATAGGCAAAAGGGCTGGTCCCATTGATTACAGACACCTGGGAAATGGCAGAAGGATGGGGAATAAGCCCCCAGCCACTTCTCCACTCGTCTTTCCACCCTTTCACCCACCCAGGCTGATCTCAGGGACCACCCTCTTGTGCTTGGTGACCTATTCCAGCATCAGTAATCCGTTTTTCAAGGATGGATGGCTGGTGACCACTCCTGCCCACCCACCCCCCGTCCGCCTTGCAATTTAAATCATCTACATTCAGTCTTCCCTTTGAAAAAATAAAAAGATTTATTTACTTTAGAGTGACAGAGAGCAAAAGTGATCAAGCACAAGTGAGAGGGGCAGAGGGAGAGGGACAGAGCAGACTCTGAGCTGAGTGCGGAGTCCAACATGGTGCTCGATCTCATGACCCTGAGAAATCTAGATATGAAAATAGGACAAAGTGCAAATAATAAGCATATGATCCTTTGAAGAAGGAAACGATCTCCTGCCTTGTAATATTACACTCCTGTTGATATAATCAATATATAAATCTTAAAATAAAAAGTTTTTATCTAATAGTCCCCCTCCTTTTTATTTAAACTTATATTGAGGGGCGCCTGGGTGGCTAAGCTGGTTAAGTGTCTGCCTTCAGCTCAGGTCATGATCCCAGGGTCCTGGGATCGAGCCCCGCATCTGGCTCCCTGCTCAGCGGGAAGCCTGCTTCTCCCTCTCCCACTCCCCCTGCTTGTGTTCCTGCTCTTGCTATCTCTCTGTCAAATAAATAAAATCTTAAAAAAAAACAAAACAAAACCTTATATTGACTATAGGTAGAGGGACCATAAATCCATTTATCTGGAGCAGTCCCGGTTTATGCCTGTCATAACTGATAAGATCACTCTTTCATTTTCAAAAGTAGCCCGGCCCAACTTAACATGGCTCCCTTGTGATAAAGGATTAGTAACGAGTGACCATAAGCATGAGTTCCAGCCCTGGACAGATGATTTAAAGTTGTGTTACTTTCAAGTGGCAGGACTTTGGGAAAATTAATTAATCTCTGTCTGCCTCAGTTTCCTGATGTGTAAAACGAGAGTTCATGCTTTCAACAAATCTGTCTGAGTGCTTACAATGTGCCAGGCCCTGTTTAGGGGTGACAGTGGAGATGTGAGTGCTGTTAGCATTGGGGGAGACAGTAAGAGAACACGCCAAAAGCTTATCTTTACTATTTCCAGTGGAATAAGGAAAATCAGTCTGGGTGAGGGACGATGGGCAGGGGGGAGAATGCTCTTTAAGAAAGCAGTGTCAGGGAAGGACTGTGCTCAGGGACATTTGGACAGCGGCCCGAATGGAGTGGGAGAGCAAGCTATGCGGATACGTGGCAGAGTGAAAGGCCAAGGGCAAAAACGGGGGCAGGAGCTGCTTTGTGGGTTTGAGGCACAGCAAAAGGGCGGGTTTGGCTAGAAAGGAGCACGGGGGGCCATGACAGGACGGGCGGCTGGAGAGCTGGGAAATGACAGGGGTAGGCATCTCGTGAGGCGGCCGTGACCGCTGAACGAGATGACATAGTCTGACCTCTTCACCCAGGGCTGGCATATGTTATATGCTTAGCGAACGGTGGTTAGTAGGACTTCCCCAATGATTTACACGAACTGGAAAAGACCACTTGGAATAAGCCACATGTGTGCACACATGCGCGCCCGCAAACAAGAAATAATTTAGTTCTTAAAGACAGGTTTTTGTTCTCTTTTTAGACGCAAATACAGGTGTATCTGTCTCTATATTTTGAAAGAATTCCTGGTGAGAATTCCTCAGAAATCCTCGTCTGTGCCACCCACGGAGAAATGCTATTTCCAACTTTCAGGTCTCCCTCTTTAAAGAACCTGATAAACAGTCACAGAGAGAAAGAAAAGAGACGGACGCTGAGGAGCCTTCTTACGTTGTATCGGACGTCGAGGCCACCGCAGCTTAGGGGCTGCTTCTGCTGCAGCCTCAGGTCCCCGTTCACATACAACTGGGACCCTGGGACAGCAAAGGAGGACTGGAGAAACGCCATGCTCTGCATCACGAATGTGGACATCCTCTAAAATCATTAGGAGAGACAATTTCAGGTAGATCTCAAGGCTCTGGGTCCTTGGCATCCTCGTCTGTGGTGGCAGCCTCCTAGTCCCTCAAACAGCTGGTGAGGCCATGAAGGAAGCTCTCTGCCCCGAACCCCCTGAGCTCCAATAGCTCACATACATTACTACGGCCCCAATGAGAAACATGCGATTTGCCTCAATTAAATCCCAAACCACCCCTCCGAGGAGAGCCTTCTGCAGCGTGGGTTTTCCTGGAAACCGGACAGAGGGCTCAATTCTATGAAAGGATAAAAGGCGGGGATGGGCTTCCCCCAAGGAACTGACTCACGTGCAACTGGTAGGAGAAAGTCAGGACGAGCTGCACACCAAGAACGTGCTCCGTGGACTGCAGGGGAAGCTCCAGTTTAAAATGTAACAAGTCCATTTTCCCATCCTGGTTCCTGTCTTCTTCTCGAGTCTAGGAAACCCAAAGACAGCCCTGGTCCTTAATAAGTCTGGGAAGAATCCGTATTCCTGCCGTAACACAGCGACCCACTGTTCCGCTATCCACGGGGTTTAGCTCCGTCACCGGAAGGAAAAACGCAGAATAAATAGGTGCAAGGGGATCAATGGTGGGGGAAGGGACCCGATGTCTGGCCCTGGACCTGCACACTCGTGCTCTCCAAACATTCAAGGGCCACACCGAACAGGAACCCGAAGTGGCAAGAACAACAACTCGATGGCAGTTGTTTTTTTTTTTTTTAGTTGTCTCCTTTGATCCTTTTTGTTTTGTTGCTGGTGTTTTCTTTTTTTTTTTTTTTTTCTTTAGAAACACATCTGAGTTTGTATGGAATGTTTAAGTAGCACGCTAGTATTGACTTCTACTTCTCCAGGAGGCAAATATTTCTTTAAACATTTTATTTATTTATTTGACAGAGAGAGAGAGACAGCGAGAGAGGGAACACAAGCAGGGGGAGTGGGAGAGGGAGAAGCAGGCTTCCTGCTGAGCAGGGAGCCTGATGTGGGGCTCGATCCCAGGACCCCGGGATCATGACCCGAGCCGAAGGCAGACACCTAACAACTGAGCCACCCAGGCGCCCCAGTATTTTACCACTTCCTGTGGAATATAGAGACATCTTATAGATCACTTTACCCTGCTCCCTTTTTTCCATTATGTTTATCTTATGTACATACGTTGAAAACCCCATTAGACAATGTTACTAGTTTTGCTTTTAACTATAAAAAATGCGTTTAAAGACACTCAAGAGTAGAGTCATCTATTATATTTCCCAGATATTTTATATCTGTAATGTAAGTTATAGATATTTTCCATTTCTTCCTTTATTTTAATATTCCAGATTTCCTTCTGGTATCACTTAATTCTGCCTGGAAAACTTTTTTTTTTTTTAAGATTTTATTTATTTGAGAGAGAGAGAGCACGAGAGGGGGGAAGGTCAGAGGGAGAAGCAGACTCCCTGCTGGGCAGGGAGCCCGATGCGGGGCTCATCCCAGGACCCCGGGATCATGACCTGAGCCGAAGGCAGACCCCCAACAACTGAGCCACCCAGGCGCCCCTCAATTTTTTTTAAATAGAAAAGAAACAGATCCTAATCATCATACATTCATTCCCCAAACAGACTCAGGAGAAAAACACCAAACTCTATTTATATTTTCCTCTACCACAGTGTCTTTGCTTCAGACTACCGATATTGGAACTCATTCTCATCGCTGACATCAGGGCTTGAAAGCCTCGTGCATCTTTTAGTACCAATCAATACAGTGAAAAAGGAAGCTAAATAACATGAGCAAGTCATTAAAACTACACAGTTTATAAATTATGGACACGAAAGTAGGGAAAACAGAGATCTAAGGAGGGA
The DNA here is from genome assembly GCF_037043125.1 of Eumetopias jubatus. Lineage (NCBI taxonomy): Eukaryota > Metazoa > Chordata > Mammalia > Carnivora > Otariidae > Eumetopias > Eumetopias jubatus. The sequence continues at coordinate 28,532,987 of NW_028274816.1, forward strand.
TAAAGACAAATGACAGCTCATAAAAAACACCAGAATCCAGTCTCACTGCCCAGTCTGCCAGTCTGACCTCATACAGGAAAGATGGCACTGAAATATGATCTCTGGGGACATGATTCCTTGGGACAGCTCTGGATCTTGTTGCTACAACTGATCCTTTTTCCCTGTAGGTTCTCAGAAGGATTCTGCTATGGCATGTCAACATTCCCACTGGCATGCTCTGTGAACAGATTCATTTTGCTTTCCACTGTTATTATTATGCAAGGAAGAGATTCTTTGTTCTTTTTCAGGCTCCTAAGGTTGATTGAGATGGAGCTATCTCAGTTTTCAGGACCTTTCAATCATATCTTTCCTTCAGACAATAATGTCCTTATCTTAGGCCTCGTTAGAGAGAAACCTACCCTTTCTCTTCTGTTGGATTCTGTTTTCTCTGTCCTGTTCCATCAGCTTCACAGGTGTAGGGGAGGGGTATCTGTTACCAGGGCTGACGATCAAGTTACTGAGGCAATTATGTATTAGCAATTATGAGTAGGACGGAAAAGAGGCTGCCTTGTCTTCCTGTGAATTTTCTTCAGTTGGGAAGACTTGCAAGACAAAGTCGGGTTCACTCTCTGTAGTGGACCCACGCCTTGTGGATCTTTAGGGTTGGACAGAAAGACAAAGATCAAATGTCTGAACTTGCAAGGCAGGATGGGGCTGGGGGGAATTGCCAGAAGAATCCAGACCCCAGTACAGTGTGGGAAGGAGAGAAATGCATTTTTTCATTTGATCTTTACAATAAAGCCTGAGGTAAGCAAAACAAGTATTAGCCCCACCGTACAGATGAGAAAATCAAGGTTCAGGGAGATTTCGGGATTTACTGGGTGTGGCCTAGTAATGGTAAAGATTTGAAACCGTGTCTTTTGACTTCAAATCTGGTCCTCTTTCCAGGACTAAAATGTCCAGACTTTTAAAAAAGGAGAAAATGGTGGGTAGGATAAATCTTTTTGCAAAAAGCCAGCATCAAAACTTTGAAAGCAAGTCAGTATCGTGTTTGTGCGCCCATTTTTACTCCATGTTCACAGAGGATAGAGATCTGGCATAGCACCATAATTAGTGCCTGCTTGTTAAATTCACTCATTACTCTGTCAAGTATTTTTTTAGGGGCCTGCTATGTGCTGTCAGGTGCTGGAAATGTAACGGCAAACAAAACAGACTCCTTACCCTAATGGAGCTTACATTCCCAGCTAGGGAGGCAGAAAATAAATGTGATAAGTGTCACAAAGAGAAATGAAGTAGACTTCAATTTAAGAATGACAGGGTAGGATTTCACGGCCATTCTTTAAGGAAAACATTCAGGAAGATCTGACTGTGGGAAGCCGGAATGAAGTGAGGTGAAGAGGCACAGAAGTATCTAGGGGAAGGGTGACCCCTGCTGACAAAGTGTACCTGCTCTGCACTCTACGCGAAGTGGGTCAGGGCTTATGGGAGCGATGAGGCCAGGGCACCCGAATGATCGAGGAGGGAGGTGGAAGCCGAGGCCAAGGGAGTCACGGGGTGAGGGGATGATGCTAATGCTGCATCTGCCACAAATGCCCATCGTCAGGGCCGGCTCTCATCCCCACTGGGCTGACAGGGTGGGCTACGTTCCTATGCCAGCACTCGGACCACTGATGAAATCCATTCTTTCATTCCATTTAGTTCAAATCAAGCTTAACATGTGTGCAAGTTACAAAGGCAGGCACTCAGGGAGCTAATACTTCTCTAACACAACTTCAAGGTTAGTATCTAAAACCCAAATGGTGTGTTTGGCTAAAGGAATTCATAAATTACATCAGCACCTTATTTTTATAAGGCATATGAGCCATCGGAGCTGGAGAAGGAAGGGAAGAGGCTGGTGTTACTTCAAGGAGCTGGGCCAGACCTCAGGAGCCTGGAGAAAGAACCCATTAGAGGGAACCGTAAGGTCGAAGGAGACTTCCTCCTTCCTGTCTGCATCCCCTCCCAACCCCCCAACAATGGTTCTTCACTCTGGTTGCCATCTTTCTCCCACTGCCAGAAGAAGGCTCATCATGCCTCCTACAGGTAGAACTTCACAGAGAGCCAGTGAGCAAAGAAGAATGTGGTTTTCAGCAACTTAGCATGAGCATCACAAAGCAGCATATAGGAGGGTGGGTTTGGAGCAGGCATAAGACTCACTAACCTGCACACCATCTGACTGTAAGCTGCTGTAAATTTGGGGTGCCTGGGTGGCTCAGTTGGTTGAGCGTCTGCCTTCGGCTCAGGTCATGATCCCAGGATCGAGGCCCGCATTGGGCTCCTTGCTCAGTGGGGAGACTGCTTCTCCCTCTCCCACTCCCCCTGCTGTGCTCTCTCTCTCTCTCTCTCTGACAAATAAATAAATAAAATAAAATCTTAAAAAAAAAAAAAAAACACTTGCTGAAAATTTAATCACTGCCATTGTTTCCAGAGTGCTCCGATTTGCAACATTTTCCCCATCAGGGGTCCTATAGTATTTGATGGTTTGTTGGAATTTGTTAGGCCCCTGTTTGTTTTCATACCTTCAATTCTTTCAAGTCATATTCTTTTATTAAAGGTTAATTTCTTCATTTATTTTCTTTAAGATTTACTTTTAAGTAATCTCTATACCCAATGTAAAGCTTGACCGCATGATCCTGAGATCAAGGGTCACATGCTAGGGGCGCCCAAGTGGCTCAGTCAGTTAAGCGTCTGCCTTCGGCTCAGGTCATACTCCCAGGGTCCTGGGATTGAGCCCCGCATCTCTCCCTCTCTCTCTGGCTCCTGGCTGTCGCTCTCACTCTCTGTCTCAAAATAAATAAATAGAAATATTTAATTAAAAAAAAAAAAGAGTCCCATGCTATATACTGACTGAGGCAGCCAGGTGCCCCAAGGTTAACTTCTACCAGTGTCTATTTTACCATATACTTATCATCATTGGGTGTTTCATGTTTTTCTTTTAATATTAAAATACTCCTTGGCACCAGTCTTTGGATCTCCAACAAAGTAGGGACCAATACTTCATGGCTCCTAGATTCATCAAATCCTTGCTACCTGTGTTTCAATGAATCTAAGACACCATCAATTATAAAATGCAATGTTACTTTACATACCAGCAAAAAAGCAGAACTACTTCTAATTAAATTATGACACAATACTTTCTAATTACTGAGAGCATTTCTTTTATACTTATAAAAGCTTTCAGACTCTAAGCATATTTATATCAGATATCATACTTATGCACATAAAAATATAAGCAAAATAAATGGATCTAGGGATTCCTAAAACTTCTTTACATTCTGATTCTTTTGCATCACTTTGTGACTCAATGATATCCATACTTTTTTTTTTAAGATTTTATTTATTTATTTGACAGAGAGAGACACAGCAAGAAAGGGAACACAAGCAGGGGGAGTGGGAGAAGGAGAAGCAGGCTCCCCACCTAGCAGGGAGCCCGATGCGGGACTTGATCCCAGGACCCTGGGATCATGACCTGAGCAGAAGGCAGACGCCCCACCGACTGAGCCACCCAGGCGTCCCATATCCATACTTTTCTATGTAATTTTGTCCTTCGTGCCATCAAGCATATTGGAAATACAACATTAAAAAAAAAATCCATAAAAGGAACTAAATCCATTGGTCTGGGCTCTTAAGCAGGCTTTAGGGACGTTTGGGTGGCTCAGTCAGTTAAGCATCCAGCTCTTGATTTTGGCTCAGGTCATGATCTCAGGGTTGTGAGATCAAGCTCCACGTTGGGCTCTGTGGTCTGTGTGGAGTTGCCTTGAGATTTTCTCTCTCCCTCTGCTCCTCCTCCCTCCTACTCGCAATAAATACATACATACATAAAATCTTTAAAAAAATTATGTAGAGCTGGCCTGTGTTTAAGTGCCTCTTAAACCTTCCCTGACCTGCTCAACATTTGGTTCTCAGGGTTAAAATAATGTTTTATTATTGTTTCTGGGGTTTTCTTTTCAAGATGCTGATGTCCCTTCTGCAAGTTTTGATGCTGAAACATCTGATGTTTGCACATGTGTAGGCAATAAGGATTATGCCCAGCCTGTCTCCTGGCAGCGGCTATTTTCTTTTAAAGATTTTATTTACTTATGAGAGGGAGAGAGAGAGAGCACGAGCAGGGGGGAGAGGCAGAGTGAGAGGGAGAAGCAGACTCGCTGCTGAGCAGGGAGCCTGATGCGGGGCTCGATCCCAGGACACTGAGATCATGACCTGAGCTGAAGGCAGACACTTAACCGACTGAGCCCTCCAGGCGCCCCCCAGCAGCTACTGTGAGATACCACAGAGAGGACACATTCTGATCTCAGAGATGTGAAAACTGTATCTCAGACACTGCGATGCTCTTCACTCATCTTCCTGCACCTCCTATAGCCTTCAGCCCCCATAGTCTCTGTGTCTACACATGCCTTAAAGGGTTAAGGGAGAGGTCACCCTGTGCTTCTTTCTTCTGTCCTTAACAAGAAACCCGGACTTACAAAGCATTAAAGGCACAGGGACTTTAGAGACGCTGCCCAAGGTGAGCTGACCAAAGCAGAAGCAAGGCCATTTCTGGCTTCTGAGGCATTTTCCCAAATTAGCAACCACAAAGACACCCCGCAGCATTTGGTCAAACCTTGACCTAAAACCACTGCTTCCCTGGTCTCCTGCACAGTTTCTCAAACAGGATGTAGTTAGTTTAGCTTTACCTCGGGAGCTGGGAAAAAAAAAAGTATTTTGTTGTAATAAGGGTTAAGAGTATATGATATAGAATGACAAACCCTTGTGTTGTAGTCTTGACTGTTCGGTTAAGAACTAAGCAAATGAGGTCACTTCTCTGAGTCTTGGTTTCTTTACCTGTAAAACGGGGGTATAACCCCTATATCACATGGTTACCATGAGGATTAAAGAGGTAATGTATGTAAAAAAAAATTAAGAGTTAACACTTAGTGATTATCACAGGCCAACTACTATGTAAAGGACTTCAGATGTATTATCTAATGATGAAATGTTAAGCATATTCCTGAAACATAGTAAATCAACAGTAATTTTTATTACTATGGCTCGTATGGATCACCTACCTGCTTTAAAACAAAATTGAGACATAATTCACATACCATAAAATTACCTAAAATATAGAGTTTAGATTTTAGGATATTCATGAAGTTGTGCAACTATCACCCTTACCTAATTCCAATTTTAAAATATTTTCATCATGCAGAAAAGAAACCCTATGCCCATTAGTAGTCACTACCTATCTCTCCCCACCCTCAATTCCCCAAGCCCCTGGAACCCTTAGTTTCTGTCTCTACAGATTTGACTCTTCTGAACATTTCATATAAATGCAATCAGACACAGTGCTGTCTTGAGGCTGGATCCTTTCACTTAACATGTTTTGAAGGTTCATCCATGCTGTGGCATATATCCTGACTCCATTCCTTTTGGTGGCTGAATAACATTCCTTTATATGGTTACTTTTGTTTATCCATTCATAAACAAATTATCCATTCATTTGTTGATGGACATTTGGGCTGTTTCCACTTTTTTCTATTAGGAATAAAGCTGCTGTGAACATTTGTGCATGAGTTTTTGTGTAGACATAGCTCTTCAATTCTCTTGGGTACACATATACCTAGGAGTGGAGGTACTGGAAAATATGGTGATTCTGTTTTACTTTTTGAGGAACTGCAAACTACTTTCCAAAGCTGCCGTGTCATTTTATATACTTACCTGCTTTTAAATTTTTATTGTTTTCTGTTTGTTTGTTTGTTTGCTTTTGCCCTACTTGGGCCCTTTCTAAATTTTCCTTTAAAAATTATTGTCATTGTCATTATGGGGCACCTGGGTGGTGCACAGTTGAGCATCCGACTCTTGGTTTCAGCTCAGGGCATGATCTCAGGATCGCGAGATCGAGCCCCACGTGGGGCTCCATGCTCATTGGGGAGTCTGCTTGAGATTTTCCTCTCTCCCTCTCCCTCTGCCCTTCCCCCTGCTCACACGTTCTCTCTCTCTAAAATAAATAAATACATCTTTAAAAATTGCCATTATAATCTAAAAATCTTGAATGTGTATTACATTTTCATGATACCAAATTTAAAAGGTACAAAAGGATATACAGTAAAAAAAGCTTCTCTCCCACCCTAACCTCAGCCACTTAGTTCCTTCCTTAGAGCAACCAGTGTTGTCTTTTGAATCCTTCCAGAGACAGTAGAAGCATTTGTGTACATATATGTATACACACCCATACACATATTCTTTGTCATTGTTTCTATTATTTTTATGTGAATGGAAGCATATTATATACAATTTTTATTTTTTCTACTTATTAATTTCTTTTGGAGGTAATTCCACATCAATATATAGAGATCTGCTTCCTTAAAAAAAAAATAGCTATGCAACATTCCACTGGGTAGATGTACCACAATTTCTCTGATGAGTCTTCTATTACTACACTGGCTGTTTACCCTATTACAGTGCTGCAATACGCAACTTTTTATGTATGTCACACACACACACACACACACACACACACACACACACACGTGGGAGAGGGGCAGAAGGAGAAGCCGACTCCCCACTGAGCAGGGAGCCTGACGCAGGGCTCAATCCCGGGACCCTGAGATCATGACCTGGGCCAAAATCAGATGTTTAACTGATTGAGCCACCCAGGTGCCCCTATTCCGTATTTTAAATTGAATCTTGATCTATCTGGACATTAATCCTAGTGTACCATCTGAGCACTGGCTCTATCTTAACTTTTTCCAGATGGCTTCCCAGTTGTCCCTACAGCATTTTATTGTAGAAGTCATCTTTCACTTAAAATGCCACCTTCGTCATATTTGAGTCCTTTTTTATACTTTTTATACAAGTCCCCCAAGCCACACTGCTTTATTTATTATGGCTTTAGGGTATAATTTAATATCTGGGAGAACTGTTCTCCTCTTTCCCTTTTCTTTCTCCTAGAATTTTTCCTTCTTTTTCCATATGGCTGTCTGTCCCCTCCCCCAAATTGTCATGTTTTCACTGAGAATGCATTAAAATTATAGATCAATGAAGGGAGAAGAGATATCTTTATGATGTTGAATTTTCCCACCCAAGAATATGACAGAAATTGACATTTTTTATCTCCTTTGTGTCATTCATTAGTCTATTTAAAGTTCTACTCATATAGATCTTGCACATTTCTTTTTCTTTGTACCTATCTATCTACTTAAAGTAGATTTCATGCCCAGCCTGGAGCCCAACGCTGGGCTTGAACTCATGACCCTGAGATGAAGACCTGAGCTGAGATCAAGAGTTGGATGCTTAACTGACTGAGCCACCCAGGAGCCCCCACTTTTTAAAAAAAATTTTTTTTAAGTATACATTTCTTGTTAAGTTTATTCCTAACGAGTTTATTTTTTGAGGTTGCTCTTGAGATCTGTACTTCCACTATATCTTCTAGCTCATTTATTTGCATCTCATGATTTCAAACTATTCTCAAACCAAGGGTTCAGCTAGGAAGGAAGCAAATCATTCACCTGAAAAAAACGTAGATGACATAGTTCATCGATTACTTATAAACGCTGGCCTGGAATGGACGGGGAAAAAAGACAAGGAAAAGGGAGCTTTGGTTTTGTGTTTTATAGTGTAAAATTACCCAGTATTTAAAAGCATTAATAATTCCGGGGCACCATAAAAACAGAGGCTGTCTTGTTTCCATGGAACAAAAATTGATACACACACTAGTATGTTAGTTAGATTAGAGCCTAACTAACTAGCAGTCCAACTGGAGAGCCAATCCATTGTGTTGGATGAACAAATGAAAATAAAAAATGAATGAAACCTAATGCTACCTCCTTGCTTTCATGATTACTTTAACTTTTCATGATTATCTCTTAGACTTAAGTAACCAGAGAGTATGATAGAGAGGAATACACAAATCTAACAAAACAAAAAACTTCTCCAGAAACTTGTTAACCTAAAGTAAAACTAGAAAGGGGCTCCTGGGTGGCTCAGTCGGTTGAGCATCAGACTCTTGATTCCTGCTCAGGTCATGATCTCAGGGCCGTGAGAGCGCTGCCTCCTCCCAGCATGGAACCTGCTTAAGATTCTCTCCCTCCCTTTGCTCCACACACCGACAACCCCCCACTCGTACTCTCTCTCTCTAAAAAAAAAATAAATAAAGTATAACAAGCTAATATTTTTTTGTTTGGAATAAAAAAAAACATTTAGAAAGGAAACACATGAATGCAGAGCCCCAGAAATACAGTGGGTAGTGAAAAGTAAGCATACCTTGACACGGCCTCTCATCCACAGTCACCCTTCCCCACACACATTATCATCTCAAATAAGAATAAAAACAAGTTGGGGCGCCTGGGTGGCTCAGTCAGTTAAGCATCTGCCTTCATCTCAGGTCATGATCCCAGGGTCCTAGGATCAAGCCCTGAATCAGGCTCCCCACTCAGCAGGAAGCCTGCTTCTCCCTCTCCCTCTGCCTGCCACTCCCCCCTGCTTGTGCTGTCAAATAAATAAATAAAATCTTTAAAAAAAAAGAATATAATTGGGCAACATATCATGATTAGTGAGGAGTTACTGATGGAAATATTTCACATACTCCAGTCCTCCCTTTTTTAAAATCAATTTAAAAGACCTGACCGTTTAAGAATCAAAAGTGTTCAACAATGTTTGTTGCAAAACCCAGCAGATTTCCAGCCCCATGGCAAATATTTTCATCTCATTTGCCTGGTTATTTAGAAATCTATCTCCATGTCTTTATTTTTTTTTTTAAAGATTTTATTTATTTGAGAGAGAGTAAGAGCTAGAGAGAGAAAGAGCACACACAGAGGGTGAGGGACAGGGATAAGCCAACTCCACGCTGAGCTGGGAGCCCGACGCAGGGCTGGATCCCGGGGCTCGATCCCAGGACCCGGGGATCATGACCTGAGCTGAAGGCAGACGCTTAACTGACTGAGCCACCCAGGTGGCCCCTCCATGTCTTTAAATAACCTGTGCAGTGGCAATTCTAGATTTCTCAGTTTCAGGCATTCTCTACTGGCTTCCCATGAGAAGAGATGAAGGTTTAGTTTTCTTCCCTCCAGCCCCCCCAACTGAGTTAAACTCTCATTTTGGTTAGTCAATCAATATTCGGTGTTCACATATTTATGACTATGCAAATCCTATTGCTTTCTCCCTTTTCCTTACTTTTTAATTCTCTGGATTTAATAATTATTTGCTTGCTTAGTTTTCTATTCACTGGTACCATTTCAACAAACACCTTGCATTGCAATTCCTCATAATTTGCTGTTTAAAGGTGTAAGATTTATTCAAAATCTTGTTCGCTGCAGTATTATTTCTAATAGTGAAAAAGTAAAAGCCCATCAAATATTCACCAACAGGGAACTGGTTAAATCCATTAGTTTTTCCATATCATGAAAATTTTATGCAGATCTTAAAAGAATAAGGTTGATTAGCAAATGTACATGTCCCAAACCCAGCCTTTAATTTTATGTCATTATGTATACCTTTAACTCTTTAATATTTCACAATGAGCATGCATTTTTATAATCGGAAAAAAATTAAAGCAATCAGAAAAGAGTAATATGAATTATATTTTGTTTGTAGTTATTCATATGACCAATCAGAGGTAAAAAAATTTTTTTTTCATTTTATTTAGTTGCTTGAAGAAAGTCTGAATTTTTTTTTTTCAGGTACACAAGTTGGCTTTTGGCCAATCATCTCTGAGATGTATAAAGAGATTCGACTTTGGAAGAAAAAAAATAGAATTTTCATACTTCTAAAGGAAAATGTTTTCAGAAAATGAGAAGAAAGGGAATGATTGTAAAGGAAGCACTCACTCATCCTGAACCAAATACTAAATTAAAGACAGCAAAATGCTTCCTTTTCATCCTGGACAACTGCAAGATGGAGCAGCATCTAATCCTACAAGCCAGGGAGGTGGGACTGGGACCCCAGCACATTCTGGGTAGGTCGCTTAACCAATCAGCGCCTCGGCTTCCACGTGTCAGGTCTGCACAAAAATGCATGCCTTTACCGGTGGTCCCTGCTGCGATGCGCAACTGCAGCGACACGCTGGGTTAATTACTAAGAAGAGCGCTCGGCCGGCCTTCGTGACTCAAAAGTTTCGTGACCACCCAACCATCAGGCCAGGCCCACGGAAATGACGGGGAGCCAGAGACAGGTCCTCCCCAAGCTTCTGTTGGGCATGCTGACAGCAGTGGCTAACATTCTTGGGGCCGTGGACTGCTTGGAGAAGTCGAACGAAACAAGGAGTCACTTCCTGGGACATTAAACATGCAGGCCAATGCGCCTGTGTACACAACCAACCCTCAAGACGCAACCTGGGCTTACCCCGGCCGGGACCGCTCGCCCTCTCCCCTCCACCACCAGACACCGCCGCTCAGTCCCGGTGGGCCTCTAGGCCCCGACGGAAACCACGCACCGAAACCAGCGGGACGCGCAGGTGATCCCCCTGCAGCCGGTTGAAGGCGGGGAACGTGCTCCAGGCCAGGAACCCGCCGCGCTCCGGTCCCAGTAAGGCCACGAGCAGCACCTGGTGCTGGAAGCGCACGGTCGGCTGCTCCTCGTAACTGCTCCGCTTCAGCCAAAACCCTGAGGTAGAGAGGGCGGTGGGGAGGAAGTCAGGAAGGCGAGCACGGGCACGGCGGGCCTTGGGGAGCTGTGCGCGCAGCGGCCGCGAGCAGGCTCACCGTGGCTCCGGAAGGCCACCAGCAGCGGCGGGATGTACGTGAGCGCGGCGGCCAGCAGCAGGAACAGAGCGGCCTTGGAGCAGAGCCCCGCGCGGTAGCCGCGCTCCACCGGGTGAGAGAAGAGCTCGTAAAGCGCCATGAACGCCGCGCGGATTCCTGCCGCTTTCTCGGGACCCCTACGCGGTTCGAGAGGAAGGACCAAATTTGGCTTCTCCTGGTTGCCATAGCCTTGGTCTCCATGGCAACCGACGGTGCAGGGAAAGGAACCAATAGCCAGGACGCGGGGCCTTGGCAGGGGTGGGGCCAAGCGGGGGCCGAGCCCGCTGGTGGGCGTTCGTCCTCGCTTCACGCCTTACGTGAGTTTTCCAAAGGCTGAATGGAAATAGGATGTTTCCGTACCCAGAATCGTAGACTTTTCCTCTGTTAACGTTAATATAAAATAAGGGGCGCCTGGGTGGCTCAGTCGTTAAGCGTCTGTCTTCGGCTCAGGTCATGATCCCAGGGTCCTGGGATCGAGCCCCCCATCGGCTCCCTGCTCCGCGGGAAGCCTGCTTCTCCCTCTCCCACTTCCCCTGCTTGTGTTCCCTCTCTCGCTGTGTCTCTCTGTCAAATAAAACCTTAAAAAAAAATTACGTAAAATACGATTTTCATTAAAAATGACTTAAAGTCCTTACCTGCTTATGTCATCTGTTAATCCGCAAGGTGGTTCATACTTAAATCCAACCAGTCACAGCCCAACCTCCATTGCAGGAAAATCCAAAACATAGGTGTGGCTGTGCCCCTGCACCTGGCCCTGGCTAAGACCAAACCCCGGTCCCTTTGCCTCCAAATTTCCTGTTGCTTTCACTATATGCCATAGCAGGACAGACACAGAAACAGGGCACAAAGACCCCAGCTCTTCGAGGAATAAAGGATAATTACTACATGGCTCTCTCTGCTATATGTCATCACCTTATCCTGGGTACAAACTTGGCTGCTGGTTTTAGAAGCTGTGCCGTCCCCCTCAAATGACTGTGGCTTATCACTTAATCGAATGCTTCCATCACCACCATCGCCACCACCTCCAACCAGTATTTTGTTGCTGGTTTGTTTTTTTTTTTTTTAAAGATTTTATTTATTTATTTGACAGAGACACAGTGAGAGAGAGAACACAAGCAGGGAGAGTGGGAGAGGAAGCAGGCTTCCCTCGCAGCAGGGAGCCCGACGCGAGGCTCGATCTCAGGACCCTGGGATCATGACCTGAGCCGAAGGCAGACTTTTAACGACTAAGCCACCCAGGCGCCCCTCCAACCAGTATTTTGAACATGGCAGAAGGGATTTTTTTTTTTTTTAACCATGGTCAACAGCCAGGTTCTTTATCAGAAGGCCGGGAAGGATCACACTGCAGTCCCAAACGATAGTGTGAGGTTTGTGATCAGAGCGGAATAGATGCCTCTATTTTGAAGGCACCTAGAAACGGCTTTTAGGTGAAGAATACAGCCGAGATACTAACAACACAGACGCCTGAGGGGTCAAGACCTGACCATTTGGGAAAATTATCCAGGGTCCTTAACACAGTTCAAGATAACAATTAATAGGGGCGCCTGGGTGCCTCAGTGGTTAAGTCTACCTTTGGCTGGGGTCATGATCCCGGGGTCCTGCGACAGAGCCCCGCATGGAGCTCCGCATTGGGCTCCCTGCTCCGCGGGAAGCCTGCTTCTCCCTCTCCCACTCCCCCCGCTTGTGTTCCCTCTCTTGCTGTGTCTCTGTCAAATAAATAATAAAATCTTAAAAAAAAAGATAACAATATCAGCCATAAGATTTTGTCATATCAGGTCCAGTACTACTCATTCTTGCTTTAAAGCTTTTCTGGGTGGCAACACGGCTCTTAAACACAGCAATTGTTAGGCTTAAATCTATATTATCATTCTGACATACTGTATGGTTTAAGTGAATGACTTTCATTTATTGAACAACTATTAAAACCATATGATTTCACTCATATGAAACTTAAGAAAACAAATGAACAAAGGGAAAAAAGATAAACCAGAAAAAGACTATATATTACTACATAGAACATATATAGAACAAACAGATGGTTACCAGAGGGCAGGTGGGTGGGGTGATGGGTGAAATAGGTGAAGGGGATTAAGAGTGCACTTTTCTTGATCAGCACTGAGTAATATATGGAAGTGCTGAATCACTATATTGTACACCTGAAACTAATATAACACTATGTTAACTACACTGAAATAAAAATAAACAAATAACCATTAAAATAAGATTCTGGAATAGATGGTTCTAGTGTCACCTCCTGAGAGTAGCTCTATACTGAGGAAGGAGGTGTTTGCCTTCAAAGTTCCTTCTTTCAGCAGAAGGAAACACCTACTTTAGCTAGTATCAGCTTAGTCACTGCTGAGACACAGGGTGGTGACTGCTAAGAATTTAGGTGTGTGAAGTGCTTCTCCTGAGATGCCATGAGCTTTGCAAAAGTATTTAGTAATAATGGATACTAATATTTACTCTTCGCTTCCACGGTTTGAAGAAACTAGTCTTTGTGGTTTTGATTCTCTAAGAGGGAATATTAGTTTTTTTTTTTTTAAGATTTTATTTATTTATTTGAGAGAGAGACAGCATGAGAGGGGGTTGGGTCAGAGGGAGAAGCAGACTCCCCGCTGAGCAGGGAGCCTGATGCGGGACTCGATCCCGGGAGTCCGAGATCATGACCTGAGCCGAAGGCAGTCGCTTAACCGACTGAGCCACCCAGGCGCCCGGGAATATTAGTTTTTAAAAATGCTAAAGGTCTGTGTGTATTGTGTCATTTCATATATTTCATAACTGAGAACAGACTTCTCAGTTTCCATTTCCTTAATTTTCTCATGTTTCATACCATTTACTTTTTAAAAAGATTTATTTTTAGAGAGAAAAAGAGAGCCTGTGAGCATGGGGAGAGGCGGAGAGAGAGAGAGACAGGCAGACTACCTGCTGGGTGCAGAGCCTGACCCCACGACGCTGAGATCATGACGAGCTGAAACCCAGTGAGACACTTAACCAACTGAGCCACCAGGCACCCCTTGATACAATTTACTTTTAAGGACAAAGAGAGTTGTTCTCTTAAAACTACACATTTTGATCATGTTCTACTCCTCTCTAGAAGCTCCTGTTAAGGGATATCTTGAATCCGTTTAGAATGCCTGAATGTATGCATCAAAGCTTCCCAGCATTTATCTGTATTACTTCCCAGTTCCCGCTTCCAACCCCAGCCTTTGTTTCTATCTATTAAGGAAAGTTTATCCTTTGGAAAATGTACCCTTCTCTCTGAAGCATAAGATTCTCTGTGAAGTCTTTCCTGATAAACCGCATTTGGTTTGGTGTCAGTCCCCATTGCCCTAACCATCCCTCAGCATTCATGTTCACAGACCTCTCCAACATTTGAAATTTATTCTGCATGTTTTATAAGTCTGTTAATATGGAATTGTATACTTTCATTATCCTATTTTTTCTTCTGACTCACCTTTTCAACTAGCCACCCCCTTAAGGAAGGCATTAGGTATCTTTAGAACCTTTAATAAGCTAAATATAATGACCCCACAGGTAAAGAAGATGATGCATATCATCAGGACAGATCAGAGAAGCCAATTAGAATGGTGAACTGGAAAAAGACATCAAGAAAGTAGGTAAAGATAGAAGACAGAAAGACACTGCACCATATTGAGACCATCAGGTTACATGCTTGTAAGTGGGTGACTGACGGGATCTTTTCCCTGAGAAGTATACTAAGGTCTTCCAGGTTCAAGGTGGTGTACACATGCCTTGGAGTAGGATACAATGACCAGTTCTGTAAAAGGAAGCAGGGGTCTTCAGTCCAATTTCAAACTCTTCCACTGATTCACTGACTGTCCAATGGTGAACATCCACCTTGATTCCTCAGTGTTTAACTCTATTTGCAAAAAGGTATTTTCAATTTTTTCATTCACTCTCTAGCTGATCTCATCCAGTTCAACAGCTTTAAATTTCTCTCTTGAATTTGAGGCTCCTAGATCTATTCATTTACTCTGTATCTTTATTTGGATGTGTCTCTTGGGCATCTCAGACTCAATATAGCCAAAACCAAAACTTGATTCTCACCCCTCAAGCTGGCTCCACCCTATTTCAGTAAATGGCAATTCCATCCTTCCAAAAACCCTGACTTTGACTTGTCCCTCACACTTCATACCCAATCTATCAAGTTTTGTTGGCTCTACCTTCAAAATATATCTAGAATACAACTGCTTCCCACAACCCCCATAGACACTATCTTGGTCTAGGCCAACATCATCTCTCACCCAGATTATCACAACAGTTTCTTAACTGTTCCCCTGGCTTCCATTCTCAACCCCTTATAGTCTGCCTACAAAGAAGCTAGCCTGCTCACTTCAAAAGGAAAGCCATACCATGTCACACCTCTGCTTAAAATCCTCCACCAACTTCTCATGTCATTCTAAATAAGATCCAAAGTTCTTCACATGGAATTCAAAGCTCAATAGTTTTGTTATACATTTCTTTGATCTCATCTTCTAACACACTCCCTCTTGTTTATTCAACTCCAGCCACAAGGGGTTCCTTCCTGTCTCGATGTTCCTTTCTGTCCCTATGTCAACCACTTTACCTAATTAGCATTCTATCCCACCATCACTCGTCACCTAGCCTGCTTTGTTTTCTAAAGAGCACCTACCATTACCTGACATATTTATTTTTCATCTTGTCCCACTAGAATGCAAACCCCATGACAGAAACGGTTTTTAGGTGAAGTTCACTGTTCTATTCACTGCTTTCCCCCAATACCTAGAACAGTGCTCCTGTATGCAGCAGTAATAATTTCTAGGTATGAAATTCAAGGGATTTTTCACTTCATTAAAAACAAGCAAGCAAACAAAAACCTATTTTGGTTGCTCAGACAATCTTAAAATAACCAAAATACTTCTAGAATGAAGCTAGATTCCACAGCATCCATCAGGAATTACAACTGTAGGAAATGATGAATGACAATGTTCAAACATGCAAGCCTTTCAGATGCATCAGAATCACAAGCACATGGCAAGGATCATGTGCCCAATTAAATGAATATTCTTGATACGTATTCACCAGCTCATAAACAGATGTTGACCCAGAGCAGACTGTCCTGATGACTCTGCTAGGAAGAAAGGCGTGACATCACTGGAGAACCTCAAGGCATATGCTCAGGCAGGTGACACACGCGCACACACAGCCTAGGCTGTGATTGCTGAACTCCATGCTGACTGCCAAAGAAACCGGTCTTATTACCAACTCTCAGGTGAATTCTCCCAGCCTGACAATCACCTCCAACTCCTCTGCAGTTAAGGTTAAGGGGTCTCTTTGTGATCAGTAAGATGTTACGCTCCTCAAATGCATATTTGTGATACCTTTTCTTATATGTTTAGTCAAACAGTCATTCATGAAAAATGGAAGGGAAACAGAATTTGTTTAAATTCAATTTCTAGGTCCAAGGCAACCTATATGGCTGTCTCCAATACTGAACCCCCGCTTGTCATCAGTACCTCTCCCCACACAGTCCCCTCAAACTAGTCACACCCTCTGTGTTGCGCCCCCAACCTGTTACCAGCCCCAAACAATACTCCCCAAACTGTCAATGCCCTAAACAGATTCCCCCCCGCCATCACCATCCACCAGAGACCCCTCTTCTGTCATTCATACCTCCAAAATTCCCCTCGTCACCGAGACCCCACTCCTGTTACCAGCTCCCGACAGCATCCCCTTCCCAGTCACCAAAACCCCTCAAAGACAGCCCTGTAGTGAACGTCATCACCCCCACTTCCCCTCCGCAGCCCCTCACGGCGGCGTCTCCTGCCCCGCCCCCTGGCCCTGCGCCCCGGCGAATGGCGCCGGAAGCCCCGCCCCCGGCCGGTTGCTAGGCTCCGGCAGCCGGAAGTCCCGCCTGCCGTGTAGTCGCCGCAGCCGCCGCTGCTGCCGTCGTTGTTGTTGTGGTTGGTTCGCTGAGCTCCGCGGCTCCGAGAGCCGGCTGCGTCCCTTCCCCGCCGCCGCCATGAAGTGGATGTTCAAGGAGGACCACTCGTTGGGTAAGGGATCCGTCAGAGGCCGGGTGGTGGGGGTCGGGGCGGCGGGTGGGCCCCCTCCCCCACCCGGGCCGCCCTGGGCTGGGCCGGGCGGGGCGGATGCCGCGCTCAGGCCTTGGGTCGCTGAGGCCCCGGAGCCCCGGGCGGGTGCCCACGGACCCTTGTGCCGCCCTTCGCCCTTCTGCCGGGAGGCAGGGGTCGAGGGCCGAGGCCGCTGAGACGCCGGAACAAGGGCCCGGGGCGTGCGCAGGTCGCCGGGGGAGGTGGGCTGGAGTCCCCGGAACCGGGGGCCGGGCAGGCACGACCGTCAGCCGGGTCTGTGTCTCCCACAGAACACAGATGCGTGGAATCCGCGAAGATCCGAGCGAAATATCCCGATCGGGTTCCGGTGAGTGCACTCCCCGCCCCCTCAGCTCGCTGTCACCCCGTCGTCTAGGACTCGTGATAGGGCCTCGAGCCATTCAACAGTTGACAAGTTGAGGTTCCAGTCCCAGTTACGGTAGCAAAGAGGCCAGACTGGGTTAAGGGCCTTCCGGGGCCGTGGCGTGAGGGGCTAGAGCCGGTGCTGTTCAGGGTGCCTCAGTGCTGAATCTCCCGATCTAGGCCAGCGAGCTGTCTGCAGCCTCTGGGCTCCCTCGCCAATTATGTAAGGAAAGATGTTCTAGGACAGGGCAACAGGTCACTGCCACTTTTGGGAACAGCGGTGGAGGGAGACTGTCACTTTGGTCTTAGAAGTGGTACTTTAGTCTCAGGACACTCATCTTTGAGTCTCTATCTTTACTTGACTTCTAGCTCCCTTTCCTCACCCTGACCCTGTCATCCTTTCCTGACCAAAAAAATCTGAGAAGCCTCTGAGAACCCCTTTTCTTGTGGTTTCTCCTTAATCAGTAATAAATATGATCTTATCATTTCTTTCACGGTAGGGGATAAAGTTTCTATAATCCTTACTGATTTTTAAAGGACATCCATGCCTGTCATTGTAGCTCTTTGAACAATTCCTTTGAGGAGGGGTCAGGAGGGACGTATTTGAAACCTAGTTCAGGGAGAAGCAACAGGCCAAATGAGGAGCTTGGTTCTTGGCCGGCTGGGATTGCCACTCATTCCTGTTCGTCCATCATTTCCTGTTTCCTGTGGTCCTTGGGATCTTATTTCCCCTGTAGTGTGAAGGCGGGTCCATTCCGGGGTCCTGGAGGAATTGGCGGTAGACGAAACCCTCAGCAGATATTCTCAGGTCTACCCAGACAAAATGTTGAAAAGCTTTGTAGGAGGAGCTGTGTTTCTCGTATGCTTGCTGAGATCCAGGATGATAAACGTAACCACAAGAAAGGACTTTGTTTCTGTGTCATACATTTATGTCAGTTCTTAACCTCCAGAGTTAAGAGTTTGTGGTTCCTTAAATCAGGGCATATTTTCCAGTGTTGTGCAGTTTCCCACCCACCTCGGTGCCCACGTGCTGTTCATCGGCACCCTGACAGTCCAGGGCTAGAACAATGCAAGGCCAGAGCCTCATGTTAGAAATCCAGTCTTGATCTCTCTTTGCCTTCCTAGGTGATTGTGGAAAAAGTCTCGGGCTCTCAGATCGTTGACATCGACAAGCGGAAGTATCTGGTTCCCTCTGACATCACTGTGGCTCAGTTCATGTGGATCATCAGGAAAAGGATCCAGCTTCCTTCCGAAAAGGCAATCTTCCTGTTCGTGGACAAGACAGTCCCACAGTCCAGGTGAGAGGCGCTTCCTGGCACTGGCCATCTGCTCGGCTGTGCACAGAACTCTACATTTTGGAGGTTAGGAAACTCTTTAGGGGTCCTGACTGGAAATCTGGATTTTGTGCTCCCTGACCTGAGGAACTCAAGGAAAATACGAAAGGGCCGTGGTACATGGGAATGTACTTTGGATCAAGAAGATAGAACAAGGTTGGATTTAAAAAAAAAAAATTGAAATCTAGCCTCAGACCCTCATAAATCCTTTAAAACAGCTGAGGATTTACTTAGGTTTAAGCCATCAGTAGAACTGAAGCCTAAAATGAGGTTTTCTTCAAATGACCCATGAAATAAGTCCTGTCATTCTCTACTGGGAGCTTGTGGGCCCTGCTGAGGCTCAGGTTCAGTTAATCACCCTGCTGCTTGCTCTCCAAACTTAGTTCTGTGCCACTGTGCAAGTCTGTAGCTGCCTGATCCTCAGGTATGCTGAAATGGCTGTTGTCCAGCAAAAGGCTCTGAGGTCTCTTTACAGACTTACTCCTCCCTGGTACCACCTGCTCCGACTGTCAGAGGAATTGCCCCTGTTGCTCTAGCTGTTGTGCTGCCTGGAAGCATTCTTTGGGATACCTTGGGGCCTGAATCTCAAGGCAGGGGCATTACAGTTCCCTTCTTCTGTGTATTTGACAGCCCAGCTTTAGTCCCCGGTGGAAAAAAAACGAACTGGCTCCTTCTTCTAAATTCCTGGTCACTCCTTTGTCATTACTGGTTAAGTACTAGCCCCTGAGCCAGATGCTAGTCTCTCTCTCCCCTGAATGTGAGTTCCTGGCTACATTTCATCTTGGAGACCCAAACTAAGTCTCATTTGTTACCCCCCAAAAGTAGTACTTCTAAAACCCAAGGCTTTCAGAAATTCTGGGAACTAGCCCATTGTGGCCAAAATACGTTCCTTTTGAAAATCCTTGAAAGCTCCAGAAAAGGTGTAAGCCAAATTCCAGTCCTTTTCCTTTGAAAGGTAGAGAGCTCTGGCTATTTTTTGGTCTAATTTTTGCTTTCCCAATCTCCATCACCTCCGTTTCCTGTGTTTGGCAGAGAAGCAGGTTAGGGGAGAAGTGAAAAGTTCTGCCTGAGGAGATAGGCGTGGGCCTGGCTGCTGGGTGCTGTTGGTCTCCTACAGCTGTAGTTCAAGAAGCTGGGGTGTTGGCAGAGGCAGTCTTGCTGCCTGTTGGGGCTCTTCTAGCTTCCCTTCCCGGGCCTCTAGGCATCATGGTGTTGGGTGCACTTTTCATTGGGGTAGGAAATCCTGGGTGTCTGTGGTCACACTCAGCTTCTCTTAAGGTGGTGGGGAGTTAAATCTTCACTCATTCCACCTGCAGCTTCTGCAGAGTCTCGGTGACCCTGTCCTCCTTCCTGGAGGTGGCTTCTTAGTGGAGGGAGTAGGCGACTAGGACCTGTGGCATTGAATTTATTTTATCAATTCTGAGCCTCTGATATTTCTTAGAGGAAATGAGCCGGCTTCTGGAGACATTGTTACTCTGATGGCTCCATGTTAATCTAGCAATTAAAATGGCTGTAGATTAGCAACTGCCCCCTCCCTCCATTATCCCTGATATATAAATCGAATTGGAAATGAAAAGTGATTCGAGGCTGCTTCCTTTTTTCTCTCACTCCCATTTGCCTTTGCAATCTGGTAAGAATCTGCCCTAAAGCACGCGACACCAGTGACCCAAGTCAGGACTTTCAAGAATCACTAACCAGGCTTCCTCTCCTCTGAGGAAGCTCCTTTGGCCCCAGTTAATGGCTTTCTGTCCTACACTTAATGCAGCAGTTTGGTTTTATTAAGAAAAATTGTTTCTAAAACAAAAGTTGTGTGCGACATCATTGGGCTTTATGCAAATGCTGATCACCTGACGGCAGCACACACAGAACTGCCTCAGGGTCTCCCGTGAAAGCTGGTGTGTGACTCAGCCCTGCCATCCATCTCCCCAAGGCACTTGAGCCGCAGCCTCTTCCTCAGCTCCTGCCAGCCCCCTTAGGGAAGTGCAGGGCCTCCCTTAACCTTCCACCAGTGCTTGCAGCCTTCAGACAGTCGCTAGGGGGATCGGAGTTGGGAAAGGGTGAACCCAAGCCTGCAGGTGCCCTCGCCCATCCCATAACAGACAGAGCTGCGAGAGGGTCACGTGCGAGGTGGGAGGCTGCGCAGAAGTGACTTCATTTTTTCTTGCCTTGCAGTGGAACTTTGGGAGTGTTCTGGAACACAAACGATCATCATGTAAAAATGTGATTGTTTAGAGTAGTGAGTATTAAATACTGATTCTAGAAATAGAGACCAAGGCAAGTCCCTGAGAGTTTTACTTCCTAAATTTTTTCTGAGTTCTATTTTTTTTTTTAAAGCAGGGCAGAGGGGGTAGGATCTCAACTTCCTTTTCCCATTTAGCATTGGAAAGTTGAATTCTCTGCCTGGGTTCCTGCATCTAGAGTCAGGCCAAAAACAAAAGAATTGTGCCTTGGTGCAGACAGAGCTCGAGAAAGAATATCAGTGTACAAGCTTCCCAGTAATGGCATTAGAGGGGAGCCCAGACCTGGCAGCGGTATCCATCTTTTAGTCTTTGTTTAGAACACAGACGAGTCTTGTTAATTCCCATTTAAAATAGAAACAGTAGTATATTAATAAATAAAGTATCTCTAAGATGTGATAATTTGGGAATGTTACATTTGGAAACCGGTGTTAAGATTGTGGTGCTTAGTTGCTTCTTTGATTTTAAAGAGATACTAAGTAAGAGGAAGTTGTGAGATCTTACAGTCCATCCTTTATTTAGAAATGTGCTTAAATTAAGCACTTTTGATCATTTCTAGGTAAATACCTCTTCAAGGGTTTATTCCAGCAGTAATGGAATAGGGTTTATTTATATCAGAGAAGAATCTGACAAAAGGAATAGCCAGTAAATTTTGTTATTTTTTAGAATGTCGGGAGCCTTCATGGCTACAATACCTTTCACTTTGAGGTGGTTGCCTTTCCAAGGTCCGCAGCGGTGGCCATTGTCCTCCCACCTTAGCTCTCCGTCCTCCCTGCTGGGAAAGAGAGAAATCCAGGTCCATTGGAAGCATGTGGGCTCCATAGCAGATGGGTGACCAGGTGTGTGCCTGTCAGTCCAGCCAATTCATGAGTCAGGCTGGAGCCCACAGCCTTCACGACCTGACCTTGGTTGGGGACCACGGGAAGGTTCCGCAGGGATTAGGCACCCACACAGTTCTAGGCTGGCCTCCCCCCAGTGTATGCGCTCTCGAGTAGCTTAAAGCCAATGTTCGCACTCAGCAGCACAGCCATTCCTGGATGTGGACCCTTCTGAAAGGTGCTGTTATTATTGGCTGGTTTGTCTGAATCTGGGTGACACTGAATGGAGGGGTGAGTGACAGAGTTTTAGCAGTCAGTTTAGGTTCACTAGATTCAGTACGTCAGGGTTCCACCACATGTTGGATTGGCTCTGTGGCTTGAATCTGCCATTGTCTTTTCCCATTTCTTGCACCCTTCTGGGAATGAGTGCATGTCTTAGCTGATGCCACAGCGGTGTGCTTTAGTATCAGGGTCTGGAGGTCATCCCTGGGTGTCTTCCTCAGCCAGTAACTTGGGCGGGAAGCCTTGGAGGTGCAGTGTCGCCCACAAGTTGTCAGGCCATCCAGCAGGCCTGTGCCGCTTAGCCTCACAGGCGCATACAAGAGGCGCCAGTGTGCATGAGGATCCTCGGGCATCCCAGCTGCGGCCTGCCCAGTGCCGTGTGGCTTGGGCCTCTGTGACCTCTTCTCAGAGGCTTGTGGAACTTGTCCTGAACTGACAGGCCAGCCCGCTGACTAGGGTTGCGTTTTTTCCCCCTGCACTTGCATTTAACTCTTTAATGGGACTTAAGAGTGTAAACCGTGTTTGTGGCCAGCTCTTTTTTGCTCCAGACCAAATTATTCGGACTTGGTCTGTATGTGGCCTGATCCCTGTAAGAGCTATTTTGAAATCATACTGTACACATGTCTCAGTCTTCTTTCGTGGCACTCTGTGACACTCAGAATCGGGCATTCGGTCACAGGCTGCTGAATGAAAGTGAGTGTTCGGCTCCCAGCCTTGAGTATTGTCACTTTCCAAGTTCCTGCCCAAGGGCTGTCCTCAGTGTAAGGACCCAGTGCTGCTGCCAACTGAGTCAAGTTTCCACACGAGGCTGCGAGACAGAAAAGGAGAACAGCGAGAGGACTCACAGTCATAGCACAACCAGCCGGTTGTCACATTACAGGATGTGAGGGAAAGAGCCCTGTGACACGGAGGCTGGTGGCAGCCTTCCTTGGGCATCTGTTACAAATGTAGAATCTCAAGCCCCACTCTGACCTCCTGAATCCACAGAGGCATTGGGACCAGACGTGCAAGTGATTTCGGATGTGTGTGCGTGCGTGTGCGTGAGTGACAAGCAGTTTTTTTTTAAGTTTTTAAATTATTAAAAAAATTTTTTTAAAGATTTTTATTTATCTGACAGGGAGAGACACAGCAAAAGAGGGAACACAAGCAGGGGGAGTGGGAGAGGGAGAAGCAGGCTTCCCACTGAGCAGGGAGCCCGATGCGGGGCTCGATCCCAGGACCCTGGGACCATGACCTGAGCCGAAGGCAGATGCTTAATGACTGAGCCCCCCAGGCGCCCCTACAAGCACTGTTCTTGGGGAGATCTGTGCAGAAGTTACGAGATGCTGACGTTAGGGCAGTAGGACAGTATTCACTTGGAGGCGGCAAGGCTTAGTGCTAAGCATGTGTCCTAGCTTTGTGATCTGGAGTGAATCATTTAACTGCTCCGTGTCTCACTGTTATTAGTGCCTCACTTTTATTATTATCCATAAGCTGTGGGTTGTGATCCTTGTGAGGTTATGTTGCCTCAGAAGACTGCCGTGAGGATAAAAAGAATGAATATAAACACACTTAAAACAGTGCTTGGCACATAAGTGTTATTATAATTAGGAGTTTTATGATCACCCTCTATAGCTGCTGGGGCACTGGTTAAACAGATTTATAAACCTAGGTTTTACTTAAAAGACAATGCAGGGGCGCCTGGGTGGCTTAGTTGGTTGAGCGACTGCCTTCAGCTCAGGTCATGATCCTGGAGTCCCGGGATCGGGTCCCACATCGGGCTCCCTGCTCGGCGGGGGGTCTGCTTCTCCCTCTGACCCTCCCCACTCTCATGCTCTCTCTCTCTTTCTCTCTCTCAAATAAATAAAATCTTAAAAAAAAAATAAATAAAAGACAATGCAGTCTAAAGACAGGATTGAGAGCCACATGACGGGCCTCGGCTCGCAGAGTCTCAGCCTGCTTTAGGCAGCGGGGGCTCCAATGGCCGTTGTTCACTGCAGGCCAGGGCTGGGGTGGGCCACCAGTGCTTATGTAGCTCCTCAAGTATTTTTCTTTCTTTTTTTTTTTTTAAGATTTTATTTATTTATTTGAGAGAGAGGGAGAGAGAATCTGAAGCAGACTCCCCAGTGAGCACAGAGCCTGACATGGGGCTTCACAGCCTGAGCTGAAACCAAGAGTAAGACGCTCAACTAACTGAGCCACTCAGGCACCCCTCCTCACGTATTTCTAATTCCAGCAGTGGGATTTGGAGTATTTGCACTGGGCCTTCTCACTTGTTAGGAACGGAGGGCATTTAGTGTATCAGATGGAACCAGCCATGACATTGGTATCAAGGGGTGGCTGCCTTTGAATTGCACAGTGCCTTTTACTTCTGCCTCTAAATCCCTCTGGTAAGGGTCGTGAGGAGATGGTAGGACAGGCCCTCATCAAGGTCATCCTGGACAAGTGGACGAAGTGGGGCTAAGAGTTGTGCAGTCGCTGTACATGTTCTTCCTGCCGCCTCATCCCGAGGCAAACGCGATTCCTCGGGGTATTCCCAGCCGAGGGGGTAGAGGTCTTCTTGAGAGATGCAGCTGCGTGTCAGGCCCTTTGGCTAGTTGCTGGCTCCTCACCCACTTCCTAATCACATGGCTCTTAAAGATAAGCATCTCAAACAAACAAGACAGATGGGGTTGCCTGGCTGGCTTAGTCAGTAGAGTCTGCAAATCTTGATCTCAGCGTCCTGAGTTCAAGCCCCACTTTGCCTATTTAAAATAAGAAAAAAGAAAATGCATTGAAAAGACAAGCACCTGTCTCCCTCTGGCAGAGAGACTGTTTCTCCACCTAGTTGCATCTGGAATCATTCTGGGCATTTTAAAACAAACTGATGCCTGGATCCTACCTCCAGAGATTCTGATTTAATTGGCCTGGGGTGGGGCTTGAGCCTGGAGATGTTGTAAAGCTCCCTTGTGATTCTGTTGTATAGCTGAGGTTGAGACCCACCGCTCTAGGGGTCTCATGCGGGGGTTCCTCCCTCAACCCACCGCCCCTCAGGTCTTCACATGCTCCAGGGCAGTGCTGTTGAGAAATGGCACTCAAGCCACATTTGTAATTTAAAATGTTCTAGTACATTAAAAAGGAAACAGGTGAAATGAATTTTAGTAATATATTTTATGTATCCAGCATATCCAAAATGTCATTTCAATATGTAATAGAAATTGAGATTTTTACATCCTTTATTACATAGCAGGCTTGAAATCTTGTGTGTGTTTCACACTTAAAACACATCCCAGTTTAGGGCGCCTGGGTGGCTCACTTGGTTAAGCAACTGCCTTGGGCTCAGGTCATGATCCTGGAGTCCCGGGATCGAGTCCCACATCGGGCTCCCAGCTCAGCGGGGAGTCTGCTTCTCCCTCTGACCCTCCCCCCTCTCGCGCTGTCTCTCATTCTCTCTTACACAAATAAATAAATAAAATCTTTAAAAAAACAAAAAACAAAAAACACATCCCAGCTCAGATGAGCCTCATTTCACACGCTGCCTGTAGCCAGCGGCTACGGTCCTGGACAAACTGCAGGACGTGTCTCTCATAGCAGAAATAGCACGAGTCCTTACGTTACACATTCCAGGTTAGAGCTCGGGAGCACTGTGTTACGTACCAGATGCTGATGACAGGTCATTTGTATTCGTACTCATCCACCCCCATGTTGTTAAGAATTCTCTTGGGCCCACGCCGCCCACTGGGCCAAGCCGGCAGGTGGACAGGAAGAAGAGGAAAGGGAAACACCCCTTTACACATGTGGCCCCTATCCCTGTTACATGGAGGTCCCACGTGGTGCGCTGGGAGAACGCTGGCAGAGTGGGCCAGGCCCAGTTGCACCTGCTTGAGGCCCTGGGCCCCTCTGTCGCCCGATGGCCCTTGTTGTACTGAATCCTGCATGTAAGCATCGGTTGTGGCCTGCGCAGCTAGTGACCTCTGCTGTCTTCAGCTGGCTCTCGTTGACTCCACAGGCGGGGTCACACTGATGTTTAGGCCACGTCTGTACCTCCTGCCCCTCTCGTACAGTCACATGGCCAGAGCTCGCCCGGGGTGCCCATGGTACTAGGCTTAACTCTGGAGCCCGTACAGCTCAGATCCACGGCAGAAAACTAGATTAGGTCTCCTGTACTGCAGTCTGCCTTACGGTGTAGGGAAAACCAGCTTTCCCACCCACACACATTTAGTTTGAGCAGTGTCTATTTCTGGAGGGTTCTTAGGAGCATTGGGCAGGGTTTCTTTGGATCCCAGATATAATCTGAGAGCTTTTTGCATTACATGTGAGGAAAATAACTTTTCTTTGATGGCACAGATACCGATTGCTGGGGCACAGAGTTTTTGGTGGGGGAGCTTCCACAAGATTGAACCCACTTACATTTATCATGTTAGGTACAGATTATAAACCTTCACATAAGCCTGTAGGAGAAGCAAGCCCCATGTAGTCTTCTTTACCTTGGTCCTCCACCCACACAGGGATGGGCCTCTTAGGCTCTTAATTTTGCTTAGGTTTTTTTCTCTTGCACTTGGCCTCCAGAAAGAAACAGGTACTGACCAGGCAAGCCCACTCAGGGAGCTAGCCCTGGCTTCTGAAAGAATAATTTGGTGTGAGGGTGCGGCAAATGGCCTTGCCTCGGGGCAGGAGGATGGAGCTTTGATTTTAGTCTTACTTACTGATCGCCAGAGGTCTAATTTATCTTAATCTTTCATGGCTCCATTTCCCTTCTGTAACTCAGGATTGTTGGTACACAGCAGTGCGGAGATTGGAATTACTTTCATTTTCATGATCCACCACCCACAGAATGGCAGAGTAGCTGGTTCAAGCAGTCACGTCCCTTATCCTCAGATCAGCTTTCTTCGAACACCTGGACTCAGTGACCAAACCCAATTCTCAATGTTGTTTTTTCTTTTCTTTCAAGCCTAACTATGGGACAGCTTTACGAGAAGGAAAAAGATGAAGATGGATTCTTGTATGTGGCCTACAGTGGAGAGAACACTTTTGGCTTCTGAGGGCCAGCGCTGGGCTAGGTGCACCATTCCCGCTTGTGTATCTTGTAAATAGCCGGCCGTTTTCCGTTCCCAGACCTCTTCACATAGACCTAATTAGTGCGTTTGTAACTGGATTTATTTCTTAATATATTGGGAGGTTTTGTTTCCTTAGGTTAGTAAATTATCATACAGAGTTTTATTCTGAGTTTTCCTTCCTGTGCACTGCCCTCATGGCTGTACTCCCCAGGGCACTTGTTCTCTGAGGATCATTATTTCATGAAGATATTTCCATATTAAAGTGAGGTAGTTGGGGTATTAAAGTGAAAGGGAGGGAGGTGATGCATTTCTTCTGGATTATGTTTGAAGTGTTAAAGATGGCTAAGTATTAAAAGCACCCAAATTAAATCCTTAGCAATCAGACACTTGCTTCACTAGATTTTGCCAACTGCCAATCATGTTGGACTGAGCTAATCTGTTCCTCTTTCTGAAAGTATTAAGGTAAATAATTAACAATAAAACTTCCTCTTATAAAGGCATTGCGGTGTGACCATGTCCTTTATTTACTTGCTGGCAGAAAGGTCAGAGCAGTGGCTCGGCGTCTGCTAGGCCAGCAGGAGGGTTTGTGGGGCCCCTGGCTGCACAGCCTGGGACAAGAAGCAGTGATCTGTGTCCTAAGAGGGGCTTTTGTTTTGATGGTTAATATATCCACATGGTTCAGATAAAAGATTTTAAAAAGGGAGACCTTGAGAGGTCCTCCCACTATTGTTTCCTGACTCCCTAACCTTCCGCCTTGCGGGAAACTACTTTAACTAGTATCTTGTTTCTTTCCGGTATTTATTTTTGGAAGTATAGTTAAATATAAATATGTCATTTCCTTGTTTTTTTTCTACAAAACATTATATATATTTATGTGTGTTGCTTTTTTTTCATTTAACAGTATATCCTGCTGACCTTTCTGTATCAGTTTATAGGGAGCCTTTTCGTTCCTTTTTACAGCTAAATGGTACTGCGTTGTGTGAATGTCATTATTACTTACCTAGTTCCTAGGCCCCTATTAATGGCATTTGGGTTATTTGCAGCCTTTCACCACTACATACAGTGTTGGGATGGTAATTGTACACACACGGCCTCTTACATGCCCCTGCACTCTTCATGGGGCTTCAAGAGGGCTCTCCAAGCCCTCTCCCTAGAAATCACAGTTAGATTTTCCCATGCCCACGAGTTTCATGATTTCTCACAAATGAGTGTAAATATGTAGGCTTGCCA
Source organism: Eumetopias jubatus (assembly GCF_037043125.1). Classification (NCBI taxonomy): domain Eukaryota; kingdom Metazoa; phylum Chordata; class Mammalia; order Carnivora; family Otariidae; genus Eumetopias; species Eumetopias jubatus. The sequence goes on from NW_028274816.1 coordinate 28,561,091, forward strand.
GAACACAAATGCATCTAAGAGGAAAGCTTAGTTAACTTTCCCAAATCTTCTTGGATAGCCTGTGTTGGATGCTAGAGCCCTATGTAAATAATCAGGATAAAGAAACTAGGTATCATCCCACGATCTAGGAACATGTAGTTAAAATGACTGCCTTAAAACTCTCTACTGGGGAAGAAACAAAAGATCTTTAGCTCTGTCTTCCCCAAATTACAGAAGCAACCCGTCAAAGCTGTCTACTGAGGTCAGCTTCCCAGTTGGGACCGGAGGAATCATTTGTCATTAAGCATTGTGTTCGTCTTTCCCAAACCTGACCCAATAGAGTCTGCGGTCTCTTTGCTGGTAGTTTTGAACTAGAAGCAGATACAAGCTGATGAGGGAGCAAGGGAAAGGGAAGGAACAAGTTCTGTGTTGAAGGGAATCTTGTTTGTGGTGACATACACCCAACTCAAACTGGCTTAAGCTCTAAAGAGGCAATTTATTATTTGAGTTACTGTACAGGGAAAGAAAGTTCACTGGCTTCAGACAGCTCGAACTAGAGGTCAAATGATAACATCAAAACTCTTTCCTCTTGGTTTTGTTTCCCTCTGTGTTGACTTCATTCTCAGGCAGATTCCTCTCATGTGATGGCACAGTGGTCCCATCAGCTTTAGCAAATCCAGTGGAAGAGCATTCCTTCTGAGGACAATGTTAAAAGTTCCCTAGAGGGCTCTGGCTTCACTTGAATTACCAGATAGCCCCTCACCCTTCCAGCCTGAGGCAGGGACTGGTGGGAAGGAATGGTTAAAACCCTCCTTAACAGTATAAACAGAATAGGATTATAGAGAAATGGGGAAGGGATAGCTTTCCAAAGGCATTTTGATCTGTTTCTGTTTACAACCACAAACCCACAAATGAAACTGAACAGAAATAGTAGAGGGAAGGAAAAAAAAAAAAGCAAGGGTCACCGAAGCCAGCTGTGGTTTTTGGGTTTTTTTCCCTTTTAAAACTAATTTATAGGGGTGTCTGGCTGGCTCAGTTGGTAGAGCATGTAACTCGATCTCCTCCGGGTCGCTGAGTTTGAGCCCCATGCTGGGCATAGAGATTACTTAAAAAATTTTTCTTAATTAAAAAATAAACTTATAGTTTTTATCAAACACTCGTTGGATGTCAGATGATTTATATATATTACTATGATTCAAAAAGACCCTCATGAGATATAGACAGTGTAATTCTCATAGCTACATCGCTACCAACTGACGGCTGAGACACCAAACTTGAGATTTAAGAGGAAAGACAGTTGGCGGTGTGAGATCATGTTATGATGTCTGTTTTTTCTATTTACAGTGTTTTCACACTACTGGACACTGAGGCACAAACAGGAATAAAACATTACCCTGTCCTCCAGATGTTTACAGTATTATTTGCTTACCTACACATAAGCAAATAATTACAAAGTGATATTAGAAACTATCTTGGAACAGAAGAGGGAGTAGCCGTTATCCATAAAAAAAACTATTGAGGAAAGCAGCCTTATTTGTAATTCCAACAAAAATGGATTTGTCAATCTTGCCCTTAAAATGTAGCATCTGAACGAAGGATTGAAAAGTTAAAAAAAAAAAAAAGCATCTAGTTTCCCCCAATTCTAGTCCTTAAAAGACAGTAGCAAGATTTTACAGATGAATTTTATCAAACTAGGTAAGGAATCCTTAACCCTTTTTACACTTTCAGAGATTAGAAAAAGGGAATAATTACAAATACATTTTGACACTGAAAATCCCAATGCCAAAACTTCATAAGAGAAAAATGACAGATTGATCTCCTTTATCAACACAGAAAAATCTTAAATAAAATACCAGTAAATAAAATTTAGCAGTGTACTGAAACAGTCATGACCAGGGCCCCTGGGTGGCTCAGTAGGTTAAGCATCTGCCTTCGGCTCAGGTCATGATCCTGGAGTTGTGGGATAGAGACCCGCATCAGGCTCTCCGCTCAGCGGGGAGTCCGCTGCTCTCTCTGACCCTACCCCCTCTTTTGTTTTTTCTTTTTAAACCTTTGTTTTAAAAGATTTTATTTTTTGTCAGAGAGAGAAAGGAAGAGAGAGCACAAGCAGAGGGAGCGGGAGGCAGAGGGAGAAGCAGGGTCCCCGGTCCCCACTGAGCAGGGAAGCCGGATGTGGGACTCGATCCCACGATCCTGGAATCATGACCTGAGCTGAAGGCAGACCCTTAACCGACTGAGCCCCCCAGGTGTCCCAGACCCTAACCTGTCTTGTGCGTTCTCTCTCACCCACTCTTTCTCAAATCAATCAATCATGACCTGGTAGAACTTAGCTCAAGAATGGGTCATATAGTCCATCATTATGTCTACTAATAAAAATATACCAAATTAATAATTAAAGGAGAAAAACTGAAGAAAAAACACCTGAAATAAAACCCATTCATAACTTTTTGAAAACCTCTTAGCAAATTAAGAAGGGCACTTCTTTGACTTGATAAAGAGAATTCATAAAAAATCTAGAGCAAATATTATTTAAAGCTCTGATAAATAAGGCAGTGTGGTGCTGATACTGGGATAGACAAATACACTAATGGAACAGAACCCAGAAGTAGATCTGTATATAAAACATATGTCATAGGTGGCATGACAAATCAGTAGGAAAATGGACCAGTCAACAAATATAAATGGTACTGTGAAGTCTGAAGGGTGAACTTTGTGGTATGTGAACTCTATCTTAGTATCCTCAACTAAAGCTGTTAAAAAAAGTTTATCACTGCTTCTACTCAATGGTGTCCTGGCATAAAGCCAATACAGTAAGAGAGGGAAAGTAAATGAAAGGCATAAAAATGAGACAGGAAGACTAAATTGTTCTTATATATAGACAGCGATAGTCTACACAGAAAAATCCAAGAGAATCTGTAAAACTTAGAACACTAATAAAGTTCAGCACGGTTGCTGGATACCAGAGGAGTTACAAATATGGATGTTGTTTCTACATACCAGCTGTAACCAATTAGGGAATATAATAGGAGAAAAGATCTCAATAGGAGCAAAAATCTGTAAGTGCATAGGAATAAATTTAAATATGATATGCAAGACCTTCATGGAGAAAATGAACCATTATTGAAGGACATGAAAGAAGGCCTAAATAAAAGGAGAGATACACTAATATACCATATTCGAGGATGAGAACACCCAATATTGAAAAGCTGCATATTGCCCCAGATTAATTCTAATAAAAATCCCAACCAGTTTTTTTTATTTTGTTTTGTTTTGTGGAATCCAACAACTGATGCTACATCCAGCTAGAAGAGCAAAAGGCCAAGAATAACCAAGAAGTGCTAAGAAAAACAAGCTGGGGAGACTTATCTTAGCAGTAGTTAAGTAATTAAGACTGCACCATATGGCATAGAGATAGACAAACTAGGAAACACAACAGAAACCCAGAAACAGACCAATGTTTAAAATATAACAGTGATACCATGAAAATCAAAAGGGAAATGATGAAACTAGTTAACCTCTGATTCTATAATTGGATTCTATATGGAAAAAACAGATCCTGGGGCATCTGGCTGGATCTAGTCGGAAGAGTGTGTGACTCTTAATCTCGGGGTTGTCAGTTCAAGCTCCATGTTGGGTATGGAGATTACTTAATATTAAAAAAAATAGATCCCCATATTATAACATGCATAAAATAACTTCAAGCTAAAGATCTAAATGTGGAAAAGCAAAACTTTTAAAAAAAATCTAGAAATTTAGAGTATCTTTGACCTTGGAATAGGTAGGGAGTTCTTAGACAAGATACAAAAATACAATAGGGGTGCCTGGGTGGTTCAGTCCATTTTAAGCATCTGTCTTTGGCTCAGGTCATGATCCCAGGGTCCTGGCATCGAGCCTCATGTGGGGCTCCCTGCTCAGAGGGAAGTCTGCTTCTCCCTCTCCCTCTGCCCCTCTGCCCCTCCCCCCCCGCCTCCCATGCTTTCTCTTTCTCGTTCTCTATCAAATAAATTCTTGAAAAAAATACAAAAAGGAAAAAAAATTGATAAATTAAAATTTTTTTTTAAAGATTTTATTTATTTGACAGAGACACAGCGAGAGAGGGAACACAAGCAGGGGGAGTGGGAGAGGGAGAAGAGTCTTCCCATGGAGCAGGGAGCCCGATGCAGGGCTCGATCCCAGGACCCTGGGATCATGACCTGAGCCGAAGGCAGACGCTTAACGACTGAGCCACCCAGGTGCCCTGATACACATTTTTTAAAAAGATTTTATTTATTTGAGAGAGAGAGAGAGAGAATGGGGGAGGAGGGTCAGAGGGAGAAGCAAACTCCCCGCTGAGCGGGGAGCCTGATGTGGACTCTATCCTGGGACTCTGGGATCATGATCTGTGCCGAAGGCAGATGTTTAACTGGCTGAGCCACCCAGGCACCCACAACAGATATAAATTAAAGAATTCATATCCAGAATAAATAAAGAACTCTTCCAATTATTAAGATATAACAGCCCAACAGAACAATGGACAAAGGAGAACAGAAAATTCTTAACATTACTCAAGGCCTCTGTATATGTTGCACATTGCACCAACTCCAGAGTGTGCTTTTCAGAATACAGTGTGAATAGTGCCCTCTAGATTTGCTCAGTGCACAAGCTCTACACTAAAAGATACAATCTTACACTATATGGTTGATGGCCCTGTGAAAATGCAAAGGATATGGGATACCCTTTCACATTCATCAAATTGGCCAAATTAAGTTGTAACATTTAAAAATGGTAGGGAAGGGGCGCCTGGATGGCTCAGTCCTTAGGCGTCTGCCTTCGGCTCAGGTCATGATCCCAGGGTCCTGGGATCGAGCCCCGCATTGGGCTCCCTGCTCAGCGGGAAGCCTGCTTCTCCCTCTCCCACTCCCCCTGCTTGTGTTCCCTCTCTTGCTGTGTCTCTCTGTCAAATAAATAAATAAATAAATAAAATCTTTAAAAAAAAATGGTAGGGAAGATGTGAAATATCTGGAATTATTATAAACTGCTTCTGTGAGTGTAAACTGGTACCATCACATTGGAAAGCAATTTCACAATATCCAGTAAAATTAAAAATGCAGATAACCCATGACCTAGTAAATTCCATGTCTAGGTACATATCCTAGAAATATCCCCACCCATGTACAAGAGACATATCCAAGAATGATCACTGCACCCTTGTTTTCCTAAGCAAAAAATTGGAAACCAGCTAAATGTTCACCAACAGGAGATTGGAGGGGTAACGTGGTATATTCCTATAATGGAATACTATACAGCAGTTTAAAAGAATGCACTAGAGCTATGTATGGTAACATAAATAAATCTCCAAAATGGTGCTGAGGAAGGAAAAAAGCAAGATGCAGAAATATATTCAGCATGTTATCATTTAAAATTTAAAAACATGGGGGGCTCCTGGCTGGCTCAGTCGGTGGAGCGTGCGACTCTCAATCTCGTGATCGTGAGTTCGAGCCCCACATTGGGTGTAGTTTACTTAAAAAAATATATATTTAAAAAATGTAAAACCATGCTAAATAATCGTATGTATTGCTTAAGGATACAAACTTATGTATTGAAAGTATAAACCGGGGTGCCTGGGTGGCTCAGTCCTTAAGTGTCTGCCTTCGGCTCAGGTCACGATCCCAGGGTCCTGGGATCGAGCTCCACATTGAGCTCCCTGCTCGGCGGGAAGCCTGCTTCTCCCTCTCCCATTCCTCCTGCTTGTGTTCCTGCTCTCGCTATCTCTCTCTCTCTGTCAAATAAATAAATAAAATCTTTAAAAAAAAAAGTATAAACCATGTCATTGAGGATGGTGACTACCTAACAGAGGGAGGGGAATAGTATCAAGGAGGCACGGGAGGGGAGTGGTGGTGGTGGTAAATGTGGGGTTTCAAACACAACTAGTCCTGTTTTATTTCTCCAGAAAATAAAAACAAGAAGCAAATACAACAAAATGTTTACTGTTAACTGTATGGTGGGTGTTATTCCTTTTATTGTGTGTGAACTATTTCCTTTTTGTTTCTAAGTTACATCTGCAAGAACAGAGACTGGGTCCTTCCCAAAGAACATACAGGTACCTCCGTTTCTCAATTCCCTTTCTTTCCTCCGCCCAGGAGAGGCTGGCTCCTTGTTCTCTGGCCCTGCACTTGCTGAGGATGCCAAAAATAACCTTGTCCCCCCGTGGGGGAGGAGGCAGGGAACAAGCTTCTTAGTTCCTGCCTTCCTTGTCTCTCTTTTCTAGTATAGTCTAACCTTTAGATTACTCCCTTGAAGCTCCCGTCTTCCCTCTGGCCTCCCAGCCACACACTTTTCCTGTGCTTCTCTACTTGCTCCTAAGCTCTCCATGCCCTCCAGGGCTCCATCCACGCCCCCCTTCTCTTCTCATTCCACCCACGTTCCCTCTGGATGATTTTACCCTGACTCAAGTCCTCAAGGACTTACTAGAAATAGATGCCCCCCCAAATCTCTATCTGCAGCCCATCTCTCCTGACCCCCAAATCAGCCCCTGGAAATACCGCCTCCCCCCCCTCCCGCCCCAGTCCTTATCCCAAGCTAGCACAGAAATCCTAAATTCTGAAACTGAGCCCTGTGTCCCTGGCCTGCAGCTCCTCTCCCCGAGTCCCCTTTCCTGATACATGGCGCCACATTCTGTCCTGTCACCCAGCAGTGACCTGGGAGCATCCTCATTACTACCTCCTCCTCATCCCTTACCTGCAACCAGCCCATCAGCCTTGCTGGTCCCCTCCTATGGCTCCTAACACCAGCATTGTCTGGGCCTCATCATTTCTCTTTGAATTACTCCAGTAACCCCCCAACTGTGATCTCTCCGCCACCACCCCTGCTGTTCCAGCCTCCCTGCCACAGGGGAGAGCAATCCTGCTAAAATGCATTTTCCAGCCCAACACCTTTTTCTCTTAGTCCCTGAATGGAGGAGTCATCAGGAAAAAACTTCTTGGGATGTACAAAGTCCTCCCTGACTTGCCCAAGTTCCTCTCTAGCCCCTCATACTCTGCCAGGCTCCCGTGCCCTGCTCTCTTCTCTGGCCTGTGTATATGGTGATTTGGGCCCAAATATCCTCTCAAACTGTCCCGCACATACACGATTTCTCTTTGCTCGCTAACCCGTAATCCTTCCTTCTGCCTTTGCCTCTTTGCTCAAGCAAACCTGGGTCTGTGAGATCTTCCCGCGCCCCTGTCCCAGTTGGGGTGTTTGACCTCGATCTGAGCCACCCTCACACTGTGCTGTTGCACTGTGAAGGCACTTGCCTGCCTTCCCTATCAGACAAGGAGCAACGAGAGGACCGTCCCCTATCCCTGAACCTCGGGTATATAGCATAATGCCTGGCATAGTGATGGTGTTCAGAAGGCATAGGACTGGTCGACCTGGGGCTGAGAGCCTACTTAAGTGGGAATGCATCTTAACTGTTTGCAGTGGCTGAAACACACTGTGGCCACATGGAGGGCATGGGGCAGTTTTGGGCACCCAGGCACCAGTCCCAAAGGTGGCCTGAGGATCTCCAAGAATTAGAAGGAAGCTGTATCAATTTTTTCTTTCTTTCTTTCTTTCTTTCTTTTTTTTTTTTTAGAGAGTGACTGGAGGGGAGAGAGAGAGGGAGAATCTTAGGCAGACTCCAGACCCAGTGCGGAGCCCTAATGCGGGGCTCCATCTCACAACCCTGAGATCACGACCTGAGCCGAAATCAAGAGTCAGACACTTAACCGACTGAGCTGCCCAGGCGCCCAGGCTGTAACAATTTTCTTAATCTCAAAAGACCCTTCACTAAAAATCTTCATTGGACCAAAGGTTAGAACACTTTAAAAAGTGCATTTAGTTCCCCTTTTCATCTTTATTTCCTTAGGGAGGAAAACACCAATCCTGGTGGTTGACATCAGGGAGGCAAAGCCACAGGAGTTAGGTGGGAGGATCTACATAGGCCTCTGTGATCAACGGGTGTGATTCGTTGCCCCCTGCACAGCTGGAGATGGGCTGTGGCTTCCAGATGTGGGGATGGCGCAGGCAAGCGAACGTGCCAATGGCTGGTATGCAGCAGGAGGCTCCCCAAACACTGGCCCGGTAGGCTTCTCCTAGGGACAGTCTCTCGTGTTGATTAGCAAACGCCCTGGGAATCAGGATCAGCAAACTGAAGGGTCACTTATGAGCTGAAATACCAAGGCTGGCATTCCCTGTGTGCCAGGCAGGCCGCCCTCCCCACACCCGTGTTGTCCATGATCTCATCGTCTCCCTGTGACCCTCCAGCTGTGGGAGTGGTGCCCTCATTTCAAAAGTGAGGACATGGACACTCTGCGAATGTATTGACCTATCCGAGATCACACCACCAGTACATCCTGGACCCAGAGTTCTGACTCAGGCCAATGGCCAAAATCCATCCTTGTTCTGCTAGACCAGAGGATACGCACTGAAGGCCTGGGTCTCTACGTGGCCCCCAGACATGTATGTAACAATCCAACTTTCCTGCTTCTCCTGAAAAAATTCTTAAGATCTGATGACAATCAGTTGGAACAAAATAATGGCTCTTCACTGGACAAGGAATACGCTTCTCAGTTCACTCCACCTACTTTAAGTTTTCTACTCCTGGAAATACTTGGGTTTGCAACCCCTGCACCACAGTTTCTGCACCATCCTTTATTTTAGAACAGAATTCCTTCAAAGCATATGCAAACAACATACTAACCCATGTGGGCCTTCATCTTTTGTGAAGGACGCCAAGAGGTGGGAGACACCGTCTGGTCGGCCCGTGTCAGCACAGGTGAGTGGGCGCTGTCGTCCGGAGCCTGGTTGAGACCGTGCTGCCACTCTGTCGCCCCGAAGCCTAGATTCTCCCGCTGCCAGCTGGTTTCTCTGCCTGGCAGTTACGGACGGGCTAAGACAGAAGGGTGTTCACAATGGCGCTGGATAAACGGAAGAACAAAAAGTGTGGCATGAAAATATCAGCTAAGGGGCACCTGGCTGGCTCAGTCGGTGGAGCATGGGACTCTTGATCCCAGGGTTGTGAGTTCGAGTCCCGTGTTGGTCTTAGAGATTATTTGAAATTTTAAAAAAATTATATAAAAAAAAGAAAAAGGAAATACCAGCTGAAAAGGTACTCACTGGAGGTCAAAATAGTCCACGGTCATAGCAACAAAAAAGGAATCGGGTGAAATCTTGGCGGCGATGAGGGAATATACCTCGAGAGGAGCTCTTTTGTCTCAATTAACAGAATCTAATTCAACCAAGACAGGGTGAACTGGATTGAGCGTGCACCAATTGTTGAACAAAGCTTCGGGTGCCCGCAGCAGAACTTCTCAGAGATCTCCTGAGGTTGCACAGAAAGGTCTTGTTGAACTGAAGGAAGATGCTGGGAATGGGCTCTGTTATCCTGCTCTGTTGACAGGTTGGTTTCACCACGAAGGGGCCCACCGTACCTCTCCCCATGGAGACATTGCTGGGTTTCAATGCGCTTTTCATTCTCTCGGCTGCCTGAGCAAATAGCCATCACTGTTTCCATTGTGAGCTCTTCTCCTCTTGGAGCCAAGCCCAAGTTCAGGGAACATGTGCTTGAGACCAACATTTGGCAGCCTGGGTCCCCACTGGGAGTGACTCTCTGTCTTTGCCTTTTTCCTCTTAAGACACTTTGTTGAATTTGGAGATTGAAACACAGTACTGAACATGCTTAGTGCTAAAAGCTGGTTTCTACCTCCTGCTGGCTCACTTGTATAAGGGACAAAAAATCCACACCCAAATTCAGAACCCAAGTTACTAGCTACGACAAGAATTATTTCCATCTCTCTTGTCACCAACATGACTGAGGCCATATGTATCTCAAAGCATCAATGCACTCAGGTTCCTGGAGAAAATTTCTCTTTGCATTATTGACGCAATTAAGGATTTTTATGAGAAATCCTACATCACAGTTGAGAAAACCAAGCATCCTAATTGCTGGGACCTCATTTGGTAGAAAAGGTGACAGGTTAGAAGTCAGATTACTTTCCCCACATCCACATATCAAGGAGGGGCAGAGTTGGTACTAGAACATAATTACTTGAATATCCTGATCAAAGTTTATTCTACAATACCAAATAACAGGACTAGGGTTTGTTTGTTTTTACATTTTTAAGTTGAGGTATAATGACATACAATAGAATGCACAGATCTTCAGTGTAGAGTTTAATAAATTTTGACAAATGTTTACACCCTTGTAATCAACACTTCCATCAAAACGAGTATTTCCATAATCCTGGAAGTCCCCTTAGGCCTTTTTCCAATCAACCCTCATCCCCCATTCCCCACCAGGCAACAACTACTCTTTGATTTCTATCCCCCTAGACTAGTTTTGGGGCCCCGGTTTTAAGAACTAAAAATTGAACGCATGCAACCTTGCCTGCAGCCGTGAAGCATGTCTCTGCAGATTTTCCTCCCCTTTTTGGACCACAAGTACCACTTAAGATTTGTTTTGGATCCATGTGGACAGCCTTCCAGGAAGTCAGTCTTAACCACAGTACAGACACATTTAGATTTAAACGGATTTACGTTTTACAAGACTTGAAGGCCAACTATGATTCCTCAGCATGTGGTACAAAAAGAACGCTTCTTTCTGGAAAATCAAGTTTTCTTCAACATAACTGCTTTCTTGGCTCTTTCTGTGTCCCACCTCTCCTTCAGGATGGCTGCCTTTGCATCTATGGGAAGAACTGCCCGAGCCCTTGCAAGCGAGCACATGTGTACACTTTCTACTGAGAAGCCGCTTCCTAGTGCCCGTCACCTTCCTGCTGTGCGGGGCCTCCTCTTCCCAGCTCATCTGGCTTCCCGACCCAGCCTCCCAAGAGGACAGGCATAGTTGAAAATCTAACGGTGTCCTCATAGCCACTTAACTAGCTTGCAAGGAAACTGGGTTTTAGAAAGTGGAAAAGTTGGGCGAAGGCTTGCTCGGAACACTGTCTCCAAGCCAACAAAGGTTGCCAAGGTCCAGGTGCAGGCTGCTTTCCACTAGCCACAGACACAACCAAATCAGACGGGGCCTGCTTCTCTTCCAAGCAGCCAGGACGGGTCATTTTCTCCGTAGTAGCTTCCTTTCCCTAGACAGTGAGCTAATGCTTGGCACCAGCAAACTCCATAAAACGAGGCAGTTAGCCCTGTGCTTTCAGGCAGAAATGACTGCATGGAATATATGTATACACACAATTATTTCAATCAAGCCGCATGTTAAAAATTCTAAAGAAAAAGAATAAAAACTAGGCGCCCACAGACATAACATTAGAATCCACTTGTGAACCCAGAACAAAGAAGCAACGCTGGAAACGTACACGCCCCTCAGGAGCCAAACTTCAGAAGACGGTCTGTTAGATGAGTCTGTGGAATTACAAGCAGAGCTGCCTAAAATAGGTTGGAGAGTCTCTCTTCCCTATATGATGTCACTTCTGGGTATTTCCTGGGGTTTTGACTGTTTAAAATAGACTTTTTCTCATTTTCTAAATTTCTAGAACAAGCACGAGGATATTAACATGGTTCAAAATTTTAAAATAACAAAATATAAGGGGTATTCGGTGAGAAGTCTCCCTCCCGCTCCTGGGCCCTCCCCATGGGCCCTGCCTTTGTATCGAGTCAGAGATAGTTTCGCATATACAAGCAAAATACAGAGGTAAACTTCTCATCCTTCTTTTTTATTGAAATGGAATGTACTAATGCTGTCCTGCATTTTGCTTTTTCTTTTTTTTTTTCTACTCACTGTATTTAGAAACAGAACCTTGAAGATGGATTTCAATAAAGAAAAATTATATGTTCATTTACCTGTTGACCCAGCAAATCCCACTTCTAAGAATCCATCCAAAAGATACCCTGGCGAAAACACAAAATACTGTATGGAGACTATTCAGAGAGCATTTCAAAAAGAATGAATGAAATGTCCACTAACAACTAATAAAAATGGCTGGTCAGTGCTGGGCCAAGGGACAAACAGCGGAGGGAGAGGACGGGAGACCTCTTTGAATGTACCTTGTTTTTCCCCTGAGTTTTTACTGGTTTTAACTTTGGAATCATCTAAATATTTTACATAATTTTTTGAAAAGCCACCCCCTGCCAAAAAAAAAAAAAAAAGCAAAATGAAACAGTTAACTGTGTGTAGATTTGGAGCAGTAACTACAAGGGAGTGATTTCAAGTGACTTTATTTATTTTTAAAGATTTTACTTATTTATTTCAGAGAGAGAGCAGGAGCAGGGGGAGGGGCAGACGCAGAGGGAGAAGCAGACTCCCCGCTGAGCAGGGAGCCCGATGCGGCTCGGATTGCCAGGACCCTGGGATCATGACCTGAGCTGAAGGCAGACGCTTAACGACTGAGCCCCCCGGGCGCCACCCCCCTCAAGTGACTTTAAAACACAATCCCTCCATGAGGGTTTCTCCACCTCAGCACTCCTGACATTTTGGGCTAGATCACTGAGGTTATGGGGTGTGGGCTGCGCAAGCAGCGCGTCAGCAGCACCCGAGGTCCGGCTGGCAGCACTCTGCCTGTACGGTCACCCACATCGCTGGAAGCATTAAGTGCCATGTGTGCAAGTCCACTGGGAGAGAGTTTGAAAATGTAGGAGGAGAGGACATGCTGGCCCACAAGGAGCTCTTCCTTCTGACAGAGAAGCACCAGAGTTGGTCAGGAGGCAGAGGGAGCGAGGACATGTGGGCCAGATGTGTTATCATAAGGGGGAAGGGCGGGATGGGGCAGGGTAAGCAGACTTGGGATTGGCTAGTTTGACTCATTTCAGTGGTGTCTGAGGCACAAGGGCTGTCCCTGGTTTTCTGGCACCTGGACCTGGGGTGGAGAGTGGCCCAGAGTGTGAGAGCCCCACACAGCAGGTGGCTGGGCTATGAGCTCTGGAGTGTGTGGTCGGAATCTTTTACTATCTCTGGGAGTTGGCTAGACTCCTAGGGGCGGTCTCTTGAGGGTAAGTGAGGCCCCAGATGTCAAAGCATCAGGCACACATGGTTAATACAGGGAGGACAACTGGAGTCTTGCATCTGTTTTCTCCTGGACTTAGCCTGGGTGCCTTTTCTCTTTGCCAACTTTTTAGTCTGTACCCTTTCACTGAAATAAACAGTAACTACAACAGCTTTGCTGCATTCTGTGAGGCTGTCCACTGATTCATCAAACCTGAGTGTGGTCTTGGAGATCCCTGACTCAGCTGCTAAAACCATTAGGTGAAAGGATGACAGGGAACTTCACGGTGGGACAGACAAGGCTGCCACCACTGAACCCCCTGCTCAGGCACTGAGCGTGGAGCAACCAGATGTTCCTCTTTATATTATGCAACACAAGTATGCAGAATGACCTAATAAGTTGTTTTTTTTTTGTAAGATTTTATTCATTTATTTGAGAGAGAGAGAGAGAGAGCACGAGCTGGGGGTAGGGGCAGAAGGAGAGGGAGAGGGTGAAGCAGACTCCTGGTTGAGCAAGGAGCCTGATGTGGGACTCAAGCCTAGGACCCTGGGAGCATGACCTGAGCCAAAGGCAGGTGCTTAACTGACTGAGCCACCCAGGCATCCCCACCTAAGAAGTTTTCATGTCAAATCAGCTGAACCTGAATCTGACCAAGCCTCTACACGTAACCGCAAATTTGGAGGAAATATGGGGAAAGAGGAAACTGTTAAACAACACTGGGAGGGGCGCCTGGGTGGTTCAGTTGGTTAAGCGACTGCCTTCGGCTCAGGTCATGATCCTGGAGTCCCGGGATCGAGTCCCGCATCGGGCTCCCTGCTCAGCAGGGAGTCTGCTTCTCCCTCTGACCCTCCCCCCTCTCATGTGCTCTCTCTCTCTCTCTCTCATTCTCGCTCTCTCAAATGAATAAATAAAATCTTTAAAAAAAAAAAAACCACTGGGAGGGAATAGGCAGCCAAATCTAGCAAGTGAGCTATTACCCAGGACAAATGACCCATTTGTTAAACATAAGAAGGAAAGTGAAGTGTTACATATTTAGTGAGAGAAGAGACAAATCAATCATTGTGTGGAACTTTTTTTTGGATCCTAAGTTGAACCAATCAGTAGTCAAAAGGCATTTTTGAAACAACAGGGGAAAAGCAAACACAGAGTGCAAATTAGGTATTAAGGAATTGCTGTTAATTTTATTGGGTGAAATAGGATGGTTAGGATTTGCTTTAGAAAGCTCCAAGAAGGGGCGCCTGGGTGGCTCAGTTGTTAAGCGTCTGCCTTCGGCTCAGGTCACGATTCCAGGGTCCTGGGATCGAGCCCCGCATTGGGCTCCTTGCTCTGCGGGAGGCGGAGGCCTGCTTCTCCCTCTCCCACTCCCCCTACTTGTGTTCCTGCTCTCGCTCGCTCTCTCTGTCAAATAAATAAATAAAATCTTTAAAAAAAAAAAAGAAAGAAAGAAAGCTCCAAGAAAAACAACTGGAGGGGGCAGGGGAAAAACAGATCAGGTAACAACAGCATGAAGCCAGCGGTTGATAAGTCCTGGGGATGTGTACATGGGGGTTCACTGCACTGTTTTCTATTTTTGTGTCCATTTAAAATTTTCTACAACACGTTTTAAAAGGATTAGAAAAAAAGTGAATTTAAAAATTAGAAGCATCTGGGGCACCTGGGTGGCTCAGATAGTTAAGCGTCTGCCTTCTGCTCGGGTCATGATCTCCAGGTCTTGGGATCAAGCCCCAGGTCAGGCTCCCTGGCTCAGCGGGGAGTCTGCTTCTCCCTCTCCCCCTGCCACTTCCCCTGCTCATGGTCTCTCTCTGTATCTCTCTGTCTCAAATGAATAAATAAAAGTCTTTAAAAAAAATTTAAAAATAAAAATTAGAAGCATCCACCCAAAATCCTAGAGAACACAGGCAGCAACCTCAGCGATCTTGGCCGCAGCAACTTCTTGCTAGACATGTCTCCAAAGGCAAGGGAAACAAAGCAAAAATGAACTATTGGGACTTGACATCAAGATAAAAAGCTTTTGTACAGCAAAGAAAATAGTCGACAAAACAAAAAAAAACCAACAGGATGGGAGAAGATACTTGCAAATGTCTTATCAGATAAAGCACTAGTATCCAAAATCTATAAAGAACTTATCAAACTCAACACCCAAAGAACAAAAAAATCCAATCAAAAAATGGGTAGAAGACGTGAACAGACATTTCTGCAAAGAAGACATCCAAATGGCCAACAGACACATGAAAAAGTGCTCAATATCACTCAGCATGAGGGAAATACAAATCAAAACCTCAATGAGATACCGCCTTACAGCAGTCAGAATGGCTAAAATTAACAAGTCAGAAAATGACACATGTTGACGAGGATGCCGAGAAAGGGGAACCCTCCTACACTGTCGGTGGGAATGCAAGCTGGTGCAGCCACTCTGGAAAACAGTACGGAGGTTCCTCAAAAAGTTGAAAATAGAGCTACCCTATGACCCAGCAATTGCACTACTGGGTATTTACCCCAAAGATACAAATGTAGTGATCTGAAGGGGCACCTGCACCCCAATATATATAGCAGCAATGTCCACAATAGCCAAACTATGGAAAGATCCCAGATGTCCATCAAGAGATGAATGGATAAAGATGTGGTATATATACACAATGGACTACTACTCATCTACCAAAAAAATGAAATCCTAACCACTTGTAACAATGTGGATGGCACTAGAGGGTATTATGCTAAGCGAAATAAGTCAATCAGAGAAAGACAACGATCATGTGATTTTACTCCTATGTGGAATTTAAGAAACAAAACAGAGGATCATGGGGGAAGGGAGGGAAAAATAAAACAAGACGAAATCAGAAAGAGAGACAAACCATAAGAGACTGTTAACTCTAGGAAACAAACTGAGGGTTGCTGGAGGGAGGGTGGGAGGGATGGGGTAACTGGTGATGGGCATTAAGGAGGGCATGTGATGTAATGAGCACTGGGTATTTATAAGACTGATGAGGGGCACCTGGGTGGCTCAGTTGGTTGGGCTCAGGTCATGATCCTGGAGTACTGGGATCAGGCACCTCACTGGGCCCCCCGCTAAGGGGGGAGCCTGCTTCTCCCTCTGCCCCTCACCCTGTTCTTGCTCTCTCTTTTAAATAAATAAATAAAATATTAAAAAAAAGACTGATCAATCACTGAACTCTACCTCTGAAACTAATAATACACTATATGTTAATTGAATTTAAATAAAAAAATAAAAATTAGAAGCAGTTACATGTTCTAATTAAATGTATGAAATTTGATAACCTGCCAATATTTCAGAGAGGTGATTTTTAAGGCATAGGTGAGGTTAGGGCGCCTGGGTGGCTCAGTTGGTTAAGGCATAGGTGAGGTTATAAGGGTTTTAAGAGATTAAAGTAAAATGCAGGAAGTTTGATGTCTGAGCACCCCTTTCAGGTCTTGAGAAAACAGGTGGAGCCCAAGGTGAAGCTGCCTTGTATATGAAGCTTTCAGGATTTTCCCAGTTTTTGCTCTGAGGTCTAAATGTAGGGGTGGTTTTTGTGTTTAGGGTTTTTTTTGGGGTATTGATTTGACAAATTTACCATAAACCTTCAGAACAAAAAGACATTACCCTCCTGACATTCTCATACAAATCTTTATCCTTTAAATAGTATCTCGTAAGACACAGAGAAGCACAATCTGTGGATAAAAGCTCCTGCTGGTTGTTACCTTAACTGCCTTCATAAACATGGGATTTGGGGTCAGGCAAAAAAATCTCCCCAATTAAAGCAGCATATGGGAGAGCCTGGCCTTCAGGGAGTGGTGCTTTTGCCTTTCTTTCCTGCTATCTACAAAGATTTCTTGGGGCGCCTGGTGACTCAGTTGGTTAAGCATCCGACTCTTGGTTTCAGCTCAGGTCATGATCTCGTGGCTGTGGGAACGAGCCCCATGTCGGGCTCTGTGCTCA
Organism: Eumetopias jubatus; assembly: GCF_037043125.1. Taxonomy (NCBI): domain Eukaryota; kingdom Metazoa; phylum Chordata; class Mammalia; order Carnivora; family Otariidae; genus Eumetopias; species Eumetopias jubatus. Next base: position 28,577,936 of record NW_028274816.1, read on the forward strand.
GTGCAGAGTCTGCTTCAAATTCTCTCTCCCCACCTCTCTCTCTCTCACTCTCCTTCAGATAAATAAAATCTTCAAATAAAAAAATAAAAAATTTCTTATGAAAAAATTCAAGGATAATTTGTTAGGACAAACATGTATTACTTCTGTCATTAAAAAAAAATTTTAAGAACGTATGTTCACACACAAATTGGTACAAGAAGGTTCATAGCAGCACTATTCACAATAGCCAAAAAGTGGAAACCACCCAAGTGCCCATCAACTGATGACTGGATAAATAAGATGTGATACATCCATACACTGGATGTTACTTTTATTCCATAGAAAGGAATATAGTACCGATTTGTGCTACTGATTCGCGCTATCACATCATGAATCTTGAAAACATTACGTTAACTGAGAGAAGCCAGTCACAAAAGACCACATATTCTATGATTCCATTTATATGAAATGTTCAGAATAGGCAAATCCCTAGAGACAGAAAGTAGGCCACTGGTTGCTCTAGGGCTGGGGTGGGGGTGGGATTGAGGGAAAATGGGGAGTGGCTGCAAATGGGTACTCTACTGGGTTGATGGGTGTCCCCTCCCCCATTTATAACAAAAATGCTCTAAAATTGATTGTGGTGATGGTTGTACAACTCTGTGGATATATTAAAAGCCACTAAATTGTATAGTTTAAATGGGTAAATTGTATGGAATGTAAATTATATTCCAATAAAGCTGTTATTAAAAAAACATTCAAAGCTATACAAAAATGACAGGGCACCTGGCTGGCTCAGTCATTGGAGTGCATGACTCTTGATCTCGGGGTTTTGAGTTTGAGCCCCACGTTGGGTGCAGAGATTACTTAAAAATAAAATCTTAAGGAGGTGGGGGGATGGGGTAATGGGGATGGGCATTGAGGGCACACCTGATGTAATGAGCACTGGGTATTCTCTGCAACTGATGAATCACTAAAATCTACCTCTGAAACTAATAATACAGGATATGTTAACTAAAATGAATTAAAATAAAAAATAAAAATAAAAATCTTAAAAAAATATATACTATACAAAAATGCTGAAAAAATATACTATACAAAAATGCTGAAGAACTTTGAGAAGGATCTTGAATAATCCCAACAGGGAGAAAGTCCCTTTATGTCAGTAATTTAGGGTGTGGAGAGGTTGAGAGTTAAATATCAGATGTTGGTTATAACAGGACGGGTTGCTAGGTCTGCTGCTGATCTGCTATACGGACTGTTGGCCTTTTAGACAGAACTCTTTCAGTTGAAAGCCACAGAAAATCTACTCAAGCAGGCTTAACCAAAACAACAATACAATTTTATCTCACATACTTGGAGTCCAGGGTGGGCACTGGCATCCGGACAAGGTCACGGGAGCAGATTTTGGTTTCCTTCGTTCTTGCCTTCATTCTCAAGCTGCCCGTCTCTGTGTGGTGGCCCTTACAGTTCCTGGTACAAGAGGAGACTCTTTCTTGCTAGCTCTCACACAGTTCCGGGACTGTCCAGGGCTGGCTCCCATTCCTACAGCCAGGGAGTAAGGTTTGCTTCAACCAAGTCCCATGGGTAGAGCAGGATAGGGTGGCTCCCCTAAGGAAGAAAGGCTGGGTATACAAAACATGTCTACTACGCCAAAGGAAGCTCTAAAACTTGCAGAGATTTGAACATCATCTCAGCCCCATAAATACTTGCCAAATCAATGTAGGAACACAAAATGGAGCTACTGCAGAGTCCTTTTAAAGCATCACGTTCCAAATTCTTTTTCCGTATTTTAGAGAAGCAATAACACACAAGTTAGGACAGATGCCAAGGTCATCAGCCAGATGCCATTTTAGCAGAGGGAGCTACTTCAATCAAGGATAGATTGTTCCACGATCCAGAATTCTGTCCGAAGAGACAGGTCACTCTGGTAGATGGCAGACCTTTTCTTTTTTTTTTTTTTTTCTGACTCGGCCTCAAGAAAAGCTAAGGCTTGTCTAGCACAAAGGAAGCAGCAGTCCAGTATGGACAGCTGGAAAACACTCTGCTACCAACAAGCTTGTTGCAGTTTGCCCTTCTTATTTGAACTGGTGATAATCTGGTGGGTTTCTGATCCAAGATCCAAAGGCCTGCTTTCGGAGCACACTCCAGGCTTCCTGGTAAGCAGATGCGGCCTCCTTGTATTCGTGGTACGTCTCCAGCTTCCGCATCCTAATGCACACACACCAGCAAGCACACAGGTTCTCAGTGATCAGCTCAGCATGGTGGCCAACTGAGCTAGGAGCCGGACAGATTTCTAACCAGAGACCTAGGAAGAGACCTAGGAACGGGAAGATTTTGATATGCTTTCCTACACCAACTCTCTCTCCATTGTAGGAAATTCACCAGAAAGCAACATGGATTGAAACAGGTGATAATAAACAATGCTAGTCTTGTCTGCTCCTGGTGGAATCAGATAAAACAGGAATAGCTACTTTTTGGTTTAAGTGTTCTGGGAGATGGCTTACTGCAAATAAGTCCCCTTCCCTATAAGACTCATGGATGCCCCCTAGGTCTACCTATGACGGACCCTCCAAACTCCCATTCTGTCTCAATAACTAGCTGAACTGTTTCTACCCACACACCAATCTGGACAAAATTCTTGCTTCCTTGACCAACATTAGTTATGCTTCTGTCCTTCTCCCAGGTCCTGAACTTTGACCCACCCTCAGCCTGAGCGCGCATCAGAATGTGTAGTGACCCCTTAACAAAGTACCCCCCACACCCCACCGAGAACAGACTGATCTCAAGAAAAGACATTTCCTGTCCACCTGTACCCCTCACACTGACTGCGCATCCCATGTCCCCTGCCCAGTTCTTCCTAGGCTTGCTGACCACTCCCCAGAAAGGAAGACTCCTACCCGCCCGCCCTAGAGGCTTATAAACCATACGACCTCCGTGTCCTTGCTTTGGCATCAGTCCTGCTGTAGCTGTAACAGCCCCTCTCTAACTGCAATGATCCTTCTGAATAAAGTCTCCCCTGACCTCAGTTCAGATTTGTTTTCACTGACACACAAAATGTCTGGAACCCCCTGGTTAGTTTGATTCATTTTTCCAGACAAAAAATGAGCAAACAGACCACTGACCAAACTGACTGCAGGGCATCATTACTGACTGCAGTATGCACGGTGGTAGTAACCAGGGGACAGCTTCTTCACAGAGAAGTTTCTAGCAATACCTTACCTTCCCCACGGCTATATGATAAAGAATTTGGCAGGTCTTGTTGCCAGTTGCTTCAGGGAACCACCTCACCCTCTCAATTTCCCCGGGGGTAGGAATGTCTTTGTTCTTCATGGTGGACCCCTCTGACCACACCTGAATTTACACTTAAAGAGGTAACTCCTGGTGGGCCTGAGACAGATCAGGATGGGGCTGGCCATGCCAGAAAGACTAACCAGAGTCCAGTGGGGCCTGTGCTATCAGTCTGCCCTCCTGACCTGAGGGGGAGATGGTGCATGAGTTCAGTCACATCACGTGGCCAACTATTCAGTCAGGCTGACGTAATGAAACCACAGTAAAACCTCCGTACACCGAAACTTGGGTCCCCCTTCTGGCTAGTGATACACAGTGATGTGCTGAGGGGGTGGTGACACATCCTGAGGACACAGATTGTGTTTGGGACCTTCTCAGACCTTGCCCTACATGTCCCTTCTTTTAGCTGGTCCTGATTCATATTCTTTACAATACAAAGTAATTGTTCAGTATAATGCTTTCCTATATACATGAGTTGTTCCAGAGAACAACTGAACCTAAGAAGGTAGTGGGAACCCCCCAGTTTGGAGGTGGTGGTCAGAAGTGTGAACAGCTTGCGTCTGTGTAGGAAGTGAGGGCAATGACCTTGGGTATTAGTGTCTGAACTGCCCCCACCCACCTGCCCCCGGAGCAGTTTTAGAGTTCTCTATGCTCCTGCTTGGGAGCAATTTCAATCGTGAAGCTGCAGCTCACAACCAGTGATGTGAACAAAAGAGAAAGAGAAGAGAGTGACGTTCCTAGCAGACTCTACTGCTCCCCACACACTCATGTATCCGCCTCGCTCTCCCTCTGGAGGAGGGTGAAAGGAGAGCCTGGAATGGGCCAAGCCCCAATACCCCCCTCCAGGCCTCTGTAACTCTGCACCACTAGGCCACCCACCCTGCACACCTCAGATCTGCGTTTGCAATCAAGGCCCCGGGGAGAGAGGAGCCCACGGGTGGTAGTTAAGTGCCCACGGACTCCTGCCAAAGCTTCCTGCCATTCGTAAGCCAGAATTAACCCACAAAGCTTCCTAAAGATGAAACAACATGGGTCCACAGCGTCACCTGAGGGAGTCTGGCCACTTGTCCTCTGAAATACTGCTTAGCAGTCTCTGAAATGATCTAAAGAGTTCCACTTTGCTGATTCGGGATCTGTGTGGAAACAGATGACAAAGAGGATTTATTAGAAGTGTTTAACATGTACCAGCCCCTATCAGAGATGCCAGGCTTCACACGGAGCTTTCTTAGGTTTGAACGCACCAGAGCCCCCATTTCCACCTGTTCTTCACATGCAGAATATCGAAGATCTGATTTGGGTGAAGAGAAAAAAAGGAATCTCATCTTAAGAAGTGTCATCGGAGGGGGGGCATCTGGGTGGCTCAGTCATTAAGCGTCTGCCTTCGGCTCAGGTCATGATCCCAGGGTCCTGGGATCGAGCCCCACATCGGGCTCCCTGCTCCGCAGGAAGCCTGCTTCTACCTCTCCCACTCCCCCTGCTTGTGTTCCCTCTCTCGCTGTCTCTCTCTGTCAAATAAATAAATAAAATCTTAAAAAAAAAAAAAAGTGTCACCAGGGGGAGCCTGTGTGGCCAGTCGTCAAGCGTCTGCCTTCGGCTTAGGTCATAATCCTGGGGTCCTGGGATCAAGCCCCGCATCGGGCTCTCTGCTTGGCGGGAAGCCTGCTTGCTTATCCCTCTCCCACTCCCCCTGCTTGTGTTCCCTCTCTCGCTGTCTCTCTCTCTGTCAAATAAATAAATAAAATCTTAAAAAAGAAAAAATGTGCCATCAGCAGTGAAATCATCAAGGGGACAGGCTCAAGTGGGGTAAAGACAGAGGTGGCTTTACTAAGCTCCCCCAAGACACCTACCAGCCACACCAGGCTACCTCTTTTCCAGGGAGCTGGCCTTGTGGGTAATACTGCTCAAGACACTGCAATGGTTTCAGACTCGAGTGCCACTCCCTGTGTGAACTGCGGTCATAAAGTCCACTCGGACGAGCGCTGGACTGACTCTCCTCTGGGCACTGTGGGCCTTTGAGGCCAGTCCTTTGCTTCTACCATGAAGCTTCATGCAGGCCATAGTTTGGAACATCAGGGGAAGTGAGTGTGGCCAGTCCACCTGGCCACCAGCCCATCGGGGCCTTCCTGCTTTTGCCCATCCATGCCATCCAAGCCTCCTTTCCCTCCCTTACACAGTTCACGAGCAGATTTAGAGTACGGAAGCGTGTGTGCCAACAAGGGGTGGTCTCCTCTTTATACAGCACAGCCTTCGCCGTGCTCACAGACTGTATCATCAGCTTGGACACTATGGCCAAACGGGGATATGGGAAATAGGGAAGTGTCCGGTCTGTCAAAAAGTTCCCTCACCTGGCTGACACCTAGGCTACTTAGCCCTCACAAGCTGCTCCCCATGGGTCTTAACTGAGCTCGAGTGGCAACTGGCACTTGGGAATATACGGTTCCTTTAACATTAAAAAACAAACAAACAAAAAACCCAAAGCCAAAAAACTAATGAAACTTATTTTGTTACCAGATTAAAGGAGAAATGTAATATAATTGTAAGAAACTCCCTCTCTTTCTCAAATAAATAAATAAAATCTTAAAAAATAAAAAAAAAGGGGGGCGCGTGGGTGGCTCGGTTAAGCGCCAATTCCTGATTTCGGCTCAGGTCATGGTCTCAGGGTTGGGAGATCAAGCCCCGTGTCGGGCTCCATGCTCAGTGCGGAGTCTGCTTGTCCCTAACCCTCTGTTCCTCCCCCTGCTCGTGCTCTACCTCTCCCTCTCTCAAATAAATAAATAAAATCTTTTTTAAAAATTGTGAGAAAAAACACTCAGAGAAGCATTTGTTAGAGTTCCTAGAGGACTAGGAAAGACAGTATTTACGTTCAAAAAGGGTGTCTATAAAAAGCTGCAGGCAATTCATGTCCTTAAAATCAAGAATAAGATAAGGGCCCTGCTTTTATACAATGTTACACAGAAGACTCTGGCCAGTAAGACAAGAAATAAACGGTGTAAGGATTAAAATACAAAAACCAAAGTCATTATTTGCCGATGTTTGTGACATTGTCAGTTCTAGCCACGACAGTAAGTCAAGAAAAAAATTAATTAATTAAAGGAATGGTGGGTTGGAAAGGAAATACTATTTGCAAAAGATCGTTTACATTGAAAAAAAATGCAAAAGGATTTCCAGATAAATTAGGATAATAATAAGAGTGAACAAGGTTGCTGGATACAAACATTAACTGCAACAGGGAAAAACAAAAAACTAACAGCAGTGACCAGAAAATGAAGTAAAAAGAAATTACTTAAAATAGCATCGTGGTAGCTAACCTCCAAGATGGTGATTATTTTTTAAAGATCTATTTATTTCAGAGAGAGGAGGAGAGAGTATGCACGGACGTGCACACACACACAACCCAACACGGGGCTCAATCCCAGGACCCTGAGACCATGACCTGAGCTGAAATCGAGTCAGCTACTCAACCAACTGAGCCACCCAGGTGCCCCATGGCGATTTTTTTAAATTGATGTAGAGTTGACTTACAATATTATATTAGTTTCGGGTGTATAACGTAGTGATTTTACAATTACATATGTTAGGAAATGCTCATCACAGTAAGCATAGTTACCTTCTGTCACCACACGAAGTTATTACAGTATTATTGACTGTACCCCCCATGCTGTACCCTTCATCCCCATGACTTACTTATTTTATAACTGGAAGTCTGTCCTTTTTTTTTTTAACATTTATTTGAGAGAGAGAGAGAGAGAGAGAGAGAGAGAGAGAGTACAAATTGGGGGAGGGGCAGAGGGAGAAGCAGGCTCCCAGAGGAGCAGGGAGCCTGATGTGGGGCTTGATCCCGGGACCCTGAGATCATGCATGACCCGAGCCGAAGGCAGAAGCTTCAGCAACCGAGCCACCCAGGCGCCCCCTGGAAGTCTGTCCTTCTTAATCCCTTTCATCTCTTCTCACCCATCCCCTCCCTCCCCTCCCCTCTGGTAACCACCAGTTTGTTCTCATATTTCTGAGTCTGTTTCATCATTTTAGGAGACGGGACCACACACCTTATTGCTCAGGAAGCCTAGAGAGTCTTACAGACTCAACATTTCCATTGCCCACCTCACCCACCCACAATCAGCAAAATAAATCAGCAAAAATAAACTAAGTGTCTTGCCCAGACACTCGCGCTTCCCCTTGAAACGCTGAGAGGTGAGTCCCTGAAACTTTTGCTACAGCCCAGGGGCCACTGATGTGCAACTATGCAAAATGTCTGGCTTTATTTTTACAGAGCATTAATGAAGCATCCACCAAAACAAGAAACCTTAGCAATCAACCATGCCCATCTGGAGCCGGAGATGGCTCCACATCAAGGTTTGTTAAAGAAACACATCACTTAAACCACACTGGAAGGAGCCCTAAAGGACTCGATTTACTACCAACATTGTAGAGAAATGTCAAGGCCTCCAGGGTCCCTGTAAGAAGCCATCAGCGGGAGCTTAACAGCTTCTTGAGACCAGTTCTGTAAATGGTTCCAACATTCTTCCTTCTGGAGGAACAAATAGGCCTTTCTCATATCAATGTTTTCGGCCTAAGTCAATGGCCTTGTGAGTAATGCTAAGGTATTATACCTATAAAGACAAAAGGGGGATGCTGGGAACCTCTCCTCTGCTGAAAAAAAGAGCTCCCTCCAGAGAAATAAGACCTTTTTAAGTTCTATTCAACAGCAGAACAGAGTGACCATTCTAGTAATTCCTCCGTCAACGAGACCTACTCAATAGTAACCACTCAGGTCATCTATGGAGCACAACAATCATCCACAGCCATCCTGGCAGCCGCCACTCTCCAAGAAGCCCTGGTTCCTTTCAGCAGCAAGGATTACACTCTTGGATACTAGGTTCTTCCTGGTGAGGTCGTTAACATTGCTGGTTGGTGCATCAAAGAGCCAGGAAAGCTATACACACATGTATAATTTCTTAAAAATTATACATTTACATTGTTTTTTTTAAGATTTATTTGAGAGAGAGAGAAGAGGAAGACTAAGAGGGAGAAGGAGACCCCTGCTGAGCAGGGAGCCCAACACAGGGCTCGATCCCAGGACCCTGGGATCATGACCTGAGTGGAAGGCAGATGCTTAACCGACTGAGCCACTGAGGCGCTCCTACATTGGTATTCTTAATCTGGCCATATCTTTAACAAACTCAGATGCACTTAGGTGTCTTTTTTTTTTTTTTTTAATCCCTCATCCTTTTCTTTTATAATCCAATAAGGCATGTAATGATCTCTCCGGGATGCTCTGGGACGGGAAGAGAATTTGACACTTAAGAGTAAAATGAAGCTTCTTGAAAATGAGGGTCTTTTACCTGGTGTCTGTTATTATTGCATTGTGTGTAAAAGAACACAAGGACTTAAATGAAATATTTTCTTTTCCTATTGCATTAGTATATTAAATGTCTCTAACATCACAGTCCGTGTTCATATTCCCCACAGTTCTAAAGAAGGTGGTCCCAGGATGCCAGCACGAGGGAATGAGCAATGAAAAACCCTGTGAGTCTTTAGAACAGAAGAAACTGACTCTTCCACAGAGTATGAAGCTTCTCTGGGCAAAGGAAGGAGAAATCAATCTTGACAAGGTGTTTGCTGCAAGCCTGCACCACATTCACTGGCACTTCTCACCACATTCATGGGTGACTCATACTTTTAGTTCCCCTTGCTCTACATGTGAGGAAACGGAGGCTCAGAGAGGTAATGTGCCCAAGGTCACACCCTGGGGAGAAAGCGAACCAGGAATTAAATGTCAGTCTCTTGAACCGTAAAGCTTCTGCTCTTTCCCCGCTCCACTTCCTCCCGGTACGGAGTGTCTGCCTTCTAAACAGAGAGACATCTACAACCTGTCAGAGGCCTCAGATCGTCTACTCCAACATCCTCATTTGACAGAGACGCACGTGCGGAGGCCCGGAGAGCAACTGGCCTGTCCAGAGTCACGTGGATAACTGGAGACAGAGCGAGTGTGGGAACGTGAAGTGCTTCCAGTCAACAGAGAGCACCAACATATTGGGACAAGCCGGAAGAACAGCACTACAGGAATTTGAAAAGAGGATGGTAATTGTGAGCCAGAAGGCAGGGGTAGATGAGCTGAGCTTTGAAGGTAAAAGAGGGCATGGATTCCTAGGCAAGAAGAGCACTGGTACCCGAGCAAAGAGCAAAGCACAAACCGCAGCCACAGTCAGCTGAGTGGGGCTGCTGCTTGCCTGTGCGCAGAGCCAGGACTTTGCAGGAAATGTGGTCCCTGTGAAGGTACGACCCGCCCTGCCCACACACCCTGGTCTGTGGCTAAAAGCTAGTCCCCTGAGAGACGTAAACAGTGGCCCGAAGTTCAGAGGCGCTTGGGGAGGAAATGATCCAAAATCTCCACCCCTAATTTTGTAACTATCACTCACTCTGCAGACTAGACCATTTCAACCCTGGTTAGTGGCTGCGAAGAACAAAACTTTCTTTTTTAAAGTCTAAAGAATCATGGAACACTACATCAAATACTGTATGGTGACTAACATAATAATAAAAAAAAAGACACTTAAAAAAAATAGTCTAAAGACATGTAAGTTGTTACTGTTGTCTATGTTGAGGCCAGCAAATAAGCATATCAAAAAGAAACAAATCCACCTGTAAACTTTAATTACAACTTTTTATGAGAAAATAGTAAAGAGATGGAAAAACAACTCAGAGTGAAAAGAACTACAGTTGACCTTTGAATGACATGGCTTTGAATTGCACAGGGCCCACTTACACAGGATTTTTTCCAATAAATACAGTATTGTAAATGTATTTTCCTTATAATTTTTTAAAGATTTTATTTATTTATTTGAGAGAGAGAGTACAAGCAGGGGGGAGGGCAGAGGGAGAGGGAGAAGCAGACTCCCTGCTGAGCAGGTAACCAGATGCGGGGGCTCGATGCCAGGACTCTGGGATCATGATCTGGAGCCACCCAGGCACCCTCCTTGTAATTTTTTAAATAACACTTTCTTTTCTCTAGTTTACTTTATGGTGAGAATATAGTATGTAAGGAGAAGCCTGGGTGGCTCAGTCAGTTAAGTGTCTGACTCTTGATTTCTTCTCAGGTCATGATCTCAGGGTCGTGCGATGGAGCCCCACAACGGGCTCCACCTGGGTGTGGAGCCTGCTTAAGATGCTCTCTCCCTCTCCCTCTGTCCCTCCCCCCAACTCATGCACGTGCGTGCACTCTCTCTCAAAAAAAAAAAAAAAATACGGGGGGCGCCTGGGTGGCTCAGTCGTTAAGCGTCTGCCTTCGGCTCAGGTCACGATCCCAGGGTCCTGGGATCGAGCCCCACATCGGGCTCCCTGCTCGGCGGGAAGCCTGCTTCTCCTTCTCCCACTCCCCCTGCTTGTGTTCCCTCTCTTGCTGTGTCTCTGTCAAAAACAAAATCTTTAAAAAAAAATACGGTATACAATACATACAGCATATGAAATATATGTTAATCAACTGTTTATGCTATCAGTAAGGCTTCTAGTCAAGAGCAGGCTGTTAGTGGTTAAGGTTTTGAGAAATCAAAAGTTATACATGGATTTTCAAATGCAAGGGGTGTCAGCGCCCCTAAACCTTCCACTGTTCAAGGGTTAACTGTACCTGTAAATGGTGGGATCCTATAAAAGTCACTCAGGGGCAGCTCACTGACCCAAGATGTAAATGCCTTTGGTGGAGAGGCCATTCCCCGGCAGCCCCTCCCACCCTCAGGCGATTAAAGACTACGGGGAAGGAAAAGCAGAGTGGGATCATCTGAACAGTTGGAAAAAGAAAAACCAGTGAGGCGAATGCATGAACTTCAAATACAAAGGGAGTCCCGTGTCCAGCAGACTACATGCTCTACATTTCAGTAAAAGCCAATCTGAAGATGAAAAATCCTGCTTTCATGGTGCCCTTTTTGCCAGTCCAATCACTGTGGAGCTTCACAAATGATTCTTGGGTTCCAAGCTTGACCTAATGAAACCAGAATCCCTAGTGGTAAAGCCCAAGAAAGTGTTCTTTTCAAAATCTTCCAGGGGGAAGAACAGTCTTTCCAAAAAAATGGTGGCAGGACAACTGGATATCCCCACGCAAAAGAATGAAGTTGAACCCCTTCCTCATGCCTTATAGAAAAGTTAACTCAAAATGGGTCAAAGTCATAAACCTAAGAACTAAAACTATAAAACTATGAGAAGAAAACTGAGCAAATCTTTGTGACGTTGAATCAGGCAATGGTTTCTTACCTGTGACACTAAAAGCATAAACCATCAAAGAAAAAAAGATAAAACTGACTGACTTCATCAAAATTTAAAACTTTTGTGCTTTAAAGGACCCTTTCAAAAAGTGAAAAGACAACCCACAGAACTGCAGAAAATATGTTCAAATATGTATGTGATAAAAGACTAGCATCCAGATTATATAAAGAAATCTTTCAATTCAACAATAAAAAGATAAATAAACCAAGTTTAAGAACATGAAAAGGGATCAGAATAGATATTTCTCCGAAGAAGATATACAGATAGCTCGTAAGGATATGAAAAAAATGCTCAACATCCAAAGAAGCTCGAACAGTTATCAGGGAAAGGCACATCAAAATCACAATGGGATAGCACATCACACCCACTAGGGTGGCTACAACCAAAAAGACAGACAAGGGCGCCTGGGTGGCTCCGTTGGTTAAGCGACTGCCTTCGGCTCAGCTCATGATCCTGGAGTCCCTGGATCCAGTCCTGCAACGGGCTCCCTGCTCGGCGGGGAGTCTGCTTCTCCCTCTGACCCTCCCCCCTCTCATGTGCTCTTTCTCTCATTCTCTCTCTCTCTCAAATAAATAAAATCTTTAAAAAAAAAAAGACAGACAATAATGAGTGTGGTAAAGGATGTAGGATAATTGAGACTCATACATTGCTGGTAGGAGTTTAAAATGGTGCAGGTGCTGTGGCAAACAGTTTGGCAATTCCTCAAAAAAGAAAAAAAAACCCAAGGTTATCACAGGACTCAGCAGTTCCACGCCAAGGTATACCCAAGAGAATTGAAAACATATGTCCACCTAAAAGGTCATTATATAAAAATTTGCAGCAGCACCAGTTCTAATAGCACGCAAGTGAAATAAACCAAATGTCCATCGAGAAGAATGGATAAACAAAAAGCAGTAGTCAGATCCACACAATGGTATACAGGAATGAAGGACTGATACATGTTACAACAGGGATGAGCCTTGAAAACCTTATGCTAAGGGGCGCCTGAGTGGCTCAGTCGTTAAGTGTCTGCCTTCGGCTCAGGTCATGATCCCGGGGTCCTGGGATCGAGCCCCACATCGGGCTCCCTGCTCCAAGGGAAGCCTGCTTCTCCCTCTCCCTCTCCCCCTGCTTGTGTTCCCTCTCTCGCGGTCTCTGTCAAAATGAATAAATAAAATCTTAAAAAAAAAAAAAAAAAACCCTTATGCTAAGTAAAATAAGCCACATACCATATGATTTCATGTAGTGAAATGTCTAGAGTGGACAAATCCACAGAGACAGAAAGCCGATTCATGGATGTCAGGGGCTGGAGTAGAGCCTAGGGAATGACTGCTAACAGGTGCAAGGTTTCTTTCTGGGGTGATGAAGATGTTCTGGAATTAGATAGTGGTAAAGGGTGCCTGCACAACCACCATCTCCTTCTGCCCCATTATGGTTGTACCTGGCCTGGAGGCACCTGATTGCTTTCTTTGTTGTTCCCTGCGGAAAACCATTGGTAGTGACATCCAGCGGCTGCTCAGGAACTGCACTCCAGCTGATGGCTACGAAAAAAAAAGATTTTGGAGTTAAAACTGTTCAGTTTCCCGTGAACGTCAGAAGTGTTTTCACAAAAATATTTCCCTCTCTATCCAGATCAGAGTCAGTGGCTGCCACTCCGATGCTTGGCCTCCAGAATATAGTAATATTAAAGTGGTTCATCATTCATCATCTTCATTAGAAGACCTAATAACCACTAAGCCCTTATTATATGCTGGGCACACAGTCAATGCATGAAACAGGATTTCTCATTTAATCCTCATAACAATCCTAATAAGGAAATGACGTATTTTTTTTATCATAGGCATACTCTTATAACCCTCATTTCCTCTTTCACTCCTCGCCCCTGGTAACATCAGTTTGTTCTCTACAGTTAAAGGGTCTGTTTCTTGGGGCGCCTGGGTGGCTCACTTAGTTAAGCATCTGCCTTCGGCTCAGGTCATGATCCCTGGGGCCTGGGATCGAGTCCCACATTAGGCTCCCTGCTCGGCAGGGAGTCTGCTTCTCCCTCTCCCTCTGCATCTCCCCCTGCTTGTGCACACTCTCTCTTATGAATAAATAAAATCTAAAAAAAAAAAGTCTGTTTCTTGGTTTGTGTCTTTTTTCCCTTTGATAGTTTTGTTTCCTAAATTCTACATATGAGTGAGATAATATGGTATGTCTTTCTCTGACTTATTTTGCTTAGCATAATACACTCTAGCTGCATCCACATTGTTCCAAATGGCAAGATTTCATTTTCTTCTACGGCTGAGCAATAGTCCACTGTGTATATACACCACATCTCCTTTACCTATTCATCAGTTGATGTGAACTTGGGCTGCTTCCATATCTTGGCTATTGTAAATAATGCTGCAATAAACGCAGGAGTGCATGTATTCCTCTGAGTGTTTTTGTACTTTTAGGGTAAATACCCTGTAGTGCAATTACTAGATCATAGGGCAGTTTTAATTTTTTGAAGAACCTCCAAACTGTTTTCCACAGTGGCTGCACCAGTTTGCATTCCCACCAACAACAGTACAAGGAGGTTCCTTTTTCTTCACATCCTTGCCAACACTTGTTTCTTGTGTTGATTTTAGCCATTGTGACAGGCGTGAGGTGATATCTCATTGTGGTTTTTATTTGCATTTCCCCAATGATGAGTGATGTTGATCATCTTCTCATGTGTCTGTTAGCCATCTGGATGTCTTCTTTGAGGAAATGTCTGTTCAGGCCTTTTGCCCATTTTACTAATTGGACTAAATGTTTAAAAAATGATATTCTTATCTGAAGACGAAGAACCTCAGGCTAAGGCAGGATGAGAAAGTTGCTCGAGCATGAACCTGCCTCATGGTGGTCAAGCTTACATTACTGATGACTCAGGTAACAAGCTGCCTTCCTGCTGGATGGATGCAACCCCTCCCAGGCCACTCCACCGTCTGGGGAAAAGTTACTCCAGGGCAAGCGGAACGCAAATACCTTACCTGCACCACAAGGAACAAGTCGGCCGGGGCCATCAGCCCTTTTTGCCTGCACCGCACAGCGGCTCTGTTCAAACAGGAAACCTGACTGCTCTATTTTCACTTCCTGAACTCCAAAGCCTTTGGGTAGCGCTGAGACGTTCCGACACCTAAATGTGAGGGAAAATGCACTCAGTTCAGGCACGCTCCTCAAGGAACACAGTGTGTAGGCCCGTGGACCCCTTCAACACACCTGAGTCTCGGTGAGAGGGTGTGACAGAACAGAATCAAGATCATATGAGCCTTACAGCCGGAGGAAGATCCCTTCCTATCTCTCTGAAGTGAAAACGATGAGCTGAGTCACCGCCTCTCAGTGACTTCAGGGACTCTAAACTCCAGTCCTGCTACTGGCTTTGAAAGATTTCAAACCCTTAAACAGAAATATTAATTTGTTGGCATCTGTTTCCTAGGGAATCCTCCAAACACACCAGAAACCAAGACTCTCCTATAATATAAAAGCTTCGTTTTTCCCTCTTGGGTCTTTCATACCATCTAGAGGCCAACATGACACTGCTCTGGAACCAAATGGACAGCAGCTATAAAGCCTCAGAATAGGGAAAGCAGGGAAAACACAGAAAGTGTCTTGGACAAAGGGGTGCTTTCGTTGAAAACATCTTATTGGGATATAGTGGATACCACATAATTCATCCATTTTAAGTGAATAATTCAAGGGTTTTTTGTTTGTTTTTTTACTATATTCACAGAATTGTGCCACTCTCACCACAATCTAAGTTTATCACCTTTCACCCCTGATAAGAAACCCTGCACCCATCAGCAGTCACTCCCCACACCCTTCTCCAGCACCCACCAATCTACTTCTGGATTTGCCCATTTTGGACATTTCACACCATCAAATCATACACTATGCCGCTCCTGCCACTTAGCACAGAGCTTTCAAGGCTCATCCGTGTCGTAGCTTGAGCCAGGCTTCGCTCCTTTTTGGGGCTGATAACCCAGTTTAACAGTCTATCACCTTTCATTTATCCAGTCACCAGCTGATGCACATCTGGGCTGTTTCACTTTGTGGCTCTTGTGACTGATACTGCTAAACATTCACGTACAAGTTTTTATGTGGATGCACATTTTCATTTCTCCTGGGTACACCCCCCTGGAGTGGAATTAGTGGGTGTGCTCCCTGGATTCGGCCTCGGGAGCACTGCATCCGACACGACAGGCCTCCCCTGGCCATGGCCTCACTCTGCCCTCATTTACCACAGCCTTAACTGGGCTTGGCTGCCCTTCTTTAGGAAGACACATTTGAGTGATCATCCTTTGTCTTTAATCTTTTAAAGACAATGACGTTGATGGTTTTTAAAAATTACAGTAGTGATATATATTACAGAAAAATTAAAAAACAGAGTAACCACAAAGAAGAAAAAAAACACCCATAAATATCACAACTCAGAGATAATCATACCAATGTCTTGGTGTATATCCTCCCACAATTTTTTTTCTATGTGCATATTATACTTTAAAACCAACATGAACTCATCATAATCTTTTAACTTGCTCTTTAAAAATTATGAGCATCTTTCCAGGTCAAACATTCGTTGATATCAGCTTTAACAAAAATCACCTAATCTACTGTTGGTCATTTCACTGGTTTTCTTTTCTTTCTTAAACATGACTACACACAAAGCTAAACGTTTGAGCGCCTTCTTAATTATTTCCTTAGGACAAATGCCTAGCAATGGAACCACTGATCAAAACGTATGGATGTCTTAACGGCTCTTTGGATATCCTCTCAGACTGCTTCTTGGAGAGGCTCTTCCGGCTTCGACCTCCCTCCCTGCTCACCTCCCAGTCAGAGCTCTCTGCATGGCCTCCTGGCTGTATGGGCACCTCCCAATCACCACGGCTGACAGGTAGACGGGCTCTTCTAGAAGGTGCATCAACAGTGCCCCCTGGCATCCGAGGACATTCCACCGGGCCAGCTTGTCACTGCAGGACAGGGAGCAAGTCCGGTCTCCCCGGCCGGGCTTCACTCGGAGCAGTCCCACCTGGTGATATGCAGCACCAGGCTTCCCCGAGTCTCCAGCTTCTCCTGGCACACATTTGGCTCCGGTTCTATGAACGTCCACCACTTTGGCACCACTGGGGGCCATTCCGGTGACAGCGGCCAGTTCCTCTGCAGTAAGATGAGAGCCACTGACACTTGGTGGGACTGGGCCACTTTCCTGATGGCCAAAACTCTGATGGTGGGCCACACTGTCAGGAATCCCAGGCTCATGCCTCATCTTTTTGGTCACAGGACTACCCAGGTCTTCACATTTCTTTTTATCTTCAGGATCTTCCAGATCACCACTGGCTTCTACTGATGGGTTATTGGCCCAATCTCTATGGACAGGACAGCAGGGCTGATCTTCAAACTCAAGCATTGGAATGATGGAGGCATCCCCACCTGCAAGAGAAGGAACCCCTTAAAAACCAGTGGTTCTTAAAGTGAGGCCCCCGGACCAGCCACATCAACATCCTTTAGGAACTTGTTAGAAATGCAAATTCTTGGAACTCACAGTGGACCTGCTGAGTCTGAAACTCTGGAGGTGGTCCGCAGCAGTGTGTATTTTAACAAGCTCTCCAGGTCATTCTGATGACAGGAGAACCACTGTATGAAACAAAGTTTAATTCTATTTTCTTAGCTGACCTGAGATGAATTAGGAACACTTGCCCAAACTTCCTGAGTAAGAATCCTTTGTGGCTCTATCCTACCTAGACCCAGTGAGTTAGAAACTCTGCAGTGGGGAGGATCTGGAAAGCAGAATACTTTAACAAAGATCCCAGGTAATTCTCATCACAGGAAGTTTTGGAAACACTAGCTTAGACCAGGGTTTGTCAATATTCCTAGTATTGACATTTTGGGCCAGATGATTCTTTGCTTGGGGGCTATCCTTTACATCAAAGGATGGTTAGCTAGCAGCTCCCTGGTCTCTACCTACTAGGTACCAATAGCACCCCCCAGTCTGACCATCAAAAATGTCTCCAGGGGCGCCTGGGTGGCTCAGTTGTTAAGCGTCTACCTTCGGCTCAAGTCATGATCCCAGTCCTGGGATCGAGCCCCGCATCGGGCTCCCTGCTCCGCGGGAGGCCTGCTTCTCCCTCTCCCTCTCCCCCTGCTTGTGTTCCCTCTCTCACTGTGTCTCTGTCAAATAAATAAGTAAAATCTTTAAAAAAAAAAAAAAGTCTCCAGATGTTGCTAAATGTCCCCTGAGAAGCAAAACTGTCCTGAGTTGAGAACCCTTGGTTTACAATGAGCAGTTTCCCAAGTGCATTTTGTGGAATGTTATCCCGTGAGATGCTTTGGAAAACAAAAGTGGGAGGTTGATTTCATGGTTAAATATTTGGTAAAAATGTTCCCAATTTCCCCATTTTGGAGATATATGTGCATATCTTCACAGTAAAGACTCTGCAGTGAATTATACAAGTGGTGTTTCCCTGTGCTGGGTTAGAGATTTCTAACCTAACTCTGTGCTTAAACAGAGTAACAGAAAACCAGAGGTTAGTAAAAAGCACAGCTTCCCCTTGAGAAGGGAGCTACTTCTTCAAACACTAACCTAGTGTGTTGCTTTTCTAAAGTGTGTAAATAATACATCTGTAGTCTTTTATAACCTAAGAGTGGGAAAGGCAAGAGATGGAGAAGGGGGACTGTTGCCAGAGAGGCTGGCTGGTGGAGTTCCAGAGACCTCACAAGGTGACAGTGACTTTGGAGAACTGACTCGGGCCCACCTCCCACTCCGAAGGCTCGGAGATTTGATCCAGACAGATGCCTAAATCTAGAGGCTGACTCATGCTAATAAAACTCACAAGTAAGAGTCTGAAGCAGCTAACCCAGGCACCAAATTATCAATTAGTAATGAGGACTAAAGGCAAAGGGAGATGGACAGACACGTTCTCCAGGTAATGTTCTTTCCTCCTGCAGACAAACCATGCATGGGCATCACAGTTCACAAGATGACCCATCAGCCCAGGGCAGTTAGGTCAGTAGTTCTAGATTTTGATTTCACAGACCAGTAAAATTTCCAGATTTTATGATCAACAGAGGGGGTGATCAATTTTGTATTCCATCAAGCAAGATCTTTAAAAATCCTAATTACCACTACTTATTTTTTTTCTCTAATTACCACTATTTAAAATAAAAAGACAAAAATCTCATAACCTTTCCATGGAAAGAAATTAGCTTTTTGAAAAACTCACTATAGTCCTGATTTTTCCCATTTGGCTATGGACCAGCCTGTAGACCAGATTTATGTGGTCTAATTAGTTGGTCAGGCTAGCTGTGATCCACAGATCTATCTCTCTCCAGCATAAGCTACACCCGCCATTGGATCAGCCAAGTCCTGGCTATTCCAAGTGTGGTCCACAGGCCAACACCACTGACATCATGGGGACTTGGTTAGAAATGCAGAACCTTAGGCTTCATCCCAGACCTAATGAATTTGAATCCACATTTTATTAAGATCTGTGGGTGATTCATACGCATAATACAGTTTGAGAAGCACCGAGTTAGGAAACATCCTTTTTTGGACCAGGTTATCTGCTGCTAATAAGAAAGCACGGATGAGTCCTGCCTATCTCTGTATATAATTTTTCTGGCCTTTGATTCAACCAATTCTTTTCTGATAGACTCATTCTTCCTTAAGCTACATTATATTTCTGATTTGAATTATGATCAAGTCTTGACAGCTCTTCTGTCTCTTCGGAGCAAGTAGTACCTATATCTGCTCTAACTGCATGTATTAGTTTTAAAGTTTAATATTTACAGGACAATATTATATCCTTACTTCAAAGGTTTTAGGGTAAGGAAATTTTACTACCATACCTGAGCTGCTGTCTAAAAGGAATAGAAATTATTCTCCATTTTCAAGACAAAAATACAGTGGTCACCCCTAGGCTATGTCTGGTCGTCCTGCCTGATGCAATCACAGCACCCGAACATCCCCTTATAACTCATAAAAATTTAACTGATCATGACTAGATCCACATTCCAGAAAGGATTCTATGAGGCTAAGCAAGGGATCAGTCTTACTCACTGCTATATACCCAATGTCATACTGTACCTGACAAGCAGTAGAAAATATCTGTTGAATGAATGAACAGAATGAGTTTCAGCATAAATCACTATAGAACTCAGGGCTTTGGACTTCTAAGCCCAATTGCTGGTTTCAGACCTTGTGGGGTTTCACCTTGAAGCTTCCCAATCCTGATTGGGAATCGAGAACTGCAATGTCGTTCCTTGATGGAGAAGTGATCAGGCCCCGTGGCCTGTTCAGAAAAAGGCACTGTCCACTGTTTGCAGCTACACTGCAGCCAGAAGAGCTTTTTTGAGAAATATATCTATGGATAAGAGGACATAAGTAAGTAGACAACGTAACATTAATCCAAAGGCTTGACTATACTTACAGGGTGTATGGCTGGAGAAAAACACAAACAAGAGGTCTGGTCTGAGTTTCCACAGCCCTCTCTGAGTTCCAGGGACAAAGATGCTATCCTCCTTCAGGGCGGCTGCCAAGTGGAGCTGATGGAGAAGGTACCTAATGGGGCACAAGGTGTTATCAGAATGAACAGCCAATCTCTGCAGTGAAGGGAAAGACTCTGGCTGGTTGATGACTTTCTAAGAGTTACTGCAGACCGATGGGACTGGCAGTGATTTGGAATTACGAGAATGATCTAGACCAGTGATTCTCAAAGTGTGGCCTTTGAACCAGCATCATCTGGAATTTGTTAGAAATGCAACTTCTCAGGTCCCACCCCCGACCTGCTGAATCGGAATCTCCGGGGGAAAGCCCAGCAATCTGGTTTTTTCATAAATGTAGGTAATTCTGATGCGCATCAAGCACGAGAACCACGGTCTAGACCAGGGCTATTCAAAGTGTAGTTCACAAACCCACATCATCAATGTTACTTGAGAGCTTATTAGAAATGCAAATTCCGGGGCTCCCCATGGCAGGCTAAGTCACATTCTCTGGGGATGTGCCTTTACCTTTGGAAACTCCTCCTGGCTATGACCTCAGCATGGCTATCATTGAGGATGTCTCCTATGGCAAAGACAGGACACTAGTGAAGACATACAGAACCTGGAAAGGCCCTGTTTCCTAGCAGTAGAACGCAGCGGTTTCCCCCGGCAGCCAGGACGGCCATGTAGCTCCTGGAGGGCTGTCAGGAAGTACTGCAATCGCTGATGGCAATGCAGGGGTTCCTCAACTCAGCACTACTGACATTTTGGGTTAGAAAATTCTTTGTTGTGAGGCTCTGTCCTGTGGAAGGTAGGATGTTTAGTAGCATTCCTGGCCTCCAACACCAGAGGCAGGAAGTATAGTATCGCCCTCCCCTGAGCTGTGGCAACCAAAAATGAATCCAGCCACTACCAAACATCCCCTGGGGGACAAAAATGTCCCCATAGCTGAGAACGACTGATTTATCGGAAAATAGCTGGAGGAAAGGGATCCAAGTCTTTAGTACCCTGACATCACACCTGAGCTTGGGGAGATACAATTCCATCAAATTCAATCCACAGTGGTCCTGGCACACAGAAGGCAAGGCTGGGAAAAGGAAAGCAAACTTGGGAAGGAATCTGCTAACTGGATGCAGGAGGTGAAGATGCCAGATCTCTAAGGGATTTCCACAGTCTTTTCGGTGCCCAAATCTCCATCTAATTCGAGATTGCTTTTGGGGGGGCTTTGGACCTAATGGGAAGCAGTTAAGTCCAGGGAACTTTTGTTTTGCCCATGAAAATACTAGCCAACTTCCAATCTATGCAGAAAGCATGTTCCTGGTGGCCTTTGCCTCCACTGTGTATTCTGATTCATAAAATGAGTTCTGTCCCTCCCACTGGAGTGACGGGGGAATGGGAAGGTCAGCCACCTCAGTGATGTGGCCCCCCACTTTTTAAAAAATATTTTATTTATTTATTTGACAGAGGGAGACACAGTGAGAGAGGGAACACAAGCAGGGGGAGTGGGAGAGGGAGAAGCAGGCTCCCCGCTGAGCAGGGAGCCCGATGCGGGGCTCGATCCCAGGACCGTGGGATCATGACCTGAGCCAAAGGCAGACACTTAACTGACTGAGCCACCCAGGCACCCCTGATGTGGCCCCTTTAACAGGAAGAGAGGAAAGGACAAAATGCAGGGTGGTTTCCAAAGCTCCCTAGACAGGCGTTGTTTAAACCCTACCCGGGCTTACCGCTCTTCCTCATTTTGGACTGGCCTATGCATTTCGTTCCTGTTCCCATTGAGACAACTTCCTTTGTCACTGAGAGGAAAAGAACCAATCATTAAGTGAGCTCTTATAATGTAAATGGTCCCCAGCTCTCAGGTTTCACATGCGCACTCCTCCAGAGCATTCCTATAGGCTGACCCAACCCAGGGCTGTGGTTCAAGCACCGCCAGCTCCCACCACAAGTACTGCCCACCACTGCAGCTGACACCAGCCAGGACTGTCCCTGCCCGGCCATGAACAATTCCCCTACCATCTCTGACAGGGGGAGGGGAGCGTTGGGAGGTGAACCTTGTGCTCGTCTGTTAGTGCCGCCGCAGGCCTGGTCAGCTGCAGGTTTTATCTTCACCACAGCTGCTAATAACGTCCACTCACGGTTGGGCTCAGGCTTCCCCTGCTTGGGCAGCCTGCTCCTATAGTGCTCGTAACACAGCTGGGCAATCTCATCTGCGGTCCACATGGTCTGAGTTAGTGCTGAGCCTGATCAAAAACCACAGCCATCAGAAGTACAGAAAAGAGAACCAACGCAAGATGCTACAACTCTTGCCCAGGTGCTGCAACAGGCTTTCAGGGTAGCCTGACTGCATTCATTCAGAGGTTTTTCTACCTCATTTTCTTCTATTACTTCCCTGTCCCCTCTCCCCCACTCTTTTTTTTTAAAGTAGGCTCCATACCCAGCGTGGAGCCCCACGCAGGGCCTGAACTTGTGACCCTGAGATCAAGACCTGAGCTGAGATCAAGAGTTGGAGGCTTAACCCACTCGAGCCACCCAAGCGCCCCTCCCCTTTTCATTTTTAAGGAAAGATCAACGTCCCAGATTCCACCAACCCCAGAAGACACCCTATTTCTTAAAGCTGTTTCTTTTTAAATGTTGGACATTTGACATATATCTAATGAATCTGAACCTACTACTCAAAAATAAAAGTGCATGAGAGGAAAGTATCCTTGCTACTCCAATTTTCATTTGGAAGTAGCATGTCAGGTACTGCAGACCTCAGCTGCCTTTGGGCAGACTCTAACCATATAAGGTTTATCTTTCTGGGCAGATGGTCTTCTTTTCCATCCTTTCAGACCTTTCATTTTTCTCTTCTCCGACTTTCTCCTAGAAGACTGACTCTTTATCTCCCACTAATAAATCTCCACTGATGACCCCCATCAAGAAAATAACGCTTTAATTTCTCCTATAATGTTTTAAGAGGCAGGTAGGAGAAGTGACAAAACCCAGAGCTTTCTCATCAGTCGAGCGTTCTCCTCAAAGGATTTTTGTGCTGGAGTTACCCTTTCTGTGTTCTAATCCTGACTTTGCTACCAACTGGGTAGATTACCTAACCTCTCTGTTTCTGTTTCTTTATCAGTTAAAACAGGGTAACAGTAGTATTTAATCTATGGGTTATTGTGAGGACTAAGTTATATAAAAAGCAACTTCTACAACGTGAAGCACTGTTAATGTAAACCATGATTAATATTCCAAAAAAAGGAACATTTCATGTTCCTGATTGTCTTGAGCTCCTTGGGGAGCAAGGGAGCTGCAATGGCAACGTAAAGCCAACGAATAAAAAACCATTAAGCAGACCAGACCTGAGAGGCTACTTCACTAGAAACTCTTCTATTCTTGTCCCTATGCTCACTCAGTGATTTCATTTGGACTCAAACGTATGAAAAGCTTCTTAGCAGAATGAGATCATATGGTGATGGATACAGCTCAGCATTTTTTGTTGTTGTTTTAAAAAAGGCTTTACTGAGTCCCAATGCATGCAGCTTCTGAAAACTGCTATTTCTACAATAAGCCTCCAGCATTGAGTTAAATTAATTAAACAAGGAGGCCATTAGATTGATGCGGCTCTAATGCTATGGTGGCCTATGTAAGCAAACCACGATCTAAGTCTGTACATGCCTCTAAGTTAAAAAAGCAAAACGTGGGGCGCCTACGTGGCTCAGTTGGTTAAGTAACTGCCTTCAGCTCAGGTCATGATCCCGGGGTCCTGGGATGGAGCCCCGCATCGCTTCTCCCTCTGCCTCTGCCTGCCACTCCCCCTGCTTGTGCTCTCTCTGTATCAAATAAATAAATAAAATCTTAAAAAAAAAAAAAAAAGCAAAACGCTAAGGATAACCAATCACAAACAGCCAACCCAGGCTTAAACTTTTGCCAACCAAGTAATTTCCTTTCTTGCTGCACTCTGTTTTTTTTTTTTCTTATTTTAAAGATTTTATTTATTTATTTGACAGAGAGAGAGAGACAGCGAGAGCAGGAACACAAGCAGGGGGAGTGGGAGAGGGAGAAGCAGGCTTCCTGCAGAGCAAGGAGCCCGATGTGGGACTCGATCCCAGGACCCTGAGATCATGTCCTGAGCCGAAGGCAGATGCTTAACGACTGAGCCACCCAGGCGCCCTCTTGCTGCACTCTTTGTAAGTCTCTCCCCTAGCTCTGATCTGCAGTGTTCCTAACCACTTTTGGTTTGGTGCTAACTGGAATTTATTTTCGCCCTCCCCCCAAAACTTAAAATTTTTAATATGCCTCAATTTATCTTTTAAGAGTTCTAGTGTGGAGGCCTGCTGCTGCAATAAATGGTCATGCTAAATCAGACCACAGTGATGGAAAACCAGAATCTGGCCAGAACTGACATAAACTGTGACTTTAAAGTCAGAAAACCAGGGGGTCATGTATCCCTCCAAGCAAAAGAAAAGCATGGGAGATCCTAGAATCCTCTATTTGGAAAGGATCTTCCCCTCTCATTTCAAGGCATCAACGTGAAATTAAGCCAGAGGCACATACCATGAACCACAATTGCCAGGGAAGACAGCACTTGCCAAAAGTAACGTTGACTCCCTACGATGATGCAGCCCAGAACTATTCCATCCTCTCATTCACGTAGCTGTCTGGGTGAGCGTGCACAGGAGCTGCAATGAATCAATGTTTTGCTCAACTAGGTCCACTAAAATCCAAATCTCCAAATCCACTCTCTCTTAGGTCTTGAGTAACTTCATATGAAACAACAGCTCGGTTAAACAGGCATTTCTTTGCCCACAAGACCGTATGTTGCAATACTTGCAAAAAGAGTTTAAGAACCCACTTCCTTTTCAAACAGAAGTTAAGGCAGGTCGGCTGCCAGGGTAGAAAAGGCTTTGGCCTTAGCACCGCCCCCCCCCCCCACCAGCCGCACCCCCTTCTCGGAAGACTCTAGAGCCGGGGTGGAGCCCGGTCGGCCAGTTACCTGACAGGCTCTAGGCTCGTGAAACAGCGGCAACCTGCGCGCCTGCCTCCTCGGGTGGCGCGGACGCTGCTGCGGGGCCATAAGTCCCGCGCCCGCCCGCGGCGGATACTGGCACTTCCGGGAAACGGGACGCGCGCCGGGGGAGGCACGGTCCTTCACACACAAAAGACAGCATTGGCAGCTCACCCAGCTCACCCAGCAGCCTTGGGGCCCACCCACCCCCCACTTGCACGCCCTCGGCCGCCTCCCGGACGCTCCCCTCCCACCTCCAAAGTGTGCGCCCTCCGTGGGAGCGAGGAGAATAGCCATAAATGGCGGACGTGACGTCACAAAGAGGCTGGTCTTTCAGGCCCCGCCCCCAAAGGCGCGCAGTGCACGCTGGCCCTCGTAGTCCTTCTGGGCAAGTGGTCCTGTGGAAGCTTGACTCCTTCGTAAGATGATTCAAATAGCAGATTGAGGTCGTATCTTGGAATACTAGTCTGAATTTCTGTCTAAAACAGCGCTGTCCCACAGAAATAAAATTTAAGCCCGATAATGTAATTTAAAATTTTCTGGTAGCTATATTTTATTTATTTATTTTTAAAGATTGTATTTATTTGAGAGAGAAAGAAAGAGAGCAAGAGACAGCACGAGCGGGGAGGAGAGGGAGAAACAGACTCTCCAAGGGGATGAAGAGCCCGACCCTGGGCTCCATCCCAGTACCCTGGGATCATGACCTGAGCTGAAGGCAGACGCTTAACCGAGGAGCCACTCAGGCGCCCCTACATTTTAAAAAGTGAAAAGAAATAGTGAAATTAATTGTAATCCTATATTTTATTTAGCCTAGTGTGTCCAAAGTCTTATCATTTCAGCGTGTAACCAATATTTAAAAAAACCGAGATATTTTACACTGTTTTTTTCATACTTAAGTTTAAGAAATCTGGTGTGTGTTTTACACTTACTATACAACCTAATGTGGACCAGCCACATTTCAAATGCTCAATAGCCACATGTGGCTAGTGGCTGCTATATTGGATAGTGTGGGTCTAAAACCTTCAGGTTGCCAGGAACAGTAGTATAGCTTGTCTGGATAATTCAGGAGCCTGTGCCATCCAGCAGTTGTATACCTCAGTTCCTAAAGATGAGAAATTCATTTTTCTTCTTGGCACCCCTCAAAAGTTAGAGGAGACAGGAGTGCAGCTTACTTGACCCCATCCTTCTCTCTAGTTCAGAGGAAAAGGGCCACAGGCCACCTCCAAGGCTAAGGACCCTGCTCGTCATTCCTTTCTCTCCAACATCTTTAATCTGCAACTGCCTCCCTTTTATGCCTTTAAAGAGGCACCGATCGGGGCACCTGGGTGGCTCAGTCGTTAAGCATCTGCCTTTGGCCCAGTCCTAGGGATGGGCTCCCTGCTCAGTGGGAGGCCCGCTTCTCCCTTCCCCACTTCCCCTGCTTGTGTTCCCTCTCTCGCTGTGTCTCTTTCTGTCAAATAAAAACTTAATCTTAAAAAAAATAAAGAGGGGCGCCTGGGTGGCTCAGTTGGTTAAGCGTCTGCCTTCGGCTCAGGTCACGATCCCAGGGTCCTGGGATTGAGCCCCACATTGGGCTTCCTGCTCAGCGGGAAGCCTGCTTCTCCCTCTCCCACTCTCCCTGCTTGTGTTCCCTCTCTTGGTGTGTCTCTCTCTGTTAAATAAATAAATAAAATCTTTAAAAAAAATAAATAAAGAGGCACTCATCCTGGGGAGGGTGGGTCATCAATCTCAGAGATTGGTACCACCATTAGTCTAGTCAAATAAACTGTAAAGTGAGTCACCTTCCTTGTCATTTTCTTTCCCGTAACCCCCACAATATAATCCACTGCCAAGTCCTGTTGATCTTAACTTCCTGTCTCTTGAATACATCCATTTTTGTCCATTTCCATGGCAACAATCCAGTCTGTCTTCCCCTTGGATTGCTATGCTAACCTCTAGACTCACCTTTCTTTGCCCAACTCCAAGTCTTTTTCACAGAGCAGCCACACTGCTGTTTTAAAAAACACAAATGTGATGTCACTGCTCTGCTTAAATACTTTAGTGGCTTTCCAGCACTCTCAAAATACAAAATCCCATAGTAAGACTCAGAGATTACTCAAAATCCCATACTAGGGCTCATACCCCTGTATGACTAGCTTCCTCCTCCTTCATCTGGTGGCATATTTTCATGGGCTTCTGTAATCTAGTGTCATTGGCCTTTTCTATTCTCTTTCCTACCTCAGGGCCTTTGTGCTTGTTGCTACACCATGGAAAGCCCTCTCCTTCTTTGACTAGTTAATGCTCTCTCTTCTTTCAGATCTTAGATTCTAATGTCCTTGGGGAAACCTTCCTTAACTAGGTCTATTAGAGTTTCTCAATACCTCATGGACCTCTCCTTCAAAGGATTTATTAGAACTGCCATTTTACACAGTTAAAAAATGATTTATTAAATGTCTATTTTCCTTACAAGCCTAGAAGTTTGATGAAGCTTGAGACCATGCCTTTCTTTTAACTCCAGTACAGCAGTTAGCAAATTGTAAGCCTTCTATGTTGAAGGAGGTAATGAGGACTTTGTAATTACAAGCCTTCTGTTCCTTCTGGCTTTCATCCTATTTGTCATTTTTCCTGCCAAATCCCACAAATATATTGTCTACTGCTTCAGTTCATCTCTGTCTCCAGCCTCCTTGAGGCCAGACAGCTGGCTTCTGCCCCCAGCCTACTACTAAACAGCTCTTTATTTTTTAAAGAAGATTTATTTATTTGGGGTGCCTGGGTGGCTGTCATTAAGCGTCTGCCTTCGACTCAGGTCATGATCCCAGGGTCCTGGGATTGAGCCCCGCATCGGGCTCCCTGTTCAGCGGAGAGCCTGCTTCTCCCTCCCTTACTCCCCCTGCTTGTGTTCCCCCTCTCTCCCCGTGTCTCTCTCTGTGAAATAAATAAATAAAATCTTAAAAAAAAAATAAAAGATTTATTTATTTGAGAGAGCAAGCCCAAGTAGGAGGGGCAGAAGGAGAGGGAGAATCTCCAGCAGAGTGCGGAGCCTGACGTGGGGCTTGATCCCATGATCCTGAGACCACAACCTGAGCAGAAACCAAGAGTCAGATGCTCAACCGA
This sequence comes from Eumetopias jubatus, assembly GCF_037043125.1. Lineage (NCBI taxonomy): Eukaryota > Metazoa > Chordata > Mammalia > Carnivora > Otariidae > Eumetopias > Eumetopias jubatus. Next base: position 28,605,993 of record NW_028274816.1, read on the forward strand.
CTGCACTACCCAGGCGCCCGTAAACACATCTTTAAAGGTCACTCGTGACCTCAATGGTCCTTGTTGCCTTTTCCAGTGGTAGCATTGCTTGAAGTCCAGTAACGTATCTTGAACATACACCCTCTCCTTTGGGGAGGTGGTTTTCATTTTAACACTGTCTTACTGAAGGATGTGCCATCTGGAAGTGTTTCTTCTGAAATACTACCTGGTCATATACCACCACTGCCAAGTGCTCCTGGAGCCTGTGTTCAAACACCAGCGAGGGGTGGAGATGCTCAACACTCTCTGAGGTCAATTCCCAGTGAGGATTCTGTGCGCTCAGATCAGTGTACCAGCTACAGAAGTGACAACTTGCTGTGAAAGTAGACTGCTAAGCTGGTACACTTGCAGGTAATGCTGAGAGGCAAAAGACAAGTCCTTCATGGTAGGACTCATCGATAGCTTCCCCCAGCTGCCTCGTGTGTGGCTGGGGGCTCCGTTATAACAGCAGGCCCTCAGCCATACCCTCGACTCATTCTTAGCCCAGTTAAAATGAGCCGAAGGTAATGAGAAAAGTCCAGACTCACATTCAACGTCATACTGTTCCTGATGTCAAATTAGGTGTAAAACCCAACGCTCAACCTTTCCTCTCAAATTGCACTTCCTGTTTGTCCCATTTCAGTAAATGACAGCTCTTCAGTCGCTCAGACCCCAAACCTCAAAATCGTCTTTGAATCCTTTTTCTTACAACCCACCTCCCCTCACCAGATCCTATGAACCGGAGGACCAGGCGAAGTCCAATGACATGTAAGCACCTCCATTACTTCAAACTGTCAGCCGCCATCTCCCTTTCACTCTTGCCCTGCCCATGCTAACTACTGCAGTATTTTCAAAGCACTCTGCTCAAAACCCTCTAATGGCTTCTCGTGTCACTCCTAACAAAACACACACTCAGAGGGGCCAGATCACAGGCCCCTGTAAGCCATGCTGAGTGTGTGTCAGGCTTACAAGGGCCTGTGATCTGGCCCCTCAGGGACTTTGCTTACTCTTCTCCAGCCATACCAGAGGCTTTGCTTTTCCTCAAAAATGCAGTCCTCAGAGCGCCTGGCTGGCTCAGTTGCCTGGCAACTTTTGTTCTCAGGGGTGTAGAGATTACTTAAAAATAAAATCTTTAAAAAAAAAATGCAGTCTGCTAGTCTGGCTCACCCTTCTCTCCCCAGATCTCTACTTAAATGTCACCTAAAAGTTTTCCCTGATCACATATTTAAAATAGCACTGTCCCCCATCTACCTCCTTCTAGAATAGCACCTCTGTCCCCTCACCCCCTTTTTTTTATTATGTACCAGAAATATGTATTTAGTTGTTTCTTGTGTGGTTGCCCTCAACCCCTAAACAAATACAAGTTCCACAAAAGCAGGGACTTGGCTTTTGTTCACTGCTCTCCCCAACCCCCCAGCACAATGCCTGACACAGAGCAGACATCAATATAAATTTGGTGAATGAATAAAGTATAATCCTAAACATCCCCTACGCCAGTTGTCTGAGTAGAAGTTGACGCTCCATGGTAAACACAGTCATGAGACGCAAGTGGAGACAAATGGTTTATTTGGGAACAAGAAGTAAAAAGGAATTTTTAATTCCTCTTCTCTCTTCTGGTGGCTGAACCGAACCGTGATCGTCAAATGGAAAGCAACACACAAGAATTCCTCTGCGGTCCTTGAACTTGTGCAGAAATGCAGAGAGGCCTGAGTTACACGACTTGCAACGATGGTTTTCTAGACAGAAGTGCCAGCTGTTGTGCTTTCTAAGGTATCAGCGGGGGCTCCGCTCTCTTTCTTGTCTTCGGGTTTCATGGCAGGAAACAGAAGTACTTCCTATAGGAGAGAAAATGCACTTTGAGGAAAGCAGCACGCTCTTTTTCACAGCTATCCACCCATTCTTTTTGCTTCCGGTTATTGTTGCCACCCAGATCCAGAGATCTGGGTTTTTACTTCAACTCAGTCCCTCTCAATTATAGAGGATGGAAAAGAATGAGTGAACACAGAGCTTCTCTGACAGTAGGACTTCCCTATCTATAACAACGGGAATAAGAACAGCGTCTATGCCTCACAGGGCTGACTTAAGTTACATCAGAACGCACGCAGAGGGCTTTAGTGTGTTCCTTGGATCCTCAAGAAATGCAAATGACAAGTATTCTTTCTGTGTCAGGTAGAAAACTCCCCAGATCCCACTGTATCAGATGCCCTGACTGCTCTCCTGTGGAATCGTTTGTAACTGCTCTGCCTGCTCCTCCATCCAGCCCAAAGCCCCTTCCCTTCTTTCTTTTCCAGGCCTGCCCCACCCCGCCTCCAACAGCAGAGCTCCTTGGGGCAGTGCACGCTGGAGGGCTGCCAAGTACCTTGATGTTATTGGAGTCTGTGAGAAACATGGTGATGCGGTCGATGCCCATGCCCCAGCCAGCCGTGGGGGGGAGCCCGTATTCCAGGGCAGTGCAGAAGTTCTCATCTATGAACATGGCCTCATCGTCGCCAGCAGCCTTGGCCTACAAAGAGAACCAAACAGTGACACTGTTCCAGGCTGCGTGGTCTCTCAGGGTCTGAATGGGCGCATCAGCACATTCAGGGATAACTGTTCTGGGAATGCTCTGGACACCCAGCACGTCTTGGGAACTGGTTTCCCAGTAACTTCGGGATGGAGCCATTTCTTTCAAAGACCAGGTCAGGGCCGGTAAGCCCCACTTCACAACACACGAGACTTTCTCTGTGAGATAGAAACACCTCCAACTGCCCTAAGCTCTGTGAGTCCAGTGAGACTGATTTTCGGAGACTGAGGATTCCCAGGAGTCTTTCCCTCATTTCCTGAAGCTACCCATCCGTGGCAGTGCTGGTGCGGGCAGCCGGTGGGGGCTTTGTCCTCATTAATCTGCCTCTCACCCCAAAGCCACCTTAATATATGTATCTTTTAAGAAAAATGATGTTCTCATTAGGCAAATGTATTTTCAAGGCAAGCATCACACTCCCCACACAGATATGATCATGCCTAAGCTCCTCTATGTGGAAATTCTAGAGCCCAAACCAGCCAAGTTCTCCATCTTGAACTGTGACTTCCTCCAGTGAAGGCTGTGGCTTTACCCTTCATTTCTGTTGAAGCCACCCAGAGATGCAGACAATGACAGAGACCAGGGTTCAGGCCAACATTGTCTAGCGAGTGCGCACATGAGGAAACAGCTACCTCTGCCTCCCAACCCCCTTCCTGACCTTGGCCTGTTCTTCAAACAGCTGCCGCTGCCGCACAGGGTCGTTGAGCTCGGTGTAGGCATTGCATATTTCCTTCTTCATGACAAACAGCTCAAAGCGCTCAGTCAGACCCTCTTTAGAGCGGTGCCTGGTGACAAGAGACCAAAGGGGAGGCTGAATACACAGGTGCACTAGTAACATCTGCTACAAACACAAGAGTTCCTGAATTCCAGTTGATTCCTAAGTGTTGCGAATTGAGACCTGAGGCCCAGATGCATTCTAGCACCAAATCATTTGGTCCGGTGGTGAGGAGGATGAGAAACATGGAAGCTTCAGTCATCTTCCCAACACACCTGTGTGGAAGATGGGTGCACTGAACCATACCTCCTGTATTCATGCCCTTCTGTGCCCTGTCATGTGGACTCCGGGCTGCCCATAGCACTTGCTTTGGCCATGGGGACATCAGAAGCTTGCTATGTGTTTGCAACCTGGGGTTTATTCTTCTGGAACCTGGCCACTGGGTAAGGAAGCCCAGGCTACGCTGCCAGACAGAGGCCACATGAAGAGGCTCTGGAGGATGAGAACCCATGTGGAGAAGACAAAAGGTGCCTGAGTTCCCAGTTACAGCCACTTGAGTTGCCCTAGCTACCACTTTGTATAGCAGAAAGACTACCCAATGAACCCACAAACTTTTGAAAATTGTTGATTTGTGCCACTAAATTCTGAAGTTGTTATGCAGTAATAGGTAACCGAAATACCCTATTTTATCTTACCATTTAGCCAAAGGGCTCATTATCTGCGGGTGATCACAGATGAATGTAGGATTGATGCATGTCGTTTCTAGGAACTCCCCGACAAGCTTAAGGAAAAAGGAAAGCAGAGCTAGAGATCCTTTCTGAATGGCATTTGTCCCAGTCTTGGTGGAGGACTCCTACCAACTGCCTGCTGCTGCTGGGATGTATCTCAAGCCTCTCCAGGGCTGGTAAGGTTTAACTCAGATTACATAGCTACCTGGCACAGAGCTTAGTACAGCCAAGAGTTCAAAACTTGTTAATTCTCTTATTTCTCTCCTGAGGGCTTTCCTAAGAGGCTGTAGAAGTTAGTGCTGCACAGTGGAGTTCACCTTCATAGGGAGCAGGGGGCTGGTTACCACAGGATGAGGGCAAGTACTTGAAGAGCATGGTCGGTCACCTTATCAAGGAGCCTGGCTGTGGTCCGAGGTGGAGGGCATTCAACAGCTCTTGCCACACAGATGTCATCAAGAATTTTGCGAGTTTCTGTTGATATAAATGTACAAGTTAGGACAGACAACATTATATTACCCCAACTGAAAAGTATATAAAAAAGAATAGTGTGGGAAATTCTAGCCCTGACCTCATCTAATTCAGGGCCAAACCGGAAGCAGGCCTGTTCCGTGGAGGCAAGCATCACTTTACCTTCAGTTTCAAAGAGCCTGGTTTCTGGCAGCTTCACCCCCAAGGCCTTTTCAAGCTCGTCTACCATGCTGATTCTCCGGAAAGGGGGCGTGAAGTCAATCTCATAGGCTTCGCCCTCTGGGCCATCTGGATGGTAGGTGACCTTGTAACTGCCTGTAATGTGCTTCACCATCCCTGGGAAAGAAATCTGTCATTTAAAGAGGACCCACAGGAAGTCCTCCCGAAAGCAGCAAACCAGCCCTTCAGACACGTGTGAAAGACAAAGGAAACAGGAGAGGTCACCTGAAATCATCTTCTCTGTGATTTCCATGAGATCATGATAATCTGCATAGGCCATGTAGAATTCACAGGTGGTGAACTCAGGATTGTGAGTCAAATCAATTCCTTCATTTCGGAACTGGCGTCCAATTTCATAAACCCGGTCAATGCCACCAACCACCAGTATCTAGTAACACATGGCCAAGGTCATGGCAACTAATTTTAATGACTCTGGAAAGTTTGTCTACAAAAGCTAATTTAGTTTTCATAGCTCACCCATGTTTTCAAGTCTCCACCCAAATGCTGAGTACCCTACTCTCTTTAGACCTTTGTAGTGGACAGTCATCATTCATTTTGGTTGCTCAGGACCTCTGAATACTCTTCCTCTGTTGGGAAAGTACTTCCTCTTGTGAGTGTGAGGCTCGCCACGAAGTCTCTCTTGGGGTTAGGATGCAGGCATGTAACCCAAGCTCCCCACCAGTCAGACACACCCATGCAACTTTTGAAAGCTATTGAAAAAAGATGTATTACAGAAGCCCTAATGGCAATGACCTGTGCCTAGAGCCAGGATTATGAGCTATGTTAGCTGTCCCTAGTGGAAAAGATCCAGGTTCTCCATGGGAACAGCCCAGACAGGCCTGAGAATCATTTCCTAGTCCTATGGTCTCCAAGCCTGAATCTCTGATCCTCCCAGCTCCTGGGAATTGTAAGCTTCCTTATATATTTGTACACATTCTTCTTGTGCTTCAACTAGTTATAACAGCTTCTGTTGTCTACAAGGATTTTAAGTGACAGACTTCGGTATTTACTCTGATCGTTTATAATGTTGTCAGGTTCCAGACAGAGATCAAGCTTTTCTATAAAAGACTAAAATCAGATTTAATCCAAGGAGAACTATAAACTTAAAATAGGAGAACCAAAGCAGGTTAGGAGGAGCCGTACACCTAGGAAAGACAATCTCTTTGCCCTCTGACCTGTAATGCTCTACTGATCTTGTAGGGAACTTCTGGGAGTGTAACACTCACAGGACTGGCAGATTAGAATACTCTCCTGGCTGTTCTACCCTCACTGTTCCTCTTATTTCTAACTGCACCTACCTAGCCAGTGGATTTCCAGCCTTCTGCTTCAAGGAAAAGGGCATCCTCTTACTGATTACCTTATGGTAGAGTTCTGGAGCAATTCTCATGTATAAATTCATGTCCAGCTCATTGTGGTAGGTGATGAAAGGCTTGGCCACAGCTCCTCCTGGGATGACGTTCATCATGGGAGTTTCAATCTAAACGACAGGGAGAAACATTTAATCTTCAGACAGAGGGCCTCAAAACAGAGGCCTTGGGGCTAACTCAGGTTTTGCATGGCTATGTTCTAAGCCTGTTATACCCCCAAGTGAAAGTTAAGTCTAATAGTCATGTGCAGGTGCTTGACAAAAAAGTAGAGATGACCTAATTTTCTAGAAGCATCTCAATTTCTATTAATACCAAACACCATTAATTTAGTACCATAAATTTTCACAAGCTATAAATTAAATTTTTTTCAAAGATTTTATTTATTTGAGAGAGCGCGCGAGAGAGCAAGTACGAGCAGCAGGGAGAGGGAGAAGGAGGCTCCCCACTGAGCAGGGAGCCCGACGTGGGACTCGATCCCAGGACCCGGGATCATGACCTGAGCCAAAGGCAGATGCCTAACTGACTAAGCCACCCAGGTGCCCATAAATTAAATTTTTAATAAACACTGTAAGTTGGAATGCTTATATCCTTTGACTTAGTTATTATAGACATGCAAAAGACTCCAGAATATATTGGGGGGGGAACATCAGGTCCATTAGAATACATAGAGTGTGACCTCATTTATGTTTAAAGCAAAAAATAAAACCCTTCTAAAACATTTGCACACATACCTCATCTGCAACAAGCTCAAGTAGATAGGTATATATGCATAACAAGTGGTGTGGGAGGATACATATCAAACTCTAGTTTGGGGAAGGTAGTTGGGAGATATGAAAGGAGACTTTCAGTTTTGTTTCAGTTTCTTTGAATGTGTTTTACAATAACATGCGTTTACTTTTCCTATACAATTAAAACCTATTTTTTTTTAATGCTACAAAAAAGCAAAATGAGTTGGTAACACACTGAACGTGGTGGCATCATTAGTGTGCAGACGGCCCTATATTTTGTCCGTTATCTCAGAATTCAGGTCCTGCCTTCTTAATCAGGGCACTAAAAAAGCAAGGTGGAACAAAGACACTAGGAAAAAAGGGGTCTTTTCATTGAGTATGAACAATATGGACACAGGACATGGAAAAGGGGAAGAGAAAGAATAGTTAGAGGCAGACATAACAAGGCAGCTAGCTCATCGTGTCAGGTAAGAATTCTCCCTCACCTCTAGGAATCCCAACTCATCCAAGAAACTCCTTATATATGTGATGATCTTAGAGCGGATGATAAATTTCTGCCTCACAAAGTCATTCAGGATCAAGTCCAAGTATCTCTGACGATACCGTGTTTCCTAAACCAAAAGCAACAGACAGAAATCACTGCTAAGTCTGATCCAATGCCACAATAAATCACAGTGAGGAGGCCACAAGAGCTCACCTTGTCTTTGAGGCCAAAGTGGAGATGAGGTAACATATGCAAGCAAGGAGACAGCAGTGTGATCTCATAGGGAATGATGCTCAGCTCACCCTTCTTGGTTTTCCCAGGATTCCCCTGAACTCCAATTATGTCTCCCCGACGCAGTTTGTTATTGATGTGAATAAATTCTTCTTCTGATTTATAATTCCTGAAAGTAAAATGTACTTCGATATACAATATTCCAAATTAAAACTGACCACTGGTTTAGTTTTTTTTTTTTTAAGATTTTATTTATTTATTTTTAGAGAGAGAGTGCACAAGTGGGGGGAAGGGGAGAGGAACAGAGGGAATTTCAAGTAGACTCGTGCTGAGCACAGAGCCCCATGCAGGGCTCTATCTCATGACCTGAGCTGAAATCAACAGTTGGATGCTTAACTGACCCCATCCCCCACTAGTTTAGTTTTTAAAACTGACCTCTGGAATCTTCACCAAACTGCTGATGCCTAGTGTGCACCTGAGAAGAATCTTATATTCTTCTGTCAACTGCTCAAGTGTTATCCTCCACCTTTAACTGCTGAACAACCCGAGAGCAGTTGTTACTCTCTAGGTGACCAGATGGGCTTTTTATTCTCTATTCAGCCTTAATCAACCCTACCCAACTTTTTAACTTTAAATACAACAGGAAAGGGAGAGCACATGGGCCTTTGTCCTCAACCATGTTGCTCTGGGCCAATCTAGAAAGGCCTGCAATAGGTTATTTCTACATACCTGGAATTGGCCATGACTTGCAACTTGACCCCCTCTCCTCTAAGATCATAGAAGATGAGCTTTCCCCCAGAAGCTCTTTTGGCGTGTATCCTACCTAAAAAAAGAATAACAAAAATACTGACCAACAGAACCGGAAGCCATTTCGTGATATCAGTGCTAAAAAAGTTCCCTCTGCATTGTTTATGTCTGGGTACAGTGTCCTATGACCACAGACCAGAACAATTTGATTTTAGCCTGAGAGCTGAACCCAGTATTTTTCTTCATGGCAACAATCCTCATTAAATCAGTTAAAAATGAGCAGGAAGACCTGACTCCTGGAAAATGGCTGTGTTGGTGGCAGCATAGTTTCTGGATCTAACTCAATGCTCACATAAAAATAGAAAGCAAGACTAGACAAGCAAGGCCAAAAAGCTATGGATAAAATTTACAACAAAATTATGTGGGAAGATATTCCCATGAATCCCCAAATACGAGCCATGGGGTAGACCAACAAGAACCCTAAGACCTCCATATAGGAAAAAGCTGTAGGGAGCAATGAGGTATCTGATGGGTCTGAGAACTGGAAATTTCCAAAATGGCCATAGACAGTCACTGGAAAATGTGGCAGCTAACTGGAGGATGGCAGCTAAACCCAGAAGGGGATTTGCTCTGCCACATGGGTGAGCATAGGGGGCTGGGGCTGCACAAAGTCTAAATGAGCTGACGCCCTTCAGGGTAGCCCCAGGAATCTGCTAAATTTAACAGCCGGGGCTCCCTTCTAGGGCAAGGCCCACAAAACTGGAAAAGACCAAGAAAACACAGATAAAGGAAAGAGGAGGTCCAACATAAGTGAGGAAGGGGAAGAGAGACTGGAAATCTCAGGAAGCAAGCTGCTTTAATTCTGAACACTGAACAATAGAAGAGTGAGCTCAGTGAAGTTGGAAAAGCTATCTAAACTAAGCTTCCTTTTAACATTCAGGAAAACTAATTTCACATAAAAATAAGCAAGATATAAGCATTGAGGTCAAATATCAGTTATTAAATAAAAAAGCACTCGGGACAGACATGCTCAGAAAAAAAACAATTCTATCTCACAGTGAGCTGAAAGACATTAAGAAAATGACATGAAACAAAAAACCCCACAAATTAGAATCATTGAAAAACTAAGAAATGAAGTGACACATGAAAAAATCAGAAATAAAGTAAAAAATCATTTCAGAAATGAAAACTAAACTAGAAAAAAATAAGAGTGAATACAATAATGCTTTAAAAGAAACCAAGTGGGGAAAAAGAATAAAATTGAAGTCAAAGTATAAAGAAAGAGATAAAAAGGGTTTGAAAAAAGTGACAAATATTGAAAAGGGAAGATCCAACATATGGATACAAGGAGTCCCAAAAGAAAACCAAAGCAAGAAACAGAATACAAAAAAAAATCATATTCAAGAAAAATTTCCTAGAAGACTTGAAAATACATATTTGAAGGGCACACTATGTACCTGAGAATACTGACTCAGAGTGAGTAACATCAAGACACTTTTTTTTTTTTAAAAGATTTTATTTACTTATTTCACTGAGAGATACACAGCCAGAGAGGGAGCACGAGCAGGGGGGAGTGGCAGAGGGAGAAGCAGGCTTCCCGCAGAGCAGGGAGCCCAATGCAGGGCTTGATCCCAGGACCCTGGGACCATGACCTGAGCCGAAGGCAGACGCTTAACGACTGAGCCACCCAGGCGCCCCTAAGACGCCCCACGTTTTAGTAAAATTACTAGGCTTGAACCTTTGGGCATCTATGTATTGGCAGAGATTCTCTTTGGGTAGTTGGAATTACAGGTAATTAAATTTTTCTCTCTGCTTCTTTGAATGTTCTAAATTTTCTACCATTAATAGTTTCAGTATTTTTTGGGGAGGGGGCAAATAAGACAGATTTTTTAAAAAAAGATTTTATTTATTTAAGAGAGAGAGTGCGTGAGCACGCAGGTAAGTAGGGGGAGGAGCAGAGATAGGCAGAATCTCCAGGAGACTCTGTGCTGAGCACAGAGCATGACACAGGGCTCAATCCCAGGACCCTGAGATCATGACCTGAGCCGAAACTGAGAGTCAGATGCTCAACTGACTGAGCCACCCAGGCACCCAAAGACATTTTTTAGAGTAACCTCTATGCCCAAAGTGGGGCTTGAACTCACAACCCCAAGATCAAGAGTTGCATGCTCTATGGACTGAGCCTGCCAGGCACCCCATATTTTTTTTTTAATTAAGGAAAAGATCCCATGCAAGATACTAGAACTCCAAGATAACCATGTTCTAGAAATATAGCCTCAGTGCAAAACATCCTTAGGCCACAGGTGGGAATTTTTAGGAGCATGCAGCCATGGCTCCCACTGGTAAAAGTCCTCCTAAAGGACTATGAACTAGCAGCAGCATCAGCTCAGGAGTTCCCCTCAGAGAATGCCCTTTCCTCTGCAGCATCACCTCATCCGGAATACAATCTCATGTTTTAGGGCTGCTCTACTTCTTTCTGTGAATGAAATGGATCAGCCCTGTCCCTTGTTAAGTAGTAGCCTCAGACACAGACTACTTGAAAGCAAGACCAACTCAGACCTTCCTTTGTGCTCCTGTAGAGGCCTGTGCTGTGGGAGCACAGCAAACTGCCAGGGAGTCCTCCTACCTGCCACCTTTAAGGTGATGTCAGTCAGGTGATCCCCAGGCTGCAGGTGACTGTATTCTTGGATGAAATGTGTGAGCGAGATGTCAACGTGGAACTTGTGTGGGTATGGGTCTTCCCCATTGATCTTCAGTTGGTGGATTGCTTGGCTGCGGATCTTGAAGTATTGCTATTGGGGAAAGGGGGGAAAAGCCTTTGAGCAGTTGAACCTGGTCAGACCAGTGGGCCAAGTAGCACAGTACTGCATTCTGCCCCAGAGTGACTCTAATACATTGAGGTTTCCTTAACTGAGCCCTCCACACCTTTGAAATCCCAGTATTTGATACGGAGTGAGATGTGCACTTAAACTATACATGGTGGCCAAATTCATAGGTGGAAATGAAGGCCAGAACTCTGAAATGCAAGATTTAGTAAAAAGAAAAATTGGAATTCTACCTAAAATAAGTTTAATTTATACAGGTGGCCTTGGTTAGCACTTTTGTGGACACATCTGCATGGTGAGTTACTTATCTTTTTTCCTACTTTCCTACCTCTGGCTACACATTAAGACTTTTCCCCAAGACTGGCCTCTGGGGCCTGGAGGATGTAAAAAGGGAATATTCTAAGGCGGGGTCAGCACACTTTTTCCGATGCAACCACTCAACTCTGCTGCTGTTATGTGAAAGCACCCTTAGACCTATATAAACAAATGGGCATGGCTGTGCTCCAATACTATTTTATTTTCAAAACCAGGGAGGAGGGATGAGATGAAAGACAAGGGAAAGTGGATCTGGCCTACAGACTACAGTTTGCTAATCTCTGGTCCAAGGTAAACCCTAGCCAATCTTTAGGGAGATACCTTTTCTGGATTTGCTGTAAGGCTCAGCTAGTTTCAGGGGAGATTAATCAGTCACTTGGAAGTCCCAGATTCTCCCAAATGGCTGTTGAGAGTTGATGAGGAAAATGCTCATGGCCTGTGCCTTTTACCAGATGGAGTAGCAGCCTACCCCCAGCCCCCATCCATTTAGAGCAACCCAGAGCTGACTGCGTGTTCCAGTTCCTATTTATCTTCTTAGTTACCGGTCCCAAGGAATTGGCCTTAAGCCTCATCAAAAGCTTCCCCATGCCCAGCCAGAGTGGTGGTCCAGGGGACTCACATTTGGGTCCAGATTCTCCTCCTCAGCACCCACACCATTGTCAGTGGTGTGGTTGGTGGCAGCAGCTGTGGCCTGGCTTAGCTGTTTTTCACTGAGCTCCTTCTGCTTGGCCTCCTTCTCTGCTATTTTCTTCTCGGCTTTCAGGCGTCTCTTTAGCTCACTGTCGGGAAGATGCAAATGTTCAATGTGACAGTTGCCTGAAGAGTACTCTACTATGTTCGGTCCCATAACTACTTATCAAAAATATGAACAGCCTGGGGGGAAATGCTCTTGCCTGGTTCTACACCCCTACTTTTAGTCTCTTAGTCAACTCTATAGGTGAATTAAGACAAAGGAAAAGTAAGCTTAGAATAAATATGTGAAAAATCTTTCTCAGCCTTGGCTTTCCAGTGTGAGATCCCAACTAAAATCAAGATACCCCAGGACAAAGAAAAACCAAAACAGGCAACATCTCCAGCTCTGTCTGCCATCCCTCTCCTACAGCTCTCCAAGGAGTGGGTTAGTTTGGGGTAGGACAGGGTCGGGGAGAGATGGCTCCTAAGAGTTCAAGGAGACACATCACTGACAATCCTTCCCTCAGCACTGGTCAATACATGGACAATGGCCCTCAGTATTGGTCTGCCTACTGGAGCTTGATTCTGACAACAAACTGGGCAGAACAGTGTATAAACCAGCATAGAGTAGGGCATAATATTACATCTTTAGAGTCAGACTGCCTAGGACTAAATTCTGACACAGCTGTCTAGCAATTATAGGACCTTGGACAAGTGACTTCTCCCCATCTATAAACGGAAATAACAGAAGACACTCCCCTCCCCAAATATTATGAGGACCGAGATGACTCTGCCCTTAGCATTTAGTAAACACGCAAATGTGACCTCTCGTAGGTATCTTTCCCTATCTTAACCACTTCATTCTCTGCACCCAGGACAGAAATCTTAGATTTGGATACATTTCTGGTCAAATCCCGTACTATCTACACTCTGATCTGAAATCTTGGTATCTGAACCCAGAAACCAAACAGATTTGCAGAGGATATCCTCAGTATCCAAACAGAATTGGTCATTCAATCAAACCACCAATGTTTATCAAGTATTCTATAAAACCATGGCAAATGATACCAAGTCATGCTTGCATATTATCTGGCTTTCGGGCACAATCTTAATTTTCAGTATGAATTTAGAGTAAGTCAATTAAAAAAAATGAAGTGATGATTTGAAATAACCATTTTTAAGTAAGAAGACTGACTCCGAGGGCTTCAAAGTAGGTGTCTCTGGATGTAATCTGTCTTATAATAGTTGTGAAGGCAAACATTCCAGAACTGTATGATAGGCCTACTGTGCTGTATGTAATTCAGTCAGTATGCACTGGAGCCCATTTGTTTTTTTCCTAGCATTAACATAAAAAAACCTGTTTTTTTCCATTCTACTAGGTGTTGTTCTTTAAATCAAATTAATCCTAAGGAAAAATCCAAAAAGGTCGTAGAGATAGAACAAAGACCGGAAACCAAATTAATCTCAGGAGTAAACCAAGTCCAGAAAGACAAGAAAGGGAAAATAACGTTTGTTCTCAGCACTGTTCTAGTATAAGATCTACAAGTCACCTCAAGGATCTAGAGTGAGAATCTGTATTAAAGAAAAAATGAGAAACAACTATTGGTTTTCATTGTGGAGCTCTGTTTCCTTGGCAACAAGTCCAAAGACTTAGCCAGAGGCTTAACAGATAAGGACCTAAGTAAGGGAAGGATTTTTGCTCCCATAGCAACAACAAAGGTAAGGGCACCAACCTTCTTTTATCAGAAAGTGGCTTGTCCTTGTGAAGCGCTGTGAAAGGAGCAAGTTGATACAGTCGCAGCTCCCTCTGCCCCCATTGTGCCCAGGAGGTTTGGCGCAGGGACCCCCTAACAAGCCTTACAGCAGCTTGCGTCAACATGGCAGAACACCCCGGAACTAAAGATTACCACCACCTAACAGGAAACAGAGATGTGGTGTCAGATGGGACAAAACAGTATATACACACCCAACCAGCACTCCTACTCTTATGGGTGTGGGGCAGGGGGAGGTTGCACAACTTTTAAGTGTTCCACTAAAGACCCTCTTAACTGACAACAACCCTATAACACTCACTATGCTGCAACTCTGACAATGTTCTGTCCTTGCTATGGTAAAAAGGTACATATCTGGGTCAAAACTCAAGAGCAAGGCAATCAACAGTTTTTAGGTAGAAATGATCACAACGATCCAGAAAATAGGGAGACGGGACCAGAAGCAGTGTTTCTGAAGCCTCTGACATGTGGCTTCTCTCTTGGAGATTAAATACCTGGAAAAAGATGGCAATGGGAAGCATAAGAAATGTCACTGTCAATTGCAAACCCTAGATGAAGCTAAAAGCAAGCCACACAAAAGCACCTGAGTCAAAGATAAGATTTGTTTGAGCTCTAGGAACAAAAAGGAAAGTAGAATTTCAGGAAGGATCCTGGACTACATTAATTTGACTTTTCATTTGGAAATGAGTCACTTGGCACGCAGCCCATTTGTTTTAAAACTTGTTGAAAATAACTGGCATAACATGGTGCTCACTAAAGATGCAGACTGAGGAAGTCCCAAGAACAATTAAGATACAGAAGGAAATGTTAATCATTAAAAAAATTATTTTAGCCCCTTGGTCACTAGAGGAATATACATCAACAGCAGATTTTTTTTAAGACAATGTGAGGAGGTAAGGTGGAGGCAGCGTAAAGAGCATGGGCTGTGGAGTTCTGGACTTGGTTTTAGATCTCTGCTCCAGAGCCTGAATCAGTGACAGACCACACTTTAGGTATGCACACTTTAGCAATGCATTTAGTCACTCAGAGCCTGTTTATTAATTTGAAAAATGGACATTAATACTTTCCTTGCCAGGTTATTCTTGAGATTAGAAAGTTTATATAGTTCTAGCATAGTGTCTGACACATAAAACCTGCTTTTAAAAAGTGGTAGCTCTACTTAATCTAGAGGAGGTCAGTAGAAAGGAATTAGCCAAATTTCTCCTAAGCAAGGAGGCATTTATGACTTACAACCCTTAAATTCAATTACAGTTGACCTTTAAACAACATGGATTTTTGGGGCGCCTGGGTGGCTCAGTCGTTAAGCGTCTGCCTTCGGCTCAGGTCATGATCCCAGAGTCCTGGGATCGAGTCCCACACCGGGCTCCCTGCTCAGCGGGAAGCCTGCTTCTCCCTCTCCCACTCCCCCTGCTTGTGTTCCTGCTCTCTCTCTCTCTCTGTCAAATAAGTAAATAATAAAAAAAATCTTTAAATAAACAACATGGGTTTTAACTGTGCAAGGTCCATTTATATGCAGATTTTTGTGGGGGGAATAAATACAGTATAGCATTGTAAATGCATTTTCTCTTATGATTTTTTTTAAAAAAGATTCTATTTATTTATTTGACAGAAAGAGACACAGCGAGAGAGGGAACACAAGCAGGGGGAGTGGGAGCGGGAGAAGCAGACTCCCCTCCGAGCAGGGAGCCTGATGCGGGGCTCGATCCCAGGACCCTGGGATCATGACCTGAGCCGAAGGCAGACGCTTAACGACTGAGCCACCCAGGTGCCCCCATCTTATGATTCTCTATAAAAAACATTTTTTTCTGTTGCTTTACTGTAAGAATACAGTATATACGTAACATACAAAACACATGTTAATCAACTGTTTATGTTATTGAAAAGCTTCCAGTCAACAGTTGGTTATTCAATTTTGGGGGAGTCAAAAGTTACACTTGAACTTTCCATTATATGGGAGATGGTGCCCCTAACCTCTGAGTTACTCAAGGGTCAACTATACTGATGTAACAGATCAAAGTCCAAGCGATTTTCCCATATTCCATCCGGGTTCAGCAAAAGAACTGAGCCTCAATGCACTAAAGCAGCCATTATTTGTAATGAATTAACTTTTCTCCTAGGCATCTGGAATGGTACTAGTTATGCACTATTCTTGGGAGTACTGAGAAAACAAATCATTGCCTGTGTTCTGTGCTTCAACTGCAGAACCCTCATTGAGAGGGAATATGTTATATACGCCCAAGAATGCAGGACATAACCAATTAACGGAAGACTAACCTTGATATATTTATTTTTATCTTCACACTCCAACGATTTGGGGTGGTTAACAAAGATCTATCCAGCAGTGCTCCAAAGCGCAGCTTTAGTGTAACGGCTGAATCATACACCCTACTGTTAGACTTCGGTCATGCACTCAATACTCACAGATCCTTTAAATAACCCATATAAAAAGGTGCACAACAGTTTTAGAAAGGATCCATTTAATACATAAGATTCAGAATAGCCGAGGTGAGGCCAAGGAAAATTTGAAGGTCTTTCCGAAAAGCTCGGGTATTTTAACATTTCTCCAAAGGGAAACGAGGCGTGGCTCAATAAGGAAAGAACGCATTTTTTCAGACGGAGGGAAGGAAAGGAGTAAGTTTCGCTTTCCTCTAGTCAATTCTCCTTTCTCCTAACTCCAGAAATACGACCACAGGGCTCCGCCAGAGCCGGGCCCCGAGGCAACCTGGGGGATGTAGTTTCGGGGCGCAGCGGCTACGTCCCGGCGTGGCTGTACCCACGAGAACAGGCAGGAAGGCCCCAGGCACAGCCGCCTCGGCCGGAGCCTCGAGGCACTTCCTAGCCTGGACTGTCCGGCCGCAAAGACCTTAATAACTTGCGGCGATACTTACTTTTTGCTCAGTTTTGGCTCGCCGCCGTCCACTTTCACCTCAGCCCCGTGGACCGCAGCCATCTTTCCCGAGGGCCCGACCTAAAAGGGACGAGGGTCGCTTAGTAATTTCCAGGTCACGGCCGGAAGCTCCGCCTCTTCCGAGAGGAGGGGGCGGGCGCTCTTCGCGCGCTGCTGTTGCGCAGGCGCAGGGCGGGGCTTCGTGGCCGCGGCGTAGGGAGCGGTAGTGGGTTCTGTTTTGCTCTGTGCGTCAGAAGCTTGTCTGGGGGCCACTCTTCGGTTACCTGGCGTCAGCTATGGCGGAGGCGATGGATTTGGGCAAAGACCCCAACGGGCTCACCCATTCCTCGACTCTGTTCGTGAGGGAAGATGGCAGTTCCATGTCCTTCTACGTGCGTCCCAGCCCGGCCAAGCGCCGGGTCTCGACGCTCATCCTGCACGGCGGCGGCACCCTGTGCCGGGTGCAGGAACCCGGGGCCGTGCTGCTGGCCCAGCCCGGGGAGGCGGCGGCCGAGGCCTCGGGCGACTTCATTTCCACGCAGTACATCCTGGACTGCGTGGAGCGCAACGAGAGGCTCGACCTGGAGGCCTATCGGTTGGGCTCGGCGGCCGACCAGGCCCCGGAGACGAAGCCCGGTGCCCAGGCCGAGGGGGGCGCCGCCGCCGCGCAGCCAGAGCCGCAGCCGCACGGGGGGCGCATCGCCTTCACGGACGCGGACGACGTGGCCATCTTGACGTACGTGAAGGAAAATGCCCGCTCGCCAAGCTCCGTCACCGGCACCGCCTTGTGGAAAGCGATGGAGAAAAGCTCCCTTACACAGCATTCGTGGCAGTCCCTGAAGGACCGCTACCTCAAGCACCTGCGGGGCCAGGAGCATAAGTACCTGTTGGGGGACGCCCCAGTGAGCCCTTCGTCCCAGAAACTCAAGCGGAAAGCTGAGCAGGATCCCGAAGCTGCTGATAGCGGGGGTGAGGCCTCTGCCGCGAACGCGGGACCTGCTCTGCACCTGTGCGGGTGGGGGCGGGGCGCCTTCCCCTTTCCGTTAGGCATCCATGTTGGCGCGTCTGGTAGAGTCGCCAGACCTTCCTCCCTCCCCCCCCCCCCCCCCCGCCCCTAGACATCCGGGTAAAATTGCACCATTTTCTAATCGCACTTCGATATATTTTTCCAGTAACTAGAGAACTGACGTGGTATGATATTCAAAAGATATAAAAAGTCTATATAGAGATACCCCCCCCATCTTACCAACCAGCTACCCAGTTTTCTTCCCCAGAGGCAGTGTGTTGTTAACCAGCTTCTAGGGTGTCTTTTCCAGAAACTCGTTTTAAAAAAATATTTATGTTCAGACAGATTGAGTGTAAGCCTTTTTAAAGGCATGCCAGACCAGTTTATTTTCACGTTTTGGCTTCTATGCGTATTCACAGAAGGTTTCGTCAGTTGGAATGGTCTTCCTGGTCTCGCTCAGGCGAAGTAAGTTTTTAATGCAGTTGAATTGAACGTGGGGATTCAGGTTGGTTAGGACTTAGTGGAAAGCTGTGAAGATGCTTCACTTTTGAAGTAACCGGTATTGAGAGCTTAAACTGACCCTTTTGTTTAAAGAAGCATGCCACCCTCCCTCTCTCCCCCGCCCCTTTCCTTAGGTGGCTGGCTATTCCATATAACATTTCAGGTCTGGGGAGGTAAATCTATTTCTCCTGTTCAGCATGCTTAGTAGGAATTTTGTTTTTGGTAAAAGTGACATTTCAGATTCATTCATTCAACAGATATTTGAGTGCCAGACACTGTTATCCTGCTGGGATATAACAATAAATAAAAGTCCCTGCGGTCATGGAACTTAACATGCTAGCTGGGCAGTGGTAAGTGCTATAGAGAAAAATAAAATCAGGGTAAGGGGTGGGGAGGAGGTTTTTTTACAGGGTGATAAGGGAAGATCACTCCATAAGCTGATATTTGAGCAGAGACCAAAAGAAAGCAAGCCAGGTGGTTATCTGAGGAGGTGTTTCAGGTAGAGGGAATATTAAGTGCACAGGCCTGGAGGTGGGAATATAGCTGGTGTGTTCTTGGAGCAACAAGGACCAGTGTGGCTAGAATGGAGTAAGCAACAGGGAGAATTTTGGGAGAGAGGACAAGGCTATGTTTATGGGTGAAGTAGATCATGTAGGGCTGTGCGTTTTAAATCGGTAGTGTTGGGACTACAGATAGGCCATTTGGAACTTTGGAGAAAATTAAGCTAGATTCACCCTACTCTAATATTTTGATTATCCGATATTTAATTGTAAAAATTAAAATCCTAAAATGACTAAGAAGATATGGATGAGGGGTGCCTGGCTGGCTTAGCCGGTAGAGCATGTGACTCTTGATGTCAGGGTTGTAGGTTTGAGCTCTGGCTTGGGTGTAGGGATTACTTAAAAAAAAAAAAAAAAAAAAGAATAGCTTGGGGAAAAAAAGGAAATATGCATGAATATATTTTTAATTTATTTTTGAATTTTTCTAACGTTTATTGATCTTTTTTAAAACCTGGAGTACAAATGGCATACAATATTGGTTTGAAGTATACAACCTAGGGATTCTACACTTGCATACATTGCAAATTGTCACAGTAAGTCTGGTTACTATCTGTCATCATTCAAGTTAATACAATATGTCAATAATAATTGATTTTATTCCCTGTAGTGTACATTATATCCCCATGATTTATTTTATACCTCTTAGTAGTTTGTACCTCTTGATCCCCTTCACCCATTTTGCTGCCCTGCACATCCCCATGCCAACCCTCTTCCATCTCTGTTCTCTGTATCTGTGAATTCGGGTTTTGTTTTGTTTGGTGGTTTTTTTTAGATTCCACTTAAGAGTGAAATCACACGGTATTTGTCTTTCTCTGACTTATTTCAGCAGTATAATATCCTCTAGGTCCATCCATGTTGCAAGTGGCAAGATTTTGTTACTGGTTGTTGTTGTTTTTTTTAACCCCTGGCTGAGTAGTAGTCCGGTGTGTGAGTGCGAGAGTGTGTGTGTGTGTGTGTGTGTACGTGTACACACCACATTTTAATCCATTCATCTATTATTGGACACTTGGGTTGTTACCATATCTTGGTTTTTGTAAATAATGGTGCAGTGAACATTGGGTTGCATATATCTTTCCACATTAGTGTTTTCATTTTCTTCAGATTGATACTCTAAAGTGCTGTTGCTGGATCCAGTTCTATTTTTAATTTTTTGAGGAACCTCAGTACCTTTTTCTATAGTGGCTGCACTGATTTACACTCCCACCAACAGTGCACAAGGGTTCCTCTTTACATCTTGTCCAGTACTTGTTATTTCTTGTCTTTTTGATAATAGCCGTTTTGACAGGTATAATGTGATACTTCATTGTAGTTTTCAGTTGCATTTCACTGATGATTAGTGATGTGAGGATCTTTTCATGTGCCTCTTGGCCATTTGTATGTTTTCTTTGGAAAAATGTTTTTTCAGATCCTCTGCTTATTTTTTAATTGGACTTTTTTATTATTGAGTTGTATGCGTTCTTTATTCTGGGTATTAACCTCTTATTGGATGTATAATTTGCAGATATTTTCTCCCATTCAGTAGGTTGCCTTGAGTATACTTTTTAATATTTGCATGGTGATAGTCCTGAAACCAAAAAGATGAAAAAAATTTTTTATATTTGATTACTTGAAATTAAAAACTTTTCATGATAAAGTCACAGAGCAAACTGGAAAAATATTCCCAATACATTGCAACATATTTTTCTTAACGTACAAAGAGCTTGCAGAAGTTAGTGAAAGAAAACTAGTAGAACAATGAGCAAAAGAAACGGAACAAGGACTTTCCAGAAAAGGAAATGAATGGCCAATAAACAAATGCAGAATATTGTTATTAAATAAAAATAGACCCGGATCAGAGGATCGATAGAAACCATGCCTGGATTTGACCCATAGAAACTTAAATAACAAATGTGTATGGTGGTATTTTTCAGGGAAGTAAATCAGAACAAGGAAATGTTGTATTTTACTTATCAGATTAGCAAAAATTAACAAAATGGATAATATCTAAAGATACCTTTTTGGGTAATACATATGTTACATAAAATTTGCCATTTTAACCGTTTTTAAATGTTCAGTTTGGTGGCATTAAGTACATTCACATTGTCATGTAACCATCACCACCATCTGTCTCCAGAACTTTTTCTAAAACTAAAACTCTGTATCCATTAAGCACCGACTCCACTTTGCTCCTTCCCCCAGCCCCTGACAACCACCATTCTCCCTTTTTGTCTTAATGAATTTGATCTGCCTCATGTAACTGGAATCATACATTTGTCCTTTTGTGATTGGCTTATTTCATTTAGCACCGTGTCTTCAGGGTTCATCCATGCTGTAGCGTGTGTCTGAATTTCCTTCCTTTTTAAAGCTGAATAATATTCTGCTGCATGGGGTATAGACCACATTTTGTTTATCTGGTCATCCATCAACGGACACAGGTTGTTTCCATATCTTGTCTGTTGTGAGTAATGCTGCTATGTACTAATATCTGTTTGAGACCTTGGTTTCATTTCTTTTGAGTATATATTCAGAAGTGGAATTTCTGGCTCATAATGGTAATTTTATGTTTAGTATTTTGAGGGACCACCATACTATTTTCCAGTTGTGTATTTTAGTACGCATATAATCGTTGTAACCACCACCTAAATCAGGATACAGAGCAGTTACATCACAAACAACTTTCTCCTGCTGCTCTTTAGTAGTCAGTTCTTGTTAAGTGGAAAAGAGAGCAGAATTAAATCCTCCGAGAACAAAGAGTAAAAGAGAAACTGGAGGTTGCTTAGTTTTAGGAGACCCTCTTTTCTGTAGATGGTATGTAGTGGATTGTGGTGTACCCTCCTCATCTATATTCAGCGGCCTGGAGAGCTGTCTTGCCTAAAGTCTTGTCATCTTAAGATGGCTAGCATTTAGGGACTGATCTATGGGGGAATTTTGTCATGGCTTCCTCACCCCAGCTTGGCCAGCTCCAGACTTCCCCATGGTTTCAGCTGAGGCTTTGTTGGAGCTCTTTCACCGCTCAGCTTCTTTCTCTGCCCACTCCTTCTTTCTTCCAACAGGTGTTTTGCCAAGAGTGCACCCTTAATTAATGTGTGTTAATCTCCATTTCACAGTCTGCTTCCCAGAGAACCCAATTTATGGCACAATTTTGTTAATTTGCCCAATTTATAAATACAAAGCAAAAATTGAATGATGCTCGAAGAGTATTTTTATTTTATGTATTAGAACCTAGGAAAAATATCACCACTTGGATAGTGTAACTTTTCATAAGCAAGAGTAGAAATTTTTGAACATGCATATCTTATGTTTTTCTTATTCTTCTGATCTAAAACTGATGTCTTCTTATAGAAAAAATGTACAGGCTCACTTCTGGCTAAGAGCTCATAGAGCATGCACTGTATTTTCGGTTTCTGCAAAAGAGTCTAATTCTAATCTGGTGCTCTTCTTCTCTTTAATAGAACCACAGAATAAGAGAACTCCAGACTTACCCGAGGAAGAATATGTAAAGGAAGAGATCAAGGAGAATGATGAAGCAGTAAAAAAGATGCTTGTAGAAGCCACCCGGGAGTTTGAGGAGATTGTGGTATGTTGACTAGATTTAACTTCTTTTCCCTACTTTCATTCTTTTTTAAAATTGGTTATCGCATTTACTCTTTTTGTACACCTAAGGCCCAGCGGGGTAGGGGCAGGGGTGGGGGAGAGGGAGAATGAAAGTGGGACTGATCTTGGTTTCAGGCATGTAGCTTTTAAGTTTTGGTAGGAAAACTTCAGAGGGGGAGGGGGAGAAAAATTGGGGGAATTATTATTTTATTTTTATTAATATTTTATTTTTTTAAAGATTTATTTATTTGTTTGACATAGACACAGTGAGAGAGGGAACACAAGCAGGGGGAGTGGGAGAGGGAGAAGCAGGCTTCCTGCAGAACAGGGAGCCCGATGTGGGGCTAGATCCCAGGACCCCAGGATCATGACCTGAGCTGAAGGCAGATGCTTAACGACTGAGCCACCCAGGCGCCCCAGGAGAATTATTTTTAAACCATATAGAGCACCCATTTCAAGGACTCGGTTCTCAGTTTAAGGTGTTCAAAATAAGACTGTAGATTTATCTTTTAAAATATTTTAATGCTTCTCAGGAAAATAAATGTAATTTTTAAAAGAGTTTAATTTCTTTAATAAACAAGTTTAGCTTTTTGTGTACTTAGGGTGGTTTTGGGATTTTTTAATGCTTGCATATTTAGTTGAGCTTCTGATACTCAGTTGGAATCTCATATTTAATCAAAAGTAGAGGGAAAGGTAGGAACTATAAAACAGGAGTAATTTGAAAGAAAGTCCAAATTAAATGTCCATATCTTTTCCAAGAAAAAGTATCTTGTAAATTAATTTTTATTATTAACAAAGGAAAATGGTTAGGCCTCATTGTAAAACAGGAAAATAATTTAAAGTTCTGTAATTGATGAGTGAAGGAAGGCAGAAGAATTGGCTGAATTTAGTGATTGTTGCTTTTTGTGGTCCGAGTTCTGTTTTATTTTTTATATTTGGTCTGTTATCCATAAACTTTCAAATGCAAACATGGTCTGCATAGTTCTCTTCTCACATAACATGCTTTGTAATGTGTCTGAATGTAGTACAGCATGGAGGTCCTAGTATGTTTATATAGCTGTGTGTTTTGAGTACTTATGTGAAGGCATCAGTAGGTACAGAGGATGTAGTGATGCTCAAACCAGATATAATTCCTGCCCTTAGGGAGCTTACAATCTGAGAGTGAAGTCAAGCTTTTTTTTTTTTTTTTTTAAAGATTTTTATTTATTTATTTGAGAGAATGAGAGAGAGAGCATGAGAGGGGGTTGGGTCAGAGGGAGAAGCAGACTCCCTGCTGAGCAGGGAGCCCGACGCGGGACTCGATCCCAGCACTCCAGGATCATGAGCTGAGCCGAAGGCAGTCGCTTAACCAACTGAGCCACCCAGGCGCCCCTGAAGTCAAGCTTTTAACAAATGGTCTAATGAACATGTGTATACATGAAAGTGTATGCACAAACGTGTATTTTTTCATATTTAGTGTAGCTTCTTTTTTTTTTTTTTTAAAGAATTTACTTATTTGACAGAGAGAGACAGCGAGAGAGGGAACACAAGCAGGGGGAGTGGGAGAGGGAGAAGCAGGCTTCCTGCCAAACAGGGAGCAGCCCGATGCAGGGCTCGATCCCAGGACCCTGGGATCATGACCTGAGCTGAAGGCAGATGCTCAACAACTGAGACATTCAAGGCGCCCCTTTAGTGTAGCTTCTGATATTCTGTTGGAATACCATAGTTATATGTATACATATACGTGCACATAGAGTACACATAAGCACATGTATATTCCCCAGCTACACACACATACACACACACACGCACGCACGCACACACGGTCACTCCCCTCTTAACCCAACATATATATGTGTATGTAAACACATCCAACACGACTAAGAAGGAGCATTATGGGACTGAAGGGACTGAAGGAAGTTCAGCGTGATTGGGGTGAAAAGGACAAAGGGGGGTGGTAGTTGAGAGTAGATATTGAAAGAGTAAGTGTTTGGGACTTGGTAATTAGGAACTGGTCATATTCATCACTTTCTCTAGGTTGACGAGAGCCCTGATTTTGAAATACACATAACAATGTGTGATGATGATCCACCCACACCTGAGGAAGACTCTGAGACACAGCCTGATGAGGATGAGGAAGAAGAAGAAGAAGAAAAAGTTTCTCCACCAGAGGTGGGAGCTGCTATTAAGATCATCCGGCAGTTAATGGAAAAGTTTAACTTAGATCTGTCAACAGTAACACAGGCCTTCCTAAAAAATAGTGGCGAGCTGGAGGCTACTTCCTCCTTTTTAGAATCTGGTCAGAGGGCTGATGGGTATCCCATTTGGTCCCGACAGGACGACTTAGATTTGCAAAAAGATGATGAGGATGCCCGAGATGCATTGGTCAAAAAATTTGGTGCTCAGAATGTAGCTCGGAGGATTGAATTCCGAAAGAAATAATTGGCAAGATAATGAGAAAAGAGAAAAGGTGTGGCAGGTGAGGTTTAAAAAAAAAAAAAAAAAAAAGATTTGTGACCATTGAACTTCAGAGATTTTGTACATTGGAACTGACACTTGTCTTCTGACCAATGCTGCCATTGCTCTGTGAATCTTAGATTTTGTAGCCAAGCAGAGTTGTGTAGGAGGCTAAAAATAAAAGACATTGGATATTTTTAGAGCTGTCCCTGGCAGTATCAGCGTGTTTATGAAAGGAAAATCTAAACCAGAGGGAGGTTGGCCTGTGTAGTAGTAATTCTTTTCTGAATGTAACCCTTGCTATATTGTTTCAGGAGCTAGTGACAAAGTCAAAGGAGGGAGATTAGGAGATGGGTCTTTTCAGGCAGTATGAATAAAGAGCTTCCTATCCTTTGGCAGAAGCTCCTCTAGATTGGATAGATTCCAAATCAAGAATCTAGAAATGTGGAAAGTTTTAATTACAAGGCCTTGAACACAGACTTCCTAAACTCTTGCATCCCCTAGTGAGCTCTGATTTCTCAACTGCTTTGAAAATCCCATATTCCCTTTGCTAGCTTACTATTTGGGGACCCTGCTCCTTGGCTGTTCTTTTCTTCCAGTCTTTGTCAGTCATACTTGTGGCACGTGTTTCTTTACCTACCACCCAGTTTTGTTTAAAACACGCAAAACCGTAGAGAGTCTTAAGAACAGTCTTACTCAGTTACTAGTAATGTGTTTTTATTTATTGAAAATAGTTTTGTGGTAAGGATTGTGTTAGATTTACAAATTAGTGAATTGATTCCTCTTTGTTGTGTTGCTTTCATTGTTGAAAATAAAAGAACTTTGAGTCTCCAAGTGTTTTTCTTTGATTGTATTCACAAAACCTTTCAATAGAAAAACCATGAAGGGATGGACGATTTTTGGCTCTTAATTAGGTCAGTAATGAACAAAGTGGTTTCATTTTAGAACTAGTAGGCTACTAGAAAGATGCTAGTTCTTCTGAACGGAGCAGAGAGAAGATCTGCCTGAATGGAGCAGAGAGAAGATCTGCGTCAAGGACTGTTGAGAGATGGAGTGAACTGCTGAGAGCTGGAGTGGAGAGGAGCCAATCAGGAACCAGCAGGTGTGTAACAGAAGGTGTCGGTTCCCTACCCGTGTTTTCTGGGCACTCACCATTCCAGCATATGCCACTGATAGGAGTCCCACTGCAAGTGCCTGCTGAAGCTTTCCCTCTCCTTGAAAGGCTGTGGCGTTAATGCCCCTGGGAGTGGCTTTCAGTCGATGGTGGATGAAAATTAGAGGATGCAGACCCAATTTCCTTGCTGTCCAGAGAAATGACATGACTGAATCTTTGAGAATTACCCCCTGAGTGGGATAATGGTGTCCATGCCATCTGTGAGAGATTCCCGGCAGAAATAAGCAGAGTGGCCCACAGTGGGAGCCTGTGTATACATGCACCCTGCATAGGCTTCCTTCTCGTTTTGCATCTGCACTTCCTAATAAGTACATCCCGAAATCATCAGTTACACATTATTAGAGTTCAATTCTGGGGGAATCCAGCCTAAATGAACATGCTTCACTTTGCCCTTCTCTGTGTATGTTGAAAGCATACAACTGCTCCTTGTAGTACCTAGCTCACTCCAGGAGTAATTTTTAAGTAGGTCTTGGGAAGGATTGGGTGGTCGGCATTTGTTTAAAATGTGTTCTCCAGGGGTGCCTGGGTAGCTCGGTTGGTTGTGTCTAACTCTTGATTTCTGCTCAGGTCATGATCTCAGGGTTGTGAGATCGAGCCCCACATTGGGCCTTGTGCTCAGCATGGAGTCTGCTTAAGATTCTCTCCCTCTCCTTCTGCACCCCCCCCACTTGTGCTCATGTGTGCATACACTCTCTTTCAAATGAATAAAAACGGAGATGTCATTTAGGTTGTTTATAACCTAATGAAGTTACTACAGCTTTTACAGGGCTAGAAATTTCAGTTTTGTCAAAGCATGTGCAAAAGGGTCTGATTCATTATATCCAGACTCCCAGAAGATGTGTAAACCAAAGCACTCATTATAAACCAATAACTTTCAAATACCCGTTTTTTGCAATTTCTCTGGCATTTCATTTTTCAGGCTGAGAGGTATATGTGGGGAAACATTATCAGAAGTATTTTTGGGAGCACAAATCTAAGCCAGGAGAATGAGTTGAATTTTAACGGTTAATGGTACTGAGCTATGGCTGCATCTGCTCAAATCCTAAAGTCAGGATCCCCTCCCTTGAGCCGCCAAATTCTTGTTTTTTGGGTTTTCTTGACTTTATGAGACTTGTGCTCTGGGAAACATCATGTCTTACTCATTTTAGCTCTTGAGTTCTGGGCCTTCCTCATTATTCCCTCCTACTCCCACACTTCAGCTTTTGAAATTTGCTAGGCCTTAAATAACTTCTGTACCTTCATTAGTGGCAGAAACATTTTTTTCTGTCTTCTCTTTGCCAACTGCGGCAGTGGATTATGCTCCTGGTATTCAGTTTTCCTTTGTTCCCTGCCCCTTTTAAGCAGATGCAGTTGCACTTTAAACGTTTAAGCTGCTGTCTGAATTCTTGAGATCTCTTGTTTTTGGTCTAATGCTGTTTGCTGGATCATAATTGCTTATAACAGAAAACTTAACCTAAAGGACTTTTAAACAGTAAGGGAAATGGGATTATATCTTGTATATATAACAAGAAGTCCTGAGGCAGTTAGCTTAAGGGTTCTTTTTATATTTCTGCTCTGCTATTTCTAGCTTGTCTTGTAGGCTGCTTCCTTCATGGTCGGAAGTTGGCTGCTACAGTTCTAACAGTGGAAGAGGGACCATTTCCTCCTAGGTGTCTCCTTTATTGGTGAGCAAGCTTTCTCAGAAGCCCCTAGACTTCTCATTGGCCAGAATTTTGGCACATGCCCCTTCCTAACTTCTTAAATGACTAGATTGACTTAAATTTATCTCAAGGTCTGTCTGTCTTGGGCTGCAGATTGTGTAACCTTCCCTGAGAATGTGGTATGAAGGGAAGGTAAATACCCAAATAAAAATCTGCTAAACCGATTGTACAGATAAACCCTAGTGACATTCTGTAGGAACAAGAATACCCATCCAGTAGTGGATAATTACCTCTGTTATCATCAGCCTGGACTTAACCTTTTGAGTTTGTTCTCTTCTCCTTTTTCCTATAATTTACCTTAGGGTTTTTGAGCATATTTTCTTTTCTTCCTTTTTTTTTTTAAATTTTGATTTTATTTATTTATTTGAGAGAGAGCGCAGAGGGAGGGGGAGAAGCAGACTCCTGCGGAGCAGGGAGTCTGATGTGGGACTAGATCCCAGGACTCTGGGATCATGACCTGAGCCAAAGGCAGACACTTAACCAACTGAGCCACCCAGGTGCCCTTTGAGCATATTTTCTTAAAGTAAATGCCATTTATGCTTCTCTGTCAATAATAAACATTACCTTGGGGCGCCTGGGTGGCTCAGTCGGTTAAGCGTCTGCCTTCAGCTCAGGTCATGATCCCAGGGTCCTGGGATTGAGCCCCACATCGGGCTCCCTGCTCAGTGGGGAGCCTGCTTCTCCCTCTGCCTCTGCCTGCCTGCCTGCCTGCCTACTTGTGCTCTCTCTCTCTGTCAAATAAATAAATAAAATCTTAAAAAAAAAATAATAAACATTACCTTAAAACTCATTCTGCATATCTTTTTGCTCTTTTCCTCTCAGGCTTTCTAGCTTCCAGTGTGGTGGTGCCTATCAAGAGGGAGGGCTTCCTCAGTTCATTTTTTTTTATTTTCTACCTGCAGCTTTCAGTTTTGATAGTTTATTGCCTTTGATGTATTTCTGGGAAATGTATCCAGGTTTTATGAGCTTGGCACCGTGGCACTGTGGGCTGCCTCAGGTCATAAATTTGTGTCCAAAGATACGAAGAGCTCATCAGGGCTCTTGAGAGAAGCTTGCCGATGACTGTTCTGCCTGATGTATTGTGTATTTAACTGGTAGCTGTTGTCCACATTATGGATTTAAGTAAATCAAATTATTTTCTAACATTTTTAAAGCAGGCAGTGGAAACTTTTTACAAATAGATTCTTACAGGGGTTAAAGTAGTTAAAACAGGGAGCTCATTAGGAGGGTGTGGCTCTAGAGCTTTTGGCAGGCAAACCAAAACCTAAGCCAGAGACCATATACTGAAATCTAAGAAAAGCACTCTCAAGAAGAGGAAATTTGGGTACGTGGAGAGGCACCCTGGGAATGTGCACACCGAAGGAAGACCGTGTAAGTCCAGGAGGAGGATGGCCGTTAGCATAGCAAGGAAACAGGTCTCAGAAGAAACCACCCAGCAGACACCTGGGGGACTGTGAGATGAAGTCCTGTCATTCCAGCCACCTAGTCTGTTCATGTATAAACACCATCATATATTAGCTTTTTTGTTTTTGATAGATGCCACACTCATTTGTACCCTGTGTGTGCACATGTGTGTTTTAATTCGTTAGGTGATAAAGTTCAGGTAATATCAGGAAAAATAATTTCTAGTGAGTGTAATTTGACCATAGATACGGATGTTGGAATATTCTGGCACTTGAGCATTGGTGTGTGAACAGCTAGAGAAACTCTTGCACGTGATGCACCCACATACCGATACCACCAGTAAGGATGTACACCTCATACCTGTTAGTGTTAGTGTAGATCAGGTATCTTTGTGGTACTGGGTGCGTGTGTATGGACCTTATTCTGACACCTTCATATGGAAAGTAAATAGCAAATATGACAAAACAATGCAAATTGATAAAACGAACCAAATATTTTTCAAAGATATTTATACTGTACCAAGGTAAACTGACACATGTTCATACACCAAAATCTACTTTAAAAGTTAATGGTTATCTCAGGTTTTAGTCTGAGAATTTATAATAAAATGAATTTCCTGGTGTGTGTGTGTGTGTATGGATATACACACGTGTGTGAATATAAGTGAAAAACCTAAAAATGTAGAAATACATTAAGTAGTTGTGTCACTACTGTATTTTAATTGTAAAATTTTTTATGTTTAAAATAGAGGAAAAAACTACAAGTGAAGAATACTCAGGTGCCTGGGTGGCTCAGATGGTTGAGCGTCTGCCTTTGGCTCAGGTCATGATCCCAGGGTCCTGGGATCGAGTCCTGCATCGGGCTCCCTGCTCCTTGGGAGCCTGCTTCTCCCTCTGCCTGTCTCTCTCTCTCTCTCTCCCTCTCTCCCTCTCTGTGTCTCTCATCAATAAATAAATAAAATCTTTAAAAAAAAAAAAGAATGCTCAGTATCGTGGATTGGTCCTAATTCATTTAATCATTCCCTTATTGGTAGATACTGAGATAGTTTCTAGTTCTAGTTAAAGCTTTCAGAGCTTTGGAGAAAAGCTCACTTTTATGAACTCACATCATTGGGAAATATACTATCCTTTCATTTTCTACATGATAAATTAATTTCAAGTTAGCTTTCCCATCTTGATAGGAGAGGAGTGCTGCTATGTCCCTTGTAGACCTATTTTCGCTTGGGTTTGGTTATGGTTCATGGATGTTCCAGATTGGTGCACATGGTAATTACAGAGAGGAGGTCATGTTTGTCAGAAAAGTACGTGTCTTCGTTCAGAAGGATTCCGCAGACCTGTGTGCTCGCTGATGCCTGCGGTGCTTCCAGAGGCTGTATGCAGCTTTCTCAGTGAAGGGAGTACAGAAGATAACCACTGCCCACAAAAAGTTAAAACCTCCATTTGGGATTCCAATTGTTTTCTCCTTCCTCTTGCATTAATCTTGTCCCAGATAGGACGACTTCATTGTTCACTGTCCTTTAAGTTGCACTGATTCTGCATCAAAAGAGAGGACTGGACCAGGTTCTGAGAATGACTTCTTCCTTCTAAAACTCAGGCCCTGGTGAGCTTTGTAGCATATGGAACACAGCCTGAAAATCATTTTCACTGAAGCACGGTTGGGGTCCTGGAGGGTTCTCTTTCTGTGGATTAGGGACTCAGGAAAGGTACCTTTTTTCCTGAATGTCTGTGGATAACAGGAGCTGACATAAGGCCTGAGGTTTCTACACACTGCTGGTGCAGTTGGCTGAGGGAATGGGATGGTCCTCCAGTTGATGGTGTGCTGCAGCCATGTGTGTCTCAGTGTGTCCCTTCTCGAGGATCTCATGTTGCAGTGAGAGCCTGGCAGACCTCGTCCCATCATTGCAGAATGTAAGGTATGTCCACCTGCTCCAGACCCTGCAGCTGGTGTTCTTGGTGCTCAGGATGAGGCTGACAATAGCCCTTCAACGGCAGTACTCCTGTCCCAGTCTGTTCTTTGTGATTCTGGCATTTTTCTTGGTTTGGGAGCCACAAGGGAGTCTGAGTATCCGAGAGGTCCCCTCCTGAAGTCGAGGGTATTGGCAGGTGATTCCTAAGGATCTGGGGAGAGAGAATTCTCTCCTCTCTGCATAGCCTGCGTGGGCTGCACCATCGTGACACTTGGTCCTTGGCTCACACAAGGGACAGAGGACGCATGGGCGGGGAGAGGAGCAGGGAGAAACGTTTGGTTCCTGCTGAAAGAATCGGAGGAAGCAAAATGATGAGACCTGCCCAGGGGAGTGGACAGATTAATTTGGTGCTGCTGAGCTGTCAGACCTGGTCTTCCATTTGGGCCATCTGCCAAGGAATTCATGGACTCTGCTCTGCTCTGGGTATAGGGATCTTTGGTTCTGAAACCACATCTATGTGAAGAAAAAAGAGGATGTCATAAGACAAGTGACTGTGGCTCTGTTTCTCGTACTGCGTAAAGCAAAGGGGCTATTAATACAGGCCCCAATATCAGAAATAAAATATTCCATATGTGTGAAATACATTACTCTGGTTCATGTGTTTAGTATGTATATATATGTATAAATATGTACAAATGTGTGTGTATACATATACAAACATAAATTGAGGTCACAGCACACTCAGCAATCAACTACAGAGGACTTGAAACTGGCTGAAAAGGCATATGATCTAGATTCCTCCCTTTAATTTCAACAATGGATCAGAAACAGATTTTCTTGACCAGGTTGACATTTTTCTCTTTGCCAACGTGTGCAAAGAATCCCTATCTTATATGCACATGTATAAATCTCATCAAGGATTAATGAGTGCAGGTCTTTGGAGGGTTTCTGTGCTGATAAACCTATGAATGTGCTACTTAGTCATGAGCATTTAACACATACTAAACTACTGTCCCCGTAACTTTAGAAGGTACCCAATGGGAGTGATTTTGTTCTCCCAACTGGAGGACATTTGAGTAAGTATATAGAGTTTTGGGGGTGTCACAAATTGGGGGATGTAGGTGGGCAGGGTATCGAGTTGGTAGAGGCCAGGAGTGCTGAAAAATACCTACTAGACACAGGACAGCCTCACAAGAAAGGAATTATCTGGACCAAAATAAGTTCCAAGCTGTAGAAAACCTGACGGGGGTTCTCAAAATAGGTATTAACTTTCACATTTCCCCACATTTTCGCTGCTGGTGATTTTAAATGTGTATACCACTGACAGAATTCTTCATTTTGCAGGAGTGTGACTTGCAATGCTAGATGTTCACCATCCCAGACCTTTTCGTAACCTCGATGATTGGGATAATCCAATAGAGGTCAAAGTTTTTCAGCAACCCATTGGGGGGAATATCACAGGTAGAACATATTTCATGTCACAGACACAGAACTTACTTGAATTCTTGGTTCCTGAATGCCTGTTTTTTTTAGCCAGTTTTTTCCTGTAATATCAAGGAATCGGCTCCTCTGAAAGGCTTGAAGTAGGAAGTGTGATTGAGATCTTGTGATGGCTGTCCAGTCTTGTCCGGCTGCTTTTGGAAGTGTTCTGAAGGAGAACATGGGAACAGAAGATGTCTTTTAGAACAATTTTCATGTTTGAACTAGAAACTTGAACTTGGGAAGATCATGCTGATTACACTTCCTCTTCTTGAATCCCTGATGGTGACAGAAGAGGGTGCCACCCTGCTTAGAGCAGGAAGACCAAAGGGCGCAGAGCCTTGCTTGCTAAGAACCTGCCTGTCCTAGCCAGCTGTGGGACCATTCTTATATTTCTGACGCTAGGGTGCCCAAAGCAAGCAAGATAATGAGTTTTTGTCAAGAACATGGGCACAACGTGCCGAGTTATTTCCACTTTCACTGGGACCCACTGAAGAAACGCATTTGTACCAGTGGTTTCTTACCTTGAGTGCAAGGCTGGTGATGGTGTTGTCCTTGGGTTTCGTCTCTTCCTAAGGAGCATCCAAATTCCAATTGTCTCTGTTTCGATCTGTGGTTTTTAAACCAAATCTAAGTGGGAGAAGAGGATGTGAAAGTCGTGTAATTCAGTCTGTGTCAGACCAAATATCAATGCAATTAAAATTGATTTGATCAACTGTCATTGCGGTAATACCCATAAGAAAAAAGGTGATGTATTATCCTAGGAGTTATGTTACTATTAGCATACAATTCAGTACAGCATTTCTTTTGTCGTCGTCATGATATCTCAAGAAAAATTCCCTGACTTAAGAAACACTCACCGATCTATCGAAGGAGACCAATATTTCTTTTTCTCCCTCTCCCACCTCTCTCTCATAACAGGCCTTCAATGTGTGAACATCTTTTCCTGGCCTATTGTCTCTTTATAAGAAATACCATTTTATAATGTATAATACATATAGCATTGATTGTGGAAAAGAATTTCCTTTTTTTTTTTTTAGAAAAATTTACTTTTTCTTTAAACTGAGCAGGTTGGGGAGGGGCAGAGGGAGAGAATCTTTTTTTTTAAGATTTATTTATTTTAGAGAGTGCGAGCCGGGGGGAGGGGCAGTGGGAGAGGGTGAGAAGCAGACTCCCTGCTAAGTGTGGAGCCCTACTTGGGGCTCCATCTCACAACCCTGAGATCATGTCCTGAGCTGAAATCAAGAGTTGGACAGTTAACTGACTGAGCCAGGCAACTGCCCCAAGAATATCTTTAAATGGTGAGTGAATTAGCAACAGTTGAGCTGTACTAACCCTCATCAACATTCCCTCTTATCCTATAATCAGCAATAGATAAGGAGACTCCTGGACCCTGTACACCTTGCTGTGAAACTCTTGTCATGAATATAACTCGTTGAACTTCTTGTTTCCTCATTTTTGGAGTTGGATTTGCAGTGTACTTTCTAACTTTTTGAGTGTTTTATTTTGATAATTTGTGATAAGATTTAGAGTGTTAATGACCACCAATATTTAACAAACCACTCCTTTATCCAGGCATTGTGCTGAAAGGTTATCTCTGCTCTAAATTAAAATATTTTCAGGTAAGTCTTAAGCACATCACCAGATACAGATATTCCCATAGGATGCACTTTTATTACTGGGCTTAGAGTAAACTGTGTCTTTACACCTAGAACAAATGTATGAAGAGTAAGGAAAAATTTCTCCCCAGCATCTCTTAGACTAAGGAGCTTATAGCCAATGGCTAATGGGAGACTCTATAGACACAAAAATCTGAACTTATTATTTTCCTTTAAGAGCACATTTTTACTGATCTTCATTGTTTTAAATGCTATCTCACCTCGTATAGTTGTATTGTTTACACTGCAATTATCGCCTTGCTAACTGAAGAAATCCAGCTTCGTTTCATTTTCACATCAGTAGCTATATTCAAGTGATACAATATGGGATTTTACTTCATATACTTATGTGTGTGAATCACACTTCAGGTATTTAAAAAAAACTAGCCTGAAAATTGGGAACATGTTGAGTTCTTGCCCCACAGTTTCCTCATAATCACATATTAATCCTCATTTTGCAGTATATATCAATATTTTTTTAAAGATTTTTTTATTTTTAAGTAATGTCTACACTCAACGTGGGACTTGAACTCACAGCCCTGTGATCAAGCATTGCTTGCTCTACCAACTGAGCCAGCAAGGTGCCCCAGTCCATATCAATACTTAATGATAACTTATCATTAACATACTGTTATAATTTCCTAAATTACCTAATCTTAAAAATTGATTTATCTCCTATTGGGAGAGCCTGGACCAGTGTATTCTCTTCTCATTAGTGAATATACCCAACCAATATTTCCACAATTGGTAAAAGATACAAACACAGTTCTTGTTTTTAATATACAACAATAAAAACCTTCTGAGCAACATACCTGACATAAGAATTGCCTGGGGGCACCTGGGTGGCTCAGTCGTTAAGTGTCTGCCTTCAGCTCAGGTCACGATCCCAGCGCCCTGGGATCGAAACCCCGCATCAGGCTCCCTGCTCCGTGGGAAGCCTGCTTCTCCCTTTCCCACTCCCCCTGCTTGTGTTCCCTCTCTCACTGTGTCTCTCTCAAATAAATAAAATCTTAAAAAAAAAAAAAAAGAATTGCCTGAAAATCCTGAGTCCAGCCTTTCTCTTTACCTTGAATCTGACAGACAGTGAAATAGAAACCTCTAATGCTTACCTGGATTTTGGACTCCGGAATGCCAATTTCCTTGGCCCATTGTTTCCTGGTAGCTCTATCAGGGTAAGGGTTTTGTTTAAACCATTCTTGGAGGATATCCTTTTGACTCTGGTTGTAAACAATCCTGCCTTGCCAGGGTTCTTATTGTAGTATGCCCGATGAAGAGAAAATGGGAAGAGGGGTATGGAAGATATGTTTATGGATTAAGAACTCCATGTAAACGTAAGTTTACATGTAAACCTTACTATTAATGATGGACATAAACATAAGTCTTAACTTTTTTTTTCCAGGTTGAAACCTGTAGGTTTAACAATGATTCTGTATTTTTACTTTAGGGGTACAGCTACTAAAGTCATGCTAAATTGGAGACATATAAGTCAAATATGTGTGTATAATAGAAAAAAATTACAATCTGTGATCTGAGTTACTGAAAATCCATAAAATTCAATGCAGAGAAAATAGGAAGCAATAGGAGCTAGGAAAATTAATGGAAATAAACAAGTAAGACCTTAAAAGTTGAGATAAAACACACAGTAACTGGTACTTTGTGTTAAAATACATTTTAATATAAAATACTAGGTATTCCATATGTATATGTTTTCTCCATTTACAGTGTCAACTTTAGAACTTTCGACAATGCACTTGTGAGACTTAATGGCTATTACCTTAAATTTGAAATTCCAGTCTCCAACCTTATTTTTTTTTAAAGATTTTATTTATTTATTTGACAGAGAGAGATAGCGAGAGAAGGAACACAAGCAGGGGGAGTGGGAGAGGGAGAAGCAGGCTTCCCCCGGAGCAGGGATCCTGACGGCGGGACTCGATCCCAGGACCCAGGGATCATGACCTGAGCCGAAGGCAAAGGCAGACGCTTAACGACTGAGCCACCCAGGTGCCCCCCAAGTCTCCCAACTTTAAAGCACCCATCAATCCTAATACAACTTATCGATGCAAACAGCTCCTGCTCCCAACAATTTGCCCCTCTAATCATGATTGTGATTTTTAACTTTTATAAACTCTGGAAAATGAAGCATGTGGCATTATCAAAGAGCAAAATGCAGACGAAAACTTACCGCTTTCAGTGCTGTTCAAATCCATCTTGGGAAGAGGTTCTTGGATCCCACAGAGGTGAGTGGGCAACGGAGCAGCACTCCAAGACACCAGGCTTATCAACACCCAGGGTGATCCACCCATTTCTTAAATACCCTTCTATTTAATCCCTTCATTAATGTTTAACACTTAGAAAGAAACTTGAAGTAATCAGATTAAGTACAGATTCTACCAGACAATTTTACATCTATCCTAATGTCTTTCCAAATCTGACTTAGAATCTGTGCTCTCTAGTTTACACACACACACATAGATACATTTATAAATTTTTTTAAAGATTTTATTTATTTATTTGAGAGAGAGAGAATGAGAGATAGCATGAGAGGGAAGAGGGTCAGAGGGAGAAGCAGACTCCCCGCTGAGCAGGGAGCCCGATGCAGGACTCGATCCCGGGACTCCAGGATCATGACCTGAGCCGAAGGCAGTCGCCTAACCAACTGAGCCACCCAGGCGCCCCACATTTATAAATGTTTTGGTACTCTTGCTTTTTAATTATTTTGGCTTGATATAATATTGTATGGATATACATACTTCACTTTATATTTTTCCTCAGTTCTTAAACACTTTTTTAAAAAAGATTTTATTTGAGAGAGCACGAGCGGAGGGGCAGCAGGCAGAGGGAGAGGGAGAAGCAGGCTCCCCACCGAGCAGGGAGCCCGATGCGGGGCTCGATTCCAGGACCCTGGGATCACGACCCGAGCCACAGGCAGATGCTTACCCGACTGAACTACCCAGGGGCCCTTGAAACACATTTCTTTCCATCAGTGATAGTGAGGTTTACATGTCATCTTGGCTAGTCCATACAACATAGCTACTCAAAAAAATACGATCTAGGTTTCAAGGTATTTTGTCGATTGATTGAATTACATAATCAGTTGGATTTAAGTAAAGGAGATTATCCTTGATAATCCGGGTGGGGCTGATACAATCATGGAAAGTTTTTTTTTTTTTTTTAGATTTTTATTTTATTTATTTGATAGGGAACACAAGCAGGGTGAGTGGGAGAGGGAGAAGCGGGCTTCCTGCTGAGCAGGGAGCCTGATGTGGGCCTCGATCCCAGGACCCTGGGATCATGACCTGAGCTGAAGGCAGATGCTTAGCGACTGAGCCACCCAGGCGCCCCAGTCATGGAGAAGTCTTCAGAGCAAAGCTGGGCATTCCTGGAGGAAAAGAAATCACAGCTGAGGATAGCAGCTTCATTGCCCCATGAGAGAGTTTCAGCCCTCCACAGGATCTGCCCCAGAAATCTCGTTCTTGCCTATCCAGGTGCTACAATTGTATAAGCCAATAATATGTGTTTATGTATATGTATATATACATATGCATACATGTGTATGTATAATTTCGCTGGTTTCCTGTGAGTTCAGATGCTACTGCTCTATTTCTCTGGTTGAGGCTAAATGATACAAATGTTAGCCCTGGAGGCAGTTCTATAAGAACAGACTTATAGATAGATATTTGTATATTTTACACATAATTTAAATATATATAAATACAATAAGGATTTGGGTCACCTGACCAGAATCAAAACGTGAGATGGTTGCTGAAATATGAATTGGTAGTGGAAGAAAATTGTTAAGAATACCAGCTACTTACCTTGTGACCATTTGCAGAATCAAGGATATACTAGTTATGAGAATTTTGCTATGAATCTGTATATATATTAAAATATTTGTTTTCTTCCCACGGTTATCCCCTAATGATCCATTAATAGTTAACCTTTATTATTTCAAGTAGGCTCCACGCTCAACTTGGGAGCCTGAAATGACTCTGAGATCAAGAGTCATGCTTTACTGCCTGAGCCAGCAGGCATCCCAACAATAGTTCACTTTAAAGATTTATTTTTTGGGGCGCCTGGGTGGCTCAGTTGGTTAAGCGACTGCCTTCGGCTCAGGTCATGATCCTGGAGTCCCAGGATCGAGTCCCGCATCGGGCTCCCTGCTCAGTGGGGAGTCTGCTTCTCCCTCTGCCCCTCTTTCCTCTCATGCTCTCTATCTCTCATTCTCTCTCTCTCAAATAAATAAATAAAATCTTAAAGATTTATTTTTTTTATTTTAGAGAGAAATAGCATGAGCAGGGGGAGGGGCAGAGGGAGAGGGAGAATCCCAAGCAGACTCCACGCTGAGCAAGCCCCATATGGGGCTTGATCCCGGGATCCTGAGATCATGACCTGAGCAGAAATCAAAAGTCAGACTGAGCCACTCAGACACCCCGATAGTTCACTTTAAATCACCGTATTTAAGGAGTAGCAAAAGAGAAGGATGCACATCACTCAAGGATGTTGCATCTTCTTTTGGGGAAAGGATTAGTGTGTTTCAATTGTAGGCAGGATAGTTGTACTTTATTAGGCAGAAATATCACAGTTATTATTATTTTTTAATTTGGAAGTCATTTATGGTTTCAGGAGAGGTGTATGGCTTACAGCTCAACAAGGTGTAGGCAGAAATGGCTAGTTTTATGTGTCAGTATGGCTAAGCTACAGAACTTATTATTTATTAGTTATTAACTCATCTAGGTGTTTCTGTGAAGATATTTTGTAGAAGTGATTGACGGTCCACGATCATTTGACTTTAAGGGAGATTATCCTATATAATCTGGCTGGGCCTGAGTCAATCAACTGAAAGCCCAAGAGGATAGAGTGGAGACTTTGCTGTGAAGACATTCTTCCTGTTAATTGATGCTTCAGCTCATGCTCAAGACTTCAGCCCATACAAGGAATTTTGGAATTGCCTAGTGAGTCTCTATAGTCACATAAGCTAATTCCTTGCAATTAATCACTATATATACTGATTCTGTTTCTCTGGTTGAATGGCTGAACTCTGCCTGATACAATCACCAAATTGCTTATTTGGAAATGACATTTAACAGGAAAAAAGTGTGTATGTGGATTTGTCATGGAGACAAACCATGGGTGGTGGAAAACTTTATTGAATCCTAGAAAAATGGCTACTCATGTTATGCCACTATAAATTTTTTTTGGGAAAGCTATGTTAGCTGTGAAAACCTGGCAGACAGAAAATGGGTGAAACCCTCTTGTGCCTTGAATTATGGATAACAGAATATTTCTGTCACGATTCCTATGCTCTTAGCCACTATTGCCTAGGAATATTTAGAAAGAAATGAGCTCAGAAAGGAATGTGTTAATAAAGGCATATTCTATTACTATGGAAAAAAAAAGGAAAGGAATATATTGTTCAATGGGAAGAAGGGTAGGAGACAGAAGGAATTCATGAACTTCAGGGTAAGGGGTACAGGTAGATTTTATATTCATTTAAATGAAGACGTAAAAACTTGGAGACATACTTTTTGGGAAAAATTTTATACATAGTTAAATGCAAAAATCAAACCTGGGTTGTGATTTAAAAACTTTGGTCTACGGCAATGATTGCATTGAAACTTCTACTAGTAAATCATTCCTCTGTTATTTAAGCATTCCTGTAAACTGCCACAGAAAAAAAAATGAACGGTGCTTTTGCCACAGACAACTGATAAGCTCAAGATATTGTAGTTAAGATGAGAGAAAAATTAGGCATAATGAGTTAGGGGGTGGGCTAATTGCACCTGGAAGTAAATGGAATCAGATTAATTGGTTCATACTTGTGTGTTTTCCTTTGTTTTGTTTTGTTTTGTTTTTCTCTACTGCAGTCTCTAGGGTCCTGACTAATGAGGCCAAGCAAGATAAGGGCCAACCAAGGATCTGGTCTGGGGACTTCAGCCAGGAAGCAGAAATTGATCTAAATGGCGGGGGGGGGAAGCGTCTACCCCTAAACATCTCCCCAGCTGAATCTTGCTATTGCTTTGTTCTAGTGATGCAGTCTCCCTCCCCTTCTCTACAGAGGAGAGGATGTTTACTACATGGGTCCAGTCCCTATTCCAACTGGCTCAGAGCCTGGGCTTTTTTCTTTGATATCTTGATGAAAGAGTTATAATGGGATCTTCTTCTTCTTCTTTTTTTTTTTATAAACAGCATACATTTATAAATTTTACTTCTTAGTAGCTCAAGTTGATCTCAACTGAATATCCCTTGAAGTTCTTTTTTTATTTTATTTTTAAATTTTTTATTATGTTAATCACCATACATTACATCATTAGTTTTTTTTAATTTTTTATTGTTATGTTAATCACCATATATTACATAATTTGTTTTGGTGTACTGTTCCATGATTCATTGTTTGTTCATAACACCCAGTGCTCCATGCAGAACGTGCCCTCCTCAATACCCATCACCAGGCTAACCCATCCCCCACCCTCCTCCCCTCCAGAAACCTCAGTTTGTTTTTCAGAGTCCATCATCTCTCCTGGTTCCTCTCCCCCTCTGACTTACTCCCCTTCATTCTTCCTCTCCTGCTATCTTCTTCTTTTTCTTTTTTCTTAACATATGTTGCGTTATTTGTTTCAGAAGTACAGATCTGTGATTCAACAGTCTTGCACAATTCACAGCGCTCACCGTAGCACATATCTTCCCCAATGTCCATCACCCAGCCACCCCATCCCTCCCACCCCCGACCACTCCAGCAACCCTCAGTTTGTTCCTGAGATTAAGAATTCCTCATATCAGTGAGGTCATATGATACCTGTCTTTCTCTGATTGACTTATTTCACTCAGCATAACGCCCTCCAGTTCCATCCACGTCGTTGCAAATGGCAAGATCTCATTCCTTTTGATGGCTGCATAATATTCCATTGTGTATATATACCACATCTTCTTTATCCATTCATCTGTCGATGGACATCTTGGCTCTTTCCACAGTTTGGCTATTGTGGACATTGCTGCTATAAACATTGGGGTGCATGTACCCCTTCGGGTCCCTACATTTGTATCTTTGGGGTAAATACCCAGTAGTGCAATTGCTGGATCGAATGGTAGCTCTAATTTCAACTGTTTGAGGAACCTCCATGCTGTTTTCCAGAGTGGTTGCACCAGCTTGCATTCCCACCAACAGTGTAGGAGGGTTCCCCTTTCTCCACATCCCTGCCAACATCTGTCGTTCCCTGCCTTGTTAATTTTAGCCATTCTGACGGGTGTGAGGTGGTATCTCATTGAGGTTTTGATTTGGATTTCCCTGATGCCGAGTGATGTTGAGCACTTTTTCATGTGCCTGTTGGCCATTTGGATGTCTTCTTTGGAGAAATGTCTGTTCATGTCTTCTGCCCATTTCTTGATTGGATTATTTGTTCTTTGGGTGTTGAGTTTGATAAGCTCTTTATAGATTTTGGATACTAGCCCTTTATCTGATATGTCATTTGCAAATATTTTCTCCCATTCTGTCGGTTGTCTTTTGGTTTTGTGGACTGTTTCTTTTGCTGTGCAAAAGCTTTTTATCTTGATGAAGTCCCAATAGTTCATTTTTTCCCTTGCTTCCCTTGCCTTTGGCAATATTTCTAGGAAGAAGTTGCTGCGGCTGAGGTTGAAGAGGTTGCTGCCTGTGTTCTCCTTTAGGATTTGGATGGACTTCTGTCTCATGTTTAGGTCTTTCAACCATTTGGAGTCTATTTTTGTGTGTGGTGTAAGGAAATGGTCCAGTTTCATTCTTCTGCATGTGGCTGTCCAATTTTCCCAACACCATTTGTTGAAGAGACTGTCTTTTTTCCACTGGACATTCTTTCCTGCTTTGTCAAAAATAAGTTGACCATAGAGTTGAGGGTCCATTTCTGGGCTCTCGATTCTGTTCCATTGATCTATGTGTCTGTTTTTGTGCCAGTACCATACTGTCTTGATGATGACAGCTTTGTAATAGAGCTGGAAGTCCGGAATTGTGATGCCGCCAGCTTTGCTTTTCTTTTTCAAGATTCCTCTGGCTATTCGGGGTCTCTTCTGGTTCCATACAAATTTTAGGATTATTTGTTCCATTTCTTTGAAAAAAGTGGATGGTATTTTGATGGGGATTGCATTGAATGTGTAGATTGCTCTAGGTAGCATTGACATCTTCACAATGTTGGTTCTTCCAATCCAACATCATTAGTTTTTATAATGGGATCTTCTTGTTGCTTTCAGTGTGAATTGAGTTTTGGGGCTTGGAAAATCTTTCATATTGTGTCTGGCGGAGAAGGGTAAGATTATTTTGTGTACTTTAGGGACTGAAGCTAATAATTTTGACCAAATAGATGAACCACAGTGTATTTCATGCCCAGCCTCATGGCGCTAGCCTGGTTAGGCCTTGTCTTCCAAGGGGAGTGGAGTTCACAAATTGTTGATTTCAGGCTTTGCCCTATGATTTCTGTCAGCCAGTGAGATATGAGTAGGTTTAAGGAAGCAGTCTGTACCATCTCTGAGCAGAATCCTCCATTTTTTGGGGCGATTGCTGTTTTCTCACTGCCATGACCCTTTTCTGTCCTAGATAATGATGATCCCATTAAGCTGAATCCCAGAAGGATGAGAAATAGACTTTTGCTGAGGTAAGCCGCTAGTGTTTTGAGTTCCTTTATTGCCATGACATAATTGAGACTAAGGTGGATATACAAATTTGGTTTCTGTATCTTAAGCTCTATGATCAGAGTTAAGACTTGAAACAATTATCTGAATATTTCAAGAAACCCGTTTGTTATTATAGTTTTTATAGCCCCTTCTCTATTTTTTAAAAATATTTTATTTATTTATTTGACGGAGAGAGACACAGCGAGAGAGGGAACACAAGCAGGGGGAGTGGGAGAGGGAGAAGCAGGCTTCCCGCGGAGCAGGGAGCTCAATGCCAGGCTGGATCCCAGGACCCTGAGATCATGACCTGAGCTGAAGGCAGTTGGTTAACCGACCGAGCCACCCAGGCGCCCCTAACCCTTTGTCTTTTAACTGAAGCAAATTTCCATGATATTTAGAAGGGCATGAAATTCATTTTCTAAACAGAAAGTTCCAAGAGACTTACCCTATCTCAGGTGTGAAACCTAAGGAGCTACTAGTAAGACAGGATCCATTCCATTGAAGATCCTGTGAAGTTATTTGCTCAGGTGGTCATGTGACCTGCAGAAAATGAGGGAATCTCCCTGGACCTAAGACTCAGAATGTTGCCTCCATGTGCAAGAAAGGAGGGAATCCACATGTTTCCTTCATCCTGGAAAAGATGTTTACTTGTACTTTAGGAAGAAAGGACACAAAGAATTGAAGACCTCCCTGGGTTCATTTTCCAGTTATCCTGATCGGTTTATTAAAAAGTGGAGACAAATCCACAGTCTCAAGGCCAATAGAAGGGGGAATTTGATTCAGAGAGTAACTGAGATAGCACAGATCTGGGCCTCGTCAGAGAAGGTGAGGTGCCCCCACCCTGGTGGCAGATGGGACAAAGCGATGTCAGGACACACTTTCTTCTGACAGTGTGTAGACCATGTGAGAAACAAAAGCTATCTTTCCCAGGGTTGTGATCACATGTGATCCCAGAGGTGGTATAATGCACTTTTCTAGAACCATAGCCTCTTCCAGGGGAGGCAGTGGTCCTATGGTTTACATGTAAATCAAGGCCCCTCAGAATCTGACCCATTTGCAGTCTCCCAACCCTTGTTCACTACGACGCCCTTTCTGTCCTACGAGAGGCTCCCAACACAATGGGGAGCCCACCAACACAATGCATCTTTCCTACACCTGTTCCTTTGCGCAAGCTGCCCAACAAGGGTGAACTAATGACACACTTACTGACGCTCCAGATTTTGATTTCTTCTACGCACATAGTTCTTATGTCATCGACATCCACACCCAGTAGGGTGACCAGGATCCCGCATGGCCCAGCCCCTACAGGAGGGGTAGGGAGGAGGGCACCTTTCCAGCCAGCATTTTCCTGATGGCCCTGCCCCAGTTCTGACTCTTTTGAGGGGCCACCATCACTGTCCCCAGTTCTGCTGCTGAGTTCTTTGCCCATCCTTCTACTCCCCCACGGTTTGGCAGTTGTTGCTCTTGAAGAAGAGGATATCCACTGATGCCTGGTGATTTGGGGGTGAGCTCATGGAAACAGACATTTTTCTCTGGATTTTGTGCTGCCATGTACAGGGATGATTCTATGATTGGTATTTTAATAAATCTTATCTTTAGGAAGGGAAGCTTGAATGAGGCTGGTGCCATAACT
Source organism: Eumetopias jubatus (assembly GCF_037043125.1). Lineage (NCBI taxonomy): Eukaryota > Metazoa > Chordata > Mammalia > Carnivora > Otariidae > Eumetopias > Eumetopias jubatus. The sequence goes on from NW_028274816.1 coordinate 28,650,393, forward strand.
GTGAAGGAGCAGCAATCACTTGTGTTGGTCAGGAGAGAGGACAGTTGGTATTTGGTGGTTTAAACGATGTTCCAATTTGTCTGTTCTGCAGAAGAACACCAAGACATACCTGTGGGTACCAGGCCCGGTCCTGGCCATCAGGTGCAGCTTTGCTGTTTCTCATACATTTCATTGAGAAATGGGGGCTGGAGGTGAGCTGGGGAATTGCAGCGCATCTGCTGGATCCATTGTGGTATCTGCTCTCAAATATGGGTCTGGAGTAAGGATGGAAGGAAAAGAAAAGCATTGTCAGAAAATAATGGAGCCAGCTGGGGGAGGAGGGAAACCTGGGCCAGTGGCATCCAGAACCTGCTGCAAAGGGAAGAACCAGTACCCAGGCAGCCAGGGTGCCCTGGGGCATTCCCCTGAGAACCACCTCCTTTTCATTCTCTCCTGATGTCTGACCCCTCTCTACCTTCCCTGCTCTCCAACTCTCTTCCATCTGTTGCCGCCCCCTCCGTCTCTCACATCAGCCATCTCAGTCCCAGAAAATGCTGAAATGACAGCTTAGGGCTGGGAAGTGCTGAGCTTCCTCACTGCCAGATGCTGTCTTGGGGAGAGTGAGGGGGTAGAGGAGGCTGAGCAGTGACCCCCATTCGACACCACAGTGTCTGTCCTGTAGCACATCTAGGAATATTCCAAAGAGATAGTGGAACTGATATGAAACAGAAATTTCTATTGTGGAAAGCATTTTGCATAAAATATTCACAGCGCTGAAAAAGTACTTCCAAATTCAGGAAAAAAATTTGGCTCTTACCCTGAAAATAAATGTTTAAGCCATTCACGACTTAACAGAATAAAATGGCACTCATACACTGGATGCAGTAGGAGTGTGTGTGCGTGTATGTGTGCACACATATTCCTTGGATAAATGTTGGGTGCCAAGTTGGCTCCTGAGTCATTCTTGCCTGTGCACAGTGAACTGACTCTCTTAGAGACAAATTTCCTCATGAGTTTACGTTGCATCTTCTTAAAACAAGTCTTTTTTTTTTTTTAAGATTTTATTTATTTATTTGAGAGAGAGAGAATGAGAGATAGAGAGCACGAGAGGGAAGAGGGTCAGAGGGAGAAGCAGACTCCCCGCTGAGCAGGGAGCCGGATGCGGGACTCCAGGATCATGACCTGAGCCGAAGGCAGTCGCTTAACCAACTGAGCCACCCAGGGGCCCCTTCTTAAAACAAGTCTTACCCATTTTTGGGGGGGCGTCTGAGGGCTTTTTTCTCCTCCAGGAGGGCACATCTATTTCCCAGATTTTATCCTCAAGCCCTCTAGTTAAGAAGAATGATGAGGAAAGACGTTGGTAATCACTGAATATTAGCATCTGAGACCTCTTTTAACTGATGAATGGATGAATAAAACGTGGCATATTTTACAAAGCAATATTATTCAGACATGTAAATTAACGAAATACATGCTATTAACATGGGGCGCCGGGGTGGCTCAGTCCAGTGTCTGCTTTCGGCTCAGGTCATGATCCCAGGGTCCTGGGATCGAGCCCCGCATCGGGCTCCCTGCTTGGCGGGAAGCCTGCTTCTCCCTCTCTCACTCCCCCTGCTTGTGTTCCCTCTCTGGCTGTGTCTCTCTCTGTGAAATAAATAAATAAAATCTTAAAAACAAAACAAAACAAAACATGGGTGAGCCTTGCAAACATGCTGAGTCAAAGAAGCCAGACACCCAAGGCCACCTATTGTTTGATTTCATTCATATTGAAATGTCTAGGGTAGAAAAATCCATAGAAGCAGAAAGTAGGTTGTAGTTTCCACTAACTACTAAGGGAGGAGGGAGAAAGGGACTGAGTGCTGGTTGATAGGGGATTTCTCTTTAAGGATGATGAAATTTTTCTAAAATTAGCTAATGTTAGTGGTTGTACAACTCTTCTGATGTACTGAAACCACTGGATTGCACACCGTGAAAGGATGCATTTTATGGTGAATAAATTACATCTCGATAAAACTGTTATTAAACAGAGAATAACTTATAAAAAGACAGTAAAATGGAAAGGGTCATGAAATGTTTACTCTCCAAGTAAGTGAATGTGTGGAGGAAACTTTCCAAAAACAATTCACATTGAAAAACTGCTTAAAATGAACATGTAAATTAAAGAGTCACACACTGTTGTGAAATTTAATTAATAGCCATTGCTATTAATGCTTGTCAACATAATTGTATTGACAGAGCACGCATTTTAGATTAAAATCGTCTCATTTAATATAAATGAGACAGTTTATATTAAAATATCTTTGACCAGAAAAAATTTTTATGCATTTAATTGTGTGGATAACTCCAAATTTTCAAATGAAGATATTGACAAATATTGGAAATTTCCAAAGCATAGAATGAGTAATATGATCTGATTAATGTTGAAAATGAAAGGACATTAAAACATAACTCAAAAGCATCCATTCATTTCCAGTGATTCACTTTCTTTTTTCAAACAGAAAATAACATCAATATAAGGAATGTCACTGTGTTTATTGGCCAAGAGATATTTCATGTGATTCTGTGTTTTTTTTTTAAATTTTTTAAATTTTTTAAATTTTTTACTTTTTTTAAAGACTTTATTTATTTATTTGACAGAGAGAGACACAGCGAGAGAGGGAACACAAGCAGGGGGACTGGGGGAGGGAGAAGCAGGCTTCCCGTGGAGCAGGGAGCCTGATGTGGGACGTGATCCCAGGACCTTGGGACCATGACCTGAGCGGAAGGCAGACACTTAATGACTGAGCCACCCAGGCGCCCTGTTTTTTTTTTTTTTGACCTGAGCTGAAGGCAGACGCTTAATGACTGAGCCAGCCAGGCACCCCTTGCATGTGATTCTGAATAAGTATTAATGTTAAACTTAGGAAGTATTGCCCTAAAAATTATGAAAATATAATATTTTATCAATCACTAATATTGGTAATAATAATTTTATTCAACTTAAGTTTCTATTAATCAATATTTTAATAGTACTACATCATTATATTGATAAAATATAATTATTTTATTATTCATTATTTCATAACCCAGGCTCAATAATAGGAGCTCAGATGATATAAAAATGTAAATAAAGTTAGAATTTACAATATGTTTCCTATTAGAACACTCAATTATAATTGATGTTTAACATTTTTGTTAATTATTGTATCATTTAAATTGTAGTTATTATTGTATCATTTAAAGTTACCCTTTTATTTTAGATGCTTTCACATCGTTCTGGTTTCTTAAGATATTCATGCCACTTTTCTTTTTACTCCCAGACTCGATAAAAATCAGCATATCACTGAATCCTGCTGTTTTAAAATCTGAGGCTTCTCGCTGTCTGGGTGCTACAGGAAGAAATGTAAGTTCTAGTGTTAATCATATTTTATTTCTAATATTCAAATCAAGAAGTTCAAAATAAAAAGTGAAATTCCCAAGAACGTAAATTTTATCAAACGCAATGGAAATGGGTTATGTATGAAATGTATTTCTTCTCATTCAATTCTGGGATCCTTTTCAGCACCCTTTCTCGTGTGTATGATCACGAGGGGCCAGGGGTGTTTCTCCATGAATGAACTGGTGAAGCTGGGATGCTAATGATATGCAAGACAGTGTGAGGCCCTGGGAACTTGACATAAGTGGCCAGAAATAACATATTCAGATCTTAAGATTTCCGTTGCACCAACTTTCTGTCCTATCACATCTTCTTACCTTGCATTCATCATAGCACATGCCTCATTGTTTATTGCTAATCATCTAGGGTAGCACTTTCTTCATATTCCTTAGAACAGAACACAAACCATGTACGAATAAATATATATGCATATATATTTATTTATAGAACATTTATGCACTTATATATTCTGATAATATTCTTGTTATTTTTCTAAGAAAAAGACCAGTTGCCTTTCTGAAACCCGAAGTGTCCCAAATATTCTAACAATTCTATAAATTAGATATTCTAATTGATATTATTCTATCAGTTAGAAGAAATATAAAATGAATAGTCTAACCAAATAATCAGGCCTCAATTCTAAAATATCTCTTTTCTAATTTTGTTTTTCTTAATTATTTACATATCTCTTATAGTCCCCTGAGGAAGCACAAAGTATTATTAAAGAAAATGCTCATATCTGCTGAAACTCAGATTCCATATTTTGTTTTAAGGCACCTTGGTTAATGCAATTATTGAACAGAAAAAAGATTTTTTTTTCTTTTTTAGAACAAACCATGAAATCATGCTGAATAGCTTTTGATTTAGTATGGAATGTATATTCATTTGCTACGTGCCTTTCCCCCCAAAATCCAATTCTAAGACATCCTTAAGTTGGATCCAACATCCTAATCAAAATTCATAAACTTATGCCCACATCAGAGGAATACAAAGTAAAGTTATGAAGACAGACATAATTGGAAATAGGATAACAAAGAGATTAGTGGACACAGTGCCCAGCATGATGCACTCACAAACAGATCTTTGCTGGGAGCTGATTTGTCTGGACCCATGTTGGGCTCATCCTGGACACCATTAGGTCACTCAGGCACCTTTGATATCGAGGAACGCTTCACGTAAATCAGTACTGAGTGATGTGTCTGGGGGTCAGGTCTCACCTTGGCTCATGTCAGGGATGCAGAGCATCAGGCCTGGCCTACAAGGCAATCTGTTTAGCATTCCTAATTCAAGATGATCAAAGAAAAACCACAGTCATGTGATCAAGCAGAATGTCATACTACCGCTAAAAACTTGCAGTGCTTCTTTGGCTGTGGAAGGAGGGTGCTTCCTTTGGGTTACTGTTTCCCTCCAAGTAACAACTGGGTATTTTTTCTTTAGAAACTAACTGAGTGGGAGACACATTGGGAATTTTTTACGTAGTTTCTATAATAGTCTCATTCACCTGCGGCCAAGGTTAGAGATGTGCACTATTGTGTGCGTTATGCCCATCTCCACAGGACTGGGAAGTAGTCTGCATGTTGTTAACTTGAGCAATGGAATACATTTACTCCTGGACCCCACCTCATTCAGATCACCATTTGCAAAGACCTCAGGGTCATTGGGAAAGTGACCTGCTGTTGCCCAGCTCGTTTGTAGACAGTCGTTTCCACCTGTGACTCGCCATGACCTGTGCGTGGACAATACTGTGAGGGTTGTAGGGTAGCCGCGTGCCCACAGCCTTGTAGATGGGTCCCGGCAGTCCTGCCATAGTGACAGGAAACTGAACCCAGGAGAAGGAGGGCTTCCCAAGGTCCAGCTGTGGTGGGCTGCTCCTCACCACGGGCTGGGTGACCTTGCTCTGTGCTGGTGCAAGACAGAGTTCGAGACTGTCTGTGGATATCAGCCCCAACTGTCGCTGGGTTGGCCTGGCAGTGCCTGAGGATGGAGGTAGCAATCTGGGAGCAGGGAAGGGTTGACAGCTCCACTGGGGTCCTTTCCATTCCCAAGATAAGCCTTGTGATGGGGAGGGAGAGGTGAAGGACATTAGAACAGAGAAGGGAATTAGGAGTCCTAGAAAGTGTTTTCAGCATCATAATTTGGCCTTGGGCTGGGCGTGGTAGAACACTGGGCTGGAATGTTAGCCTGGAGAGGGTGCAGCACCTTGTGGCTTCAGGTTAGATCTAAGTTCGGATTCCCTTTCATGCATCCCAGTGACTCCACTTTACCTACATTTTCATTCACCAAAGCATGCTCCCTGAAAGGCTGGTTCTAAGGGCTGTTAGTCAAGGTCAGTGGGGTCAGCAGTGGGTAAGGGGCACAGAGTCGGGTGCCATACGAAGAAAACTGTGAGACTGGGTTGCCTCTGAAGGCAAACTCCCTCTCTGTGTTGGTCATCTTTGTGCAGAGCTGGATTTTGAGGCTGGAGGCTGAAGGTGTCTGAATCCACAGGCAGGTCTCCTTGGAGCTGTTAATACACTTAAATACAAGGTGAATACCGAAGGAAGTGACACTTGGCCTATAGAAGTTTCACAGACTACTTTCTTTCAAAAATAACTTAGTTAGTTAGATCTGCCTTTGTAAGTAGAGTCAGTTCAGCTCTTGGCACACAGAAGTAGACTTTGTGTTTCAAATCTCTTTAGGTGTAAAATCCCTCATGATAGATTCTCATTATGGGACCTTAATAAACAACCATCTCCGAAATACTATCCTTACACCATCTGGGACAAAGAAACAAGCCACTCACCAAATTTACTTCCAAGAAAGATCCATTTATGAAGCACTATCTTAGAAATCATAATTCTATTGGGCTTCAATTTAAGCAAATATACAATTATTTAGCAACAGCAGTGAAAACAATTGCAAGAAAGTCCAACATTACATCAGAAGAGAGAAAAAGTATTCCTGTTTCTGGATGAAATAGTAATGACAAAAGTATAATTCATGTTTTGTGTAATGAACATTTATAAAAAAACATCCTAAACATTATAATCCTGTTAGTTCTCCATATTGTACAATCACTTAAAGCAGGGAAACAGAGAAAGAAATCAAAATTATTTCAGAAGAAAGACAACATTCTTTCTGTGTTTCTGATTATTTTAGTGGACTTTTTAATAAGAACAAAGATACTGTCATTGCACCACCTACAAATAGAATAACATGGAGACATCGAATTTCAAGAGTCACTTTGAAAAAACTTACAGTTCTAGAACTTGTTTGAGACCCAGTTTCCTCACTTCTGCGTGCCATTCCTTTCCTCAAGGAGAGCCACAGTGGGGTCAAATGAGATAAATAGAAACCTGGTGTGGGGGCAATATGGCACTCTGCACTTCGAGAGTTGTGTGCTTACAAGCATTCGTTACTAGACCCAGGGGAGACTTGCTAAGTGCTTGCACTTTCCCCCCTCCTCACTTGGGACTGTCCAGGCCAGTGAAATGTTTTGGGTCCCTGAGATCCAGTGGCAGGGGGAAACAACAGCATCCCAGGTGAGGCTCAAGGAGGCACCACAGATGTGTGTGTCCTGCACTAGGAGGCGCAGAACTGCCAGGACTGTCTGAGGTCTCAGGTCCTCCCCTCTGGATTCACTCTCATTTCTTGCTCAATTCCCCACATCCTTAATGAGTGCCTGTCATGTGCTGGATGGGAGAGAGGGCTCAGTGGGGATAAGATAAACTCCGTCCTAACAACCTTTACCATTCAGAGGGAAATGCAGACAATACACGAGGAAATAAAATTCCTTCAGAGAGATTGGGTGCTCTGGGGCCGTGAATAGAAGGAATAGCGAGGGATGAGTGAGCACAGACACTAGCCTGCGGTGGTCAGGAAAGGCGCTTCAAGAAGTCAGGGCAGGGTTGGTATCTAAATGAAGAAGGCAGCACCCACCTGTCTGGGGAAAGGTGTTCCTGGCAGAGGAAACAGCCAGTGCAGGCTCTGAGAAAAACAAACAAACAAACAACTGACCTTGACATAATAACAGAAATTAGGAAGTTTAGAGTTCTAAACTGTCCATGGACGTTAGTTCCAACTGTCACTGGGTTGGCAGGCAGTGGCTGAGGATGGAGGGGGCCATCTGCGAGAGGCAAGGGTCGACAGCCTGGCCTTTGAGGTACTTTCCAACCCCAAGTCCAGGCTTGTGATGGGGACAGGAGGTGAAGGGCACAGAAGAGAGCCCGTGGTCAAGGTTCTGAAAATGTCTCTGTTAGAGTCATCATATTCCTGTTGGGGACTGGCCTGGCTAGAGTGCTGGGTTTGTCCAGTGAATTTGGGAGGGGCCTGCCTGGGGCACCTTTCAGAGTTAAGATTGAGATTGCGTCTTAAGGATCATCCAAGGGAGTTTAGCTTGTGAACGGTAAGAAGCTCTTGGCCTTAGGGTTAAATATGAGTTCAGTGTTTCTCTTAAACATTCTGATGACGCCATTTCTTCTGTGCCAAACCTAACTGAAATGTGTTCTTTGAAAGGCTCGTTCTGGCAGATGTCAATCAGGCTTGTGGTGGAGAACACTGACTTGTTGAGCTGTTGTTACAACTACACATGATGAATAGTGAAGAAAGGGATGCTCGGCCATACAAAATGTTTCACAACCTTACCCTTTCTTAAATCAAAAATTGATCTTGTTAAACATATTAGTGTTATGTGTTAGCCAGTATCAATAGCTTCTTGAAAGCACCCTGGATTCTCATCTGTGAAAGAAGATTCCAAATGAAGTCAGCATTGCTAAGAAAATCACTCAAAATAGAGACAAAAGGACACTGAGGAAGTAGGGCCCATGCAAATCTCCTGTTCCAGTTCTCAAAGCACCATGAACTTTTGAGTTTTGTCAATTGCAACTGGACAACCTCCTGAAACACATCCTTCTACTTTGGACTGAAAGAGAGATCATGAAAATTCTGCTGGCTAAATATCCAATGATGCATTAGATAGTTTAAAATCTGCCAACACCAATCATAATTCTATCAAAAGAAGTTATATAACCTCTTGGTTTTTACCTTTATAAGCATTCATTCTATGTGCACAAGCAACTTGGAGCACACTTTTGATTTCAGTCAACTCTGTGCCTCCCAGATTGCAATCCCTAAGACCTCGAATAAATACTTTGGTTGCTTCAAAAAAAACAAAAAAAAAACAAAAAAAAAACGCATTAGTGTTATAACTAGAGTAACTCAGCTCTTGTTACAGCTGAAATAAACATTGCATTCCAAATCTTGTGAGTCCACTCATGTAAAATTCCCTGTTAGTGTTCGTGTTATGGGGCCTTGTTAAACAGAGCCAACCAAAATACTGTTCTTACTCATATACCAGCAATGAAAGCAGAAGAAAGAAAAAGTCTCATTTTAAGAAAAAAGAAAATTCTGTGTTTCTGATTATGTTAGTGGACTCATTAGTAGCCACAAAATACCACCTACAAATAGAACAACATGGAGACACTGAATTTCAAGAGCCACACTGGAAACACCTACCATTCTAGAGAATTATTTAAGAATTACAGTCCTATCAAGTTCCCACATGGGGCAGTGAGTGGTCTGTGTGAAAGCTCTTCAGGTCACCAATGGCCAGGAGGGAGGCAGACACCTTGCCACCCTCTGAACTTGATAAAAGGCTCAGACCCTAATGCTGGGGATACTGAATTAGATGTGAGTGCTGGGGCAGGGGGAGCATCCCCTGGGTTTCAGCTGTTACTGTTGCAGAGAAGCACAAGTTAATTTCCAGTGTTACTTTAAGGACCCTTTCCTGTTTGTTCCCATAGTTACCTCCAAAATGTTTCTCTCACTTGCAGAAAGAACCCTTGGTTCTAATTAGGACTGCGTTTGCTAATTACACTCCCATTGTCTCTTGCCCACTCACAGTGAGCCTGGCATGACTGACCCTCTCTTCCCTTGATCTTTCTCAGCTCCAGGGACCATTCCCATGATCCGTACTCAAGGCTGAGCCCCTGTCCCTCCCGCACGCACTGATGTGCAGCTCTGCCCCTGGAAGAGTGTGCTCATAGGCTTCCAACCTATGCACACGTGGCCCAAGCACATGCATATTTGCAATCTCTGGAGCAGCTCCTCCTGAGTAAATGACCATTTCCCCCAGGAGAGGTCCTCATGCTGCCTCTTGTTGTAGTCTGCCAGCCAATAAAAGCTTAAACAGAGGCCAAGCAGCTTTTCAGAGAATGGAAAATGAATGGGATTTTGGGATGGATGTCCCAGATTCAGCGCCAATAACTTAGAGGGTGATCATAAAAATAGCAACTTCTTTTACCATGTGCTAAGAGTTTTCCGCAAGTTCATTTCATTTAACCTGTGCACCTCTGTCTGAGTTGAGGAATTCGAGGGAGCAGGTTTAGGGGAATGTGCCCAAAGGAACCCAGCTAGGAAAGTAGAGAGGTGAGCCTTGTCCCTGGGCTTCAGATCATGAGTTGACAACCACGTGTCAGTGTTTCATAATTTGGAACTTGTTTGGGCCTCAGCTTCCTCATCTCTACATGGGACCACTGCACTAGGGGGGAGCCATTGGTGGGTTTTGAGAGGATGAAGTAGAGAACAGTGTGGAGTTCCTGTGAAGATCTGTGCTTTGTTGAGTTCTGAGCCTCGCAAATATTAGCCATGACTCCTAGGGAAGGGCTGAGTGTTTAGTGCTCGCAAGTCCCTCCTTGCTATAGGGACTCCCCAAACCAGTGAAAAACCGGGGCCTTGAGGTCTGGTGGCTTTTCTTTTACCAAAAAAGCACCTGAGCTCCTTCCTGTGCAACACCCAGCACAGGAGGCGTGGCTACCCCTCCACGCCTCCTCCTCTTTCCCCACAACCTTGACCTTCCCCTGCCCTCTCCAGGAGCTGTGTTAACATGGAGTCTTTGGCCTGAAACCCATGCCTGACAGAGGAGACATTTCTAGGGCAAAGCCTGTGTTCTTTAGGGAACATTCAGCCCGTGGGAGCAGCGGGGTCCAGGGAAGGCTCCAAGGAGGCTCTACACATATGTGGGTCCAGCACTGGGAGGCCCACAATGGCTGTTTGGGCAGGTCTGAGGTTTCACGGGTGTCTTCCCACTGGATTCACTTGTTCGTTTCTTGCTCAGTTTCCCAAATCCTTGAGTGCCTGTTCTGTGCTTGACAGGAAAGAGGGCTTGGCAGAAATACGATCATCTTTCTGCCCTACTTGCCCTTTTAGTGCAGAAAGTGATGCAGAAATCACATGTGAATAAACATGGAAATACGATTTCAGAAAGGATGATGGCTCTGAGGCCATAAATAGGGTGAAGGAACAGAGAGGGATGAGTGAGCAGAGCCACTGGCCTGGGGTGGTCAGGAAAGGGCACTTTCAGAAGACAGGACGAGCGTTGTTGTCTAAATGGAGGCAGCACCCACCCATCTGGGGAAAGGTGTACCTGGCAGAGGAAATGGCACAAGTGAACTTGAGAGGCTAGTTGGACAGAAGGATGGTCAGTGGCTAAGTAGGAGGGGCTTGGACATATGCATGTTTGGACCAGGAGCATGGATTTGAATCTCAGTGTGATTTGGAGGCATTGGTGGGCTTTGAGCATCATGGACTCATGGTCCCATTTAGAGTTTTAAGCTGTTTCCATTGAGTGTGCTGTTGTAAAGGAGAGACAGTTCAGGGAAGGAGGGGTGGGAGTTGACTGCCAGCCTCTGAGGTCCTGTCCAGCCCCAAATCCAGGCTTGTGATGGGGCAGGGTGTTACAGGACACAGGACAGGGAAGGGAGTTGGGGTCCTGGAAAGCCTTGGTCACCTTCGTAATTTTGTCTGGGGCGGGCTCTGGGTGAAGAGTGGCTGGGCTTGACCTAGGAACCTGGGTTGCCTTTCAGAGTCAAGGTTGTTTGCCTCCCAGTCAGCACCCCAGCTGGACAGAAGGGCAGGTTGAGCAGAGTGGAGGCAGGTGGCCTCAGGGTTAAATCTGATTCACATTCACATCAGGCACAAAATAATCTGCAATCCTCAATGTTGTAATTCTATCAGGTCCACCATTGAGATGTTGTGTAATCAATGGCAATAAAACCAGAAGAGCGACATGAAAATTATTTTAAAAGAAAGGCAAAATGAAATCCTGGCCTCCTGGATTATTTTAGAAGACTTGCTAAAAACAACAAAAAGCTGTAATTACGCTGCTTGCAAATAGGATACAATGAAGCAATTAACTTAGTGTCACATTGAAATAATCCACAACTATAGAACATTGTCCATGAAGTATAATTCCAAGTGGTTTTCACTGTAGACATTACAGGATTGCTTAATAGCAATACGACTAAAATAATATTAGAAAAATATTTTAGTGGAGAGATAACATCTTGTTGTGGTTCTGGTTCTACAGCTGTAGGAGCAATGGAAGGTGGGGTCAGCTCAGTGGTGACTCACTTCTGTTTTCAGGCTGTGTGGACAGCCTTCGATGCAGAGACTTTTCCTGTGGCTGATGGAGGATGGGGAGGAAGTGCGGGGCCCGAATGGGGGGAAGACCAGAGAGTCCTATCCCCCCTGAGAAATCCCCTTAAGGTTTTCTAAAACATCTGAAGTCCGGCAAGGGGCAAGAGGGAGGACCAGGGTCTAGGTCAATGGGAATTCGGATCCTGTGATTTGTTGAGTCAAAAGAAAGTCCCAAGCTGCCGTCTGCACCAGGAGGACCAGGTTATCCTCACAATCTTGAGATCTTGAAAAAGATCTGCTGTGTTAGGATGGAGCTGACCTGCCAGAGCAGTCTTTCCCCTGGGCTCCTGATCCTTGGAGGGACCCTGGCTCCTCAACCAACCGCAGCCTAGTGCTACTCCTTCCTTGGGGATCTGGACATCCAGAGGATGCCCTGGTGGTCTTTGCCCTCTGCCAAATGTCCTATTTGCAACATCAGGGACATAAGGATATTTTTTTGGAAACTTACATTCTTTTCAGTTTTTCTTTTTCTTTTCTTTTTTTTTTTGGTCTCAGGTATGCACTTTCTTAAGTTTGGAGCTGTCTCTCAGCCAACAGAGCTCCTAACTCATTGTCGTGAGCTCTTCTTTGAATAGGATTCAGTAATAACACACTATTCTTTAGAATTTTCCTGACAGAATTTTGGCTAGTGTTTTGTAGGTGTCCAGCTCTTTGCATTACCGGCATGTCTTGTCATCTGTTTTTGAAAGATTCTCGTACATCTCTGCAGGGTACATTCTGTGTAAATTAGGTATTTGGTGAAAATGATTTTTATGCTGATAACCCTTGAAGGAGGATGTGAAGTTTCCACTGGAGCTGTGGCATCTCCCTTTCTAACTGTGCTCCCCCCCACCCCTGATTGCAGTGAAGCTTTTGGTTTAGGGACATTTCAGATGATCTTTCAAGGCCCGATTATTTCATATTCTTGAGTTCAGTTAGTATGCAGCTGGTTTCTTTTTAAACTCAAGCCATACCGATCATTGTCTTTCCTTCGGTACACTTTCCACGTGGTCTTGTCTTCTGATGAACTTGTTTCATCCAGTTCCAGGCTCCACCATCCATGCCTTCTCCAGGAACAGGAGGCCCGTCCCTCATCTTCTGCAGTGTTTGCCCAGAAGCTTGATCTGAGTTTTTAAAAAGAGTTTTTTGTACTATTCCTTTATCTTGTGTAACAAATGTCTTCACTCTTTTGTTCGTTCATTCAGTTTCTTTTTGAAAACAGTGTCAGGCTTCCGTGAAGATGAGAATTTTTCTCTAGAGCATCTCTGAGAGCTCCCTGAAATTTTCCTTAATTTTTCTGAAGACCTTTTTTTTTTTTTAAGATTTATTTATTTGAGAGAGCGAGAATTAGAGAGAGAGAGAGTACATGAGAGGGGGGAGGGTCAGAGGGAGAAGCAGGCTCCTCGCCGAGCAGGGAGCCCGTTGCGGGACTCGATCCTGGGACTCCAGGATCATGACCTGAGCCGAAGGCAGTCGCCCAACCGACTGAGCCACCCAGGCGCCCATTCCTGAAGGCTTTTGCAGATGTTAACAGCAGCAGTGACTTGACTTTGGTACTCTGATATAGCTGGTAAAGACTGTTCTGCTGGTATGTTGGCCATTAGCTCGACTTGTTTTTTGTCTTGACATTTGTCCTCTTTTGGTAGTTTTGGAATGTGTACTTTACACCCAAGTAAAAGGTCAGATGTTTCTAGGTCTTTATGCATGGTCTCCAACTTTATTGTTGCTGATACCATGTCTCCCAGAAGGGTGCCGCTGAACTTGACTCAGGCCCTGCAAATTCATTTTCAATTGGTCATAGCTACTCAAAAATATGTTGTCTCTCCTCCAGAGGGGCAGACTCTCCAGTGTCAACTTTTTTCTTTTTCTTTTTTAAGAAGATTTTATTTATTTATTTGAGAGAGAGTGAGCAAGTGAGAGAGAGTGAGAGAGAGCACAAGCAGGAGGAGTGGCTGGCAGAGGGAGAGGGAGAGGGAGAAGCAGGCTCCCCGCTGAGCAGGGAGACTGACGTGGGGGCTCAATCCCAGGACCCTGGGATCATGACCTGAGCTAAAGTCAGATGCTTCGCCGATTGAGCCACCCAGGCACCCCATCCAGTGTCCACTTTGTCTCTGTATAGAGTCAGATCTTTTTATTTTATTTTTTTAAGGATTTTAATTTATTTGTCAGAGAGAGAGCACAAGCAGAGGGAGCAGCAGAGGGAGAGGGAGAAGCAGGTTTCCCGCTGAGGAGGGAGCCCAGGACCCCGGGATCATGACCTGAGCTGAAGGCAGACGCTTAACTACTGAGGCACCCAGGAGCCCCAGATCTTTTTATTTTTTTTTTAAGTCAAATCTTGATAATGAAAAATCCGACCTTGACTACCAAACTACCACTGCACACAGCAATGAGTGGGGAGCTGGGCCTGGTCTAAGGTGCCCTGGATGTGCTGCTACTGACTGGCCCCAGAACCAGTAGGACACAGAGCATCATGAATATGACATGAGGCCACTGCAGAGTCACCTCACATCCAGAATATCATTAACTTCAGAGAACATCAAGAGCACTATGCCTGGAATCAAACCAGTGTTGGGCAGCCAGGCGGACCTCAGCCGAGGTGGGGGAGAGGGACAAATACAGTAAACCCTGACTAATGTTCTTTTTTCAAACAACTTTATTTAGGTGCCGAGGGGCACCCCCAGAGCTCTGAACGCCTTGCCCACACACACTATGCAGAGCAATTTTAGGTTTACTGAAAACATGAGCATAAAATACAAAGAGTTCTTAAAAACACAGTTTCTCCTATAATTAACATCTTGCATTAGTGTGACACAGTTAAAATTGATAAGCAAATATTGACACATTGTCATTAATGAGTGAACATTCCCCCCACTCCTTCTCTCCTTGCCTGCGGCCTAGGATCTCTTTCAAAGCCGCAATCTGGGGACGACTGTTTCCTGTTTCTTTTTTTTTTTTTTTTAAGATTTTATTTATTTATTTGACAGAGAGAGAACACAAGTAGGCAGAGTGGCAGGCAGAGGGAGAAGCAGGCTCTCCACTGAGCAGGGAGCCGGATGTGGGGCTCGATCCCAGGACCCCAGGATCATGACCTGAGCCGAAGGCAGCCATTTAACTGACTGAGCCACCCAGGCACCCCAACTGTTTCCTGTTTCACAGGACTCCTGTCCTTAATTGCCCATTATCTAGTGTCTTGCAAACAGTTGTATGGTATATTTTATCTGTTTTTTTCCCCTGGAGGAAGGGCAAATTCATCCTGCATTATTCCACCATGGCCGGAAGCTAAGGTCTTTTCGTGTATCTTTGACACCATGAAGACAGGATTGACTTACTGTTTTGAAGTCTACCATTAGGTGGCGATGTTGTACAACTGAGATGCTTTTCAGAAAAAGCCCAGTGCAAAGAATTTCTAAGTTCTTTTAAGAGATCTACGAAATTATATATTTGGTATTAGTTTGGGTACACAAGTCTGTCTTGTTGAGCTCTACTTTATTCCTATATCTTTTATCATGGAATTTTTACCTCAGTGTAAAATTTATAAAGATATTTGGCCTACAATCATACATGTCATAGGTTGACTATGACAATCTACTGGGACCCAGAGGAGAAATATTACAGTCATTAAGGGTAGTTTTCCACGTCTAAGTGGATTTAGATATATTTATGAAGGCCCTGATTAACATTCATTCCTGATGGGCTGAGAAGAATAAGATGTGTTTCCTGCCTCAGAGGGCTCCTGTCTGCATGGGGGAGACATAGATGTGGACCCTCCGTGACCAAGGAAGCATTCTTCACAGAGCAGGGGACCATCTATCAGGGTGAAAAGATGTGTAGAACTTTTCCACTGGAGAAGGGGGGAAATAACAGTCTGTCCCCAACAGTGGAAATATCATGTAGAAGGAGACCGATACTCAAAATATCATAACCAGGTCAGGGAAGATGGAGTGGGTCCATGCAATTAGCAGGAATAAAAGAGCAGTAGGAAATATGGGTAAGGACGGGGACCAGGACCATGGCATGGAGGGCCAGATTTGCTACGTAAGGGCTCAGATTATACCTTGTAGCCAGTGGAGAGTAAACATAGTTCTCAGTTAAGTGATTAATATGATTAAAATGGTGTTTTAGACTAGAGTCTCTAAACTACTTTGGCTGAACAGCCTTTATAATAAATGTAGTTTTAGTAAACATCCAATATATTTATACATATATATATACACATATGTAGCACTATGTAGACATATTATGCAGATTACAAAATATGCATAAAACTGTGCAGCTTGTGGTAATAATGACATAGCTTTTGACAATTTTGGATTTTTTACAGATTATACATCGGGTCTGATTAGATCCCTGTTTTATGTCATAGTGGAGCTAATTTAAGTGGAATGGAAGACATCTGAGTCTCAATGTTCTCTCGATCACTTCAAGAAATTCGAACACGGCAGTGAACTTGCATTCTTTCTTCAAGCCTGACATACTGCCATTTCACACGGAAACGGTAGGATTGTTCTCCCAAGTCAATATTAGAGGCCTAACTCTTTCTTCTTTATTAATATAAGACAAGTGCAAATTGGAGACTTACTGTTTTATTTGTCCCCTCTGGAGCACTGTGTGCAGCCTTCGATGCACTTGTCCTCACACACCCCTGGGCTGGGTGGCTCTGGCTGCAGCCCTCCAGAAAGACTGCAGAACGTAGGCAGGAGACCAACAGGGACACCAAACAGGAGCTGCTTGTCTGTTGGTAATCAGAGCAGAGATCAACTAAATCCGAGATAAACAGTTACAGTCCAATTCAAATAATACATGTTTCACTTCAGCCTCTTGTAAATTAACAAAGCAAAATATTAAAAATAATAATTATGTCCCCCAAAGTTCTGGTATTACGAGTGAACATGGGCTAGAGTTATCTTGGAAAGAAAACTTTGTGACTGATCTCTGGCCAATGTGTTAGAAACGACAAGACCTCTTCACTGGTGAGGACACAGCAAGAAGTCAGCAGTCTGTGACTCCGAAGAGGGGTTTTGCCAGAATCTGGCCACGCTGGCTCCCAGATCTCAGACTATCAGCACCCAAAACTGTGAGAAGTATATGTCTGTTAGTTATAAGGGGTGTTTTGTTACAGGAGCTCAAATGGACCAGGACCAAGAATAAAGATAAACTGGGATATTTGACTTAGATTTTCTGCCACAGTATTGCAGAAGATGCCGAAGGAGACTTGAATTGGCATCCATCTCTCCAACTTTCTGCCCAACCATTAGCCCTTGAAATGAATATGGCTACTTCACTGAAGACACTGAGCTTCTCACATGTAGCAAGGAGCATCACACCCCTGCCTCACTTTTGCAGGTACCTTTATTATACAGACTTTATAAATTACTGTTTATAAATTACATCAAGTACATGAAAGATATTATATAAATTCAGAGAAGGTTTGTTTCTTAATTAATATCATGTGAAGCATTAAGATAGCTGTCTTGAAAGAAATGGTTGTAAATAATCTATAGCTAGACCATTTGCAATGACCATTGTTCACTCCCAAATTGCATTTTGACCTTGTTCATTTGTTGATTGGAAAATTGCATCCCTTTTCTTACTTCTGAGTGTGAAGGTGATATCAGCTCTGTGAGACATTTCAGGATTTATAGTTTCTGCATTCTGTCTTGCAGACAAAGTTGGAAAGTATGTTTTTTCTCATTGCTAAATATCAGTATTGTGGCTGGTCTTTAGGCAAACACATTTTTTTAAAAAGATTTTATTTATTTATTTTGACAGAGAGACAGAGAGAGAGGAAACACAAGCAGGGGGAGTGGGAGAGGGAGAAGCAGGCTTCCCGCTGAGCAGAGAGCCCGATGTGGGGCTCCATCCCAGGACCCCGGGGTCATGACCCCAGCCAAAGGCAGACGCTTAACAACTGAGCCACCCAGATGCCTCTAGACAAACACCTTTTAAAAAGCTCAAAGAGAATGGGGCGCCTGGGTGTTTCAGTCAGTTAAGCGACTGACTCTTGATTTGGGCTCAGGTCATGATCTCGGGGTCATGATATTGAGCCCCACATCGGACTCTACCGGGCTCTGCCAGGCTCTGCACTCAGCATGGAGTGTGCTTGTACCTCTCCTTCTGCTCCTCCCTCCGCTTGCATGTGCTCGCACACTCTCTCTCGCAAATAAATAAATAAAAAATAAAATCTTGAAAGCTGAAACAGGCCGGAGCTACATATGTATAAAGGTATACCCACCAAATCTTAGGGGAGACTTTTTAAAGCAGACCACCCAGTGCTAACCTGATGTGAGTTGGATGTTTTTATTGCTACATTGATTCCTTACCTGGCCTTCAAACATCCATTATTGGAATATGTCGTGTTTCCAAAATATTCTCTGTATAGGAGCTCCCTTGGTTTTTGCAGGTGCAGGACGGCCTGATGAGCAGACCATTTCCCCTGTGCACTTTAGTGAAACTCTGTACATTGTTTTGTCTGGTCACTTCCTATCTTATTATTCAACTGTATTTTCTCCATAGCACTTAACGCTATTTGAGATGATTTTGTTTATGTATGCTGTGTTTACTTTCTCCCCCTCTTCACTTACATGTAAAACCGCATGAGGTCAGGGGCCTTGTTTTCCTGTTCATCATGCTGTCACCGGTGCCAAGACAGGACCTGTCACAAATTGAGTGGTCAATACGAAATCATTGATTATGTAAATAAATGAACATTGACAATAGTACCTGATGTCATGTTCATCGTCACGAAACATTTATTCAATGTTGTGCCCATAGTGAACAAAACGACATGGTGAAGTTGAACATATGTGAAGAATATATATCTCATATTAAGTGTTCTAACCCCCAAATCAGTAACAAACAGACAAAAAACCCGCAAAAGAATACAAGGAAATTTTGGAAGGT
Source organism: Eumetopias jubatus (assembly GCF_037043125.1). Taxonomy (NCBI): domain Eukaryota; kingdom Metazoa; phylum Chordata; class Mammalia; order Carnivora; family Otariidae; genus Eumetopias; species Eumetopias jubatus. The sequence goes on from NW_028274816.1 coordinate 28,669,120, forward strand.
TATGGTTATGTTTCATATCTTGGTTGTGGTGACGGTATGATGGGTACATGCAAATGTCCAAACTCATCAAGATGTATACATTAAATGTGTGTAACTTTTTATATGTCAGTTATATCCCAATAACATTTTTTAAAGAAGCATTTATTAAGCAGGACCACAGTGTTACACAACCCCAGTGGGGTGTGTGTGTGTGTGTGTGTGTGTGTGTTTGTGTGTGAAAGACCAGGCTCTGCACAAAACAGACTGATGCCTGCAAGACCCGACTAAATAGAAACTTGTCATCCAAGTAGCTCCTGGATAATGTGCCAGTGACTTCCTTTGTATTTGGAATTATCTTGTAATGAGGATGTCTGGGTAGTTCAGTAGATAAACGCTTTTAGGTAAAGATCCCCACAGAGCCCTCTGAAATTGAGTATCAACCCTGCTCCGTCATAAACAGCATTAGAGGCTGACAAACCACACTTCGTTCTCACATTTCATTCATAATCACAGCAAGACACTTTTTAAAATAGAAACAATGAGGGGCGCTTGGGTGGCTCAGTTGAGCGTCTGCCTTCAGCTCAGGTCATGATCTTGGGGGGTCCAGGGATCGAGCCCCATTTGCTAAGTGGGGAGCCTGCTTCTTTCTCTCCCCACCCCCTGCTTGTGTTCCCTCTCTTTATCTCTATCAAATAAATAAAATATTTAAGAAAAATAAATTCATATAAAAATATAAAAAATAAAAAATTCATTTGTGTAAGTAAATGAGGAAAATTATAAAAAAAAATAAAAGCAAGTATACAAAGTATTTTTTTAAAAATCAAATTGGGATTCAGTGCTACCTAATACCAATTTAGAGAGAGAGTTAAATTTAATTGATTTGGGTAGGGTAAAATGGCAATAATTGTTGGACATGGTATTTAAATTTCATTACTTGAATTTCTTATTGCTTCTTTTCACGTGAGAATTACCTTTGCAAATGTGACATCACAGAAAACTTTTCAAAGAGTTCTTCCTTGCATTTTTCTCTCTGAGGGTACCAGTGTCATGTTCAGGGATTGGTGACTGAAAAAGGCATAACGAGAAGATGAATGTGCTTCAACCTTAGAAGTGTCTCCAGCTACTGACTTTGTTCTTTCCCTCAGGCTGAATGAGGTGAATGTAGAATACCTTGCTGTTGAATAATTTGGATTGCTTTTAGGCAAGAATTTTTGTGATGTTATAAAAATTGAGATCTAAAAGGAAACTTAAACTTCAGTTCATTCTTTTGATGTATTTTGCCCGAAGCATGGTGCTGGGACCTGTTATCTTAAATAGGCAATATAAAAATATCTTTCTAATTCACTCCTACAGTTGGAAGTTCCTCATGGATTGAAATTACTGTGATCTATCAAAATTTACTGTGTTGTGGAAATAAAATGAAATCACATGTCAGGCAAGGAATGATGACAACAATGGACCAGCTTATTATGAAGCTTAAAATGAAAATGCTTTACTGGCAACAGTCTATTGGTCTTTTGAAAGATTGAGAATATGTGTCAAAATCAGAGAAGCCACAGTGCTGGTGTTCTATTCATTCTTGTTGATGTGGCTGGTTTGCCCCATGCTTAAGGTCAGTCTCTTCGAATCCATGATAGTATTTGGTTTAATTGCATGTTGTTGTTGTTGTTTGAGATGTAATTAAGATACCATAAAATTCATCATTTTAAAGTGGACATTTCAGGGGTGCCTGGGTGGCTTAGTTGGTTAAGCATCTGACTTATTTTGGCTCAGGTCATGATCTCGGGGTGGTGAGATTGAGCCCCATGTTGGGCTCCCTGCGGGGCGTGGAGTCTGCTTGGGATTCTTTCTCTTCCTCGCCCTCTGCCCCTCCCCTCCCATGCATGCTCTCTTTCTCTCTCTCTCTCTCTCAAAAAAAAAAAGTGTACATTTCAGTGATTTTGAGTACAGGCACAGGTTGTGCAACTGTCGTTACTAATTACAAAATATTTCATTAATCCAAAAAGATGAAACCACTAATCACATTTTGTAGCTATGGATTTGCCTATACTGGACATCTCATGTAAACTGAGTCATATCATGTGCCTGACTACTTCCCCTTAGCCAAGTCTTCAAGATTTATCCATGTGGCAACAAGTGTCAATACTTCATTTCTTTTTATGGATGGGTGATAGTCCCTTGCATAGCTAGCTGTGCCACATTTTATTATCCACTTATAAATTGATGAACACGTGATTTGTTTTCATTTTATGGCTATCATGAATAATGCTGCTGTGAACATTTGTGTACAGATTTTTGTATGAACATATGTTTGCACTTCTCTTGAGTATATACCTAGGAGTGGAGTTGCTGAGTCATGTGGTAACCCTTTGTTTCACTTTTTTTAAAAGATTTTATTTATTTGTTAGAGAGAGAGAGAGAGAGAGAGAGAGTGAGCACGAGTGGGGGGGGGCAGAGAGGCAGAAGGAGAGGGAGAAGCAGACTCCCTGCCGAGCAGGGAGCCCGATGTGGGGCTCAATCCCAGGACCCTGAGATCATGACCTGAGCCGAAGGCGGAGGCTTAACTGAGCCACCCAGACACCCCTATGTTTCACTTTTTGGGGAATCCCCAAACTGTCTCCCACAGCAGTTAGGTACTAGGGTGGGTTAAAATACCACAAAGCGGGACACCTGGGTGGCTCAGTTGTTTGAGCACTGGACTCTTGGTTTCGGCTCAGGTCATGATCTCACGGTCATGAGATTGGGCCCTGCATCCAGCTCCATGCTCAGTGGAGAGTCTGCTTGAAGATTCTCTCTCTCCCTCTCTCTCTAAAATAAATAAATAAATCTTAAAAAGAAAACACCAAAAAGCTTGCTGCTCTTATGAATGTTTCGCCATTTTTTTCCTTGAATAAATACTCCTTGGGTTACTACAAGTGTTTGTTTAATATCCGGAGCTGTGAAAAAGTTGGTTCTGACAATCTTTGCCATTATTTTTTCATTGCTTTTATGAGAGGGTAAATTTTCAGAGGTTCTTATTCTGACATTTTCACTGATATCACTTCAGTTGCCTGACTTACACTGCAGTGAGCTCACTGCTTTGCCTTTGGTTATTTTCATACAGACTTGTCCAAGTCATGGGGATGCCATAGAGAGAGTGACTCAAGCTTCTTTTAAGTCTGTCATCACAGATTTTTCTTACTGGATATTATCTTCTTCTGCCTTTATTATTTATAAAGTTTGGGAGCTATTAAAAGCCTCAGAGGTTGGCTAATGGATTGATACTTTTGTTTCACACAAGAGAAAACTGGCACTTGTTGTGGAGTGAAGTGAATTGTCTGGCTTCTTCCTCTCATTGGTAGTTGAGCTTAGAATTGAAGTCGGACTACAGGTTAGAGCTCAAACAAAAATAGTCAGTACAAATCCTTCTTTGCAGTTTTCCTGAGTCTCATTACCCAGCCTTCTATACATGATTCCCCTTTTCCCTTGGGCATGTGGGCCAGTCCCTGTGAGACTTTGAAAATGATGAGATACCATAAGGCAATGCATAGCCCCACAGCTCTTCTCGTGGACTTGGCTTTGACCTTGGTATTATTTGGCGATTATAAAAATTCCCAGTCTCCAAGAAGCAGCCCACAGTTTGAGCCATGTGAAATCTGTATGGTGGCAGAGACATTTCTGTCTAACTTTCCCTGCTTATTATTACTTTCCCTGTTTATTTCTACATAGCCAAAGAGAAAAAAAATGGTTTCAAAAGAGAAGTTTGGTGCTGCAACGTAGGTATATGAATGTACATTGGAAAAAACTTGCTTTTAGGGCCCTTGGGCACATCCTCTGATTGGTGTTTGATTTGTTTCGTGGGGCTGCCATAAAAGTACCACAGACTGGGTGGCTTAAACAACAGAAATTTATTTTTCTCACAATTCTGGGGGCTAAAAATCTGAGATCAATGTATCTGCATGGTTGGTTTCTTTTTTTTTTTTAAATTTTTTTATTGTTATGTTAATCACCATACATTACATCATTAGTTTTTGATGCAGTGTTCCATGATTCATTGTTTGTTTATAACACCCAGTGCTCCATGCAGAACGTGCCCTCCTCAATACCCATCACCAGGCTAACCCATCCCCCTACCCCCCTCCCCTCTAGAACCCTCAGTTTGTTTTTCAGCGTCCATCATCTCTCATGGTTCGTCTCCCCCTCTGACATACTCCCCTTTTCTTCCTCTCCTGTTATCTTCTTCTTTTTCTTTTTTCTTAAAATATGTTGCGTTATTTGTTTCAGAAGTACAGATCTGTGATTCAACAGTCTTGCACAATTCACAGCGCTCACCGTAGCACATACCCTCCCCAATGTCTATCACCCAACCACCCCATCCCTCCCACCCCCCACCACTCCAGTAACACTCAGTTTGTTTCCTGAGATTAAGAATTCCTCATATCAGTGAGGTCATATGGTACATGTCTTTCTCTGATTGACTTATTTCACTCAGCATAACACCCTCCAGTTCCATCCACGTCGTTGCAAATGGCAAGATCTCATTCCTTTTGATGGCTGCATAATATTCCATTGTGTATATATACCACTTCTTCTTTATCCATTCATCTGTCGATGGGCATCTTGGCTCTTTCCACAGTTTGGCTATGGTGGACATTGCTGCTATAAACATTGGGGTACACATACCCCTTCGGGTCCCTACATTTGTATCTTTGTGGTAAATACCCAGTAGTGCAATTGCTGGATCGAACGGTAGCTCTAATTTCAACTGTTTGAGGAACCTCCATACTGTTTTCCAGAGTGGTTGCACCAGCTTCCATTCCCACCAACAGTGTAGGAGGGTTCCCCTTTCTCCACATCCCCGCCAACATCTGTCGTTCCCTGACTTGTTAATTTTAGCCATTCTGACGGGTGTGAGGTGGTATCTCATTGAGGTTTTGATTTGGATTTCCCTGATGCCGAGCGATGTTGAGCACTTTTTCATGTGCCTGTTGGCCATTTGGATGTCTTCTTTGGAGAAATGTCTGTTCATGTCTTCTGCCCATTTCTTGATTGGATTATTTGTTCTTTGGGTGTTGAGTTTGATAAGTTCTTTATAGATTTTGGATACTAGCCCTTTATCTGATATGTCATTTGCAAATATTTTCTCCCATTCTGTCGGTTGTCTTTTGGTTTTGTGGACTGTTTCTTTTGCTGTGCAAAAGCTTTTTATCTTGATGAAATCCCAATAGTTCATTTTTGCCCTGGCTTCCCGTGCCTTTGGCGATGTTTCTAGGAAGAAGTTGCTGCGGCTAAGGTCGAAGAGGTTGCTACCTGTGTTCTCCTTTAGGATTTGGACTCCTGTCTCACGTTTAGGTCTTTCAACCATTTGGAGTCTATTTTTGTGTGTGGTGTAAGGAAATGGTCCAGTTTCATTCTTCTGCATGTGGCTGTCCAATTTTCCCAACACCATTTGTTGAAGAGACTGTCTTTTTGCCATTGGACATTCTTTCCTGCTTTGTCAAAGATGAGTTGACCATAGAGTTGAGGGTCCATTTCTGGGCTCTCGATTCTGTTCCATTGATCGATGTGTCTGTTTTTGTGCCAGTACCATACTGTCTTGATGATGACAGCTTTGTAACAGAGCTGGAAGTCCGGAATTGTGATGCCGCCAGCTTTGCTTTTCTTTTTCAGTATTCCTCTGGCTATTCTGGGTCTCTTCTGGTTCCATACAAATTTTAGGATTATTTGTTCCATTTCTTTGAAAAAAGTGGATGGTATTTTGATGGGGATTGCATTGAATGTGTAGATTGCTCTAGGTAGCATTGACATCTTCACAATGTTGATTCTCCCAATCCATGAGCATGGAACGTTTTTCCATTTCTTTGTGTCTTCCTCAATTTCTTTCATGAGTATTTTATAGTTTTCTGAGTACAGATCCTTTGCCTCTTTGGTTAGATTTATTCCTAGGTATCTAATGGTTTTGGGTGCAATTGTAAATGGGATAGACTCCTTGATTTGTCTCTCTTCTGTCTTGTTGTTGGTGTATAGGAATGCCACTGATTTCTGTGCATTGATTTTATATCCTGCTACTTGACTGAATTCCTGTATGAGTTCTAGCAGTTTTGGGGTGGAGACTTTTGGGTTTTCCACATACAGTATCATATCATCTGCAAAGAGTGAGAGTTTGACTTCCTCTTTGCCGATTTGGATGCCTTTGATTTCTTTTTGTTGTCTGATTGCTGTGGCTAGGACTTCTAATACTATGTTGAATAGCAGTGGTGAGAGTGGACATCCCTGCCGCGTTCCTGACCTTAGGGGAAAGGCTCTCAGCCTTTCCCCATTGAGAATGATATTCGCTGTAGGTTTTTCATAGATGGCTTTTATGATATTGAGGTATGTACCCTCTATCCCTATACTCTGAAGAGTTTTGATCAAGAAAGGATGTTGTACTTTGTCAAATGCTTTTTCTGCATCTATTGAGAGGATCATATGATTCTTGTTCTTTCTTTTGTTAATGTATTGTATCACGTTGATTGATTTGCGGATGTTGAACCAGCCTTGCAGCCCAGGAATAAATCCCACTTGGTCATGGTGAATAATCCTTTTAATGTACTGTTGGATCCTATTGGCTAGTATTTTGGTGAGAATTTTTGCATCCATGTTCATCAAGGATATTGGTCTGTAATTCTCTTTTTTGATGGGGTCTTTGTCTGGTTTTGGGATCAAGGTAATGCTGGCCTCATAAAATGAGTTTGGAAGTTTCCCTTCCATTTCTATTTTTTGGAACAGTTTCAGGAGAATAGGTATTAATTCTTCTTGAAATGTCTGATAGAATTCCCCTGGGAAGCCATCTGGCCCTGGGCTTTTGTTTGTTGGGAGATTTTTGATGACTGTTTCAATTTCCTTAGTGGTTATAGGTCTGTTCAGGTTTTCTATTTCTTCCTGGTTCAATTTTGGTAGTTGATACATCTCTAGGAATGCACCCATTTCTTCCAGGTTATCTAATTTGCTGGCATAGAGTTGCTCATAATATGTTCTTAGAATTGTTTGTATTTCTTTGGTGTTGGTTGTGATCTCTCCTCTTTCATTCATGATTTTGTTGATTTGGGTCATTTCTCTTTTCTTTTTGATCAGTCTGGCCAGGGTTTTATCAATCTTGTTAATTCTTTCAAAGAACCAGCTCCTCGTTTCGTTGATCTGTTCTACTGTTCTTTTGGTTTCTATTTCATTGATTTCTGCTCTGATCTTTATGATTTCTCTTCTCCTGCTGGGTTTAGGCTTTATTTGCTGTTCTTTCTCCAGCTCCTTTAGGTGTAGGGTTAGGTTGTCTATTTGAGACCTTTCTTGTTTCTTGAGAAAGGCTTGTATTGCTATATACTTTCCTCTCAGGACTGCCTTTGCTGTATCCCAAAGATTTTGAACAGTTGTGTTTTCATTTTCATTGGTTTCCATGAATTTTTTTAATTCTTCTTTAATTTCTTGGTTGACCCATTCATTCTTTAGTAGGATGCTCTTTAGCCTCCATGTATTTGAGTTCTTTCCGACTTTCCTCTTGTGACTGAGTTCTAGTTTCAAAGCATTGTGGTCTGAAAATATGCAGGGAATGATCCCAATCTTTTGGTACCGATTGAGACCTGATTTGTGACCTAGGATGTGATCAATTCTGGAGAATGTTCCATGGGCACTAGAGAAGAATGTGTATTCCGTTGCTTTGGGTTGGAATGTTCTGAATATGTCTGTGAAGTCCATTTGGTCCAGTGTGTCATTTAAAGTCTTTATGTCCTTGTTGATCTTTTGGTTAGATGATCTGTCCATTTCAGTCAGGGGGGTGTTAAAGTCCCCCACTATTATTGTATTGTTGTCAATGTGTTTCTTTGCTTTTGTTATTAATTGCCTTATATAATTGGCTGCTCCCATGTTCGGGGCATAGATATTTACAATTGTTAGATCTTCTTGTTGGATAGACACTTTCAGTAGGATATAGTGTCCTTCCTCATCTCTTATTACAGTCTTTGTTTTAAAATCTAGTTTGTCTGATATAAGGATTGCCACCCCAGCTTTCTTTTGGTGTCCATTAGCATGGTAAATGGTTTTCCACCCCCTCACTTTCAATCTGGGGGTGTCTTTGGGTCTAAAATGAGTCTCTTGCAGACAGCATATTGATGGGTCTTGTTTTTTAATCCAATCTGATAGCCTGTGTCTTTTGATTGGGGCATTTAGCCCATTTACATTCAGGGTAACTATTGAAAGGTATGAATTTAGTGCCATTGTATTACCTGTAAGGTGACTGTTAACTGTCTGTTGTCTGTGTTCGTTTCTGCTCTTTGCTGCTTTTAGGTTCTCTCTTTGCTTAGAGGACCCCTCTCAATATTTCTTGGAGGGCTGGTTTTGTGTTTGCAAATTCCTTTAGTTTTTGTTTGTTCTGGAAGCTTTTTATCTCTCCTTCTATTTTCAATGATAGCCTAGCTGGATATAGTATTCTTGGCTGCATATTTTTCTCGTTTAGTGCTCTGAAGATATCTTGCCAGTCCTTTCTGGCCTGCCAGGTCTCTGTGGATAGGTCTGTTGCCAATCTAATGTTTCTACCATTGTAGGTTACATATCTCTTCTCCCGAGCTGCTTTCAGGATTTTCTCTTTGTCTCTGAGACTCGTAAGTTTTACTATTAGATGTCGGGGTGTTGACCTATTATTATTGATTTTGAGAGGGGTTCTCTGTGCCTCCTGGATTTTAATGCCTGTTTCCTTCCTCACATTAGGGAAGTTCTCTGCTATAATTTGCTCCAATATACCTTCTGCCCCTCTCTCTCTCTCTTCTTCTTCTGGGATCCCAATTATTCTAATGTTGTTTCGTCTTATCGTATCACTTATCTCTCGAATTCTGCCCTCGTGATCCTGTAGTTGTTTCTCTCTCTTTTTCTCAGCCTCTTTATTTTCCATCATTTGGTCTTCTATATCGCTGATTCTCTCTTCTGCCTCATTTATCCTAGCATTTAGTGCCCCCATTTTTGATTGCACCTCATCTATAGCCTTTTTGATTTCGATTTGGTTAGATTTTAGTTCTTTTATTTCTCCAGAAAGGGTTTCTCTAATAACTTCCACAGTTTTTTCAAGCCCAGCTAGTATCTTTAAAGTCATGATTCTGAACTCTAGGTCCGACATCGTACTAATGTCCGTATTGAGTAGGTCCCTGGCTGACGGTACTACCTCTTGTTCTTTTTGCTGAGGTGATTTCTTTCGTCTTGTCATTTTTTCCAGAGGAGAATAGATGAATGAGAGAACAAAATGCTAACAGGTTTACAACGTCCCCAGCAAATATACTGTATACAAATCAGAAAAGACCTGAAACCAGGGGAAAAGAAAGGGAAAGAAAGAAAAAAGAAAGAGAAAAAAAAAAAAAAGAAAAAAAAAGATAAAAACAAAAACAAAACAATACAAAAAAAGCAGAATATGATCAAATATGATCAGGCTAGTGCATAGATCAGTGCCACACACTAGATTTTGGGCGTATTTGGTCTGTTAGAAAAAAGTGCCTCCTAAAATTTTAAAGGAAGAAAGACATATATGTACAAAATAAGGGTTGATACAATGAAGGGATGGAAGATGACTGTAAAGATGAAAATTTTAAAAGATTTTATAAAAGGACTTGGTAAGATAAGTTGTTTGAAAAAAGAAAGAAGATTTAAGAAAAAAAAAAGGAAAAAGGGAGAGAATGTGATCAGGCAGGAGACTAGAACAAAGCCATACACTAGTGATTTAGGGTATATTTTGATCTGTTAGAAGAAACTGTACCTCAAAATTTTAAAGAGAGAACAACTTATATATATATGCCAAAAATAAGGGTCACTACTATGAAGGGATAAAATATGACTCTAAAAATGAAAAATAAAAAATGTTTTTTTTTTTTAAAAGGGATTGATAAGATGTTGGTTGAAAAAGGGAAAAAAAATAAAAAAAACAGTCAACAAAAATTAACTTTGATGAAATAATGAATCATGGTAAAAAAAAAAAAAAGCCATGAATCTATGTGCAGTATTCTCCTAGCGCTGGAGTTCTCCCATTCTCCTTGATCGATCAACTTGGTCTTGGCTTGCTGGCTGTTTGTGCTGATCTTCTGGGGGAGGGGCCTGTTGCTGTGGTTTCCAAATGTCTTTGCTGGAGGCGGAATTGCCCCGCCCTTGTCGGTCCGGGCTAAGGAAGCTGCTCCGGTTTGCTCTCAGGAGCTTTTGTTCCCTGCAAGCTCTCGGTACAGCCTTGGAGGACCAGGGCAGAAATGGTGGCCTCCCAATCTCCACCCGGAGGAGCTGAGAACTCGGGGCCCCGCTCCTCAGTGTGCCCCCAGAGAAAAGCAGTCACTCCCTTGTCCCCGGTCTCCGGCCGCACTCCGCGCTCACCCGGCCTGTGATCGAGCGTTGCTATCTCTGGCACCCGACCCCGTGCGGAGTCTCCAAACCCAGCAGATCCCTGCGGTGCGTTCCCGCACCGCTCCTCCCCGGGAAGGAAGGGGAGTCTCCCCGGATCTGCCGCCTGCTGGGTCCCTGCTGGAGGAGCCGTGCCCTGACTGGGCCGCAGATCACTGTTTATGGCAACCCCGAGCTGAGAGCCCGCGACTCTGCTCCGTCTCTGCAGCCGGCTTCCCCGCTCTGATACCTGGGAGCTCTGGCGCACTCAGGCACCCCCAGTCTCTCTGTGACCCCAAGGGTCCTGAGACCACCCTGTCGCGGGAGGATTCCACCCCCCGCTTAGCCACTGCAGCGACGTCCCTCCGCCAAGCCAACTTCTAAAAGGTCCGATTTTGTGCTCCGCGGCTCTATCACTTGCCAGAAGCGGCCGGCGGAGGCCCCTCCCCCGCCATCTATCCTCCCAAATATCACCTCGGATTCACTTCTCCGCACGCCCTACCTTCCAGTAAGTGGCCGCTTCTCTGTTCAGAGAGTTGTTGCTACTCTCCTGTTCGATCTCCTGTTGAGTTCGTAGGTGTTCAGAATGGTTTGATCCCTATTCAGCTGAATTCCTGAGACCAGATGAAATCTAGGTCTCCTACTCCTCCGCCATCTTGCTCCGCCCCCTGTATCTGCATGGTTGGTTTCTTCCAAGGCTTCTCTCCTTGGGTTGTACATGAGTTTCTTCCCCCAGTGACTTCACATTGCTTTCCCTCTGTAACTGTGTCCTCATTTCTTTTTGTAAGGAACCAGTAATATTGGATTAGGACCTACCATAGTGACCTCATTTTACCTTAATTATCTCTTTAAAGACCGTGTCTCCAAATAGAGCCACATTCGAAGACACTGAGGGTTAGGACTATGAATTTGAAATATAGGAATCAAATTTTTGTCATAAAGAATAAATAGGATACTATCAAAGCAAACACTCTCTTCCCAAACTGAAAAAAGAATGAAAAAATGGAGCAGAATATCCAAGGGCTGTGGGACAGTTAAAAAAGGTGCAACACACACAGAATGGGAATAACAGATGGAAAAAGTGAAAAAGGAGCTGAAGAGATATTTGAAGTAATAATGCTGAGGATTTTCCAAGTGAATGTCAGTCACCAAGTAACAGAACCAGGAAGCTCAGATTATACCAAGCAGGATAAACACGAAAACTATACCTATACATATTACATTCAAACTACAAAAACCCAAAGACAGAAAAAGAAGTCAGGAGGGTGGGGGGACTTCTCTATAGAGGGGCCCCTATAAGAACTATATTGGACTCCTTATCAGAAACCATGCAAACAAGAGAGTGTAGTGAAATGTTTAAAGTGTTTTTTTTAATGTTTTTTTCTTACGTTATGTTAATCAACAACATCATTAGTTTTTGATGTAGGGTTCCATAATTCATTGTTTGCGTATAACACCCAGTGCTCCATTCAGTACGCGCCCTCTTTAATACCCATCACCAGGCTAACCCATCCCCCCACCTCCCCTCCCCTCTAGAACCCTCAGTTTGTTTCTCAGAGTCCATCGTCTCTCATGGTTCGTCTCCCCCTCTGATTCCCCCCCTTCATTTTTCCCTTCCTGCTATCTTTTTCTTTTTTTTTTAAACATATAATGTATTATTCCTTTCAGAGGTACAGGTCGGTGATTCAACAGTCTTACACAATTCACAGCGCTCACCATAGCACATACCCTCCCCAATGTCTACCACCCAGCCACCCCGTCCCTCCCACCCCCCACCACTCCAGCAACCCTCAGTTTGTTTCCTGAGATTAAGAATTCCTCATATCAGTGAGGTCATATGATACATGTCTTTCTCTCATTGACTTATTTCGCTCAGCATAACACCCTCCAGTTCCATCCACGTCGTTGCAAATGGCAAGATCTCATTCCTTTTGATGGCTGCATAATATTCCATTGTATATATATATACCACAGTTTCTTTATCCATTTATCTGTCGATGGGCATCTTGGCTCTTTCCATAGTTTGGCTATTGTGGACAATGCTGCTATAAACAGCAGGGTGCATGTACCCCTTCGGATCCCTACATTTGTATCTTTGGGGTAAATGCCCAGTAGTGTAATTGAGGGTCATATAATAGCTCTATTTTCAACTTTTTGAGGAACCTCCGTACTGTTTTCCAGAGTGGCTGCAACCAGCTTGCATTCCCACCAACAGCGTAGGAGGGGGTTCCCCTTTCTCCACACACCTGCCAACATCTGTCATTTCCTGACTTGTTAATTTTAGCCATTCTGACTGGTGTGAGATGGTATCTCATTGAGGTTTTGATTTGGGTTTCCCTGATGCCGAGTGATGTTGAGCACTTTTTCATGTGTCTGTTTGCCATTTGGATGTCTTCTTTGGAAAAATGTCTGTTCATGTCTTCTGCCCATTTCTTGATTGGATCATTTGTTCTTTGGGTGTTGAGTTTGATAAGTTCTTTATAGATTTTGGATACTAGCCCTTTATCCGATATGTCATTTGCAAATATCTTCTCCCATTCTGTCGGTTGTCTTTTGGTTTTGTGGACTGTTTCTTTTGCTGTGCAAAAGCTTTTTATCTTGATGAAGTCCCAATAGTTCATTTTTTCCCTTGCTTCCCTTGCCTTTGGCAATATTTCTAGGAAGAAGTTGCTGCGACTGAGGTTGAAGAGGTTGCTACCTGTGTTCTCCTTTAGGATTTGATGGACTCCTGTCTCACATTTAGGTCTTTCAACCATTTGGAGTCTATTTTTGTGTGTTGTGTAAGGAAATGGTCCAGTTTCATTGTTCTGCATGTGGCTGTCCAATTTTCCCAACACCATTTGTTGAAGAGACTGTCTTTATTCCATTGGACATTCTTTCCTGCTTTGTTGAAGATTAGTTGACCATATTGTTGAGGGTCCATTTCTGGGCTCTCGATTCTGTTCCATTGATCTATGTGTCTGTTTTTGTGCCAGTACCATACTGTCTTGATGATGACAGCTTTGTAATAGGGTAATAGACCTTGAAGTCCGGAATTGTGATGCCACCAGCTTTGCTTTTCTTTTTCAACATTCCTCTGGCTATTTGGGGTCTTTTCTGGTTCCATATAAATTTGAGGATTATTTGTTCCATTTCTTTGAAAAAGTGGATGGTATTTTGATAGGGATTGCATTGAATGTGTAGATTGCTCTAGGTAGCATTGACATCGTCACAATATTTGTTATTCCAATCCATGAGCATGGAACGTTTTTCCATTTCTTTGTGTCTTCCTCAATTTCTTTCCTGAGTATTTTATAGTTTTCCGAGTACAGATCCTTTGCCTCTTTGGTTAGATTTATTCCTAGGTATCTTACGGTTTTGGGTGCAATTGTAAATGGGATCGACTCCTTAATTTGTCTCTCTTCTGTCTTGTTGTTGGTGTATAGGAATGCCAGTCACCAAGTGATTTCTGTGCATTGATTTTATATCCTGCCACTTGACTGAATTCTTGTATGAGTTCTAGCAGTTTTGGGGTGGAGTCTTTTGGGTTTTCCACATACAGTATCATATCATCTGCAAAGAGTGAGAGTTTGACTTCTTTGTGAATCAGATGCCTTTGATTTCTGTTTGTTGTCTGATTGCTGTGGCTAGGACTTCTAATACTATGTTGAATAGCAGTGGTGAGAGTGGACATCCCTGCCATGTTCCTGACCTTAGGGGGAAAGCTCTCAGTTTTTCCCCATTGAGAATGATATTCTCTGTGGGTTTTTCATAGATGGCTTTTATGATATTGAGGTATGTACCCTCTATCCCTATACTCTGAAGAGTTTTGATCAAGAAAGGATGCTGTACTTTGTCAGATGCTTTTTCTGCATCTATTGAGAGGATCATATGGTTCTTGTTCTTTCTTTTATTAATGTATTGTATCACATTGATTGATTTGTGGATGTTGAACCAACCTTGCAGCCCAGGGATAAATCTCACTTGCTTGTGGTGAATAATCCTTTTAATGTACTGCTAGATCCTATTGGCTAGTATTTTGGTGAGAATCTTTACATCCATGTTCATCAAGGATATTGATCTGTAATTCTCCTTTTTGATGGGGTCTTTGTCTGGTTTCGGGATCAAGGTAATGGTGGCCTCATAAAATGAGTTTGGAAGTTTTCCTTCCATTTCTATTTTTTGGAACAGTTTCAGAAGAATAGGTATTAATTCTTCTTGAAATGTTTGGTACAATTCCCCTGGGAAGCCATCTGGCCCTGGGCTTTTGTTTCTTGGGAGATTTTTGATGACTGCTTCAGTTTCCTTAGTGGTTATAGGTCTGTTCAGGTTTCCTATTTCTTCCTGGTTCAGTTTTGGTAGTTTATCCATCTCTAGGAATGCATCCATTTCTTCCAGGTTATCTAATTTGCTGGCATAGAGTTGCTCATAATATGTTCTTAGAATTGTTTGTATTTCTTTGGTGTTGGTTGTGATCTCTCCTCTTTCATTCATGATTTTATTTATTTGGGTCATTTCTCTTTTCTTTTTGATAAGTCTGGCCAGGGGTTTATCAATCCTGTTAATTCTTTCAAAGAACCAGCTCCTCGTTTTGTTGATCTGTTCTACTGTTCTTTTGGTTTCTATTTCATTGATTTCTGCTCTGATCTTTATGATTTCTCTTCTCCTGCTGGGTTTAGGCTTTATTTGCTGTTCTTTCTCCAGCTCCTTTAGGTGTAGGGTTAGGTTGTGTATTTGAGACCTTTCTTGTTTCTTGAGAAGGGCTTGTATTGCTATATACTTTCCTCTTAGGACTGCCTTTGCTGTATCCCAAAGATTTTGAACACTTGTGTTTTCATTTTCATTGGTTTCCATGAATTTTTTTAAGTCTTCTTTAATTTCCTCGTTGACCCATTCATTCTTTAGTAGGATGCTCTTTAGCCTCCATGTATTTGAGTTCTTTCTGACTTTCCTCTTGTGACTGAGTTCTAGTTTCAAAGCATTGTGGTCTGAAAATATGCAGGGAATGATCCCAATCTTTTGGTACTGGTTGAGACCTGATTTGTGACCTAGGATGTGATCTGTTCTGGAGAATGTTCCATGGGCACTAGAGAAGAATGTGTATTCCATTGCTTTGGGATGGAATGTTCTGAATATATCTGTGAAGTCCTTTTGGTCCAGTGTGTCATTTAAAGTCTTTATGTCCTTGTTGATCTTTTGGTTAGATGATCTGTCCATTTCAGTGAGGGGAGTGTTAAAGTCCCCCACTATTATTGTATTGTTGTCAATGTGTTTGTTTGCTTTTGTTATTAATTGGCTTATATAATTGGCTGCTCCCATGTTCGGGGCATAGATATTTACAATTGTTAGATCTTGTTGGATAGACCCTTTAGGTAGGACATAGTGTCCTTCCTCATCTCTTATTACAGTCTTTGTTTTAAAATCTAATTTGTCTGATATAAGAATTGCCACCCCAGCTTTCTTTTAGTGTTCATTAGCATGGTAAATGGTTTTCCACCCCCTCACTCTCAATCTGGGAGTGTCTTTGGCCTAAAATGCATCTCTTGCAGACAGCATATCGATGGGTCTTGTTTTTTTATCCAGTCTGATTCTCCGTGTCTTTTGGTTGGGGCATTTAGCCCATTTACATTCAGGGTAACTATTGAAAGATATGAATTTAGTACCATTATATTGCCTGTAAGGTGATTGTTACTGTATATTGTCTGTGTTCCTTTCTGGTCTATGTTACTTTTAGGCTCTCTGCTTAAAGGACCCCTTTCAATATTTCTTGTAGGGCTGGTTTTGTGTTTGCAAATTCCTTTAATTTTTGTTTGTCCTGGAAGCTTTTTATCTCTCCTTCTATTTTCAATGACAGCCTAGCTGGTATAGTATTCTTGGCTGCATGTTTTTCTCATTTAGTGCTCTGAATATATCATGCCAGTCCTTTCTGGCCTGCCAGGTCTCTGTGGACAGGTCTGTTGCCAATCTATTGTTTCTACCACTGTAGGTTACCGATCTCTTGTCCTGAGCTGCTCTCAGGATTTTCTCTTTGTCTCTGAGACTCGTAAGTTTTACTATTAGATGTTGGGTGTTAACCTATTTTTATTGATTTTGAGGGGAGTTCTCTGTGCCTCCTGGATTTTGATGCCTGTTTCCTTCCCCAAATTAGGGAAGTTCTCTGCTACAGTTTGCTCCATTATACCTTCTGCCCCCTCTCTCTTTCTTCTTCTTCTGGATCCCAATTATTCTAATATTGTTTCATCTTATGGTATCACTTATCTCTCGAATTCTGCCCTCATGATCCAGTAGTTATTTATCTCTCTTTTTCTCAGCTTCTTTATTTTTCCATCATTTGGTCTTCTATATCACATAATTCTCTCTTCTGCCTCATTTATCCTAGCAGTTAGAGCCTCCATTTTTGATTGCACCTCATCGATAGCCTTTTTGATTTCAACTTGGTTAGATTTTAGTTCTTTCATTTCTCCAGAAAGGGTTTCTCTAATATCTTCCATGCTTTTTTCAAGCCCAGCTAGTATCTTTAAAATCGTCATTCTGAACTCTTGTTCTGACATCTTACTAATGTCCGTATTGATTAGGTCCCTGGCAGTCAGTACTGCCTCTTGTTCCTTTTTTTGAGGTGATTTTTTCCGTCTTGTCATTTTGTCCAGAGGACAACAGATGAATGAGAGAACAAAATGCTAACAGGGTAACCACGACCCCAGAAAAATATACACTAAACAAATCAGAAGAGACCTTCCAGAAAGTAGTCGCTTTTCTGTTCAGAGGGTTGCTGCTATTCTTTTTTTTTTTTTTTTTTTTTTGACACAGAGAGCACAAGCAGAGTGAGAGAGGGGGAGAAGCAGGCTCCCTGCTGAGCAAGGAGCCTGATGTGGGACTCGATCCCAGGACCCTGGGATCATGACCTGGGCCGAAGGCAGCCGCTTAACCGATTGAGCCACCCAGGCATCCCGAGTTGCTCCTATTCTTTTCTTCGATCTCCTGTTGAGTTCATAGGTGTTCAGAATCGTTTGATCCCTATCTAGTTGAATTCCTGGGACCAGACGAAATTTAGGTCTCCTACTCCTCCGCCATCTTGCTCCTCCTCCTCTAAAGTGTTTTTTTTAAAAGGATTTTATTTATTTATTTATTTATTTGAGAGAGAGAGAAACAGAGAGAGAGAGAGAGAGAGTGTGTGTGTGTGTGTGTGTGAGCCAGGGGAAGGGCAAAGGGGGAGGAAGAGGGAGAAGCAGACTCTGCGCTGAGTGCAGAGCCTGATGTGGGGCTCCATCTCACGACCCTGAGATCATGATCTGAACTGAAACTAAGAGTCAGATGCTTAACCAAATGAGCCACCCTTGTGCTCCTAAAGTGTTTTTTGTTTTTTTTAAAGACCCACCAAGTGGAATTCTGTATCCAGAGAAATCATCCTTCAAAAGTAAAAAAATAAAAACTACTTTCTCAGACAAAGAAAACTGGAGAAAATTGTTGATAGTAGACATGCCTTACAAGAAATGTCAAAAGGAGGAAAATGACGTATGTCAGAAACTCAGATATACATATACAAAGGTGAAATAAGATATTTTATTTTTATTATTGTTAATTGATATGATAGAAAACTATTCAAGAATAGCCACAATGTATTAGGTGATTTTAGATAGAGATTTTAAGTGAAATAAGTGACATCAATGTTATCAAAGATGGGAGGAAGGAATTGGGGATATTCTGTCATAAGATACCTGCAATACCAATGAAGGGTTATGATGTTATTTGAAAGTGAATTTTGATTAGTTGTAAATAAATACTGCAAATTTTATAGCAGCCAGGAAAATATTTTTAAAAAGAAGTGTAATTGATATGTTAGAGGACAGAGAAAATGGAATCATATTAAATGCTCAGTTAAAACCAGAGAGGCAGAAAAAGAGAAAGATTAAAGCAAAGGAATGAAAGAAGAACAACAAATAGAAAATAGTTATATATATGGTGGTAGATTTTAATCCAAATTATCAATCACTACTTTTAAAGTGAATGGTCTAAATACACCTGCTAAAAGACAGGGAATGTTAAAGTGGATAAGAAAAAAAGGCCCAACTATATATTGTCTATAAGAAGCCATTTTAAGTATAAAGACACAGATAGTTAAAGAGGGAGGGGCTATAGAAAGTTCTACCATGCTAACATCAATCAAAAGAAAACTGGGGTAACTATGTTTCAGGCAAAGAAGACTTCAGAACAAGGAAAATTATCAGGGTTAAAGAGAGGTAGTACATAATGAAAACAGGGTCCTTAATATGCATGTTCCTAACAACACAGCATCAAAATACACGAAGTAAAATACTGAGAGAACTGATCATTACTCTGGGGTGCCTGGTTGGCTGTTGGCTAAACGTCTGATTCTTAATTTTGGCTTAGGTTGTGATCTCAGGATGGTGAGATCAAGCTCCACATCATGCTCCCCGCTCAGTGGGGAGTCGGCTGGAGGTTCTCTGTCTCCCTCTCCTTCTGCCTCTCTCACCACTTACACACACTTTGTCTCTAAAATCAATCAATCAATCTTAAAAAAAAAGAACTGATCATTACTCATCCCGTGGACAATAACAGGGCAATAAAGGAATTTTTCATACAATTCTATGACACACGTTTGGTAACTTAGATAAAATGGACCAATTGGATAGAACCACCAAAATTCAAACAAGAAGAAATAGATAATCTGAATAGAGTGATATCTGTAATGATTTTGAATAACTATTTAATAAAATTCCAAAACCAGAAGCACCAGTTCTAGACGGTCTCACTGATGAATTTTACTAAACATTTAAGGAAGAAATGACACCAATTCTTTCCAACCTCTTACAGAAAATAGAAGCAGAGAGAAAACTTTCTAACACATCCTATGAAGCTAGCCTTACTCTAACCTCCCCCTACACCAAACCAGATAAAGACATTAAAAAAAAAGGGAAACAACAGACTCACATCTCTTCTGAAAATACATGCAAAAGTCCTTAACAGGATATTAGCAAATTGAATTCAACGGTGAATAGGAAATTATACATCACGACTAATGCAAATATGCATGGCTAAAATCCAATGATACCAGAAGCTGGTGAAGATACAGAATGACAGGAACTCTCATTCATTGCTGGTGGGAATACAGAATGGTGCAGTCACTTTGGAAGATAGCTGGGCAGTTTCTAAGCATGGTCTTACCAGCAAACTACTTGGTATTTACCCAAATGAGTTGAAAACATATCCATTAACACATACAAAAAAACCTGCACATAAATGTTTATAGCAGTCTTATTCATAGTTGCCCAAACTGGAAGCAATCAAAATGTTCATCAGTAGGAAATGGATAATCAAACTTTGGTACATTCATACAATGGAATATTATTCAGTGACCAAAGGAAATGAACTACCAAACCACAAAAAGATATGGAAGACTCTTAAGTGCATATTGCTAAGTGAAATAAGCCATTCTGAAAAAATACACACACACCCACATATATATATATATATATATATATAAAATAAGATTTATTTGTTTATTTTAGAGAGAGAGCACACAATTGAGCAGGGGGGAGTGGCAGAGGGAGAGGGAGGGAGAAACTCAGGCAGACTCTGAGCTGAGCATGGAGCCTGACTTGGGACTGGATCTTAGGACTCTTAACTGTCTCTGCCACCCACATGCCCCCAAAATACATATTTTATTATTCCAGTATATGTGTCTCTGTCATTCTGAAAAACTATAGAGACATAAAAAATTGTAGAGATAATGAAAAAGACCAGTGGTTACAGGGGTTGGGGGAATGAGAGGAAGGATGAGAATGTGAAGCACAAGGCAGTGAAACTTCCCTGATACTATAATGGCAGACATATGAAATTGTACAACCTTATTGTAAACTATGGATTTTTATTTAATAATAATATACTAATATTGTGTCATTAACTTTAACAAATGTGCCATGCTAATCCAAGTTGTTAATAATAGAGGAAACTGTGGGGGAGGGTATGGGAGCTTTGTGTTATCTGCTTGATTTTTCCACAAATGTAAAACTGCTCTAAAATTAAAGTCTATCAACTATAGAAAACAAAAATATTAAAAGTATCAATACAAGTTTAATTTCAGTTTGCCTATAACATACTCCGGAATCCATTTCATTGAAACAGATTTCAATTTTGAAGTAATCAGATTGTCCAAAAGAGGGTGCCAAAGACTTGCAAAGATGCCTTCTTTGGTTATGCAAGAGCAAGTTAAATAATAACATAGAATTAATAGAATAAAAAACCAGAACTGTTAACATAAGTCAACAGGCATCACACTTGCTTTATCTTGCCCATGACTTCTGTCTTCCTTCCTTAGGACTCAGATCCATTACCTTTGTTCTTTGGTGCTGCTTCTTTGTTGTCTGTGAAGGTGTAATGCACTCTGATGGTGCACAGCTGTGACCTGGACTGCAATGAGACCTGAAGGAAGTTGGGTTGGCACAATTGCATTTGGACCCTATTTTAAGCAACTATAGACATAGATTTGTATAAATTGAATTGCAGTGGGAATTTTGCAAATTTCTAAGTTTTTTTCCAGTTTACAATATTTGTAGTGATATAAATTTGCAAATTCTTTTCACTTTTTGACAATAGCCTGTAAAACTCCAATCTTGAATTTCTCTGTTTCTAGCACCTTCAGTCAAGGAACCTATAATCTGTGACTAAGTATACAAGCACCAACACAATTCATTCCTTGGGGCATCTTTTGATGAAGAATTTTGTAGCAGATAGAATCTCCTTGTTAGGGCAATAATATTACTGGGTAAACCCAGTTTCTTTTGTGTTATATTGCCTTTTTAGATTTTCAAAACATCTTTACTTTCTGTTGGTTGCAAAAGTGTTAAAAAGTGGTGTAAAAATATACACCTGTAAAATAATAAAATTAACAAAGTTTGAAATGAAAACTTACTAATAGCTGAAGAGATAAAGGTATCCAGAATTTGTTATGCAAAGTTCTAAATATTTCTATATATGTTTAGAACATGAAGAGCCTCCACTAACCATGTTCTCTGGTAGAATACTTTCCATGCCCAATGATGAATACTTTTCCTATATCACATCATTCCTTCTTCATAATGGATGCCTATGATTCCATTTTATATATATTATACTTTAGTCAGTACTCTATGCAATTTAGTTCTTTCTTTTTGTTTTGTGCTATTAAGAGTATTGATTTAATAAAAAAAAACTCTTATAGATACACATTTCTATATTTGTTATCTCTGTTCAATTAATTCCCAGAATTGAAATTCCAAGTCAAAATGTAAATAGATTTACATTTTGATACATAATACCATCCACTGCCTGATAAGTTTTACAAATATAAAAACGCAGTCACTTGAGTATTCCTCTGGGGTTTTCTTAAAGCAGAGAACAACTATATCTAAGAATGAATCATTTTATTTATTTATATACTTAAGTTTTTATTATTGAAGTATAGTTGACATGCAATGTTATATTAGTTTCAGGTCTACAACATAGTGGTTCAATAATTGATTATATTATACAATGCTCACCACAATAAATGTAGTTACCATCTGTCACCATACAATGTTATTACAGTATTATTGACGATATGCCCTATATTTCATCTCTGTGAGTTTTTTATTTTGTAACTGGAAGTCTGTACTTCTTAATCCCCTTCACCTATTTCTCCTCCCCCTCCTCCCATCACCCCTGGCAACCACCAGTTTATTCTCTGTATTTGTGAGTCTGTTTTTTTTAATTTTGTTTTGTTTTATTTTTGGTTCATTTATTTTGTTTTTTAGATTCCACATAGAAGTGAAATCATATGGTATTTGTTTTTCTCTTGTCTGGTTTATTTCACTTAGCATAATACCCTCTAGGTCCATCTGTGTTGTCACAAATGTAAAGATCTTAGAATGAATCATTTTAGTTCGTGCTGTGCAGGATGGACATATCCCAGGGCCAGACATCATTAGGAATAGCATTTACCTCTTTTGCTATATGCTATAAAACAATTCCCCCAGTATTGCTGATCTTTTGCATTTGAGGTCTTTCTTTTTCTTTTTTCTTTTTTTAGGTATTTCTGTTTTAAATGGAGATGTCCTTTGACTGACATCTGGGCATACTTCTTGCAAATCTCAGAGCCAGCTACATGTTGAGGTTCAGCTCTGTTCTAGTGATGTGGTGATTTGAGTTATCTTGACCTGTCTTTGGTGCCCTGTTAGCGGCCATGCTTTAATTTCAGGAGGGCTTTCTTCTCTGTAGGAAGGAAGTCTGGAGTGATGGAATTATCCTATTGGAATACATTTCCTCTTCATTCTGTTTTCAAAATGTTTCTTTCCAGAAGAAAAAAATTAGCATCCTTATGATGAGGGGAGGAGGTTTGGATAAAAGGACTATTCATTTGTTTATATTCCTTCTCAGAAGATGTGGCTAAAGTAGGTTTTGTAGTTATTTTCATAATAATTTTAGTGAGAAGGATTTATAGTACATATTTTATTTTGCCGAGTGAGAATATTACAGCATACACACACTGCCTCCCCAAACTTTCCCCAAAACGACTAACACTATCAACTTAATAACAGTATTAATTTAATACCAAAATGTAAGACTATTATTATCAACTCCATCATTTGCTAGCTGTAAGAGCTTGGTCAGGTTAATATATCTTTTTATCTATAAAATAAGGTAACTGTGAATATCAAGTGAGATAAATATATACAATATACATATATTTATTATATATTATATAAACTATACATAATGTATATCATATGCTATATAAATTATGTAAACACATTTTTACTACATATATACATATGTATATATATCTGTGTGTATATATATATATATATATCATGGCCTATGGTAAATACTCAATATGTGTTAGCATATTTAAGTTTTTGTCATTATTAGTTGTCCTATAGTAATATTTTTGAATACATTCATTTTTAAGGAAAGCCCACTGCTTATATTTATTTTTCTTAGTTCATATTCTCCCCAAAGCAGACCCTGAGATGTGAAGTAGGGAAGCAAAGGGGACATTGGTAGGAAACTGGTAGGAAGGGAAGGATCAAAGGGAACCAAATGAAGGGGGAACCCCTAGGCCAGTTGCCATCATGGGCCTACTGGAGCATGATCCCACAAGGAATCTCTGGGAAAAGTGCAAAACACATGCGTCAGAATTTACTAGTAAATGGGCTGTGAAGCTAAGCAAAACAACTCCTGATAGTCATTTGTTGAGGACCGTTCCTGGGACTGCTCCTTCCTCAGCACTTCCTACCTGCCAGGCAAGTGTGCAGGCGGTGGCCCTCAGGGGTCATACTGTAGATACAGGCTGTGGGAAGTCGCCTGGGGCATCTTGAAAGGTAGGGCACCGACGCTGTCTGCTACCACCATGAACTGTTGAAAACCTGGCCTTCAACATGGCTTAGGAACTACTGGGGAACGCTATGAGCGTCTTATCTTATTCCCTGTTCTCACGGGTGGACAGGTGGATTAATTAGGCTGTACCAAATACTGCATTTTATATAAATCACATTCCATTCTAAATAGAATCTAGTTAGCCCATTGGAATAAAAAAACCCCATGACTCTGGACCACAAGCCATGTGTTTTATATTTTATTTATTTTCAAAATTTTTATTATGAAAATTTCACACATATATAAAGATGGAATAGTATGGTGATCAGCCACATACTCATCATCCTGGTTCAAAAATTTTGTTTCAAAAATATATCTACCCCGGGTGCCTGGGTGGCTCAGATGGTTAAGCGTCTGCCTTCGGCTCAGGTCATGATCCCAGGGTCCTGGGATTGAGTCCCACATCAGGCTCCCTGCTCCTTGGGAGCCTGCTTCTCCCTCTGCCTCTCTCTCTCTCTGTCTCTCATGAATAAATAAATAAAATAAAAAAAACTTTAAATAAAAAAACCAAAAAACCCCCCAAAAATATATCTACCCCACTCCCACCTAGATGAATTTTAAATAAATTATATTGTTTTGTTCATGAATATTTCAGTATATATCTATAAAATATAAAAGTAATTTCATTGTTAGGCTTAAATTGTTAACAGTAGTTAATACAATCAAATACCTGGTCCTTGTGTAAATTTTTTCTTTCTTTCTTTCTTTCTTTCTTTCTTTCTTTCTTTCTTTCTTTCTTTCTTTCTTTCTTCTTTCTTTCTTTCTTTCTTTCTTTCTTTCTTTCTTTCTTTCTTTCTTTCTTTCTTTCTTTCTTTCTTTCTTTCTTTCTTTCTTTCTTTCTTTCTTTCTTTCTTTTTCTTTTCTTTCTTCAGCTGGGGCAAAATAATAAGGACCTAAATGGCTCCATATTGCACTTGGTTGATACATTTTTTTAAGTCTCTCTGAATCCATGGATTCCATCCTTTTCATTTTTTTTTGTTTTGTTTTAATTCATTTATTTTTGGTGCTGTACCTTCTTCTGGATCAGCGTCATGCCCTGCCTTTGGTTTTCAGTAGTTGTTGACTGAAGAAAATAAATATCTTCTCATCTCATTAGATGAGTGGCATGTCCGTTTCAGGTGCCATTTCAATAACTGGTCTAATCATGTGCTGGACACAGAGATGCCCAGGCCTGTGCTCTGAAGTGATAAGGTGAGATGCAGTGATGATTGAAAATAGAAAAGAAAAAAATGGGTGAATTTGATTACATGGCCTTGGAGAAAACAGTTGACTTCTCTCTATTATCAAAAATTATCATGGCACCTGGGTGACTCAGTCACTTAAGCGTCTAACTCTTGATTTCCGCTCAGGTCATGATCTCAGGGTTGTGAGATTGAGCCCTGCATCGGGCTCTGTGCTGGGTGTAGAGCTTGCTTGGGATTCTCTCTCTCCCTCTCCCTCTGCCCCTCCCCCCTCCCTCCCTGCTTACGTATATGCTCTCTCTCTCTCTAATAAAAAAAAATTATCAGATACCAAATGTTGATAATATTAACATTATCAGAATGTCACTAACAAAACTTCTTGACAGATCTTGGCCTTCTCCCCAGAGAGCTTACATCTCAGAGATCACAAAACAGTCTAATTTAACTATTAATAGACATTTAAAAAATAATGTGCTAATTGCATAAAATGTTTTTAAATACAAAATTTAAGTGGTTATACTGTAATTAGTGGGCAGGAATGTTCATGGATCAGCTATTAACACTCTAATTTAAAATTTTAATATAAAAACTGTGTTTCATTGGTTCAAAAATATAACCAGAGCTTGCAGTCATTTTTACATGCATTAATATATTTACACACAATTTTAGAACAAGTCACAAATACCGCCTGTTTTGAGAATTATTAGCGATCCTGAGACGAACCATGAGAGACAATGGACTCTGAGAAACAAACTGAGGGTTCTAGAGGGGAGGGGTGTGGGGGGATGGGTTAGCCTGGTGATGGGTATTAAAGAGGGCACGTTCTGCGTGGAGCACTGGGTGTTATACGCAAACAATGAATCATGGAACACTACATCAAAAACTAATGATGTAATGTATGGTGATTAACATAACAATAAAAAAGAATTATTAGCGATCCTTTTAGATTGTTAGCGCCTGGTAACAGACACTAGCATGCTGATTGGCTATGCTATTTCTCTCTCAAATGCTTTAAAAAACTGCACACACATATATCAGTTTTAATTGTATGTAACAATCTGTTGTAGTGCACTGTTAATATATGTTTTCCTCAAACTCTAAGGGCTATCTTACACTCTCAGCCAATGTGAGCTCGCTCATATTTTTCTCTGTTTTATTTCTGTGACCATGAGTAGTGCAATGCTCTTGGCTTATGAGTGCCCTACTACTCTATATAGATGATGTGGTTTTCTAGCTGATGTTAAGAGCTGTTTGCTACACAGTGACCTTCTTTCTACAATTTATTTTGTGTTCTCATGAACATTTTTTACCTATAAAGGCTGGAAAAGCTGTGTAAATGGTAGAAGTAAACTTGCCCAAGGGGAACAAAGATGTCATCATGCACATTCTGTAGAATGTAATGACCAAAACAGAAATTAGGGACTACTGGAAATCCTTATGGAGGTCATAACAGACATCACGGCAACATTGAGGGGTTAGGTCACAATTTGGACAGGCACCTGGAGAAATTTGTGGCAGGAGGCATGCTGTGATTCCAGGGAACAGTCAGTCAGTCTTTGCTAATGGTCCACACCAGGAATGCCTCTCCATGGGAGGAGTAAGTAGCATTGTGGGGCTGGGACTGGAGCTGGGCCAGGGGACAGCTTCGCACAGCCCAAGGCCCATTCTGGCCTCCATTTAATCTTTATAAAGAAGGAAACAGTGTTTACAGACTAGAATTGAGTGACAACAGCCCCCCTCCCCAATAAGAAGAGCTGAGAGAGATGATTTTACAGTATTTCCTTTCATCAAAGTAACACAGCCTTGTCTCTCGCTTCCTGACACGGAAAATTGCATTTTGTCACCCATTTGTCAGTTCTTAGAGATTTTAAGATAATTAAAGAACATTATAGCAGGTGACAGCTGTTGCTGAATGCCGGGTTGCTAGTTCTTCTGCTTGTTGGATGCCCATGAATCTCGGATGATGATAGCTTGGTGCTCCAGGTTTAATTAGCTGGTTGTTTTGAATCTGTCTGGGCTCTCAGGTGTGGGGTTAGCAGGCTTGCAGCTTGTGGAATCTGAGCTGTGCTCATCACTGACTGGAGGACTTGGGTCTGACCAACTCCTAGAAGGGCCAGGTGGTGGTGCCTTGAACTTTATCAGACAAGGACACCAAAGGAATAAGGATGCAGCTTTCTAGGTGAAGCTCCTGAGATCAAAGGCTTGTTGGTATCCTGTTGTTCTTGAACCAAAGCATGATTTTCTTTTTTCTTTTGGTGGGCAGCAAAGCAAGGTTTATTGGGCCATAGCAAAGTGATAGTACAAAGCTCCCGAGGAGGGAGGGGACCCTTGAGGGTTGCCACCGGAGGTTCTAAGTCTAAGGGTTTTTATGGGCTTGTTGGTAGGCTGTTTTAATCTCATGAACCCTCCCTGTGCCTGCCATCCAATCAGGTTTTTGTCACATCTATCATGTGGGAAAGGGTGGAGGTTTCCTTTCAGGGTGGTACAAAATCCTTTTAAGGGTGGTTTCCTTTTAAGGCTCCGGGGCGGGGGGGATCCCTTGTCCCTGCCTGCCTGCCTTCCAACTATCCTTCATCATTCCCCCCACTGAAGAGGTAAACCTAACTGCCATTAGGGAAGAAGTGTGATGACTGATCATAGCTACTTCCTGCTGGTCAGGGCGTTGGATAGGGGGCAGCAGCCAGGGTTCCTCTTATCCCGATCTATCGAGGGGGTCCCCTGTTGATGTCTGGTTGGACCTCCTTGTAAGGCTCCATTCGAACCATCATTTGGAGTTTGGTGACCTTTATTCTGGAAGATAAAAAGCAGGTTAGGGCATTCAGGAGGAAAGGCCCAAAGCACAGTGCAAGACCCAGTATAGCGAGGGGTCTCACAAGAGATAGAGGCTGTTTTAGTGAACTCCCCACATATTTTGAGGAGAGGGCGGGTGAAAGGAGTACAATAAGGGTTATGATTTTGATGGGATATAGGGAAAATAATATTTAAGAAGACTTACCTGTATCTTGTCACTTCAAGACTAGTTTGAGGTCCTCTCTGGGTTCACAGAGGGATTTCAGTTCCTTGTTGTTGGGCCCTGTTGGGGACCAGGGTTTGACTCTGGAATGGTGGATCCAGGCAAAACATGCTTTTGATTTTGAAATTTATTTTCTGATTAAATCTCTTTCAAAGCCATCTCTTCTATTATACAGCATGGCAGTTGTATCCCACTTGGTTTTATTTCTAAGTTAGTTTACCGAAAATTCCCTGACATGCAGGAGAGACAACTAAGTGGTCTCAACTCTGGCTTTCAGTATGATAGAATATTTCCTTTCTTCTCCTGGAGGATTTGAATGCTATCACACTATATCATAGAAACTATGAACCCTGTTGGAAGCTCCATGCTTCCTTTCTTTTAAATTCCCCCCCCAAGTGAGAGTGAAGTTCTATATGTTTTAACAATTCGTTTTTTTTTTTTAAGATTTTATTTATTTATTTGACACACAGACAGAGCGAGAGAGGGAACACAAGCAGGGGGAGTGGGAGAGGGAGAAGCAGGTCTCCCACTGAGCAGGGAGTCCGATGCAGGGCTCCATCCCAGGACCCTGGGATCATGACCTGAGCCAAAGGCAGACGCCCAAAGACTGAGTCACCCAGGCACCCCTTAACAATTCATTCTTAAAAAAACATCTATTTAAAAAAAAAACCACATGAGTTTAAGTTTGTCTCTCCAAATTATATTTGTTTTTAAACTAATCTTAAAACACTAAAGCGCTTTCAGGAATAATTAGAAAAAATCATTCTTAACTTATACACAGAGTTCATTCCCAACAATATATTCTGAATCATTAAAATGAATACAGTAGAAGTCAGTAGAAGTACATCAATTGCTATTTTAGAACCAGAGTAAAAGCCTTCTGCTTATGGAAACTCCTTAGAGTCCTTTCGACCAAACACATTCTTCGAGACCTTTTCGTACACAATGTTATGCCTGAAATTCTTTCTCCCTTTTTGTACACAGGTCAAACTCCCGCTCAGTCTTCAGGTGGTGGCACAGAGGTCATGTGTTTCTTTGAAGACTTTTCTGAATCTACCTAGCACAGTGTGACCCCTCTTCCCTTTGGTCGGCTTCCTCTGCTCTTTGCATGCACGTACTTTGAGAATCGAAACCATCTCTGCAGCTCACCATCTCTGTTAGCATGACTTTATTATTCCACTATCTTCGACATAGCCTCAGTATTTCATGAGACTCTCTCCCAGGAAGATACAACTTGTAACTAACTTTTTCATTCCAAAGACTTCCAGATAGTTCTTTCAGCTCCTTAATTGAAAGCATCTGTGGACAGTGTATGCCAGATCCTGAACCCCTTACCTTCATGGTCTCGCATTGCTGTGCCTGTTGGTCTAAGCCATTACATCGTGCTTCCTACTCAATAGTCATCAAGCCTCCACACTGAAATACCTGCCTTAAGCAAAATCTCAGTAAACATCCTGACTTTGTCCTTCCCTCTCTAGGACATTACTAAGACTCTGTTGATCTAGTGTTCTCCGTTACCATGGTAAGCAATTAACCGTGCTTTGTTTTGTCAATAGATGCTTTGGGGATAGTTTGGGGAACAGGCATTTGACAACATCCTTGCCCAAGTTACTATGTCGTGTACTTGATTGTGGCTCTCTCTTTTCAGTTTACCATGAACTCTCTACCTGCCAGCATATCCTGAAGTCTTATGTTTAACACAGAGCATGAGAAAGAAATAAGGATCTTTTGGCAAAATGGACTTAGCGGAATGGAGAGGAAGTTGATGACTTGACGCACAAAAAAACATCTTTCTTGACTAGACTCAAAATTTATTGGTGCTTTTCTAAGTCCTCCCCAGCCTGAATTTTCATGATCTCCGTGTTCTGGCCTCAGTCTCTCCATCTAACTGTATTTCCTGCACATTCTTCACTCCAAAGAGCCATTCTCCTTGTCGGTCCATTCTCTTATGCACCTGTGGGTACTCATGTATTCTGTTCCTTGTGCTAGGAATACTTTCCCCCTTACCTGATGCTAAACCTTGACCAAAATTTAAGGCTGAATAGTTCCAAATTCTCTATGTGCTCTTTTCCAACTTCTTCATTAAATTCTATTCTCTCTTTTAATTTTTATACTACTCACTATTTTTTGCACTATTCTTCCATGACTGGTATTTATTCAAGTTACTTTAGATACCTTGAATTCAGGCACAAGATCCATTCACTTATTTATTTAACTAAAATTTTAGAAACCCACCTTAGTAATGTACTGTGATAGGTCCTAGGGGTTGCAGCAATGATTAAGATAATAAGCTTATGCAGTGTTGGGGATCTTCAAGTTCCTTAACACAAGGCCAACTAAAATATCAATGTATGGCTAATCCTTTTAGTTAGTTGGTATCTCTCCAGGCTTTCTTCATATTAGTCAAAGCATTCATAGATCTATAGAGAGAGTGGATCATATTTTGTACCAGTTTTGTTGCAGATTTTATCAACCTTGCTAAAAAGAAACTTACTATAGAGAAACCTGACATCAGTTCTGAGCTATTACTATAATTGCTGACAAATTTTGGTGATTTGGAGTAAGAAACAGTGACAAAAAGATGAAATTAAATTAACCTGAATTATATAAGCTGTTGTAGGACTTTGAATGTTGGCTGGTGAGGGGGAGCAGAGAGAACCAAGAAAGGGCAGGAGGTAACTAATTGGTAGGACAAATTAAAGGCTGAGTTGCCTTCAATGAAGTGGCTAAGTCTCCAAAACATTATCCATGGGGGAAGTGCCAAAGAGAACAGTATTGTATCGAGCTATGACATTCCACAGGGCTGCTTTATTGGGATCTCTAGGTGGTGGACATACTTGTAGTAAGTGGATGGTACAAACAGATTTCCTGATGGTGTGTCTTCTTTGAAACAGTGTCTGATGTTACAGGCTCAAATTCTCATCCCTAGGAGAAGGGAGCAGGCAAGGGGGAGCTAGCTGGTGTGTTGTTGAAAATCTAGCTACATGAGGTCAAGAGTGAGGAGGACTCCAGACCCTTCAGGGAAGGCAGATTATCAATCAGGAAAAGAAGGTAGAGCTGTATTCTTTAGAAGAAATTAATTTGGAGGGATGGAGGGAATTCTCAGTAAACATGCCATTTCTGAGGCTTTCTTGTATTGGGGAAGCAGAACTATTGGTGACCTCACAGGCATGGAGCTGTCATGTTTATTTCCACATATACAGCCAGGTTTGGCAGGATTGGCTGCATCTCTAAGTAGGGCAGAGGTAGAGCTGTATGTCAAAAGTTGTACATACCCAGAGCAGTGTGGAAGGAAGGAGATGGACCTGGGGTCAGATGGCACAGACATTTGGAACAAGCGTAGTGCCTTTCTAATTTTTTCTCCTTTGACACTACTAGAATAGCTTATATTATTTTGTCTTTTTCTCACTTGGGAGGTAGAGAAATTAATTAGCTGTGAAATGACTCAAGGCTGAAACAAAGATCAAATGTGAAGAAAAAGCAAGATGAATAAATACAAATGAATTGGATAGCTAGTTCCTGAATATTCAAGGCAAAAAAAATCACAGGAATTATTTTTGAAAATGAAGTGCCATGCTGATGAAAGATCAGGTGGTTTCACGAGAATCTGGATTAGTCTTCATGTGTGTCGTCCCGCATCTCCCCTGCAACTTACAAATAGAGTATTTAATTTAGGGAAAAATAATACATAGTGAAGATGAATATACAATCATTGAAGCAGAAATTATTGGAGGAAAACAGTGCAAATTGAAGTATTCAGAAGAAAATGAGTATTACAATTTGCCCATCATTGTATGTGAACCTATTAAAACATAATTTGCAACTTTCATCTACTAGAATATTATTCCTTCTCACAAACAGGTATTGGCATCCATTCAGACACATTAACTATGTTCCAAGTAGTGCTAATTTATTTTTTTCATATCCCCAATTACCATAGGATATTCATTTTGATTTAAAAACCCAGAGCACAGCTTAATTTTAACAAATAATTTAATTTAAAAGAATTATTTATTGAATTTTACTAAATTGCCTTTTTTTTCCCCTTGTATAATCTGAAGTTGAATCATTAAACTTTGCTTGTTTTTTCTAGTTTTTTTCCCCTTTAGGACTTTTTCACTTTTTTATCTGAAAGAAGCAATCTTTCATTCATTTTCTTATTAAACATTATTTTACTTGTAACAGCAGAACGTAGGCATCCCAGAAGCAGATTTATTCGGAAGACAGATACTAATCAGTTACTGAGAAATTAAACTGATGAATCAGTTCTTAATACTGATAAACTCTGTGCTTTAGCACATGTTGGCCATGCCTATAATTTTCTTCTTGAGGTCACTTATGTTGTCAATACCTGCACTATCCATTTTCCCTTAGCAGAGACAGACCCTGATGAGGTAAAAGATAAGGCATTCCTGGAGGGACTGTGCTCTAGGTACGAAGAGATGGGCCATTGAAAGCCCTTCCTTCTGTTTTTGGCAGATGGCTGTGAGATCTCAAAAATAGTAAGAGCTCTTTGTGACTTGATTTCTCCAATCTTGAAAGGGGTACAACATGTATCAAAATCCATCAGGCACTAGTAGAAGATAATATGCATGAGTTAATTGTTCCTAGTTTTGATGAAGATGTTCTTTAAAAAAATTTTTTTTTTAAATCCCAGTATAGTTAACATATAGTACGTTATTAGTTTCAGGTTTACAATACAGTGATTCAGCAATTCCATACAACATCTGGTGCTCATCCCAAGTGCACCCCTGAATCCCCATCACCTGTTTCACCCAACCCACCCCTGCCACCCTGCCACCTCCCTTCTGGTAACCATCAGTTTCTTCTCTATAGTTAAGAGTCTGTTTCTTCATTTACTTCTCTCTGTTTTTCCCCCTTTGCTTGTTTGTTTTGTTTCTTAAATTCCACATATGAGTAAAATCATATGGTATTTGTCTTACTTTGACTTATTTTGCTTAGCATTGTATTTTCTAGCTCCATCCATGTCATTGCAAATGACAAGATTTCATTCTTTTCTTTTTTAATGTCTGAGTAATAGTCCATTGTGTGTGTGTATGTATATATAAATATATACCACATAAATATATTACCACCTCTTTATCCATTCATCAATTAATGGACCCTTGGGCTACTTCCTTAGTCTGGCTATTGTAAATAATGCTGCAATAAACATCAGGGTGTATGTATCCCTTTGAATTAGTGTTTTTGTATTTTTTTCGTAAATACCTAGTAGAGTGATTACTGGATCATCTCCCTTGCCTCGGGAGAGGGGGAGAGAGTGAGGGAGAAAGAGAGAGAGCACGAGAGCAGGGTGGGCAGGGGCAGAGGGAGAGGGAGAGAATCCCAAGCAGTTCGATCTCACGACCCCGAGATCATGAGCTGAGCTGAAACCAAGAGTCCCACGTTCAACCGACTGAGCCACCCAGGTGCCCCAGTTCTATTTTTAACTTTTAAAGAATTTCCGTACTGTTTCCACAGTGACTGCACCAGTTTGCATTCCCACCAACAGTGCCCAAGGGTTCCTTTTTTCCCTATGTCCTCACCAACACCTGTTGTTTCTTGTGTTGTTGATTTTAGCAATTCTGACAGGTGTGAGGTGATATCTCACTGTAGTTTTGATTTGCATTTCCATGATGATGAGTGATGTTGAGCATCTTTTCATGTGTCTGTTGGTATTCTGGATGTCTTCTTTGAAGAAATATCTGTTCAGGTCTTCTGCTCATTTTTTAATTGGATTATTTGTTTTTGGGGTGTTGAGTTTTATAAGTTTTTTTATGTATTTTTGGATACTAGTCCTTTATCAGATATGTCATTTGCAAATATCTTCTCCCATTCTGTAAGTTGCCTTTTATTTTTGTTGATTGTTTCCTTTGATGTGCAGAAGATTTTTATTTTGATGTAGTCCCAATAGTTTATTTTTGCTTTTGTTTCCCTTGCCTTTGGAGACATATCCAGAAAAAACTTGCTAGAGCTGATGTCAAAGAGGTTATTGCCTGTGTTCTCTTCTAGGGTTTTTATGGTTTCAGGTCTCACATTGAGGTCTTTAATCCATTTTTAATTTGTTTTTGTGTGTGATGTAAGAAAGTTGTCCATTTTCATTCTTTTGCATGTTGCTGTCAAGTTTTTCCAACACCATTTGTTGGAAAAGACAACAAGAGACTGTCTTTTTTTTTTTTTTTAAGATTTTATTTATTTATCAGAGAGAGAGAGACAGAGGCAGGCAGAGGGAGAAGCAGGCTCCTTGCTCAGCAAGGAGCCCGATGTGGGACTCGATCCCAGGACCCTGGGATCATGACCTGAGCCGAAGGCAGGCGCCTAACTGACTGAGCCACCCAGGCGTCCCAAGAGACTGTCTTTTTTCCATTGGATATTCTTTCCTGCTTTGTCAAATATTGATTGACCATACTGTTGTGGTTTCATTTCTGGGCTTTCTATTCTGTGCTGTTGATCTATGTGTCTATTTGTGTGCTAGTACCATACTGTTTTGATCACTACAGCTCTGTAATATAACTTGAAGTCTGGAATTGTCATGCCTCCAGCTTTGCTTTTTTTTTTTTTTCAGGATTGTTTTTGTTATTTCGAATCTTTCATAGTTCCACGCAAATTTTGGAATTTTTTGTTGTTCTAGTTCTGTGAAAAATGCCGTTGGTATTTTGATAGGGGTTGTGTTAAATGTGTAGATTGCTTTGGGTAGTTAGACATTTTAACCATATTTGTCCTTCCAATCCACGAGTATGGAATGTCTTTCCATTTCTTTGTGTCATCTTCAATTTCTTTTTATCAGTGTTTTATAGTCTTCAGCATATAGGCCTTTCACCATTTGGTTAGGTTTATTCCTAGGTATCTTATTATTTTTGGCACAATTATAAATGGGATTGTTTTCTTGATTTCTCTTTCTACTGCTTCATTATTGATGTATAAAAATGCAACAGATTTCTGTACATTGATCTTGTATCCTGTGACTCTACTGAATTTGTTTATCAGTTCCAGCAGTTTTTTGGTGGAGTCTTTAGGGTTTTCTATATATCGTATCATGTCATCTGCAAATAGTGAAATTTTACTTCTTCTTTAGCAATTTGGATGGCTTTTCTTTCTTTCTGTTGTCTGACTGCTGTGGCTAGGACTTCTTCCAGGACTGTGTTGAATGAACATGGTGAGAGTGGACATCCTTGTCTTGTTCCTGACCTTAGGGGAAAAGCTCTCAGTTTTCCCCCATAGAGTATGACATTTGCTGTGGGTTTTTCATAGATGGCCTTTATTATGTTGAGGTCTGTTCCCTCTAAACCAACTTTGTTGAGGGCTTTTATCATGAATGGATGTTGTACTTTGTCAAATGCTTTTCCTGAATCTATTGAGATGATCATATGGTTTTTATCCTTTCTCTTACTGATGTGATGTATCATGTTGATTGATTTTTGAATATTGAGCCATTCTTGCATCCCTGGAATAAATCCCACTTGATCATGGTGAATGAATTTTTAATGTATTATTGAATTCTGTTTGCTCGTATTTTGTTGAGGACTTTTGCATCGATGTTCATTAGGGATATTGGCCTGTAGTTTTTTTTTTTTTTTTTTTTTTTTTTGGGTGTGCTCTCTTTATTTGGTTTTGGTATCAGGGTGATTGATACTTGTTTCATAGAATGAATTACAAAATTTTTCTTCTTCTATTTTGGAAAAGCTTGAGTGGAACAGGTATTAACTCTTCTTTAGATGTTTGGTAGAATTTGCCTGTGAAGCCACCTGTCCTGGATTTTTTTGTTGGGAGTGTTTTGATTACTGATTCAAATCTCCTTGCTGGTAATCAGTCTGTTCAATTTTCTTTTCCTTCATGCTTCAGTTTTGGTAGTTTACAGGTTTCTAGGAATTTATCCATTTCTTCTGGGTTGCCTGATTTGTTGGCATATAGTTTTTATAATATTCTCCTATAATTGTTTGTATTTCTATGGTGTTGGTTGCTATTTTTCCTCTCTCATTTGTGATTTTGTTTGAGTCCTCTCTCTTTCTTTTTTTTTTTTTTTGATGAGTCTGGCTAGAGGTTTATCAGTTTTTTTTTTTTTAATCTTTTCAAAGAATCAGCTCCTGGTTTCATCGATCTGTTCTATTGTTTTTTAGTTTCTGTATCATTGATTTCTGCTGTAATCTTATTATTTCCTTCCTTCTGCTGGTTTTAGGTTTTGTTTGTTGCTCCTTTCAAGCTCCTTTGGGTATAAGGTTAGGTTGTTTATTTGAGACTTTTCTTGCTTCTTGCGGTAGGCGTGTATTGCTATAAACTTCCCTCTTGGAACTACTTTTGCTGCATCCTAAAGATTTTGGATTGTGTATTTTCATTTTCATTTGTTTCCATGTACTTTTTGATTTCTCTCTTTCCTGGTTGACCTATTCATCATTTAGTAGCATGTTGTTTAACCTCCATGTATTTGTGTTCTTTCCAGATTTTTTCTTGTGGTTGATTTCTAGTTTGTGGTCAGAAAAGATGCATGGTATGACTTCAGTCTTCTTGAATTTGTTGAGTCTTGTTTGTGGGCTAATATGTGATCGATTCTGGACAATGTTCCATGTGCACTTGAAAAGAATGTATATTCTGCTGTTTTAGGATGGAATGTTTTGAATCTATCTGTTAAATCCTCCTAGTCCAATGTGTCGTTCAAAGCCACTGTGTCCTTGTTGATTTTCTGATTGGATGATCTGTCCTTCAGTTTAAGTGAGTGGTAAAGTCCCCTATTATTATTGTATTATTATCAGTTAGTTCCTTTATGTTTGTTATTAACTGCTTTATGTATTTGGGTGTTCCCATGTTGGGTGCATATATATTTATAATTATTATATCTTCTTGTTGGATTGTCCCTGTTATTATTATATATTATTCTTCTTTGTCTCTTGTTACAGTCTTTGATACTCCAGCTTTCTTTTGACATCCATTTGTATGATAGATATTTCTCCATCCCCTCACTTTCTCCCTCCCTCCCTCCCTCCCTTTCTTTCTTTCTTCCTTCCTTCATTGTAGGCTCCACACCCAGGGTGAAGCCCAACATGGGACTTGAACTCATGACCCCTGAGATCAAGACCTGAACTGATAGCAAGAGTCAGATGCTTAACCTACTGTGCCACTCAGGTACCCCATCCATTCCCTCACTTTGAATCTGCAGGTGTCTTTGGGTCTAAAATAAGTCTCTTTTAGACAGCATATAGACAGGTCTTGTCTTTTTTTTTTAAGATTTTATTTATTTATTTGACAGAGAGAGAGATAGCGAGAGCAGGAACACAAGCAGGGGGAGTGGGAGAAGGAGAAGCAGGCTTCCCACTGAGCAGGGAGCCCGATGTGGGGCTCGATCCCAGGACCCTGGGGTCATGACCTGAGCCGTAGGCAGACACTTAACGACTGAGCCACCTAGGTGCCCCGGGTCTTGTTTTTTTTTATCTACTCTGTCATCCTGTGTCTTTTGGTTGGAGCATTTAGTCAATTCAAAGTAATTCAAAGTAATTATTATTATTATTTTTTAAAAATTTTATTATGCTATGTTAGTCACCATACAATACATCATTAGTTTTTGATGTGGTGATCCACGATCCATTGTTTTTGTATGACACCCAGTGCTCCATGCAGTACATGCCCTCCTTAATACCCATCACCGGGCTAACCAATCCCCCCTACCCCCTGCCCTCTAAAACCCTGTTTGTTTCTCAGAGTCCATAGTCTCTCATGGTTCATCTCTCTCTCCGATTTCCCCCCCTTCATTTTTCCCTTCCTTCTCCTAATGTCCTCCATGGTATTCCTTATGTTCCACAAATAAGCGAAACCATACGATAATTGACTTTCTCTGCTTGACTTATTTCACTTAGCATAATCTCCTCTAGTCCCATCCATGTTGATGTAAAAGCTGGGTATTCATCCTTTCTGATGGCTGAGTAATATTCCATTGTATATATGGACCACATCTTCTTTATCCCTTCATCTGTTGAAGGGCATCTGGGCTTTTTCCACAGTTTGGCTATTGTGGACATTGCTGCTATGAACATTGGGGTGCATATGGCCCTTCTTTTCACTACATCTGTGTCTTTGGGGTAAATACCCAGGAGTGCAATTGCTGGGTCATAGGGTAGCTCTATTTTTAAATTTTTGAGGAGCCTCCACACTGTTTTCCAAAGTGGCTGTACCAACTTGCGTTCCCACCAACAGTGTAAGAGGGTTCCCCTTTCTCCACAACCTCTCCAACATTTGTTGTTTCTTTCCTTGTCCATTTTTGCCATTCTAACTGGTGTAAGGTGGTATCTCAATGTGGTTTTAATTTGAATTTCCCTGATGACTAATGATGATGAACATTTTTTTCATATGTCTGTTAGCCATTTGTATGAGATTGAAGCAGTGATCAAAAACCTCCCAAAAAACAAGAGTCCAGGGCCTGATGGATTCCCTGGGGAATTCTACCAAACATTCGATGAAGAAATGATACCTATTCTACTGAAGCTGTTTCAAAAAATAGAAACAGAAGGAAAACTTCCTAACTCATTCTATGAGGCCAGCATTACCTTAATCCCCAAATCAGGCAAAGACCCCATCAAAAAGGAGAATTTCAGACCGATATCCCTGATGAATATGGATTCCAAAATCCTCAACAAAATCCTAGCTAATAGGATCCAACAATACATTAAAAGGATCATCCACCATGACCAAGTGGGATTTATCCCTGGGATGCAAGGGTGGTTCAACATTTGCAAATCAATCAATGTGATAGAACACATTAATAAGAGGAGGAAGAAGAACCATATGGTCCTCTCAATTGATGCAGAAAAAGCATTTGACAAAATACAACATCCTTTCCTGATTAAAACTCTTCAGGGTATAGGGATAGAGGGAACATTCCTCAAGTTCATAAAGTCCATCTATGTACAATCCGAATATCATCCTCAGTGGGGAAAAGCTGAGACCCTTTACCTTAAGATCAGGAACACGTCAAGTATGCCCACTCTTGCCACTATTGCTCAACATAGTACTAGAAGTCCTAGCAACAGCAATCAGACAACAAAAAGAAACAAAAGGTATTGAAATTGGCAAAGAAGAAGTCAAACTCTTTTCACAGACGACATGATAGTTTATGTGGAAAATCCAAAAGATTCCACCCCCAAATTACTAGAACTCATACAGCAATTCAGTAATGTGGCAGAATACAAAATCAATGCACAGAAATCAATTGCTTTCTTATATACTAACAACGCAACTGTCAAAAGAGAAATTAGAGAAACAATTCCATTTACAATAGCACCAAAAACCATAAGATACCTCAGAATAAACCTAACCAAAGAGGTAAGGATCTATACTCTAGGAACTACAGAACACTCATGAAAGAAATTGAAGAAGACACAAAAAGATGGAAAAATATTCCATGCTCATGGATCGGAAGAATAAACATTGTTGCAATGTCTATGTTACCCAGAGAAATCTATACCTTCAATGCCATCCCGATCAGAATTCCAATGACATTTTTCAAAGTGCTGGAACAAACAATCCTAAAATTTGTATGGAATCAGAAAAGACCCTGAATCACCAAGGAAATGTTGAAAAAGAAAAACAAAGCTGGGGGCATCACGTTGCCTGATTTCAAGCTATAATACAAAGCTGTGATCACCAAGACAGCATGGTACTGGCACAAAAACAGACATATAGACCAATGGAACAGAATAGAGAACCCAGATATGGACCCTCAACTCTATGGTCAACTAATCTTGGACAAAGCAGGAAAAAACATGCAATGGAAAAAATGGTGCTGGGAAAATTGGACAACCACATGCAGAAGAATGAAACTCGACCATTCTCTAACACCATACACAATAGATAAACTCAAAATGGATGAAAGACCTCAATGTGAGACAGAAATCCATCAAAATCCTAGAGGAGAACATAGGCAGTAACCTCTTTGACATTGCCCACAGCAACTTCTTTCAAGATACATCTCCAAAAGCTAGTGAATCAAAGTAATTATTGATAGATATGTATTTTTTGCCATTTTGTTACTTGTTTTGTGTTTGTTTTTGTAGTTTTTCTCTGATCCTTTCCTCACTTGCATTGTTTGCTGCTTTGTATTAGCAATATACTTGGCTTCCTTACTCTTTATTTTTGCGTATCTATTACTGTTTTTTGATTTGTAGTTACCATTTGGTTTATGTATAACATCTTCCAGATAACAATGTATATTATGCTGATGGTTGCTTAATTTTGAAATCATTCTTTATTCCTCTCCCTTCCATGTTTCAGATATTTGATATCACTTTTTTATTCTTTTTTTTATGTTATGTTAATCACCATACATTACATCATTAGTTTTTGATGTAGTGTTCCATGACATTGGGGAGGATATCATTTTTTACATCCTTTTATTTTGTGCCTCTTTTGACTGATTTTTATAGATATACTTAATTTTTTTCTTTTGTGCTTCCTATTTTTCTTACTCTTACTTATGTTTTTTGTTTTCCACTCACAGAGTCCCCCTGAACATTTCTGTGGGCCTGGCATAGTGGTCATGAATGCTCTTAATTTTTGTTTGTTTGGGAAGCTCTTTATCTCTCCCACTACTCTGAATGATACAGCCTTATTGGATAGAATATTCTTGGCTGTGGATTTTTCCCTTTCAGCACTTTGAATACATCATGCAACTGCTCTCTGGCCTGCAAAGTTCCTGCTGAAAAATCAGCTGATAGCCTTACCTGGTTTCCCCTTGTATGTAACTGTTTTCTTTTCTCTTGCAACCTTTAAAATTCTTTATCATTTTTCTTTTGCAGCTTTAATTACCACGTGTCTTGGTGTGGACCTCCTTGGGTTGAATTTGTTGGGGGATCTCTGTGCCTCCTGAATCTGGGTATCTGTTTCCCTCCCCAGATTTGGGAAGTTTTCAGCTATTATTTCTTCAAATACATTTTCTGCCCCCGTTTCCCTCTCTTCTTCTTTAATTCCTATAACACAAATGTTTTTACACTTGATGGAGTCACTGAGTTCTCTAAGTCTATTCTCATTATGTGGTATTTGTTTGTCTCTCACCTGTTCAGCTTGATTGCTTTCCATTCTTCTATCCTGCAGGTCCCCGATACATTCCTCTGTTTCCTGTAGCCTACTGCTTATTCCATCTGTTGTATTTTTAATTTCATCACAGTTCTTCATCCGTGATGCACTATTTTTTATCTCTTTGTTAAGCATACGACTGATGTCCTCCACCCTTTTCTGAAGTCCAGTGGGTATCTTTATGATCATTACTTTAAATTCTGTATCAGGCATATGACTTATTTCTGTTTCACTTAGATTTCACTTAGATTTCTCTTTCACTTAGATCTCCTGATTTTTGTCCTGTTCTGTCATATGGGACATATGTCTCTGTCTCCTCATTTTGTGAACCTCTCTGTGTCTGTTTCTGTGTGTTAGGAAAGTCAGCTATGTCTTCTGCCTTTGAAAGTAGTGGCTTTATGAAAAGAGGTGCTGTAGGGCCCTGTGGTGCTGTGTCCCCTGCTCCCCAGAACCTGGCACTTCAGGGGAGTCTCCTGTGTGTGTTGCTTGTGTCCTACTGTTGTGTCTGAGTCACTTTTCCTTTCAGTCCAGATGTCTGCACTGATGCTTTGTCTGCTGTTGGCTGTACTTGCTTTCTGTGGTGTTAGTGAGACCCACACTCTGAGGGGGCATGATAGCAGGAGGGCTCGGGGGCAGGGCAGCGATGTTAGCACGATTTGCACTGAGCCACTAGTTCTAGGCCAGATCTCCCACAACCTGGTGGCTGCTGGCAGCTCGGCATGTGGTGGGAGTGGTAGTGGCCAGAGTTGTGTGGCATCTGTGCTCACGGCAGTTGGGCAGGGTGTGTGCATGGCGTTAACAAAATTTGCCCAGGCCAGCATGCTCGGAGTGGGCAAGTCCTCAGGAGAGCACTGCTCCCAGATTAGGTAGCCAGTGTCAGTGCAGTGCTGCATCCTGCAGGTTTACCCCAGGGAGGGGGAGGAGAAGGGTTACTGCCAGCTCCTCTGTTCCAGACAAGTCCCTCTGAAATCAGTGTAAGCCTATCTCCCTCCTGTTGTGCCAGCTGTGGCTTCTTTGTGGCCTGTCTTCAGGCTGTTGTCTCTTTAAGGGTGGGATCCAGCTATCACTGCCCTCCTAGCTCACCCCATGCTGAGTCAGTTGACTTTTAAAGCTCCAGACTCCAAGTCTCCCTGGTTCTACAAACCCATGGAATTCAGTCCCTCTGGTTTTCAAGGCCAGACGTTATGTGGATTTGTTATGCCTGTGTGGGCTCCCTGGTGCTTTCGCCTCTCTGTGACCCAGGTCCTTCCCACCTATGGGCAGCTCCCAACCACTGTTTCTGCTTCTCCTAACCTCTCCGATGTGGCGTCTTCTCTACATTTAGTAGTGGAGCTTGTTCTGCTGGTCTTTGGATGGCTCTCCGGTTTATTTACTTGGATGTGAGCGATATCTAGTTGTTAACATGGGATGAGGTGAGCTTAGGGTCCTCCTACTCTGACATCTTGCACCCTCTCCTTGATGAAGATATTTGATTTCAAAATTTTATCCTGTTCTCAGGTAATACAGCTGCGGTCCTAGAGTGGGCTGGAATACTAAGCTTATTTTTAGAAGATAAAAAAACCACATATCCTGTATTTACTATGACTTAAAAAAAACTGTTCAAGTGAATAATTTTCTGTGGAAATCATGGAAAAGAGGCTTTTCAAAATGACTACTAAAATAATTATTACCTTTTTTGAGCTTTTATAACCATAATGCTACTATGATATAAAGTGAAAAAAATGTGGCAAAAGCAATAATCATTTATGCTTCTAGTAATCAATCTAACAAAAATTTTACTGATGGAACAAATTGGTTTAGAAAGTAGCTGGTTTAATGTCAATCTCATTATTATTGCCATTATTATAACAACAGAGCATGCACTAAATGCTAAATATGGCACACAGTGGGTGGAAGAAACATACTCTGAATGATGCAAAATGACTCTTCTAACACCTGGGTCATAATCATGGGCAGGCATAGTCTAGCTCAATGCAAGAAGTGCATCCTAGCTTTTAGCTATCAGAGGACAATGTAGGCTTTCTTTTGAGTTGGGCAATTCTCTGGTGTTTTGCAGTGTAAAAAGAGCATGGATGACAGCTAGCTTTGTTTTAGAATGGATTCAACCATTTGGAATGGAAATGGGTTAGGTGACCCGAAAAAGAAAATCTCTTCCAATGTTGATATTCTATGATTCTAGCCTTATTGGGAAAGCAGTTCATAGATTTGTCCCTGTACGTTAGGACTTTATACTTTATAGCAGACACAAGAGAGATGTACATCTGAGGTTGTTCACCCGGAGAACCTAATATGTTTTCATCAATGCCTGGGTGGTTATGCTGCTGATTTGTACAACACCAGCAAATAAAAATCAAGATTCGTTCTATCTTGGTCTATTGCCACAGTCCATGTGTACTGTGAGCATGGCTGCTTTGTTGCTGTAAGTGTAACGTGGGGAGGGAGAGGCTTAGAAGCTCTGCCTGTGGTCGTAAGAGGCAGGAAATTAGAGCCAGGGCATTGATGGTCGCACTAGTATAGTCATAAAACCCCTGATCACTCTCTCCTAGTTCTGATTAAACTGAATGTTGATGGGTTGATTAAGGTCCCTTCTAAACTTCCCGGACATCTGCTGCCACCAAATGTTAGTGTCTCATAAGCATTATGCAGTCATAAAAGTTGGGAAACTTAAACTCTTCTTACTTTCTATCTTTGAAGAGCAAGTAAATTGTATCTTGAAGTTTTGTGCCTCCTACCTCTAATACAACATTAAATGCTATCTTGAAAGGTGCTTTTATTCACTTGCCACCATTATTACAATACAATAGAGAGTCGTTTATCCATAGGTCAAGGTTAATACATTTAAAAACCTCCCAAAGCCAGTAACTGACAGCATGGTAGACCAATATGGTGGAAGGAGAGAGGATTTTTAAAGGAAGGTGGATGTTTTTCGAACTCTATGTCCACCACTTACTAAACGTGGGATCTTGATGGAATTCGTCTTCCTGAGAGTCAGTGTCCTCACCTATAAAATAAGGATGCTAAAACATAGTTTATAGTGTTGTTATACCTGACATTCAGGCAGTAATAAGGAATTGGTATAGAATGTGGGATTTGTTGGAGGGATTTCACCTCAGACAACTGAGAGATCTCGTTAAAGAGTTTATGTACAGTTATGGTGTCTACGTTGGACGCTACAGCTCAGAATCAGGGGATTGGCTGTTACAAAAAAAGATGTACAGGAAGCAGGGGCGAGTAGACACAAACTGGAACTTGCAAGGATGGGCTGAAGCCCTCAAAGATGAACTGGAACCCACATGGGTCTCACACTGCTTCCAAGTCTCCCACTTCAGGGGGTGGATGACCCACAAGGCCAGTGGCACCCTTCATCACCAAGCAGAGGCGCCTCGTCCCAAGTGGGAGAGACAGAAGGAGCGCACCTGGAGCCATCAGGACGAGT
The DNA here is from genome assembly GCF_037043125.1 of Eumetopias jubatus. Taxonomy (NCBI): domain Eukaryota; kingdom Metazoa; phylum Chordata; class Mammalia; order Carnivora; family Otariidae; genus Eumetopias; species Eumetopias jubatus. Next base: position 28,713,530 of record NW_028274816.1, read on the forward strand.
TGTGGCGTGGTTGTGACCTCACTCCCAGATGAGCCAGCAGATGAGAGGCACTGCGTGGGCTGCACTAGAACATGCAAGGGTGCTGTGCCCTGCCCCAGCCTTCTGAGTGTGGAAGGAATGTGCTTGACTCCCTCCCCTTCTGATTGTCATGTCAAATGTCTCTGTGGCCCACAGGAATCTAGAACCACCCAGGAAAGGGGATTCTGGCAAACACAGTTTGTGGTCAACGAAATCGATATAGATCAAAGTCACCACAGCAGTATCAGCTGTCATTAAAAATTTCTTTCCAAGAAGTTCGCTTAGTCACCCAGCCCATTCTCAGGCTTTGTATGCTTAGTGCTCCCAGATCAACAGTGAAATTCTCTTCTTTTCAATATATCTCTCTATCAGCGGATCTCAGCCAAGGCGGTTTTGCTCTCAGGGGACAGTTGGGCCTGTCACGATGGGAGAGAGTGCTACTGGCATCCAGTGGGTCAGGGTCAGGGATGCTAAATGTCCTGTAATGCACGGAACAGCTCTCCCACAACAAAGAATCATTCAGCTCAAAATGTCAATAGTGCTCAAACTGAGAAACGCTGGTGAACAGTTACCTTCTCGCCCATCCCTATCGTTTCTGAGGAAGAAGTACTTCTTTCCAAAAGTCAATTCCTTCACCTTTGCCTTTTATTCACAAGGCCTCTAACCCTTCAAGAACCCTATTCAGCCTCTTCTCTCTCCATTTTACTACACAGATTTAACAGATTAAAACAATCACATTTGCTTTCCCCTTAGATCTTGCAAATTAAGCCGCACTTACTACCTCTTTAATTAGCAAACTCTCTAATTGAATGAGTCATGGTGGTTACTCATTTCCTCCTTACTTCTAGCCGTCTGGCGTCTCTCAGCACAAGATTTCTCTTTTAACTTAGTAATGAGCTTAATCTGGCCAAATTTGTGGATTTTTTTTAAAGCAAATCATTTTACTTTCCAGGCAATTTCATTTCACTTCCTGTATATACTGTATTTAAATTCTCTCTTATCTCCTCCCCACCCTGCAATCATCATGTTAATCTTCCATCCCCATTGTTATAACAAAACTTTTCTAGACACTGTCTCCAAGGACTTGCAGATTTGGACACTTTTGATCGCTCCTTCATTGAAACAGTCTCTTCACTTGGCTTAACAGAACTCCACAATCTCCTGGCTTTTCTCCTACCACATTTCTTTTCAGTCTCCTCTGCTCAGTCCTTTCTCTTCTTCTAGACCTTTTAATTTTGAGGGCTCTCATGACTCCATTTTGAGCCTTTCCTATTTTGAATTTATAGTCTGGTCCTGATAATTTCCTCCAGTCATATCCATTAGATGGCATCTCTATACTGATAATCCCAAATTTATAGCTGTTGTCTGGACCTAGAAGCTGATCTCTGGACTCCCATATTCAATTCAATTATCTCTCCAAAATCTCTACTTGTTTTTTTTTTTTAAATCGAAATATCAATCTATTACGATAAAAACTGACCTCCTGATATTTTCCTATAAATTTATCTCAGGAAATGTCAACTCCATCCTTCCAGTTATCCAGACGCAATGTTTTGAAATAATCCCCAACCTTTCTCTCTCACAAAATATGTACATTCAATCAGAAAATGTTGTCAGTTCTGTCCTCAAAATATATCCAGAATCCAGCCACTTTTCAGGACCTATGGTGCTGGACCACCACACATAATTCCTGGATCAGTGCACCCTTCTTTTCACCTACATTGCTCCAGTCCCCCAACTGATGCTCCTCTTTGCTCATGCTTAATCTCTTGAGCACTGACCAAAGGTTCTCCAGCCTTCTTTCCTGAGCACGCTTTCATAACAGTGAATCTCCTGATTTTAGCATCTTTTCCAATATGGACTGTCTGGGAATTTCCCAAATCATCAAGTCCTGGATCCTTTTTGCTTAAGGATTCTTTCCTCAATTTATCTCTTTCCTCTAGAATTTTAGCATAAACAGCAAGAAGAAACCAAGCTGCATTTTCAGTGCTTGGCTTGGAAATCTCCTCAGCTAACTACCCAAATTCATCACTCGTAAGTTCTATTTCCCATGCAATGTTAGGTCCTAACTCAGTGAAGTGAGCTCTCTGCCACTATATTACAAGGATTGCCTTTCCATTTTCCAGAAGCACATTTCTCATTTTCTTCTGAGCCCCCTGAGCAGCATCTTTAGTGGTCATATTGCTTCCAATATTTTGTTGATGGCAATATAGCCATTTTCTGAGATGATCCAGGCTTCTTGTATTGTGCTTCTCATTTCTTTCTGAGTGGTCCCCAGCATTGTCTTTAGTGTTTTTGTTTCTACCAATAGTCCATTTAAAGCAATCTAGGCTTTTCCTCAAAATTCTTCCAGCCATTGTCCATTACCAATTCCAAAGCCTCTTCCACAGTTTTAGGTATTATTGCAGCACCCAGCTTCTCGGTTGTGTATTCTTTTTTTTTTTTTTTAAGATTTTATTTATTTGAGAGCGAGAGAGAGAGTGAAAGAGAGAGAGCACAAGCAGGAGGAGGAGCAGAGAGAGAGGAACAAGCAGACTCCAGATGAGCACGGAGCCCAACATGGGGCTCGATCCCGTGACCCTGAGACCATGACCTGAACTGAAATCGAGTCAGTCACCCAACTGACTGAGCCACCCAGGCGCACCTGTATTAGTTTTCTATGGCTGCTCTAACAAATTACCACAAACTTACTGGCTTAAAATAATGGTAATTTTTCTTCTTGTAGTTCTGGAGGCCAGAAGTCCGTATCAGTATCACGGGGTCAAAGTCAAGGTGTTAGCAGGGCTGTGCTCACTTTGGTGGCCTAAGGGGGGAAAGTTACCTTGTCTCTTCTGGCTTTTGGTGGATACCAGTATTGCTTGGCTTGTGGCCACATCACCCCAATCCTCAAATCTCTCTCTGCTCTATCTCTATGTTGCCTTCTCTCAATGTGTAAAATCTCTTTCTGCGTCCCTTTTCCCTTGGGTAAGGCCAATCTGTGAACACAGGTGATCTAGGATATCCCCCAACCCAGCTTCAAAAAACCCCCCTCCCATTGTTTTGCTGGAGTTGCAACAGCCCTGAGTAAAGTCTTCCTTGCCTGTTCAACTTTGGTGCAGTGGTTTTGACAATGGTTACCTACACTAACCATCACCCTTTAATCATTTCCATCAAGACTCCAGTGTGAATGTAAAAGTGTTATTACTTTAAGAGAAAATTACTAAATAAATCTTCATTTTCATCCCCCCTAAATTGTGACATTTTTACGCTTAGAAAAGCATGAGGGCTGCCTGGGTGGCTTGGTTGGTTGAGCGTCTGACTCTTGATTTCAGCTCAGGTCATGATCTTGGTGTCATGAGATTGAGCCCCTGTGATGGGCTTTGTGCTCAGTGGGAGTCTGCTTGAGATTCTCTCTCTCCCTCTCCCCTTTGCCCTTCCCCCTGTTTATGCTCTCTCTCTAAAAAGTAAATAAATAAATCTTAAAAAAAAAACCACAAAGAAACGAAAAGCATGATGAGAGAATATGACTCTTGGTTCCCTCTTGCTGGATATGTCCTCTTTCCTCCTCTCATTTTTATAAATTCCCTGATTAGTACTCCAGTTATGCTTCCTTTTCCTCATTTGGAGCTATTAAATAATAATTTCCAAAAAAAGATAAAATTGTGGCTCCTGTGCTGATATAAAGTGAATAGTTATTAGAGATTTTCTTTAACTCGTAAATCAGTGAGGGAATCAAGTAGACATTTAATAGATTCAAGAGAAAAATCCTGGCTTCTCCACAGCTGGGGAGGAAGGCCAACTGACTGTGGACAGGGAGGGAAGGTTTGCATTTATAGATAAGAATTATTCCTCATTGGGCGCCTGGGTGGCTCAGTTGGTTAAGCAACTGTCTTCGGCTCAGGTCATGATCCTGGAGTCCCAGGATCGAGTCCCGCATCGGGCTCCCTGCTTGGCGGGGAGTCTGCTTCTCCCTCTGACCCTAACCCCTCTCATGCTCTCTCTCTATCTCATTCTCTCTCTCAAATAAATAAATAAAATCTTAAAAAAAATTATCCCTCATTGCTACCAGGTATCTAGAATTTACAGAAATGTGGAAGAGCTGTCATAGAATCATAAATAGATAACTGGGAGACACGTGCTCTATAGACAATACATCATTTCCCCTTGAAGCAGTTTTTTTCCCCCACAGAGCCCTGATTCAATTTTTCCTATTGGCACAGCATTGCAGGCTGAAAGTGCTAGAGAAGTAGGGAAATTTCTCGAGGTTTGGATAACTGTTTTATTCATAATAAGAAAGGGATACGAGGTTAGAGTATTTTCAAGAGAAGCAATCAGCGAGCCTGAGAAAAGATTTAGGGAAAGGACGGTTAAATTGAAGGAGAATAAAGTTCAGAATCTCAATATGGAAGGAGCTTTAGCTTTTGTGCTACTGACACATAAGATGGAGAAAATGTCAATTTGACCAGAGCGCACAAGATTTTTTATATTTGAAATGGAATTGGCCTGATGGATAACCCCTGAGCCCTTTGAACCTCTTGAAGTACAATTCTGCTTACAGCCACCTAGGACCAAGATAACTGAGCCAGACAGCTCTAGGATGAATCTGTAAGAGCTTGGACAGGAGGTATGCTCATCAGGGAGATTCAGTGGGCATGACATGACACTGTGGTGGCTCATCATCACCCCACCAGTCCTCCATACCAAGCATCCATCAAGCGATCTTTGCCTTCAGTTTGGTGTGCCATGTCACTTTAGCCAAGTTTTGCTAAACGTCCTCATATTTTAGGACAAAGGGAACGATATGCAAATTAACCATGGGTAATGTTCTTGGCCATCCACAATTACGGGTATTTAAAACTTTTAGATGCGAATTAAACCCTAAATTCCTTGTCAGTAGTGCCAATCTGCCTCCAAATAACATGTTACAGAGATAGAATAATTTACCATAAGTGCCTGCACCAGCAACAGTGGTTGACACATACATAGATGCTATTCAGTACGTGTGTGTGGTATTGACTGACTGGAAAAGCATCCAAGATGAGTTTCTATTTTTCTATGAAAAGAAAACCATTTGATGCTCAGTTACTAAAAAAGAAGTGGCTGACTTCGAGCAGAGTGGTGGGGTGGCATTGTGTTACTGACATGCATACTAACTATGCCTTCATTTTCCTTGGGGTTCCTGTATGTTAATGATATTTACACCCTCTCCTTATCACTAGGGAACCAGAATCCAGAAACACACTGGCAGTATAAGTGTAAATAAACATGTACATTGCATGAAAAGAAAAATCCAGCCTGGGGAAACCTTTTTGCACCTTGGAGGTGTAGGGTTACCTAGAACCTCAGGGTCTCCAAATGTGTTTGTAATTACGTGATGTATCTTGTTTGCTGAGTAATAGGCCTACTGCGCTGAACACATGGAAATGAAACATACTGACCCATTTGATTATGGGAACTCTTTTTTAAAAGGTTTTATTTATTTATTTGACACAGAGAGAGACAGCGAGAGAGGGAACACAAGCAGGGGGAGTGGGAGAGGGAGAAGGAGGCTTCCTGTGGAGCAGGGAGCCTGATGTGGGCACCCTGGGATCATGACCTGAGCCAAAGGCAGATGCTTAACGACTGAGCCACCCCGGCGCCCCAATTACAGAAACTCTTTATTAACTGCTTCCCTCATGAACCGTGAGTGTGCTCAGTGAGGAGGCTTCAACACTGATACTCTGCATTCCTTTCAGCTCCTCATCCCCTCCTCTTCCTTCTTTTGGATGTCAGCAGTTTGAGGAAAGCTGAATACGAGACAATGTAATATGAAATACTAGAAGAAACCCTAATGCCATGCGAAATATTGAGAGAGACTATTTTAGATATGCAAGTGATTATTTATCTGAATTTGAACCAAAGTGAATGAACACATCTTTCAGGAAAATAGGAACATATTAGGGTACATTTTGAAAAGCAGTTTGGAAGATTATGTATCAAATTGTGCTCATGGTCTTCTCTGGGTGATCTTTTGTTTTCTTTTAAATAATTTATTGTAATTTGCCTTAAAAAAACTTACTTTAAAAACCCTTTTGTTTTCGTTAAAATGGACATTAATTATTTCCATAATTAAGAACATAAGTTCTTCATAAGCCTTTGAAATCTGTGCTGCAGTATCGCTTGCCATCTTGTTTTTATGATACAGTTACATCCTGTACACATTACGAATATTTTACATATGACATAAATGACTTTTTATACTTTTTATTCCACTGAATGATTTAAAAATATTTTCGTACCCTTTTCATTTAGTATATTGATGTTTTGCAATGTAATTAAAAAAACTTCCAACGTATTATTTTAGAAGTATAGTTTAATTCTAAATAAATCATACATGCATACATGGAATATATGCATATATAAAAACAAAGAATGGGGGCACCTGGGTGGCTCAGTTGGTTAAGTGTCTGACTTGGGCTTAGGTCTAGATCTCTGGGGGGTGCTGGGAATGAGCCCTGCATCGGACTCCCTGCTCAGTGCTTCTCTCTCTCCCTCTGCCCCTCCCCCCCATTTGTGCTCTCATGCACTCTCTCAAATAAATAAATAAAGTCTTTAAAAACAAAAAAGGTATATTTCATTGGAATATATACATGCACACACATGTATAGATGTATATAAAATCACATGTGTATGTATATGTTGGATCACTCTCTTCTATTAAGCATTCAGATTAATTTAAATATATTCTATTAGGAGGAAATATTGTATAGACAGAATGAAGAGACTTTATGTTATAGTTCTTCAATATGCAGTGTTCCTTTTCACTTATTCAAATGTGTAATACTTTTCAGATAATTATCTGAAGTTTTCCTTTCATAAAGCAAGCATTCCCCTTTAATTTATTCTTAAGCAATAAAAAACCCTTGAAAATTTTCTGAATGAGTAATCTACTGACCTATTGTCATCTCGAAAGAAACCAGTAATATTTCTCCCACATATTCTACTACTTTCAATTTTTGTTAGTCATACTCTAGACCATTTGGAACTTATCATTTATCCATTATTTTAAAATTACATTCATCACATTCTTTCTCTCAACTTTTTTGTTAAATTGATACAGATCTCAGGTATGTGCCTCTCTAGTTTCTGCTAGAGAGCACAAAAGGATGATGGCAAGGGGAGTTGGTCTATTTATTCCAAGACCTTTAGGAGAACATATTATGAAAGGTAGAAGATACAGCAATCAGAACTCTAGTTACTAAGCCAAATTTCATCTTGTCAGACAGAAAGCCCCTGCACACAGCAAGAAATGTATCTGATGAATCAGCAGCTGAGCTGAAATGAGACTTATATAGATCAACTATTTGAGGCAGCTCTTTATTAGCCTTCCCTGTTAAGGAATGATAAGATGGGACATCTAGCCGTCGAGAGGTCTTTAGACCACTTTAGAATCTCCATTCCCCTATTCAATAACTCATCCTAAATATAGGCTTGCTTTCTATAGAGTTGAGACAAGAAAAAAAAGAGAGTCTTGCAGCTTTGACTTCAAATAGGTGATCCAAAAATTTTTAGTAGAAAGTCTCTGGCTCCCTGAAAGTCTGTAAGGAATAACGTTTAAATTCATGAGGAGCATTTTCTACCCCATTTAGAACATTGAGTCTAATGAGTCATTAGTCTTGTTATCTTGTTTTGGAAATAAAGGAATATCTCCCGCTTTCAAGTCTTCTGTAGAAACTGCCTTCCTGTATTTCCACATCTTATGAACATCCACACTTGAGATTCAGATGGGAGTGTTACTGCCCTGGATATTCAGAGCCTCACTGCCTTTTATATTGTAACTCTAGAGGTTTCTTCTTCCTTCCTGAAGGCAGCATTCTTGTCTGCCAGACCTCGTGTTGGCAACTGACAGACACCTTTAAAGATTTACTTGACAGATTTGACAGGGAAATCAGATCAGCTCTTAGGTATAGTGAAGGGGAGAGTCACTGTAGCAGGAGAATTATAGCCATTTTGATCAAGGGCTTGGTGTTTGACTTCAGCATGTATCTACTTGGATCAGAAGAGGAGAAAGTGTATGATTAGAATGATGGGAGAGCAAAGGTCCAGAATTGTAGATAGACTTCTTCAGTTATTAGTAAACTCAGTTTTTTAATGACAATGAGAATGATGTAAGTATAAAGAAGTCAATCCCCAGAGAAGAAACATACCTTTTTCCAAGATCACCTCTGTGTCCAGCTGAGCCACTGTTAACTCTGTGGTGTCCAAGATTGGGAAGCGAGACTCTTCTCTTAGAGCTACTAATATTGATAGTGTATCTAAAACTTTAATGTAATTGTGGGTTATAGGACCTGGGGAGAACAGACAGCCTTCCATATCAGGGAGAGGGTTTTGCGCTATCCCCAGCGTATGGATACACTGCCAAACTTAATTGAGGAACTTTGAAGTGTAGAAGAAGAATGTCTAAGCAAACCTGAGATCAGACATAGGATAGAAAAACTGCCTTTGTCTGCCAATGAAATTAGGCGAGGTTATGTTAAATCCTTGCCAAAAAGATGTTCTTGTGGGTGAAGCCAGAGAAAAAGCCTATTCACAAAAAGGCCATGGCCGTTCAGTACTATTTAGCTCTGCTTGTCTAGTGGAATATTTGTTTATTTCTTATTTATTTATTTACTTATTTATTTGACACAGAGAGAGAGAGAGAGACAACGAGAGAGGGAACACAAGCAGGGGGAGTGGGAGAGGGAGAAGCAGGCTTCCCTTGGAGCAGGGCGCCCAGTGCGGGGCTCGATCCTAGAACCCTTGGATCATGACCTGAGCCAAAGGCAGTCACTTAACGAACGGAGCCACTCCTGTGCCCCATTACTTACTTATTTATTTATTTAATTAAAAAAAAAAGATTTTATTTATTTGACAGAGAGAGAGAGAACACAAGCAGGGGGAGTGGGAGAGGGAGAAGCAGGCTTCCCGCGGAGCAGGGAGCCCTATGCGGGGCTCGATCTCAGGACCCCGGGATCATGACCTGAGCGGAAGGCAGACGCTCAACGACTGAGCCACCCAGGCGCCCGTACTTGTTTATTTTTAACAGTCAGCTGTGTTCGTAGTTTCAGGCGTACAACGTAGTAATTCAACACTTCCATGCAGTGCTGGGTGCTCATCACAAGGGCCCTGCTTAATCCTCATCACCTGTTTCACCCGTCCTCACTCTTTGGTAACCATCAGTCTGTTCTCGCTCTCTCTCTCCTTCTCTCTTTTTTTCCTTTGCTTGTTTGTTTTGTTTATTAAATTCCACATGAGTGAAATCATATGGTATGTCTTTCTCTGATTGACTTACTTTGCTTAGCATTATACTTTCTGGCTCTATCCATGTCATTGCAAATGGCAAGATTTCATTCTTTTATTTGTGGCTGAGTAATATTCCATTATATGTCTATACCACATCTTCTTTATCCATTCATCAATTCATGGACACTTGGGCTGCTTCCATATCTTGGCTGTTATAAATAATGCTGCTATAAGCCTTGGGTTGCATGTATCCCTTTGAAATAGTATTTTTTTATTCTTTGGGTAAATACCTAGTGGTGAGATTGCTGCATTGCGAGGTAGGTCTGTTTTTAATTTTTTGAGTAACCTCCATACTGTTTCCACAGTGGCTGTACCAGTTTGCATTTCCAGGAACAGTGCCCAAATGTTCCTTTTTCCCCATATCCTCACCAACACCTGTTGTTTCCTGTGTTGTTGATTTTAGCCATTCTGACAGGTGTGAGGTGATATCTCACTGTAGTTTTGATTTGCATTTCCATGATGATGAGTGATGTTGAGCATCTTTTCATGTGTCTGTTGGTATTCTGGATGTCTTCTTTGAAGAAATATCTGTTCAGGTCTTCTGCTCATTTTTTAATTGGATTATTTGTTTTTGGGGTGTTGAGTTTTATAAGTTTTTTATGTATTTTTGGATACTAGTCCTTTATCAGATATGTCATTTGCAAATATCTTCTCCCATTCTGTAAGTTGCCTTTTAGTTTTGTTGATTGTTTCCTTTGATGTGCAGAAGATTTTTATTTTGATGTAGTCCCAATAGTTTATTTTTGCTTTTGTTTCCCTTGCCTTTGGAGGTTTATCCAGAAAAAAGTTGCTAGAGCTGATGTCAAAGAGGTTATTGCCTGTGTTCTCTTCTAGGGTTTTTATGGTTTCAGGTCTCACATTGAGGTCTTTAATCCATTTTGAATTTGTTTTTGTGTGTGATGTAAGAAAGTCATCCATTTTCATTCTTTTGCATGTTGCTGTCAAGTTTTTCCAACACCATTTGTTGGAAAAGACAACAAGAGACTGTTTTTTTTTTTTTTAAGATTTTATTTATTTATCAGAGAGAGAGAGACAGAGGCAGGCAGAGGGAGAAGCAGGCTCCTTGCTCAGCAAGGAGCCCGATGTGGGACTCGATCCCAGGACCCTGGGATCATGACCTGAGCCAAAGGCAGACGCCTAACCGACTGAGCCACCCAGGCGTCCCAATTCTTTCCTGCTTTGTCAAATATTGATTGACCATACTGTTGTGGTTTCATTTCTGGGCTTTCTATTCTGTGCTGTTGATCTATGTGTCTATTTGTGTGCTAGTACCATACTGTTTTGATCACTACAGCTCTGTAATATAACTTGAAGTCTGGAATTGTCATGCCTCCAGCTTTGCTTTTTTTTTTTTTTTTTCCAGGATTGTTTTTGTTATTTCGAATCTTTCATAGTTCCACGCAAATTTTGGAATTTTTTGTTGTTCTAGTTCTGTGAAAAATGCCGTTGGTATTTTGATAGGGGTTGTGTTAAATGTGTAGATTGCTTTGGGTAGTTAGACATTTTAACCATATTTGTCCTTCCAATCCACGAGCATGGAATGTCTTTCCATTTCTTTGTGTCATCTTCAATTTCTTCTTATCACTGTTTTATAGTCTTCAGCATATAGGCCTTTCACCATTTGGTTAGGTTTATTCCTAGGTATCTTATTATTTTTGGCACAATTATAAATGGGATTGTTTTCTTGATTTCTCTTTCTACTGCTTCGTTATTGATGTATAAAAATGCAACAGATTTCTGTACATTGATCTTGTATCCTGTGACTACTGAATTTGTTTATCAGTTCCAGCAGTTTTTTGGTGGAGTCTTTAGGGTTTTCTATATATCGTATCATGTCATCTGCAAATAGTGAAATTTTACTTCTTCTTTAGCAATTTGGATGGCTTTTCTTTCTTTCTGTTGTCTGACTGCTGTGGCTAGGACTTCTTCCAGGACTGTGTTGAATGAACATGGTGAGAGTGGACATCCTTGTCTTGTTCCTGACCTTAGGGGAAAAGCTCTCAGTTTTCCCCCATAGAGTATGACATTTGCTGTGGGTTTTTCATAGATGGCCTTTATTATGTTGAGGTCTGTTCCCTCTAAACCAACTTTGTTGAGGGCTTTTATCATGAATGGATGTTGTACTTTGTCAAATGCTTTTCCTGAATCTATTGAGATGATCATATGGTTTTTATCCTTTCTCTTACTGATGTGATGTATCATGTTGATTGATTTTTGAATATTGAGCCATTCTTGCATCCCTGGAATAAATCCCACTTGATCATGGTGAATGAATTTTTAATGTATTATTGAATTCTATTTGCTAGTATTTTGTTGAGGACTTTTGCATCGATGTTCATCAGGGATATTGGCCTATAGTTCTCTTTTTTTGAGATGTCTTTATCTGGTTTTGGTATTGGTAATGCTGACTTAATAGAACGAATTTGGAAGTTTTCCTTCCTTTTCTATTTTTTGGAATAGTTTGAGAAGAATAGGTATTAATTCTTTAAATGTTTGGTAGAATTCACCTGTGTGACTGTCCGCGTTTTAGACTTTTGTTTGCTGGGAGTGTTTTGATTACTGATTCAATTTCTTTGCTGATAATCAGTCTGTTCCAATTTTCTTTTTCTTCCTGCTTCAGATTTGGTAGTTTATATATTTCTAGGGATTTACCATTTCTTCTAGGTTGTCTAGTTTGTTGGCATATAGTTTTTCATAATCTTCTCTTACAATTTTTTGTGTTTCTGTGGTGTTATTTCTTCTCTCTTATTTGTGATTTTATTTGAGTCCTTTCTTTTTCTTTATAAGTCTGGCTAGAGGTTTATCAATTTTACTGATTCTTTTAAAAAACCAATTCCTGGTTTCATGGATCTGTTCTATTTTTTTTTTTTTTAGTTTCTATATCATTGATTTCTGCTCTAATCATTATTATTTCCTTCCTTTGCTGATTTTGGGTTTTGTTTGTGGCTCATCTTCTAGCTCCTTTGGGTGTGAGGTTAGGTTGTTTATTTAAGATTTTTCTTGCTTCTTGAGGTAAGCATGTATTGCTATATACTTTCCTCTTGGAACTGCTTTTGCTGCATCCTAAAGATTTTGGATCATGTATTTTCGTTTCCATGTATTTTTTGATTTCTCTGTTTCTTGGTTGACCCATTCATTGTTTGTTTAATCTCCATGTGTTTGTGCTCTTTCCAGATTTTTTCTTGTGGTTGACATCTAGTTTCATACCATTATGGTCAGAAAAGATGCATGGTATGAGTTTGATCTTTTTGAATTTGTTGAGGCTTGTTTTGTGGGCTAATATGTGATCAATTCTGGAGAATGCTTGATGTGCACTTGAAAAGAATGTGTATTCTCCTTTTTTAGGATGAAATGTTCTATAAATATCTGTTAAATCCATCTGTTCCAGTATGTCATTCAAAACCATTGTTTCCTTATTGATTTTCTGTTTAGATGATCTGTGTATTGGTGTAAGTGGGGTGTTAAAATCCCCTACTATTATTGTATTATTATCAATATACAATATATTGTATTATGTATTTTATGTTTGTTATTAACTGTTTTATGTATATGGGTGCTCCTATGTTGGGTACATAAATATTTACAATTGTTATATCTTCTTGTTGGATTGTCCCATTAATAAATGGGACAATTTATTATTATATAATGTCCTTTGTCTCTTTTTACAGTCTTTGCTTTAAAGACTATTTTGTCCGATGTAAATATTGTTACTCTGGCTTTCTTTCTTTTTTTAAAAGATTTTATTTATTTATTTGAGAGAGAGAGAGAGAGAGAGCACAAGCAGGGGGAGGGGCAGAGGGAGGAGCAGACTCCCCATTGAGGGATCTCAGGACTCCAGGATCATGATGTGAGCCAAAGGCAGACGCTTAACGACTGAGCCACCCACGCGTCCCTCAATTTTTAAGTTTAAATGGTGTTTTCAAATTTATTATTAAAGAATTGAAGTGTTACTTTTAATATGGTGTCCTCAAATGACAGTGCTACAGGGCAGAGAATAGATTTAGCATAGGGAACATGTTTATTAATCAACTGCTATTTTAAATGATCACAAAATGAATAACATTAGGCTTATCTGTAGGAGTCAGAAAGTTAACATTAAAATAATAAATGAAAAAACGAATGAAATGCTATGGAAACATGCTTGGCAAACAAATATGTTTTCAGTTGGAAGATTTTTTAATGTTAGAAATTGATAAACTAGTTCTGTCCAATAGAACTTTGTGTAATGATGGAAATATTCTATAATACAGTGGCTACTGAATACTTGAAGTGAGGATAGTAGGACTGAGGAGGGAAATTTATTATTATTTTTTTATTTTTAATTAATATACATTTAAGTTTAAGTAGATACATATGGCTGCCATATTAGAGAACACAGCTATACCCTGAAAATTAAGGTGCTAAAAGAAGGTTGTCATCATTAGATGTTTAGAGGAGTCTTTACCAATTGTTACTATAAATGCCAGAGTGCATTAATAAAAATGCAAGTAAGGCTAAGTAATGACATTCTTTTTTTTCAAGACCTTCTTAACATAGAATCTGTATGGTATTTCATAATTATCAAATTTCAGACCTTCAACCAATAAACGTTTCTAACGTTGCTTGAGACACTAAACTATAAAACATGCTACACAAACATTTAAATCCTAGACAATCATAGAAATGGCATCAACACCTCTCCCAATGTCCATTTCCATTTCTGGCTTATGTTAATGTCAGGATCTTTATCTCGTACTTTGAACCCCCAGTGTCTGACAGAGAGCCTACCACAGAGTGGGCGTAATTCGATATCTGCCAAATAGCTGAAAGTCTGTTAGTTGCATGCACATTGCCTAGTCTGTGGATCTCGAAGGCAAGCAGCTCAGTATCTATCCCTGGCAAACGGCACGGTAAATGGCACAGAGAGCACAGAAGTAAATGCCTGTCAACTGACAAGTAGACTTGGTACCTCTTTATTCCTCTAATTCTTTTTTTTTTAATATTTTTAATTTACTTATTTGTCGGAGAGAGAGAGAGAGAGAGCGAGAGCACAAGCAGGGGGACCAGCAGGCAGAGGGAGAAGCAGGCTCCCTGCTGAGCAGCGAGTCCCATGTGGGATTCGATCCCAGGACCCTGGGATCATGACCCGAGCTGAAGGCAGACGCTTAACTGCCTGAGCCCCCCACACATCCCCATTCCTCTAATTCTTATCAAGAAAAGCTAAATGGAAATTATGTGTATAATATGAACATGAATACATAAACATCATCATACACACATGTATACACGTACACACACACATGCACATAAATGCTTTCATTTTTGTGTGAGCCAGAAAAGTTCAGTGTGTCTCCCTCCCCTCTGTTGACTTCCTGGTTTAGACTTCTGCATGTTAAATGCTAAATTTATTACTAAGAGCTATGAGTCTCACACACTTGGAAGAGAAGTAGATTTTCTGGAAGGAATACATAAAGTCTAAAGAAATGCATGCATTTTAAAATGTTATGTGACTTGCAAGTTGCCTTTATTTAGAAGCAAAAACAACCTTGTCCTTCATGAAATCGGCCATGTGTGCAGCGTACTTGGTACTTGGAATACCCCTTAGTAGAAAAGCTTTTCCTTTTCCTTTCTTTTCTTACCATATTTTTGAGGTGGTGGCATGGAACAGCAGAAGTCTCAGAAAGAGGTTGCTGGCTTTAGCTTTGGGGAGAGAGGCAAGAAGCAAGGGCAGCCAAGCATACTGCATTGGGCAAAGGGAATGTTGTACCTGGGCTCTCCTTATCTGGGGATACTGATGTTGTGTGCCAAGCAAAATCCCCTTTGGCCCTCTTGAGAATCTTGAGGAAACATTCTCCATTAGAACCTCTAAAATAATATGACAAGCTTTTTGTGCAAGGGACGGAGGGCAGTGACTGTCGAGGTGCTGGGCAAACTTTCTTGGGGGTTGTACTTATTTCTACAGGATTGAACCTGGGTCATTTTTTTTTTTCACAATAAGTAACTAATTGAAGAATTTGTGGGTGGTTCTGGTTCTTCAGTGTGCTGAATGCAATCCACCATGGTTTGCATTAAGGAGAATGTCAGTGGTTGGACATTTACTAAGAATCTAAGGCACTCTCCCCTTGTGTTTTAAGTGTTCTGGTAGTTGTAGAAAGCACAGGTAGTTGTTGGATCATTTGCTCTGGGAGAAGCCAGCTGCTCTGCCGTGAGTACATTCAAGCAGCCTGCCAGAGAGACATGCATGAGTCGAGGATGCATGACTTTCTGCAAACAACCAGTACCAACTTGACTTTGGCATTAGTGCGTCACCTTGGAGTTCATTGTCCAGCCCCATTTGAGCTTTCATATTATTGTAGTCCGGGCAAACATGTCAACTGCAAGCTTGTGAGAGACCTTGAGTGAGACGTACTCATTCCAGTTGTCTGGAAGTCCTTAGCCACTGAAATTGTAGATTTTCCACTTCTTGCCATCTTGAAGTAACTGGTACTGGCTTTGTCTTCTTGCTATAAAAAATTTAAAAACTGGAAAAACTTATGAAACAATGGTTTTTCAGAATTTGGGCAATAGGCAGCGAAGGCCTGGGATCCAGGGAAGGGGTTAAGAAGTGATGGGAGCCCTACAGTTGCTCTGGCCACAGCCACCTGGAGCCCCTTCGTGCACCTTGGCACAAGAGAGGCTAAACCAGGCAGAGTACGACATGCCCATCGAATTGCAAAGACAGAGGTTAGAGTCTGGGGAGGGGATAGTGGGTGCGATTTGCAGGGCAGGATACTCCAGAAGAGGGACTTATGCAGAAAATGGTCCCAGAGATCAGAAGAGGGGTCTTTTTGAATCTGTCGCTGAATACTAGGCTTCACATGTGTAGGGTGTGAAACTCCTGAGGCAGCACGAAGAGCAGCTGGGGAGCTAGAAGCTCAGCCGCTTCCAGAACTCACCCGTGGCTGGGAGACAAGTCCCACTGAACCTGGCTGGTTAGTCAGTAGGGACAGCTGAAAGGTCAGGCTTTAGTACTGAGGCCAAACTAATCATAATTATAATACTTATTCTAATAATCCTAAGAATAGTAATTCTAACTAGACCCAATGAAGCTTAAAAATAAGCTGATCTGAAAGTTACTTTAATTGCCTGCCAAAACAAGTTTCAGTATTCTCTACAGAAAGGCAAAACCTGATAAACTCATAATATTTAACATCTAATATAAAATTGTAAAACACGCGGGCACCTGGGTGGCTCAGTTGGTCAAGCGACTGCCTTCGGCTCAGGTCATGATCCTGGAGTCCCGGGATCGAGTCCCGCATCGGGCTCCCTGCTCGGCAGGGAATCTGCTTCTCCCTCTGACCCTCCCCCCTCTCATGCTCTCTCTCTCTCTCTTTCTCTCTCTCTCTCAAATAAATAAATAAAATCTTGAAAAAATTGTAAGACATGCAGAAGCAAATATATATAATGAAATAAAATAAATACATAAAATGTTACTCATAATAAAATATATATTATATATGTATATATACATATGTACATACATATATACGTATAATTATAGTTAACGAAGAAAAAAAATCAGGCAATAGAAGGTACCTAGAAATAGCAAAGGTGAGAGAATTAGCTTAAGGATTGTACAATGGTTAATTAATTAATTTATTTATTTAAAAAATGCTCTAATATTCTTTTTAATTAAAGTATACTTGACATACAGTATTCTATTAGTTTTAGGCATACAACGTAGTGATTCGACATTTATATACATTAGGGAATGCTACCCCAACAAATATAGCTTCCATATGTCCTCAAAGTTATTACAATATTATTTACTCTATATGCTGTACTTTTCATCCCTGTGACTTTATTTTATTTAAAAAGATTTTTTTTACCCTCCCTCCTCTCATGTGCTCTCTCTCTCTCTCATTCTCTCTCTCAAATAAATAAATAAAATCTTTAAAAAAAAAAAAAGGGCGCCTGGGTGGCTCAGTTGGTTAAGCGACTGCCTTCGGCTCAGGTCATGATCCTGGAGTCCCAGGATCGAGTCCCGCGTCGGGCTCCCTGCTCAGCAGGGAGTCTGCTTCTCCCTCTGACCCTCCCTCCTCTCATGTGCTCTCTTTCTCTCTCTGATTCTCTCTCTCAAATAAATAAATAAAATCTTAAAAAATTTTTTTTATTATTATGTTGTGTTAATGTCCATACATCACATCATTAGTTTTTTTTAAATTTTTTATTGTTATGTTAATCACCATACATTACATCATTAGTTTTTTGATGTAGTGTTCCATGATTCATTGTTTGCGTATAACACCCAGTGCTCCATGCAGAACATACCCTCTTTAATACCCATCACCAGGCTAACCCATCCCCCCACCCCCTCCCCTCTAGAATCCTCAGTCTGTTTCTCAGAGTTACAATGGTTAATTTAAATCATTATGTTTTAAAATAATCATTATGTTTAAAATAATCATTGTTATTTAAATCATTATGTTTAAAATCTTCCCTTTAAACATAATTAGGACAGGAATGTGAGATATAAAAATAAACCATGAACTGATGGACATAAAAGTACAATATACAAAATGAAGATTTTACTGGATGGGGCTAAGAGCAGCCATCGAAAAAGGAAAACTCGGTGTACCTGAAGATGTACAAAAAGGAATTTTACAGATGAAACCGAGAAAAGTAAACACATAAAAAAGGAATAGAGATCCCGTGATGTGTGGGACAATGTCAAATGGTCTATTTTGCATTCAGTTGGCATCACAGAAAACATGGGATCAGAAAGAATTTCTGAACAAATAATGGCTAAAAAATTTCCAAAATTAACAAACTTTCTAAACCTACAGATCTAGAAGTTTCAGTGAGCTCAACTGAGTGAGATAAATACAGGGAAAGAAAACAGATGGAGTCCCATCATAATAAAATTTCTGAAAACCATTGATTAAATAAATCTTAAAAGCAATTGGAGATAAAAGATACATTACATATTGGGCAATAAAGATAAGAATAATTTTAGATGTCTCCTCAATAACTGTGCAAATCAGAGGGCAATGGAATTCCATCTTCATAGTCCTAAAAGAAAAGGAAAAAGCCCTGTAACGTAGAATGCTGAATCCACCAAAAATATTCAAAAGTGAAGGCAAAATAAAGGCTTTTTCAGACAAATACATATATGATGTGTCACCAGCAGATCTGCACTACAAGAAATGTTAAAGGAAGCTCTTCAAGTGTAATAGAAATGATAGCAGATGGGAAATTGGACCCACACAAAGGAATGAAAGGTGCCAAAAAATGAGCAAAATCCATGCACAAAATGATTGTGATTGCTTACTAACAGTGATGTAAGCAGAAATGAAAACAACTGATTCTGCTTTTATTAGGGAAGTATTTTAACATACATTTACTTTAATTGAATAAAGCACAAAGAAAGTACTCATGAAAACAAAATAAAGGGCACCTGGGTGGCTTAGTTGGTTAATCAACTGCCTTCGGCTCAGGTCATGATCCTGGAGTCCCGGGATCAAGTCCTGCATTGGGCTCCCTGCTCAGCAAGGAGCCTGCTTCTCCCTCTAACCCTCCCCCCTCTCATGCTCTCTCTCTCTCTCTCTCATTCTCTCTCTCTCTCTCAAATAAATAAATCTTAAAAAAAAAAAACAACAACAGCAGAGTCAGCACACACCGAATTCAAACAGAAGGACCAAAGTGATGGGGAGAGGGTCTCGGTAGGGAAGGCGCAGTCTTTCTGCCAGTTCAGGCTGCTTAAGGTCTATTTGGAGTATTTGCTGAAAAATGGCAAAGCTGAGGAAGTTCCAGAAATAAATTGGATATTTGAGTTCTTACCAGTTCTTACAAGACTTCCACCAAATGTGACACTTTTTAGGAGAATTCAGTCTGTGGTATGAGATACTTATGTGTGCTTTGACTTTTTCTCATACTCCTTTGGCTCTCTGTCTCTTTTATTTTTTCATTTTTAAAAATTTATTATTATTTTATTTATTTATTTATCTTTTTTATTTTTTCATTTTAAAATGTAAAAAAATTGAGGTATAATTGACAGGTAACATTGTATCCATTGAAGGTATACAATGTGTTGATTTGATACATTTATAAGTTGCAATATGAGGACGGGGGGGGGTACTGTTCTCTACGACCTCTATCACATCACATAATTATCATTTCTTTTTTGTGGTGAGAATAATTCAGATTTAGTCTCTTAGCAACTTTGAAGTTTATAATACAGTATTGTTGGCCATAATCTCTATGCTATGCATTAGATCTCCAGGACTTACTTATCTCCTAGTTGCATATCTATACCCTAAACATCTTCCCAGTTTTCCCACCCCATATCCGTCATTCTATTCTGTTTCTATGAGTTTGGCTTTTTTAGATTCCACAAGTGAGATCATACAGTATTTGCTTTCTCCGTCTGCCTTATCTAACTTAGCATGATGCCCTCAATTTCTCTCTATGTTGTTGCAAATGTCAGGAAATCTTGCCTGTGGAAACTGCGTCCACCCAGCTCCTTCTGTGATTGGTCTTCACGCTGGGTCCTGCTGTTGTTTGTGAGCATTTCCTCTGCCTCGGCTGGAAAGGGTCTGTCCATGTCGTCCAAGTGCCCTTCACAGTAATTTAATTAATTATTTTAATTAATAAGATTCGAAAGCCTTTTCAGAGTTGCTTGGCAACATGGCGCTCGCTCAGCTCTCCCCTGAGCAAGGGGGGAAGGTAGACGACAAGGACCGGAAGGAGCTAGCCCCTATCAAAAGTCCTTTCCCACCCGATCAGTACTGCTCGTCGAGATCAACCTGTTTTTGAGGAAAGATGAATATGAATTAGGAATCCTGGCTTAAGTATCCTTCTAGGAAGAGAAAATCCATTTTGATGGGAAGCCAGTACTTGTAACTACTAAATTGAAATATTTGGTGATAGTTTTATGTGTGATATTTTCCCTGGTGATTTCTAAAGACCACAACAGGTAAAGTTTCAGTCATCTGGCCACTTTCCCACAAGCTCTGTGGAGAATACAAAACAGGTGCGTCTGCTGGGCACCGCTCTTGTTCTGGGATGAGCTTCAGAATGAGACTCTGTTATTGGAAACAGAGAGGAAGGAATGGAAAAGAGGTGCAAATGGAAATGATAGTTTCTGGAATAGGCTAATCGAAGGTGCATATATTGCACATATGCAGTCAAATGTTAAATTTTTAGGTTTTCCTAGACGTGTGAACATGAAGCGGAATCTCTACGTGGTGGCAATGATGATGCCGTGATGTCTCATTTTGTGAGATTAAAAACCCCCATGGGCTGACACGTGGTTTTAGGCACTCCTCCACCTGCAGGAACCTCTGCTCCCAGCTCCAGCTGTCTGTGGAACAGAGAATGGCAGGGTCAGACCTCTAGGTGGCGCTCCTTGTCCGAGCGCTAACTGAGGTTGTCCAAAGCCGACCTTGTTACCAACCGCCCCCCCCCCCCCCCCCCCCCCCGCCCAGGGCAGCAGTTCCTGCTTCCAGTCCCAGAAGTCCCAGAAGTCTCTGATCTTTCTCTTTCCCTTTACCACACATCTGGCTTTTGTTTCACAAGGTACCTTAATTAAGGATGCCTTTCCATTTCTGCGCCCATCCCTCTAGGCAAGACCAATGACAATACATCAGCACTGCCACATGGACCCATGCACAGCCGGGTGTGTGGTGTGTGGTGTGTGGTGTATGGTGTGTGTGTGTGTGTTGCCCTCATCTAGGCTCTTGTGGGCAGACTCTTATCTTAAAAGCCATTCGCGGGGCCTCTGGGGGGCTCAGTCGTTAAGCGTCTGCCTTCGGCTCAGGTCGTGATTTCAGGGTCCTGGGATCGAGCCCCGTGTCGGGTTCCCTGCTCGGCAGGGAGCCTGCTTCTCCCTTTCACTCTGCCTGCCGCTCCCCCTGCTTGTCCTCTCTCTCTCAAATAAATAAATAAAATCTTAAAAAAAAATCATTTCTTAAGAGCTTCTGAATCTTTCTTGTATTAATCATAGTAATAATGACCCTGTGTAGAGAATTTACTCTGAATCTGTGTACACTTGAAGTTAAACTTGATGAACTTTTTTTTTTTTAAATTGTGTGCTAGAGTTTTTGTTCTTCTATTATATGCATCACAAAATGCTGACCCTTTCCTTGTTAGTTCAGGGAACATTTTAGTTCTCGTGGCCGGGCAGTTGTCTTTCTCCTCCAAATAATCTTTTCTCACTATGTCTGTATTAAGAGGCAAAAGTGTGGCTTGCCTTTGGATTCAGATGGAGGCTCTATCCCACACCGGGCAGTTCTGCTGTTCTCCCTGCAACCACACTTAGCTGAGGGATGTTGCTTTGATACTACATTTTAGCCACATCCATGTAGAATAAATTTATTGGTGGAGAAATTTTACTTCACCTCAAAGAGAGTTATTTAAAGCGATCGCAAGCTTGGATTTGTTGAGTCACTGACATTAGTTGATTCACTGTGATGCTGTTCACAATTTTTTGTCGTAACCATCAATGACGTGGTTCAGCTTTGAGAACTATATTTAAAGTTCTGTTCAAGTTCTTGCCTGAGATGCGGGGCTGAGGGTCAAGATTTAGAGGAGTCACAATGGTTCCTTTTTATTCTTTCCCTTTAGGAGAGAAGATTTGCATACCTGTGCCTCTCAATCCTCCCCAGGTAACAGTTTTCCTTGGCAGCATCTCTGCTCATCTCTTTTTCTTTAAAGAGCAAAGTGGAGGAGTCACATAGTCTCAGTTCCTTAAAATTGAGGAAAACATAAAGCACAAGGAAGGGAAATATTTTCTCAGAGGGAGAGAGAATACCCTTGAAGGGTGAGGAGGCTGTTCTGGCTCAGTGTGTACTGGGACACATGTTCATCTCCCTGGCTTCCTCTCAAATTCTCCTAATCCTTTAACCATTAACCATTTATCACCTGGTGGTGGGACTGTAACTTTAGGTCAATTTTGTACTCCTTCAAGCTGGGCAAAGCTTTGCAGAGCTAAATAGATGGCCATTTTGTTTTTAAATGGGGTCAATAGAATTCTCTGACTTCCATTAATGTATTTTAATGCTCAACCTTTGGTCAATAGGTTTTCCTTAATGTTAACTCAAATCCATCCTGCTGGAATAGAAACTAGTGTTGCTGGTCATCCGTTGGAGATGTGCTGACCAGCCTATATATCTGTGACTATATAAATATGATTTATACATCTTTAGGCTGACAGATCCTTCCTTTAGCCCTCCATGGCTAATTCCAGAAATTCCTGTTAATCTTTCTTATAAATAACATATTGCACTTAACACCATGTCTTTCTTCACATTATCCACATAATTCACCAGTTGTTGGGCTGTGAATTAGAAGAGAGTCTGAGTCATGAACTCATTCTTAGCTTGAGTTCTCAAAGCTCCCCAGGTTTTTCCATTATATGTGTCTAAAGCCGTTTCTCCTCCTCTTATGTTATATTTGTACCGATTTTTTCTTCCTAAAGGGATTACATCCACATCTGTTTCTATTAAACACTACTCTGCTTATCTTTCCTTTTCTCCAAATTGTCAAGGGCGCCTCTTTCTTCTTAATTCTGTGTCCTAGCCTCATCTCTATGGAGATTTATCTAAGACTTGCACTGAGGAAATATCTTATTAAAATGTAAATAGATTCTCAACATTCCAAACACATTCAAGTCATCAAAATGTGGCTATTTATTTGTTGGGTTCATGTTTCTATTTCTAAAAAAAATGTATTTAAAAATCAAAGACAGCAACCTTAATTAAATAGGGTTTTTGCATGGTGGTGGGGGGCAAGACATTTGGAAGTTTATGTGTAAGTGTTCTTATGGCGCAGTTATCGATATAGTAGAATCAACAATTCACTTTATATTCCTTTCCTTACATCTTAAGAAAAAGAGCCTTTCCTCTTTGTTTGAGGAAAAAATGTTTTAAGATTTTCATACCCGGTTGACAGAGCACTTTGTCCTTTCTGATTGCTTCAAAGGACTCTGAATCCTGTTTTGACTGTTTTTTATTAATAGGGAAAAAATTCTGGAAATGGGAAATTGAGACATGGCCCAAATTACTTCAGAAATATGACCAGTGA
Organism: Eumetopias jubatus; assembly: GCF_037043125.1. Classification (NCBI taxonomy): domain Eukaryota; kingdom Metazoa; phylum Chordata; class Mammalia; order Carnivora; family Otariidae; genus Eumetopias; species Eumetopias jubatus. Next base: position 28,736,888 of record NW_028274816.1, read on the forward strand.
AACTCCAGTATTGGGTTCATATGACAGTTGTGGAGCTAGCACAAACTAAATCACGTGATATGACTCAGAGCACTGTGAGCTTTAATAATTGATATCTACAAAAATAATTTGGGGACAAAAAGGCTATACAGTGGAAAAGTATTAGTATAGTGATGGCAACATATCACAAACAATTTTACAGCCGTCTTTCCCTCTTGTCAGTGTTCTCATCCCCCTTATCAACTAAGCTCATGCCATACTTTGCTTGAATCTCCAGTTGTCCAGTATGTGGTGTCCTCTGCTGCTGGAAATTGTGAAGAAGCTGAGCAGAGACAGTAGAAAGGGTCAGCTTGAACCAAAGTTGAGGATGAGGAGGATGGCAAGCTGTCATTCATGATAAGATGCAGGCAGTCTTGCAGATTAGAACCAAACTATAGTAGGAAGTAAAAATACGAAATAATTTACGTACATATGTGTATATGTACACAGTCACACTCACACACAACCAGTGAGTAAAGCAGAGTCTTCCTGAAGAAAACATGAATAGAACATCCTAGAAGTCAACAGTGACACACAATTTGCTTTTACTCATTCATGCCTTCATTTCTTCAATATTTATGTAACCCCTCCCTAATCAATGCTCTGCACTGAGGAAGACAATATGGGAATAAAATGATGGAATATCTTTAAGAAACTAGAATTCATCTGGGCAACATTTCCATATGTGTAAGATTAAATCACAATTAAAAAGTCAATGGTTTAATGTCTTTAGCATGCTGTAGCATACTACTGGGTCCATGGAAAAAGCCCACTCATTACTGAAAGAGTTTTCCTTTAGGGATTAGCTTGCCTGTAAAACCAAAAAGGCAAACCCATGGGGAAAGGTGATGGGTGATGGTTCTTCCCAGGACCTCTAGTAAAATTCCCAGAATGAATTCTCCCAGGATCAATCACTAGAGATTGGATGGCAGGCAGGGAATAACGTAGCAACATATGTTAACTTCCTTCTAGTGGCCAGAGAAATGCAACAACCTAGATTGTGTTTGATGTGTAAAATAAATGATTGAGGGAAAAGGAAATAAAGAACCAAATGGATTTCACTGGCTCACAGAAAATGAACTTCTCAATTCTTGTTTACCAGCTGCATTGGTTTCCTTCTGTGAGCTTGCTGCAGCTCTATATAGATTGTTTAAAAGGTTAGCTGCTGTGACCCTGATATGACAAAGGGATACATGAGGTTGTGGATGTGAGCAGTGCCTGAGCGCACATAACAGGAAAATGTTCGAGCTTTAAAGGTGGAAACATCAAGACAGTGTATTAGACTAAAATGTTTCCACTAGTTCAACTGAGAGAGAGTTTGATGGATCATTTTCCCAGACTAATGAAAGGAAGGATGTTTCCTTTATGTGGATGGGGTGGTTACAAATGAATATAATGGTTCCCCAAAATGAGCATTATTCTGAGCATCATGTATTCCATTCACACTAGGGGCACTGATTTATAATTACCCTAATGGAGCCCAGAATTGGGACAAATGGATATTCACATTGCATTTTCTTTTGAGGCACTGAGTATATTGGGCACATACCACCACAACTACAGGGTGCAAGTGAGGTTTGTTCATTTCAACTTGCTTGCAATGGATGTGCATTTCTAGGTCACTGATTCCAGCACAGCAGTGTTCATGGCAAACAGTGTATAAAGGGGGATTTATACGCAAGATGGCTGACATAACCGGATAGACTCTGGCTTGGTCTGCTTGGGTGGCTAACTCTAAATGAAGCCTGGGCATCTGCAGGTAGTGTCCTAGCTGATGAAAAACGGACTTGAGTTTGGACTTACTGATATCCAAGTACATTAAACTAAAATAAAACATATACTGAGCTGGGAACATGGAAGAGAATCCATTATGAATAGCAAGAGAAGGAGTGACTAAAATGTCTCCTTTAGTCCCAAATTCTGTTTCCTATTTTATTGTGAGGGAGTCCATTAGCAAAAGAGGTAAGATTTCAGACTGAGATCTTCTAAGTAATGTTAAGTACCTATCAGAGCGTATCATCCGGGATGCTGTTAGCTGTGTTACTAGGTTCTAGGAGCGTAAACTCACTTATCTTTCTAAGTTAGTTACATTCAGCCATGATGGTATTCAGGCCTTGACACATGATTTGTAAGAGGATTTAGTTTTCCTTAAACTGCAATATGAACTCTGAAATAGAAATCTAATCTTAAAACTAGTACAGGGGGAATTTGCAAAAACATCTTAAAATACGAGTGCAGGGAATCTTAAAATAGTAGGAAGAATAATATTCCTGGTGTCAGGAGAACACACGGTAGAGAGAGCAGGGTCATTAGTAGCTCATTTGTTCAGCCAAATGCAGGCCCTGTGACATATTTAAGGTGATCCAAAGAGTGATACTTGTATAAGGGTGCAAATGTCTATCTTTGTATCGAATTCTGAAGCCAATGCTGTAATATAAAAATAGATACCTTTTTCTTTAGTCCTGGAATGAAAATTAGGTATTTTTAGGAGGTATTGATTCTAGCTTCCATATTGAGTTTACAAAAAAATCAAAGACCAAACGGGCTGCTGTCTATTGTTGCAGGGTCGCTTGGGGCAAATTTATAGCATTGAAACTAGAAGGATGGGATTTCCATTTACTAAAATGAGAAGCCTATTGGAACATCAGGTTTGGAAGATCAGGTGTTTGTTTTGGGGGGATATGCATTCAATTTTGGACGCAGAAAGTCTGAGATGGCTCTTTGCAATCCTAGCAGAAATGTCAAGTAGACAGCTAGAATTTGGGGCAGAAGTTGGGAATTGTCAATATACATGGAGTATTGGAAAGCCTGAGAGCTCCAAGGAGTGAGCATCCATACCAATAGAGAAGATCGCCTTGGGCAAAGCCTAGTGGCCCTACGGTGTTCAGAGGTCAGGGAGATGGAGAAGAACCATAAAGGAAATTTAGATGAGTGATCAGTGAGAAAGAAGGAGACACAGAAAGTGGCATGACCTGGGAGCCAAATGAAGGAAGTATTTTGAGGGAATGATCAACCACGTGAAACGTGGTTGTTACATCAGTGTGGGAGAAGATGCATTTAGAGAGGAATGAGGACAAAACCTGTAATCTTTCACCAGCTGGGGATGGGGTGCTGTTGTCTGTTCTGACTTTTGCAAATCCTAGGATTTTTGGACTCTCTCTAATCCTTTTTATTCCTGCTTACAAGTGGAAATTCTTTTTTCAGCTAATCTCTCTTGAAATGCTTTGTCATATGTATCCAATAATAAGCAACTCATGCTATTAACATTCTGTTGTCTAATTACTTCCCATACAGCTACCATATGATTAGGCACATGGACGCTCTCAAAGGTTATCAGACATGACTGTTTAGCAAATACTGTGTTGCTTCATCACATGGCCTGCCATCTTCCCAGCTTGTAATATGATTTCCCTTACTGCTTCTTCTTTAAGCCAATGCTACTCTAAGATTTATATTTTAAGGTTTTTAGCAGTGACCCCTTGAGAACCAGTCAAATGCTAGGCAATCCCCAAATTCCAATGGCCTAAAAGAGCAAGGATTTATTTTTCACTCATACAAAGCCCACTGCATGTTTGGGACTCCACTCCTGGGTAACTTCTCCATGTCATGGCTCAGCCTGGCATCTTCACACACTCACAGGGCAGTGAAGTCCCTGTTGGAAAGATGAAAACCAGTAGCTAAGTTCTTCCAGTAGAAAGTTGCACACACCGCTCCCAAAGCAAAACCAGATGGCCAGTTCCAGTTTCTAAGGCTTACAGTAGAGGAATAAGATATAGTTGCAAAGCCTGACTCGGTACATAAATCAGTGTAAAGCCACATGAATTTACTTTTTATCTTCTTGCATAATATCAAACTACTTTTTCTGTAGAAACTGTTTTACTTCATTTCTGGGCCTGACACTCTAAAGACATAATAGCTGGCGTGATATGAACAGGCTAGGTTTTCAGTAAAACTTCAGTAATCCTCTTAGAGTGAAAAATGCACTAGGTTTTTATGATTTGAACTCTGCCCTAAAGTAATTCATGCCAGTTGTTAGCAAAACCTAGAAGTAAAACCACACTGGTCATCACCTAAACCCCTGGTCTGTTACTGATGCCATGTTTTTTTCCAAGGCCTCACCTTTGTTGTTCTACTTTACTTTTTTACAAGCTTGCACTGAAACGGCCCCTATTTTTAGCTGCTATAGACCTCACCTCTCTTACCTTCTCAATACTGCGATCTGTTTGTTGTTGGTGTTGTTATTCTGACAAAGACTAACGTGCGTTTCTCTAAGTACTTTAGGTGGAATTGATGACACCAAAAAGCGGCCATATCACTCTCGATGTGAATGTATTTATACACAGTTGATCTAGTGTTACCTGAGAATGAGTGAAATATCTAAATCCAGGTGTTGATCAAAGGAACTCTCTATTCCACTAGGAAAAGAGGAACTGGCAGGAGTGACCAACCCCATTAAAGAAAATCTCTGTGTCTTCCATTGGATTTTATTTCTACTTATATATTTGTAGTAGATGAGGAAAAATCAGCACAAATAAAAGTGGCTTTGTTTGGTCAACAGACACATGGAAAAGTGCTCAACATCACTCAGCATCAGGGAAATACAAGTCAAAATCACAATGAGATACCACCTCACACCAGTCAGAATAGCTAAAATTAACAAGTCAGGAAATGACACATGTTGACGAGGATGTGGAGAAAGGGGAACCCTCCTACACTGTTGGGGGGAATGCAAGCTGGTGCAGCCCCTCTGGAAAACAGTATGGAGGTTCCTCAAAAAGTTGAAAATAGAGCTACCCTACAACCCAGCCATTGCACTACTAGGCATTTACCCCAAAGATACAAATGTAGTGATCTGAAGGGGCACGTGCACCCCAATGTTTATAGCAGCAATGTCCACAATAGCCAAACTATGGAAAGAGCCCACATGTCCATCAACAGATGAACAGATGAAGAAGATGTGGCATATATACAATGGAATATTACGCAGCCATCAAAAAATGAAATCTTGCCATTTGCAATGACATGGTTGGAGCCAGAGGGTATTAAGCTAAGCGAAATAAGTCAATCAGAGAAAGACAATTATCATATGAAATCTCACTGATATGTGGAATTTAAGAAACAAGGCAGAGGATCATAGGGGAAGAAAGGAAAAAAATGAAACAAGACAAAACCTGAGAGGGAGACAAACCATAAGAAACTCTTAATCTCAGGAAACAAACTGAGGGTTTCTGAAGGGAAGGGAGGTGGGGGGTTGGAGTAACTGGGCGATGGCATTGGGGAAGGTATGTATTGTAATGAGCACTGGGTATTATATAAGACTGATGAATCACAGACCTGTACCTCTGAAACAAATAGTACATTTTATGTTATTTGAAAAAACTTTTTTAAAAAGTGGCTTTGTTTTGGACAGATCTACAGTTCTACAAAAATAACTAACTTCTCTTATGTTAACATGTTCTTTGTGTGTAGCGATATGTGGTTCAAAAATTGCTTCAGATTTGCACTCATTTGCATGTCATATGGTAAATAAGGAATGTGTACATTATTCCTCCTTTACCGATAAGTAAATACAGACTTTAAAAAAAAAAATCCAGACATGCTAACAGTCACACAGTTAGCTATTGACAAAGCTGGGATTAAAACCTTTGTTATCTGGTTTCCTTCTGTGCAATTTCCACAAGCAATTTCCTAGATAATACAAAGTGAAGAGTATTATTTTTTTTATCATGGCCCGAAATATATTTTATCTCATTAAATAAATAGCTGTACTGAGCACAGCACTCGAAGCTGTTCAAGTGGTGCCCTTAGTTACCTGTGTGTCGGCAACTGTTGGGGGTTCCTTTTGGGTACCTGCCCATGGGGCATCTGACAGTGATTCGTTTGTGGATTCTTCAAATATACTCCTGACATGAAAGAGGAGGGATTCTTTTTATAAGTCACTCTTTATGAATTAGTAAATTTTTAATTGTTCTCAATTGTTGGCAAATACTTTAGCATCTTGAATAGTGTTCTTGCTGTTTCAGGATCTTACCAAGGAACAGACTGACTTGTTACAGAGTTAAAGCCTGCATTTTTCTCTTACCACTTCCTTTTGCTGATCATACTTGGGGCTTTGGAATTAACTGTTTGAAGGGGCTGGACCATAACACATCACTTATCCACAGTAGAAGGATTGAACCGTGAATGTGGCGGAGGGGGGGGGCATTTATTAAGTCAAATAGAGGTAGGAGCCAGAACTCTAAGAAGGACAATCCTTGAAATCTGGGCTAATTTTATTTTTTAATGTTTCCATCAGGTAATGCTATACTCTTTGGCAATTTACTTTACCTCTCTGTACTTATATTTCTTTATTAGATACATGGAGGGAATTACCACACAATATTTAATAATGCATAAATAACATGTTCAATTTTATTTTCATTTCTATGGAATAGATATCATATGATCTTAAGAGAATTCTATGATTAATATCTTCTCTAAGGCAATGTCAAAAGGAACTTTTTAGGTGATCCCATGAGTGGCCATTCTCTGTGGGATAAGAACAAAGCCAAACACTTGTAGTACCAATTTCTCTGGAGTAGAGAATATATTGAAATAATAAAATTTTCTGCAAGAACACCAGTTAGGATTCAAGGTCAAAAAGGCCATTTATTAGAAAATTGGACTCCCGAGTTTAAATAAAAACAAGGTTTCATTTTAAACTTACTTAAAGAATATGGGCAAAATATATTAGACCAGAATTCAAAGAGGTTGACGTGACTTCCACTCCCAGGAGTGATGTAATGGGACACCGCAGGCAAGTATGCCTATGCCCCCCTCCCCCTGCAAATCCTAATAAGAAATATTTTGAAGATATCAGAGAGCTGTGGAGGCACAGGAGGTTAGATGAACCACAATTTATGGGAGGAGAGAACATACCAGAGGTGAGGTAGTGATCTCTGCCTTTTTTCCCCCTTAAATTTGTGAGAGAAGTATTTCCTGATTCTCAGTGTGACCTGAGAGCTTGCACAGACAGAAATGCTATCTTGGGGAAAAGAGTAACCAGCAAAGCTTTTCCTGGCCACGCAGGGCCAATATCACAATACAACAGCAGGGATTTTTCTTTTTCTTTTTCTTTTCCTTTTTTTTTTGTGTGTGTGTGGAAATTTTGAGCTGGTTTTGATATGTGATGGAAGCTAGGGATCTTGGTTAAAATATTTTCAGAGGTAGAGTGAAATGTCCTGCAATCTTGAGGTGCATAGGGAATAAAGATCCAATTTGGGAGAAAACACAGAGCTGGTCTTTCCAGCAATATTTTTTAGGGCAGATTTGGAAACTCTTAGAGGTAGCAGGTTAAGAGGCCTGGGTTGGAAACTCTGAAGGCAGAGAAAGTTCTCTTACCGAGATTTTCAGGCCTAAGGACACAGCCCACCATGCTCTCTGTGGATGGTTATCAGTCTGCTGGGCATTCTGATTCCTAGAGAAAGGACTTCTTTCACTATAAGATAGTTTGACTCCAAGAATACCTGAAAATATTTAACGTCATGTGCATAGTGAGACTCAGAGAGCACTTCCGCCTACTTTATTTCATTCGTTTGTCCTTCTAACCTGGTAGTTGTGGGGCAAATTCTGATTTTGTACATAAGGACCCTGGGGGTCAGTGGTCAGAATGAGAGCTGGGCTGGAACCCAGGTGTTTCTGACTGCTCATCCTATGCCCACGTGCTATATTAATATAGGCACCTACTTAGACTGGTCGCTCAGGAACTCTGAAGCTACTTTAAACCTTACTGTACGAATGGACCATGTTCGAGTCATTTGTATTTGCAAAGACTGGTCTTTCACTGGCACTTACAACAAAGCAACTGCTCAGAGTCTCTGGAATCAATATCATTCTCCCCTGGAACTTGAATTACACAAACTGGTAGTGAAGAGGAAAAGGTGTAGAGCATGGGGGCATGAATTTTCGTTTCAGGATACAAATTAGAGCTAGGGTTTCACAGTGAATTATTTGTAATTCTGTCACCTGAGGAGCTCCAGAGGGCAACTGGGTTAATTTGCCTACTGTAATTTACCAAGCTATTCTAGGCTTTTATTTTCTAATAAGCTGTGGAGAGTTCTTAATTGGTAATTAGAAAATGATTATACCTTGTCTGTAAAAACCACATTTCTATGACTATATTGATGTGATTATGCAATTACATTTCAAATTAGCTTAAACAATGTTTAACACAGGAATTATAATTCGGTTCTGATGCGCGGTAATGTGGGCGTGGCCAGAAGTGGGGGCATCCTCGAGTGTGAGCACACGCTTCCTGGTTTTGAAGTGGGTTCTCAACTCGCTTGAGTGTTCCTTGTAATACATGGGGGGCAGCAGCGAGGGTTTAATTTCATCATTCTGTCTTAATTTTGTACATAATTCCTTTTTAATTATGACTTAAGCCAAGATCTTTAATTTTTTATGGAAACCAAGTGGCTTTTATATTTCAATATTATTATTTTTTTTACTTGATAAGAATATACTGTAGTTAATCAAATACCTGTAACATACATTTGCAATGATCAGAACAAGAAGGAGAATTTCATCATCATCGTCATCATCATCATCACCATCATCATAATGCATTGATTATTCCAAAATGTAGCAATCCAAACAAATACAGCTCAGGATTGTTGATGAAGAGTAGGGATTTGGTGGACTCTGAATAGTGATACATTTGAGAATCAAAGAGGCTAACAATCCAGACGGGGACATTAGGACTGCAAGTTTAAATTTCTGTCGCCTGGGTTAAACGCGCGTATGTGGTAACCCTAATTATGTTTCTGTCTATGCATGAGTAATAGTCGACTCTTGTGCTGCATAGACCAACTTGTACCTCAGTGAAAAAAGCAGCACATACACCTTGCTGTGTATGCATTCGCTGGATACTAACATGCCTACTCTGTACCAGGCACACTCAGAGATGGCTACAGCTGAGCCTGAAAAAATTCAGCCCCAGGGATGGCGGAAACATTTTGTGAATACCGTAAATCCTGAAGCAGATTAGAACCACTGAGGCGGAGGAGTGTGGAGTGGATACCATCACAGGCTGTGTTTCTCCAGCTAACCTGACTCTTTGACACTGATGTTTAAAACTGGTATAAACATCTAAAACTGGCATTTAAATTAGTTTCTTTTTAACATGGTGTGGGGCATATCAGGAAATTCTTTTAGTTTTTAAAAGGACAGGAATACTTTTTCTGGACCAAACATGTATAGATTCATTTAAAGCTTCACTGTCTTCTTCTTCTTCTTCATCATCACCATCATCATCTTATTTTTTGTTTTTTAAGATTTTATTTATTGGGACACCTGGGTGGCTCAGTCGTTAAGAGTCTGCCTTTGGCTCAGGTCATGATCCCAAGGTCCTGGGATCGAGTCCCACATTGGGCTCCCTGCTCAGCCGGGAGTCTGCTTCTTCTCTGCCTGCCACTCCCCCTGCTTTGTGCTATCTCTCTCTCTCTCTCAAATAAATAAAAATATTGTACTCAAAAATATTTTATTTATTTATTTGGCAGTGGGGAGCAGAGGGATAAGCAGACTCTGTGCTCAGCCCCACAAAAGGCTGATCTCATGACCTCGATATCATGACCTGAGCCAAAACCAAGGGTCAGACATTTAACCGACTGAGCCACCCAGGCGTCCCTGCCCTGTCTTCTATTGTAGCTGTATGTGGCTATTTAAATTTAAGTTAGTTAAAATTAAAAAAAAGAAGTTCAGCTCCTTAGATGTACAAACCACATTTCAAATGCTCAGTAGCTGCACGTGGCTGATGGAAACCATACTGAACAACACAATGTAGAACACTGCTATCATCTTAGAAATTTCTATAGGATAGCACTGACATGAACACATTACACACCTCTAAGTGCACGTAGTAATTTCCTTTCCCCTTCAATATCAGAATGTTTATTATTTATTTACTTTTTAAGATTTTATTTGAGAGAGAGAGCGAGAGATAGAGAGAGCAAGAGTGGGGGGTGGGGAGAGAGAGCAGCAAGCTCCCCGCTGAGCAGGGAGCCCAACATGGTGCTGGATCCCAGGACCCCGGGATCGTGATCCGAGCAGAAGGCAGACACTTAACTGACTGACCCACTCAGGCACCCCCAATATCAGAATATTTAGACCACCACGCATTTTGCCAAAATGTGAAATGTTATCATTCACTCACTTATGCATTCAGCACATATTTACAAAGTACCTATTCTCTGGCAGGCACAGGATTGAATAGGATAGAGGACACGTATTATTCTTATTTGATTCTAACAGTTTAAGTATTGTAGGTATTGAAAATATACTCCCTTTTACATGACTGAGCCTTCTAATTAGGAAGCGAATTCATTTGTATGGAGCTTCCTAACATGGCAAAGTTTGGAAATACAGTTTAAAATATGGGTGAGGAAAGTAAAATACAAGAGTATACTTGTCAGTGAGGCCAGAGCACTTCTATCATAGCTTATTGTAGACTTTCTTCTTTCACTTTCTGAAAAACTATAACTTAAGTAGCATCAAAACTCAAGGAGATGATTGGAGGTTATAAGAAAGTGTAACTGGACTAACTTTCAAATGAGGTAAGTAGGCAGATTCAGAATATTTGAACAACACAACAATTAAGAGATTGTAAGCAATGGGGCACCTGGGTGGCTCAGTGGGTTAAACGTCTGACTCTTGATTTTGGCTCAGGTCATGATTTCAGGGGTGTGACATTGAGCCCTCCGGTTGGGCTCTGTGCTGGGTGTGGAGCCTGCTTAAGATTCTCTCTCTCCTTCTCCCTCTGCCCTCCCCCGACCCCTCTCTCTCCCTCTGTAAAAAAGAAAAAAAAAGATTATAATACAAGATAACATTTGCAAAGACATAGCGAATTATGGTTTATGTGGACTTTTGAAATTAGTGACAAAGAAATATAACCACATACAATTACCCTTTCAGACTCTTATTTCAACTTTTATATTCAGTGTACTGAAAAGGTAGAACAAAAGTTGACTGTATTTCAAGAGATAGTTGGTTTGATCATGCGGTGAGAAGAGATTATGGTCCTAAAATAGCCTGCGCTGTGGAGGATTTACCTAGGATTTAAGGGCATTAGTTTGTAAAGCTGGGGTTAAACAGTAGAATGAGTAACTTAGGGAAGGTTAACCTACTTCCCCTTTCTCAAGGGCATTTTGCCGAGAAGAGTGGAATTGGACTGAGGGTTGTTTGTAAGATGGCATAGGAAGGGACTAGGGTTCGGTATGCCTGCTGTTCCCCCCCACCTTCCACGTGAGATCAATATATCTTTGACTTAAAAACCGTTGCCGTCTCTTCTCAAAGCCAAGTTATCCACACTACTGATTTCCCGTGGATTGTCAGGCTGGTTTCCCGAGACCCTGTCTTCTGTGAGTAGCCTTACTGCTTCTCCCTCCCTCCTGCGGTTAGCAGGGACTTCCATGTCATTAAATGCAATGAGACTTCTTTAGTCTATACCCCTTCTATCTTTCAGGGAACATCTGTGACAACTTTCTCATCCCTCAAGCAATCTCTCCTGATGGCACCCTTAGCACCACACCAGTGTGACAATATCCCATCTTGTTCTAGCTTCACAACCACCGTCCTGACTGGAGCCACCACAATAACCTTGGATTACTGCCTCCTCTCTGCTTCCTCCAGTTATCACTCTTGTTATAAATGACAAACTTATAATGTAAATTAGAGCATATCGTGGCCCACTCAAAACCTTTGATGCCCTGCCATTGTGTTTGGGACGAGATCAAAATCCCATAACCTGACTTACGAGCCCTGGATCATCTGGCCTCTCTCTAACTCTCCAGTCTCAGCTTATGAGTTGTCCTTCATTCATTTATTCTTTTGCTTATTAATTCTTTCACTCATTTAGCAGTTATGTGTTGAGCACTGTCCTGGGAAGAACACAGGCTAAAATTATTGCTTTCTTGGAGTTCATATTCATCAGTTTCTATCAGTACCCAAGCGTGATCTGTCGATGGGATACTAATAATAAACAGGTTGAAAAAAGAAAATTATAATGCATTAAATGATGATAAGGGCAAAAGAGAAAAATAAAGCAGGGAAGGATGTGTGCAGAGAAGGTTGAAAATTCAGAGAGGTCAGTGAAGGAAGTTTTCACTGAGACTTAAAAGAAGAGGAAAAAACTGTGCAGGTGTCTGGGTGAAGAAAAATCAGGGTATGGGGAAGAACAAAGGCAACATCCTCAGTGCACCTGGAATATTCTAGAAACAACAGGGAGGTCTGTATGAGTACTGCAGATTACACAAATGAAGAGGTCATACTGAGAAATGAGACAGAGGGAGAGGGCCAGATCATGTAGAAGGTTGTAGGCCATTGTAAAGACTTTGGTTTTATTTGCAATGAGATGAGAAGCCGTTAGAGAGTTTTGAGCAGGGAAGTGAAGTTTCTTTCTTAACACATTAATTCTTTACATTGACTGGGCACCCTTTGTCAGGTACTGTGCCAGGTTCCAGACTCTGTGCTTGGCTTTTTACTAAATTGAGATATTTTCACATGAAGATTGTTTGTAAGATTGACTTCTTCATGTAAATTAAAGCCTCTTGAAATTTAAGCAGCCTTTGATTTCTGGTAAGAGAATAAATATTCTTTTATACTTGTGATAATTGTTCACACTGCCAACATCCCATGGGAAGGAAAAATTATGTATATGGGAGCCCAACTAATAAAGGACATTTTGATTCGTCCAAGTGACTACACAGTGGAAATGTGAATTATCATAGGTTGTGAATCACGTTAATTGATTAATGTTACAAACCTCCGGTTATTGTTAAACATACGTTGAAAACAGGGAGGATTGGAGATTAAAAATGGCCTCTATTGTATCTTTGCATTTGGGTACCTCAGAGAGTTGGGTTTTTTTAAAACATCTTTTGCCTCATAAAAACTGGAAACAAATTTCACTTGATCAGAGAGGTGACTATTCTCTCTCTCTCTCTCTTTTTTTAAAGATTTTATTTATTTATTAGAGAGGGATAGAGAGAGAGAACACACAGGAGCAGGGGGAGGGGCTGAGGGAGAAGCAGACCCCCTGCTGAGCAGGAAGCCTGACACAGGGCTCAATCCCAGGACCCGATCCCAGGACCCGGGATCATAATCTGAGCCGGAGTCAGACATTTAGCCAGCTGAGCCACCCAGGTGCTCCAAGAGGTGACTATTCTCAATACCACCTTTCTTTCAGCTGGATCTTCAGTTTTACTATATTTTTGAAGTTTGGCATGTGAAGCCCGGTCACTCTCTGAAGTCCTCTCACATAACATTTAACCTCTACTAATTTTATAATTATTTTTGCTCTTTTGAGTCTACTACAGACCATTTCTAAATATTTTGTGAGAATAACGTCCGCTTCTTTTCTCTTAGAATGTGATCATATTGGTTTATTGTAGGAATTCCAATGCACAAGTGATGGTTGTTCTAGGAAGTGGGGAAGAGAGGAAGAGAAGTTACCAAAGCAAGTGTGCAATGTCCTCCCTAAGACTTGCAAAAAGACCTAGGTCTTCAGATTGTATATGTGCGGCAAGTTCCCAACAATAGGAAGAGAAAAAAAACCTTCACTCTTAAGCATTTGGTGGATTAAATAGAAACCCACACAAAAGTTTCTAGGGAGGGAAAAAAATGATCACTTCAAGGCGGGGAGGGAATTACAATGGTATCACAAATCTCAACCACAGAAATAAGATGGTACAGAATGACTGAGCGGTGTTGTTACGATTCTGAAGAAATGATTTTCAACCTTCAATTCTTTAATCAAATAAGCAAATGTCTTATAGAATAGAGACAATATGAAGACATGTAATTACTTAGAAAAATGAATGCACTGTGTGCTTAGCCTCAGGAATTCACTTGAGACTATGATCCAATGAAACTAAAGGAATGACACGTGGTATAGGTGCTATATGAAATAGCTTGCCTTCTATTTTGTATTTTCTAGTATTTTAAGGTCTTTATTTTATTTTGCATTCTTTTCCTGTCAGTTTCTTTAATACATATTTAAAAAATTACTATGGTTAAGAATAGTATCTTGACTTCCTCACGGTGTACTGCAAGTTAAGTGGGATGTATGGCTACAGGGTGGGGGGATTTACCCAAGCTCAAAAGCCTATCATGACCTCTAAAAACATATCAATCATTAAAGAAAGTGTAACTCATTCCACTGACAGTGGAGGGACTCCTATAGGAACTTTTCACATGAAATGCCTCTCCAAAGGGAAAATGAGACCAGCTTCATTCAAAACCAATGAGAGAAGATCACAGATATTGGGAATCAACACATTTCAGTGGAGAAGAATTACCAGCAAAACAGAATAAACTGTACATATCACCCCAAAATAACATGTGGAAAATTTAAAGGGAAAACCCCCTAAAATCAAATATTCAAAAACTAAGAACAAAAATGGAGAAAAACCAGGAAAAAATATCACCAGAGTTGGCTGAGTTCAGGATAGAAGTTGAAATAAGATATGTCAGAATAAAGATACTTCAGAAATGGCTAATAAATTTAAAATGGTGCCAAGGGAGAATAGATTTGAGTGAAAATTTAATAAAAGGAATTGAAGAAAGAAACACAAACAAGATAATTAAAATTAAATAAAGGAAGAAGTAAACTGTCAGAGAAAAGAGCAGTTGAAAGATATTTCTTTTTTTTTTTAAGATTTTGTTTATTTATTTGACAGAGAGAGCGAGAGAGAGCACAAGCAGGGGGAACAGTAGAGGGAGAAGGAGAAGCAGGCCTCCCAGTGAGCAGGGAGCCAGATGTGGGGCTCAATCCCAGGACCCTGGGATCACAACCTGAGCCGAAGGCAGATGCCCAACCATCTGAGCCACCCAGGTGCCCTGAAATGAAAGATATTTCTTATCTATTTTTTCTCTCTGTTATCTATCTCTGAACCAATCATCTACCTTCCTACCACTTATCTGTCTGTATATCAATACATTATATACATTATATTTTTTGAACCATTTGGAGGTACGTTGCATGCACCAGGCCCTTTACCCCTTAGTACTTCTGTATTAATATTATTATTATTAATAATATTACATAACTCTATGTTATATAATATGAACAAGGATATTTATTTGCATAACAACAGTACAGTTATCAAATTCAGGGAATTTAACATCAAATAATACTGTTGTTTATTCTATAGGTCATATTCCAAGTACATCAATTGCTTCAATAACATCCTCCTTAACTGTCTTTTTACAGTAAAGGATCCAGTTCCGGACCCACGCTGAATCTTGTTCTCATGTCTCTAGTCTCCTTGAATCAGAACGAGTTCTGGGGCACCCGGGTGGCTCAGTCAATTAAGTGTCCGACTCTTGGTTTCTGCTCAGGTCATGATCTCTGGGTTGTGGGTTGTGGGTTGTGGGATCAATCGCTGAGTTGGGCTCTGCACTCAGCGCAGAGTCTGCTTGAGATTCTCTCCCTTTCCCTCTCCCTCCCCCTCTGCCTCTCTCTGCGCCCCCTCTACCACTCTCCCCACTCACATGGGTGGCATGCTCTCTCTCTCTCAAATAAATAAAATTTATATATAAAAAAAGAAGAGTTCCTTAGCCTTCTTTGGTCTTTTGTGAAAAAAAACACAGGCCAGATATTTTACAGAATGTCCCTCAGTTAGGGTTTCTTTGATGTTTCCTCATTAGTCAATCATGGTTATGCATTTTGGATATGTGCAGTGATGTGTCCTTCTGAAGCAATTATGTCTGGGAGCCCATATGACTCTTTCTGTTGGTGTTTTGTCTCTTTTCGTGAATTTTGATTACTTGGCTAAGTTGTTATCTATCTTCACCCTTATGAGTTTATTTTATTTTGTAATTTGCTAAAAGTTATGGAAAGATACTCAAAGGCTATGTAAATAGCCTTCTTTTCTTCAAAGTTTACCCCAGTTTAAATTTAACATCCATTCATGATGCTTGCTTGGAAATGTTCCAGGCTCTTCTGGTGGCTACCCCACGGTTGCCCCAGCGAGCCCTGTTTTCCTTTGAGAGGGGAATGGCATTTAGAAAGCAAGGCTTGGGATCTAGTTCTCCTGGGGTGTCACTGGCTGTGGGCCCCTTAGTAGAAACTACTGAAACCATATTTTTCTTGCTTCAAAATTCCAGTCCTATCATTCAAGGTTATTCTCTGGCTTTCCTTGTTCATTGTTTGTTTCTCACTTCTGTCGGGAGAAACATGACTCACATATCTATATATTTACTCATTGTTTAGTCCTACAATACACACAAACCAGTTTTAATTTATTAATAGTGTCAAAGAGTTTTCCAGGGTGGTTGTGCCAATTAATACTCCCAGGCAGCGTGTGATATTTCCAAGTGTTCACAGCCTCGCCGACACTTTAGGGATGTCTGTATTTTTCATATTGTTTATTTTAAGCCATTCCTGTCTATGTACATTGGTGTCTCATTGTGGTTTTAATTTTCATTTGTATGTTCTTGATGACTGATGAGGTTTTAACCTATTTGTTTGTTTACCTGCCATTTGGATATCTTTTTTGGGGGGTGGTGGTTAAAATGTATGTTCCTTTTTTCTACAGCATCGTCTGTCTTTTTGTATAGTTTCTAGACACACACACTCACATTTTAACATTGTAGATAAGAGTAATTTGTGGTATTTATTTTTGGAGACGGTTTTCTCTCCTTTTCTTTGCTGCCCTGAGCTCATTAATATTTTCTCCTTTATGTTATTTTAAAAGTTTATTATTTTGCCTTTACTATTTACATCTTCACAACCTCTAGAATGCTTTTGTGTATTGTATGGGGAAGGGTCAAGAATGATTTTTTTCCACGTTGAAATTTTACTGAAAGGACTATTCTTTTTGGCACTTCCCTGGAGTGTCCCCCTTTATTTTTATTTATTATTATTATTATTACTTTTAAGTAGGCTCCATGGGGGAGCTTGAACTCATGACCCCGAGATCAAGACCTGAGCTGAAATCAAGAGTCAGATGCTTAACCAAAGGAACCACGGAAGCGCCCCTGAGTATCCCCTTTGTAAAAATGCACATGGACATATTTGAATAGCTGTGCTTTTGAACTCTATTCTGTTTAATTGGAACTCAAAATTGTCTTAGGTTGTGACCTTTTAAATATACACATACATTTTAACAGCAGTTTTTCAATTTCCACATGATAAAAATATAGCTGGGCTTTGCATTTGGGTTGTATTGAATGCATATATCAGTTTAGAAGGAGTTATGTCTACAATGTTGTGTCTTGCAATTCATGGACACTTGTCTTCTGTTTAGATCTTTTCTATTTTCTCTTAATATTGTATTTAGTTTTCCATGACAAAGTATTGTACATATTCTGTGAGGGTAATCCGTAAGTATTCTTTATGCTTTTATAAGGATCATTTAAAAAACTAATTTTCTACTTTCTGGTAGATAACAATGAAACTTTTTCATCCTGACTTTACTGAGCAATTTTGCTCGATTCACTTTAATAGTGTTTCTGTGGAATATTTTTGGATATGTCACATAAATAACTGTGTTGTCTATGACTAATCACAGGTATATTTACTTTTGTATTCCTTATGCTTTGGTAGTTCTTTTACTTACATCGGTGCACAGCTAAAAATCTCAAATGCGGTGTTGGATAGACGTGACGGTAGATGGTACTTTGTCATGTTCCTGATCTTAGGAGGTAAGGCTTCCATATTTTACCATTAAATGTTTACCATTTTACCATTAAGTATTTTGTAATCCCTCAATATCAAACTAATGTCAGATTCTTCTATATCTACTTTGCTCATGTTTTTATAATGAATTTTTTCAAGTGCTTTTCTGGCACCTATTGAGAAGATTTTTTTTTCCCTCTTCTTCTGGAATGAATTGTTTGGTTTTTCTTTCTTCTCTTTCTTTCTTTCTTTTTTTTTTTTCTGTTTAGTGTTCCTAATGTGGGAACAATGTTGCATTCCTGGAATAAATGCAAATAGATTATGATGTATTATCTTTACGTATTTATGCATAATATTGAAATCAACTTTACAACTATGTTCATGATAGATATTAATCTGTAATTAACTTTTCTTGCAATGTCCTTTTCAGATTTTAATATGAAATTTGGGTCAGACTCATGAAATAAATTGGGGCATATTCCCTCTTTATTTTGGATTTTTTAAAAAAAAGATTTTATTTAATTATTTAGAAAGAGAGACAGAGAGCAGGGGGAGGGAGAGAGAGAATCTCAAGCAGACTCTGGGCTAAGCACAGAGCCAGACATGGGGCTCAATCTCATGACCCTGAGATCATGACTTGAACCGAAATCAAGAACTGGCCGCTTAACCAACTGAGCCACCCAGATGCCCCTATTTTGGATTTTTAAAACTCCTTTTGCCCTGTGTATGAATCATCAGGTGCTTAAAGGGAAGGGGACCCAGAATGCTGAGTTCACTGTTCTGGTCTTTCCAGCAACTTGGCTCCTTGAGTCTTGGCTGACTTGGTAACTCTTTAATACCTTGGACCCGATGTTTTCTGTATTTTATTCATCTTTTAAAGATTTTCTTGCTGAGAGGTTCATTTTTGCTACAAGCTGTCCCGTCATAATTGGAAGTGGATGCCTCTTCCTCATTTTTAACCCCGTCTCTTCTCTTGCTATTTTTCACAAAGGTTAGATAGATCAAGAATTTTTTGGCTTGTGTGTTACAAGTATTCATTAGAGACTTTTAGACTGCTGTCTGTGCTCACCTTCTCATGGTTGAGTGCTTTAGGAATGAAGAAGAGTATTTACTGAGACAAATGCTTCCGTCAGCCTGACAATGCTCTTTTCAAACTGGGTGCCTCTTGAAGCAAGTGCTGCACGGTTCATTACCCATATGGTGCCCTACTCTCATCTTTTAAGATTTGCTTTAGATGATGCTGGTCTGCAGAGGTTTCTGTTTTCTGGTACATACAAGTTTAAGTTGTTTTAGAAGTTGTAGAAAAGGAATATGTTCTTGGTTTCACCAATAAAGAATGCTTGTTTTAAATTTTTTAGGGAGGAGGGGCAGAGGGTGAGGGAGGGAGAGAATCTTTTTTTTTTTTTAAAGATTTTATTTATTTATTTGAGAGAGAGAATGAGAGATAGAGAGCACGAGAGGGAAGAGGGTCAGAGGGAGAAGCAGACTCCCTCCTGAGCAGGGAGCCCGATGTGGGACTCGATCCCGGGACTCCAGGATCATGACCTGAGCCGAAGGCAGTCGCTTAACCAACTGAGCCACCCAGGCACCCGGAGGGAGAGCATCTTAAGCAGGCTCCACACCCAGTACAGAGCCTGATGCAGGGCTTGATCTCACAACTCTGAGATCATGACCTGAGCAGAAATCCAGAGTTGGAGGCTTAACCTGTTTTAATTTTGATAGAAAGTCTTATAAACATACCCTGGAGAGGTTTCTTTGGGTAGACTATGGAAAGATGTTAAATCAGGCAACAAGGCAAACACACACAAAATAATTTTTAACAAATAATATTTTCACAGGGAGTGACATCAGCAAGATGGCAGAATAGGAGGTCCCACTGGATGCCTGCTCAGCAACAATCATTTGGCAGCCAAATGGACAAAAGTGCCTTTGTGGGAGCTTTGGGATCCAGGTAGGAGACTGTAAAACACTAACATTGCCCAAGACCAAAGAGGGCTGTTTTGAGAAGCAGGCCCATGCTCAGGTTTTTGAATTGCTGACGGTGGTCCTAGCTACAGACCCAGAAACAGCTCCTCCCCTCTGGGGATATGGTTATATTTCTGTTTGGCCTTGGTCCTGCCACCAGCAACATCTGCCAAGGGACTCTGCAGGTGTCACGCCAGCCCATGCCTCAGGTATAGACAAATGATACAGAATTGAGAGCCCAGAAATAAGCCCACACATACACAGTCAACTCATATTTGACAAGGGAGCCGAGAATTGAGAAAGGATAGTCTCTTCAATAAATGGTGTTGGGGAAATTGGATATTTGTATGCCAAAGAACGAAACTGGACCCCCATCCTCCATCTTATTTTACACGACTTAAACAAAATTAACTCAAAATGGATTAAAGACTCAAATGGAAGACATAAAAGCATCAAACTCCTAGATTAAAACAGGGAAAACCCCCTTGACATTGGTCTTGGCAGTGGTGTTTTGGATATGACATCAAAAGTACAAGGAACAAAAGCAAAAATCAACAAGTGGGACTGCATCCAACTAAAAGGCTTCTGTACAGTGAAGGAAACAATAAAATGATAAAGCAACTTACAGAATGGGAGAAAATATTTGCAAACCATCTATCTGGTAAGGGGTTAATATCCAAAATCTATGAGGAACTCCTACAACTCAATAGCAAAAACCAAAGAATCTGATTAGAAAATGGGCAGAAGACTGAATAGACATTTTCCCGAAGACATACAAATGACCAACAGGTATAGGAAAAGGTGTTCAACATCACTAACGATCAGGAGAATGCAAATAAAAACCACAATGAGGTATCACCTCATTGCTGTTAGGATGCTGTTATCAAAAGACAAGAGATGCAAACACTGGTTAAGATTTGGAGAAAAGGAAATCCTTGTGCTCTGTTGGTGGGAATGTAAATTGGTACAGCCATTCTGGAAAACAGTATAGAGGTTCCTCAAAAAACTAAATATAGAACTATCATATGATCAGCAATTCCACTTCTGGATATATATCCAAAGGAAAGGAAATGAAATTTGTATCTCAAAGAGTTATCTGCATTCTCATAGTCATTGCAACATTGTTTATAATACCCACGATATGGAAAGTAACTAAAGGTCCATCAGTGGATGAAGAAAATGGGACACACACACACAGAGAGAGAGAGAAATATTATTCAGCCATAAAAAGATGGGAATCCTGACATTTTCAATGACATGGATGAACCTGGGGGACATCACACTAAGTGAAATAAGCCAGACACAGAAAGACAAAACCTGCATGATCTCACTTACATGTGGAATCTCAAGATGTGAACTCACAGAACCAGAGAATAGATTGGTGTTTGCCAGAGGGCAGGGTGGGTGAAATGGGTGAAGGGCATCAAGAGGTATATAAAACTTCCAGTTATAAAATAAATAAGGCATGGGGATGTAATGGGCAGCATGATGACTAGAGTCGATAATACTGTGTTGCAATTTGGAAGTTGCTAAGAAAGAAAATCTTACAAGTTTTCATCACGAGATAAACATTTTGTAACTTCGTATGGTGACAGATGGTAACTAGACTTAGTGTGGTGATCATTTTGCAATGTATACAAATGTCAATCACTATGCTGTACACCTGAAACTAATGTCAATTATACTTCAAGAAAAAAGTAAAAAGAAAGAGAAGCTGCTGCTGAGAGCATAGTTGATTGACAGCACCAGCTGCCACCACTTTGGTTTCTCCGCTGCATTCATGCTGAGATCGTGCTTCTCCTGGACTGTCTTCCGTCTAGACTGAGCACCATGGAGTCTATGCTCTAGGCTTAACACAAGAGTCCTTTAGCGAGTGACTTTTAATCACGGATGTGCCACTGGCCTGGTTGAAGTTTTCTTAAAACTGCTGTAGATGAAGGCTTTTCCTCCCCACCCCTTCCTTCTCTCTTTTCTCTTGCAGGTGTCATTCTGCAATATAGTCTGAGAGCTCCCTCCCTCTTTATCCACCACAGGCTTATCCCTCATGCCTAACCCTAACTTGGCTTCTGCTTCTGTGAAGACTTACATTGACAGGCATGCAATGAAAAGCTTGGTTGGAGGGGCACCTGGGTGCTTCATTTGGTTAAGCGTTGGACTCTTGATTTCGGCTCAGGTCATGATCTCAGGGTGGTGACACTGAGTCCTGCATGGGGCGTGGAGCCTGCTTAAGATTCTCTGTCTCCCTCTTTCTCTCTGCCTCTACCCTCTGCTCACACTTGCCCGCTCTCTCTCTCTCCCTCAAAAAAAAAAGTTGGTTGAGGACATCCCTACACTCAATTGGCTTGCACTGGGTCTTTTATTTTTCCATGTCAATAAAAGTATCAAAGTAACATGCTGTACACCTTAAACTTACATAATGTTACACATCAAATTCATCAAAAAAAGATAATCCAGATTAAATATAAATCTTGCAATGTTATTACCTGATTTAGCTGGTTCTAAATTTCATGGAAAATGACTGTATAGTCCCTGATGTAATAAAGAAAACAAAAACAGAAAAAGAAAGTAGGAAGGGGATTAAGTCAGCAAAGAGGGAATTACTGTGCCACATTCTCAAAGAAGGTCTGATTCTTGATGTACCTAGATGTACCTTGCTAGTCAAGGTACACTGAAACTTGGTTTGGATTTAGGCATACAGTTAATTCTTATTGTGGTATTTGGAATTTGTTGCTTTTTGATTGGGCAGTATTTTTCCTTGGAGCATAAAGGTGCATCTTAAATGATATGGTAACAAATTTCATATTTAGTTACTTAGCAGAGAAGGCCTATAATAAAACAGTTCAAATAAATACTTCAGGTACCTGTTTCTGGAATGAAGACTGCTACTTGTTTTCAACTTATTTTAGCAATATATTTTGACTCTTGTCGTCATCCGATTTATTTCGCCCCTTTCGAGGTGGGCCTGACCCTCAGTGATGGTGGGTAAGGGGCAGGGAGAACAGCTTGTGCTGCTTGCTGTCTGTCTAGCAACACAAGGCGATGTGGGAAAACTTCCTGGAGAGTGAGCTCCACTCCTACTCATATCTCCCCTACCCCCCACCCCCAACCACGAAACAGTGCTGGCCAGCAGGAACTGAGCGAGACAACCTGCTTTAACATGCCCTGACTTATTTATAGCGGTTACAACTTAACCTGTAGGAGAAATAGCCTGGTACCAACTCTGAGACATACTCAGGTTCTCTGGCTGAACACATGCTCTTCCTCCTGGAGCCAGGGTATTCCCTATATGATTCCATCCATTGTCCCCTACACAAACACTTTCTAAACTTCACCCCGTCTCCTCCCTCTTTTTTGGATCTCAAGATTGCCAGACCATATACGCTCTTCCTGTTTCTCATGTCTGCATCTCCATGATGTAGACTGAGCCATGTCTATTTCTACCATTTCAATATGTCTTCTTTCCACAAAGCGAATAATCACACCGAACATGTCTAAATGTGTATGAATAAGTAGAGAGATGTTGCTAATGTGCATTTTCTATGAGTATATTTCTTAATATCATTTTCATTTTAATAAAATAAATTTCCCTACTGATCATATCAGGATATTTAGATTTAACTTTATTTTTGCTGTTATCATGAATGCTAAATATGCAGATTTGTATCAGTCAAGCCACTGAGCCACCCAGGCACCCCCAAACTTACCTTTTAAAACACAGGCTTACATGTGGTAGTTTTCACTGAGGCTCTGGTTGAGAATGTAGGAAATGGAATTTAATCTATAAAATTATCCCTTAGTTTCTCATCTCCTCTACTTGAGTTTACATTTGTTTTTAAAGATTTTATTTATCTGACGCAGAGAGAGGGAACACAAGCAGGGGGAGTGGGAGAGGGAGAAGCAGGCTCCCTGCTGAGCAGGGAGCCCAATGTGGGACTCGATCCCAGGACCCTGGGATCATGACCTGAGCCGAAGGCAGACGCTTAACTGACTGAGCCACCCAGGTGTCCTGGGTTTATGTTTTAGAATTTAGCTTCCGTTTTTTAAAATAATTTTATTGTTATGTTAATCACCATACATTACATCACTAGTTTTTGATGTAGTGTTCCATGATTCATTGTTTGTGCATAACACCCAGTGCTCCACGCAGAATGTGCCCTCTTTAATACCCATCACCAGGCTAACCCATCCCCCCACCCCCCACCCCTCTAGAACCCTCAGTTTGTTTCTCAGAGTCCATCGTCTCTCATGGTTCGTCTTCCCCTCCGATATCCCCCTCTTCATTCTTCTCCTCCTGCTATCTTCTTCTTTTTTTTTTTTTAACATATATTGTATTATTTGTTTCAGAGGTACAGATCTGTGATTCAACAGTCTTGCACAATTCGCAGCTTAGCTTCCCTTCTTGAATAATGACCACCCTTTCCTTGGCTTCGTAATAAACTTTTCATCTATTACTGACCTTGAGGCCTTTTCACTAAGTGTGAGCATCCTTTGTTGCCAGAATTGCCAGATTTAAAAAAACAAAATAAAACAAAAATACAGTATATCTTATGCAGTATTTGAGAGCTTCTTATTTTAAAAATTGATGTATTGTTTATCTAATATTCAAATTTAACTGGGCATCCTGTATTTGACCTGGCACTCCTGTTCTTAGGGGAAGAAAAAAATGAAGTTAAAATTGTACTTTTCCTAAGTGGCCAGGAAACAAGGAAATAGATATTATGGCTGAGAATTTTGTGTTTTCTATGGGTTTCCTTTGTCCGTGTGTACCTTCACCCTCCTGAACTTCTGTACTAGTATAAAGTAACTAGATGGTGTTAATTTATGGAAGTGATTTTTTCAATGTGAAAATTTAACTTGCTCAATTTATAACTTTTCTTTATTTGAATATCCCAGTTGTAAACTAAATCCAAATTTTTATACAGTAGTTGGTGCATAATTTATGAGGATTAAATTTATCAGTTACATCAAAAGTTATATTCCAACTTGAAGATTCAGATTTTCTGAATAGATATCTTCACAGTTCCTCTCTCTGAGTCCAGAGACCAGTACTCATTAGCAAGAAGTTCAATGGCATCAAGAAAGGACTCTGGGAATTAGGGTATTTATGTTCTGGTCTTAGCACTGCCCCTGGAAATGGGGCATCAGTCTTGTGTCTCTATTTCTTCATCTGAAAAATGAGGCAGTTGGACTCCATCTGCATGTCTCACAGTGTGAGTGCTTCTGGGGTCAAGCAAGTTATAAAAAGCTGCAAACTTTTTTGGGATATCCAAACTGTAACTACATTTTAGCAACACAAGACTCAACAAATACCAGCAACAAATAACAGACAATGCAAAGTGTGTGTACCCCAAGCTTTTGGATGACAAACACTGTTCTGCGCAATCTACCAACTCTGCAGGGGCCACCTGGAGGACTCTGGGTTTGGTGAGTGTACTGTTTTCTTCAGCTCTAACCCAGAAAGGCCTGGCTTTAGTGAAATGAAACAATGGCTCATATTTCAGGAGGTTGAGCTATTGTGGATCAAACTGTGCAAACAGTGAGAAAGCCTGCAATATTCAGAGCACACAGTGAGTACCGGGAGGCTCATTACCGGGAGGCTAATGAGCCGCCTTCTGACTCATTCATAGACCATGTCAACTCCCCCCACAGCATCTTCTTTGACTATTAGGAAGGCTGCATCAATGTATGTATAATCTGCCCTTCCCAATTTCCTCTCAATTCTCCGATCTGATGAGGGTGTTGTCATGGAAGGTTTGTGTTAGAGTGTATTCTCACTGTATTTTAAAATTTTCTTGGGGAGCCGTGGCTCCTTTTTTCGCTTCTCAACTCCTTTTCTCCTTTGGCTCTCGCTAAATGCCTACACGGGGTCTCAGAAATTAAAATGTCACTTCCGTTCCTATTATTCCAATTCTAGTCTGGGGTATATTCTCAATTCACATTTATGTCACATAAGAGTTTAAAAACCCGGGATCCTAATTTATTTTGTAGTTGGAATCCTTCTCTCCTTAAGTCTGTTCAAATGACTTTAGGCAGAAAATCATCGGCTTTTAAAGTCATTGATGTGGCTTCTGAGCAACGGAACTGCTGCGATTGATGTCTCGGTCCCAAAATACCCAATCTTCTCAGAACATGGTAGGGAGATGTGAGGAGGTGTGAGTGCCTGGATATAATGCTATGAGCTGAATTATGTCCCCCCAGATGCACGTGCTAGACTCCCAACCCCCAGTACCTCAGAATGTGACTGTGTTTGGAGATGGGGTCTTTAAAGAGGTGATTAAGTTAAAACGAGGTCATTAGGGTAGGTCCTCATCCAATATGACTGGTGTCCTTAGAAAAAGAGGAGATTAGGAAACAGGCATGAGTGGAGGGAAGGCCCTGTGAAGGCACAGGGAGAGGTGGCCAGCTTCAAGCCAAGGAGAAGTGCCTCAGAAGAAACCAGCCCTGCCAATACCTAGAACTTGGATGTCCGGCTCCCAGGATTGTGAGAAAAAAAATATCTGCTGTTTAAGCTACCCAGTCCGTGGTATTTATTATCGTAGCCCAAGCAAATGAAAAACATCCAGGTGCCCTAGATGTGGAGTCCCACCACCTTGCCACACACCGGTGCCCTGTGAAGGTGACTCTTGCGGCCAGGGTAAGTTCACCTGGCTTCTCAGCTCCTGTGTTGATGTCATAGTGTTGGCAGTCCCTTTCGCATGATTTCCAGAATGATCCATGAATAAGCATCTTTATAAAGAAATAGCCTCCAAATACACAGGTGTGTATTTTCACAGAAGCCATCCATTGCCCATGAGCAGTTCTCATCATTTCCTGACAAAGGAATATTATAGAAACAAAGTTGAAAAACAGTCTGTTGTGTGGAGCAGCTTTGGTTCAGCTGCAAAGCTAAACTCGCCCCTCAGTGCTAAATTGGAATTGGCTGTGAATGATTACAAATGAAAATCTGTCACCGCTGAAGGTTCTTATCTGCAACAAAAGGCAAGAACAGGTATTTCTTTTTTTTTTTTAAGATTTTATTTATTTATTTGACGGAGAGAGACAGCGCGAGAGGGAACACAAGCAGGGGGAGTGGGAGAGGGAGAAGCAGGCCTCCCGCTGAGCAGGGAGCCCGATGCGGGGCTCGATCCCAGGACCCTGGGTTCATGACCTGAGCCGAAGGCAGACGCTTAACGACTGAGCCACCCAGGCGCCCCAAGAACAGGTATTTCTTAGTATTCCTGTATTCTAGCAGGTGGTTTATATACCTGGACTCCTGAATGCTTTTGGGGGCCTTATTAAATATATTGCTTTTCTGGACTCCACAGGAGAAAAATCACTTTAAGGAGAAAAGCTCTAAGCAGTGCCATGACAAGTTCCTGTACATACTCCTGTCTTGTCTTCTAATCCCATTGAATTTGCTCAGCAGATAAAAAAAAACTACCATTCTCCTCCCATTTGTCTAAACACATTCAGCCTCTTGTTTAAATTAACTTCATTCATATATTTGTTTCACAATCTGATTTAATTTGAACTTCTACTAACCTTTAATCAATTACAGAAATCATTCTTTCCCCTTGATTTAGTGCTACAGAGTACTTGTTCTAGCATCTAGGGATTGCAGACATAATTGCAGTTTTATCTAGATCTCAGTCATTGGCTCCACCCTTATTTCTATTCCTATATCTGTCTATCCAGGAACAAAGAGAATGCAAAATATACTCTGATATCAGAACAACAAAGGAAAACAAAATGCATATTTACAGGTGAAAGAATCTTCCAGAGCTGCTGAAGACAGGTAAAAATTCTGCCTCTGAACCTGCTAGCGACCCAGTAAGAAAGAAAGCATACTCGTTGGCAAAGAGAATAGTGTAAGTGAAGGGGGGAGAAAAAAGATACTTATGAACTGTATGACCTTGAGCAAATGAAGTCATGACTCTGTGGCTCAGTTTCCTCCTAAGTTAAATGTGGATGATAAAAGTGGCTTCTTTATATACGCATTTGATGAGGATTGACTCAAATGTGCCAGTATTAGTAAAGCATTTAGAACATTGGCTGGCACAAGTAAGCCCTATTGAAGTGTTTTTAAAATAAAAAATAAAATAAATGCTAAGGGAATTTCTCAAGGAATGTAAAGTTTCACCCAGCACCTAATTTTATGTATTTACTTATTAGATTTATTTATTTATATTGAGAGAGAGAGCGAGCAAGTGTGTGTGTGGGGGGGCGGGGGAGGGGCAGAGGGAGAGACTCATGCAGACTCCCTGCCAGGGAGGAGCCCATTAAGGGGCTCCGTCCCACAACTCATGAGATCATGACCTGAGCCGAAATCAAGAGTCAGACGCCCAACCACCCAACCGACTGAGCCACCCAGGCACCCTGCCCCTCCCCCATACCTAATTTTAAAGGCTAGCTCTCATTGGGAGCTTCACCTTATCAGTAAGACAGTGAGAGTCAAGGGATTTCTCCACTGCAAACACGTTTGTGGGCTTCATGGAACGTTTACTGAGCCCATCCTTCAATAAGCACTGAGGCCACATTAATATGTTCCACACGTGCAATGTTCTGATGATCAGGGTTTCATTCTAGATTTAAAAGAAGTGGAGGGGCTCATTTCCTTCAAAAAACCCTACCTAAATATCACGTCTCTTATCTGGGTGTTTTATAAATTGTGCAGTAGAATCACGGGGTTATAGTCTCTGCTAGGGCTTCCCGTGAAAACGCTGCTGGTAGCACCAGGGATTCAGTGTGGCATTTGCTGGTCGGTCGCAGACACACCCGCTTTCGTTTTGGGCTGTGCCCCTGGCTGGCTGTGTGATCTTGGGCAAGTTACTTCTTTGGATCCCCGGCTTCACCGTCTGAATCTCTGCAATCTCAAAAAAGTTCTTTGAGAATGAAGGAGACAATGCAAGTGTAGAATTAACTCCATGAGTGATTACATAGGAGTAAGGAAAAGCGGGGACTCTGACTTTTGCCAGTTTGGCGAATGTGGTGAATGTGATAAGGAGCCTCAGGCTCCTTATCTGTAGGCTGCAAGGATTAAAAACAGGCATGAACCACAGTGATTAACACAGGTCACCTGTTGTTAGGCTTTATTCAATCTTCTATTATATACTGCACATAATACTTTTTAATTGAATTAACACTTGGTAAAAATGGCATATTTGGGGGCAGAAATGATTTTTCAGCACTGTTTTCACAAACAAAATGCAAATTATTCATACAAACTTTCATTGTCATAGAAACAGTATTTGCGCATTGTACAAGATTAGAAAATAGCATGCGAGCAAAAATATAGAATGAAAGCATACAATCCCATGGCACAGAGATTACCACAGTAACACCCTGGAGCATTTCCACCTGCACTTTTCCTATGAATGTATGTGAGTAATATTATAGATATATTTAAGACTTTATTTTTTATTTTTATTTTATTTTTTAAAAAAGATTTTATTTATTTATTTGACAGAGAGAGAGACAGCGAGAGAGGGAACAGAAGCAGGGAGAGTGGGAGAGGGAGAAGCAGGCTTCCCACAGAGCAGGGAGCCCGACGCGGGGCTCGATCCCAGGACCCTGGGATCATGACCTGAGCCGAAGGCAGATGCTTAAAGACTGAGCCACCCAGGCACCCCAAGACTTTATTTTTTGGAGCAGGTTCAGGTTCACAGAAGGATTGAGGGGAAGATACAAAGATTTCACATATGCCCCCTCTCGCAACACATGCATATCCTCCTTCACTATCAACATCCCCATGGGAGTGTGAACATTTGTTACAATTGAACCTACACTGACACATCATATCACCCAAAGTCTGCAGTGTACATGAGGGTGCACTCTTGGTGAGCATTCTGTGGGTTGGACAAATGTATAATGGTGTGGGTCCACCATGATTGTATCATTCAGAGTATTTTCATTGCCTTAAAAATCCTCTGTAATAATGGAATATTATGCAGCCATCAAAAGGAATGAGAGCTTGCCATTTCCAATGACGTGGATGGAACTGGAGGGTGTTATGCTGAGTGAAATAAGTCAATCAGAGAAAGACATGTATCATATGACCTCATTGATATGAGGAATTCTTAATCTCAGGAAACAAACTGAGGGTTGATGGAGTGGGGGGGTGGTAGGGATGGGGTGGCTGGGTGATAGACATTGAGGAGGGTATGTGCTATGGTGAGCGCTGTGAATTGTGCAAGACTGTTGAATCACAGATCTGTACCTCTGAAACAAATAATAAAATATATGTTAGAAAAAAAAAAGAAGAAGATAGCAGGAGGGGAAGAATGAAGAGGGGGAAATCGGAGGGGGAGACGAACCATGAGAGACGATGGACTCTGAAAAACAAACTGAGGGTTCTAGAGGGGAAGGGGGTGGGGGGATGGGTTAGCCTGGTGATGGGTATTAAAGAGGGCACATTCTGCATGGAGCACTGGGTATTATACACAAAAAATGAATCATAGAACACTACATCAAAAACTAATGATATAATGTATGGTGATTAACATAACAATAAAAAATTAAAAAAATCCTCTGTAATATATTTTTAACAGTACAATATCATAGTGCACACTTTGTTTTAAAATATGTTTTTTTCAGCTAACTATCTTGGTCTTTAAAGATAAATAAATTTTATCTCACTCAATACCATAAACACAATAAAATATTTCCAAATGTCCTAATTTTGTTTTTTTATAGCTCATTTGTCCAAATCAGTATCTAATCCAGAACTACACAATAGCTTGTGTTTCAACGATTTTTTTATTTGTGTCTCAATCAGTCCTATACTGGTCTAGCTTATATACAGTAGAATGCACAAATCCTAAGTATGTAGTAGTTCAGTGAGTTTTGACACATGTATAAACCTATGAAAGCAACATGAAAATGAAAACACAGAATATTTCTCCTTTTCCAAAGTTCCTTTGTGCCCCATTTCAGTCCACTGCTCCTCCAGAGGCAGCCATTCTTCTGATTTCTGTCATTTTATTGATTTATTTTTGATTGTTCTTAAACTTCATCTAAATAGAGTGATTCAGTATTTACTCCTCCACTGAGTCTGGCTTCTTTCACTAAACATTATGTTTTTGAAACACATAGATGATGTGTGTATTAATACCTGTGCCCTTTTATTGCTAAGTAGAACTACATTGTATCTATCAATATACCACCGTTTGTTTATCCATTCTTTTGGGGTGGTGGGTTTAATAGTGGTCCCCCAGTTGTAACACTCCTCCCACTGAGAAGTAAAGTCTATGTCTCCACTATTTTTTTTTTAAAGATTTTATTTATTTGCTAGAGCGAGAGAGCACAAGCGGGGGAACAGTAGAGGGAGAGGGAGAAGCAAGGCTCCCTGTTGATCAAGGAGCCCGATGCAGGGCTCAATCCCAGGACTCTGGGATCATGACCTGAGCCAAAGGCAGACGCTTAACTGACTGAGCCACTCAGGCGCCCCTATGTCTCCACTCTTGAAGTTGGGTTCTGTGACTGCTTGACAACAGAAACTGGGAGCTTCTGCTGCCTGTCTCTTGGGACGGTTGTTCTTGGCACCCAGCCACCTTTCTGTGAGGAAACCCACGCGCACTGTGGAGAGGTCCCCATGAAGAGGTCCAGGCAGGGACTGACTCAGCCTCCAGCAGGATTCAATTACTTTTTTTAAAAAACTTCATTTCTTTTCAGTTTGATAATTTGAATTTTCTTTATTTTTTTTAGTTTACAGATCTCTTGTAAAATCTACCATCATTTAACTTATTCATCTTTTTTTATCAACATATTTAAAACAGTTGTTTTAAAGTCTTTGCAGATTTCGGGGGCACCTGGGTGGCTCAGTTGGTTGGGCTCCTGACTCTTGATCTCAGCTCAGGTCTCGATCTCAGGGTTGTGAGTACAGGCCCCGCGTTGGGCTCCATACAGGGCATGGAGCCTACTTAAAAAAAAATAAAAAATAAAGTCTTTGCAGATTTCAATAGTGGAGTCATTAGTAGGTCTGCCTTTATTGAATTTCCTTTTATTCATTATGGGTCAAACTTACCTACTTCTTTTTTTTTTAAGATTTTATTTATTTATTTGAGAGAGAGAGAGCACATGAGAGGGGGGAGGGTCAGAGGGAGAAGCAGACTCCCTGCCAAGCAGGGAGCCCAATGTGGGACTGGATCCAGGGACTCCAGGATCATGACCCGAGCCAAAGGCAGTCGCTTAACCAACTGAGCCACCCAGGCACACAAACTTACCTACTTCTTTACATATTTTATAAGTTTTTATTCTATACCAGTCATTGACAAACAGTGAAATGTGATCTCTGTTCTTTTTTCTTTTCTTTTTTCCCACAGGGTACCAGAACTTTCTTCAGTCAGGCAGCCACGCCAGGATCTGTTCCTTTTGGTTCCACTGACTTCGAATTGGGCCAGGGCCTCACTGCAACTGCAGCTAGTTTATGTCTGATTTCAAATATGATTTAGGGGATTTAACTTTGTCCTTCAGCTCAATCCCCAACTTTCTTTACTACTATTGCTACAACTGAGGGACAAATAAATCCCTTTGATCCTCCCAGGATTTGAACTTGAAGAGGTTTGATTTTTAGCTTAGTTAGTTATGATTCCCGTATGGATTCAAATTTTGCAGGGCCCTGGGATCCGAGTACCAGGAAATGGCTAAAATTTTGTCTTTTAGCTCTGTCCTCATAACGATTTCTGCTACTTTCTCAGAACATATAGATGATGGGGGGTGGAGGAATATGTTGTCCTGAACAATGATTTTACACTTTGAGCTGTTACAGATTCCACCTTCCTTTGCTGGCTTCACTGTTGCTAAAGCATGGCTGGTTTTTCCTCACACCTCCTGCTTCCTTCCACGACAAGTGTACTTTACCCGGTATCCATAGTCAGATTGGAATTTGCCGCTAGGTGTGGAAGCTTCTGCAGCTCTTGGGTTGTCTCTCTGGAATTTAGCTCATTAAAGCTTTTTTTTTTTTTTTTGCATCCATCCACTGCTTTTTGATAGCTTTATAGGAAAGTGTTTTTTTTTTTCCTAGTTGTTACCATGGGAGTGATGGTCTTTTGCACCATTCCACATCCTAATCAGAGACAGAACTCCCCCAACAACTTTAGAGCATTTATTCATTTCTGATTATAAACTTTGGGATCTGTTCTGTGATTTAGCAGGTTTGTCTTATAGGATTCCTTTAAATATTAAGCAGACAGTAGAAGAGTATTGGATATGCAATTGGAATTTCTGAACCACCAAATCTACCACTTATTAGTTTGTGTGATTCTCTACATGTTGTTCACAAGGGAGAACGTGATTGACAGCGAGGCATCAACAGACACAAGCAGAGGATGCAGATGCCTTTAATGTAAGTGAAGGATGAAAGATGTAGCTGCATGGCAAGGGCTATACCAAGTTGGAGACTCAGCAGCATTCTGCTTTTTGGAGATCAATTCTCATGGCCTTAAAATTCCTGGAACAGTTCTTGTCAGCCAATAACACACCCTGTCTGTGGAGAGGCTCTCCTTAGGCAGGGTTTTCAGGAAGCTGCCCCTCTGGCCTTTATGTGCCTATGACTATAAATACAGAGAAGCACCAGCCGTTCTCAATCTGTACCATGTGGTCACCTCCTGCGAGGGGGAATCCAGGTAAAACCTTAAATTAACCCTCTCAGTTGTCCTGGGGATGTCATGTACATCTTTTATCACTTTGGGTGCACTCTGGTCCTAAAGTCCCTCTGGAAACATGCAGGGTGTTGCAGAATCAAAGATTGCTTCTATCACTCCTGGGAATCTGATCATCCAACAGAGAAATGGGCTTAAGGTCTTTTCTTTCTTTCTTAAAGAGGGGGAGCAGAGGAAGAGGGAGAGAGAGAATCTTTTTTTTTTAAAGATTTTTTTAATTTATTAATTCGAGACACAGAGATACAGAGAGAGAGAGAAAAACATGAGCAGGGGAGAAGCAGAGGGAGGGGGAGAAGCAGGCTCCCCACTGAGCAGGGAGCCCGATGTGGGGCTCGATCCCAGGACCCTCGTATCATGACCTGAGCCGAAGGCAGATGCATAACCATCTGAGCCACCCAGGTGCCCCAGAGAGAGAGAGAGAGAGAGAAAATCTTAAGCAGGCTCCACACCCAGCGTGCAGCCTGATGTGGGCTCAATCTCAGGACTCTGAAATTACAACCTGAACTGAAATCAAGAGCTGGACGCTTCAGGTCTCTTAAGTTCTGTCCTGACACGCAAGTAAGGTATTTAAACTCTCAGCATCTAATTGCATATATTAAATATGTGCAGGTTTTGTATATTATATCTCATAAAGCTATAAAAATAAACTCTATTAGCATTAGGTTTCTCACAGATAAAGTGAACTAGTAATAATATGTAACTCACTGCTAGTGATAATAAGGTAATAGATGTGTACTTGCTTTGAAAAATGTAGAGTACTAATCAGATTGGGATGTAAGGAGATTTCATACGGCTTTTGGGTTTGGATGTGACACAATGATTGCATTACCCATTTGCAAACCCTATTATGTAAACGAATGTATTAGGTAATTGTATTAAGAGATTTGGCTATTTCAGCTTCTTAGAAGTAGGGAGCAATTCCTTTCCATTCATGAAAAGACACTGAGTGTCAGGGATGTAAGAACAAATTCAAAGTGAGTAAGGGGAGAAATTTGATTTGGTCCAGTTTTTGGCAAAGGCTTTGGTCTGGTAAAGTGATTTACTTTATGCTTTAAGTAATTGGAAACTATTGAAGGACTATAAGAGAGGAGTTTTATATTCCCTAGCTTTTTTCCCTAAGACTCAATACTCTTCTCATTCGCCTTG
Organism: Eumetopias jubatus; assembly: GCF_037043125.1. Lineage (NCBI taxonomy): Eukaryota > Metazoa > Chordata > Mammalia > Carnivora > Otariidae > Eumetopias > Eumetopias jubatus. The sequence continues at coordinate 28,771,307 of NW_028274816.1, forward strand.
CTTCTGGGCTACATTTATTCTTTCTACATCTTTCAGTAGAAATGCTTTAGAAATAAATTAACTATGTTTAAATTATATTTAGTATTGACAAATGTTTCATATAGCTATTTCTTGAAATTTGTATATTTACCCATCTATAATACATCTCCAAAAGTCATCATTTTGTAAAGTCGTGTTGAAATGTATTTTTATTTTGAAAGAAGACATACAAATGGTCACAGGTTTATGAAAAGGGGTTCAATGTCACTAAACAGGGAAGTGCAAATCAAAACCACGATGAACTATCACCTCACGCCTGTCAGGGTAGCTATTATTTAAAAAAATATGAAAAAACAAAAGGTGAAAGTTGGAAGGATGTAGGGAAAAGGGAACGCTTGTGCATGGTTGGTGGGAATATCAACTGGTGCAGCCACTGTGGAAAACAGGATGTAGTTCCTCAAAACATTAAAATAGAACTGCCATATGATCCAGCATTCCACTCTGGGTACATATCCAAAGAAATTAAATCACTACCTTGAATAGATATCTGCACTCCCATGTTCCCTGCAACAGTATTCACAATTGCTAAGACATGGAGGCAACCTAAATGTCCATCAATAGATGAATGAAAATGTGGCATACACATAAAATGAAATATTATTTAGTTTTAAAAAAGAAGGAAATCCTGTCATTTGCGACAACATGGATGAACCTGGAGGATGTTATGTGAAGTGAAATCAGCCAGGCACGGAAGGATAAATACTGCATGATACCACTTACGTGAAGAATGTACATCATAGTGGCAGCAAGTGGAAACATGGTTGCCAGGGACTGGGGGGAGGAGACACAGGGAAGTATTAGTCTAAGAGAACAAGGTTTCAGTTATATAAGATGAATAAGTCCTAGAGATCTACTGTGCGTATTGGGAACAATACTGTGTTGTATACTTAAAAATTTGCTAAGAGGATAGATCTTATATTAAGTGTTCTTCTCACACACACAAAATGGTAAAGAGGGTGCAAGGAAACTTTTGGAAGTGATGGACGTGTTTATGGCACAGATTGTGGTGATGATTTCATGGGTGTATACTTATTTCCAAACCCATCAAGTTGTATGCATTAAATATGTATAGCTTTTGGTATGTCAACCATACCTCAAAGTGGTTTTAAAAAAAAGAAATGCAAACAATGAATCATGGGCACTACATCAAAAACTAATGATGTAATGTATGGTGATTAACATAACATAATAAAATAAAATTAAAAAAATGCATTTATTTTGCAAGTCGCTTTGTAGCATCACCATAATGACCACCCATAGAAGCATTTCAAGGGCTCCATCTTGAAATAAGTTAAGCTGTGATCTTTATTTATTTATTTGTTTTAAAAAGATTTTATTTATTTATTTGAGAAAGTTAGCATGAGTAGGGGGAGGGGCAGAGGGAAAGGGAGAAGCAGACTCCCCACTGAGCAGGGAGCTCAACTTGGGGCTCAATCCCAGGACCCTGGGATCATGACCTGACCCGAAGGGAGGTGCTTAACTGACTGAGCCACCCAGGTGCCCCTAAACTCTGATATTTATACTGGAATAGATTCAGGGACTGAAACAGTAATATTACATGTTGATTCACATATATGAATACATGCTTATATAGAGAAGCCATTGTTCGATGTGGTCAGTTCTTAGATTAGTCCCTCTGGTTCAGGAGGTTACAATCTATTAGAGACTGGTGGGAGATCTGATCAGGAGAGTCACAAGTGGGGCCAGGGTTCGTTAAATTTTGTGGCAAATGCATCCCAGAATATCTTCATTCTTTTGCAAGTATGTATCAAAGCAAGAATAGTGAGGGCACAGTTTAGCAGGCAGGGAAAACTTTATTCAAGGCTGTTGCAGTAGGCGAGAGGTGCCAGAACTAAAGTCTGAACTCAACTCTGCTGAGACAAAGGCTGGGAGAGTTTTGAATCGCTGGGATACGGAGGGATCCATTTGTGTTTGTTGATTGGCCTTGCCCAAAGGAAAAGTAAACTTATTTTCATGACAGAAGGTCGTTTCACTTGGAGCAAAGCGCCCATGGAAGTTGGGCTCCTTCCTTCTCCTGGAAACTGGGAGATACCCCTTGAAGTTAACATTTCAAAAAGATGGCTCTCAGCTCCTAGATGTAGATATTCCTGCAAAATGGGCAAAAGGTCTTTAAAAAGATTTACATATCGAAGGGGCAGAGAAAGAAATTACAGGTTTTTTAAAAGAAAACCCTCAGAGGAAAGGGAGGTCAATGCCCAGAGTCAGGAAGAAGCCAGTGTAAAGTTTAATCAAACTGAAGAGGACCTTTTGGGACATCCGCATGCTTGGAAGTTTTCAACCATATTGTGGTCCCATTTAATTTTAATTCAATAATAAGATAACAAAATAGCACTTCATAGAACTTTTGCAAAGCATTTTCCTACATGCCATTTCTTTTTATCTTCACCCTATGAATAGTGTATAATTGTTATACCCAATCTATACATGAGAAACTTGATTCTCAGCAATGTTGAATGAATTAACAGAATCATGTAGCTGGTGGATGGTAGAGGAGGTATTTTACGGCATCTGACTCCTGTGCCTTTCCAACCTGTACTTCTTATTTAAGGGAAATCTGTGATAAATTCTTCAGACAAACAAAGGAAAACAATTGTTCTAACGTTATGTTTTTTGATTCGAGATTCCTGTGTTTTGTTTCTTTAAATTGTAATAACATAGTAGATTAGTAGATAAGCAAAATAGATAACTACTATCAACTTTGGATGATAATAAGTAAAGGGTCAGGTCAATTCCCTATTAAAAATGAATTTATGAATCTGTAAGAATATTATATAGAAAAAGTTAACTCATGAAAACCAAATTTTTGCTACAAATATCTAATCACTCAATTATTTCTCCTTATGCTCATTAAACATTTCCTGGAGTTTTTGAGGTTTCTTGCTCAAAAATCTCCAATGGGATATGCCCTAAAATTTTAGCACAAAGAAAGGAAGATGGGGACTTTTATTCAGGTGTGAGTTTAAATGTCATGAACTATTTAACAGCTTCCAAATGGAGTTTCTGTAATGCAGCCAGGATCAAATATAAAGATTTTCTTTGCCACGGTTTCAACTTAATTTGAAAATGATTTGGGTGACGGAGAGCAGGGTTTGTCTAAAGGCTACTTTCTAAACTCTCTTGACACATTTCCACCAGTTTTCTCGGTGCCTTCTCGTTTACCAGCAGCGTCAGACCACACCCTGCGCCCAGCGCTGTCGTGGTCTGAACAGCCCTCCTCCCATTTTTATGCATTGAACATGTTCTCACTTGAGATTTTCTACCAGTCCTTTATGCCTCCTCCTCATCATTCTTCTCTTTTGAAATTTATTGCAGATTTGATTTCCTGCCATGGTAATGGGTTATCTTTTATAACGGTGAAGATGAGTGCTTGCATTTGGAGAAAGTCTACAGCATTCCTGTCGGTCTCGAGGTAATAGCTTAGAAGTGCTATTCATCGAGTTTCCTAACTATGTCAATAGTTCAGGACACCTTGTCATCTATTCTACAGGGTCTGACGGTGTTTTCAATTCCTACAATACAGGTTTGGAATGTTATTGAGGCAAACAGCTCAGCAGGTTTTACAATTGGGTATAGAAGAGGATGGCGTCTATAATTACAAAGGTTGGTTGAAAAGGGAGGTTGGGGCAGGTCCAGTGTGTACAGTGTTATATTCTGGTATTAGTATGATGATAAAAATTTGGAGCTGAAAGGCATCATCTAGTGACTATTACAGTGGATCTCAACGTGGATGGGGGGGGAGTTTTCTCTCTCTGCCCTGGGACATTTGGCAATGTCCTGAGACATTGTTTGGTTGTCACGCTAGAGGAGGCATACTGCTGGGAGACATTCCCTCATGCACAAGAAAGCCCCCACAACAGAGAATTGTCTAGTGCTGAGGTTGAGAGAGCCTGCATATCTGCTATATTCTAATGCTGCTATTTTATTACACTTATAATAATAAGTAGTACTTATAGTACTTTCAGATACTTTCCAGTATCTGATACTTTCCAGTATCTGATATTTTCCTTGTTTACTTATTTTTCCTTGTGTGTTTCTCATCTTGACAGTATTGGCTACCTCCATTTCTTCATCACACTGATCAATGCTCAGTAAGATTTTCTTTAAAAGGGAAATTATTTCCATTTCATTAGGGTTCCCCCTCTTGAGGTTTTACCCTGTTCCTTTGTTTATAGAATATTCCTCCTGTTCTTTGCTTGACTCTCTGTGTCGTTCTGGACCCTCTATGCATTAGATAAAACAGCCACCTCTCCTGTGGGAGATGAACCTTATCGTTCAAATCTGCCCTAGCTCTTGGTTGTCTTTCAAACCTTTGTGATTGTCCAAGCCGCCTATTTTTAGTGGCTGCTAGTAGTTGAGGGCGTGGGAAGACCTGTCAGTGTCCCCAAAGGGGTGTCGTGGGGGAGAATCTAAGTGGGTGCCGAGATTCAGCCTGATGGAAAACCAGACCCTCAGACAGTAGTTTTAAAGTGTGCAAATATATACTCCTGTGGGACTGCAAGTGTAAGCCCTATTGGCCACCAACGCCAGGTGAGAGTGGTGTCCCCTGGTGGCAGCCACAAAAACGGGGGGCCTCGGGCGTAAAACCGGGGCCTCAGCCATAAGACTGGGCACCAGAGGTAAAACAGGGCACCCGATGTAAAGAGCGGGCACAGGACACAAAACCCAGCACCTCACGTAAACCAGGCACCTGGTGTAAAGGCAGGCACCTGACGTAAACCGCGCACCTGGCGTAAAAACCAGGCACCAGGCGCACGTAAAATCTCCCCTCAGAGAGCCACTGGCGCCGTGGACGGAAAGCGCAAAGATGGCGCCCACCAGAGTACCCCAGGGGGGACCTCAGCAGGCTTCCAAACCCGAGTCAAACCAGATGCCTGCCCCTCGAGTCCTCGCTCGGAGACGAGCCCGGGAGCCTCAGCCACACGGAGCCCCGGCTGCCCCATCGCCGATTCCTCACTGGACCCCGGGCCGGTGAGTCGGAGCGCGGCCTGCGAGAACTGCTTCTCACGTCTGCGCGGTCTGTGAGTCTATCTCCTGAACGCGGGCCCGGTTCGTTTGCAAAGCTAGAGGTTTTGCGGGCTTGTCTCTCAGGGGCAGGTCTTCAGAGTTGGGGGTGCCTGATGTGGGGTTCGAAGTCTTCACTCTTCCGGGAGGAGCTTGGGTTTTGAGTTCACAAGGGCTTATGAGGGCGGAGGGTTCACAGAGAGATTGGGTCCCAGCCTCTCCTCCGCGTTGCGCGTCTGTGTGGTCCTTTGCTGAGGCACAGGAGTTCTTCAGCCAGTTCTGGTTTTGTTTTTTTTTTTTTTTTTTTTTACCCCCAGAGGACGTTGTTCCACAGGTGGCTGTAGATCTGGTATGTTCGTGGGAGGAGCTGAGTTTAGGATCCTTTTATGTCACCATCTTGAACGGGAACCTCCTCAATAAGATTTTCTCGAATGTTCTATGTTCCCCTGCTGTTGTTTCTTTTAACGAGAGAGGAAACTGTTAGAGACCAACGTGGTTGTAGTTAGTATCAAGATATTGGTGTCTTGATTTACAAGTCAGTGTCCCATCCTGCTGGCGTTTGACATCCCTTTGAGCAAGGCGATTTCGTCCTCTGGTTTGTTTTTAAACTGATGAGAACAGATACTACAAGTCGAGAGAAACAGGCGGCTTCTCGTCTGTATTCCCAGTGTTTCAAGAGACTCCCATATTTCCTGGCAGTATTTTCCTGATCGCATTAAATTAGATGCCTGATACAAAAGAACTATACCCAGTTCTCCAACTCATGTCCTATTAGTGGTGATAGAAGAAAAAACCAAAAACAACAAACTTAAGGAAAATGAAGACTTCATAACAATTATGGAGTATGTAAATATTTATTCTCATAGACTAGATAAATTGCTCTAAGAAATTTATAGAAATGGTTTGTAAATACCACAATTTTTTTGCACCTTAATTAGGCATCATAATTTATGTATTATGCCAGTAAACCTCAGCTTGACTTTGACTTTTGGTGATCCCTATTTGATTGAATTTCTGGAATCTTGCTAAGGTCTATCTTGATTACAATGCCCAGAAAACATTTCTTTTTCTCCATATGATGTGGGTGATCAGGAGTTAGTCTTTAATGGGTTATCTCTCTCTTTTTTTTTAAAAGATTTTATTTATTTATTTGAGAGAGAGAGAGCATGAGAGGGGGGAGGGTCAGAGGGAGAAGTAGACTTCCTGCGGAGCAGGGAGCGGGAGTCCAGGATCATGACCTGAGCCGAAGGCAGTCGCCTAACCAACTGAGCCACCCAGGCGCCCTGGGTTATCTCTTTTGAAGTGAGCTAGTAAGGTATGGCTTAATTCACCTTTACTGTGGAATCAGCCAGTAAGATCCAACTTAACAACTTTCTAAAAACAGAGCAGGGATCCAACCTCCATTTTGGATGAAATCTTTCTGTTTTAATTTATACATGTATTTTATATTACATTTCTTAGCGTTTTGTGACTTACAAAGCATTTTCATTTTTAATCTTTATAGCACCTTTTTTAGGTATGTAGGGAAATATATTCCTAATTCAGTATACTTTCTACTACATCATACAAATTTATCTCTGAATAGCCCCAACCAGACTGTAAGCTTTTGTAAGGCTGGAAGCACGTTTGATACTTCTTTGTATCACATCAGTGCCCTCAATAGGAAAAAGTAAATGTGTTTTTGTTGATTTATCCATTGTAAAAACTTAATACAGGGGAACTCAAAATACCTAGACGACATGCCAAATTTGGCAAACTCTTTTAGATTAAGCAAATTCTAGATTTTTAGGACGCCAATCAATTCCCAATGTGTGTTTGAGATGTGAAATCCAGAGAGTTAGTATGAAATGTAAGTTTCTCCATGCCTGTTTAAAATTCAGCTTTATTTCATTTCCTGAAACCTGGTCTGTTCCTTATAATGTTGAAGATAAAATTACAGAAAAATCACTGTGTTATTTACAAATATAAAGAAATGCAAGAACTGGCTGCCATCTAGACTCTCTAGGAATTGCTTTATTATTTTAAAAATTCTATAAGAACATATAAATGTATGAAGAGACAGTCTATCTGGAAATATCAAAGGACCAATGCTTTCAGTTTTTTTCATTGACCTCTAGCATTTTTGCATAGATAAAATTTTTAGCTACTTAAAATATTTCACCACATTTGAGAGTCAGCACAGTGTTGAGTGCCATGGGAATAAAATGATGAGGTTCTGAGTCCTGATTGTGATATTAAGCATTTGTCCAACTCTCTGCAATTCATGATAATTGTACATATTTCACATGATACTTATAAAAATTAAATGAGATTATATGATTGTACTTTGTAAATTGAAAGGTGTTACAAAATATTAACTGTGATTTTTTGGAAGTTTGGTGAATGGTCAATAATGTTTTGCATAATAAGTTACTCCAAGACTTAGTGGTGTGAAAAAAATGATCATTTTATTTGCTCATACTTTCATGGCTCAGGAATTTGGAAATGGTTTGACTAGGCAGCTCTTTATTGGGTCTGTTGTGCAATTGTGATCACATGTTGGCTATCACTATGGTTATCTAAAGGCTTGAACGACAGGATGTTCAGGTTGGCTCACTTGCATGACTGGGAGCTGAAGTAAGGTGGTAAGCTAGAACAATAGCCGGGGCTGTGAATAAAAGCTTCTTTACTCCTCTTCTTCAGCATGGTGGTTTCAGGGTAGCCTTTTTAAAAATGAATTCCCTAGAATGAGTGTCCCAAGAAAGCCAGATAGAAGCCGCCTAGCTTTGGAGGTCATGCAGCATCACCATTGGTTACAAGCAATTCACTAATGTTTAAGAAGGGAGGATAATCTCCCATCTTTCAATGGGAGGAGTATCACTGATATCACAGACATGTTTTAAAACCACCTCTTGTCATTAGAAAATTCAGAGTAGAGAGAGAGAAATTAAATGGACATGTTTTGGAAGGTGAGATAGACCATCTATTTACAAAATTAAAAAAATATTTTCCTGTTCCTAATTATATTCTATATCAACATTATTTAAATTTTTTTTTTTTTTTTTTTACTCATTTGACAGAGAGACACAGCGAGAGAGGGAACACAAGCAGGGGGAGGGGGAGAGGGAGAAGCAGGTTCCCCACCGAGCAGGGAGCCCTATGCGGGGCTCGATCCCAGGACCCTGTGATCATGACCTGAGCCGAAGGCAGATGCTTAACGACTGAGCCAACCAGGTGCCCTATGTCAACATTATTTTGATGATTTGGTGGAAGTGGTGGTGGGGTTTCTCAACTTTTATAGAGATCCATCTTGTTCTCTGAGAAAATTCTCTGTGTTCTATTATTTGCGGGGGTGACCTATCCCTGGATGTCTTCTTTGTTGCTTACCAGGATGCACAGTTGCTTTTTGTAGAGTTTCATTTGATTCATTTATTTGAGCTTTGTTGGCTTTGCCATTTTCAGGAATTCTGTAATCAATAGGCAAATATTCCTAACCTTTCGGCAGTTTAATAACCTATGACTTGATACTATTATTAGCATGTATCTCTTTCAGAGGCCAATTATCGCAGCAGGTGATTAGGTTTTATCGCAGGCATCCCAGGTGGGGATTTTCCCAGCTTGCTTTGTAGCAATCCCCCAGGTACCTCACAATCACATCTTCTCTGTCTGGCACTCCTATAAACTGACTGCCAGGTGCAGTTTATTCTTCCAAAGAAGGATTAGCTTATTTGCCTCCATATGTGCTTTGTCATGTAGAAGGATTGGCAGGGAAAGTTGCTGGTGGTACAATTCCCGCACCCAGGTGAAGCCAAACCTCTCACTGTGAAGTCCAGTGGGCATATTTTGAGGAGGTTGCCTGCCAAAGAGAAGGCTCTGTTGTTGCATTGTTCCCAGCAAAAAGCATATCTGTTCTGTAAGAGCCTCAGAATTTCCAGAATTGGGCTAAGAAAGTTGAAGGAAGTGTGTGTTTCATAGAATAGAAGATAGCTAGCATATCTTCTGGGGACATTGGGGGAATAATGTTTTTGTGATTGTTGTTATTGTATTAAATTCATCCCCTTTAATCAACCCTTTTGTTAGAGCTTTTCTGATGCTTGAGAGCCCCTTTCACTGGACCCATGGGGCAATAGGTTCTCATGGCATCTTAGAAACCACACATCTACCACCATGAGTTGGCTGGGAAAATTTCCGCAATATCTGGCCCAGAAGGGAGAGATTTCAGAAAGCAGATGCTGTCACAAAACAGTGCATGGTGTTGGTTACCTTATATTGATTACCAAAAATGTTGATATTGACCACTCTCTGACATTACTTACTATGGTGAAAAGTCACTTACTGTGGCAGAAAGGGTTAAGGCATAAGACAGTATCTGATTTGATTTCAAATTCTTCTAATTCCTGAAGGTGGGACCTACGGAAAGTCATGCAATATCTCTAAACCTTGGTGTTCTCAACTATAAATTGGAGATGTTATTAATGATTTGTGGGGTCACTGTCAGCATTCAGTGAAGTGCAGTGCTCAGTGGTCAAATGAATGCTGGTGAATCAACTGACCATATGATAAATGATCTCAGATTGTGGCAGAAGGTGAAGTGTGGTTGGAAATGACTCATTAGAAATATTACCATCTGGCTCAGTAGAAATATTAATTTTAAATTAACCTGGTGGTTTGGACTAAATAAAATTAACTTTTACTTTTTAAACATCAAAGTAATCGACCTGAGAATAATTTGTATACCTTACTGGATTAGTCAGGAGTTGGTCAGGAGAAAGGAAATTACTTTAAGTATTTCAAACTGGAAGGGAATTAATACAGGGGATTAGAGGCTTTCAAAGTGAATGAAAGGGTTAAGGGAGAAAACATCTGTAATGAGTTCAGGAATTTCAAGGTATCTCTGCCAGTGAGTCCATTTGCCCACATCCCTGAAGTTGGTGATCTGTAGGAGGACATTTTGAAAGGCTTGGCAAATTGTCACATCTGCCATTTGCTGAAACCCTCACTTTGCCCCACCATTGCTTCATGGGAATTGTTGGTTATTTGATTTTCACCTTCCAAATCTCTGTGGAGTGCCCCTCACTTTGATTTAAAGGACAATGACACTGAAATATTTTTTGGAAAAATTGTGTATGTGGATTAGTATCTGTTTTGAAAATAACTTTGTAAAAAACTTGAACATACTGTATTGTGGATTTTTTAAAAAGACAACGTTTGCTTCATGAGATTCAGCCTTTAGAAGAATTTAACAGGGAAATAGTAAACTGGTTTTAAAAAAATATAGGTGGATACAAATTCAAGTTGGATTACATACTCTCCAAATTACTGCTTTGTAGTGGACAGTGAGCTGCTTTTCTAAAGCTTTGCTCTGGGTGGGATTGCTAAGGACACAGAATGTGCTCACAAGGCCAAGCTCCTGGTCTCTTCTGAAGGGTGGGATTCTCTGGATCTATAGCTCCTGGGCTCCACCTTTATAGAAAAATTGTTAGGCAATCAGCTTTGAGCCAATAACTCAAATCCAGCAGCCATGTGAACTGCTTTGCAATCTATGTTGATAGTTTGATTAATTGACAATATGGTACATTTAATCTATAACAGAGTGAGAACAATCCATAAAAAATTCTACCATTCAGGTCTTTTTTTCCACTCAGGGAGTGCTCTCTGTAAATAGGGAACCAGGGAGGCAAGTCATGGAATGGATAGGTACTCTCTTTTCAACTTTGATGAAAAGGATTTTCTAATGTAACTTGTGCTGAGCTTTGGGGATTGGAAAGATGAATGCTTTAAGGATTGGTGCCCTTTGTAGAAAATTCTTTATCCATGTTTAGACAAAGCTCCCTCCTGTTTAAGCAGCCCAGCATGTTTATTGGCGCATTCCAACTGTGTTGTTCCTTGTGCTTCCTTCCTTAAATATAATGACCAGATAATAGACTCCTGATCCTTTGAGGACACTGTCCTTGTCTCCATTTACGGATTTCCTTTCTGTAACTGCATATCCATAATGTATCAGTTATATCCTTGGATTGCCCTTGAAGTGCCATAAAACTAAGGGAAGCAGGCCTTTGTCATAGAGAAACTGTAGTCCCATATTATTGGGCTAGAAGTAGTGATTGCAAATGAAATTTGAACTAGAAGGATGTGGAACCGTTTGGGGTATTTGTCTTCAAGACATTTGAGCTATCTTTACAGCTCTATTAATCAGTCCTCCTTTCTATCCCAGCCCTGACTGCTGACCCTGAGCTGGCAGTAGAAGTTAAGTCCTTCTCTGAGAGTGATTTAGTGTTAATTAATTCTGTATGGATAAAGACCCAGAATCATGGATAAAGACAAAAAATGAAAATCTGATGGCTCTTACAAAGCAGAAGTTAAAATTATTAAAGTCATTAGCGGTAGATAACGTTTTATGTGTATCCTATATTGAGTAGAGGCAGCTGGTGCCCTAGAAAGGGGAGATTTTTTTCATATGTATGTATATGTTTGTGTGTGTGTGTGCATATGTATATAGCTTATATATATATTGTCCATAGATTTTCACATTGTTAAAGAAAATAAGTTTGAAACAATACTATTGCTCTTACATATTTTGCTTTCCTTTGAGAGCTTATTGGGCAGTTACCATATTTTATTTTATTTTTTAAAAGATTTTATTTATTTATTTGACCGAGAGAGAGATAGCGAGAGCAGGAACATAAGCAGGGGGAGTGGGAGAGGGAGAAGCAGGCTTCCTGCCGAGCAGGGAGCCCGATGTGGGACTCGATCCCAGGACCCTGGGATCATGATCTGAGCCGAAGGCAGACGCTTAACGACTGAGCCACCCAGGCACCTGCAGTTACCATATTTTAAAATGTGATTTGTATTTGTAATATGACAGATTCAAGTTTTGGGCTCATGAGAACTCCCTAAGATCACATTTAGCAAGGGGTGTCCACTTGCCTTCAGCGTCCATGAAAGAAATGAACCAAAATAGCAGGTAATGGGGCAGTTGTGAGACACGTAATGTGTTTGACTGCTCCTGGTCAGAGTGGTGTTGAGGAAGAATTAGAAAGAAAAGGAACAAGTAGCCTTTGCTCTGCCCCTACTCTTCTCTCATCCCTTTCCACCTTTCCTGCCCTTGTGCACATGCTTGTTTTTCCTGCTAGATTATAATAACCTTTAAAGAAGCCTTAGTTCATTTTTTCCCCTCAAAGCACCTAGTGGTGCTCCTTGAATACATTTCAGTAACTCAGGAGTTAATTGTTATTATTTGTAATACTTAAGCTAAATGATGAGTATGCTTTGTAAACCACCATTGTTAGTGAAGAAATTTCAGTTAATTCATTGAGTTGAATGTGGCCTGCAAAAAAATATGTCCAAATCCTAATTCCTAGAATCTGTGGATGTGATCTTACTGGGAAAGAGAGTCTTTGTAGATGTAATTAAGGTAAGGATATTGAGATAAAGAGATCAGCCTGGATTATCCAGGTGGGCCCTAAATGTAGTAAGTTTCTTTCTTATAAGAGACAGGTGAGGGAGATTCGAAGAGAGAAGAGGGGGAGGCAGCATGACCATGGAGATAGGGATGTGGTCACAAGCCAAAGAACAACATTGTTGGCAGCCACCAGAAACTGGGAGAGAGACATGGAATGGTTTATCAGCCTAGAGCCCCTGAGGCAGTGTAGTCCTGCTGGCATTTTGAGTTTGGACTGTTGGGCTCTAGGACTGTAAGAGAGCAAGTTTCTGTTCATTTGCCAAGTTTGTAGTGATTTGTTGCCACTGCCCTAGGAAATTAACACACCTTAATTCTGGACAAGTCCCCTAGAGACCACCCTCCCTGTATCTGGAGCACCTGGGAGGCTAAGTGGGGCCATAGGTTTCCTGATGTTCCTTTCTTAAATGCTTTACAACCCCCATGCTGGAGGGTTTCTCCTCGGCATAGATTCTGGGGACCGTGGATACCTATTCTCACTGAAATCAAAGCTATAGCTGCTTCACTGTCCAGAGAACAGCTGAGCCCAGGAGTTGAGGGTCAGGCAGGGTAGGTGCTGCTGTTACAGCCTCCTGCTTTTTTGAACAATCTGCCAGAACCCTACATTTATTGTTGTTCAGAATTGAATCCTGTAGGGAGACAAGGTACTCTAACAGAGACTGTTTCAAGATAACAGCCAAACACCGTGATGACAGTGCAATAGAGAAGGAAATCATAGGGAAGGGAGTATTTGTATGTAGACAGATACTTTCTGGAGGAAGTAAGTCCAGAGCTGGACTGTGATGAAAAAAAAATAGAGGTTTTGAATAAGTGGCGTGCGGAAAGGAATATATTTTAGGTGGCAGTGCAGAAGAAAGAATAAGCAGAAGGGATGAAAAGTAGTGATTGCTTGAAGATCAGGAGAACCATGTTGAATGCTAACTGAACTAGAGTGTTCAGTTGCCATCAGAGGAATTTGGGTTTATTAATCTAGGGATGCACTGAAGTTTGGTGAGCAAAGTAGTGAGGCTGCATGCCTTTAAGGAGTTATCACTCATAAGATGGTGACTACCACATCCAGTTCTCCTTCAGCAAATCTTCCCTGACTTCTCCAGGCAAGAAGTGCTCTCTTTCCCTGTGCATCCCATGCATAACTCCATCACTGCTGTGGAGTAGCCCTCTCTGTGGTTTGGATGCCTCCTAACTTCAAAAGGCCCCCAAGAGAAGTGTATGTCAAACACCTAGCATTGGGCATGGCTTCTGGCAGGTGCTCCAGTACCACTTCCATTGAACTCAGCTGATTTTCAGGAGTGATGCCCCTAGGAGATTAAAGACCCATGCTTCAGCTATAAAGCTGGAGTACACCAGAAGCTGTACAGAAGAGTTTTAAGGCATTATTCATGCTTGGTCAAAGCATGACCAAGATGCCTAACTCAGGAAAAACACTCTTTCACATTTTCAGTCTCTGCACATGGCCCCCCTAAGTGGAAAGCATGTCTTCATTGAGTCAATGTCAGGTTCAGAGGAAATGTGTGGCTAAAGGACAGGGAATTGCCAGTGTTTATTGAGGACCTGATTATGTACTGAAAACTGTATTTGAGATCATATGCTAGGGAAGAGTTTTTTTGCCTTGGATATCGCTGAGCTTGTATTCTGTCCACTTTCTTCTAAGTGTGTAACGTGCTAGGGCGAAGGAAAGAAGGAGCCTGGGACCAAAGGTTTGCAGGAGGGGTTGGTGGGAAACATGCCAGTTACCCTGCTCTTTGGGAGACATGAATGGGAGACACATTATAAAGGAATGTGTAGGGATGGGGTTGGAGAGGAGAGAAGAGCATAACCTAACAGCCTGTGTGCTGTCTTTGTTGTGTGAGCTGCTGGATGTAGATGACTGTAGAAGGCATTTGTTGTGATGGATGCATAAAACATAGTTCCTGCCTCTAAGGTAGTGGATGAGAGACAGGAGATGCATCTGTGCTCTAAGTTGTATTTCCTGGGTTTTATGTATCTGAGCAGTTTGCAGATACCAGCCACGTAGCTTAGAGTGCTAGCTTTATAGTTTCCCCTCTTACCATGGCTGCCTTTTCGTACTTAGTAACATGGATGCATTGCATAAAACAGGTTCCCAAATATCTGGGACATATTCAGTCCTTTAGAAAAAATGGAGAATAGTGGGAAGCTGATAAAATTTGATGCCAGCACATTTCACCTATGCTATTCTCCATGCTGGGTGTTGATATCTGAGCCTCTTTCCCTTCTTAGTTGGCAACTTTAGGACATACCAATATTGATTTTGGACCTGGGTTTAACCCATTTCCATACAGAGTGATTTGTTGGAACAAATGATGATTTGTGTCTTCTGAAAAATTCTGTCCTCATAATGCCCTCTCCCCTCTTCTCACAGGAGGGCTTGATTTTCAGTGTGATGAAATGACCGTATAGTTTTCTAACTATCGCCTTTGTCTTATCCTGGAACTGGACTTAGAAGACCTTTGGTTTAGTGTGTTTACTTGCCTTTTTGAAAGGATAAGCAGGGGCGCCTGGGTGGCTCCATCGGGTAAGTGTCCGACTCTTGATTTCAGCTCAGGTCACGATCTCGGGGTCATGAGATGGAGCCCTGCACTGGACTCCCTGCTGGGCATGGAGTCTGCTTAAGATTCTCTTTCTCTCTCTCTCCCTCTGCCCCTCCTCCCACTCATGCTCTTTCTCTCTCTCTTTCCAAAAAAAGGATAAGCAGATTTTATTTATATACCTCACTGAATCACACATGCAACATGGTTCAACAAAATAAAATATTCACACAATATAGTTAGGAAGGAATATTTTGGATCTCATAAAATGCTTTTATTCAATGGGAAAGCCAATTAAGAGTGTATACAGTGGAGTCCAGGAAGTGATGGCATAAGATATATTTGTTAAACTCTCCTTGAGTATAGGCGTGGGTGCTTCAACATTTACATCTATGTTTGCTGTTTACATGAAGTGTATAGTACAATTATCTATTAAAATGTATTTTCGCCTTGTGTTGGGAAATCAAATATTTTACCCCCTAACATCATCAGTAAACTCTCTTATCAGCTTTTTTTTTTTAAAGGAAGAAATAGAAGTAAATCCTGACATATCCACTAGAATATCCCAAATGGAAAATACTAACAATATTTAGAATGATTGGCGATACAGAGCGACTGGGGTCTTTTTTTTTTTTTTAAGTTTATTTATTTTTTTTAGTAATTTCCACACCCAATGTGGGGCTCAAACTCTTGACCCCAGGATTAAGAGTTGCATGCTCTTCCGACTGAGCTGGCCAGGTGCCCCACAACTGGGATTCGTATACATTGTGGGTAAGAGCATAAATTGGTACAATCGCTTTGGAAGACTGTTTAGCACTATCTACCAAGCTGGATATATACACACTCTTTAACCTAGTAATCTCATTGTTAGGTATAGAAACAACTGAAAGGCCTATCGTATTCACCAGAAGACACCTACTAGAATGCTTGTAGCAGCACCATTTGTAATATCCCCAAGCAAGAAACCACCCAAATGTTTACCAAGAGTTGAATAAGTAAACAAACAAACAAATATTTGTAAAATATCCTGCAGTAATAAGAATGAAGTATTGTTATAGGTGACAACAGGAATAAATCTAACAAATATAATAGTGAAAGAAGCCAGGTGAAAATATACCTTAAATAAAATTTAAAAATGGTGGCTGCCTGAGTGGCTTTGGTTAAGCATCTGCCTTTTGGCTCAGTTCATGACCCCAGGGTCCTGGGATGGAGCCCCACATCCAGCTCTCCACTCAGTGGAGAGCCTTCTTCTCCCTGTCCCTCTGCCTGCCGCTCCCCCTGCTTGTGCTCTCTCTTTCTTTCTGTCAAATAAATAAAATCTTAAAAAAAATTAAAAAATGGGCAAACTAATCCATGATTTAAGAATTGGGTATGGCAACTCAGAGGGTTACATAGTGCCTAGGAGAAGGGGGCTTCTGAGGTGTGCCAGTAGTGTTCTAGATCTTGATCTGCATGATGGCTCCGTGGAGTGTTCACTTGGGAAAATTTATCAACCACTCACCTTTGTTTTTTTAAATTTTTGCATTTTTTCTTGTTTCATATTTATCTTTTGTCAGTCTACCAATATACCTTTTATTTATTGACATTTGTATCTATATTATACTTCATAGAACATTTTGCTTATAAAAATGAAAACAAACCTAATGCTATGCCTGTCTGTTATTGGTCTCAAGAATTGGACAAAATAGTTTATATTTCCTTATACTTAAGTTACTTCTAGTAATTGGATGAAAAAATATTTGAAAGAAATTAGAGGGCAAAAAACATAATTCGATTAAATTACCTTTTAATCAGAGCTTAAGTATATTAAGGATTAAGGGTAGTCTCAGATTAGGAAAGAGATGTTTTCATGCTAAAATTCCTACAAAGTATTAATGACTGTAAAAAACCCAAAGTGTTTAAGAATAAGTTGAAACAACATGGTTTGACAAGTTTTAGAGAGATGATAACATACTTTCATGAAAGAGAAAAACAACTCAGAGTGATCTTGTTAAGACCGTAGATAGCATGGGGTGCCTGGGTGGCTCAGTCGTTAAGCAGCTGCCTTAGGCTCAGGTCATGATCCCAGGGTCCTGGGATCGAGCCCCACATCAGGCTCCCTGCTCTGTGGGAAGCCTGCTTCTCCCTCTCCCACTCCCCTTGCTTGTGTTCAGCTCTCACTATCTCTCTCTCTGTCAGATAAATAAATAAAATCTTAAAAAAAAAAAGTAGATAGCATACCTAACAGTTTGTAATGGTAATTCGATTTATGTATGTATAATACTTATCAAGGGAATAAATATTTGCTATGCAAAATAAAGCACATCAAATTGAAGTGAATGAAGTATCAACTTTGTTTTAAATTAATCCTAAGAAATTTGAGGAAAAGATAATTAGCAGTTAGACTTGAAGACATGGGAGCAATATGACAAAGCCAAAATAAAGAAGCAATAAAACAAACGACAGTAGAACATTTCCTAAAATAACTACCTGCATATATTGCTTTCTGGGGAGATAAAGAGAACAAAATAAAATTCCAAACACCTTCACTTAGTATATATTCAAGTCTTAAACCTTTAAAATTCGGGTAAAAGGTCATAAACATTTATAAAACATGGCTTAAGAACTTTTATTAAAAACCAAGCAATTGCTGAAAGAATTATGCAAAAATTAAAAAAGAAAACCCTGAGAATTTCCTTTAGATCTCTCAGAAATACACATGTATAAGTGAAGTATGTCCGAAATAATAGAGAAGATATTTCAAGGGCCATAACTATTTGTTAGAATATAAATGTGGTATTACACATAATCTCAGATTTCCTATGTGTAGGACTACCTAAATACCCCAAGATCCCCTGTGTGCCTGTGATAAGGTGTTCACATAAAACAGTCAAGGCTTTTTCTTAGTATCTGTATAAAATAAAATTACCAGGTTTTTCTTGGACATTTTATGCATTTAATCTGCATATTCCTAGTAACTATGGTAGGTGTGAATGAAAAAGTGTTACAGGTGCAGGATAGTTCTGGTTATCGTGTTAAGAATCTGCACCTATAACGTGGTTTAAGAGAACTCTACTTTTACCATATTTTATTTGTTATTTATTTGAAGAAGGAAGAGAAAGAGGAGGAAGAAGTGGAGGAGAAGCAGGAGGAAGTGGAGGAGAATGAGAAAGGGAAGGAGAAGGCAAGGAGAGGAGAGGAAATAAGAAAAAGCAAGAAAACAAACTTGAGGTTTTAGTTTCCAAATCTGGCTGAAAAAATATAGATTCCTGGGCTCCACATCTAGCCTATTGGATTAATACAAATCTCTGGTGGTTCTGATTATCAGCAGAGCTGGGGATAACTGGGGTAGAGAATACTGAGATTGTCAGAGTTTGACCCTCCTGGTGTCTCCTCTGTAAGGGTTTTATCAAGTGTTAATGAGATTGCATACTGGTTGTTCTCACAATTGCTTTCAGTGCCTCACTACAAAAGAATGAAGAATTTGGGAATCTCAGACCCTATGGCCAGGCCATGTGGGAGAATATGTTTGAACAGAGAGGGTTTCCTGGGCTCCTTAAATTATAACAAACTCATTGAGGACAAGAAATGTGTCTTTTCTAACTCTATCTCTGGTGCCTAATGTAGAATGACAATGAATGTACTTAATTTGATGCATTGTGCAGATTTTGTGGGTGCTGCCCAAGACTAAATTCCAGCAGAGACCTTGATTTGTTAGAAGTTAGTCATGACTGATAAGAAGCCCATGATGCATGCATTAGATTTAAAATAAATTCATCTAGGGGAGGAGTCCAAGATGGTGGAGGAGCAGGAGACCTTAGTTTTGTCTGGTCCCAGGAATTCAGCTAGATAGCTGTCAAATCATTCTGGACACCTGTGAACATAAAAGACTTTTTAAAAAATTAACATATAATGTATTATTTATTTCAGGGGTACAGGTCTGTGATTCCTCAGTCTTACACAATTCACAGTGCTCACCATAGCACATACCCTCCCCAATGTCCATCACCCAGACACCCTGTCCCTCCCACCCCAGCAACCCTCAGTTTGTTTCCTGAGATTAAGAGTCTCTTATGGTTTGTCTCCCTCTCTGGTTTCGTCTTGTTTCACTTTTCCCTCCCTTCCCCTATGATCCTCTGTCTTGTTTCTCAAATTCCTCCTATCAGTGAGATCATATGATTCTTGCCTTTCTCTTATTGACTTATTTCACTTAGCATAATACCCTCTAGTTCCATCCATGTCGTTGCAAATGGCAAAATTTCATTTTTTTGATAGCTGCATAACATTCCGTGTGTGTGTGTATATATATATATACATCTTCTTTATCCATTCATCTGTTGATGGACATCTAGGCTCTTTCCATAGTTTGGCTATTGTGGACATTGCTGCTATAAACGTTGGGGTGCATGTGCCCCTTCGGATCACTACATTTGCATCTTTGGGGTAAATACCCAGTAGTGCAATTGCTGGGTCGTAGGATAGGTCTATTTTCAACTTTTTGGGGAACCTCCATGCTGTTTGCCAGAGTGGCTGCACCAGCTTGCATTCCCACCAACAGTGTAGGAGGATTCCCCTTTCCCCGCATCCTGGCCAATATCTGTCATTAACTGACTTGTTAATTTTAGCCATTCTGACTGGTGTGAGGTGGTACCTTGTTGTGGTTTTGATTTGTATTTCCCTGATGCCGAGTGATGTTGAGCACTTTTTCATGTATCTGTTGGCCATTTGGATAAAAGACTCTTAATCATAGGAAACAAACTGAGGGTTTCTGGAGGGGAGGGAGGTGGGGGGATGGGGTAACTGGGTGGTGGACATTGGGGAGGGTATGTGTTGTAATAAGCACTGGTTATTATATAAGACTGATGAATCACTGACCTCTGCCTCCGAAACCAATAATACATTATATATTAATTGAATTAAATTAAAAAAAATAAATCCATCCATACTGTAAGAGCATTGGTTGAAATTTATTTATTTATCTATTTATTTATTTATTTAAAATCAGAGAGAGAGTGTGTGTGCGCACACAAGCAGGGGGAGTGACAAGCAGAGGGAGAAGCAGGCTCCCCCATGAGCGAGGAGCCCAATGTGGGACTTGATCCCAGGACCTTAGGATCATGACCTGAGCCAAACACAGCCTCTTAACCAGCTGAGCCACCCAGGTGTCCCGAGCATTGGTTGAATTTGAACCTAGGGAATCACTATTTCTTTTTTGGCCTCACTGGAACATAAAAAATCCAACCCCGTTTTGGGTGGGGCAATGGTTTTACAAGGGAAGAGAGAAGTAGAAACATCAGATGTAGGAAAACAAGAAAATACAATTACTTTAATAGCATTCCTAGTATTGATCTTGGGTAGGTAGTAAGCAATGGTTAATATCCCAAAATACAGGAGAAGTTAAAACATATCTTTCAGTTGAATCAATAGATTTCTATAGGGTCAGATATATGGTTTAAAATGAAACCCTTTTGTGTTCAACCTTAATTAAAATAAAACAAATTCATCCAAGAGAGGGCTGTCACAGAAATAATCATGAAGTAAATTTCATAAGGAAAGGCGGTAATCTTGAAGTATTTTTTATTTATTTTTTTAAAAAAGAGTTACGTTTTATAGCCCAGATCCACCAAGAATTCCAGTATGATTCAAGTGTTTCAGTATGATTAAGTGAAAGGATTCTTAATGCTGTGACTAGTTTTTTTTTTTTTTTAAGATTTTATTTATTTATTTGAGAGAGAAAGAGGGAGTAGGGGGAGGAGCAGAGGGAAAGGGACAAACAGACTGCACTGAGCGTGAAGCCTGATGTAGGGCTCAGTCTCAACGACCCCGAGATCATGACCTGAGCCGAAACCAAGAGTCAGACACTTAACCAAGTGACCCACCCAGGTACCCCAATACTGTCACTAGTTTTTAATTGGGACATTATTAAATACTCTTTAATATAAACAGGGAATAATGTGAGCTTACGGGTGTTTTACTTTCCATAAGGATATAACAGAAGGGTTCATAGAAATTTTTGCACTTGACTAATTTTGGGACCCCATACCTTTGTGCAAAATATGGTAGGTACTAGCCTTCTACAGTATCCTTTGTAACTTGCAGCATATGGCAAGACATCTGATTTAGAGTCCAATAGAATTACATTTTAGATAAGGTAGCCAACTGTATGAACACATTGTTTCTGTAAATTTCACACTGCCTTGTTATTTTGGTACCTGCTGTTCAAGGAAGGAGGAAAGTGAAGGAAATAAAACTCAGCACAAAATAAAGCGGGCACTTGGAGTGGCAACTGCTGGGAGGTACAAACAGGAGACACAAGATGGAAAGACAAGGTGTGTTTCTTACAGGTGCGGGAAGAGCTTATTTTCCCTGGAATATTATTCTGTTTAATTGAGAAAAAATTGAATAAGGTTAAGTGAAATTTGAGAGGAAAAACAAGGAGGTTTTAATTGATTTTAGCTCACAGAATCTTAGAGCTGGAATGGATTCTGTAGAATCCCAGTCTTGTCATTTTACAACTAGAGAATGGCTCAGACAGGTTGGTGTACGAAATTCACACAATTCACATGATTGTAGAATTCTGTCTAGAACTGTCATTTCTTTTATAAACTAAACACCCACTTCATTTATTTATTTATGTAATTTTTCTTCCTGGCAAATGAAAGAATAGTATTCACAGAACATATGAGTGATTTTGGAGGAGTGACGTACCGGAGGTCAGGGCTCTCCCTCCAGCAACAAGAGGTTCTCTAGTGGATGCTGAGCCTCCAAGCTTTACCCCCAGGGAGAGAGGACTCTGTCCTGTGGCCACGGTCCTGGTAGCAGAGGACAAGAAGGCTTCTCAGACTTGACTATCTGATTCCTTACTCACCTTACAGGCATAGAATCTAGGGCCTTGCTAGGATGCTGGAGATTCTTGCAGTATAGACTGGTAGGGAAATTCTTCTAAAAATGTTTTTGAGAGTCCAGATTATGACTAGGTGTCCAGCATCCCCCTGTGGAACTGTACTGGTGCCTGGAGCCTTGGGTATTCTGCCCTGTGTGGCCAGGTCACTGAGAAGAACACAGAGTTAGAGTCAGAACATCCTGGGATAGAATTTTGACTCTATAAAAGGGACATTCTTTGTAACCACATATAGACACTGAACTCTCTGGATCTCTGCTTATTTTGAGGGGGAAGGACAGATGGCATATAAAATGCCTAGTAATGGCTCTTGTCTGCCAAACGCGGAAGAGTCAAACAGTAAATTTGCATGAATTTCCTTCCAGTTCCTGAAGATATTTCTTTGACTCAGTGCAGAATCTGATAGCATTAATTTTTTTTTGTTATCTAACTTGCAAACTTGAAACTAAGAACACTCAAAATCCTCTTGGATCACTATATGATGAGATGATGAGCAATTTCCTCAAAAGCAAAGAACACTAAGAGTCACTATACAAATAAGTTTTCAGTGTTGACTCCACTGATTTTCATATCCTTTTATTTAAATACCAATTCTGGCTTGAATGCTGTTTTTAAGATATGTAACAGGCTGCAACAATTCACAATACTCAGAGGGGTGGGTGGTGCATGGGTAGATCTGCAGTGTCCCTGGCATGGAGGTCAAGGTTCTTTGGAGGAATGGAGCTTACTGATTTCTTTTTCAACTTTATTGAAATATACTTAATATACAAAAAGTTGCATGTATTTAGTGTGTACATTTTGATGGGTTTGTGCATATGCTTACAACCTGTGATAACCATCACCACAAATAATAAGCATATCCGTCACCTCAAAAAGTGTTCTTGTGTTCCCATGCTTTATTATTTGTGGTAGGAACATTTAGCATTAGATCTGTCCTATTAACAAGACTTTAAGTACACAACACTGTATGGTTAACTGTAGGCTCTAAAGTTAAAATTATGCAGGATGAATAAGCTCCGGAGACCTGTACAACTTAGAGTTCTATCATTTTTTTTTAAAGATTTTATTTATTTATTTGAGAGAGAGAAAGCATAAGTCAGGGGGAGGGGCAGAGAGAGAGGGAGAAGCAGATTCGCCCCACTGAGCAGGGAGCCCGATGCAGGGCTCGATCCCAGGACCCTGGGATCATGACCTGAGCCGAAGGCAGATGCTTAACTGACTGAGCCACCAGGCGCCCCATGTTGTATGACTTGAGCAACATTTTTTAAAATGATGGTTATTCAGTGTAGTGTGCTTTGATGAGGTGGGTTGATCTAAGTGTAATGTTCTAGGAAGGAAAAAACATTTAGAGTTGTGACTTCAAATTAAAAAAAAGATTGCAGGGCTTCTCCCTCTGCCTGTGCTCCTGTTCTCTCTCTCTCTCTCTCTCAAATAAATAAAATATTAAAAAAAGACCATCTTGATGGGGCAAAGGGGGACAATTAACAAGCACGCAGTATGCTTCTAGACACTGGAAGTACTGTGGAGGCAAGCAGAGAGAGAGCCTAGAGGGTACTAAGTGGTCCTCTTCTGTTGGAGATATGCTGGCCAGGGAAGGCCTCCCTGAGGAGGTGTTATTAGAGACAGACCTAAATTAAGTGAAGGGCAGAGGCATATGGAGTCCTGGGGGAAAAGCATCCTAGGTACAAAGAACAGAAAAAACAAACAGCACTTTACGCAGATAGGAAGGAGTGTGTCATGAACCCAGAACAAGAAGCCCAGGTGATTCAAAGTATGGATAAGGTGAGAGCAGAAATGTAGAAAGAGACCTATAGGCCATAGGTTTTGTTCTGAATTTTTGAAGCTGTGATTGTTAATTTTATATGTGAACTTCACTAGCCTACAGTGCCCTGTTGTTTGGTCAACACCAGTATAGATGTTGCTATGAAGGTGTTCTTTAAGATACGATTAACATTTAAATCAGTACACTTTAAGTAAAGCAGATTATCCTCTGTAATGTAGGCAGGCCTCATCTAATCAGTTGAAGGCCTTAAGAGAAAAGATTGAAGTCCCCTAAAGAGGAAGGAATTCTTTCTCCAGCCTGAAACAGAAATTCTGCCTGAGCTTTCAGCCTTCAGACTTAAGACTACAACATTAACTCTAGCTGGAATTTCTAGGCTGCTGGCCCACTCTTCAGATTTTGGACTTGCCAGCTCCCAAAATTGCATTGGCCAATTTCTTTCTTTCTCCCCACCCCCCCGCCCAAAGATTATTTATTTATTTGTTAGAGAGTACGAACAAGCAGGCCGAGTGGCAGGCGGAGCAGAGAGCCCGACGTGGGGCTCCATCTCAGGGCCCTGGGATCATGACCTGAGCCGAAGGCAGACACTTAACCAACTAAACCACATAGGTGCCCTGCCAGTTTCTTGAAATAAATCTCTGTCTGTCTGTCTCTGTCTCTGTCTCTTTTTGTCTCTCTGTCTCTATCCATCCTATTGGTTCCGTTTCTCTGGAGAACCCTGACTCATATAGAAGTTGTCATATTGATTTGAGCAAGGGCATGATATGATCTAATTTGCATTTCAAAAGATCACTCATGCTTGGAGGAGGGAAAATTGACTCTTGGCAGCAAGAGGGAAGTAGACTACCTAGAAGGCTGTTCTGTCTCGTAGGTGAGACCTGACAACGGCCTGGAAATGATTGGAGGTTGCTGGATTTGAGAAATATTTTGCAGAATTTTCAGACAGATCAGATGAAGGGTGTGAGAGAGACAGGTAAATCAAAGCTTAAGTTTTGGGCTGAGCAGCTGTGTGAATGGTGTGCTATTTATAAAGGCACTTCTGGAAACCTGGGTGAGGAGCAGGTGTGCAGAGGTTGAAAAGGCGGGGAGGGAAGGTGTATTAAGGATCCAAAGTTTTATCTTGAGCACATTAATTTCATGTTGCCCTTTTGCTGTCCAAATGGAGATAACAGGAAGCTTGTTAGCTGCAGGCCCATGTCTCCGTACAGCGGTAGTTAAAAGCACAGCCTCTGGAGCTGGAACATCTGGTGTCGAATCCCAAATCCACTCTTCCAGTGAACCTCACTGTCTTGGTCTTCTTGTCTGGAAAACAGGTTGATAATAAATATGCCTTACTGAAGTGACATGAGCCACTGAATTAGTCAACACGTGTAAGCTCTTAGAATGTGCCTGGATGATCACAGAAAATGTTATAGAAATGTTAGCTATTATTACAGTCAGAGTTTTATCTTTCTGGCCCATCAAATAAATTGCTAGATTGAGACAAGGGACTGGGGAATGCCTGCTTTGTATAGTTTTTGGTTGCCAGCTCAGAGGTCAAATATAAACAGGAGCTGGGTGAAGCCAAGTGATCGTGTTCCCGTTGCCCGGACAGTGAGCAGTGATGGCGTTACTTAGAGCGGTGGCATCACAGAGTTGTGCTTTAATATCATACTTTGTAGCCAACTGCAACACCAGCCGTTCCGATGCAGCCCTGCTCCCCCCACATTGCCTCCCTGCCTTTACTGCTTTGTTTCTTCCGCTGTGCTTATCACCTTCTCACATACTGTATATGACATGCTTATTTATTTGTTTATTTTCTGTCTCCTCTTGGTGGAGTATAAGCTCTAGGAGGGCAGGAATTTTTGACTCTTGCTCACTGTTGGCACCTGGAAGAGTGCCTGGAGGAATGAATGATGTTTCCTGGTGCTTCCCATTCCCCTTCTCTGTTTCTTATTCTATTTTGTCAAATATTTTCCCATGAGAAAACCATATCAAAAAGAAGGCCAGACATTAATAAGATTCGCTGGATCTTTCTGACTTGTGCAGAATATCAGTTTTCATTGAGACAAACTCCTCTATGAAATGGAATTTCAGCAGTAGCCTCTGATGGCAGTTTCAATTTTGACTTTGGAAATCAATTCCAGAATTGACACATAGTCTCCTGAGAGTGATGGTACTTTTTGCTGTTGGTTATCCACTCAGTTTCTCAGCCAGTCTTTGTGTGGGCACTGTTCCACTCCAATTGTAGATTCTGATCACAGATTTTTACTCAGCAATGCTTGTCGATGAGGGGGCATTGAAAGCTATGCAGGTTGGAGGTTGATACATGGCCCAGTCAGTCTATGACCTATGAGACCTATTGCAAGTCCAAGGCACTGTATTGATTCTGCCGAATGGACTGGAAACTGACCTTCATTGCACAGAATGCTCTGACTTGCTCCTTGTCGTTTATTCCCAATGCAACACTTGCATCATGCAGCTTTGTTCCAAAATCATTACCTTTTATTTCCTTTTACATTCCATCCTGATTTTACCGTAAGTATGAAGGGTGGACAAATTGATGTCTTTATTTACCGCAAAAGCAGAGGTCCTGTTTCAATGTCAGCTTCTCAGAGGCAGTTGATTTTATCTTTTCTCACTGCATGGTTTTAGTATATAGATAGTATTTCCTTGGACATGCAAGCCTTGTGTCTAAATAAATTAGAGTTGATCCATATTCTGTTTATGCCAGTACTTATTATCACCCTTAGCATATTGTATTGCAAGGAGTATTTCAAGAATATTTTTTGTTTATCGTGATCAGATTAGTATTAGAACTGTTTTCTTATTCCTCATTGTGGTTATGCCAACCAGCACATCATGGCACATGGTTGGAATTCCACAAATGACGGTTGAAGTGAGTTAATTATTCATTCCTGAGGCTGTATGGGAAGGGACACTGACAGTTTGCTCTTAGGTCTTCCTTTTATCTATAGAATGAATTATAGTCTGAAAGAGGATGTTCCTCATCAGCCATTCTCTTTGTTCTTGAAAGTAGGTGTGGACTGGACCTCAAGATACCATCTGGAAAAAACCTCTTTCTGGATTAGGTTACAGTCCTTTGTACCTTTGAATTCCAGGCATGTTTTATATCATTAGAGAATGGTCATTCTGTTCTAATGACTAAAATTATAGGGCTTTCTAGTTGGAAGGAAGCTTATCAGTCTTCTACTAGAGAATATTCATTGTACTGGACTGAGAATTTAGGGACTGACTCCAGGCCATAGGGCCATCAGCTCACGTGGGAAGGAAATTCATGCCCTCTGAGCTCCACCATGATATTAGAGATTGGTTTGGAGGTAGTTAATAAACTTATCTAAGGCAGAACATTAACATTCTAAGCAAACCTATGTTCTTTAAAAAAATTTTTTTTTTTTTAAATTTGAGTATAGTTGACATACAATGTTACATTAGTTTCAGGTGTGCAACCTAGTGATTCAGCTTCTCTGTATGTTACGCTGTGCTCACCACAAGTGTAGCTACCATCTGTCACCATACAATGCTATTACAATACTGACTCTGTTTTCTATACTGTGCCTTTTATTCCCATGACTTATTCACTTTATAATTGGAAGCCCTTATCTCCCTCTCCCCTTCAACTATTTTACCCATCCCCCTGCCCCCTTCCTTCTGGCAACCATCAATTTGTTCTCTGTATTTATGGGTCTGATTCTGCTTTTTGTTTGTTTATTTCAAGCCTGCATTCTTTTTTTTAATTTTATTATGTTATGTTAGTCACCATACAATACATCATTAGTTTTTGATGTGGTGATCCACGATCCATTGTTTTTGTATAACACCCAGTGCTCCATGCAGTACGTCAAACCTGCATTCTTTTTTCAGAGATGACTTGATGTGCCCACTGAAGGCAGTCAAGCAGGGATGAGTTTGGTTTCTGCAAAACACATGCTGAGTCACTTTCTTGTGGCTGTTGATACTCAGAATTGTCCTGTTATCACCTAGGTCTTTGCTCTTGTTGTTCAGTTGACCTGAGGGGAAGAAAATTGAATTGAGCAACAGAAGATACGTGTACAGTAAGATAAAATCAAATAAACACCACCACTCCACCACACACCCTAAGGTGAAAAGGGAAGAGAAGAATTCAAATAAAACCTTCTAAGAAAAATGATTCATTCATAGTAAATGTCATATCCCTTTCCTAGGATCTATGATGTCATCACTATTATTTATATAACATTCTAGACTGTGCAACTCATACTGTTTGTTAGTGCATCAAAGGGCAGGGGGCCTCATGGCTGTCGTTATATGTTTGGAGTATAGTCATTTATTATATTTTTTAGTCATTCATGCACAAATAAATGAGCTTTTTATATGGCATATTGAATAATAAATGGTAGGGAGAAAAAGTGAAGGAGGAGGGTTAATCTTGATGGGTGGACAACCTTGGACAACCATAGGAACATCCTATTTTATTTTAATTAATTTAATTTTTTAAAGATTTTATTCATTCATTTGACAGAGAGAGTGCACACAAGCAAGGGGAGTGGCAGGCAGAGGGAGAGGGAGAAGCAGGCTCCCCGCTGACCTGGGAGCCCGATGCGGGGCTCGATTTCAGGACCTTGGCATCACGACCTGAGCATTAAGATTAGAGGCTCAACTGACTGAGCCACCCAGGTGCCCCAGGAACATCTTATTTTAAATACACTAATGAGATTTGCAAGCTATATCCTAAATAGCCCATATGGAGTAGATGTGGGCAAAGCCACTGGCACTAAGAAAATGGGGTCACAGCCATGAAGATGAGTCCTTTGCCTTTTTGACATGCCCTTAGTCTTTTGCAGATTGTTCAAAAGTAAATGAATACATACTAGAACCCATTTTAACTTTACTGAATTTTAACATTTATTTTTATTTGCATCTAGAAAGAATTCAGACATATGAAAGCATATCTGGTAGCTTTATTTTTCCAATACAAAAGACAAATGTTTGTAGATGATTTTGATAGCGATTCAAGTGCTAGATCAATTAACAAATTATTTAATTAAAATTTATTTACATTTAAAGAGGAATCCTTCCTTCCCCTGTTTTTTAATGTTCATCCAGGCATTAAATTTTTTTTTTGGTCCTAATTGAAGACATTTTTGAAGCACCTTTCCTGGAAGTAATCTACACCAAGTTATTGCTAGGTTCTCTCACTTTTTTCATTTTATGCTGAAGTTAATGGTTCATAAAAAGGATGTGTTCTGCAGGTATTGACTATGAATATTAGAAAATAGAAATATAGCCTTGGATCCTTTGTGGAGAATCTGCAGCTGGATGGTGGCAAAGGCTGGTCTTAATTAAGTCACACCATTTGGGTGTCCACCAAATCTGAGAGGCTAAAAATCCAGTGCAAGTGAAAATGATAGCCCTTGTGCATTTGCAGTGACTTTCTCTACATGATAGGGAGGAGGAGAGGAGAAAGCCTGAAAATGATGCAGTAGTAAGATGCCCAGTATGTGGACCCAAAGACTGTCTTGCAGGTGTAGTAGACAGAATAATGGCCTTCTCAAAGATGTCCACACTCTATTCCCAGGAGCCTGTGAATATGTTACCTTCCATGGTAAACAGAAGTTTTGAAAATGTGATTAAGAGTATGCACCTAGAGATGGATGGGGACCTTATCCTGGATTATCCAGGTGGACCCAATGTAATCTGGCTTGGTCTTCGAGGGATGCAGTGGAAGAAGAGGGAAAGATTCAAAGAGTGCTGCATTTAAAGAAGGAGGAGGGGGCAATGAGCCAAGGAATGTGGGTGTCCTACAGAGGTTGGGAATTGCCCTCAGCTACTTTCCAGGAAGGAGACAGAGATCTCAGTTCTGCAACTACAGGAACTAAATTCTGCCAGTAACCTGTATGAACAAGGAAAAGGGTCCTCCCCTAGAGCTTCAGAAAGGGACACAGTCCTTCCAGTAACTTTATTGTAGCCTAATGAGATCCTGCCAGACGTTTGACCTACAAAACTGTAAGCTGTTAATTTTTTGGTGATTTGTTACAGCAGTGATAGGAAACAAATACAAATGTTATGGAATAAATGAAAAAGATTGAGAGAATAGCCTCATTTGGGTAGGTCAATTTCAGCACTTGGAAGGAACTGCCATATGGAATAAGGCAAAGCATTATTGATGACTCAGGCAAACATCCAGGTCTGTTAAAATAATGAATAAAGACCACATGCACACAAGAGACAGACTTGTTACATGTTACTGTAGAATATAGCTTTTCATTTTCAGACAGGCCTAGGTGATAGGAAACATAGCCTTTTTGTTGAGATAATTTATAAAAAATAACTTCAGATTATTTTGGTGAACTACTTCTTGTTTCTGGGTAAATGTCATATGTAAATGTATCCATTGCAGTTGCTCAAACTCTAACAATAACTTGTCATGGAAAAATGATGGTGCTTAGCAATTAGGTCAAATTTTTTTGTTTTTTGTTTTTTATTTTTTTAGGTCAAGTTTTGTACCAACTTTGTTGCTTTTTCTGTTGCATTTTCTGCTGTAGTTATTGAATCTTCTACAAAGTGAGTGCTTGAGTGTCTTTTTAGCTCGCTTAGTTTTTTTTTTTTTTTAAAGATTTTATTTATTTGACAGAGAGAGACACAGCGAGAGAGGGAACACAAGCAGGGGGAATGGGAGAGGGAGAAGCAGGCTTCCTGCAGAGCAGGGAACCCGAATTCATGGAAACCAATGAAAATGAAAACACAACTGTCCAAAATCTTTGGGATACAGCAAAGGCAGTCCTGAGAGGAAAGTATATAGCAATAGAAGCCTTTCTCAAGAAACAAGAAAGGTCTCAAATACACAACCTAACCCTACAGCTAAAGGAGCTGGAGAAAGAACAGCAAATAAAGCCTAAACCCAGCAGGAGAAGAGAAATAATAAAGATCAGAGCAGAAATCAATGAAATAGAAACCAAAAGAACAGTAGAACAGATCAACGAAACGAGGAGCTCGTTCTTGGAATGAATTAACAAGATTGATAAACCCCTGGCCAGACTTATCAAAAAGAAAAGAGAAATGACCCAAATCAACAAAATCATGAATGAAAGAGGAGAGATCACAACCAACACCAAAGAAATACAAACAATTCTAAGAACATATTATGAGCAACTCTATGCCAGCAAATTAGATAACCTGGAAGAAATGGGTGCATTCCTAGAGATGTATCAACTACCAAAACTGAACCAGGAATAAAAAGAAAACCTGAACAGACCTATAACCACTAAGGAAATTGAAGCAGTCATCAAAAATCTCCCAACAAACAAAAGCCCAGGGCCGGATGGCTTCCCAGGGGAATTTTATCAGACATTTCAAGAAGAATTAATACCTATTCTCCTGAAACTGTTCCAAAAAATAGAAAAGGAAGGAAAACTTCCAAATTCATTTTATGAGACCACCATTACCTTGATCCCAAAACCAGACAAAGACCCCATCCAAAAGGAGAATTACAGACCAATATCCTTGATGAACATGGATGCAAAAATTCTCACCAAAATACTCGCCAATAGGATCCAACAGTACATTAAAAGGATTATTCACCACGACCAAGTGGGATTTATCCCTGGGCTGCAAGGCTGGTTCAACATCCGCAAATCAATCAACGTGATACAATACATTAACAAAAGAAAGAACAAGAATCATATGATCCTCTCAGTAGATGCAGAAAAAGCATTTGACAAAGTCCAGCATCCTTTCTTGATCAAAACTCTTCAGAGTATAGGGATAGAGGGTACATACCTCAATATCATAAAAGCCATCTACGAAAAACGTACAGCGAATATCATTCTCAATGGGGAAAAGCTGAGAGCTTTTCCCCTAAGTTCAGGAACGCGGCAGGGATGTCCACTCTCACCACTGCTATTCAACATAGTATTAGAAGTCCTAGCCACAGCAATCAGACAACAAAAAGAAATCAAAGGCATCCAAATCGGCAAAGAGGAAGTCAAACTCTCACTCTTTGCAGAGGATATGATACTGTATGTGGAAAACCCAAAAGACTCCACCCCAAAACTGCTAGAACTCATATAGGAATTCAGTCAAGTACCAGGCTATAAAATCAATGCACAGAAATCAGTGGCATTCCTATACACCAACAACAAGACAGAAGAGAGACAAATCAAGGAGTCGATCCCATTCACAATTGCACCCAAAACCATAAGATACCTAGGAATAAATCTAACCAAAGAGGCAAAGGATCTGTACTCAGAAAACTATAAAATAGTCATGAAAGAAATTGAAGAAGACACAAAGAAATGGAAAAACGTTCCATGCTCATGGATTGGGAGAACCAACATTGTGAAGATGTCAATGCTACCTAGAGCAATCTACACATTCAATGCAATCCCCATCAAAATACCATCCACTTTTTTCAAAGAAATGGAACAAATAATCCTAAAATTTGTATGGAACCAGAAGAGACCCCGAATAGCCAGAGGAATCTTGAAAAAGAAAAGCAAAGCTGGCGGCATCACAATTCCGGACTTCCAGCTCTATTACAAAGCTGTCATCATCAAGACAGTATGGTACTGGCACAAAAACAGACACATAGATCAATGGAACAGAATCGAGAGTCCAGAAATGGACCCTGAACTCTATGGTCAACTCATCTTTGACAAAGCAGGAAAGAATGTCCAATGGAATAAAGACAGTCTCTTCAACAAATGGTGTTGGGAAAATTGGACAGCCACATGCAGAAGAATGAAACTGGACCATTTCCTTACACCACACACAAAAATAGACTCCAAATGGTTGAAAGACCTAAACGTGAGACAGGAGTCCATCCAAATCCTAAAGGAGAACACAGGTAGCAACCTCTTCGACCTCAGCCGCAGCAGCTTCTTCCCAAAACATCGCCAAAGGCACGGGAAGCCAGGGCAAAAATGAACTATTGGGATTTCATCAAGATAAAAAGCTTTTGCACAGCAAAAGAAACAGTCCACAAAACCAAAAGACAACCGACAGAATGGGAGAAAATATTTGCAAATGACATATCAGATAAAGGGCTAGTATCCAAAATCTATGAAGAACTTATCCAACTCAACACCCAAAGAACAAATAATCCAATCAAGAAATGGGCAGAAGACATGAACAGACATTTTTCCAAAGAAGACATCCAAATGGTCAACAGCACATGAAAAAGTGCTCAACTTTACTCAGCATCAGGGAAATCCAAATCAAAACCTCAATGAGATACCACCTCACACCAGTCAGAATGGCTAAAATTAACAAGTCAGGGAACGACAGATGTTGGCGGGGATGCGGAGAAAGGGGATCCCTCCTACACTGCTGGTGGGAATGCAAGCTGGTGCAACCACTCTGGAAGACAGTATGGAGGTTCCTCAAACAGTTGAAATTAGAGCTACCATTCGATCCAGCAATTGCACTACTGGGTATTTACCACAAAGATACAAATGTAGGGACCCGAAGGGGGATGTGCACCCCAATGTTTCTAGCAGCAATGTCCACAATAGCCAAACTGTGGAAAGAGCCAAGATGTCCATCGACAGATGAATGGATAAAGAAGAAGTGGTATATATACACAATGGAATATTATGCGGCCATCAAAAGGAATGAGATCTTGCCATTTGCAACGACGTGGATGGAACTGGAGGGTGATAACACCCTTAGTGAAATAAGTCAATCAGAGAAAGACATGTATCCTATGACCTCACTGATATGAGGAATTCTTAATCTCAGGAACAAACTGAGTGTTACTGGAGTGGTTGGGGGTGGGAGGGATGGGGTGGCTGGGTGATAGACATTGGGGAGGGTATGTGCTATGGTGAGCGCTGTGAAGTGTGCAAGACTGTTGAATCACAGATCTGTACTTCTGAAACAAATAACACAACATACTTTAAGAAAAAAAAAAGAAGAAGATAGCAGGAGAGGAAGAATGAAGGGGAGTAAGTCAGAGGGGGAGACGAACCATGAGAGATGATGGACTCTGAAAAACAAACTGAGGGTTCTAGAGGGGAGGAGGGTAGGGGGATAGGTTAGCCTGGTGATGGGTATTAAAGAGGGCACATTCTGCATGGAGCACTGGGTGTTATGAACAAACAATGAATCATGGCACACTACATCAAAAAGAAATGATGTAATATATGGTGATTAACATAACAATAAAAAAAAAAAAAACCAGGGAGCCCGATGTAGGGCTCGATCCCAGGACCCTGGGGTCATGACCTGAGCTGAAGACAGACGCTTAATGACTGAGCCACCCAGGCGCCCCAAGCTCGCTTAGTTTTAACTCACCATCTCTCCTTTTCCCTGGCCTTCTTTTTGGGGCTCCTGAATATCACCTACTTCTGTGTTTGGAGTTCTCCTGAGCATGTAGGACTCTATCCAAGTGTACTCAGGCCTTGCACAGAGATGTAACATGGGGGCACAGAGGCATTCTGACTGGCTGTGCCTGGATCATTGCTAGGTTTAAATTGTACTGTAATTTCACCTGTTCAAAATATGATTCCTTTTTTGAGAATTCAAACTGCTCTGAGAGGCAGGATATAAGAGTCCATACAAGTTATGCTTATACAGACAGGCCTAGGGAGGTCCATCCTGCAGTGCATCCTGCATTGTTTAATAGGCATAAGCTGTTATGTTTGTGCTGTGTGTCGTGTTGGGTTGTATATAAGCTAGACAGATCTTTTCTTCCTTAGGCCCAGGCCCATTATTTATGGGCTGAATTGTGTCCCCCTCCCAAATTCATATGTTGAAACCCTAATCCCCAATGTGACTAAATTTGGATATAGGGCCTCTAAGGAGGTAAATTAAGGTTAAATGAGCTCATGAGAGTGAGGTCTCACATGATAGCACTAGTGTTTTTATAAGAAGAAGAGACCAGAGGGCTCTCTCTGTATTCACAGAGGAAAGACCGTGTGGGGGCATTGCAAGAAGGAAGTTGTCTGTCAGTCAGGAAGAGAGATCTTGCCGGAAACTGAATTTACTGACACCTTGGTCATGGACTTCTAACTTCCAGAATTGTGAGAAGATAAATTTCTGTTGTTTAAGCAACCCAGTCTGTGGTGTTTTGTTATAGAAGTCTTAGAAGATTAATACAAGACCACTTCTGGGAGTCTGCATTTCATCCTGGAAAGTCTTTGAAGCAAATTAAGCTTGGGACATATAGCATCATCCATTTCACATTTGAAAGCAAGTATCTCTGGCTGTTGTGTAAATAGTGACATAAAAAGGAGGGCAAGAGTGAAAGTGGAAAGTCTGCCGAGAGGCTACTGTAGTGGTCCATGGGAGAGACAATGACATTTTTCACCATTTGATTATTTAAAGCAGAAATGACAACTCTAAATTGGGCAGTCTGTAACTTACTCTAATTGTTCCTTTTATAAATATAAGGGTAAGAATATGTATCAACAATAGCACAGAGAGTGGGGATTTGGGGCTAGTAGACTGATACTATTGAAATTAATACATTTTATGTAAGATGTTACACTATTAACAAAATTGATAGTGATAATTGTACTATTCATGATGTAACCTCTAGTTAACATGAAAAGGATGCAGAGGTATATAGCTAAAAAGCCAATAAAGGAACTTAAATGAAATACTAAGGATATTTTGCCTCAAAATGAGGCAGAAAAGAAGGGATGGAGAAAAGGAAACAGATGGAACGATGAGAAATCAAATAGCAAAATGGTAAACCAAAATCAAGCTGTCTCTAAAATCATATTCGATGTAAATGGAATGACTATACCAGTTAAATGATGGAGGTTGTCTGACAGGAGGGGGGAAAAGCAGGATCCAGTTAAACCCTATATACAGAAACATACTTTAATTATAAAAGCGGATAAAAAATGACAGCAAAAGGATGGGGAAAGATAGGGCATGCAAGCAATAAACAAGGGAAAGATGCAATGACTATATTAATATTAGACAAGATAGACCTTGAGATAAGAATTGATAAAGAGGGACATTTTATAATGAAAACAAGGCCAACTTATCACAAAGACATAACAATTATTAATACATATGTGCCTAATAGAGCTTCCAATTATGTGAAGCAAAAATAGCCAGAATTAAAGGGAAAATAGACAGTTGCACAATCATAGTTGGAGATATTAACATGTCCTCTCAATAAGTAAGGTAAGTAGACATAAAAATCAATAAAGAATAGAAGATATGAACAGTGCTATTAACCTCCTTGATCTAATTGTTTATAAAACACAACATTCTGTAGCCAGAATACACATCTCTTTCGTGTGCCATGGAGCTTTCAAGATGTATGCTGATCCATAAAACAAATCTCAATTTTAAATTGATGCAACTAGTTGGATGTATGTATTAAAGCTAAACTTATGCTTACCCTGTGGATCAGCAAACCTATTTATAGATATTACCATTGAGAATCGAATGTACCAAAAGGCGAGCACAAGATTGTGCATAGCAACTTTATTCACAATACCCTAGTTCTAGAAAGCAGCTAAATGCCCATCAGCAGGAGAATGGAGACAGAGTGATATATTCATTTAAGACAATATAACACAGGTAGAAAAATAAACTTTTGCTACACAGGACAGTATGGATGATCTTGTAGATATAATGAAAAGCTCCAGAATCCAGGTCTAAATCTAGTCATACTGTATGATTCCATTTATGTGAAGTTCAAGAACAGGCAAAATGAATCAACAGTTATAGAAGGCAGAAGAGTTGGAACAGGTATTACTTCCTCGGGTGGGAGACATTGCCTGGGAGGGGAACAAGGGAGCATTCTACATGCTGACAATTTATGTCTTCCACAGGTGGAAGTTAAGTCCAAGTAAAGGTAACTGACTGGTCTAGTTCAAGAGGCTCAGCCTCAACCCAGCAAAACGAACTTTGTAAACAATATGAGTCATAAGGATCTTGGTTTTCCAGTCAGTATTCCTAGGGGTTCCACATGGTTCCCACAGTAGTACTGGTAGATCATCTCTCTGCATCCTTTCCCCATCACCCATGGATTCTTTCCAAATATGATGACTTGAACTATATGTTCTTTTGGATAGAAGCTTGAAAACAGGTGATCTTTGTACTAATTATATAAAGAGATTTTCTTGATCAAATTACTGATTGAATCAATCTTATAATGAGACCTTTAAAAAAATAAATGGTAGTTGCATTTATTTTTTAAAGATTTAAAAAAATTTTAAGTAATCTCTACACTCATTATGGGGCTTGAACTCACAACCCTGAGATCAAGAGTCACATGCTCCGCCAACTGAGCCAGTCAGGCACCCCTACAATGAGACCTTTTGATTGACCTAAAAATACAAATTGTTTAGAACTCTTTAGGAGCACAAACCTTCCTAAACTGATATACTGACTAATCTTTGAAGTGTGGTCTCAATAGGCAAAACTTTTTGGACAGTTGAAGTTATTGTGAACTCGTGAAAAAGAATTTTTTAATAAAAGGATTTCCTACTTTTCATATATTTCTTGCCGTTAGGTGTCCTTTCTTGATTTTTCCCCCTGTTATTCCTGGTATGTCTCATAGTAAGCATAACTTCACACAAGCCCAGACAAGCTCGGGCAGCCTTGCATAAAACTTTTGATAGAAATGGATTATACATTGTGGTTTTCCCACGGTGCCACAGTGGGAGAGTCTGCTTTGTGTGAATGGAGGTCGTGGTTCTTGGATTCCCCCACGAAAGATTTACATGAGGATCCGCTCTTGAATAAAGACAGCCAGAAGAAAAGTAGTAAGCAGAGAGCAGTTTATTGAGGACAGTATAATCTCAAGGTGGGAGAGCAGGGAGACCCAGAGGTGGCAACTATACTGGGGTTAGGGATATCTTTTCTTTTTATGTTTGCACAGGTTGTGGGTCATAGCTAGGGGGGTCTCTGACTGAGATTGTTTCCAGTCGTCTAAGGGACTCCTCCTATGGGCGGGGAGGGAAAGTGTTTGGCCCTACAAGGTTCTGGCCAGAACAGTCATGGCCGTCTTCGGGTGGGGGGGCAGGGCGGTCAAAACCGCAATGTAAAGATATTATAATGAATCTATAGGTTACCCTGGGGCAGAGGTTGAACAGGAGAGCGCATGTTCTGCACTTGTAGCTCTTGGTCTGTCAGCCCTGGAGTGTTGGAAGCCATAAGGCCAGTATGTTAAGAGCCACAAAATCAAGATGTTGTGCCTTCAGGCAGGCTTCTAATATGTCATCTATTTATCACCGCTTTTGCCTCCATCTCCTGTCTGACTAACTGCCTACTCTATCAATAGCTTTAGGGACATCAGATAAGTCTCATACACATAGATGTGTGATAGTATAGCATGTGTTAGTAAAACAAGTGTTAAGAGTCAGACCTGAATCTAAACAGTGGCTTGGTTCTTAGCTGCTGTGCAACGTTAGGCAAGTTACTAAAACTCTCTGAGCTTCAGTTTCCTTGCCTGTATAATGTAATTAATAATCATTGCCTCATAGGGTTATTGTGAGGTTAAACATCTAGAATGGTGTCAAGCATATTATAAGGGCTCAATAAACAATGATTTTATTATTTTATGATGATGATAATGCTGCTGCTGGTGATGCCATTAAACTTAGTGGAATTCTGACCTCCTACTTCCATAAATATAGGCAAAAACATCAGCACACAGTTATGCAAAATTAAATGAATTCTTTTGCTCTTTACTTTCTGGATAATGGGGCTTATAAATTCTTCATAAAGCACTTTGGATTCTGGAACTAAAACTCTGAAGAAGTCTAATGACTAAATAAAATTTAAATGCCATTAGTACTTCACATAATTATCACAAAATGCCAGAGGGATATTTGGAAAATAAATAAATAGAGTCAGCTATTTTGTTCTCTTTAAGATTTCTACCAAGATGTTAATAGACAGAAAAACATTAAAGATACTGTATGAATTTTTTTTGTTTTAATTTTTTTAAATCCCACATTGCTTAGCGGGGGAGGATGTGACTATTAGCAAATTTCAGAGTAGTTTATTAGCTTTTATTAGTTTTTAGCTTTTAGAATCAGAGTTAGTTTTGTGAATCACCTAATTACCCTCAATGTTGGTGCTGTTGACATTCTGCACAGTCACTGTAGAACAATGCATGTGTGGCATGTGTACACTATAGTTAAATCTGACAGAATCATTCTTAATGTCTGGGGATTTAGGGACCATTGTAAAATAATTGGCATGGAAACTGAAAGTGTTTTTCTCTTCTTAAATCGCAGTATTGCACTTAACACAACATATATGGACAAGGGGCTGGGAAAGAGTACAGGGCTCTATTATTAAGAAATAAAATGATTAATATATATTTGTTATAAATTTTCTGTTATCAGTGAAAGAGAAGATTGAATGACATGCTTAGGTCTGTTTGAAAGAAGCAGGAATTTGATTCAAGTGAAATTTTATTTATTCTTTTATTATTTATTATTTTATTTCATTATTATTTATTATAGTTTATTATTTAATTTGTGCAAGAAACTAAGCATTTTACATATATTATCTGATTTAATCTTTCATTGCCCCTGTGAGGAGGTGCTCAGTGGAAAATACTGTATTCTTTCAACAACAAATACTTACTGACTACTTACTAGGTATCAGTCATTATGCAGGACATTGGGATTCACCAAATATGTTTTCTGCTTTCTGAACTCTCGCAAAGGGTGGGAATCACCAATATATAAATGGGAAAAAATACAGTTTTAATAAGTAGGGATAGTAAGAATAAAGTATCAGTATTGATTTTTTTTTAAAGATTTAAAAAAAATTTTTTTTGAGAGAGAGAGAGTGTGCGCACACAAGAGCAGAGGTTGAGGGGAGTGGGAGAAGGAGAAGCAGATTTCCCTGCTGAGCAGGGAGCCCAATGCAAGGCTAGATCCCAGGACCCTGAGATCATGACCTGAGCT
This sequence comes from Eumetopias jubatus, assembly GCF_037043125.1. Classification (NCBI taxonomy): domain Eukaryota; kingdom Metazoa; phylum Chordata; class Mammalia; order Carnivora; family Otariidae; genus Eumetopias; species Eumetopias jubatus. Next base: position 28,810,881 of record NW_028274816.1, read on the forward strand.
GAAGGCAGAAGCTTAACCGACTGAGCCAGCCAGATGCCCATATCAGCATTGATTTCTAAGCGTAGTTGATTTGTAGGTAGGCATTCTTAAAACAGTCACTATATCACTTTGGAATTGGAAGATTCCCCAAGATTCAGATTGTAGGGCAGGGATGTCTCAGACCTCCTTTACTGTCAAAGATTTAGTGACTGTGTACGCCGCACATCTGTGACGGCATTGTGCTATGGCATGTGGAGTGCACAGCCATGCCCATCACTGAAGGTGATGGCCTGGATAAGCATACCTGGCTCCCTCTTCCACCCACTGAGTATCACAGATGGGGCCTGGAGGGTGTGTTTCTGATGGTGGTATTTCCAGAGATGTCTCTGAACGAGAGCAGGTGCAGGGGACTTAAGTATCTGGAGTGACGGCCCGAGCCTCTCCTTTGCCCGTGGATGGGGGCAGATCTCAGAAAAGCGCTGCCAGTGTCTGCTCCCACTGGCCTCTGGTCCTTGGATGGGCTTTCTCATTGTTTAAATCTGCACAGAGCTAGACAGCAACTGGCCAGAGGGGCTGAATTTACCACATCTCTCCTCGTCTGGAGGAGGCCGTATGTCCTAAAAGCTCCAGGGAGTCTTCCTCTCTGTCATCCCCCTCAGGGCAGCAGCTTATTGCTCTGACTCTGGCAAGAGCTGTTTAGTTGTTCATGGCCCACTGGCTTGCAGTTTATGTAGACAATGTAGGAATTACAACCATGAGCATGCAGGGTCAATGTCCTTCTTGAAAGATAGTGGATCTCAGTCCTTGGATGCATGTTAGAACTTCTAAAAATACCTATGCCTGGATGCTGTACAGACCACGAAGTCAAATAGCTGCGGCTGTCTGTGGTCCAAGTATCGGTAGATTTTAAAATCTTCTCATGTGCTTCTAATGTGGCCAGGGTTACAAATGACTAATTCACTGACTCAGGATGAACACACTCAGTAGTTAAAAGAGGTGATTAATATTGAGGCAAAACCAATGGATAAATAGCATGGAGCATTAGCGCAGAAAAAAATGAATCAAACTTTCGAGTAGATGAAATGGAGCAACAACAACAAAATTACTTTCTGAAATTGGATTTCACAATTCAGTAAAATAACTAAAAAAATAGATATCTAGGAAACCAAGTGGCATAAGTAGGTTACAAGATGGGCAAATATAAAGAAATGGAAATCAGAAGTGAAAGATAGGTAACTGATGACGAAGAAGGAAAGAAAAATAAATAGAGGATAGGTAATAACGAAAGAAATAACAGAACCTTTTCAGAGGTAGAAGAATGACTTAAAGGCTCCATGGCTCCCAACTAATATTGAAATTAAAGGCCACAATATCAAGTGGGAGCAAAAGAACAACATATAACTGATTATTTAGTTTAACGCCAGAACTCTAAGGATCACATATATAGCTAAGAGAACATTCTAATCTTAGGAAAAAAAATTTTTTTTTTTGGAGAATACAAGATGCAATTGGTATGTCACCCATCGATCCTATGTAAGAAATTATTCAAGAATAATACAAAAGGGTTGAGTCATCTTTTAAAAGGGTGAGGATAGTATAAAATGAATATATGATGTGGGTGGTTGGCCAAGTGGAGACAGACTTGGAGTGAAAGCATCCTTATAATTTCATTTGGGCCACGGAAATACAAAGGTCAAGTAATCTATCTTGGTTGGTAGCATGACTACTTAATCTGGATTCATCAGTAGTGAAATGTAGGTTTCATTATAACTGTTAGGAACGGATATATATATATATGGGACACCTGGGTGGCTCAGTCAGCTAAGCGTCTGGCTTGGGCTCAGGTCATGATCCCAGTGTCAGGCTCTCTGCTCAGCGGGGAGTCTGCTTCTCCCTTTACCCCTCCCCCTGCTCATGTTCTCGTGCTCTCTCTCTCCCTGTCTCTCAAATAAATAAAATCTTAAAAAAAAAAAGAATGGATATACAAACAGTAATAATAATGAAGTGTGATTATCTTTCCAAAGTAACCAGTGGTGGTGGGTGTGGGGAATAATATGGAAAAAAAAATAAACTTGCCAGAAAGAGTAAAAATGAGAACAAACATAACAATGATAAATAGATAAAATGAAATTAAAGTATAAGCATAAAACCACATTATCAATTATCACATTACATAAAAAATACAATTTCCAATACACGATTCAGAGACTCCATAGGTGATTAAAATGCGAAAGTACTCAAAGAAGAGCGAATAACTATTGGTGACTGTCAAGACCATATTACTTAAGTGGGCCAAACCTAGGACAATAGAAATAAAAATGACTTGGACCGAGTAAAATTATGGTAGTAGGTTTTAATATAGCAAAATGTTAGTGATCAATTCAATAAAAAAGCCAGACTACCTTGCATTTTACTTATGTAATTAAAAGCCCAAAGCAGTATATACTAAAGAAATATTCTAGCTTATGTGCAAAGAGCAAGCATTATTTTTTGGTTCACAGGCATGTACAATGATTAAAAAATGAGTAAGACCATAACCTACTAAAAATTTAGAGATTTTGCAAGTCACATTTCTTATTATGGCCAATAAAACTAGAAACCAACAGTACAATTACTATAAAAATCCTGTAATTTAAAACAGAAACCCTCAGTTAAAGAAAATATTTAAAATATCACAAATTATCTATATAAACAACAAAAGATCAGCTTGCATTATGGCTTATGTGACATTAGCCATTACTTTATTTGGAGAAAATTAGTTTTATTAAAACAAAGTTTCATAATAAATATAAACTATTTAGCTTGAGAAACTAGAAAATGCGTGGTAACAATATACTTATAAGAATGAAGCTACTTGGGCGCCTGGGTGGCTCAGTTGGTTAAGCGACTGCCTTCGGCTCAGGTCATGATCCTGGAGTCCCGGGATCGAGTCCCCCATCGGCCTCCCTGCTCAGCAGGGAGTCTGCTTCTCCCTCTGACCCTCTTCCCTCTCGTGCTCTCTATCTCTCATTCTCTCTCTCTCAAACAAATAAATAAAATCTTTAAAAAAAAAAGAATGAAGCTACTGATAATTAGTGATGTAAAAGATAAAATTAAAGAAAATTAAAGATAAAAGTATATTGTCAAAAAAATAAATATACCCCAAAATATGGGCCTAAAGGGCCTAAATATACCCCAAAATATGGGTCTAATATATGGGGTTTTTCTAAAGAAAAAGCAAATGGAAAATATGAAAAGACAAATGTATACAATAATTAGAAAAGTACAGTTGATGGTACCACAGACACTGAAAAAATAAACAATTTATAAGAGAACATTGCTTGTATTTTTTCTGAGGATGATACTTTATTGATAACTGGTTTCTTGCTTATTTTAATATTCTGGGCATATTTATTTCAGCATTGTTCAGCAAACCCTCGACCCCATCACTGTTGGCACTTCATTTAGGTCTGACAACTTTCTTCATAGTACTAAGGTACTCACATTGTGTTATACCACTTTCATCTTTCAAATAGTACTACTTTTTAGCTATAGAATAGGGTTGTTTATCATGAACTCCTATAATCAATTCTAGCTTGATACTTCAAGAAAGAATTCACTTAGCAGAATCAACTTATTTGTTTGTTGTTTTCCTGAGCCAAGAGACTCCCTTGTGACTTCTTTTGTATCAGCTAGACACAAGAAGGGCACTCTCTTCTTTAATAATAACTTTATTCCCAAGACTCAGCATTGTGGGGCAGTTCAATATCAAGTTTTCAGACTATTGCCATCATTGAACTGGTTGAAATGTGTTTTTATTATAATAGGAATAAATTTCATTATGCTACTGTATTATCCATGAAAATGCATTAAAACTAACCATGTTCAGGTTAGTCATTGAAACTTCAACAATTACATATAAGTATACTTCCTCTTGAGTATAAAAATCAGTGTCTCAACATTGAGGCTCTTGGGAAGTGATTGGAAATTGTGACGGTAACTCTTGGTGGGGCATGACTTTAAAATTGACATGGAAGGTCTCTAGAGTCAAGCACCAGAGCCTTTGAATTTAACTGAGCAACACAACTGCTGATAGAAATGCCCAACATTGGGTATTATCATTTAAAAATGGCCGTTTTGGTATATTGGAAAATTTCTCCCCATGTTTTCTCTAGATTTTTCCACTTACTACAACTACCTAGGCCTCCAATGCTGGAACCAGGTCCTTTGGCTTAAATAGGTACAAACCTCCTTTCCATTGGCTTGTCCACATGTAGCTTTATATGCACACCCAAAGCAAGCTTTAATAGGTGCTTTGGCTTATGTTGATAAACAAGAGAAAGAAAATGTCAGGTAGTTTCAACATTTTTTAATTAAAGTTTGGTTTTCTTCTACTACTCCCTACAGTTTGACTAACAGATATTATAATATCTTAGTGTTATATTAAGATTATAATAGTTTGTTTAAAGGAATATTGTAACTCACTGTTTCTGCTACTCAAAGTAGAACCCAACTTTTCCTTAAAACAGAGAAATAAGGTCATGAATTTTAATACTTTTATTCTGCAAGACATATGTCCACTGGATCTTATTTTGTGTTTTTTGTTTTTCTGTTCCTCCAAAGCATGAAATTAAAATAGCTGAAGTAAAATGAGTAAGTGATAGGGTGTATGATTTTAGTTCATTTGTTGTGGTAGTATTCTAAGTTAAATTATGTTTGAATTTTGTTATTATCATCTGTGTATTCTTACAGAGAGACAAATTTTTTTTCTGTTGAAATCCTTGAATTTGTAACTTAAACCTTGAATTATGGCAGATAAAATTATCTGAATTGCTATAATGCACTTATCACGAAGCTCCATTTCCCTATGCAACAGGATGGAGAGGATACAAAATGATATTTATTATTTAAGAGATGATGTATCAAGCAAGAAAAGCATATAAACCAATATATTTATTTTCAGGTGTTTAAATGAAAAATACTAAGCTGAAATGTTTGATGGTCAAAGAAGCAATTTATAATGAGTATGTGATAATATCGTAGACTTTACTCCTACTTTACATCACTAAAGTCTGCATAGGTTGATCTTAAATTCTGTGGAAAGGTTTGTAACTCCTTAAGCTGTCCTTGTCTCATCTTGATCCTTCCCTAGGAAAGGGAATTAGGTTGTTTAGTATCTTTATAAAATTGTCATACATTTCTGTATTTTTCCTTCAAAGCAACAGCAATGATAGTTTATAGAATGCTTTCATGTACACATAATCCTGAGGATTATTGTTCTGATTTAATGACTTGATAAGAACATGCGTCTCTCCAGTAACAGAGCTGGAAACTCTGAAGAACTGCTTTGGGATTTAGGATGCAAGGCATGTATAATTTCATATTTTCATGGATGAAATAGGTAAGCTGTCACAGAGTAATTATGTGCATATGGGAATGTTTGTTATTTCTACCAGGCCCCTGTAGCTTCACTTCCTTTCATACCTGGCTCCAACATGTTCTTCAGTTCAACTTCAGTTCCTAGAAATATTGTTCACTTTTTTGATCCTGTTGTCCTTTCATCATGTTTGCCTGGCAAAATCCCAACAATGCTTCAATCTAATTGTCCATCTTATTTAAACCTACACCAAAGTTGTCCAACACTGCTGGCCACAGATGTTAATATCTATCAATTCATAATCTCTGTTTTTTTCCAAGGGGGAAGAACTGTGTCATGGAAATATCATGGATGCCATTTCTCTATTCCCTGACTGTTGATATCCCTTCATAACTTCTTGTTTTTCAGCATCTGCTATTAGCATGACATTGACTTGGAATATATTTTATTTTAAACTTATATATCTTTAACCTAATCTTGGAACTAATTATTTGAAAAGAACATGTTTTCCAAAAGAAATACAAGATACAGGTGGCGGCTGGTTCCTGAGGGAGTTGGGTCCTGCAGAGTGAAGATTTAAATTCCAAGGTCATGGCAAAACATCTGAAGTTCATTGCCAGGACTGTGATGGTACAGGAAGGGAACATAGAAGGTGCATACAGGACCCTAAACAGAATCCTCACCATGGATGGGCCCATTGAGGACATTAAGCGACAGTGGTACTGCGACGGCAGTACTATGAAAAGCCTTGTTGCCAACGACGACGGGAAAGCTACGAAACCTGTCCCCGGATCTACAACATGGAAATGGCTCACAAGATCAACTTCTTGATGTGAAAGAACCGGCCAGATCCATGGCAGGGCTGCCGAGGCCTGTGGATAGTAGGCCCAGTATGAAAATCCCTATCCAGCTGTCTCCTTTCTTTCTCCAGTCCCATTTTCTCTTACCTTTCTTACAATAAATTTGATCATGAATGTGCAAGAAGGCCTGCATATATAGAAGCAATCCTATAGTCAGCAATGGACCCTCTCTTTTATTATGTGAAGGAGAAACTAAGTCAAAAAGTAGTCTAAGAGTAGAATGGTGGTTGCCAAGGGCTGGTTGGGAATGGGGAATTAGTGTTTCAAGGGTACGGAATTTCAGTTGGGGAAGCTGAAAAAGTTCTAGAGACAGATGGTGGTGATACTTGCACAACAATGTGAATGTACTTAATGCCACTGAACTGTACACTTGCATGGTGAAAATGGCAAATTCCATGTATATTTAGATATAATAAAAATTTTTTAAGTAGTCTGGGAGAGGTGAGGAACTTTTCTAAAATGTAGTGGAATATATCTACCATTTCCTACTCAATTCTTATGAAACCCAAAGCAAGACATTATTGGAAAAGCATCTGTTACTCTTTACTGAACTGTCCCCTCCCACCAACTGTTAGATAAAAGGAGAGGAGAGGAGCCATCTACGTATTTGGAATAAATTTTGCTACTGAAACAGCAAAAAAAAAAAAAAAAAAGAAATAAAAGATACAAATAAAACATAATATTATATAAAGCTTGTATCACCAAGTAATATGGAACAAAAGTCAACTTATCTCTAAATTGACAAATGATATAGTTCCACAGACTATGTCCCTGAACATTATTGGTTAGGGAAATATTCTAAGTGCCAGATGTTTCATTACTTGGGTGTATTTTTATAAAATGGAAACTCATTGATTGCCATCAGATGGAAATTAGAAAGAAAATCAAGTATTTAAAATCATCTCAATTTATTTTACCTGATATTTTTAAGCATAAACATATATGTATATACACACACACACACACTCATCCATTTAAATATAAATGCATATGTATATATGTAGGATTTTGCTGAACTCATGCAGTGAATTTTACTAAAATTATTGTAATATTTTTATAAACGTGTTTTCAATTCTTTTGGCAATACCTGCCGTAAGTGTACATGCTAAATGTTGTAAAGTGTACATACTAAATGTACATGCTAGTATGTTTATAGAAAATGAAGATAATATTCATCTGAATTTCTTTTAAAAATAGTGTGAATGTCTTTAACTCAACTCTGGGTATCAAAGGCCATGTGACCAAGACGTTTGTGTAGATTTAAAGCATCACTGATAATTACCTTTACCATTGCTTTTTATTTTTTCATTCGGATTTGAGTTACTGTTACAGTCTTTTCATTTCAGTTTTGAAGAACTCCTTTAGTATTTCTTACAGGACAAATGTGTTAGCAATGAACTCTTTCAGTTTTGTTTATCAGGGAATGTCTTTTATTTTATAACACTGCTTAGCTTTTGTTGCTTGTTGGTGCATAGCCTCCAGGTTAACCAGAAGTGGATACTTAGGATATTCTCAGGTCTTCCTTGAGCATATGCCCAGCCCTGGACATGCGCATAGCCCTATGTATGTGCCTTCTAGATTGCTAGGAATACGTTACAGTTTTTCTTTCTTTTTTATTTTTATTTTTTAAAATACTTTTTTATTGTTATGTTAATCACCATACATTACATCATTAGTTTTTGATGTAGTGTTCCATGATTCATTGTTTGTGCATAACACCCAGTGCTCCATGCAGAATGTGCCCTCTTTAATACCCATCACCAGGCTGACCCATCCCCCCACCCCCCTCCCCTCTAGAACCCTCAGTTTGTTTCTTAGAGTCCGTCGTCTCTCATGGTTCACTCCCCCTCCGACTTACTCCCCTTCATTCTTCCCTTCCTGCTATCTTCTTCTTTTTCTTTTTTCTTAACATATGTTGTATTATTTGTTTCAGAAGTACAGATCTGTGATTCAACAGTCTCGCACAATTCACAGCGCTCACCATAGCACATACCCTCCCCAATGTCTATCACCCAGCCACCCCATCCCTCCCACCCCCCACCACTCCAGCAACCCTCAGTTTGTTTCCTGAGATTAAGAATTCCTCATATCAGTGAGGTCATATGATACATGACTTTCTCTGATTGACTTATTTCGCTCAGCATAACACCCTCCAGTTCCATCTACGTCATTGCAAATGGCAAGATCTCATTCCTTTTGATGGCCGCATAATATTCCATTGTGTATATATACCACTTCTTCTTTATCCATTCATCTGTCGGTGGACATCTTGGCTCTTTCCACAGTTTGGCTATTGTGGACATTGCTGCTAGAAACATTGGGGTGCACGTACCCCTTCGGGTCCCTACATTTGTATCTTTGTGGTAATACCCAGTAGTGCAATTGCTGGATCGTATGGTAGCTCTATTTTCAACTGTTTGAGGAACCTCCATACTGTTTTCCAGAGTGGTTGCACCAGCTTGCATTCCCACTAGCAGTGTAGGAGGGATCCGCTTTCTCCTCATCCCCGCCAACATCTGTCGTTTCCTGACTTGTTAATTTTAGCCAATCTGACGGGTGTGAGGTGGTATCTCATTGAGGTTTTGATTTGGATTTCCCTGATGCCGAGTGATGTTGAGTACTTTTTCATGTGCCTGTTGGCCATTTGGATGTCTTCTTTGGAAAAATGTCTGTTCATGTCTTCTGCCCATTTCTGGATTGGATTATTTGTTCCTTGGGTGCTGGGTTTGATAAGTTCTTTATAGATTTTGGATACTAGCCCTTTATCTGATATGTCATTTGCAAATATTTTCTCCCATTCTGTTGGTTGTCTTTTGGTTTTGTGGACTGTTCCTTTTGCTGTGCAAAAGCTTTTTATCTTGATGAAATCCCAGTACATTTTTGCCCTGGCTTCCCGTGCCTTTGGGGATGTTTCTAGGAAGAAGCTGCTGCGGCTGAGGTCGAAGAGGTTGCTACCTGTGTTCTCCTTTAGGATTTGGATGGACTCCTGTCTCACGTTTAGGTCTTTCAACCATTTGGAGTCTATTTTTGTGTGTGGTGTAAAGAAATGGTCCAGTTTCATTCTTCTGCATGTGGCTGTCCAATTTTCCCAACACCATTTGTTGAAGAGACTGTCTTTATTCCATTGGACATTCTTTCCTGCTTTGTCAAAGATGAGTTGGCCCCAGAGTTGAGGGTCCATTTCTGGGCTCTCGATTCTGTTCCATTGAACTATGTGTCTGTTTTTGTGCCAGTACCATACTGTTTTGATGATGACTGCTTTGTAATAGAGCTGGAAGTCCGGAATTGTGATGCCGCCAGCTTTGCTTTTCCTTTTCAAGATTCCTCTGGCTATTCTGGGTCTCTTCTGGTTCCATACAAATTTTAGGATTACTTGTTCCATTTCTTTGAAAAAAGTGGATGGTATTTTGATAGGGATTGCATTGAATGTGTAGATTGCTCTAGGTAGCATTGACATCTTCACAATGTTTGTTCTTCCAATCCATGAGCATGGAACGTTTTTCCATTTCTTTGTGTCTTCTTCAATTTCTTTCATGAGTCTTTTATAGTTTTCTGAGTACAGATCCTTTGCCTCTTTGGTTAGATTTATTCCTAGGTGTCTTATGGTTTTGGGTGCAATTGTGAATGGGATCGACTCCTTGATTTGTCTCTCTTCTGTCTTGTTGTTGGTGTATAGGAATGCCACTGATTTCTGTGCATTGATTTTATAGCCTGCTACTTGACTGAATTCCTGTATGAGTTCTAGCAGTTTTGGGGTGGAGTCTTTTGGGTTTTCCACATACAGTATCATATCCTCTGCAAAGAGTGAGAGTTTGACTTCCTCTTTGCCGATTTGGATGCCTTTGATTTCTTTTTGTTGTCTGATTGCTGTGGCTAGGACTTCTAATACTATGTTGAATAGCAGTGGTGAGAGTGGACATCCCTGCCGCGTTCCTGACCTTAGGGGAAAAGCTCTCAGCTTTTCCTCATTGAGAATGATATTCGCTGTAGGTTTTTCATAGATGGCTTTTATGATACTGAGGTATGTACCCTCTATCCCTATACTCTGAAGAGTTTTGATCAAGAAAGGATGCTGGACTTTGTCAAATGCTTTTTCTGCATCTATTGAGAGGATCATATGATTCGTGTTCTTTCTTTTGTTAATGTATTGTATCACGTTGATTGGTTTGCGGATGTTGAACCAGCCTTCCAGCCCAGGGAAAAATCCCACTTGGTCGTGGTGAATAATCCTTTTAATGTACTGTTGGATCCTATTGGCGAGTATTTTGGTGAGAATTTTTGCATCCATGTTCATCAAGGATATTGGTCTGTAATTCTCCTTTTTGATGGGGTCTTTGTCTGGTTTTGGGATCAAGGTAATGCTGGCCTCATAAAATGAGTTTGGAAGTTTTCCTTCCTTTTCTATTTTTTGGAACAGTTTCAGGAGAATAGGTATTAATTCTTCTTGAAATGTCTGATAGAATTCCCCTGGGAAGCCATCTGGCCCTGGGCTTTTGTTTATTGGGAGATTTTTGATGACTGCTTCAATTTCCTTAGTGGTTATAGGTCTGTTCAGGTTTTCTATTTCTTCCTGGTTCAATTTTGGTAGTTGATACATCTCTAGGAATGCGCCCATTTCTTCCAGGTTATCTAATTTGCTGGCATAGAGTTGCTCATAATATGTTCTTAGAATTGTTTGTATTTCTTTGGTGTTGGTTGTGATCTCTCCTCTTTCATTCATGATTTTGTTGATTTGGGTCATTTCTCTTTTCTTTTTGATAAGTCTGGCCAGGGGTTTATCAATCTTGTTAATTCATTCCAGGAGCCAGCTCCTCGTTTCGTTGATCTGTTCTACTGTTCTTTTGGTTTCTAGTTCATTGATTTCTGCTCTGATCTTTATGATTTCTCTTCTCCTGCTGGGTTTAGGCTTTATTTGCTGTTCTTTCTCCAGCTCCTTTAGGTGTAGGGTTAAGTTGTGTATTTGAGACCTTTCTTGTTTCTTGAGAAAGGCTTGTCTTGCTATATACTTTTCTCTCAGGACTGCCTTGCTGTATCCCAAAGATTCTGAACAGTTGTGTTTTCATTTTCATTGGTTTCCATGAATTTTTTTAAGTCTTCTTTAATTTCCTGGTTGACCCATTCATTCTTTAGTAGGATGCTCTTTAACCTCCATGTGTTTGAGTTCTTTCTGACTTTCCTCTTGTGACTGAGTTCTAGTTTCAAAGCATTGTGGTCTGAAAATATGCAGGAAATAATCCCAATCTTTTGGTAGCGGTTGAGACCTGATTTGTGACCTAGGATGTGATCAATTCTGGAGAATGTTCCATGGGCATTAGAGAAGAATGTGTATTCCGTTGCTTTGGGATGGAATGTTCTGAATATGTCTGTGAAGTCCATTTCGTCCAATGTTTCATTTAAGGTCTTTATTTCCTTGTTGATTTTTTGGTTAGATGATCTGTCCATTTCAGTGAGGGGGGTGTTAAAGTCCCCCACTATTATTGTATTGTTGTCAATGTGTTTGTTTGCTTTTGTTATTAATTGCTTTATATAATTGGCTGCTCCCATGTTAGGGGCATAGATATTTACAATTGTTAGATCTTCTTGTTGGATAGACCCTTTAAGTAGGATATAGTGTCCTTCCTCATCTCTTATTACAGTCTTTGTTTTAAAATCTAATTTGTCTGATATAAGGATTGCCACCCCAGCTTTCTTTTCGTGTCCATTAGCATGGTAAATGGTTTTCCACCCCCAACTTTCAATCAGGGGGTGTCTTTGGGTCTAAAATGGGTCTCTTGCAGACAGCATATTGATGTGTCTTGTTTTTAATCCAATCTGATAGCCTGTGTCTTTTGATTGGGGCATTTAGCTCATTCACGTTCAGGGTAACTATTGAAAGGTATGAATTTAGTGCCATTGTATTACCTGTAAGGTGACTGTTACTGTATATTGTCTGTGTTCCTCTCTGATCTATGCTGCTTTTAGGCTCTCTCTTTACTTAGAGGACCCCTTTCAATATTTCTTGTAGGGCTGGTTTCGTGTTTGCAAATTCCTTTAGTTTTTGTTTGTCCTGGAAGCTCTTTATCTCTCCTTCAATTTTCAGTGAGAGCCTAGCTGGATATAGTATTCTTGGCTGCATATTTTTCTCGTTTAGTGCTTTGAAGATACCATGCCAGTGTTTTCTGGCCTGCCAGGTCTCTGTGGATAGGTCTGTTGCCAATCTAAGATTTGTACCATTGTAGGTTACATATCTCTTCTCCCGAGCTGCTTTCAGGATTTTTTCTTTGTCTCTGAGACTCATAAGTTTTACTATTAGATGTTGGGGTATTGACCTATCTTTATTGATTTTGAGAGGGGTTCTCTGTGCCTCCTGGATTTTGATGCCTGTTTCCTTCCTCACATTAGGGAAGGTCTCTGCTGTTATTTGCTCCAATATACCTTCTGCCCCTCTCTCTCTTTTTTCTTCTTCTGGGGTCCCAGTTATTCTAATGCTGTTTCGTCTTATTGTATCGCTTATCTCTCGAATTCTGCCTTCGTGATCTTGTAGTTGTTTCTCTCTCTTTTTCTCAGCCTCTTTATTTTCCACCATTTGGTCTTCTATATCGCTGATTCTCTCTTCTGTCTTATTTATCCTAGCATTAGTGCCCCCATTTTTGAGTGCACCTCATTAGTAGCCTTTTTGATTTCGACTTGGTTAGATTTTAGTTCTTTTATTTCTCCAGAAAGGGTGTGTCTGATAACTTCCATGCTTTTTTCAAGCCCAGCTAGTATCTTTAAAGTCATGATTCTGAACTCTAGGACCGACATTGTACTAATGTCCGTATTGAGTAGGTCCCTGGCTGATGGTACTACCTCTTGTTCTTTTTGCTGAGGTGATTTTTTTCGTCTTGTTATTTTGTCCAGAGGAGAATAGATGAATGAGAGAACAAAATGCTAACAGGTTAACAACATCCCCAGCAAATATACTGTATACAAATCAGAAAAGACCTGAAAGCAGGAGAAATGAAAGGGAAAGAAAGAAAAAAGAAAGAGAAAAGAAAGAAAGAAAAAAAAACAAAAAGATAAAAACAAAACAGAACAATACAAGAAAAACAGAATACGATCAAATATGATCAGGTTAGTGCATAGATCAGTGCCACACACTAGATTTTGGGTGTATTTTGGTCTGTTAGAAAAAAGTGCCTCCTAAAATTTGAAAGGAAGAAAGACATATATGTACAAAATAAGGGTTGATACAATGAAGGGATGGAAGATGACTGTAAAGATGAAAATTATAGAAGATTTTATAAAAGGAATTGATAAGTTGTTTGAAAAAAGAAAGAAGAAGATTTAAAAAAAAAAAGGGAGAGAATGTAATCAGGCAGGAGACTAGAACAAAGCCATACAGTAGTGATTTAGGGTGTATTTTGATCTGTTAGAAGAAACTGTATCTCAAAATTTTAAAGAGAGAACAACTTATATATATATGCCAAAAATAAGGATAACTACCATGAAGGGATAAAATATGACTCTAAAAATGAAAAATAAAAAAATGTTTTTTTTTAAAAAGGGATTGATAAGATGTTGGTTGAAAAAGGGAAAAAGAAAAATTCAAAAAACACAGTTAAAAAATTAATTTCGAAAAACTAAAGAATCATGGTAAAAAAAGCCATGAATTCTATATGCAGTTTTCCCCTAGCACTGGAGTTCTCCCGTTCTCCTTGATCGGTAAACTTGGTCTTGGCTTGCTGCCTGTTCGTGCTGATCTTCTGGGGGACGGGCCTGTTGCAGTAGTTCTCAAATGTCTTTGCTGGAGGCGGAATTACCCCGCCCTTGTCGGTTCGGATTAAGGAAGCTGCTCGGGTTTGCTCTCAGGAGCTTTTGTTCCCTGCAAGCTCTGGTACAGCTTTGGAAGACCAGGGTGAAAATGGTGGCTTCCCAATCTCCGCCCAGAGGAGTTGAGAACTCAGGGCCCCGCTCCTCAGTGCGCCCCCAGAGAAAAGCAGTCACTCCCGTCTCCCTGGTCTCCGGCCGCACTCCGTGCTCACCTGGCCTGTGACCAAGCATTTCTATCTCTGGCACCCGACCCTGTGTGGAGTCTCCAAACCCAGCAGATCCCTGCGGTGCGCTCCCGAGCCGCTCCTCCCGGGGGAGGAAGGGGAGTCTCCCCAGCTCTGCTACTTGTTGGGTCCCTGCTGGAGGAGCAGTGGCCCAACTGGGCTGTGGATCACAGTTTATGGCAACCCCGAGCTGAGAGCCCGCACCTCGGCTCCGTCTCTGCAGCCGGCTTCCCCGCTCCGATACCTGGGAGCTCTGCTGCACTTAGGCACCCCCAGTCTTTCTGTGACCCTGAGGGTCCTGAGACCACACTGTCCCGCGAGCGTTCCAGCCCCCGCTTAGCCACTGGAGCGACGGTTCCTCAGCGGAGCTGTCTTCCTGAAAGTTACGATTTTGTGCTCTGCGGCTCTATCACTTGCCAGAAGCAGCTGACAGAGGCCCCCTCCCCCACCGTCTATCCTCCCGAATATCACCTCGGATTCACTTCTCCTCATGTCCTTCCTTCCAGTAAGTGGTCGCTTCTCTGTTCAGAGTTGTTGCTACTCTCTTCTTCGGTCTCCTGTTGAGTTCGTAGGTGTTCAGAATGGTTTGATCCCTATCCAGCTGAATTCCTGAGACCAGACGAAATCCAGGTCTCCACTCCTCTGCCATCTTCTCCGCCCCCACGTTACAGTTTTTCAACCCCCTCTATGGACATCTAATTCCTCAGCTTTTCCCTTTATTCATTTTTATTATTATGTTAATCACCATACATTACATCATTAGTTTTTGATGTAATGTTCCATGATTCATTATTTGCATATAACGCCCAGTGCTCCATGCAGAACATGCCCTCTTTAATACCCATCAGCAGGTTAACCCATCCTCCCACCCCCCCTCCCTTCTAGAACCCTAGTTTGTTTTTCAGAATCCATCTTCTCTCATCATTCATCTCCCCCTCTGATTCCCCCCCCTTCATTCTTCCCCTCCTGTTATCTTTTTTTTTTTTTTAACATATAGTGTATTATTTGTTTCAGAGGTACAGATCTGTGATTCAACAGTGTTGCACAATTCACAGCACTCACCATAGCACAAATCCTCCCCAGTGTCTATCACCCAGCTGCCCCATCCCTCCCACCCCCCCACCATTCCAGCAACCCTCACTTTGTTTCCTGAGATTAAGAATTCTCATATCAGTGAGGTCATATGATACATGTCTTTCTCTGATTGACTTATTTTGCTCAGCATAACCCCCTCCAGTTCCATCCACATTGTTGTAAATGGCAAGACTTCATTCCTTTTGATGGCTGCATAATATTCCGTTGTGTATATATACCACATCTTCTTTATCCATTCATGTGTCGATGGACATCTTGGCTCTTTCCATAGTTTGGCTGTTGTGGAAATTGCTGCTATAAACATTGGGGTGCACGTACCCGTTTGGATCCCTACATTTGTGGCTTTGGGGTAAATACCCAGTAGTTCAGCTTTTCCTTTTAAACTTCATGATTAGCCTATTGTTTGAACTGTTATCCACTTCCTCAGGCATTCATGATATTAAGCAATTGCCTCTAATTGTTTTTGACATATTTCTCCACTCAATACTTTCTCCCATGGAGTCTTTGCACTGAGTGAACTTTGAGTCAGTGCTTATAGACTGATTGTCTGTGTCCCCCACCACCCCCCAATTCATATGTTGAAATCTAATCCCCAATGTGATGGTATTTGGAGGTGGGGCCTTTGTGAGGTGATTAGGCATGAGGTAGGAGCCCTCATGAGTAGGATTAGTGCCCTTAATAAAAGAGACTCCAGAGAGCTCCTTCACTCCTTTTGTTGTGTGAAGACACAGTTAGAAGACTGCCTTTTGTTAATCAGCAGGCAGGCTCTTCCCAGACCCTGAATCTTTGGGTGCCTTGATTTTTGGACTTCCCATCCTCCAGAACTCTTTGAAATAACTGTTTGTTGTTTAAGCCATTCAGTCTATGACATTTTTGTTATAGCAGCCTAAGTATGGACTAAGACAGTCAGTTAAAGACTGGCTTTGCCAGTGGAATCTTCTAGGGAGCTACCAAACTGGTTAAATGATGAAAATTCTCTTGAATGGGGCTTTGAAAGGGCTCCAATCCTGTTTTTCTTCCTCCATTGACTGCCAAACTGTTGGTTTTCCTGTGATTGTGAAGCTGTTGTTTTCAAGGCTATCACAGATGGCAAGGGGTGAATAGGAATAGGACATGTTAAAAATGCCATGAACCTCTCTGTTCTTCCCGAGATTTAGCAGTTTTTTTGAATTAAACACTCTCTAGATTGCTGCAAACCATCAGTTAATTCCAGAGTTCTGAAAGGTTGATTCTGACCATTAAACACACACACACACACACACACACACACACACACACACACACACACACACACAGAGTTTTCTTGTGTCTTTTATGGAAGGTTTTGGAGATTTTTACTAATACCACCTATTCAGTTCCTCCTTGATTCTTATTTTGGTCAGCGTGAGATAGGTATATTAACAATATCAAAACTGTACTACTTAGAGGCAGGTAAAAGGGATTGTGCCCATCTTAGTACGTGCACAGTCCACACAACTTCTATACAGAGAACATGCCCATGGTAGCTTAATACCATATTAATGGTGGCTATTGGCATTAAAAACAAGCAACAAACAAATAATAATAAAAAATAATGGTCACCCAAAACAAGTGAAAGGTTAAAAGCAAGTGTGGGAATCCCAGGTCTGCAGATGGTTCATTTGCCTGATTCTGGTTTTCCTAATCTATAGTGATACCAGAGACCTCCCAGATTACTCTGAGTATTAGCTACAGCATAAATCTGTGTGTGTCACGTAACAGGGATTCAATCCAAAGCAGCTATCATCAGTAGAAAGGTACTAATCAGTAATAACTATTGTTATTTTGTCATTTATATGCCACGGCTCACAGGGCATATTGAGTATACTTTCCCAAACTGAGTTAAAAAACTCGGAGATGCTTATAAGTTTTGTCCTTGGAAATGTGTGTAAGGTTATGTAGATTTCTGGGAGTTCATGTTGGGGGGTGGTAATGAAATGGAAAACAACTATTACATGAATGTGCCATTGAGTTTAAACATGTGAGTGTGGGGTGGATAGGGAGGGTAGGTGTGACTTGTGTATGGTATTGTGAATGAGTCCACGCATCCCAGGCGGGAAATGGATGGTGTGGCCTGGGGCTTTACATTGGTTAAGCCAAGCCATAAAGAATAAAAAGCAGATATAGGATAGGTGAATTGAGGACAAGGAAGAAAGAAGGAGAAGGCTGAGAGTAGAGAGCTGTTCATATGTAGGAGAACAGAAAGAAGAGTGGATAAACTAAAGGAATAAATAGAATTCGATGGACCATTAAGAAAACAAGAAGCAAAGTAGGGAGACATCACGATTCCTGGTGGAAAGGAGAAAGTAGAATTATTGTATTTCTGGCTTTGGTGTTGAAGGTATTCTTATTTCTCCTCCCAATTTAAATTGAACTTTTCCTCTCCCTTTAGAGATGGTAGAGTAACCATAACAAAATGATTGTAAGCATATGGTGTGTGTTAATGTGATCATTCGCCTCCTCATTATGGATTTAGTATGACCATTAACATCTAACTGCCTAATTTCCCAATAACCATTGAAAAATTAGAGCTGCATCATTGCCACCTACTACTCACCATAATAATTTTGGCATTTCTAAAAGCATTTAATCTTTGTAAAATTATGCACATCATTTGCCTTTTGTGTATTTTTGACTTTTGGCCTATATTGACATTATTTGTGAATTATGTGTCCATATAAAATAAAAATTACACAGTTAATCTTTTATATAAAAGTAAATTACAGTTATATTTACCAATTTTTAGGTTTTTTTTTCCTTTATAAGATCAGTGTTTATTTGCTTTTTGTATATCTAGGTCCATATCAAAGCTTTAAAAAATTATCATCTACACGAATATGGTAAAATACCCACATCTTTCAATGCTTTGTTTAAATTGCTTCCATAAATCTCCAAGAAGAAATGCTTACTGTGTACACATGTGTAATTCATTATTCAGTGGGAAAGATTCCTATGAAGCTGAAGACTTTTGTGTGCTTCTGGCTATAGATGGAAATGTGATCTTTGGTGATTTTCACATTAGAAGTGTGTACACATTCATACTCAAATGCTTACACACAAGATCATCTATTTCTCTCACATTCTCTCTCTCTCACACAGACACACACACACACACACACACACATAAGTCCATAAACTCACACACACCCATGCTCAACTGCAGAAAGCCACATACAGTATTCAGACACTTGTATGCATATGCAGGTGTAGATATTTAAAATGCATTGTGAAAATTTTCTGTTTGTTTTGGAATATGGAGAACTCTTCTTTTTACAATGTATTATTTTCACTACTATTGAGGAGTAACCCTCAGATTTAGCTGCCTTTCATCTTGGATGTGAATAAACAACTATTTATGCATTTGATTTTGAAATATACGAAATGTTTCTCTTAGATACCAACCCTTAATTTTCTCTTTAGGTGTTTGATTAGTCTTAAAAGCATTTGGGTTAGAAATGCACATAAAAAGTTATAATTTTAATCTTTCTCTTAAAGACATGGTCATTTATAGATTTCCAAAAAAGAGTTAATAGTCATCAATTAAATAAATCTTCCGTTAGGATTATAGCTAACTGCACAGTGATTCTACCTGATGCCTTTCTTTCCACTTGTTCTTCTTGTGTAGTAGGTTTTTATTTCATGAACTTTACCCTACATCCAATCTGAACAAGTATACTGCATGTTCCAGTCACAGCCAGCCCAGGACAACTGACCACAGCTGTATAGGTTATCAACTGGACAACTATGTAGGGGCTGTGCCCGTGTAACTTTGTATAATACCTTCATCTTCATTTTGAGTAAACCAGTCCACAAATATGTAGAAATAACATCAGCTCCACCTTGGTTTCTGCAACCTGTCTGAACCAGGAAACTGTACCAGCAAACTGTAATGAGCAGTGCTGCAATGTTTCTCCATGCTTTGCACCCAGGCAGCTGAAACTATGGCTGAAGGAGAGATACATGAAACATGTTTTCTTCATGAAAATAACCTGTTCTGCAAATCTGTCATTTGGGAGTTTCAGAACTTGAACTTGAAGGAACCCTAAATTGAATTTATCAGTCTGCCTTTTCCTGAATATCCCTTTAGAGATGAGAAAATAGAAGCCCAAAGAAGGATAACAACTTGCCCAAGATCACAGGAATAATTTGTGTCGAGGCCAAGACTAATAAAAAATCTTCCGGGTCCTACTCCAGAGTGTCTTCCTTTACCCCTTGATGATTTCTGATCTCCCATTGCCTGGGTGATTGACCTGTTACTGCTTCTTTTCCAGTAAGTCATGAGCGCCCGAATGGAGTGAATTCTGTCATGCACATTCTATAGAACCTGTAGTTTCCTTTCTTCCAAACTCTGGTCCTATGTTTATTAGCTTGTGCCTGTCTGTGAGTTTTCAATACCCAGGTCTGAAGGAATATGTACCAGATTTCTGTTATTTTTTAATTACTAGTGATTCACTGCTGTTGGAAATAGCTTTTGAAATTATGTCCAGAAGTTCTTTTGTCATACTATTTTATTTATTTTGTACAAGATTTTATTTACTTATTTGTCAGAGAGAGACAGAGTGTATAAGCAGGGGGGGCGGCAGACAGAGGGAGAAGCAGGCTCCCCGCTGAGCAGGGAGCCTGATGCGGTACTTGATCCCAGGACCCTGGGATCATGACCTGAGCCAAAGGAGACGGTTAACCGGCTAAGCCACCCAGGCATCCCATCTGTTATCCTATTTTAAATTGTGAAAAGAAAACATCATGGAAGGGGCTTTTCCGGTTTCACAGTATGTAAATGATAATATTGACTCCAAATAAATGTGAGCTAAGAACCTGATTCACATTGTATATTTAATTCACTACAGACTTTTTACAAGGGACTATATGTTCAATATTTTTATAATTGGTATGAGCTTTATAAGTAGCTGTATTAGATTGTGCTCGTTTGAGGCTTTCAGGCAAAAGGATTATTTGAGCAGGTGATAACATCCCCAGTAAGGATATTGTCAACCTGTTAGCTGACCAGAGTTCAACCAATTTAGTGGTAGAGCAATGAAGTAGCCTTGATTTGATTTGTTGTTCTGCTTGCAGACTCTGTGTTTACAGGTACAGATAATGTCTGGTGGTTTGGAAGATTTTTTTATCAAGATGTGTATAATGTGAAGTAGACAAATTAGTATTATTCAGAGTAGGAGTTTTGGTTTTCATTTAATTGTATAGGTAGCTGTTTTATACCTGTTTTATTTTTCCTCGTGGTTTTGCCTGGTAGGTTGTAGGATGTGGGAGGGAGGTGGAAAAATTCCTGAGAGCAAACACAATTTCTATGGAGCTGCTTCTTTTCTTTTTTTTTTTCAAAATTTTTTATTGTTATGTTAATCACCATACATTACATCATTAGTTTTTAATGTAGTGTTCCATGATTTATTATTTGCGTATAACACCCAGTGCTCCATGCAGAACGTGCCCTCTTTAATACCCATCACCAGGTTAACCCATTCCCCCCACCCCCCTCCCATCTAGAACCCTCAGTTTGTTTTTCAGAGTCCATCGTCTCTCATGGTTCATCTCCCCCTCCAATTTCCCCCCCTTCATTCTTCCCCTCCTGCTATCTTCTTCTTGTTTTTAACATATAGTGTATTATTTGTTTCAGAGGTACAGATCTGTGATTCAACAGTCTTGCACAATTCACAGCACTCACCATAGCACATACCCTCCCCAATGTCTATCACCCAGCCACACCATCCCTCCCACCCCCCCCACTCCAGCAACCCTCAGTTTGTTTCCTGAGATTAAGAATTCTCATATCAGTGAGGTCATATGATACATGTCTTTCTCTGATTGACTTATTTTGCTCAGCATAACCCCCTCCAGTTCCATCCACGTCGTTGCAAATGGCAAGATCTCATTCCTTTTGATGGCACACACACACACACACACACACACACACACACACACACACACACACACATACACACATCTTCTTTATCCATTCATCTGTCGATGGACAGCTTGGCTCTTTCCACAGTTTGGCTATTGTGGACATTGCTGCTAGAAACATTGGGGTGCACGTACCCCTTCAGATCCCTACACTTGTATCTTTGTGGTAAATACCCAGTAGTGCAATTGCTGGATCATATGATAGCTCTATTTTCAACTTTTTGAGGAACCTCCATACTGTTTTCCAGAGTGGTTGCACCAGCTTGCATTCCCACCAACAGTGTAGGAGGGTTCCCCTTTTTCCACATCCCCGCCAACATCTGTCGTTTCCTGACTTGTTAATTTTAGCCATTCTGACTGGTGTGAGGTGGTATCTCATTGAGGTTTTGATTTGGATTTCCCTGATGCTGGGGAGCTGCTTCTTTGCTGTAAATTTACTGTTAATTCTTAGTCATAAGCTCTTCAATTGAATATATAGCACCATTCTCCTAGCTGAAAATGCCAAATATCGTTTCAGAGTGATTAAAAAGCTGATGATAAAAAAACTTCCAATAATGTTCTCATTTTACTACTATTTCCTTGGATGATTTCCTAAAGATGAAGAAGCAATAATATATGTGTGGGCATTTAATATTAAGTATTTAGAGACTTTAATAATTTGAGATAAATATTTATAAAACTTTTATGGGTAACAATAACATTTAATGAAACTGTCTCATTACATTAATATTATTAGATTGACTGATATAATAGTAAAATATAAATTATGCATTTTTCTCATTGATCCTTGACAAGTTCTTTATATGGAAACATAACTGATGGGATGGGTATTTGTAGATTTTGGAATTCCAATATGAGATTTAATAGAGGCTTTGGGACTTATTAGCAGTGAGAACTTCAGAAACTTAATTGTACTCTGAAGCTCTTCCTTACCTATTAAGTGACAATGGTAATTTCTGTCTTGCCTGATTTTTTAAAGTATTAATAATACATTGTATAAGTGCCTAGCATAATGGTTTGAGTGTAGTGATGAAAATAGTGAATAATAATAGTAACAATAAAGTAATCGCTATAAGAAATAGGCTAAATACAATAAGAAACAGCTAATATTGACCTTTAAAAATTATTCTATTTCCAAAATATCCAAGTATTTTATTTACCATCTCTCAGTAAAAACCAAGGTGTTTAAGTAAGAGTTGCTTTATAGTCTAGGAATTAAGATGAAGCAAGAGATGAAATTCAATTCAAACAAAAGGCCTAATGAGTGTTTCTTGAAACCTCTGTAAAATTGCACAGTTAATAAGGTGGCTTAATTTCATTGCTAGAGGCGCCGATGCATATTTCATTCATTTTAAGTGTTTTCCTTTTTCAGAGCCAGAATGAAAATATAATAATTGCATAGTCCGTGATTAGCCAGCTGCTTAGCGATTCTCTGTCCTATTGAGTATTTTCTGCTGCATCTTTTTGGCAGCAACAGATAGCAAGTAGACAATATTAGTTGAGCATAGACAATAAATTTTTGTTTTGACATAATTGCTGCCCCTTTAATGGAATATTATGGCTACTGGCGGTGTTTCACTACCTATGTATTTACAAAAACTGAAGGTGACAAAAAGTCACATCCACAATACACAGAGTTAGCGCTTTTCATGAAGATGCAGCCTGTTTCACCAAATTGATTTTGTAATTCTCTCTCTCTTGCTTTAAGCCTGAAGCCTTTGTTTAGGGAGGATCAATGGACGCCTATCAGAAATCTCTGCCTCTGTGCCAAGTTCTTTACCTGCACAGTGAGTGCCTGTAAATAGAGCATCAGTCATAGGACTTGACACCCACCTTCTCTCACCCCACCCCCAGTAGAGCAATAGCAACTATCAGGCAGAGGAATATTCTAGAAGGAGATTGGGCTGGCAGTCATCATGACCAGTGCAGAGTGTCTTAGGCATCCAGGGAGCATGGTCGCTCTTTCTCATGACTGTCTGGCTAGAAAGTTGCCTTGGACATTGTGCACGTCACTGAGAGAACCCGATTTTTAAACTAGGTGACTGGGGAAGAAGGATTGTAGTAATTTGGTTTCTTACGTTTTTGTTCTTGGCATGTTAGTCTTCGTTGATTATTGAGAGATTAGCTAAACTACTCCATGACATCGCTGCTTCAGCATCCATTTATTGTGTCCAGGTGGCTTGCAGTGGCCTTCAACTGACTAGCCCCTCCCCCCAGCACATGCCCTAGATAACAGCCTGTAGAGTCACAAATAAATGTAAATTCCTGATATGACTCCCCCAGCACCCTTCTCCCACACCTCCCAGGGCCTTCCTCTTGTGAACCCCTAGGTAGGACCCCTGAGTAGTTTACCAAAACCCTGCTCTTTTTGGTTTGATTTGACCAATCTGGCCTAAGCCAGGAATTCCCAAACACTCCACTTATGGACCTGAATGAAGGCATGTGCCTTGGGTCCTACAGCGCTCTCTGCTGCATCCTGCATTGACCTCTCCCTGTGGCCCCTGGAGGCATGCTGTGTACTTTCTCCAGGACCTGTGAGTCATAAACTACTCTATTTCAATTCCTTGGTGGTCTTTTGTTAAACCATGCAGCTTACCATCTGATATCCCAGGGCTCTCCTCCGTAACAAATGTTTATGGTCACAACACTGATGAACCCTAAATGTCTAGTGCAGACCAGTGCATTGAGAGCCTAGCTAAAGAGGTGTTTTAAGATTTCCTTTCCTGCACCAGGAGACCACATAGCCCACACTGAAATGCTCAGTGCTATATCATCAGGCAGCAGCTTCTAATACTTTTTTCAAGTCTCTCTAATATCCCCTACTTCCATTGCTTTCTTTCTTATGAGCTGGTACTTGTGTACATGTGCATATCCACTGCCCTCCTCCCCCATCCCCCTCCCTCAACCTTAAAGCATTTGTCTACAAAATAATCACCTCTGCCTCCTGGGATTTTTCTGCCTTCTGAGCCTTGAGCTCTGTCTCCAGTCCAGGGGTTGATGCTGTTTGCATTTCCCAGGACCCCTCTATGCTGAATCACGCTTTTGGTTAGGAGCAGATTTGCTTCTGATGCCTGCAACACCTTTGCTCCAGACTCTTAAACTGTGTTGTAGCAAAGGTAAGCTTTCATCTGGCTCACTCTGATCAAACCATATTCAGTGTTTATGTTTCTGGACTAGACTTGAGTTGTTGCAAACCTTAGGTTTAGGGGGGACATTTAAAATATTTCTTGTCTCTTCTCTGGGGGTGTTTTTCTTTCTCCTCTTTATAAAGTGGAGCTATATCCTACACAGAGGTGGTTTCTAAACTTTTCTCGTAAGGTGGAACTGGAACATAGTAAAACATCCCCTTGAAGGTTCCCACAAAATCACTCATGATGTACAATATATCGACCTGAATAACCTCAGTAACCAACAAAGTCAGACAGCTTTTCCTGCAACATCAATTCAATCATCGTTTCTTTAGTTGAGTGTCAGGTGACATTTTGGCTTGTGTTTTGGCATCATGCTATGTGAAAAATATGAATATTTAACCCTAGAATCATGTTTAGTGAGCTGAGATGTTCACAGCATTGGAGGCAGATGGGTTGACTGAAGAAACAGATTCTGTGGCTGGGGTCACACTCACACTGTGGCATATGCTCACTGAGAGGAGCAGAGTGGATTGCCAACACTTGCTCTAAGCAGCTCACTTGAGTCTGCATATGTTAGACGTATCAATGCAACATCCTGTTGTTCTTTTGCACAGCTCACGGCTTACCCTCAGCATTTCCCTTGGATGTCCATGGCATTTGGAGCCAACGGTGATAATAATGACCACTGTTATTGAGTACACAATGACTTAAGTGTGCATTGTATAATGCTGTGTCTTATATTGTAGTTCCATTGGACTGCACAACAGCTTTATGGGTTCTGCACTCTTACTCCCATTTTCCATATATATATATATATATATATGGATTTTTAAAGAATGTTTTAGTCAGAACAAAACACTAAGTAAGCAACATCACTTGTTATGCCTCCACGTGTACGTGTGTGTTTATCTGTGTCTTACATGCCAACTGGCTTGTAGAATGTAACATTTTAAAGAGATGAAAGTTGAGAAGGTAATAAAAATGGTTTTTAATATATTAAAAAGTTTTAATTATATTTATAGTGAGATGACTGAAGATTGGAGAGTTAACACATCTTTCCAAGTCATTTAGCTGGTTCAACTTAGTATTTTGAGCCACATTGCTTCTTTCTCTTTGTAAGAAGAATATTCCTTGTTTCTATCATCTGTTTTCTAGTTTTCCAGCTTTCTCAGGAGCTGGGACTTTGGTAATATTGCAAACCACAGGTACTGTTACATTATATGCTTTTTTCACATAGCTTCTTGGTTTCTGAGCTGCATTTTAAAACTAGATGGTCTGTACTTGTACTCTTGGGGCCTTCATATAGAGAATATCTTGAAAATTTACCCATTTTCTGGTAAAATACAGTTTCCTGTACACAAAGGGTTTGTTGTTCTATTGGGGTTAATGTGAGTCACTCTAGATACAACTTTAAGGTGTTTCCATCAACAGAGACCATATTATGCTGTTGGATGGGCAGAGTAATGCTATGTTACCTAGTTTTCAGAGGGTTAATAGGGACTTTATCCCATTTCCATTTACTCTGATATATCACTTATTCTGCTTTTTAATTTTAAAAACTCTGTATAAATTCTGTTTTAATATTTACTGTGTTTAATATGTTATATGGTTGTTGTCTTGGTTTGTTCATTAATAATTTTTAAGACTTAGGGCATATATTTTTAATTATTCCAGTGTTAACTGCTGTAATGTCAAAATATGATCACACAGACCTACGTGCCTGTAACTCTTTATCTTATTTATTGACATTTGTTGTAACCTGACATGAAAAGAACTTGTGTGGCAGAAATTGCATGGCAACCTCCAGCTTATCAGTTTTGGGGGTTAGACATGCTACTCTTGGCAAACTGAAGACTGAACGCCAACTCTCAACTGGAATAATCTGTATGAACAGAATTCATTTTCATAATGACCTCTTAAAACATACTTTTCACATTTTCCTGAATATTTTAATTTCTATTAGGCTTAGGCTCCAGAGTGGACAACTGTTAATTGTATTGCTTTCAAATAATAGACACTTTTCTAAATATGGATAGTGAACAACCTCTAAGCCAACAGCAACATTTCACAATAAAACATTGACTGTTATATACTTTTAGTGATTAATTTACACTATAATTCTTTAAGTACTTAAAAATTCATATTCACCTTTTAAAAAATAACCGTCATGGGGCCATTTAGCACATTGCAACAATAGTATATTAAATATCATAAATGAGAATGTGCCAGGAAGACATTAATATAATAAAATAGTATCACACTCAGCTTTGCAGACATGAGATGTGCATTACAGTGAACTTCATGAAAGTTATGGGATATAGGAAATGAAAATTGACTGTAGATTCAAAAGTACATCTACATATATACACATACACGTTTGTATTATATATACACACGTGTACATATATGCACAAATACACAGACCCATGTGTACACCTATATACACATACATGCACAAACATACACATTTAGAGCAAGGGTATATGTAGACATTTTCAGAACAATATGATCATATAATAATAGTAAACAGTTGCTCAGAAGACTGCAATATTTGCAGAATAAAGGGAAAGACAACCTGCTCAAGAAAGTGAGTCTCAACCAGGGTCAGAGAGAACATCCTGATTTTGAAGGACAGTGTTGCTATTAAATCTTGAAGTTTCTGTCTTGTCGATTATGTGCTTATGCTGATCACCTTTCTGGGAATAGATAGTGATTAATATAGGATGTATTTCTTTCTATAGCTTAGAATGTGTGTGTGTGTATGCACACACACACAATATGTGCGCACGTGTGTGATGCTGGTATTTTAAGAACACAAATATGCAAAGAAAGAGTGAATAATAACTTTTGGATATTTTCTCCTGATGTTTAATTCCTTGCCATGCTGCTGCTCGTTATGAAGACTGGTTCTTTACATCAGGCAGTGGTGGAAAGCTGACACTTTGTATCAGAGGATCAGAGGACACTTGTACTTTCTCTTACATTTTTTCTGGGTTCTACAGCTTTGCTTAGATCTTTTCCTTCAGCAGCATGATGGTTTGCCCTCTGAACCTGGCATCTGCTCTGCAAAAGACATGATTTTTTTTTTTTGTGGACAGAAGTTCAGCTTTCAAGGAACTCGTAAGAGAGGTTCAAAAAAATGCAGAACTATCAGTAATGGTAAGTTAAATGTAGTAAGTGGAACAATACGCAGGAAGCTCAAAGAACTGTCCCTGGTGTGTTTTTGAGTAATCTTAAAGATTAGGTAAGATTTCACCCAAAGAGATGCACAGTGGATATGTGAGGAGTGGAGAACACTAACTGGTATGAAAATGGTAATCAAAAGAAGGTGACGGAAACACAAGATTTATTAATTCACTCATTTGTTGCAAATAGAACAAGTAACTATTAGAAATCAGGTATTGTGGCTACTATGATGGGCAAAAAATAGACCTAGCCATTACTACCTGTTGGTAAGTCAGACATTGAGTAAATAAGCACAAATCCATGTAAGTTCTTAACAGAGATAAGTGCTATGAAGGGAAGTTTCCCGTTGCATGTAACAGTGACATAAAGTCTGCTACAGCAAGGTGTATGGTTTTGGAGGAGTGGATATGGGTATGATAGGATGAGGCTTTTTTGCATATGGTGAGTTTGGAATTTGTTTTATCATTAGTGAGAGATTAGTGGATATTCTAAATCAGAGCTCAAATTATGATGGCAATCCCCTATCTCCTCTTCCTGATCATGGGATCTTTATTTTAGTGATGGTAGGGTTGTAGGAGATTCACTCTAAACTATAACCTTGAGACCAATGATCATTAAAAGCCACTGGTTTATTCTTCCATTCTGATCCTTACTAAAGAATACTTTTGCAAAAAGTGTGATGATTCTTGTGTAAGGTTATAAACAAACACAAATGAGATTTTCCCTCCTTGTACATTATACCTGCACAATCGCCGCATTTTATCTACTCTATGTTCTATTGTTGAAAAATGGGCTCTACTGAGGCATGTCTGAGTGAATTTTCTCCAGTCGACAGAGAAACAAAACTGTTGGAACTCAAATTACGTAAAAATAAATGAATAGAAGCTAAAATGAAGAAACATAATTTTAAAAAATTTAAATGGTTATTATAAATCTGCTATTGAAGATATTGTCAGAAGTGTTACTTGTTCTCCAATACCTTTAGGTCCTGTGTGAACATTTCCAATAAAGTTTAGTACCAAGATAAAAGTCTCAGTAAGGACGTTTTTGGTTTCTCAGTTTTGAAATTGAGACTTATTCTGACTTCAGAGAAGTTAAGGAGCAATTTTGATGGTAAAGCATAATTAGTATGCTTGCTTCCTTTAATTAGGAATCCTAATTTTCTTCTAGTTTATTGATTATATTGTATCCATGTCCCATTCAGTTTGCTACTTCACATAGAGAACTTTATTCATTCATTCATTTATTTATTTATTTATTTATTTATTTATTTAAGAGAGGGAGAGAGGAGGAAAGAGGGGAGAGGAAGAGAGAGAACCTAAGCAGGCCCACCGTGGAGCCTGACACAGGGCTCAATCTCACAATCCTGAGATCATGACCTGAGCTGAAATCAAGAGTCAGACGCTGAACAGGTACCCCCACATACAGAACTTCTTTTTTATTTTTTTAAAAAGATTTTATTTATTTATTTGACAGAGAGAGACACAGGGAGAGAGGGAACACAAGCAGGGGGAGTGGGAGAGGGAGAGGGAGAAGCAGGCTTCCCACTGAGCAGGGAGCCTGATGTGGGGCTCGATCCTAGGACCCTGGGATCATGACCTGAGCCGAAGGCGGATGCTTAATGACTGAGCCACCCAGGCACCCCCATATAGAGAACTTAAGTTAGCAAGTTATTATGATTAATCTGATTTCCCATTTCTTAGCATCTAGTTATTTGAGTCTCATGATACTTTGTTCTGAAACTGTGTGAGTTAAGCAATGATAGCCTTGACTTGTCTTTACTGAGAGGACATAGCATGAACAAGCTTTATGATAATGAAACTCACTATGAAGAACAATGAGCATCCCAATCTTGTTCTTGCTGTTCGTATTTTTTATTAAAACACAAGTGTCTTCTGGGAAGAACCAACAAAAGACAAAAAAAATGTGTAGGTAAATTTATTTCTTGAGATGGGAAATAAACCATAATTTTAGTTTTTATGGTTATGTTACGAAATGAATGTCCATAAATGTCTAGACTAACATAGAGGGATTTGGACAAACAAATGGCTGAGCTGCTTTTCGTAAATCCCATTGAAAGTGATAAAAGTGCTGAAGACAGTGTAAACAAAAGTCTATAAAAGATAAAGTTTCAAATGGGGCTATGGGATTTAATGAGATCCAAACACAGGAAAACTGTTACCCAATATATGGTAACTAATAGCCAACTATATTTAATTGTTGTTCACATTTTGTCTGAGACTATAATCTTTTGATTTAGGAGCATTGTCTTAAACCTGTCTTGCCTCTATGCTACCCTCTGTCTCAGCTGCCTCCCTGACTAGATGCTGGCAGAGTGTCAGACACAGAATCAGAATCTCAGGAAGAGAAAGACACTTGCGGTTACGTCATCTGGTTCTGTGCCTTTCATTAAAGAAAACCCTTGAGTTCTCGAATCACTCATTACATCCTTAGGTGAATCCAAGTTTTCTTTTTACTGAGTTAGAATCAGGTTGGTAACTGTCAGCAATATTCCTAATTCTGCCCTCCAGAGCCATCATAGGACATGTCTAATCCTTCTGCCCAACATTTCTTTAAATATTTAATAAAAATGCCATAAAACTGAAGTAAAATATAATCAGTTTTTACCTAGATGAGGTGACATTATTAGACATCACCCTGTACATGTATAGTCACTGCCCTAATAATAATAATAGTAACCACCATGTACTGAGTCAGTGAACAACCACAAAATCCTGGACTAGGGATTTTACTTACATTTTTTTCCTAATGCGTACATGTAACCAACAATGTGAAGTATTTGTGCAACCAGCAAGGCAATTGTTATTCTCTAAGTTTGGCACTTGACAGAGGTGCTCTCACCTTAGTTCACATCTGACCATAAATCTTGGTTCCTTTACTGTTCTACACTCCTTTATATAAATTGCAAGCACATGCCTTATTATTAACTCTATTATTCTGGGTAAATTGCATTATTTAAACTCTATGTCCTTTTAAAACGGTTGAACTTTGGGTTGTGGAAATAACCAATATGATCCTCCCTTGGATAGTGTAATTTTGGGGAGACTTTTAAATCAAGATCAAGAGATTGATATAAGAGGCAGTTAAATCAAGATCAAGATTGCTATAAGAGGCAGTTTCGGTAAGTCTCATCTTGCATGGGACAGAGTGGAAAGTTGCTGTGTCAGCACTCAAGAAAGGATGCATCAAGGCATCTTCATACTTCCCCAATCTTGAGTTGAGTCCAAGGAACATTTAATTATAAGTTTTTTGTGACTGGATATTTCTGTGATTAAGACTTGTAAACTAATGAACTAGTGATAGAGATTTAGCACATAATTTATGTATAATATGCATGGTATATACAATATATTTGTTATAGTGATATATATGACTTATACAAGATATATTTATGTTTAGGTTTATATATATAATTTTTTTTACTACAGAGAAAAAAGTACAAATTTATAGTTAGAAATGTTTAGAGAAAAACGTAGAAGTGTTTAAAAATAAATTTAGTATCACCTTTTCAGTATCGCCTCACCCTTCAGCCTTTTAATAATTTGGGGAATATGTGTGTATATTTTTCTCTGTGCTCGCATATATTTTTTCTTTTTCCATCTTTCATTCTTTTTTTTAGACTTTTTAAAAAAGAATTTATTTATGAGAAACAGAGAGAGAGGTAGAGGCAGAGACTTGACTTCCAAAGTACATGACAGCTTGTTTAAGTAATAGATGCCTTTTAAATTTATAGAGATTGTTTGATTATTTTGTAAAAAAGTTTTGCAATTCATACTTGAAAAATAATGGGGATGTGATATTCTCCTCAAATTCACAGGATACCATAAAGTTTTTAAACTTCGGCTAATCTGATGAGTGAAAAAGTGTATCTCATTCATGATGCATAATTTGGATGTCTAGTGATGCTGAAAATCTTTTTGTGTTTAATGACCATTATATGTCCTTTGTGGCTTGTCTGGTAATATCCTTCACTAAATTTTCTATTGCTTTTTTTAGTTTACTCTTATTAATTAGAAAACTTTGTACATATTAAAAATATTATCTTTTTGGGGCACCTGGATGGCTCAGTCAGTTAAGTGTCTGACTCCTGATTTCAGCTCAGGTCATGATCTCAGGGTTGTGGGATCGAGCCCCATGTGGGGCACCCAGATCAGCGGGGAGTCTCCTTGAGATTCTCTCTCTCCATCTCTCTCTGCCCCCCCAAAATAAATAAATATAATCTTTAAAAAATATTATCTTTTTCTTGGTCATATTCATTTTAAATACTTTTCCCAGTCTATTGATTATCTTTTACAGTTGTAGAAGTTTTGGCAAATGATTATTTTATGTCATGAAATAAGGTTAGCTTAAGAAGATCCTCTCAGTATGTGTGGTGGTTAATTTTATGTGTCAACTTGACAAGACTAAAGGATGTCCAGACACTGGTACAGTATTATTTCTGGGTGTGTCTGTGAGGGTGTCTCCAGAAGACATTAGCATTTGAACTGGTAGGTGGAGTAAAGAAGGTTGCAGGTTGGCCATCATCCAATCTGTTGAGGGCCTGAATAGAACAAAAAGGCAGAGGAAGGGCAACTGCTTTCTGTGCTTGAACTGAGACATCCATCTTCTCCTGCCCTTGGACTCTCTTGGGCATTCACACTCAGACCAGGACTTACACCATCAGCCCCCTGATTCTCAGGCCTTTGGACTCAGACTGATTTATACCACCAACTTTCCTGGTTTTCCAGCTTGCCAATGGCAGATTGTGGGACATCTTGGCTTCCATAACTGCCTGAACAGATTCCTATAATAAATCTCTTATATATATCACTATATAGCCTACTGGTTCTATTTTTCTGGAGAATCCTGACTAATAAAACATGTTACAAAATTTTTCTCCAGAACAATTTTCATACTTTTTACTGTGAAATTTATTTTTATACTTTGAGTGAGATCAGGGCTAAGTTTTCTTTAATATCATTAGCAAAAAAAAATGTTAGCTTTATATGACAAATTGAAATTCTTTCCATATTTTCCTATGACCTTAGAAAGAAATGGTAAAATATTTAAAATTAGGTAGAATCAGCTATAAAACAATCTGGAGTGAAGTCATCTTAAAGGTAGATGTTTAATTAATTGTCCATTCTGTGATTATGTGTCATCAAGATTATTTATCTCCTGGATCAAATTTCATAGTTTTCCCTCAAGATTTCAGTTGGTGTCTCATAGTTGCTTTTATATCTTAAATTCCTTCTGATGCTTTGTTTTCCATAAATCTAAATTTATATATCTTCACTTTCTCCCTTTTTTAAAGTCATGACAAAAGATTATCTATGCATTCCTAAACCTACTCATGGTTGAATATCTCTTTAATTGTGTACCATGACAAGTCATATTCTCTTCTCTTGCCAATTAGCAGGTGATGGAAGGCATGGGAGTTCTCTTGTGGCTCTGAGTAAATGAAGTCGTAGACTCTAACCATTCTCTTATGGTTTGGGGAGGATCCCACTCTGCTTTCTTTTTCTAAGGGGCTGGCTACCATGTCCCAGATGAAAGCCCTGGCCCTAGGCGCTGCTTCCACCAGAGCTCACAAAGGTTTACACAGTTGAGTAGCTGTTCTAATGATCACAAGAAGTAAATGGACATGTGCTGCCAATCATCCAGAGATCTAGTCACTTGAGACCACTCATGAACAGCTCCCCTCAGACTGAAGAGAGACAAACCTTGTCTTTTACTTCAGATCCCTTGGAGAAGGAAGCCATGCCTTGACTTCCTTCCCTAGAAATCTCAACAGGACTTGTGTCCTTGGACCCTCGTGGTCTACCAACAACATGCTTGTCTGGGTCTATCACGTTCTCTAGAGAGGATATTGGCAATGAAGGTAGAGTAGTGATTTGTGACCAGCATGCCATTATCCCAGAATTCTGCAGAAATGACTTCAGTGTTTAGACATATCTTTGTAAGATAAAGAAGTCTTTTATGGTGGTCTTTTTTTCTTTATATATCTCCCTTTAACACACTTTGGAATTAAATGCTACCAGATTTTAAGTGTTTGCCTCTTACAAGTGTGGTGTAATAAGAATTGAAAAAAAGTGGATATTGTTCTGCAGGGAATTTCAGAATTTCAAGGCTGACCCACTTGAATTTCAGTTTCTTAATAAGCTAAATCGTGTTTTGCTTTCCTGCTACATGTCTAATCATGATCATATGAGTATTTTTCTGCTCTTCTACATGCAGATTGCCCTATACGTAACATCTCTCCATCTGAGGCTCCCTATGTGTTCTCTAACTCTCTTGCAGAAATGCTTCTCAACTTTTCCGAAGCGTTACTGGTATGATCTCAGCTGTCATTTCCTCAGCACCATCTGTAGACTGATATTTCGTAGGAATTTGTATGGATTCCAAGTAAGAATTCAGCTCAACAGGCTAGCATATTTAGTTTTTAAGAGAAAAGAAAGTAATCGATCAATTCCTATTCTGGTCCACTCTTTTTTACCCCCCACCGCCCACTTCTCCCCATTCTGCCCTTACATGAAGATATTTTTACAGCTTGAAATGGAATCAGATTTCCAGGCTGCACAATTAAATTTCAGTCAAAAATTCCACTTACCAGAATGCTCACAATACTAATAGTGTTGTTAGAAATAAGACACTTGATTAAAAGGCGGCACACTTGTCTATATCTTTAATGTGCATTCCTAATGAGTCCTAGCAGGAGGCTGATTCACATGAAAATGCACAATTAGCTCATCCAAGTTTAATATACCATTATCTGCACCCAGGCCCTCTCTTCATTACCATTTGAATGCACTGTTTTCTTTGGAGTTTTGTGCAGGAAACAAATCCCTGTATATGGCACACAGCTCTAGACTGATTTGTCTGCATTTGCCCTTCAGACAAAAGGCCAAAACACCGTGCTCTGTGGTGCACTAATTTTCAATCTCTGGCTATTTTTGAAATTGTAATGCAGCACATTTCCTTTTCCAAGGGATTTCAGGCAGTATACAACATAGAGGTGGATATAGCCAAGGGATTTGTTTGTTATTCTGAGTAGTGGCACACCATCTTTCCCACATGGATTCCAGATAAAAGGGGTTACTTTAAAGAGCTGTTGAAACCCAATGAAGTAAAATATTACTTGAAATCTGATTTCACTATATTGAGTCTACATTACTATCTGGACTTTGAAGTCTGAGACAACCAGTTGCCTGAAACAAAAACTGAGAAAACAAAAGTTTTATCTAATTCCTATCAAGATTATCATTTGGCCTTTCATTAATTTTTGGTGTTTCTGGCGTGCCACACTCCCACAGTTCTACAAGCTTCCTGGTATTCAGAATTCTTTTTAATCTGGAGCAAATGAAATCAATAACATTAAAAATACTGTGAACATTTTAAATAATTTCTTCCCTCTTTTTTCCTCATTTTCAAGCATAATGTAAATTTAGCTTTTCAAAGAGACTTAATTGTAAAAAGAAAAAAATGTCTTTCTTATGACATAGCTGATAGTTTCAGTACTCTTGAATAATGAATCACACAGGACATTTTACTAAGGATGAAGTCATTTTTTGAAAATACAAATGGTTATTATTTTGCAGATTTACACAGTGAAACAAAAAGATAAGGCATACTTGAGGTGCACAGATAGGCAAAACTATTATTTGCTTATAAGGTAATGTTAAGAATAAATTACTAAGGTTAAGGAGAGCCAGGGTCATTGGAGGCCATATGGCATATTAGAAAGTAGATGACATTAGAGGTCATTTCAACCTATAGGATTTGTTTACAGTCTTTACAACTTACTACTTTTGTTTGTCAAAATTCATTCTTAATTTCTCTTACTCTAAATTCTTCTTTCCTATTCTTACCAACATCTATAAAAAATGGCATAATAACACCCTTCAGGTATCACTGTTGTGAGGATTAGAGATAAAATTACATAGAATCTAGTTATAAATTCATAACATTTATAGGATATAACACCAATAAATAACTAACTGTATTTCTATGCACAGAACAATAATCTGAACTAGAAATTAAGAAAAATTCTCATCTGCAATAGTATCAAAAAGAGTAAATACTCAGGAATAAATTTTAAAAATGAAGTACAAGAAGTCTTGTACACTAAAAAGTACAAAGCATTGGTGAAAGAAATTAAAGACCTAAATAAATGGAAAGATATTCTGTGTTCATGGCTCAGAGATTTAATATTATTAATATGATAATACTGTCCAAATTGATCTACAGATTCAACACAGTGCCTTTCAGAATCCTAGCTGTGTTTTTTTGCAGAAACTGACAAGCAGATCTTATAATTCATTTGGAAATGCAATGGACCCTGATAGCCTAAACAGTCTTAAAAAAAAAAAATCAGTGGACTTATATTTCCCAATTGCAAAATTTACAGCAAAGTTATGATAATTGACATTGTGGTACTGGCATAAAGACAGACATTTAAAACAATGGAACAGAATCAAGATTGAAGAAAGCTATGCATACATCTATACATCTAGTGGAGGACAGACAGTTGCTATAGTGAGCACTTAAAAGAAGCAAGTAGTAAAAAAAGTCCCCTGGGGGAAGATGGTGGAGTGAGGACCCTAAGTTCACCTTGTCCCATGGGCACAACTAGATAACACTCATGTCAGTGTAAATACCCAGAAAATGACCTAAAGACTGGCAGAACAAACTCCACAACTAAAGGTAGAAAAGAGGCCACACCGAAGAGCATAGGAAGGTCAGAAACCCGGGGGGCCCTAAACAGACCCTTGGGCCATCTGTAGGAGGGAGAGACCCCCAGGCACAGAGAAGGGAGAGAAACAGACTGTCATACTGGGGAGCCTAACATTTGTCTTTGAAAGCAAGAGGGGCTGAATTTCATCAGTTCGACTTAAAACCTGGACTTTTAAAAATCAGTGAGCTCAGTTCTGGGAGAGCTGGGAGGGTGATAGGAAGCTGAGTCTCTACACTTAAAGAGCCAGCAAACCAACAGCCTATGGAGATACAGCATAAAAATGGCAGCTTGAGAAATGCTTGGGGCATATGGGAGGGAAAGTTACTTGCTCATTTCAGAGTGTCTTCTGGAGGTTAGGGTTTACAGGGAGACTCCCCCAGGAACAAAGGAGTTGGCAGGCACCATCTCCCTCCCCTGTTCACCAGTATAAACACATGGCCAAATGTGGGAACCAGCACAGTGCAAACATTCACTACCTGACTTCCTTACACCTAGCCCTGCCCCCTACACTTTGTCAGATCCACCCTTTCTAGTCACACTTGCCTCAGTCCTGGCACTTTGGGTCTCCTCCCTCACTGGTGCAAACCTTGCCAATACTGCATCTCCTGACCTGCCAGTTTTGTGGGGCTTCAGTTCTTGGGGCAAAGGCAGTGGCAGCAGGGCCCTGGAGAAATCCAATACACACCTTGTAAAATTGCATGCCCTGCCCATGCATGCTTTGTGCATCTGCTCAGGTTGGCCTGGTCCTAGAAGCAGGGGCAGGTTTCATTTCACAAGTACACCAGTGAGCACATTGTTAAAACTGTGCACCTCACAGGGACCAAACAGCACCCACAACAGGCAAAGAGAGCCACTGTAGACTATTGGGCTCAAGGAGAAAGCAGCCAGAACAAAATAGCAGGGCACACACAACACACATAGGAGACACCCTTGAAGCACTGGGTTCTGGTGAGCAGGGAACACTGCACTGCAGGGCACTACAGGACCTCTTCTTCATGAGTCCATTACTTTCAAGAGCAGGAAACATAGCTGACTTTGCTAACACACAGAAACAGACACAGAGTTAGACAAAATGAAACAGAGGCATATGTCCCACATGAAAGAATAGGACAAAACCACAGCAAATGACCTAAGTGAAATGGATATAAGTCATATGCCTGATAAGGAACTTAAAGTAATGATCATAGAGATACTCACTAGACTTGAGAAAAGAGTGGAGAACATTAGTGAGACCTAAAGGAGATAAAAAGGAACTCATCAGAGATGAAGAACACAATAAATGAAATAAAAAATACACTAGATGGAATAAATAGCAGGTTAGAGGAGGCAGAGGAATAAATTAGTGACCTGGAGGACAGAATAATGGAAATCAATCAAACTGAGCAGGTGAGAGAGAGGAAAAAAAAATGCAAAATGAGAATAGACTTAGGGAACTCAGCAACCCCATCAAGCATAATAGCATTCACATCATAGGGATCCCAGAAGAAGAAGAGAGGGAAAAGGGGAAGGGAAAGAAAATGTATTTGAACAAATAATAGCTGAAAATTTCCCTAATCTGGGGAGGGAAACAGATATCCAGATCTAGGAGGTACAGAATCACCCAACAAAATCAACTCAAGGAGGTCCACACCAACACACATAGTAATCAAAATGTCAAAAAGTGGTGATAAAGAGAGAATTTTAAAAGCAGCAAGAGAAGATAAGACAGTTACATACAAGGGGAAGCTCCATAAAGCTATCAGGTTTTTCAGCAGAAACTTTGCAGGCCAGAGGGGAGTGGCATGATATATTCAAAGTGCTGAAAGGAAAAAAATCTGCAGCCAGGAATACTCTATCCCGCAAAGCTGTTATTCAAAATAGGAGAGATAAAGTGTTTCCCAGATAAACAGAAGCTAAAGGATTCTATGACACCAAACCAGCTCTATAAGAAATGTTCAAGGGGATTCTTTGAGTGGAAAGGAAAGACCATAAGTGAGAGTAAAAAAAGTAGGAAGCACAAAGGCAGTAAAAATAAGCATCTTTGTAAAAATCAGTCAGGAGAAACACACACACACAAATGATGTGAAGTATGATACCATAAACCTAAAAAAGGGGGGAAGAGGAGTAAAGAATGGGTTCAGACTTAAGCGACCATCAACTTAATATAGCCTGCTGTATGCAGAGATGTTATATATAAACCTAATGGTACCACAAATCAAAACCCAGTTACAGATATGCAAAAAATAAAGACAAAGAAATCTAAGTATATCACTAAGGAAAGCCAGAAAACTGTGAGAGAAGACAGCAAGAGAAGAAAGGATCAAGAAAAACTAAAAAAACAACCACAAAACAAGTAACAAAATGGCAATAAATATATACCTATTAATAATTACTTTGAATGGAAATGGACTAAATGTTCCAATCAAAAGACATAGGGTGAGGGAATGGATAAAAAAACAAGATCCATCTATATGCTGCCTATGAGAGACTGATCTCAGACCTCAATACACATGCTGGTTGAAAGTGAGGGGATGGAGAAACATTTACCATGCAAATGGATGTCAAAAGCTGGAGTAGCAATAGTTATATTTGACAAAATGGACTTTATTTTTTAAAATTAATTTTAATTTTTTTTTTTTTTTTTAGAGAGAGAGAAGGAGAAAGAGCGGGGTTGGTGGAGGGGGAGAGGAAGAGGGAGAAAGAGAATCCCAAGCAGGCTCCACACATAATGCAGAGCCTGATGTGGGACTTGATCTCATGACCCTGATACCATGATCTGAGCCAAAATCAAGAGTCAGATGTTTAATCGACTGAGCCACCTAGGTGCCCTGACAATATAGACTTTAAAACAAAGACTGTAACGAGACAAAGAAAGATACTACTTGTAATAAAGGGGACAATCCAACAAGAAGATCTAACAATTATAAATATTTATGCATCCAACATGGGAGCACCCAAATACATAAAATAGTTAATAAACATAAAGGATCTCATCGGTATTAATACAATAATAGTAGGGGATTTTAACACCCCACTTACATCAATGGACAGATCATTCAAACAGAAAATAAACAAGGCAACAGTAGCTTTGAATGACACACTGTAACAGATGGATTTAATAGATATATTCAGGACATTCCATCCTAAAACAGCAGGATATACCTTCTTTTCAAGTGCACATGGAGCATTCTCCAGAATAGATCACATATTAGCCCACAAAAGAAGCCTCAACAAATTCAAAAATATTAAAGTCGTACCATGCACCTTTCCTGACAACAGTGCTATGAAACTAGAAGTCAATCAAGAAAAAAATCTGGAAAGAACACAAATACATGGGGGTTAAATAACATGCTACTAAACAATAAATGGGTCAATCAGATTTGTCAAAGAAGAAATAAAAAAATTACATGGAGAAAAATGAAAATACAGCAGTTCAGAATCTTTGGGGTGCAGCAAAAGTGGTTCCAAGAGGGAAGTTTATAGCAATACAGGCTTACCTCAAGAAGCAAGAAAAATCTCAACCTAACCTTAAACCTAAAGGAGCTAGAAAAAGAACAAACAGAACATAAAACCAGCAGAAGGAAGGAAATAATAAAGATTAGAACAGAAGTAAATGATATAGAAACTAAAAAAGCAGTAGAATAGATCGATGAAACCAGGAGCTGGTTCTCATCAACAAAATTGATAACCCTTGAGCCAGACTCATCAAAAAAGAGAGAATGAACTCAAATAAAATCACAAATGAGAAAGGAGAAATAAAAACCACTACCACAGAAATACAATTATAGGAGAATATTTTAAAAAATTATCTGCCAACAAATTGGACACCTAGAGGAAATGGATAAATTCCTAGAAACATATAACCTACCAAAACTGAAGCAGGAAGAAAAAGAAAATTTTAAGAGACCAATTGCCAGCAATGAAATTGAATCAGTAATCAAAAAACTCCCAACAAATAAAAGTCCAGGATCATATGGCTTCACAGGCGAGTTCTGCCAAACATTTATTTTTTTATGTTCAGTTAGCCAACATATAGTACATCATTAGTTTTTGATGTAGTGTTCAACAATTCATTAGTTGCATGTAACACCCAGTGCTCATCTACCAAACATTTAAAGAAGAGTTAATATCTGTTCTTCTTAAACTTTTCCAAAAAATAGAAAAGGAAGAAAAACTTCCAAATTTGTTCTGTGAAGTCAGTATTACCCTGATATGAAACCAGATAAAGACATCACACAAAAAAAGAGAACTACAGGCCAATATTTCTGATGAAATAGTTGTAAAAATCCTCAACAAAATATTACAAATTGAATCTCACAACACATTAAAAAAATCACTCACCTTGATCAAGTGAGATTTATTCCTGGGATGCAAGGGTGGTTCAGTATTCACAAGTCAATCAACATGATACATAACATCAACTTGCAGAAGGAACGCGATGAAGAGGGTTTATTGTGCCCCTCTGCTCTTTGTTCTCTAATAGAGAACAATATCAGATCCGTTTGCCAGATGGGAGAGCTGTCTTCCGAGATCAAGGAATTAGAGCTCCAGCTGAGCTATTCTACAGATGAGTCCAAGAATGCTGAAGTTCCAAGTGGATATGACTGTGGATACTGACAATTAATTCCTCATCATTTCTGGTGACCTGAGGAACATGCAATATGGGAAAAATAGAAGCTGTACGTGTGTATTTAGAGATTCAGCTACTCAGTTTGTGTCCTGAACTCCTCTCAAGGTTCATCTCTGGTCACCATTACTAACAGGTGAATGTGGGACAAAGCAAGGAATGGAATCTGGGAAGTTTGCTGAGAATCTGTTTACCAACAAAGAGAGATCCAATTGTCTACAGAGCTTGAGTTCTGCACCTTAAGTTTGAGACAAGAAAACTACTTCTCTGCCAGCACTAAGCCATGGAATCCCCTCTGGGTAAATGCCCAGTTACACTAAGTGGCAATTTTCCTGCATATGGATTTTGGAAAATTTCCTTTTGTGACATTAGTGATGGAACCCATATCTTTACATTTACCAGAATTTTAGTTTCTGGGTTACTGTGCCCATTCCTTTAATTTTTGAGTCCAAGTAATGGGGATCAAAGCTCTCTGAGTGTCTTGTGAGAAACATTTCACTCCTCCATCGTAATCAGACATAGACCAATAAACCCAAATAACAAAACACTTTTATAACAAATGTCTTTGTGCTCATAGCTATGATCTTTTTTACTTAGTACACATATTAGACAAAGTATTGGTATAAAACTATGGAACATTTATGAATCATGAACACAGATTAATTGGAACATAAATTGTATTTTAAGTTTTAAGGATCATGGTCAAAAAGTTAAAAATAGCATTAGTAGTAGAATAAAAATACACCAAGTGCCAGAATAAATGTGCTAAAGCTTACATAGAACATCTAAAAGAAAATTATAAAAACAGAGTAGTTATAGAACACAATGATGGGATATACCATGGCAAAGGGTTGGGAGATTTAATATTGTAAAGTGGTATTTAAAGAAAACAGATATTGATTAATCAATCCACCATCAAAGTTATTGATAGAATTTGACATGTTGATTTAAAAATATTGTTAAAATTGCAAAGGGCCATGAATAAACAAGAAAGTCTTGAAGAGCAAAGTTGGAAGAATTATTCTATCGAATACAATAGTCATGATAAAGCTATTCTAAGTGACATAGTATGGTATTAGTGCTACTATAGACAAATAGATCATTGAGATAAAATAGAATCCAAAAATGGACCCACACTTATCTGGGCTATAGGTAAAGTTTACTCTTCGCAGTGACAAAGGAAAATCTTTTCAGAAGATGGTGTTGGGTCATTTGGATGTCCAAATGGAAAAAAAAGATTCCTGTGTCACATCATAATCCAAAATCAATTCAGATGGATCATGGATTGTAAAATGAAAATGAAAACAAGAATGTCTCTAGAATAATATCTTTTTGAACTTATATGCAATTGTAAGTATGCAGTAAGATGCATACATCACATATAACAAAATAAGTTTACCTTATTATTACTTTGTGATTATTCATCTTGGCATGTGGCTTAGAAGGTCTTTGTTGCAAATGCCATGAGCATTTCCTTCCCAGAATGTGCTGTCTTCTTGGTACCATTTTTATAACATCATGTAGTTTTACATCATCAGATATTTTGCTTTGGAAATTTACTTACTGCTAACTTGAAGAGCATCATTTCCATGCTTCTCATTTTATTTTGCAAATAATTCAAGAAGCAACATCAAAATACATTTGTAGGGGAGGTATTAGTACTTTTGAAGCAAATATTTATATTTTATTACTTAGTATTTGTACTTTTTTTCTTAGCTACCCCATTCTAAAATTAAAGATGAGATAGTTCAAGATTCAGAAAACAATTGCTTTCAAAATTGTTTCACGATGGTTTTATGGTATATGGTTATTTTCAAGCTCAGTAAGTTGTATACATTAAATATGGGCAGCTTTTTTATGTCAATTATACCTTAATAAAATGGTTTAAAAATTGTGTCATGGAATGAGGATAAAGATTTCTTTTGCTCATCAGATCATATTTGGTGACCGAGCCAGGATAATTGACTGAAGAGATAGGTTATAAGCAGGTCTTGGGAGGGAATATGTTTGTCACCTAGAAAAACTGCCATGATATTAGTTATATATCCTTATTATGCTTTTCTTAGTACTGATATGACCCAGTAGTAAATTCTTCAATTTATTTTGAGGGGAGTTTTCTCCTGTGAAAGTATTTCTGTTTTGATGGAAAAAACGTCCTGACCTGTGCTTGAGGGTAGCTTGTTTCAAAGAGGGACATTATGACATCTTTCCAATAAGCTTTGAACAAAACTTACAAAGTTTTAAAAGTAAGTGCTAAAGCCGTATTGTTTACTCCTGCAGAAAATAAAACTATTTTTTGTTTATAGAAAAGTAACATTTAGCTTAAGAGATGTTGTGTTTGTGGGGCACCTGGGTGGCTCAGTTGTTAGGCGTCTGCCTTCGGCTCGGGTTGTGATCCCGGGGTCCTGGGATCGAGCCCCTCATTGGGCTCTCTGCTCAGTGGGAAGCCTGCTTCTCCCTCTCCCACTCCCCCTGCTTGTGTTCCCTCTCTCACTGTCTCTCTCTGTCAAATAAATAAATCTTAAAAAAAAAAAAGAGATGTTGTCTTTGTGCTCTAAAGAATGTTATTTTTGGTGGATGCTTCGTTAAAAGGATACACAAAACGTGTTCCTGCCTTGTTGTACCTGTCATCACTGCGTAAGGCAGACTCTATGTTGGTTCAAGATCTTATAACATGTCATAAAACTATATAGAATTTTACAACAGTAAAATCCAAAACTTTTAATCATTTGAAG
The DNA here is from genome assembly GCF_037043125.1 of Eumetopias jubatus. Taxonomy (NCBI): domain Eukaryota; kingdom Metazoa; phylum Chordata; class Mammalia; order Carnivora; family Otariidae; genus Eumetopias; species Eumetopias jubatus. The sequence goes on from NW_028274816.1 coordinate 28,854,515, forward strand.
GTACTAATGACCAGGAAGGTCTAAGACTCTGCCTAACATATATTCATACAGTGGATGGTCATTAAATATATTTTGAATGAATGGAGGTTAAATCTCTACCCTAAGGGAAAGTTCCAGTTAATATCTGAACCAGAAGTAGATGTCATATATAGTTTTCTGTTACATTATACGGTTATGTATAAGGTGTTTGACTAAGGTAAAAGGACAAAGAAACATGTTTTCTCGATGTATTTATTCTCAGGAACCTTTGTTCTTTGATGAAATTATTTTAAAGTGGCCATTGGATCTTTAGTGTTTCTCTGACATACTTTATAGGTCAGAACAAAGACTACACTCTGGTTATAGGGCTCTAACAGCAAATAAGATTGCCATATACAGCACTAGGTTAGAAGTCGGTTTTGACTTCGTGCTAGATCCAGTTATGAGATTTCTTACCTTTTTTTCCTGAAACTAGAAATGAGTCTGGGATCACTAGGTGGGCAGACTGGCTGATGTGAATACAATGCTATGTTTCCTACTCTGAAAATAAGGAAAACCCTGGGAAAGTGTGCATGTGCTTGCTCATTACCCAGTGCAGGGACTCCATTACATATGCCAAGACAGCTTTCCCAAGGAAGAAGAGACGTGAGTTCTATCCAGAAAATAAATCTTTGACAGCCATCAACAACTCCACATTTCGGTAACAGTCTTTCTAGTCATCTGTGTTTTAATTTTGGGGGCATTATGTTGTACAATGTAATTCAACCAAATTAGATGTAGTGGTAAATACAATTACTCTTGATAATTTCTATTACTATACTTAATACTATACTTACTACATAAATTTAGGAAAAGATTATTCTGCCTGGATCAATCTTCTTTTAAGGGTAAATAGGTGTTGTGTGTCAAAGATCACAATAATCATCAGCAGCTATATAAAGCTGCCCTTTATCCAAAATACGCTTTTCTTTCCTAAAATATTCTCTGGTGGTGGAATGTAGTGAATAGAGCTGATTATTCTATAGGAAGCACATAAAAGAATAGAGAGTTAATGGGACAAGGAAAGCAGACACATGTTATTGGGAAATTGAATAATAAAAATAGACATTTGGATAATTGCAACAGATGGGCTTGACACAAAACAGAACAGTGCCAATGTAGAGGCTGCTGCATTTTCACAAACAGTACATAGAACTGTATTTATTTATCCAAAATATTCCATTTATATGTAGACAGACACAAGTGCACCAAAGTTCATTTTTTTTCAGTACCGTACTTACGTAAGATAGCCTAATTTATATGTGTGTTTGAAAATAAACACAGTTATAAAGATAGAATTGTGTGTGTGTACCAAGTAATTACTACAAAAGAGTTGATAACTTATAGAAGATTGTAAGCTTTCAAAAGTCAAATACATGTGTGTATATATGTATATATTTTATTTTATTTTTTTTAAAGATTTTATTTATGTATTTGACAGAGAGAGACACAGCGAGAGAGGGAACACAAGCAGGGGGAGCTGGAGAGGGAGAAGCAGGCTTCCCGCTGAGCAGGGAGCCCGATGCGGGGCTCGATCCCAGGACCCTGGGATCATGACCTGAGCCGAAGGCAGACGCTTAACGACTGGGCCACCCAGGCGCCCCTATATGTATATATTTTAGATATATTTGTTCTTTTAACTTTGATGACAAATGACTTCTATGTCTCTGTCCGGAATGCCCCTGGGCTCTGGAGAACCAGTCAGTGAATTGAGTTTTATCATTGCAAAGCCTGCTTGTCTTTGGCCCACTCTTTATGTTTATATCTTCCTGGCATTGTTCCTGGCTTTGACAAGGGCCTTGTGTTGACCTTCACTTTTTATTTACTTCCTCCTTCTTGTCTGGTTCTCAGCCACCCCCTGCCTCATCTCTGCTGCAGAGTAACTTGGTGAATCTGTACCATTCTTCAGTCCTCATTCTTTGGAGGATCGCTATGAATGGTCAATTTGACAACTAAGGCATGAGTTTCCAATAACACTTGTTGCTTGTTAGGCTACACTTAGCAATATATAGTCACTGGTGAGCCTAACGAGTGGTGTCTGTCGAGAAGTGGGGATGCAGGCTGGACTGCGCTGCATTGGAGGTTAGGAATTGGGCAACTTCTAGGGATAACTATTGAGACTTCTTGCTGTAAAAGGAACAAAGAACAAAAAAGTGTGAGACCATATGTGTGTATATAGATATCTCTATGTAATTTTATATTCCTATTTTAATTTATTTTTAGATAATAGAAACTTAAGTGAGCTTGTTTGCTAAAATAATCCAGTTTAAAGAGAGAGAGGGGATAACCACATGAATAGAGGTTTTGGTTGGGTCCAGGAGGTAGACTTTGAGGTATTAAGTATTCTGTGGGGGATATGAGGCACTTACTGCCTTGTGATAGGAAGGAAGAAGGAAATGGATTCAAGGATAGGTAGGTGTATAGATTGGTTGGTGGAAAATTGAGTGTATTCTTGTATGCTTACTTTTGTTATCTCAATGAAATAGAAGACAAGAAAAATCACTTGTTAGGAGGATAAGTGAAACAGTTTTAACAGGTAAGAGAATGTATGAAATATTCCTCTAAGGGGTGGGAAAGTAAGCTTATTAGAAATAGCAGCACTAGTGAGTAGTATTAAGTGCCAGTTTAAGACTCACAATCATGACTATAATGGGAACACATCAGCTGAATTGTTGGTTATGGTGCTGTATAGGTTCATATTCCACAAATAAGCTGTGGTTATTCCCAAGACAGTGAAAGAAAGAGTGAACCTCACAAAGTCAAAGGCATTTTAAAGGACTGATTGTAATCATGGAGAAGAGAGGCTGGACAAGAAAGCAGGGTCACTTAAGGTGGGACTAACAGCAGTAGGAATTGCTGTGGCGGGGAGGTGTGTCAGTCACCTGATGGTGGTGGTGGAATGTGCCAGTGACAGGGGCGTGCTTGAGCAAGTGAGCTCAGATCAGAAATCCCAGTTTTCAGAAGTGTTGTAAAGTCTGGTGAAGACAAGATGCAGGTCTGTGTGGGAGGTGGAGGTTCAAGGAGAAGGAGATCAAAGAACCAAAAGTGTAAGATGTTATCAGCCCACTGGTGTGAACATTATCACTGTTGAGAACACTGGCAAGTAGCTGGGGGGATGAGGAAGACCCTGAGTCACGACCTACCTGGAGGGTTTAATTAATGAAGAATGTCTAGGAGATGAGCCGGGAAGTACATTGAAAGAGGGAGTGGTAGGAATAGAGGATGCTGTAGCCAGAAGGATGAATTCTAGCGATCAGAGGAAAGGGGAGTATGGACTGGAAAAAGCCTGGGAAGCCGGGAGGACACCTAAATCTCCCAGACTGAGGTATGCAGAGTGTGAGACAGAAAAACGTTTCTGGAAGAGTCTTGCAGAGGAGTCCCAGTGAGGACCTGTGTTTCAGTAAGAGGAAAACAGTTAAAACATTTTACAAGTGTTTCAGGTGTGAAGGGAGAGTACAGATCACAGAGAGGAAGGTGGAGAGCAGAGCACGAATGGAAAGTTTTGTAGGAAAAGGTCAGTTGGGAATTAGATTAGGGAGAGGACAATGTGTTACGTTCTCTCCCAACAATGCTTGTCTTGTCCACGCAGTTGTAGACAAAGTACCATGCCCCTTTAATAAAGTACGTGGTAAGCGAAGGACTGTGCTCTTTCTAAGCTGAATTCTGGGTCCTTTATAAAAGTAGGGTGGTAAACATGTATAGTTAAAATTTCTGCTAGAAAACAAACATCCTTGAACTCCTTTGCATAAGAACTCAGAACAATTGCCAACCCACACTGAGATCAACATCTGTAAACAACCAGGGATTAAGGGATTCTGAATACTTATCACACAAAACTATCCTCTACCTTGACCATTGCCTCAATTTCCTAATTGGAAATGGATTCAATCATGAAATACTTGTCTTCAGCTATGGGGCAGATAGCATCACAAGAATTCATTGAGCCATTTGTAACATAAATACTTGCAAAAATAATAGGAAGGGCAGAGTAACTAAAGATGGTTTAGACCACTGCTTACCATAAAAAATGCATTATTTTATAGTGCTTAGATCAACATTAATGTTGGAATCAACACTTTGTAATTATATTTCTTTTGGTGAAGCAAATAGAGTTTTTTTTTTTTTTAAATGAACGAAGTAGTCAAGGCTCAGTTTTGAGATTTTAAAATTAAAGACAGAAGTTTTTCAGCATTTTTTTGTCAATAGCTGTAGTTACGTATCATCCTGTAGCCTGTTTTGTGCTATGTACCTGATAACGAGATAGCGTTAGTAAAGTAAAGCTAAAACTAAATGTATTTATTATGATTTTCACTTTTTCCCCCATAGCTTCCTAAAGTTATCTAGGGGAGGAAATTAATACTGATACTATGTCAAGCAAGGAAAATGATCAGATTTGTATGTGAAGTGGGGAGAAGCCTTTGAAGGAGATGATATCTTCATATTACTTTAAACTTATTTACTCCATTAGAAAAGGTCACTTTTCCCAATAGATTTAAGGAATAAAGATCACATTTGCTTAGGATTAGTGGACAGGCATTTTATAAAGCTGCAAAAGATTCTGAATCTGTTTTCATTATTCTATTGTGGTGGGCACTTGGAGTTAATGCTACTGCAAATGTGGGGAGAAAGAGAGGTTTATTGTTGCCTAAAGCTTTGGAAATAAATTTAGAGCAGTCTCAAAGGAAGACCCTTCCATGAATGACCTGCTCTCTTTTGTACTTGTCTGTTGCTATTTCAAGATGCTATTTTGTTATTGCTAAGAGCCAGTCCAAATCTGATCAACAGTGGTTTCTCTAGAGAATGCGGGTGTGCTTTTTATCTTTGGAACTATTCAGTTTATCTTTAACTTTAAACTGTCTCTGAGTAATTAGTTTGATTTGATGCTTCAACAGAAAGTAATCCTCAAAACTCTTAATAGAGTAAAAAACTGATAACAGAAAAAAAGGAAAGATAATGAAAAATTGCTCTTAATTTTCTCATTTTTAAAGAATACAAAATGATAGATTTTACTTACTCATAGACTTGTTATCTGTATGTGGAATACATATAGGAATATGGACATAAACAAAAAGATTGAAAAAAACCCCAATAATAGTAATGCTCAAGTATTAGCATGATTTTATGTCTTAAAAATGTAATCATATGGTTTATGAACTTTTTTTTTTAAAGATTTTATTTATTTGACAGAGTGAGAGAGACAGCGAAAGAGGGAATTACAAGCAGGGGGGGTGGGAGAGGGAGAAGCAGGCTTCCCGTGGAGCAGGGAGCCTGATGCGGGGCTCCATCCCAGGACCCTGAGATCATGACCTGAGCTGAAGGCAGACCTTTAACGGCTGAGCCACACAGGCGCCCCTGGTTTATGAACTTTTAAAAACATTTTCTTTGTGCTTATTCTTGCCACATCAACAGTTACTAAAACTGTACCTTGGATGTGTATTTGCTAAGAGGTAGAGATACTAATTTATGAATTATTATAGTGAAGCTAATTTTTTTTTATTGAAGTGTAGTTGACACACAGTGTTGCCTTAGTTTTAGGCATACAACATAGTGATTCGACAACTGTATATATTATGCTATGCTCACCACAAGTGTAGCTACCATTTGTCACCATACAATGCTATTATAGTACCATTGACTATATGTCCTATGCTGTACATTTCATCCTGGTGACTCATTCATTCCGTAACTGGAATCCTGTATTTCCCACTCCCCTTCACCCATTTTGCCCATGCCCCTACTGCCCTCCCCTGTGGCAACCATCAATTTGTTCTCTGTATTTATGGGTCTCTTTCTGCTTTTTTTGTTTGTTCATTTGTTTTGGTTTTTAGATTCTGCGTATAGGTGAAATCAAATGATTTGTCTGTCTTTGTCTGACTTATTTCACTTAGCATAATACCCTCTAGGCCCATCCACGTCATCACAAGATCTCATTTTTTTTAAAGGTTTATTTATTATTTTAGAGAGAGAGAGAGAGAGAGAGAGATTGAGCGAGTGCAGTGGGGAGGAGCAGAGGGAGAGGGAGGTAAAGAATCTCCAGCATACTCCTCACTGAGCAAGGAGCCCAATGCGGGGCTTGATCCCAGGACGCTGAGATCATGACCTGAGCTGATATCAAGAGCTGGATGCTTACCAAATGAGCCACCCAGGTGCCCCTCATTCTTGTTTTATGGCTGAGTTATATTACACTGTGTGTGTGTGTGTGTGTGTGTGTGTACACATTTATCAGTGGACACTTGGGTTGATGAAGATGATGTGTTTTTTAGAATTTTCATGTCATATAAAACAATATTCCTTTTTGTTGTCCTTTAAAATAATTGATTATTCAGATAAGGGTTGATGGTATTAGGCATGGAGAAGTCATCAGTTTACCAAAGAAGAATTATCCCCATCCCTGCAAACCGGGGGGTTTGCCAAACTCAACCCTGGGAACTTGACCAATCTTTAAAGATGGAAACCACCTTATTCAGTGTTTTTCCAAAGGTTTGGAGTTCTGGTGGGTATGTGGCTTTGCAAAATCACTCCGGTGAGCTCAGGGCAGAGAGAAATGACTAGATTTTCCTCATAACTTATCAGCCTCAACAACATTTAAACAATTTGTTTACAACTTGGGTAGGTATTATTTAAAGAAATTTCCCACAGAAAAATAGTTTGAAAACTATTGACTAAATACAAAACATTTGATTTATACACCCTGAAACTAGGGTACATGGAAGTTTTATGTCTGTTTGTCTTTAGCTCCCCAGTTACAAGCCAGTATCTATGGCAGAATCAGGACCAGATATTTATTTGTATACGTTATCCATCTTCGCCGCCTTCTCTTCTTATCCCTATTTCTTTCTTCCTTTCCACATATCCTTCCTCCGTCCCTCCCTTCCTTGACTTCATTTGCCAAATATTGGATTCTATTTGACAGGCACATTGCTTGACATAGAGAGGGCACTGAGATCTGGTTTAAAAAGACACATAATAAACAAGTAAATCACAAAACAATATAGCGAATGCTACAACAAAAATATGAACAAGATGAACATGTAGTTGACTGGATTACTGTAAGACCCGAAGTTGCCTTTCCTGAGTCATGGTACAATAGTTAGCATTTGAATTCTGCAATCAGATTTACTTTGAGGTCTTTTCTCAACCACTGATCAGCTGTGTGACTTTTGATAACTTTCTTAATGTGGATTACTTTATAATTCTTAGAGAAGGGAGATGCAATCAGACAAGCATTACCCTTCTTCCTACTTATAAACCCATGGCAATGTCTATCTACCTAAAAGAAAAAACCATTTTCCTATACTTAGAGCACTCTGACACTGCATGTGTAAGTTTTCCCCCCAAACCAACCAATTCTTCAACTCTTTGGACACCAGTTGTTTTTCTTGCAGTTCAGTTATGACATTAACTAGCTGCAGACCCCACTAACTAGCTGCAGACCCCACAAATTAAGGACCCAGTCCTACAAGATGGCCATGACTTCAGACGCTGGTCACAAGGTTTAGGTTGTTTCCTGTACTTCTGATCAACCACTTATAAATTGGGAGTTCTACAACCCCCTCCTCATGTACCATAATTTGCTGTAATGGCTTCCAGAACTCAGGGAAACACTTATGTCTATTGTTTTATTATAAAGGATATGAAAAAGATAACAGATGAACAGCAGGATAAAGAGGTACATAGGATTAGGTCTGGAAGAGTCCCAAGCCCAGGGGCTTCTGTTCCCTTGGTGTGGGGGTGTGCCAACATCCCAGCATGTGGATGTAGTCACCAATCTAGAAGTTCTTAGTTTAGGTACTTTTATGGAGGCTTCATCACATGGTCATGATGGATTTATTAGCTTAATCTCCAGCTCTTCTTTCCTCCTTGGAGGATGGGGATGGGGCCGAAAGTTCCAAGCTTCTAATCATGCTTGGTCTTTCTAGTGACCACTCACCATCCAGGGGCCCACCAAGAGTTGCCTCATTTGAAATATAATCCTATAATCCAGGAAATTCTAAAGGATTTAGGAGCTCTATGTCTGGAACCAGGGACAGAAACCAAATATACATTTCTTATTATGTCACAGCCCATACCCTGGTCTCAGGCCCTGGACCCCTTAGAGCAAAGTCATCATATTTTTCAAAGCATTTATATTTGATGTAGAACAGATATGCCAATGGTAGCAACATGAATATGCCTAATATTTGGAGAAGTCAATGTGAGATAGAGATGGATTGAAAGAGACAACTGATTTGTCTTACAAAACTGTTACAAACATTTTCATATTCTTTTACAATTTGATTCTCCCCACCCCGATCTACTGCTATTTGTACCTCATGATAAGCTAATGCAGAACTATTTAGCACAGAAATCAGCTCATAGTTAGCTGGATTCAGTTCTTCCCCAGACCAGTCATTTTCAAAGGGTATCACATCCTGAAGAGGCTTTAACTCATTCTCTCAATACAGTTGATCGTCAATATTAGTATTATCATAAGACTTATTTACATAAGGTAGTTGATTCTTACCAACTCTAATATTTTAACATATCATAGTATGATAGCACCATTCAGTTTCACTACAGAACAAATCAGTAAGAATTAGAGAGGTATTTGTTTTGCCTTCCCAACAAAATCTACCTTTGCCCATATATAAGATCTTATTAAGGACAGGCATTATTACAGTTGGCTATCACTCATTTGTGTCTGGGTTCTAAGTTAATTAGATACAAAGCCATTCACTCTGTCTCATCTCAGAGGCTTATACAAAGACTGGTTTCCATTATGTGTAGTTACATAGCAGGACCCACTTCTGTCCTAGGGGGAGGACATGAGCGGTACTTAGATTAGTTTCTATCCCTACTAGCTGTATCACAGGATATATTTTATTTCAACTTATTCTGGGGGCAAGAGCAATCATAGTACATTGATGTAAATTATAAGTGCCACCAGAGAACTTCCATACATTTGGAGGGCCATAAGATTCCCAAAGGAGTGCCCCTAGAGCCACAGCAGCTAGAATCAAGGACCATTGCTTAATGGCCAGTTCAGACTCCATTTGTATTAAAATAGTCAAGAGACCCTGTTGGGTCAGGGTACAGGTCTTTTCCCAATGCTGGGTTCTAGCATTATCCATAATTATTTGTTGAGTAATAGTATCCATTTTAATATTCCTTAAACCCACATCTCTCTCTAGCTACTGCCATTTTTCTGTTCCTCCTTATAGAAATACTCCTAAAAATACTGCTTAAAATATATACTTATAGTCTTTGTTTCCTCATTTCACATTTTAAACTCTTAGTGTACCAAGAAAAATAGTCATCATCATTTATCATTAGGGTTTAATGGATTATCATCTATTTAAAATCTTTGTTATTTCTACAAATAATTTAGACAGAAGAATACAGGGATAGAGAGAATTACTATTCAAAAGTGTGATAAGTCAGGTGCCTGGGTGGCTCAGTTGGTTAAACGTCTGCCTTTGGCTCAGGTTATGATCCCAGAGTCCTGGGATTGAGTTCCACATTGGCCTCCTTGCACAGCTGGGAGCCTATTTCTCTCTCTCCCTCTACCTGCTGCTCCCCTCTACTTGTGCTCTCTCTCTCTTTCTCTGTCAAATAAATAAAATCTTTAAAACAAACAAAATTATAATAAGCATTAAACATAGCAAATCTCTCCATATCAAATGATTTTTGCTACATGCACCTCATTAAAGATAAAGGAATATTGCCACATACTCCTTTAGCAAAAAGGGATGGTTCCAGGTTTTTGTTACAAAAAATTACATGATGATGTCTTTCCTATTAAATGATTAACTAGATGACAATGCTATATTTCCTTTTTGTCCTTAGAAGTGTGTTATTCACACACTGATTCTTGAGTTTGAGAAATTTCATCTATAGATATCATTGTCTGAAGGCTCATAGTCTGATATTTCACTTATATGATCAATTTCATCATTATCAGTAGAATTCAGAGTTAGGCTGTCTCTTTGTGTTCATCTCATTTTTCTAGTAATTGTGAAATGTTTTGTGTATTTTCTTTACCATTGTGGGCAGGAAAAAAATCTGAATTCTCAACTTTGTTCAGTGAAAAGTAAAAAAACACTACAGGGATTGTTTTTCTCATGTTTGGATAACAGAAAAAGAAAATTGAAGAATGATGATTTATTTCACTGTTGCATTATCCTTTTAGGTGAGTTTAATATTTTCCCATTTTTATATTTTAGTCTCTTTTTTAGCATACATGAATTAATGATGAATAGTAATAAAATAAATTTTAAGATTGTGAAATAGCAAAATGTTTCAAGATATAGAAGACTTAAGAACATTAAGTTCCTGTCATATACCTTAGATTTGTAAAAGGGTCCACTAGATTCATATGATAATTCACATAGAATGATTCTTATTCTATTAAAAATAATAAACTTCTTATTTTATTTTTTCAAGATCTCAGAGACTAAAGTAATGAAATATTAACGTTTACAAATGGAACTATTCAAAGAAGAAACTCAAAAATTGAAAATTAGATCTGGTGGACTCTGATTATATATTGATCTGCCTGCTCTTACCAAGCTTTCTACCCCCCACAAATACAATGAAACGATCTTTTTCAGGTTATTAGTAACTTAAGTCTTAGCCAAATGTATAGTCAGTTTTGCATTCTCCTTGTAATGAATTTGTTCAAGCTTCTATGTAGCTGACTTCATCTTCTTTCTTGAAATTCTATTTTAAGTGACTCCTGTAATATCAACCCTCAACGGTGTTCCTTTTTAATCTCTTACTCTTACTCATCCAGTCTGAACACTGGAGAACCTGTGGTCTCTGTCCTCAGTGTTTCTCTCCGTCTCTCTCTCTCTCTCTCTCTCTTTTTTAAAGGTTTTATTTATTTATTTGGCAGAGAGAGACACACAGCGAGAGAGGGAACACAAGCAGTGGGAGTGGGAGAGGGAGAAGCAGGCTTCCCGCGGAGCAGAGAGCCTGATGCAGGGCTCGATCCCAGGACCCTGGGATCATGACCCGAGCCGAAGGCAGCTGCTTAACGACTGAGCCACCCAGGCGCCCTATCTACTCTCTTTTTGTAGATGATCTCATCTCGTCTCATCTGTAGATTAGTGAGTCTCCATTTAGATACACCATATTTTGTCAACAATACAGTAAAAGGATCATTCACCACAATAGGGGATTTATTCCAGGATAGCTTAATATCCATAAATTGATCAGTGATAAAAACTCTCAACAAAGTGGGTTTAGAGGGAACATACCTGAATATAGTAAAGGCAATTTATTACAAACCCACAGCTAACATCATGCTCAACATTGAAAAGTTGACAAGGATGTCCACTTTTATTCAACATAGTACTGGATGTCCTAGCCACAGCAATCAGACAAGAAAAAGAAATAAAAGGCATAGAGATGCCATATTTCATATGGCTCACACTGAACTATTTCATACCCCTTCTCCAAATTGACATCCTCAATCCCCATGTCTTCCCTGTGTCAGCAAATAGCAGCACCATTTACCTCTTGCTTGCTACAAACACTTATGAACCATCCTTGATTATTCAGTAGTAAACTTAGACATCTCAATCTTCAAAATATATTTAAAATATGGTAACTTTTTACCATCTTCTGTGTAATAACTCTAGTCTAAGCCACCATTGTCAGTCACCTGGACCACTGCACCCATCTTCTAAATACCCTCCAATCTTGCTGTCCTGCAACTTATCCAAACATGAGAAAAACAATCCCTGTAGTGTTTTTTCACTTTTCACTGAACAAAGTTGGGAAATCAGATTTTTTTCCTGCCCACAATGGTAAAGAAAATACACAAGACATTTCACAATTACTAGAAAAATGAGATGACTATAAAGAGACAGCCTAACTCTGAATTCTACTGATAATGATGAAATTGATCATATAAGTGAAATATCAGACTATGAGCCTTCAGATGATGATATCTATAGATGAAACATGACATTCTGTCACAGACTGATTTGCAAGATATGATATGAAAAAAGCAAGGTAAAAATACATAAAGTATTCTATTAAAATACAAAAATAAATTCTATCAGTGTAGGATGATGTGTGGATTCATAAATGCTACAGTGTTTTGTAGGACACATGACAGGAGTAACAATAGTTATGGAGGCAGAGGAGACTGAGACTAATTCGATTTACTCAATTTAAATAGAAATTTATTAAGATAAAAGTGTAATTAAGCATTTATTATTTTTTTATTATTTTTTGTTGAGGTACAATGGACATGTTATATTAGTTTCAGTTGTACAGTATAATGATTTGATATTTGTATATATTGTGAAATGATCACCACTAAGCATTTATTTTATTTTTATTTTAATTTATTTTTTATTTTTTATTTTCTAAAGATTTTATTTATTTTTTTGACAGAGAGACACACAACGAGAGAGGGAACACAAGCAAGGGCAGAGGGAGAGGGAGAAGCAGGCTTCCGACTGAGCAGGGAGCCTGATGCGGGGCTTGATCCCAGGACTCTGGGATTATGACCTGAGCCAAAGGCAGATGCTTAACGTCAGAGCCACCCAGGAGACCCTTAAGCATTTATTTTAATGTGTCTAATTCAGAATCAGAGTGATAAAGCCTCGGTTAGGGCTTATAAACTAGGGTATATCTTTTTAGGTAAATGTAAAAACATTCTTTTGCTTCAGTGAAGCAGTTTGCTGAAGTAGAATGCCATCTGAAGCTTAAAAGACTGAACTGAAGATTTCTAAAGATAATAATTCTAATTACAGACCTGACATACCTTAGGATAATTCTTGGTTCTCTATTAGATCAATAAGGAAACACCCCTTCTTTGTGCTGCTATTAAGGATCGATTTGCACAACCACCTCTTTCACACCCTTACCTAGTCCCCATGGTAAGGATCATGAGCCAATATTTGGCATTAGACAAACCTGCTGCTACGGAACAGGCTATGGAGAAAAGCTTCATGTGGAATGAAGTGTATATGTAAATGGCGTCTATCACGTGCTAAGACGCGGTTGTTGCCCTTAACAAATTTTAAGATTTTCTTGCTGCTGAAAGAAGGAGGAGAAGGAGGAGGGAACAAGAAAGAGGTGGGGGGGAGTTTGCGGATTATTTTCTGGCAAAGAACAATGTGTGGCCATTGGTTCTTTTTTTCTTTTTAAAGACTTACTATAGTGTGTGTGCGTGCATGCGTGTGTGAGTATGGGGAGGGGCAGAGGGAGAAAATCTTCAATCAGACTCCCGCTCAGCATGTACCCTGAAGCAGGACTCAGTCTCACCACCCGTGAGATCATGACCTGAGCCAAAACCAAGAGTTGGACCCTTAACCTATTGAGCCACCTAGGCTCCCCTGGCCATTGGTTCTTATGGATGAGGAGGAATAGGTATTAGAATATACAGTTTTACAAATGAATTTGTGAGTTTATATATCAAGGAAAAGAATAAGACACATCTTTAAGAGTTTCCCTAAAGTTCATTCATTCTTTCATTTATTCTTTAGATATATTTGGGTGCCTACACATACTGTCCTAGGTGGTATTGGAATAATTAGGGACACATAAACAGAGTTCATATCCTTGTTCAGGTTAACTTCTGTGTCATAGGCAGATAGAAAAGCAAGTATAAAATAAAATAATTGTGAGATTTAAAAGCTATGAATAAATTAAGGGCTGGGATAGAGAATTCAGATAGATGAAAGTGCCAAGCCCAGTGAAGAGTGAGGAGAGGGTGCACTCCAGGCACAGGGAACATGTGCAAGTTCCCTGAGATGGAAAAAGAATTTGATATCTACAGTCAACTGAGGAGTATGGTAAAAGTACTGTGAGCTGTGGGTGGGGTGGGAGGGAGTGGGTCCTAACAGGGGAACCTGGAGAAATAACCTGAACCTACATAATGCAGAAAACCTAAGCCATAATAATTAACTATCTTAATTATACATATTTTTCAAGAAATGTCTCTTATTCCACACACTGCAGTGTGGTGAGCACATTTTTTCATTGAACTAACACTGTTGTTATTCACATATACAACTAACATTCTTTTTTTAAAAAGAATTTATTTATTTTCTTATTATGGTCAATTAGCCAACTTATAGTACATCATTAGTTTTTGGTGTATTGTTCAACAATTCATTAGTTGCTATAACACCTGGTGCTCATCCCCACACGTACATTCCTTTTTTTTAAAAATTTTTTTATTGTTATGTTAATCACCATATATTACATCATTAGTTTTTGGTGCAGTGTTCCATGATTCATTGTTTGTTCATAACACCCAGTGCTCCATGCAGAACGTGCCCTCCTCAATACCCATCACCAGGCTAACCCATCCCCCTACCCCCCTCCCCTCTAGAACCCTCAGTTTGTTTTTCAGAGTCCATCATCTCTCATGGTTCGTCTCCCCCTCTGACATACTCCCCTTTTCTTCCTCTCCTGTTATCTTCTTCTTTTTCTTTTTTCTTAAAATATGTTGCGTTATTTGTTTCAGAAGTACAGAACTGTGATTCAACAGTCTTGCACAATTCACAGCGCTCACCGTAGCACATACCCTCCCCAATGTCTATCACCCAGCCACCCCATCCCTCCCACCCCCCACCACTCCAGTAACACTCAGTTTCTTTCCTGAGATTAAGAATTCCTCATATCAGTGAGGTCATGTGATACATGTCTTTCTCTGATTGACTTATTTCACTCAGCATAACATTCTCCAGTTCCATCCACGTCGTTGCAAATGGCAAGATCTCATTCCTTTTGATGGCTGCATAATATTCCACTGTGTATATATACCACATCTTCTTTATCCATTCATCTGTCGATGGGCATCTTGGCTCTTTCCACAGTTTGGCTATGGTGGACATTGCTGCTATAAACATTGGGGTACACATACCCCTTCGGGTCCCTACATTTGTATCTTTGTGGTAATACCCAGTAGTGCAATTGCTGGATCATATGGTAGCTCTAATTTCAACTGTTTGAGGAACCTCCATTCTGTTTTCCAGAGGGGTTGCACCAGCTTGCATTCCCACCAACAGTGTAGGAGGGTTCCCCTTTCTCCACATCCCCGCCAACATCTGTCGTTCCCTGACTTGTTAATTTTAGCCATTCTGACGGGTGTGACGTGGTATCTCATTGAGGTTTTGATTTGGATTTCCCTGATGCCAAGCGATGTTGAGCACTTTTTCATGTGCCTGTTGGCCATTTGGATGTCTTCTTTGGAGAAATGTCTGTTCATGTCTTCTGCCCATTTCTTGATTGGATTATTTGTTCTTTGGGTGTTGAGTTTGATAAGTTCTTTACAGATTTTGGATACTAGCCCTTTATCTGATATGTCATTTGCAAATATTTTCTCCCATTCTGTCGGTTGTCTTTTGGTTTTGTGGACTGTTTCTTTCGCTGTGCAAAAGCTTTTTATCTTGATGAAATCCCAATAGTTCATTTTTGCCCTGGCTTCCCGTGCCTTTGGCGATGTTTCTAGGAAGAAGTTGCTGCGGCTAAGGTCGAAGAGGTTGCTACCTGTGTTCTCCTTTAGGATTTGGATGGACTCCTGTCTCACGTTTAGGTCTTTCAACCATTTGGAGTCTATTTTTGTGTGTGGTGTAAGGAAATGGTCCAGTTTCATTCTTCTGCATGTGGCTGTCCAATTTTTCAACACCATTTGTTGAAGAGACTGTCTTTTTGCCATTGGACATTCTTTCCTGCTTTGTCAAAGATAATTTGACCATAGAGTTCAGGGTCCATTTCTGGGCTCTCGATTCTGTTCCATTGATCTATGTGTCTGTTTTTGTGCCAGTACCATACTGTCTTGATGATGACAGCTTTGTAATAGAGCTGGAAGTCCGGAATTGTGATGCCGCCAGCTTTGCTTTTCTTTTTCAGTATTCCTCTGGCTATTCTGGGTCTCTTCTGGTTCCATACAAATTTTAGGATTATTTGTTCCATTTCTTTGAAAAAAGTGGATGGTATTTTGATGGGGATTGCATTGAATGTGTAGATTGCTCTAGGTAGCACTGACATCTTCACAATGTTGATTCTCCCAATCCATGAGCATGGAACGTTTTTCCATTTCTTTGTGTCTTCTTCAATTTCTTTCATGAGTATTTTATAGTTTTCTGAGTACAGATCCTTGGCCTCTTTGGTTAGATTTATTCCTAGGTATCTAATGGTTTTGGGTGCAATTGTAAATGGGATAGACTCCTTGATTTGTCTCTCTTCTGTCTTGTTGTTGGTGTATAGGAATGCCACTGATTTCTGTGCATTGATTTTATAGCCTGCTACTTGACTGAATTCCTGTATGAGTTCTAGCAGTTTTGGGGTGGAGTCTTTTGGGTTTTCCACATACAGTATCATATCATCTGCAAAGAGTGAGAGTTTGACTTCCTCTTTGCCGATTTGGATGCCTTTGATTTCTTTATGTTGTCTGATTGCTGTGGCTAGGACTTCTAATACTATGTTGAATAGCAGTGGTGAGAGTGGACATCCCTGCCACGTTCCTGACCTTAGGGGAAAAGCTCTCAGCTTTGTTTTGTCTGTTGAGAATGATATTCGCTGTAGGTTTTTCATAGATGGCTTTTATGATATTGAGGTATGTACCCTCTATCCCTATACTCTGAAGAGTTTTGATCAAGAAAGGATGTTGTACTTTGTCAAATGGTTTTTCTGCATCTATTGAGAGGATCATATGATTCTTGCTCTTTCTTTTGTTAATGTATTGTATCACGTTGATTGATTTGCGGATGTTGAACCAGCCTTGCAGCCCAGGAATAAATCCCACTTGGTCGTGGTGAATAATCCTTTTAATGTACTGTTGGATCCTATTGGCTAGTATTTTGGTGAGAATTTTTGCATCCATGTTCATCAAGGATATTGGTCTGTAATTCTCTTTTTTGATGGGGTCTTTGTCTGGTTTTGGGATCAAGGTAATGCTGGCCTCATAAAATGAGTTTGGAAGTTTCCCTTCCATTTCTATTTTTTGGAACAGTTTCAGGAGAATAGGTATTAATTCTTCTTGAAATGTCTGATGGAATTCCCCTGGGAAGCCATCTGGCCCTGGGCTTTTGTTTGTTGGGAGATTTTTGATGACTGCTTCAATTTCCTTAGTGGTTATAGGTCTGTTCAGGTTTTCTATTTCTTCCTGGTTCAATTTTGGTAGTTGATACATCTCTAGGAATGCACCCATTTCTTCCAGGTTATCTAATTTGCTGGCATAGAGTTGCTCATAATATGTTCTTAGAATTGTTTGTATTTCTTTGGTGTTGGTTGTGATCTCTCCTCTTTCATTCATGATTTTGTTGATTTGGTTCATTTCTCTTTTCTTTTTGGTCAGTCTGGCCAGGGGTTTATCAATCTTGTTAATTCTTTCAAAGAACCAGCTCCTAGTTTCGTTGATCTGTTCTACTGTTCTTTTGGTTTCTAGTTCATTGGTTTCTGCTCTGATCTTTATGATTTCTCTTCTCCTGCTGGGTTTAGGCTTTATTTGCTGTTCTTTCTCCAGCTCCTTTAGGTGTAGGTTTAGGTTGTGTATTTGAGACCTTTCTTGTTTCTTGAGAAAGGCTTGTCTTGCTATATACTTTCCTCTCAGGACTGCCTTTGCTGTATCCCAAAGATTTTGAACAGTTGTGTTTTCATTTTCATTGGTTTCCATGAATTTTTTTAATTCTTCTTTAATTTCCTGGTTGACCCATTCATTCTTTAGTAGGATGCTCTTTAGCCTCCATGTATTTGAGTTCTTTCCGACTTTCCTCTTGTGGTTGAGTTCTAGTTTCAAAGCATTGTGGTCTGAAAATATGCAGGGAGTGATCCCAATCTTTTGGTACCGATTGAGACCTGATTTGTGACCTAGGATGTGATCAATTCTGGAGAATGTTCCATGGGCACTAGAGAAGAATGTGTATTCCGTTGCTTTGGGATGGAATGTTCTGAATATGTCTGTGAAGTCCATTTGGTCCAATGTTTCATTTAAAGTCTTTATTTCCTTGTTGATCTTTTGCTTAGATGATCTGTCCATTTCAGTGAGGGGGGTGTTAAAGTCCCCCACTATTATTGTATTGTTGTCAATGTGTTTCTTTGCTTTTGTTATTAATTGCCTTATATAATTGGCTGCTCCCATGTTCGGGGCATAGATATTTACAATTGTTAGATCTTCTTGTTGGATAGACCCTTTAAGTAGGATATAGTGTCCTTCCTCATCTCTTATTACAGTCTTTGTTTTAAAATCTAGTTTGTCTGATATAAGGATTGCCACCCCAGCTTTCTTTTGGTGTCCATTAGCATGGTAAATGGTTTTCCACCTCCTCACTTTCAATCTGGGGGTGTCTTTGGGTCTAAAATGAGTCTCTTGCAGACAGCATATTGATGGGTCTTGTTTTTTAATCCAATCTGATAGCCTGTGTCTTTTGATTGGGGCATTTAGCCCATTTACATTCAGGGTAACTATTGAAAGGTATGAATTTAGTGCCATTGTATTACCTGTAAGGTGACTGTTAACTGTCTGTTGTCTGTGTTCGTTTCTGCTCTTTGCTGCTTTTAGGTTCTCTCTTTGCTTAGAGGACCCCTCTCAATATTTCTTGGAGGGCTGGTTTCGTGTTTGCAAATTCCTTTAGTTTTTGTTTGTTCTGGAAGCTTTTTATCTCTCCTTCTATTTTCAGTGATAGCCTAGCTGGGTATAGTATTCTTGGCTGCATATTTTTCTCGTTTAGTGCTCTGAAGATATCTTGCCAGTCCTTTCTGGCCTCCCAGGTCTCTGTGGATAGGTCTGTTGCCAGTCTAATGTTTCTACCATTGTAGGTTACATATCTCTTCTCCCGAGCTGCTTTCAGGATTTTCTCTTTGTCTCTGAGACTCGTAAGTTTTACTATTAGATGTCGGGGTGTTGACGTATTATTATTGATTTTGAGAGGGGTTCTCTGTGCCTCCTGGATTTTAATGCCTGTTTCCTTCCTCACATTAGGGAAGTTCTCTGCTATAATTTGCTCCAATATACCTTCTGCCCCCCCCCTCTCTCTTCTTCTTCTGGGATCCCAATTATTCTAATGTTGTTTCGTCTTATCGTATCACTTATCTCTCGAATTCTGCCCTCGTGATCCTGTAGTTGTTTCTCTTTTTCTCAGCCTCTTTATTTTCCATCATTTGGTCTTCTATATCGCTGATTCTCTCTTCTGCCTCATTTATCCTAGCAGTTAGTGCCCCCATTTTTGATTGCACCTCATCAATAGCCTTTTTGATTTCGATTTGGTTAGATTTTAGTTCTTTTATTTCTCCAGAAAGGGTTTCTCTAATAACTTCCACGCTTTTTTCAAGCCCAGCTAGTATCTTTAAAGTCATGATTCTGAACTCTAGGTCCGACATCGTACTAATGTCCATATTGAGTAGGTCCCTGGCTGACGGTACTACCTCTTGTTCTTTTTGCTGAGGTGATTTCTTTCGTCTTGTCATTTTGTCCAGAGGAGAATAGATGAATGAGAGAACAAAATGCTAACAGGTTTACAACGTCCCCAGCAAATATACTGTATACAAATCAGAAAAGACCTGAAACCAGGGGAAAAGAAAGGGAAAGAAAGAAAAAAGAAAGAGAAAAAGAGAAAAAAAAGAAAAAAAAAGATAAAAACAAAAACAAAACAATACAAAAAAGGCAGAATATGATCAAATATGATCAGGCTAGTGCATAGATCAGTGCCACACACTAGATTTTGGGCGTATTTTGGTCTGTTAGAAAAAAGTGCCTCCTAAAATTTTAAAGGAAGAAAGACATATATGTACAAAATAAGGGTTGATACAATGAAGGGATGGAAGATGACTGTAAAGATGAAAATTATAAAAGATTTTATAAAAGGACTTGGTAAGATAAGTTGTTTGAAAAAAGAAAGAAGATTTAAGAAAAAAAAAAGGAAAAAGGGAGAGAATGTGATCAGGCAGGAGACTAGAACAAAGCCATACGCTAGTGATTTAGGGTGTATTTTGATCTGTTAGAAGAAAGTGTACCTCAAAATTTTAAAGAGAGAGCAACTTATATATATATGCCAAAAATAAGGGTAACTACTATGAAGGGATAAAATATGACTCTAAAAATGAAAAAAAAAAATTTTTTTTTTTTTTTAAAAAAGGGATTTATAAGATGTTGGTTGAAAAAGGGAAAAAGAAAAATAAAAAAAAAACAGTCAACAAAAATTAACTTTGATGAAATAATGAATCATGGTAAAAAAAAAAAAAAAAAGCCATGAATCTATGTGCAGTTTCCCCTAGCGCTGGAGTTCTCCTATTCTCCTTGATCGATCAACTTGGTCTTGGCTTGCTGGCTGTTTGTGCTGATCTTCTGGGGGAGGGGCCTGTTGCTGTGGTTTCCAAATGTCTTTGCCGGAGGCGGAATTGCCCCGCCCTTGTCGGTCCGGGCTAAGGAAGCTGCTCCGGTTTGCTCTCAGGAGCTTTTGTTCCCTGCAAGCTCTGGGTACAGCTTTGGAGGACCAGGGCAGAAATGGTGGCCTCCCAATCTCCACTTGGAGGAGCTGAGAACCCGGGGCCCCGCTCCTCAGTGTGCCCCCAGAGAAAAGCAGTCACTTCCGTGTCCCCGGTCTCCGGCCGCACTCCGTGCTCACCCGGCCTGTGATCGAGCATTGCTATCTCTGGCACCCGACCCCGTGCGGAGTCTCCAAACCCAGCAGATCCCTGCAGTGCGTTCCCGCACCGCTCCTCCCCGGGAAGGAAGGGGAGTCTCCCCGGATTTGCTGCTTGTTGGGTCCCTGCTGGGGGAGCCGTGCCCCGACTGGGCCACAGATCACAATTTATGGCAACCCCGAGCTGAGAGCCCGCGACTCTGCTCCGTCTCTGCAGCCGGCTTCCCCGCTCTGATATCTGGGAGCTCTGGCGCACTCAGGCATCCCCGGTCTCTCTGTGACCCCAAGGGTCCTGAGACCACACTGTCCTGGGAGGATTCCACCCCCCGCTTAGCCACTGCAGCGACGTCCCTCCGCCGAGCCAACTTCTAAAAGGTCCGATTTTGTGCTCCGCGGCTCTAGCACTTGCCAGAAGCGGCCGGCGGGGCCCCTCCCCCGCCGTCTATCCTCCCGAATATCGCCTCGGATTCACTTCTCCGCACGCCCTACCTTCCAGTAAGTGGTCGCCTCTCTGTTCAGAGAGTTGTTGCTACTCTCCTGTTCGATCTCCTGTTG
Source organism: Eumetopias jubatus (assembly GCF_037043125.1). Classification (NCBI taxonomy): domain Eukaryota; kingdom Metazoa; phylum Chordata; class Mammalia; order Carnivora; family Otariidae; genus Eumetopias; species Eumetopias jubatus. The sequence goes on from NW_028274816.1 coordinate 28,875,673, forward strand.
AGTTCGTAGGTGTTCAGAATGGTTTGATCCCTATTCAGCTGAATTCCTGAGACCAGACGAAATCTAGGTCTCCTACTCCTCCGCCATCTTGCTCCGCCTCCGATCCACACGTACCCTCCTTAATACCTATCACCCGATTACCCCATTTCCTGACCCTGCCCTCCTACTGTAACCCTCAGTTTGGTTCCCCGAGTCCAGAGTCTCCCATGGTTTGTCTCCCTCTCTGATTTTTTCCCATTCTGTTTTCCCTCCCTTCCCCTGTGGTCCTCTGCACTATTCTTTATGTTCCACGTATGACTGAAACCATATGATAATTGTTTTCTCGGCTTGACTTATTTCACTTAGCATAATCCCCTCCAGATCCATCCATGTCAATGCAAATGGTGGGTATTCATCCCTTCTGATGGTTGAGTAATATTCAGCCTTCCACAAATTCCTTGCATAATTTGGCTGTTGTGGACACTGCTGCTATGAACATTGGGGTGCATGTGCCCCTTTTTTTTTTCACTACATCTGTATCTTTGGGCTAAATACTTAGTAGTGCAATTGCTGGGTCGTAGGGTAGCTCTGTTTTTAATTGAGAACCTCCATACTGTTTTCCAGAGTGGCTGTATGAGCTTCCATTCCCACCAACAATTTAAGAGGATTCCCCTTTCTCCACATCCTCGCCAACACTTGTTGTTTCCTGTCTTGTTAATTTTTGCCATTCTGAGTGGTGTGAGGTGGTATCTCATTGTGGTTTTGATTTGTATTTCCCTGATGGCTAGTGATGTTGAATATTTTTTCATGTGTCTGTTAGTCATTTGGATGTCTTCTTTGGGGAAGTGTCTGTTCATGTCTTCTGCCCATTTATTGACTGGATTATTTGTTTTTTGGGTGTTGAGTTTGAGAAGTTCTTTATAGATGTTGGACCCCAGCCCTTTATCTGATATGTCGTTTGCAAATATCTTCTCCCGTTCTGTGGGTTGCCTCTTAGTTTTGTTGACTGTTTTCTTTGCTGTGCAAAAGCTTTTTATCTTGATGAAGTCTCAAAAGTTCATTTTTGCTTTTGTTTCCCTTGCCTTTAGAGACATGTCTTGAAAGAGGTCGCTGTGGCCAATGTTGAAGAGGTTACTGCCTATGGATTCCTGTTTCACATTGAGGTCTTTCATCCATTTTGAGTTTATATTTATGTATGGTATAAGAGAATGGTCCAGTTTCATTCTTCTGCATATGGCTGTCCAATTTTCCCGGCACCATTTATTGAAGAGACTGTCTTTTTTCTTTTGGATATTCTTTCCTGATTTGTCAAAAATTAATTGGCCATAGAGTTGAGGGTCCATTTCTGGGGTCTCTATTCTGTTCCTTTGATCTTTGTGTCAGTTTTTGTGCCAATACCATACTATGTTGATGATCACAGCTTTGTAATATAGCTTGAAGTAGGCATTATGATGCCCCCAGCTTTGGTTTTCTTTTTCAACAATCCCCTGGCAATTTGGGGTCTTTTCTGGTTCCATACAATTTTAGGATTGTTTGTTCCAGCTCTGTGAAAACTGTTGATGGTACTTTGATAGGGATTGTATTGAAAGTGTAGATTGCTCTGGGCAGCATTTTCACAATGTTTATTCTTCCCATCCATGAGCATGAAATGTTTTTCCATCTCTTTGTGTCTTACTCAATTTCTTTCATAAATGTTCTGTAGTTTCTAGAGTATAGATCCTTTACCTCTTTGGTTAGGTTTATTCCTAGGTATATTACGGTTTTTGATTCTATTGTAAATGGAATTGATTCCTTAATTTTTCTTTCTTCAGTTACATTGTTAGTGTATAGAAATGCAACTGATTTCTGTGCATTGATTTTGTATCCTGCCACGTTGCTGAATTGCTGATGAGTTCTAGTAATTTGGGGATGGAATCTTTTGGGTTTTCCACATACAGTATCATGTCATCTGCAAAGAGAGAGAATTTGACTTCTTCTTTGCCAATTTAAATGCCTTCTATTTCTTTTTGTTGTCTGATTGCTGAGGCTAGGACTTCTAGTACTATGTTGAACACAGGTGGTGAGAGTGGGCATCCCTGTTGTGTTCCTGACCTTTTTTTTTTTTTTAAAGATTTTATTCATTTTTTTTTTTTAGAGAACACAAGCAAGAGAGCAGCAGAGGGAGAGGGAGAAGCAAACTCTCTACTGAGGGAGCCCGATAAGGGGCTCAATCCCAGGACCCTGAGATCACGACCCGAGCTGAAGGCAGCCATTTAACCAACTGAACTGCCCAGGTGCCCCATCATGTTCCTGACCGTACGGGAAAAGCTCTCAGCTTTTCCCCATTGAGAATGATATTCGCTGTGGGCTTTTCATAGATGGCTTTTATGATATTGAGGTATGTTCCCTCTATCCCTACACACTGAAGAGTTTTAATCAGAAAAGGATGCTGTATTTTGTCAAATGCTTTTTCTGTATCAATTGAGAGGATCATATGGTTCTTGTCTCTTCTTTTGTTAATGTGATCTATCATGTTGATTGATTTGCCAACATTGAGCCACCCTTGCATCCCAGGAATAAACCCCACCTGGTTATGGTGAATAATCCTTTTAATGTACTGTTGTATTCTATTGGCTAGGATCTTGGTGAGTATCTCAGCATCCATGTTCATCAGGGATATTGGTCTGTAATTCTCCTTTTTGATGGGATCTTTGGTTTTGGAATCAGGGTAATGCTGGCGTCATAGAATGAGTTTGGAAGTTTTCCTTCCATTTCTATTTTTTGGAACAGCTCCAGTAGAATAGGTGTGATGTCTTCTTTAAATGTTTGGTAGCATTCCCCTGGGAAGCCATCTGGCTCTGGGCTCTTGTTTTTTTGGAGCTTTTTGATTACTGCTTCAATTTCCTTGCTGGTTATTGGTATGTTTAGATTGTCTTTTTCTTCCCGTTTCAGTCTTGGTGGTTTATAAGTGTCCAGGAATGCATCCATTTATTCCAGATTGCCTAGTTTGTTGGCATATAGCTGCTGGGAATAAGTTCTAATAATTGTCTCTGTTTCCTTGGTATTGGTCACGATTTCTCCCCTTTGATTCATGATTATATTAATTTGGGTCCTTTCTCTCTTCTTTTCGATAAGTCTGGCCAGAGGTTTATTGATCTTAATTCTTTCAAAGAACCAGTTTCTAGTTTTGTTGATCTGTTCTACTGTTCTTCTAGTTTCTAGTTCATTGATTTCTGCTCTCATCTTTATTATTTCTCTTCTCCTGCTTGATTTAGGCTTTATTTGCTGTTCTTTCTCCAGATCCTTTAGGTGTAAGGTCAGATGTGCATTTGGGATTTTTCTAATTTTTTTAGAGAGGCTTGGATGGCTATGTACTTCCTGCTAAGGACTGCCTTTCCAGTATCCCATAGGTTCTGAACTGATGTGTTTTCATAAATTGTTTAAGTTCCTCTTTGATTTCCTGATTGACCCATTCAGGGGCCAATAAAAAGAGGATGCTTTTTAACCTCCAACTGTTTGCGTTCCTTACAAATTTTTGCTTGCCGTTGAGTTCCAGTTTCAAAGCATCGTGGTCTAAAAATATGCAGGGAATACTCTCAATCTTTTTGTATTGACTGAGACCTGATTTGTGACCCAGTATGTGATCTTTTCTGGAGAAAGTTCCATGTGCACTCAAGAAGAATGAGTATTCTGTTCTTTTAGGATGGAATGTTCTGTATATACCTACAAAGTCCATCTGGTCCAATGTATCCTTCAAAGCTCTTGTTTCTCTGTTGATCTTCTACTTAAATGACCTGTGTATTGCTGTGAGTTGGGTGTTGAAGTTTCCTACTATTAGTGTATTATTATCAATATGATTCTTTATTTGGTTATTAGTTGGTTTTTGTAGTTGACTGCTCCCATGTTGGGGGCATAGGTATTTACAGTTGTTATTTCTTGTTGGATAGACCCTTAAATATGATATAGTGTCCCTCTGCATCTCTTATCACAGTCTTTGGTTTAAAATCTAATTTGTCTGGAAATGGTCCAGTTTCATTCTTCTGCATGTGGCTGTCCAATTTTCCCAACACCATTTGTTGAAGAGATTATCTTTTTTCCATTGGACATTCTTTCCTGCTTTGTCAAAGATTAGTTGACCATAGAGTTGAGGGGTCCATTTCTGGGCTCTCTATTCTGTTCCATTGATCTATGTGTCTGTTTTTGTGCCAGTACCATACTGTCTTGATGATGACAGCTTTGTAATAGAGCTGGAAGTCCGGAATTGTGATGCCGCCAGCTTTGCTTTTCTTTTTCAACATTCCTCTGGCTATTCGGGGTCTCTTCTGGTTGCATACAAATTTTAGGATTATTTGTTCCATTTCTTTGAAAAAAGTGGATGGTATTTTGATGGGGATTGCATTGAATGTGTAGATTGCTCTAGGTAGCACTGACATCTTCACAATGTTTGTTCTTCCAATCCATGAGCATGGAACGTTTTTCCATTTTTTTGTGTCTTCTTCAATTTCTTTCATGAGTATTTTATAGTTTTCTGAGTACAGATCCTTTGCCTCTTTGGTTAGATTTATTCCTAGGTATCTTATGGTTTTGGGTGCAATTGTAAATGGGATCAACTCCTTGATTTGTCTCTCTTCTGTCTTATTGTTGGTGTATAGGAATGCCACTGATTTATGTGCACTGATTTTATATCCTGACACTTTACTGAATTCTGTATGAGTTCTAGCAGTTTTGGAGTGGAGTCTTTTGGGTTTCATCAAGATAAAAAGCTTTTGCACAGCAAAAGAAACAGTCAACAAAACCAAAAGACAACCAACAGAATGGGAGAAAATATTTGCAAATGACATATCAGATAAAGGGCTAGTATCCAAAATCTATAAAGAACTTATCAAACTCAACACCCAAAGAACAAATAATCCAATCAAGAAATGGGCAGAAGACATGAACAGACATTTTTCCAAAAAAGACATCCAAATAGCCAACAGACACATGAAAAAATGCTCAACATCTCTCGGCATCAGGGAAATCCAAATCAAAACCTCAATGAGATACCATCTCACACCCGTCAGAATGGCTAAAATTAACAAGTCAGGAAACGACAGATGTTGTCGGGGATGCAGGGAAAGGGGAACCCTCCTACACTGTTGGTGGGAATGCAAGCTGGTCCAACCACTCTGGAAAACAGTGTGGAGGTTCCTCAAACAGTTGAAAATAGAGCTACCATACGATCCAGCAATTGCATTACTGGGTATTTACCCCAAAGATACAAATGTAGGGATCTGAAGGGGTACGTGCGCCCCAATGTTTCTAGCAGCAATGTCCACAATAGCCAAACTGTGGAAAGAGCCAAGATGTCCATCAACAGATGAATGGATAAAGAAGATGTGGTATATATACACAATGGAATATTATGCAGCCATCAAAAGGAATGAGATCTTGCCATTTGCAATGACGTGGATGGAACTGGAGGGGGTTATGCTGAGCGAAATAAGTCAATCAGAGAAAGACATGTATCATATGACCTCAATGATATGAAGAATTCTCAATCTCAGGAAACAAACTGAGGGTTCGTGGAGTGGTGGGGGGGTGGGAAGGATGGGGTAGCTGGGTGATAGACATTGGGGAGGGTATGTGCTATGGTGAGCTCTATGAATTGTGCAAGACTGTTGAATCACAAATCTGTACCTCTGAAACAAATAATGCAATATATGTTAAGAAAGAAAAAAAGAAGATAGCAGGAGGAGAAGAATGAAGGGGAGTAAATCGGAGGGGGAGATGAACCATGAGAGACTATGGACTCTGAAAAACAAACTGAGGGTTCTAGAGGGGAGGGTGGGGGGATGGGTCAGCCTGGTGATGGGTATTAAAGAGGGCACGTTCTGCATGGAGCACTGGGTGTTATGCACAAACAATGAATCATGGAACACTACATCAAAAACTAATGATGTGGGGGGCAGAGCAAGATGGCAGAGGAGTAGGAGACCTGGATTTCGTCTGGTCTCAGGAATTCAGCTAAATAGGGATCAAACCATTCTGAACACCTACGAACTCAACAGGAGATCGAAGAGGATAGTAGCAACAACTGTGAACAGAGAAGTGACCACTTACTAGAAGGTAGGACGAGCAGAGAAGTGAATCCGAGGCGATATTCGGGAGGATAGACGGTGGGGGAGGGGGCCTCCGTCAGCCGCTTCTGGCAAGTGATAGAGTCGCGGAGCACAAAATCGGAACATTTAGAAGTCGGTTCCGCTGTGGGACGTCACTCCAGTGGCTAAGCGGGGGGTGGAAACCTTGCGGTATAGTGTGGTCTCTTTAGAGCACTAAATGAGAAAAATATGCAGCCAAGAATACTATATCCAGCAAGGCTGTCATTGAAAATAGAAGGAGAGGTAAAAAGCTTCCAGGACAAACAAAAACTAAAGGAATTTGCAAACACAAAACCAGCCCTAAAAGAAATCTTGAAAGGGGTCCTCTAAGCAAAGAGAGAGCCTAAAGCACCATAGATCAGAAAGGAACACAGACAATAGACAGTCACAGTCACCTTACAGGCAATATAATGACACTAAATTCATACCTTTCAATAGTTACCCTGAATGTAAATGGGCTAAATGCCCCAATCAAAAGACACAGGCTATCAGATTGGATTAAAAAACAAGACCCATCAATATGCTGTCTGCAAGAGACTCATTTTAGACCCAAAGACACCCCCAGATTGAAAGTGAGGGGGTGGAAAACCATTTACCATGCTAATGGACACCAAAAGAAAGCTGGGGTGGCAATCCTTATAACAGACAAACTAGATTTTAAAACAAAGACTGTAATAAGAGATGAGGAAGGACACTATATCCTACTTAAAGGGTCTATCCAACAAGAAGATCTAACAATTGTAAATATCTATGCCCCTAACATGGGAGCAGCCACTTTTATAAGGCAATTAATAACAAAAGTAAACAAACACATTGACAACAATACAATAATAGTGGGGGACTTTAACACTCCCCTCACTGAAATGGACAGATCATCTAAGCAAAAGATCAACAAGGAAATAAAGACTTTAAATGAAACATTGGACCAAATGGACTTCACAGACATATTCAGAACATTCCATCCCAAAGCAGCGGAATACACATTCTTCTCTAGTGCCCATGGAACATTCTCCAGAATTGATCACATCCTAGGTCACAAATCAGGTCTGAACTGATACCAAAAGATTGGGATTATTCCTTGCATATTTTCAGACCACAGTGCTTTGAAACTAGAACTCAGTCACAAGAGGAAAGTCGGAAAGAACTGAAATACATGGAGGCTAAAGAGCATCCTACTAAAGAATGAATGGGTCAACCAGGAAATTAAAGAAGACTTAAAAAAATTCATGGAAACCAATGAAAATGAAAACACAACTGTTCAGAATCTTTGGGATACAGCAACGGCAGTCCTGAGAGGAAAGTATATAGCAAGACAAGCCTTTCTCAAGAAACAAGAAAGGTCTCAAATACACAACCTAACCCTACACCTAAAGGAGCTGGAGAAAGAACAGCAAGTAAAGCCTAAACCCAGCAGGAGAAGAGAAATCATAAAGATCAGAGCAGAAATCAATGAAATAGAAACCAAAAGAACAGTAGAACAGATCAACGAAACGAGGAGCTGGCTCTTGGAATGAATTAACAAGATTGATAAACCCCTGGCCAGACTGATCAAAAAGAAAAGAGAAATGACCCAAATCAACAAAATCATGAATGAAAGAGGAGAGATCACAACCAACACCAAAGAAATACAAACAATTCTAAGAACATATTATGAGCAACTCTATGCCAGCAAATTAGATAACCTGGAAGAAATGGATGCATTCCTAGAGATGGATAAACTACCAAAACTGAACCAGGAATAAAAAGAAAACCTGAACAGACCTATAACCACTAAGGAAATTGAAACAGTCATCAAAAATCTCCCAAGAAACAAAAGCCCAGGGCCTGATGGCTTCCTAGGGGAATTCTATCAGACATTTCAAGAAGAATTAATACCTATTCTACTGAAACTGTTCCAAAAAATAGAAATGGAAGGAAAACTTCCAAACTCATTTTATGAGGCCACCATTACCTTGATTCCAAAACCAGACAAAGACCCCATCAAAAAGGAGAATTACAGACCAATATCCTTGATGAACATGGATGCAAAAATTCTCACCAAAATACTAGCCAATAGGATCCAACAGTACCTTAAAAGGATTATTCACCATGATCAAGTGGGATTTATCCCTGGGCTGCAAGGCTGGTTTAGCATCCGCAAATCAATCATCGTGATACAATACATTAACAAAAGAAAGAACAAGAGTCATATGATCCTCTCAATTGATACAGAAAAAGCATTTGACAAAGTCCAGCATCCTTTCTTGATCAAATCTCTTCAGAGTATAGGGATAGAGGGTACATACCTCAATATCATAAAAGCCATCTATGAAAAACCTACAGCGAATATCATTCTCAATGGGGAAAAGCTGAGAGCTTTTCCCCTAAGGTCAGGAACGCGGCAGGGATGTCCACTCTCACCACTGCTATTCAACATAGTATTAGAAGTCCTAGCCACAGCAATCAGACAACAAAAAGAAATCAAAGGCATCCAAATCAGCAAAGAAGAAGTCAAACTCTCACTCTTTGCAGATGATATGGTACTGTTTGTGGAAAACCCAAAAGACTCTGCCCCAAATCTTCTAGAACTCATAAAGGAATTTAGTAAAGTAGCAGTATATAAAATCAATGCACAGAAATCAGTGGCATTCTTATACACCAACAACAAGACAGAAGAGAGACAAATCAAGTAGTTGATCCCATTTACAATTGCACCGAAAATCGTAAGATACGTAGGAATAAATTTAACCAAAGAGGCCAAGGATCTGTACTCAGAAAACTATAAAATACTCAGGAAAGAAATTGAAGAAGACACAAAGAAATGGAAAAGCGTTCCATGCTCATGAATTGGAAGAACAAACATTGTGAAGATGTCAGTGCTACCTAGAGCAATCTACACATTCAATGCAATCCCCATCAAAATACCATCCACTTTTTTCAAATAAAAGGAACAAATAATCCTAAAATTTGTATGGAACCAGAATAGACCCCGAATAGCCAGAGGAATATTAAAAAGGAAAAGCAAAGCTGGTGGCATCACAATTCCAGAGTTCCAGCTCTATTACAAAGCTGTCATCATCAAGACAGTATGGTACTGGCACAAAAACAGACACATAGATCAATGGAACAGAATCGAGAGCCCAGAAATGGACCCTGAACTCTGTGGTCAAATCATCTTGGACAAAGCAGGAAAGAATGTCCAATGGAATAAAGACAATCTCTTCAACAAATGGTGTTGGGAAAATTGGACAGCCACATGCAGAAGAATGAAACTTGACCATATCCTTACACCACACACAAAAATAGACTCCAAATGGTTGAAAGACCTAAACGTGAGACAGGAGTCCATCAAAATCCTAAAGGAGAATACAGGTAGCAAGCTCTTCGACCTGAGCCGCAGAAACTTCTTCCTAGACACATCGCCAGAGGCAAGGGAAGCAAGGGCAAAAATGAACTACTGGGATTTCATCAAGATAAAAAGCTTTTGCACAGCAAAAGAAACAGTCCACAAAACCAAAAGACAGCTGACAGAGTGGGAGAAAATATTTGCAAACGACATATCAGATAAAGGGCTAGTATCCAAAATCTGTAAAGAACTTATCAAACTCAACACCCAAAGAACAAATAATCCAATCAAGAAATGGGCAGAAGACATGAACAGACATTTTTCCAAAGAAGACATCCAAATGGCCAACAGACACATGAAAAAGTGCTCAACATCGCTCAGCATCAGGGAAATCCAAATCAAAACCTCAGTGAGATACCACCTCACACCAGTCAGAATGGCTAGAATTAACAAGTCAGGGAACAACAGATGTTGGCGGGGATGTGGAGAAAGGGGAACCCTCCTACACTGTTGGTGGGAATGCAAGCTGGTGCAACTACTCTGGCAAACAGTATGGAGGTTCCTCACACAGTTGAAAATAGAGCTACCATACGATCCAGCTATTGTACTACTGGGTATTTACCCCAAAGATACAAATGTAGGGATCTGAAGGGGTACGTGCACCCCAATGTTTATAGCAGCAATGTCCACAATAGCCAAACTGTGGAAAGAGCTAAGATGTCCATCAACAGATGAATGGATAAAGAAGAGGTGGTAAATATACACAATGGAATATTATGCAGCCATCAAAAGGAATGAGATCTTGCCATTTGCAATGACGTGGATAGAACTGGAGGGTGTTATGCTGAGTGAAATAAGTGAATCAGAGGAAGATATGTATCACATGACCTTGCTGATATGAGGAATTTTTAACCTCGGGAAACAAACTGAGGGTTGCTGGAGTGGTGGGGGTTGGGAGGGACAGGGTGGCTGGGAGACAGAGATTGGGGAGGGTATGTGCTATGGTGAGCGCTGTGAATTGTGCAAGACTTTTGAATCACAGATCAGTACTTCTGAAACAAATAATGCAATATATGTTAAGAAAAATAAGAAGAAGAATATAGCAGGAGGGGAAAAATGAAGGGGAGTAAGTCGGAGGGGGAGATGAACTATGAGAGACGATGGGCTCTGAAAAACAAACAGGTTTCCAGAGGGGTGGGGGTTGGTGGGATGGGTTAGCCTGGTGATGGGCATTAAAGAGGGCACGTTCTGCATTGAGCACTGGGTGTTATGCACAAACAATGAATCATGGAACACTACATCAAAAACTAATGATGTATGGTGATTAATATAACAATAAAAGATTAAAAAAACGAATGATGTAATGTATGGTGATTAACATAACCATAAAAAAATTTAAAGGTAAAAACAAAAATCTGTTTGATACGAGATGCTACCCCAGCTTTCTTTTGAGGTCTGTTGGCATGGTCAACAGTTCTCCATTCCCTCACTTTCAATCTGGAGGTGTCTTTAGGTTCAAAATGAGTGTCTTGTAGACAGTATATGGATGGGTCCTGCTTTTTTATCCAATCTGAAACCCTGTGTCTCTAGGTGTGAGCATTCAGCCTGTTCACATTGAGAGTAAGTATTGAAAAATATGAATTTAGTGCCAGCGAATTGCCTGTAATGTCCCTGTTTCTATAGATTGTCTCTGTTAATTTCTGGTCTATATTACTCTTGGGGTCTTTCTTCTTTTATAGAATCCCCCTTAAAGTGTCTTGCAGAGCTGGCTTGGTTGTCATTTATTCTTTCAGTTTCTGCCGGTCCTGGAAGCTCTTCATTTCTCTGTCCATTCTGAATGACGGCCTTGCTGGATAAAGTATTCTTGGCTGCATATTCTTCTCATTTAGTACCTTGAATATATCTTGCTAGCCCTTTCTGGCTTGCCAGGTCTCTGTGGATAGGTCTGACGTTATTCTGATGTTCCTCCCTCCATACGTAAGAAATCTCTTCCCCCAGCTGCTGTCAGGATAGCTTCCTTGGCTCTAAGATTTGCAGGGTTCACTATTATATGTCGGGGGGTTGATCTGTTTTTATTGATTTTGGGAGGGGTCCTCTCTAGCTCTTCGACCTGAATGCTTGTTTCCTTCCCCAGATTAGGGAGGTTCTCAGCTATGATTTGCTCAAATATACCTTCTAGTCCTCTCTTTCTCCCCACCTTCTCGGGGATCCCAATAATCTGACATTGGAGTATTTCATGGCATCAATTATCTCTCTAAGTCTATTTTCATGGGCTACTAGCTGCCTATCCCTCTTTTCCTCAGCTTCGTTCCTATCTATCAGCTTATCTTCTAGATCATTTATTCGTTTTTCTGCCTTATTTACCCTGGCTGTTAGAATATCCAGTTTAGACTGCATCTCATTCATAGCATTTTTAAATTTGGCCTGATTAGATCTCATTTCTGTCCTTAGAGATTCTATACTGTCACTAGTGCTTTTTTCAAACATAGCTATTGATTCATGATTGTTGTCCTGAAGTCTATCTCTGACATCTTGCTTATGTCCATCCACATCCATTAGTTCTGTGGCAGAGGACATTGTCTCTGGTTCTTTTCTTTGTTGGGAGTTCCTCCTACTAGTCATTCTTTTGAGGGATGGTTGAGGGAATGGACAGAGTCCAAAATATCAACCACGACCCAAGGAAAATGCACCTTAGAAAAAATCTGAAGTGGTTGAAAGCTACCACAGATACGCCACCAAAGCCAAGAAGATCCAAAACAGTAAAAAAGAAAGAAAAAAGAAAATTCAAAAAAAGGGGGAGTGGGGAGAGAGATTATAATCTCTCAGGGTGGACAAAGCAGGGTGATCTGCCTGTTCCTGGTTGATTTTTGGTCTGTGTGTTAGAAGACACTATATCTCAGAATTATAAAGAAATCAGAACTTATATGTATATCAAGGTGAAATTGAATAGAGTGAAAAATGGGCTAGTATGGGTCATAAATCTATAAAACATATGTGAAAAAAATAAAAGTTAAGAAGCAACTTAAAAACATAGGTTAGGAAATAAGAATCTTTGTGAAATGGGAACAGGGTTAAAAAAAAAGAAAAGAAAAAAAAGAATAAGAAAAGAAACTAAAAAAGAAGTATAAAATTTTAGCCTGAAGTGTAAGCTAGTCTGAGGGCACACCTGGAGCTCTCTCTCTCATCTTCCCCTGGGGCTGGAGTTTTACAGTCCTGTGGGAAATAAGCTTCCAGTCTGTCTTTTGGGGGAGGGTCCTGCTGCTGGGCTTCTCAGGTGTCTTTGGGTGGAATTGCCACACCCCTTGTCAGACAAGGGGGATGGGCTTAATGTGAGCTGGTTCACTGAGTGGCTTTTTGTTCCCTGGTGTCTTTCCGCTTTTCTTTAGAGGGTTAGAGCAAATATGGCTGTGTGGGAGTCTTTGACCCAGAGCTGCAATGTCGCAGTCCCTCACCTCAACAAATCCTCTAGGTGAATCTGTCTCCACCTCTGCATGTACCAAATTCCACAGACTTGTGCAGTTCGTGCCTGCCGCACCTCTCCTGGGGGAGTCACGGGGACCCACGAGCGTCTCTGCTCTTTGTGACTTTGCAATTGCTAGTGGCCGTGGGCTTGCGCGTGCACCATTTTCCACAGCTCCCAGGTCATGCTGGGTGCCGCCCCCGTGTTCCTTTGAGGGTCACAACGCCCTAAGAGTTGTTCAGTCATGGGCACGGCCTCTTTGTGTGCCAAACCATGGAATCCAGAATCCTGAGGCTTCTGCTGGCTGCACTTCTCCCTGGGGGAGTTACGGGACCCGCAAGCTTCTCTGGCCTTGTGACCCTGCAGCTGTTAGTGGAGGTGGGCTCGTGTGGGCATCCTCTTCTGCAGCTCCCAGGTCATGGTGGGTGCTACCCCAGAGTCCCTTCGTGGGCCACACTGCCCTGAGAGCTGTCCCTGTTGTGGGCGCAAGCTGTTTTATATCTCCCCTGGGATATTTAGACAGCCCACACCTTCTAGTCCTTTTCAGAGTGGTAACGCAGAGGGTAGTTTCCCTACCAGCTGGGCTCACGGTTTATGGTGACTGGAACTGAAAGTCCCCTCTGGGCTCGCTGACCATAACCAGTCTCCCTGCTTGGGCACTCTATCAGTTCAGGCTCCCCCATTCTTTCTGAGTCTCCTGGAATCCTGAGACCACAATGATCCACCTAGAATTCTGCCCTATTTGCCCCCATTGTCTTTTTGAAAAGGGGGTGCCTCTCACTAGAACAGATTTCCAAGGGTCCCAATTTATTTGCTCTGGTGTTATATCACTTTCCGATGGCCGGCTTGGAGGTTCCCTACCCCCTCTGCTTATCTTTGGATATTTCCCCTGAAGAGTCAAGGTTCCACACCTCCTACCTTGCAAAAAATAGTCGTTTTTGTGCTTGTGGAAATCCAGATAAATCTTCTTACATCTCAGACTGAATTCGTATGTGTTCGGAATGGTTTGATAGATATCCAGCTAAATTCGAGGGACCAGATTAAACAAGATCCCCTGCTCTGCCGCCGTCTTGCCCACCTATAACTAACATTCTTAGAAACATCTTTTTTTAACTTAAATTTTAATTAAATTTTTCTTTATTGTGGTAAAAACACTTAACATGAGATCTACCCTCTTAACACATTTTTAGGTGTATAATACAGTATTGTTAGGTGTAGATACAATGTTGTACAACAGATCTCTAGAACTTATTAATCTTGCATAATTGAAAGCTAATACCCATTGAATAGCAACTCCCTGTTTCCCATTCTGCCTAGTTCTGGCAATCACGGTTCTATTCTGTACTTTTATGAGTTTGACTATTTAAAATACTTCATATAAGTGGAACCATGCAGTGTTTGTCCTTCTGTGACTGGCTTATTTCTCTTATCATAGTGTCTTCCAGGTTCATCCATATTGATGTGTATGGCAGGACTTCTTTCTTTTTAAGGCTGAATAGCATACTATTGTATGTATCTACCACCTTTTCTTTATCCATTCATCCAGTGATGGATGTTTAGGTTGTTTCCAATTCTTGTCTATTGTAAATAGTGCTGCTGTGAACATAGGAATGAAGATACTTCTTCAAGAACCTGATTTAAGTTCTTTCAGAAGATTGCCAGATCAGTAGTTCTATTTTTAATTTTTTGAGGATCTTTCGTACTGCTTTCCTTACGGCTGCATAATTTTATATTCCTACCAACAGTGTACAGTACAGGTCTTCCAATTTCTCCATATCCTTGCCAACAATTATTATTATTACTTTGATAATAGCCATCCTAACAGATGGTGAGGTGACATTGTGGTTTTTATGTGCTTTTCCTTGATGATTAATGATATTAAGCATCTTCATGTTCTTGTTGGTCATTTGTGTGTCTTCTTTGGAGAAATGTCTCTTCAAGTCCTTTGCCCATTTTTAAAATTTGGCTTTTTCCCCCTGTTTTTGCTTTTTTGTTGTAGGACTTCCTTATATATTTTGGAAATTAACCCCTTCTCAGATATAGTGTTTGCAAATACGTTTTCCCATTCTCTCAGTTTCCTTTTCATTCTATTGATTGTTTCCTTTGTCATACAGAAGCTTTTTAGTTTGATATAGCCCCACTTTTCTATTTTGGTTTTGGAATGATAGTTATATATGTGAATAAAGACTGCATTATTTCAGTGAAAGAATGTGTTCACACTCTGGTGCATGGAATAAATGATATAAAGACATATATATATAATGTTTCTCAGGGTATTATATATATTTATGAATAAAGACAGTGTTAGTTCAGTGAGAAAATATGTTCACTATACTGTGATGCATGAAATACACTTGTAAAGACACATGTGTAAAAGATGTTTCTAAGAATCTAGTTGTATATATGAATTAAGACAGCGTTAAAAAAAAAACCTCAAAAACCCAAAAAGCAAAAAATGCCTTTTTTTTTTTTTAAGGTAAACAGTATTGGGAATTAAGAGGTTTTGTCTGTTTGGATTTTTGATTGGTCAGTTCAAGAGAGTAATTATTAAGTAAAACAGAGATATGTAAAACATTTTATTAATTTTATGCATTTTGGGGCAGCTAAACCCTGAAGGCAGAGATAAAATCTTCCAATAATGTTTTTGTCTCTGACTGTTGGGATTAAATTTTGTTCAATCTAGAACATGTGTCCCTAACTAGGTCATCAAATGACACATGATTTTTCCCCTCAGTGTTAATTTTCACAGTGATGATTTCAATAGTCAGTAAATCCATAACAAGACAAAACATTCCATTAGAAAAAACAATTCTTTTCTCAGTTGATGGATAAACAGTTTAGGATGAGATCGTTTGGTAGTTTCTGCTTTAAACTATTTGGTCTCCCAAGGTAGTGGTATTTTTTAGAGCCAGCCCTTGCACCGTGTCATTGTAATGACACCGTAAAACAGTTCTTTTTATACTTTCCAATAAAACAGTGTGACATCTTAAATCTGAGTTGCTTTACTTTTTAAAAGGTGAAGAGTGCATGATTCCTTTCCATCTGCCTCCCTCCAGCAAGGCAGTCATTAGGTACAAAGAAAGAAGCTCAGGGGAAACACACTGTCACTCTATGAATACATTCAAGGTAACCATATAGATGGAGGGGGAATTGTTCAGTCTGAGAAGATAAGACAAGGTGACAATAACCTAGAGTTATTCAAAGATAGATGTTTAGGTTTTTCAGTGGGTAAAGATAGCACAATGGAAGATGCTTCCACACAGATGCACATTCTACAGGGTCAGGGGTGGTTTCAGAATCATCACAGAACAGCCAAGTTTGGGATTAGCCACTGCAACTATAGTGAGACTCTTTGTATTGAAAGTTGGGGCCACGTCCTATGGCATGGATCAAGTTGGGTGGGTAAGAGGAAGAGGGAGGACTGGAGAGAGAAATATGCAAGGGGATGGTTTCTGGAAGTTGTCTATGTTCAGCTAGAACCAATCTCTAAAATAATAGTTACCCATTTCTCTTTAAAACTTCAATTTTGATAAGAAACAAATGTTTTTCCCTCTTTCCTAAAAAAAAAGTATAACCAGATAAACATAAACAAAACAACTCATACTTAAAGAGAGCCTGTGTGGAAGATTGCTTGCCCATGTTCTAGTAATAATTATTTTAATTAACATTGTATTGTGCACTGTCAACTCCAGTTTTGGAGTTGAGTCAAAATAACAAATATCTAACTCATTAGAAGGATCTAAGTTAATGGAAGCATTTGAATGTATTTGTTTGTCGGAGAAAATATGTTGTTTCTAATATTGTTTTATCTTCCTGAAGATGAGACATGGGTTTTGGGTAGATGGTGATGCTAAAGTTTGTAAGGGCTGTCTTAGTCTATTCAAGCTGCTATAACAAAATACCTCAGTCTGGGTGGCTTAGAAATAACAGAGAGTTGTTTCTCACAGTTTTGGAGTCTGGAAGTCTGAGATCGGAGTGCTAGCACAGTCAAGTGAGGGCTGTCTTTTGAATGGTAGACTTTTGTATCCTAACATGGCAAAAAGGGCTAGGGAGCTTTGTGGGGTTTCTTTTATAAGGGCACTAATTCCATTCATAAGGGTTCTGCACTCATGACCTAAGCATCTCCCAAGAGCCCCACCTCCTAATACTATTACGTTGGGCATTAGGATTTCAAAATATGCATTTTGGAGGGACATAAACATTCAGATCATAGCAATAGCTGTGTCCTGCTGCCGTAGCCAACTTTTCCCTTGTGACTTGCTCAAATCCATAATGAGAACCAGCTATTGATCTTTGCAGATAATCCACTGGCAGATGTCTTCTTCTCTGAATTCATATTTGAGCTGAAATTCCCAGGATTATCTACTTACAGTGACATTTTGCAAATATTGATTTAAAATCTTGATTTGCCTCTTTCTTCAGAGTCCTGTATACCTCTGTAAAACCTGCTCTCACTCTCTTTAACATGCACTTGCGTAACGTAAACTGAAGACAGATGTCCTAAATGCATACTAATGGGGAATACTTTGGCTTCTGTAATTCTTGAACTATAAAGCTGGTGAACACACGAGGACAAACCCTGTCTCCCTGAGTGTCCTCTTTGAAATTCCTACTCACTGGGCTAAGGAGCATTCTTTCTCAGGGGAAATCTTGACACATGGATAGTTGTTTAATAATTATTTATTACTATTTAGATTTTAAAATTTATTTGTGTCACACAATAAAACTGTTGAAAACTTTATGCCACTATGGAAAAGAAAAAGCTCCCTTAAAACAGTGTGGATTTTCCTGAAAAAGTTAAAAGTAGAACTACCCTATGACCCAGCAATTGTACTACTACGTATTTACCTAAAGGATACAAAAAAAAAAAAATACTAATTCGAAGGGATACATGCTCCTGATGTTTATAGCAGTATTACCAACAATATCCGAATTATGGAAAGAGCCCAAATGTCCATTGGCTGATGAACGGATAAAGAAGGTGTGGTATATATACAATGCAATATTTCTCAGCCATTAAAGAATGAAACCTTGCCATTTGCAACAACATGGATGGAGCTAGAGAATATTATGCTAAGTGAAACAAGTCAGTTAGAGAAAGACAAATACCATATGATTTCACTCATATTTGGAATTTAAGAAATAGAACAAACATTGGGGGGTAAAAAGAGAGAGGCAAGCCAAGAAACAGACCCTTAACTATAGAGAACAAACTGAGGGTTACCAGAGGGCAGGTGGGTGGGGGATGGATGAAATAGGTGATGGGGATTAAGGAACACTTGTGATGAGCACTGGGTGATATATGGAAGCATTGGATCACTAAATTCTAAACCTGAAACTAATATTACACTGTATCTTAACTAACTGGAATTTAAATAAAAACTTATTAATAAAAAAAAGAAAAAAGCTTCCTGAAATAGGGGGACCAAAGTGACAATGGAGAACATAAAATAGGTCAATGCATGGAAAATGTGGTTTTTGGATTCTTTATCTAATTATAGTGTGGTAGGCAGAAAGAGTTCTAAGTTTTACTTCCAAAGGACCAAAACAAATGAAGTCCTACAAGAAAAATATGGAGGCAGCCAACTAGCCAGTTGATCATTAAACAGGTATGATATAACCCCCTTTCCATTTATCTCACTGCCAAGGAGTATCATTGACTTTTGCTTAGGACTAGGGATGTGTACTCTGTGGTGCTCAGAAAGACAGCAAAGAACCAATATATTTTCACTCCAGAATGAACTCCATAACATGCTATGGCACCTCTTGGGTTTAATTTCTCCCCAAAATAGGTCTGTTGCAGGGTAATAGGAAGTGAGCACTATACTTTCCTGGTTTAGGGAGAAAATCTTAGGGTCCAGTCGCTCTGTGGACAAGTTTTCAAATAAGTCCCTAGTTTTTGGAGGAGCCCACCCCTGGCATATCTGGAGCTTCCCTCTGTACAACCTGCCAGGGGTCTGCAAAGTCAACTATTAATCTTCCTGAAGCTCTGCAGGCACTTCAGCATTCCCATTCTATTTGGTCACCATTCCTCATTGCCTTTTGGTGAAAAAAATTCTTAAAGGAATTCCTCTTTCTCTCTGACTCTGTCTTGTACTGATTCTATCCCTCTCACATGCTTGCTCTTTCTCCCTGCCTTTCTCTCCTTCTCCTTTGTGTCTCTGTTTCTGTCTCTCTTTTAAGCAGAAGCCTAATTAGTCTTTTGAGAAGCCTGATTAATGAGTGAAAAAAGAGAGAAAGAATTTTATTTTGAGGTGATGTGATGTTAAGGTAATTTTGTGAGTTTGAAAGGAGTGTATTTTTTGGAGAGGGGAGATGTATATAGAAATATTTGGAACAATTATCACGAATCCACCAGAGGGATAGCTTCATGGGAGCTAAAGGCATATTCTTTTACCCTGAATGTATTCTAGTTACTGTTGTACCTTCAGATCTTTGCTGTTGTTGTTTAAATGTGTGCATTTCCTTCCTCCAAAAGTCAGATCTCTTTCAAGCAGTTATTTTACTGGAATATGCACTGTCTTTCTCTACCGTTCCAAGTTTAATGACATGTATTTTTTGAGACAGCCACCAGAGTCAAGATGCAGAAGTTCTAGAGTTGTTTCCTGTTTTCCCCAAGATATTAACTAGCCCATCCAGTGGGAGCAAACTTGGGCCTCATGAGCACTGTGCTTCATTAAGCTGCAAAAAATGGCCACATTTTTTAAGAGTGTAGCTAGACTATTAAGAAGAGTACTTCAGTCAAATTGTATGAAGCTTTAAATAAATGGATTTTATGGTTATTCTTGCAAAACTTACTCTTTTTTGAGTTAACTTGGAACTAAAAGTGATGCTTTCTGTCTTCTGTCACCCCCAGTTCTCTTAGCACACAAACTACTCAATAGGGAGAGGCATCTGGGATGGAGATATAAGATAACTTTAACTTAATGGGACCCCAATGGCCTTTAAAAGTTAATGCTGCTAAAGCAATTAATGAAGCTTCTAAAGTAAGGGATGTAAGCCTGAGGATAATTTATGCATTGGGATGATCTGGCTCATTATTGGCATTATTTAACGTTCCCCAGGCGTTCAAGTAGATCATGGCTACACATCCAAAAATAGGACAATATTTTTGACTTCCATAGATAGGAAAATATTCTTCAAATTAGAAGAATGAAAAAGATCTTAAACTGGAACATAACAAGTTGGGAGAAGGATAGTTCTTCCTTATAAGAATTCAGCAGGGATGCCTGGGTGGCTCAGTTAGTTAAGCATCTGCCTTCGGCTCAGGTCATGATCCCAGAGTCCTGGGATCAAGTCCTGAGTCGGGCTCCCTGCTCAGCGGGGAGCCTGCTTCTTCCTCTGTCTGCAGCTCCCCCTGCTTGTGCTCTCTCTCTCTCTGACAAATAAATAAATCTTTAAAAAAAAAAAGAATTCAGCAAATGAGTGTATAGATAAAAGAATGATAGAATTTTAAAATCACATTTTGCAACTCTGGATGAAATAATGGGTCCAGACAACAATCACAATGAATCCTAAAATCATTAGGGAAGAACTTGATTGGAAATTTTAAAATGAGGTCAGACTAACATCATCTGATCCACTGATAAATCTTAACATCATTAAATACGGGGCAACCAGATATCATGAGGTCTTGGTGATATGAAACAATAGGAAGCACAAAGCACCATATATGAAGTATGTTGTCAAGAAACTTGATCCTGACTATCTCAAGCCCTCCACGATGTACGTGTCAGTTTATAGGAAATACAGCAGACAGAGGAGAGTTAATACATACACCATGAGGAAATCATCAGTCAAATGCAGAATGTGGAACACATGATAGTGCACATCGGTGGAATAAATAAAGCTTAAAAGATAAAACAATGCAATATGTGGACATTGAAGGATTTTGATTCAAATCAACTAAATAAAAAATTTTCCTGGTATTAAGGAATTACTGACTTTTAAAGTATGGTGATTATTTAAAAATAGTCTTAGAGAAGCATACTAAGTATTTATAGTTGAAATACTGTGCTATGGTATTTGGTTTAAGATATTCTGGCTAATCATGAGAAAAAGTGTTTGACTCATGGTATATATTCAATAAAAATATTAAATTGAAAAAATATTCTGGCTAAAATATGTGGGTCAATAGATAAATTGAAGTTGGCCACATGCTAATATATATTACAGCTGGGTGATTAGAGTGTTCTGTGTCCTCCTGGTTACCTTTGACGATTTGCGTAGTTAAGAGGGGAACAGGAGTACCTTGAGATAGACACAGAGATGGTAAGTGAAGAGTTGTATTTTCTCTGACCGAGGACTTGAAGTCAGGGTGACATAATCAGATCAAGTCTGGGTATCGTTTGGAGCTGATATAAAATTTTTAGACATTGTTTAGATACAATCACAAAAAAAGTAGTTTCAGTTTTGTGTTAAATTATCATTTTTGTAAATTGATTTCAAACACTTGTCCTTGTGAATTTTACCTGTGTATAAGATGCATGTAATATAATTTCTAAAGCATACTACTGATGGTTGCTCTATTAATTTAACCAAACTAAGAATTTTCTTAGTTCTGATGGTTTTAATATTGTCGAAATCCCAAATTTTCTAAAACTTTTTTAGCAATACTGAGGGGAAAAATGATCTGCCATTCTTTGGCAAGTGGTACTTTTCAACTTCTTTATGTAAATAACTTAAAATGACAAGCAAAGTGATTGTAATATTTGATATTCCTGTCTGTTTTGGGAATATTTTCTCATTTCTCACTCAAATGTTGGAGATACACACAAATTTGTGCTTTAGTTTTTTTCAAGAAAACCATGCAAAATGCATTTTAAACAGTTTTATCATATGTGATTATCTGGTCAAGTACCTGTAAAAACACCAGTGTGAAATTGGGGAAACCGAGGTAGTAGTATCTAAGGATCTGAGTCATTTCACAGGTTCTGAAAAGCAGGATAACTTGAATTTAAATAAGGTAGTCACAAGTGTGTGCACGTGCATAGGGTCTCCCCCATATTACAAATGTTCAGCCATGCGCATCCTTCCCATAGATTCTCCCCAAAGCTATCTGATTCACATGGTACCCTGTGATTGCCCCACTTTTGATGACTCCTTTTGACTTCTCCACCTTTTCAAACCCGTAAAACATAAAATATGTGTGAGTGAAACAGCCACATCTGCCATGCCAAGATCCCATCTACAAAATAGTGATGTTTCATGCTGATGTCTCATTTTTATATATATGTACATACATATATATTTAATTTTACTTTTGGGAAGATCACTTAACATGAGATCTACCTCTTAACAAATTTTTTAGTGTACATTATCGTTGACTCTAGGTACAATATTGTACAGCAGCAGATCTATAGAACTTATTTAATGTGTCCTGGTCAGTATTGTTATAATTAGGTCCCCCTAGTGATCTGGAAGCAATGTTGTTAATTGTCCCAGCCTCTTCCTGTTCTTGTCATGTGCACGTTTTGTACTGCACATGTCCTGTCAGGTGCCTCTGTAGAGGGACTCCTCTCTTTCTGTTCTGCTGTGCTGAATGCCAGCCTATCTCAAGATACCGCGTCTTATGTCTCACTTGATGTTCTTCCCAACTTATTGTTGCTCTTAAGGTTTTTGTTTACATCCATTCCCTGTTGTAAGTTAGACACACTAAACATCAGATAAAAAGGGTGAAGACAGGTATTCCTGTCTTGTGGATATCCTTGGTTTCTCTGGGCATTTTCCATTGCAGTGTTTTCCTACTTTAGTGAGGCTCCGTGTTCATGAGAATAGGGAGCAGCATAAGATGCAATGATGCGAACAAATTTGAAAGGCCAAACACCATAGTAAAATTCGCCTTGGGGGACTCTCTAGAGTCTTTGAAGGAGAATTGTGGAGCACTGTTGTATTTCAACATTGCAGGTCCCTGCACAGGTGTGAGATACAGAGACCGGGAGGGTTTCCGGATACTGGATCCGTACCAACAGTCTTTTTGGAAAATAGCCGATTGTTTGTTAGCTTTTCATGTGGAAGAAATCTCATTCACATTAAACTAATTCAGTGTTTCAGAGTAGAAAAAAAATCACTGAGATACTGGAGATTAGATAATTCCCAGGTGGGTCTATTCGTTTGTTTAAAGTGGTGGCTCTTTCAGAGTTTGGTCTTGGGACCAGCAACATCAGCATCACCTGGAAATTTGTTAGAAATGCAAATTATCAAGCCCCATTCCAGACCTACTGAATGAAAAACTCCTGGGTGGGGCCCAGAAATCTGTTTTCACAAGCCTTCTGGGGGGATTCTGGTGAATGTACAAATTTAAGAATGACTGTTTTCATTGCATACTTTTCAAAAGAAAGATTTTGAAATTTTTAATCCATTTTTTCCCATCTTTCTTTATACTATAAAATCCTTTGAAATAATCCTTCCAGTCAGAGCAATAGTCCTTTTTTTCCTCCCAAGAGTATTAATAAAAGCAATCAGGTTCATACTAGTTTGATAATTCAGCAGCATATTGATAACTCAGAAAATATTCATGTTTATTTATTATTATAACTGTCACATTGTATTGTTTTGCTGACATTCAGCACTGTTATGGCCTGATGCATGGCTTTAACACCTGCATATTTCTAAGGAAAACAAGAAAGGTATGCCTGTAGCTCCTTAAGGATCCATGGATAAATAATGAGGCAATAATTAGTCAGGAACAGAGTGTGAAGCTCAACTCACTTTCAGATTCCAGGTTTGAACAGCAGTGTTTTCCCCCAGGATAAGAGACAGTACATGTAACATTCATTGCCTTGCTACACATTCCAAAGGAGCTTAATGTTAGCTTTTATATCCTGGTGCTTTAATACTATTCCAGAGAAGGCTGCTGCATGCTTCCCTGTTTATGTCATTGTGAAGCTTGACCAATTGACAAAAACAAAACAAAAAATAAAATAAAGCAAAACCCTGTTCAATGACCCAATTTCTCATATGGCTCTGTGTACCTATGAAGTTCTAAAGAGAATATTAGAAATTAGCAGTGTCTTAAAAATAAATTTACTATGACTAGTGAACATAAAACTATCCTTATGATCATTCTATCCTTAAGAGACATCTTTTTATTATAAGGTAATATTTCTTGCTTAAAAGTCTGATATTAATATAGTTAGACCAGCTTTATTTTAGTTACGATCTTTAGGTATATCTTTCCCCGTCCCTTTATTTAAGACAGTTTTTGTCTTTTAAAACACATGCCTTGTAAACAGCATACAGTAGGGTTTTATTATTTCTATCCAACTTGAAAATCTTTGCTTTATGTAGAATGTTTATTAACATTTAATTTAATTACAGTTGTTGGGTACTTATTTATGAAGTCTATGATTTTCCTTTTTCGCTATTTTTCCTTTCTCTTTGTTTTTCTCCCCTTGCTTGTATCTTTGGATTAATCAAATATTTTTGTTCTTCCTTTCTCATTTTTAGTACTTATTCAGCTGATTGCAATATTTATCCTTGATTTGTTAAAGTTTAAATTAGTACTTAAATTAAATTACTTCCAAAGTAATGGAAATTATACAAGGGTTTTATAAGAGTTTAATTCCATTTAGCCTCTACTTGGGACTTTGTATTCTTGTTTGTCTTTCATGTTATTACTATTCTCTGTTTTGTCTTTGAGGATATTTATTGCATTTATTTTAAAATTTTGACCCATATGTTTCAATAATTCAGATTTTATGTATTCTTCAGTTTTTGTGTTTCTTGTTGTGTTTATATTGCCCTTTTAAATTTTTTTCAGTTTTATTGCCTATGAACTGCTCATATTCCCCTCAGTTAGTAGCTGCCCTGTCTGCCAGGAAGGGTCAGGGGCAGGTACCGGCCTATGACTGTCCTATTGGGTTTGGACATAAGGGAAGGGATGAGCCCCATAATGGAGAGCTGCAGTCACCCGAGAATTGTTCTTAACTGAAAGGCTCTCTCTCCTCCTGATGAACCCTCAAGTTAGGGAGTAGGAATTTCCTTAGGTTTGGAGTTGAGGGTTTTGGACTCAAGAATGGAGGAATCAATAGGGCATGGCCACAGAATAGCCTCAACCCTGTAGGGGTTGCCTCAACACTGGGATGCCTGACAGCCACGTTGGGCAAAGGTTGTTCCAAAGCATCATGTGTGGGGGAGGGGTGGAAGCCCCCAGACCTACCCACGCCACACAGAGCCCATAAAGAGATACAGCACATCCACAACAATCTCTGACCTGCTCAGGAACTCCTCATGCTTGCTACATATTTCTTCATACCCACGCTGTCTTTTCATTCTTTGGTCTCTCCACGAGACAGACCCGGTAGCCCATGCTGTATCACCATGGAGTCAGGACTGTTTCTTTTACAGTCAGCTCCCCCCTTCTTTTCTCTCAGCTCTTTTCTTGAAATGCACCGATTGGGCTCCTGTACTTTCATAGACAAAAAGATTTGTGAATTGAAAGCTAGGGCTGGGAATAAATTTTTGATATGGTTGTTTGCTCTGGGAAGATCACATATTATGATGGGAAAGTCCCTCTCCATTCCCATCTCTTGATCAGATTCCAAATCCAGAAATCAGAGATTGAAATGAAAGTGAGATCAGTGGTGTTCTTTTTGTCTGTTCTCACTTCTTGCCGGCCACTAGAGATTGAGAGAATATCTGGCGGGGTGTGGGATCATTATAGAGAAGACCTTGTGCCTTGCTGTGAGTTAGGGGGCATGAGGTGGGGATGCCATCACTGCAAGAAGCAAGTGTAGCACTAAGTGGGGTGTCTTGGCCAAGAAGGCTTAAGAGAGCCATCAAATTTTCTGGGGTCTTAGTGTCATCTGAGATAGCAAATGTCTCCTTTGGTAGAGGATGTAGAGTAGCCTCGCGTTTCCCCTAGCAACCAAGTAAGGAGAGAGCTATCCTTCCCTGTTGGCAACAATTCATATTCAA
Organism: Eumetopias jubatus; assembly: GCF_037043125.1. NCBI lineage: Eukaryota > Metazoa > Chordata > Mammalia > Carnivora > Otariidae > Eumetopias > Eumetopias jubatus. The sequence continues at coordinate 28,901,474 of NW_028274816.1, forward strand.
CTAGGGAAAGTGTTGTAGAAACAGGTGTCTTGACTTCCCTCCCCTCTCTTCAGTTCTACTCTTTGTGAAAATATAAAAAAAGAAGCAGAAATTTCAGTTTGTACTCTGAGATGTGGTTGGCAGTTGCACCTGATCTTCCTTCTTGATGCTTCTCTTGACGATTCTGAAAAACCTGCCACCCTTTCCGTGAGGAGCATCTGCCCCCCTGGGGTCTAATGTCAACCCTGACTGTGTACTAGAAACATCTGAGCAGCTTTGAAGAATAAACAGTGATGTGATGCCTAGCCCCATGACCAGAGATCCTGACTTCACTTGGTCTCGAGTGGGGTCAGGACACTGATATGTTTTAAGGTTTCCCAGGTCAGTCTTACCCATAGATAGCACTGGGAGCAGGGCTTGAAAGCTCTGCACTGGTGGTATGGCAGATGTTTAGGAAAGAGGAGTTGTAATGGAGGGAAGAGGGGAATAAGACAGAAAATGGCATTTCCAGAATTCCATTCAGAGTGGAACAAAAAGTGACATACTAGGAAAGGTAATGCCAGGCTTCCACCTCGGAACCCTGCTTCTTCGTGGAGTGTATGAGGTCTGTAGTGTAGAGTCCTATCCTTGTGGATGTCCTGGGTTTAACTAGTCCCTATTAACTATGTCTTTTCTCTCGGTTTCCTTTCTCTCTTGCGACTGATGGTGATTCTCATCATCTCTTCACACCACTTGGCACTAGACTGCTTGGTTCCTGTTCATTTCCATATTGACATCCCCAGTTGGCAAGGGCATTCCAGGTTCTTACAATTTTAATATATAGGAGAATGCACTCTGGCCTGGTAACGACTGTACATGCAAATTTGCATACCCCAAATGTTGATCTTGCAGTGAGCAGGACACCTTTCTATTTATTGCCAGTGTCTACTCTTGTTAGAGGGACTTGGTGGGCAGAGCTTCTGAAGTTATATACAAATTAGGAAGTCTTCTGATTATTACTGAATTTGCCATTTTAACCATTTTGGGGATTTTAGATGAACTTTACTCTCTCTCAGCGTTTAGGATTAACAGCTGATAGAAAGGCAATTTTGATCTACAAATAATTTTCTGTATCTTTTAGTAATTTCCATGTTATATAACAAAGAGGAATAAAGATTGTAGATAGAATTAGGTTGCTAATCAAGTTATCTTAAAGTAGATTATCTTGGATTATAATCACAAGGATCTTTTAAAGTGGAAAAGGGAACTTGAAGAGAAAACCAAAGAGATGGCGCAGGAGGGGCACTCAGCCCGGTGTTGCTGGCTTTGAAGACAGGGGAAGGGGTCCACGAGCCTTGGAATGCGGGCCTCCTTGAGAAGCTTGAAAAAGTTGAGGAGATGGATTCTCCACTAGATCCTCCAGAAAGGAATGCAGCCTTGTGAACACCTTGATATTAACCCAGTGTGGTTCTTTTTAAACTTAAAACCTCCAGAACCATAAGATAATAAACCTGTTGTTTTCAGCTACTAATTTTGTGGTAATTGGTTATAGCAGCAATGGGAAATGAATATATTGTTGAAAAGGATGAAGAAATTAGTAATGATAAAAATGAACATGCGAAGACTTAAAGATCCTTATGATGGAATTGACTCTGCTAAATATCAATTTTTTTTAACAATATCTCGTACAAATTTTAAGTGATTTGGTGAAATGCAAACATCTTTGAGAAAGAGGTTTAACAGAAGAAGTAATTTCACTTCTTGGAGGCCTTTTCTTTGATACTTAATTGCCTAATGGAAAATTAGTTCATAATCAATATTTTTAGAAGTAAGTTTATTTAAGGAACTGGAAATGGAGCCATTTCTATTTTTCTGAGCCTATTAGACTCAAATCCACTTTACTCCACAAAGGCAAGAATGTGTCTTTATCCCCTCCCTCCGCCACAGATTTCTTTTCAAACATTTATTAATCTAAGTAAAACATGGCTAAGTAGGCATGAAGTCAGTTGAGGTGTATATGGTTTTAGTTCATTTTCATGGGTGTCTATATTTCATGGAAACTTTTTTTTTTATATTTCGCAAAGGAAAAACATTTTAAAAATAAAAAAGAAAAGAAAATAACTAGAACATTTTCCCCATCAACTAATATAATAGTAACAAATGAAAGAACAAGAGGATGAAGCCGACAATTTAAACAACGCTGAAATGCTGCTTGGGGTCAGAAGATTGCTAACAGCCTGGTTATCTTCTGCATTGTTTTCACTGTCCAAGCTTATTTGGCAAAGTGGAAGTTTAGTCATTGCTGAAATTGTTTGCAAGACTCAAGAAAAATTCTTTAAAACATATGTGGGATCATAAAGACCTTGGATGAAAGGAAACTGTAGTAGATACTTTCTCTTTGAGGTCTATTATAGTCACTCTTGCAGCCCAGCCTAAATCACACTATCTTGCTTTAGAAGTACTCAAAAAAGGTTTCATTTTTGTGAAGAGCTGTCGGACATCCGGAAGCTTCACCTTCAATAAGATTATTTCTGAGCTCGAGAACAATGGAAGCATTGTTTCTTCAAAATCGCTGCAATACACTTCAGAAGCCCTCCTTGTAGAATACGCTTTCATTTATGTCCCATCAAGGCTCATCAGAGCTTTTGTGTCCATCTCTCTTTTGTCTCCAGATGATGAGTAGAGTTGGCACTACACAGACTATTCAGAGAGGTGTTCTGAACTGTCATTGTTTTGGAAGTTCTTTTTTTTTTTTGTTTAAAAAAATTATTTCTTTATCTTATTATGGTAAAACACACGAAATCTCTCTGAACAAACATTTGAGTGTCCAGTCTCAGCATTGTTACTACGAGCACAATGTTGTACAGCTGATCTCTAGAACATTTACATCTTGCACAACTGAAACTTTATGCACGGTGAACAGTAATTCCCCATTCTCCGGCCCCCAGCTGCTGGCGGCCACCGCTGTCTGCTTCCATGAGTTTGACCACTTTAGATACCTTGCCTAAGGGCAGTTGTGCCATATTTGTCTTTCTCTGTCAGCTTATGTCACTTAGCACCACGACTACTTAGAGAACTTGGTTTCGGGAGGAGACAGCACGTGTTCAGTGACACTGACCATGAGCACTGTTGGTAGTGGTGGTGGTGGTGGTGGGGTGTTTCTGATTGTTGTTGTTTTTTAAAGATTATTTATTAGAGAGAGAGAGAGAGAGAGAATGCATGCGCACAAATGGGGGAGAGGGGCAGAGGGAGAGGGAGAGGGACAAGCAGACTTCCTGCTGAGCACTGAGCTTGATTTAGGGCTCCATCCCAAGACCATGGGATCATGACCTGAGTTGAAGGCAGATGCTTACCTGACTGAGCCACCTAGGTGTCCCTGATTAATGGGGTTCATGATTCCGACCCCAAACCCCCCCTGAGTTAAAACATAGCATTAGAAGATTATAGGGAAGTTTTTATTCTCCTAAAGACTGTGGAAGAAAGATGTGAAAGATGTTAGGTCAGACACTTAAAGGTTTTTTCCTGCACTTAATTCCATTGTATGTTTGCTCTACTCGATGGTGTCAATGGTTTTATGTGGCGGCATTTTCCTTGATGAACTTTTTATTCATTTATTTTTTATTGTTATGTTAATCACCATACATTACATCATTAGTTTTTGATGTATTGTTCCATGATTCAATTTTTGCATATAACACCCAGTGCTCCATGCAGGACGTGCCCTCTTTAATACCCAACACCAGGCTAACCCATCCCCCCAACCCCCTCCCCTCTAGAACCCTCAGTTTGTTTCTCAGAGTCCACTTAGTCTCTCATGGTTCGTCTCCCCCTCCGATTTCTCCCCCTTCATTCTTCCCCTCCTGCTATCTTCTTCTTCTTCTTCTTTTTTTTAAACATATAATGTATTATTTGTTTCAGAGGTACAGGTCTGTGATTCAACAGTCTTACACAATTCACAGCGCTCACCATAGCACATACCCTCCCCAATGTCTAGCATCCTTGATGAACTTTAAAACCTACTTGTCTACATTAAAAGTTCAGAGAAAGGAATGTTTCCCAGAATAAAAGTACTTCTTTGAAAACAGACAGGATAGGTTTTATCAAGAACATGGCAATAAACGTAGTGGGGTTTAGGACTATATATGAGAAACTATGAAAGGAAAGCAAAATGCTACACAAGGTAATTGCTAAATTCATGAATTATACCTGCTTTTTTCCCAAATGGAAATAAGTCATAACTGCAAGTAAAGAAACACATGTACTTAGCCTTTTAAAAAATAATAGAGACAAGTATATAAATGAAAGTAAAAACTACACATAAAATGCACAATCCTGCCATCTACAGATAACCACTGCTAAAATTTTGTTCTATATCCTTGGGTGCCTTGTCAGTGACATTAAATACCTTGCCAGCAGGAGGCATACATATTATGGTCATAGTCCCTAAATTAAATATCACAAGAAACCAAACAACTTTAGATTTTTATTATTTATTTATTTGAGAGAGAGCACGAGGGAGCATGTTGGGGAGGAGTAGAGGGAGAGGGAGAGAGAGAGAACCTCAAGCCGACTCCCGATGAGCACACAGCCCAACTCGGGGCTCTGTCCTAGGACACGAGATCAGGACCTGAGCCGAAATCAAGAGCAATCAACCAACTGACCCTCCCAGGCGTCCCCCAAACAACTTTATTTCTACTTCTGTGGATCATGGGGTGGATTGTTTTGAAAATCAAAAGTCCCAGAAAATGTTTTACACATTAGGATGTTACGTATTGGCATAGAAATGACATAATCCATTAAATGAAGATTTTTATACCTTAATGGGATCTTGAAAATAATCCAGGAAAATGAGTCTATTTGACAAGCATGTGAACTCAGTGGCTGAGATGTAGCATACCCAGGGTCTCATGGCAGTTATTGGCATTTAACAGATGATTATTACTGAAATAGCTACTATGTGCTGGGTGCTAGGCTAAATATTAGGATTTTTATTGTTTCTGTTTCATTTTAAATTTCTTCATAGTTTCTTCATAGTTTTGACCTTAGGAAGTTTTTATTCTGCTGTAAATGATCTCTTTATTCTCTGAAAACCTGTTATTGAATGTTAGCATATAGTAATTATTGACATTTTGTTTGATATGTTGTTCTTCATTATATACAGTTGTCTAGTAGTTTCCTGGGCATATAAAGAATATCTCATTTGAAACTATAACATTTTATTTTCAATTACATAAAAATTAAAAGAAAATATTTTCACTGGAGCAAACAAACACAATGGAAAAATATAAAGAATTTTTTACCTGTGCACATACACAGGCACACACCTGCACGTGCCCACACAAATGCAAATATGTGCTCACTTCCAAGGGTAGCCTCTACCACTGTTAACCTTGGTGTGTACTCTTCCTGGTATTTTTTCTGTGCATTTAAACTTGCACACAGATAAATAATGATATAGTTATTTTACACAACTGTTTTAAAATGTACATATTTTACCACACAATTTGCTTTTCTAAAGTTAAATTTCTTCTTTTAGATTTTTCTATGTCAGACACTTGAGCCTGTTTTTCTTAATGACTGTGTAGTATTTCACAGGACAGTTCACAGAATAATGATGATAATGGTCACTGTGTTGAGAATATATCCTATGAACCTCCTTACCCATTTTTGTACAGTATGTGGATTTTTGTATAAATAAATAGAAATGGAATCACAAGGCCAGATAGGCTAGATTTTCGGTACTGGTTTTTAAGTTACTATTAAAGTACCCTTAGAGTGGTACTGCAGAGTATGTCTTCTTATTCCTTCTTCCACACTGCATATTATCAGCTTGACTGAACTACAACTTGTGTAAGAAGATTATAGGACCAAATACCCTCATGTAATTTAGTTTTGCTGGTTCGAATGTTTGCGTGGAAAGACTGGAGTTAGTTCTTGCTGTAAAATGGAACCACAATTGTAAAAATTGAATTGTAAGAAATGCTCTAATACCATTTAAATGTTTAACATATGTGGCATGTCTGTAGAATGTTTTTTTTTTTAAGATTTATTTATTTATGAGAGAGAGAGCAAGTGAACGCAGGGGGAGGGGCAGAGGAAAAGGGAGAGAGAGAATCCTGAAGCAGACTCCCTGCTCAGTGGCAGAGCCCAGTGGCAGAATTTGACCCTGAGATCATGACCTGAGCTGAATCAAGAGTCAGCTGCTTAACCAACTGAGCCGACCAGGAGCCCCTGTAGAATGATTTTTAAGAGAGGGAGGGGATGGTAGCAGTGGGCTAGAAAAACAGCATTGTCAGAAATTATAGATAGGGTAGCTTTATTTTTATTCTAAACTAAATCTTTTGCATGCTTAAGTATTAGAAGAAGGAATCAAAGAGACAGCCTAGAATATAGAATTAGAATGTAGAATAGAGAAACCTTAGAATATAGTTTTAGGTGAACTCACCTTTGTAAAAGCTGCTAGTAATTCATCTCTTTGATGAAATTCCTTGGGTATTTTAATAGTCAATATGTAAGTTTATTTTTATCAAGTAAGATTTTTGTAGATGCTTTTTTCAAAGCTGCAGTCACACATGATTAGCAATACTTTCTTTAGTGTCAATTTTGAACAATTGAACTCAAAAAACTAAGTATTTTTTTTCTTCTTAATGTACACACACACACACACACACGTACACACACCCCATATTCCAAATTTCTAACTACATATAACAGGTTCAGCTTTGTGGGTAAGAACTGAATTTTTATTTTTATTTTTCTCTCCTCACGTTGTCCTCACAGTTCCTGCTAAGTGAAAGTTCACATGCAGATGTACCAAAATCATCCTACAAACCTGTCATTGCACCCGTATTGTTTTCATAAATTTGCTACCTCCCTCGGTGCAAACATATGATTTTCTTCTTCAGTTCACCTGAAAATTGCTTCTTCAAGCTTTCATTTGGAAAGGTTTGGATTTGGGTGTTGTCAGCAGTCCAGGGATATATTTGAATAAAGCCACACTCCCCAGATCTAGGGCAATGTCATCAATCACATGTGTTTTGTGGTCTCACAAATCTTTGGCTCCAGAATGAGCTAAGTCCCTCACTTATGACCAGGGTCCACTGCTGCACTTGATGGAGTCTTTCTATCAATTTCTAGATGACTGGAGCATGGTTTTTTCCCAGATGAAGTTTGTACGTGTGAATGTGTTCATTGAATGTAAAGCTTTTATTTCTAAAAGTTTTAAATACTCCAGCAGAAGAGAATTTTATCTAAGAGAGCCACTTTTATAGGCAACTAAAGTTCAAGTATAAGTACACCAAAGAAAGAATTTATATTCCTCCCTAAATTAGGCATTTGAAAACTCTGAAGGAAAGTTCCAAATATGGACAGTAGTTCTAGATTGAATAGAGTGGCCCTAAGCAGAGAATATAAAGGGAAAACACATGATCCAGTACAATCATTTTTTAAGTTAGGAAAGGAACCATAATCCACATTGAAAAAATTAGAAACTATAGAAAACGAAAAAGTTCCAGTAGAATCAGCAAAGAACATAGCTATATGTATTAGTTTGTTTCCTTCCAGTGTCATTTATATCTGTATGTTTGTGTATTTAAAATTCCATTTGTATATTATGGAATAGTAATAATTAATATTTATTGAGCCCTCAGGTAACATGTGCATTCCCATTTTTTTTCTCATTCTAGTTTTAGTGAAAAATCTATGTGTATTATCACTTTCATTTTATAGATATGAAGACTGAAGCTTGGGGTAGCAAATTTTCTAGGATACAAATTTAGTAAATTTGGCCCTTTGCCTATGCACAACCATGTGGCATTGTCTTCACTTTGCAGTTACCATAATGACGTTACATTCATTGTCCGTGGTGCTGGGTAGTCTGTGTAATGATAATTCCTAATGACGATACTATGTCCATTAAGTGGAGGTGCCATAAAAATTGAATTACTCTGGAGTTGAAAATTGTAGTTACATTGTAAAAATTCAACAGGGTACTTCGTTAAATATATGTGCAGTAGTCTTTTTCATATTTTGCATTATTTTCTTAGGATATAGGTCCATGATTAAGATTTATGCCAAAACAGAAAATTTGATATTTTCATGACTGTTGATTATGTAATTATCAAATTATTTTCCAAAAAGGTTCTCTTGATCTCAAGATTTACCAGTAATTCCCTGCATCTTTACCAACATCAATATAATAATTTTAGCTTTTATGAAATATTTGAAATAGAAATTTACTGAAATAATCCAAATATTGTAATGATGATTAAAATAATGAGTTAAAGCTCCTTATCCACCTCTCCCAAACTCTACTTCCTGGGGTACTGAATGTTACAGCTTCTTGTACTTGCTTCTAAGATATTTTCTATGGGTACAAATTTGTATGTATGTATGTATCTACCTGAAATAGTGTAGCATACAGTATTCTCATCTAATCTAATTAGTTACCTAAAAAGTGATGGTCACACTGCCTGGAAGGTAATACAGATATATCGGATAATCTCAGAGAGGATCTATTTCCTTGCTTTTGCTGCTCTCTGAGTTGGTACATTGCTTTTGGTTGTTACTTGTGCATGCTTTCCTGTTTTGAGAGGCAAGGGGGTCTCTGTGTTTCTGGCCCAGCCTTAGTTTCATGGAGGTCCTGAGTCTGGTTCTCAGGGGTGGGTTCTCTGCCACTGCTCTGCGTATTCAGAAACAGCTAATGGGTTGAGTCCAGGATGGTTTCCTTCAGGCACCATTCCTAAGGGAATGAGGCATTTTTCCTTTTCCCTTTTTTCATGTCCCAGCCACAGTGGATCTTTAACTCTGTCCTCTCAGGCATAGGGTTTGCTGCCTTTTCCCTGGTGGCTTAAACCTTGCATTACTTCATGGAGAATGCACCAGGTAGTACTTTGTGTTTTTCTCCAGGGGCTGCCGCTCCCTGTGTCCTGGACTGCAATACCACAGGAGCCTTTCTCCAGTGTTCCCCATGCTCCCACTCTTTGTCCTGTAGATTTCTTATGCACATGGTGAGTGCTGTGTACCTTGTGAGTCCATGGAGAAGAATCTCTAGTGGGTGCAAAATACCCTGTGTCTGGGACTCTTAGGGTTTCTGTTCTCTCACACTAGCTCACACTGGGCCTTGTACAATTCACTAAAAATGTAGCTGAATTCCTCTTCTCAGATCTTACCAAATTCCTCGTATGAGATCTTGTATGAAGATCTCATCTTCCTGCTGCTGCAGCTATTATGACGGTCCTCAGGCCCTGTCTTTCCTTTGATATCAGAGTAGTTGGTTGTTCTATTACCTCACCTTTTGATGTGTCCAAGAACCATTATAATTTTGTACATTATCCTGCATTTTCTTGTCATTAGGATGGGAATGATGCTCTTACCAGCTTTGTACTTCCAGTTTCTGCCTATATTTATGAAAAGCATTTTGTGAGTCACAGGATTCTTTGTTGGTAGGTTTTTGTTGTTTTGTTGTGTGTCAGCACTTTAAAGATGTTCCAGCTTTTCTTTGCCCTCAGTTCCTGATGAGAAGTCAGTGGTATTCAAATTGGTGTTTCCTGCATGTAAAATACCGTTTTTTTTTTTTTTTGCTTGCTTTTTTCCCGACTGCTTTCAGTATTTTCTCTGCAATTTTTGTGTTTTGAATATTTTCCTATGATGTTTTGGGAACTGTGCTCTTCCCTTTTTCCAGCTGTTCTTCCTCTTCTCCAGAATCATCTTCACTATACTGATTTTTAAAATTTATTAATAATTTATCCAGAATTGAGCCATGTTTTACCTATAAGATAGTCAGTTTGGAAAGACTGTCACAACCATATTAAGAAGGGGATTGCAAACAATTTGCTTTTACTTCAACCTTCATTCTGTAATCATGGTTGCCCATATACATGGCAAGTCTGATATGATATAACCTTCCTTTCTACTTAGCCTGGCTGTCCTCTGTGCCCACAGATTTTAATCTTTCAGGTCCCGTGAAACTAGTCTGGGCTGGTGTTGAGCTGGTGGCCACAGCAGTACAGAGGGACTTTGTAAATTTTGGTGCCTCTAGCAGTCTGCAGATATGACCTAGGTATTGGTTAATTTTAGAAGCTCCTCAGGTGATCCTAAAACCTGATCAATTTAAAAAACCACTTAAACAAGTTTTTACTCTATGGTTTTCATGACAAATTGAGTTTTAAAAGTTGTAGAGGATTTAGAACTGTGGAAAAGTGGAAAAATTATTCTCGACAATGGGAGCAGCACAATCAAAGAAACAGGCAGAAAAGCGAGCTGAATATAATTACTGCTGCATTGCTGGCATGGAGCATATGCTAGTTGGAGATTAGTTTGGGGCCAGATTTTGGATGGCCTTGGAAATCAAGCTAGGGATACTGGGGTTCATTCTCTAGATAATAGGAACTCAATTAAGGTTTTTGAAATGAAGAATAACATGATTAGTGCTGCCCACAAAAAAAAAAAAAAGACTAATCTTATCCCTGACTGACATCAAGAGACTAGAAGTGAAAAGACTATTTGCAGTATTCTAGGAGAGAGTAATTGTGGGCTTGAAGGAGAGGTTGGTCACTGGAATGAAAAGGTTGTGATAGATGTGAAAGCTAATAAGGCAAAAAGGATCAATAGAAGAGAGGGCAGTATCAAGGGTAGCACTGAGGTTTTAAATGTAAATGGTTAGGAGACCAGGCTGTCAATTTATAGCAGCTAGGAACAGAGAAGCCTGAGTAGCTTTGGGGGAAAGATAAAACATTTAATTGGGGTTAAAATTATTTGAGGGGTTGGTGGTACTTCCAGTTGGTGATACCGCAAACTAGTGCAGGTTCATTAATGCAAATACATAGTTCATCAGGCATGCAAACTTTCTGATTGTAATAGTAAAATTCTATAATTGAGATTTTTCTCATTTAATCCAGAATACCCTGTGGATATACTGAATTAATACTCCAATTTATTCATTTTGCACTTAATATATAATATTTCATAGTAAGAATTTGATTTTTCAAAGAGTTCTCAAAATTTAATTTAAGTCATTTAAAGAATGAGTCAAGAAATTAGATTTACTTACCTAGTACAAAGTCTTAACACTATCCCTTTTTTTCTTTTGTGATTTTTCTTTTGCTTTATTTCTCTTGAATGGACCTTGAAGAGAATGTTGAACAAAACTGGTAATAATGGACATTTCAGTCCCTCCTACAATTTCAGTGGAGAAATCTTTAAATATTCACTGTTGGATGTGATTTTTTGTTGTAAGGTAGTTTTTAGATAGCTTAAGGGAATCTTCTATTAGTATTATAGCAGGTTTTATTACGAATGCATGAAGGAGTGATGAATATTTCTTCAAATATACTCTTCAAAATATCCTTTATTTTGTTAATGTGATGAATTGCATGATTTATTTTCAGATGTTAAAACCCATTGTGCATTCCTGGAATTAATCAAAATTGTATATGTTTGCATGTATGTTTATGTTTTTGTCAAATTTTGGGATGATAGTTATGTTGGTCTTGAAATAAGCTGGGAATTTTCCCCTTTATTCTCTAGAAAGGTTTTTCAGTAAGATAGATGTTAATTATTTCTTAAATATTTGGAAGAATTCAATAATGAAATCATCTTGGCCTGAAGTTTTCCCTGAAGATTTTCATTGGAGCTGTAGTTTTTATAGGTATAGGAATATTCAGATTGTCTATTTCTTCTTGTGTTAGATTTACTAAGTTGTATTTTACTAGCCATCTGTTCATTTTATCTGAAATTATGTAAAATTGTTCATATTTTACATCTTTTTTTTCTTTCTCCAAATTTTTATTTAAATTCCAGTTAGTTAACATACATTGTAATATGAGTTTCAGGTGTGAAATTTAGTGATTCATCACTTACATACAAAACCCAGTGCTCATCACAAGTGCCCTCCTTAATACCATCACTTATTTAACCCATCCCCCCACCCAGTTCCTCTCTAGCAACGCTCAGTTTGTTCTCTATAGCTAAGAGTCATTTCTTGGTTTGCTTCCCTTTTTCTCCCCGCCCCCCCCATGTTCATTTGTTTTGTCTCTTAAATTCTACATACGAGTGAAATCATATGGTACTTCAACATTTTTCATGACTAGTATTGTTTGGCTTTTCTCCCTCTCTCTTTGTCTTTGTCTTTCTCTTAAAAGTCTTTCCATGAAGTCAACAGTTTTATTGTTATTATTTATTTTATTAAGATATTATTTCCCAAACTCGTCATTTAAAATTTTTTTCTCTAATGGGAACTTTTCTTTATTAATTTCTTATTTTTACTCTTCCCTCACTTTTACTTTCTTTGGATAACTTACTGAGATAGATACTTACATCATGGAGTATCAGCATTTATTCTTTTCTAAATATGCCTTCAAGGCTGTAAATTTCCATCCTAGAATCTTTAAATGTGTCCCAGAAGACTCAATATCATTTATGTTTCTTATATTTCCATTCAGCAAATTAAAAAAATTACACAGCAACATTAACTTTGACTCAAATATTGGGAAATTATAGTTTTGTTATTGGTTTCTAATCAAATTCCACTTAGAGATACACATGGAATTGTTTTAATCCTTATAATCCTATGGCCTTCTTGTTACTGAAGGTACTAGGAAGGTCAGATGATACATAGAGTCCTGGCCTAAGTCTGTCTCACTGTGAATCCAATGGTTTCATCAATTCCCCAGTGAATTTCCCAGTCCTTCCTTACATAACAGGTATTTATACTTATAATTTTGCAGAATTCTCACATTGGCTCTGACTTAAGGAGAAAGAACCAGAATGTTGGGGAAAAAAACAGGTGGAAACCCCTAAAATTCCTCACTGGTCAAGAGACTAAATGAGAAGCCATAATGTATCTTGAGAGAAATGGCAGATTTAGTATCACCCCATACACTTAAAGGTTGCAGGGTTGGTGGCCTCTATTGTATTTCCATTCAGTTAACTAATCTGAATCCTGAAAATATCAGATAGAGAAAAATTATGGAGAAGTACCATAAATTTAACCAGTGGTAGCACCAATCACTATTGCATCTGGGCAGTGGTCAACACAGGGATAAAGGCAGACACCTCTCAAAAATATTATTAGAATATTGTTGACCCTGAAGACCCCTGAAGGTGTCACAGGACCTCCAGAATCTAAGAACCAAGAGTGGAAGTATTAGTGGTCTCTTTCACCATTACTCCCAGGGACCCACTTAATGAATTTCTGCTTCTGTTTCTCAGAGAGAAATGCTTCCACCAGGGTACACAGCAAGAGTTACACAAAAGCTAAAGTCACAGCTATATTCTGTAGGCATGCTGAACTCTCACAGAAGTATGGAAGGTTATTGAGAAGTTATTACACTGTTAGTGGAAATAGATTATTACTATCATGTGGATAAAGAGTTGCTGCAAAATAATGAAGGCAGGGAAGTTGTATTTTTATATCTAGTAATTTGCCAGAAAGGGCTAATAGCAGAAAGCATGACCTAACAAGAGCATGGTAACTGGGGGCACAGAACCCTCAAGGATAAAAGACCTGGTTTATCCCAGATCACCTACTGTCCAATTATAAAGGGAATCTTGATTGAATGGTGGAAGGGGTAGTGAATATTAGTTGCAACTTTTGGCTGAACTGCAATGAGGCATGTCCCTTGTTCTGAAACTCCTGTGCATGTTAATTTAAAAAAAATTGACCCTGAAGAAGAGGTGACAGGAAAGAGTAAACTTAACTTGGGTGTGTGAATTGTTTTGAGTATTACAAAGGTCAGACTGTAGCAGGTACTGTCAGTACCTCCTCAGATACCCCAAAGCTTACTGTATCTCTGTGCTCCAGGTAATTGATACTCACGGAAGGCTAGAAATGCTTTGGAATGATTTAACACCCTCAGAAATATCCCATAGTGAATGCCTGATAAGAAACGTCATACAAATACCACCCCCTCCCCATAGGATGTAACTGAGGTATGTGCTTTACATTTCTCAGAGTTAGTCCAGGCCTCTGTATCCTGCTTATTGGGGTGCTTCTTGTTTCTCTTCCTTACATCAATTCCCACTTCCCTTTTGATGTTCCTCGAATCTCCCCAGTGAGCTACTTGACCTACAATCTTTTTCTCAAGGTCTGCTTCCGAAAAAACCCAAACTCAAGATTTGTGGCCATCACTTTTTGCTAGGTTTTTCTGCCTTTTGGCCACTGTTTGGGAATTAGAAAATGCCTTACAAGTAAAAGTACTTCTAAATATCAAGCTGAATTGTTTGCTCTTCTTTTCTCCCTGGGTTCTTGACCGTCAAGTCCTTACTGATTTGATAGTTCTCTGATGCCTTCAAACAGACTTTAAAAAATGTATCTAGCTATTACAGTTGTTCTCAGTGGGAGAGTTGGTCCAATGTAACTGATAGCAGAAATCAATTTCTTTCATAAATCCACATGTGAATTAAAGAAACTCTAATGAGAACTAAAAGCAGTTACTGCCTTCTTCCATGACATTTTGAAAACTCGAGGAACATTTCAAAAATGTACCATCCAATTTTATAGAAGTGAAAAATAACCAAGTCAAGCTCCAGGCATTCCTACAACTCCTTCAGTAACCTTTGATTCTTTGTTTTCTGCTAATCTCTACATCTTTGGGGTAGTTTCTCTGCCCTTATTTTATGAGAAAGAATTAGACTTTTAGATTTGCTGTTGTTTTCAGGACATGTTCAGGGAGTAATTAACTGGCTTTCAAGGATCATCCACTCATTCCTTTAGGAGTAAAGGAATGAGTATAAAACATTCATATTTCTCTTCATTTTCTATCCAGTAAATATATTCCAGAGGGGCGCATTGTACTATTTTGAGGGGAAACAGAGGTGACGGGAATGAAAAAGTGCTTGTTTAAAGAGTTTACCATTAAGACTCATTCTGTAGATTAATAGAGAGATCACTAGTCTCTAGGGTTAGCAAGTCAACAGTTTCATAAACATTAAATTTACATGAAGATGTGGGGAAAATGAATAACATTTCAATCTTTGTTGGTAGCAGGTCAAAAAGCCACATCCCTCCTGAATTTAGAAATCTGTTTTACAGTGACTTTTACTATGACCTATTTTCCAGTTTCCAGGTTATTGGCTGGCTGAAGGCTTCTCCCTTAACCAACTGTTTTTTCTTTTGTAGTTTTTAGTTCAGTATATTGAGGAAGCTGTACCTATAAACTGAATTGTAAATATCATGCTCTGTGTCACTTGTCATTTAGTGAATGCCATGAAGTTTGAGAGTTCCTTGGAGGGAATAGTTTGGGAATAGTTATTAACTCTTCTTTAAATATTTGGTAGAATTTGCCTGTCAAGCCATCTGGTCTAGTCCTTTTGTTTTTGGGAGTGTTTTGATTACTGATTAAATTTCTTTGCTGGTTATCAGTCTGTTCAAATTTTCTGTTTCTTCCTCTTTCAGTTTTGGTAGTTTATATGTTTCTGGAATTTATCCATTTCTTCTAGGTTGTCCAATTTGTTGCATCTAGTTTTTATAATATTCCCTTATAATTCTTTGTATTTCTGTGGTGTTGAGTGTTATTTCTCCTCTCTCATTTGTGATCTTATTTATTTGGGTCCTTTCTCTTTTCTTTTTGATAAGTCAGTTTTATTAATTTTTTCAAAGAACCAACTTCTGGTTTTTCTGATCTGTTCTATTGTTTTTTTTTTTTTTTTTTAGTTTCTATCTCATTTATTTCGGCTCTAACCTTTATTATTTCCTTTCATCTGCTGGCTTTAGGCTTTGTTTGTTGTTTTTTTCTAGATCCTTTAGGTGTGAGTTAGGTTGTTTATTTGAGATTTCTCTTGCTTCTTGAGGTTGGCCTATAAACTTAGAACTGCTTTTGCTGCATCCCAAAGATTTTGGACCATTGTGTTTTCATGTATTTTCTTTTCATTTTTTTGTTTTTATGTATTTTTAAAATTTCTTCTTTTATTTTCTGGTGACCCATTTATTATTTAGTAGCATATTATTTAACCTCCATGTATTTGTAGTCTTTCCAGATTTTTTCTGGTGCTGGACTTCTAGTTTCATAGCATTCTGGTCAGAAAAGGTGTATGGCATGACACCAGTGTTGTTGAATTTGTTGAGGCCTGTTTTGTGGCCTAATGTGTGATCTGTTCTGGAGAATACTCCATGTGCACTTGAAAAGAATGTGTATTCTGCTATTTTAGGATGGAATGTTCTGTAAATATCTGCTAAGTACATTTGGTCCAGTGTGTCATTCATAGCCATTGTTTTCTTGTTGATTTTCTGTTTAGATGATGCTCATTGATGTAAGTAGGGTGTTAAAATCTGTTACTGTATTATTATTGATTAGTTCCCTTATGTTCTTTATTAATTGTTTTATGTATTTGTGTGCTCCCATATTGGGTGCATAAATATTTACACGTTATATCTTCCTCTTGGATTGTCCCCTTTATTGTTATATAGTGTCCTTCTTTGTCTCTTTTTACAGTCTTTGTTTTAAAGTTCATTTTGTCAGGTGTAAGTGTTAGTACTCTGGCTTTCTTTTGACATCCATTTGCATGATTGTTTCTTTCTTCTCTCACTTTCAATCTGCAGGTGGCTAGGTCTGAAATGAGTCTCTTGTAGGCAGCATATACAAGGGTCTTTTTTTTTTAATCCGTTCTGACACCCTGTGTCTTTTGATTGGATCATTTAGTCAATTTACCTTCACAGTAATTATTAATAGATATGTATTTAAATGCAAGCTGGTACAGCTACTCTGGAAAACAGTGTGGAGGTTCCTTAAAAAGTTGAAAATAGAGCTACCCTGTGGCCCAGCAATTGCACTACTGGGTATTTACCCCAAAGATACAGATGTAGGGATCCGAAGGGGTACGTGCACCCCGATGTTTATAGCAGCAATGTCCACAATAGCCAAACTGTGGAAAGAGCCAAGATGTCCATCGACAGATGAATGGATAAAGAAGATGTGGTATATATACACAATAGAATATTATGCAGCCATCAAAAGGAATGAGATCTTGCCATTTGCAACGATGTGGATGGAATTGGAAGGTATTATGCTGAGTGAAATAAGTCAATCAGAGGAAGACATGTATCATATGACCTCACTGATATGAGGAATTCTTAATCTCAGGAAACAAACTGAGGGTTGCTGGAGTGGTGGGGGGTGGGAGGGATGGGGTAGCTGGGTGATAGACATTGGGGAGGGTATGTGCTGTGGTGAGTGCTGTGAATTGTGTTAACACTGTTGAATCCCAGACCTGTACCTTTGAAACAAATAATACATTATATGTTAAAAAAAAGAAGATAGCAGGAAGGGAAAAATGAAGGGGGGGAATCAGAGGGGGAGATGAACCATGAGAGACGATGGACTCTGAGAAACAAACTGAGGGTTCTAGAGGGGAGGGGGTGGGGGGCTGGGTTCGCCTGGTAATGGGTATTAAAGAGGGCACGTTCTGCATGGAGCACTGGGTGTTATACACAAACAATGAATCATGGAACACTACATCAAAAACTAATGATGTAATGTATGGTGATTAACATAATAAAATAAAAAAAAACAAAACAAAACACACGCAATCACAGCACTGGTTGCAAAGTCAGTTTTCCAACCAATGCTTTTAGAACCCATTTTTGGGTCCATCTAAGCTAGACCTACACTATTTTGAATTTTCCAAAGGCCATTTATTTTAAGTTCTATACCCAGTAGCAGTTTAAATTTTAGTGACATCTGAAAAATGGCTTATGGGATTTAAAAAAAAAAGCTTCAATGAACAAATATAAAAGGAGGCACTGGTATTTTATTCTTATCTCAGTACCTATTTCCTTTTGGTCACTGGCCTTAGGTACAGTGTTCCCATGCTATGGCAACACAAAATGTACCAGTTTAGCTTCTTGAAAACTACTAAAGTAGTTTAAACTACTAAACTACTAAACTACTAAAGTAGCGTCTGTCTGAAGGCAGACACTTAACCATCTGAGCCACCCAGGCGCCCTAGATGGAGTATTCTTGACTGCAGATTTATCCAGTTCAGCATTTTTGAATATATCATGCCACTGTCTTCTGGCTTGAAAAGTTTCCATTGTAAAATCAGCTGATAGTCTTATTGGTTGTCCCTTGTAAGTTAATGACTTCTTTTGTCTTGTTTCTTTTAAGAGTTTTTCTTTATCACTATATTTTGCAACTTTAATTACAGTATGGCTTAGAGTGGACCTGCTTTTGTTGATTTTGATGGGAGTTCTCTGTGCCTCCTAGATCTGGATATCTGTTTCCTTACCCAGATTAGGAATTTTTCAGCTATTATTTCTTCAAGTAAATTTTCTGCCCCTTTGCTCTCTCTTCTTCTTCTGGAACTCCTGTATTACAAATGTTATTATATTTGATGGAGTCACTAAGTTCCCCAAGTCTATTCTCATTTTGCATAATTCTTCTTTCTCTCTTTTTTCAGTTTTATTGCTTTCCACTATTTTGTCTTCTGGATCACTGATTCATTCCTCTGCTTCTTCCAGCCTGCTGTTCATTGCATCAGGCATATTTCTGATCTTGTTTTTTGTACTCTTGATCTCTGATTAGTCTTTTATTTCTGTGCTAAGGGGTCTCACTGATGTCTTCCATTCTTTTCTCAAGTCCAGTGAGTATCCTTTTGATAATTTGTTTAAATTCTCCATCAGACATGTTACTTATATCTGTTTTACTTAGATCTCTGGCTGTGGCCTTATCATGTTCTTTCATTTGGGATCAATTCCTCTGTCTTCTCATTTTGTCTAAGTCTCTGCCTGCTTCTTTGTGTTAGAAAAGCTAGTTATGTCTCCTGCTCCTGAAAGTAATGGCCTTATGAAGAACAGTCATATAGTACCCAGGGCCTGGCACTTTAGGGAGTATCTCCAGTGTGTGCTACATGTGCTGTTGTGTTTTGGCTGCTCTTTCAGGCCAGTCATCTGCAGAGGCTCTCCTTGCCTGCTGTGGTCAGTATTTGCTCCTTGGCCTGAATGTGGTGTTGTAACTAGGTGTGTGCTGGTCTGCTTGTGAAATGAGACCTGTTACCACCTTCCTGGGAAGTGACGCCCTGCAAAAGTCTGGCCTGGAGACATGGTATGGGTAGGGCTTTGTGCTTGCCTTCTGGGGAGGGGGCCTGCTTTGAATGACTAAGA
The DNA here is from genome assembly GCF_037043125.1 of Eumetopias jubatus. Taxonomy (NCBI): domain Eukaryota; kingdom Metazoa; phylum Chordata; class Mammalia; order Carnivora; family Otariidae; genus Eumetopias; species Eumetopias jubatus. The sequence goes on from NW_028274816.1 coordinate 28,920,528, forward strand.
AGGGCAGTTCACCAGAGTGCAGGAGTGTGGGGCATAGTGTAAGCAAGTTAGGCAGCTGGCATTGGTGCTGAGCTGCTTCCCACTGGTGGCTCTGTGTTTATGCTGAGGGGTGGCAGAGGGAAATGACACAGGCCAGCTCCTTTGTTGCTGGAGAGGTATCTCTGTGAACACTGCCTCTCAGGGACATGCTCTTAGAAGAGCAGATAATCTCCCCACTGTGTGCCCTAGGTGCTCTTCAGATCACTGTTTCCATGCTATACTCCTGGGTTGTTTGCCTGCCTTATTTCCAGGAGCAGCACAGTGCCCTCTGAGCTCTATCCCAGCCAAGCCCACTGACCTTTAAAATTCCAGGCTTTAAGCCTTGCTGGTTGTAAGAACTCATGAAATTCAGCCCCTTTCATTCTCCAAGCCAGTGGCTATGGGGAAACTTTCTCTGTGCATTCCTCTATGTGCTCCTCTCTCTTGCCCTTCTCTGTGACCATGGCTCCCTCCCCTCTGCAGTAGCCATGATCCGTTTCTGCCCTAAACCATGTCTCTGCACTTTCTACCTTATTCAATGTGGCCTCTTCTCTCCCTTTAGTTGTGGAGTTTGTTCTGTCAGTCTTCAGTCAATTTCTGGGGTATTTAGGATGATTTGATAGTTATCTAGTTGTATTCGTGGGATGAGGCAGTCCTAGGGTCCTCCTACTCCACTACTGTCTTCCTGTCTCAAGGATTTTTTTCAATTTACATATTATAGATTTATGATGAGTTATGGTCAAGAAACATACCTTTGTTGGCTTCACAGGCCCATCAAAATGCTTACTTGTTTTTGGAGTGGGAGGTCATTCCATATTGATATTAGCCCCAGATTTGTTTCCTACCTGATTTTTGTACGTCCAAGGGAAGGTGAAATAAAGAATTGAGAAGTTTAGGAAAAGTGACTAAGTACTTTAGGGCATTTATGGGATCAGAGAAATCATTAACACTCCGAACTTAGCCACCTATTTTTCCTGAGTACCATCTGTAGGATTTGGGGATTTTTCTGAGTTTTCCCAGTTGGTCTAAAGCAATGCAGAGGAGGAGAAAGTGACACATGGGCAAAAGAAAGGGAAGGAGTAAAGAGGCATGATAGACAGAGTGATATTGGAGAGGAAGATGAACAAAAAGATGCATATGGAGAGGAGCTGCCCTGAAACACCAGAGTGCTTGCTGGATCTCTGGCAGGCACCTGTTCTGTCAGTTATTCCCTCCTGCTTTGGTGAGGAGGGATAGAATTCATCACTAGCTTCTTTTCTTCTTCTTCCACACTTCTCTCTGGGGCTGGGAAAGGTGAGCATTTTGTTGCAAATGCATGATGAATTTCATTAAATATTCACAACTGCTGTTAAAATCACTGGAGATCTGCAAAAGAGAAACCCAACATGCCCAGAACTGGTTTGACACACAGAGCAAAGATGTGAAATTTGCCAGAAATTAAAAGCTATTCTGGTAAATTCAGGTCCTTTATGATTCACTTTTTTTTTCCTGAGCAGAACATGATTTTATTGAAATAATGACAGTTGCATGTTTTATTAATGTGCTTTTTAGACAGGCTTCATAACATGATCTCATCATAAAATTCTGGAAGGTAATGGATTTATCATTCAATGAGTTAATGCAGTAGAGAGTGCTTTGTAGCCTGGAAAGTGCTAAATAAATACTAGTTATTGCAGTTATAATCCCCATGGCATTTTGTCTTAGAGATTATTTTTTATTTTAGAACAATTTTAGATTTATAGGAAAGTTGCAAAATAGCACAAAAAGTTTCCACATATCTCACACTTAGCTTCCCATATTATTAATATCTTAAAGTGATACGGCACAATTATTGTAATAAATGAATCAACATAGTACATTATTTAAAGTCCATATTTTATTCAGATTTCCTTAGTTTTTACCTAAGGCCCTTTTTCTGTTTTATGGTATGATCCATCATACAACTTTACATTTAATCCTTAGGATCCTTCTGGCAGTGGCAGTTGCTCAGAGTTTTTCCTTGCTTTTGATGACCTTGACAGTTTTGAGGAGTACTGGTCAGGTGTTTTATAGAATGTCCCTTACTGGAGATTAGTCTGGTGTTTTTCTTATTATTAGACTGGGGTTATGAGTTTTTGAGAGCATGATCACAGAGGTAAAGTGTGATTTCATCACAGCATATCAAGAGTGCATACTATCAACATGACTTATCACTTTTTTTTTTAATTTTATTTATTTATTTGACAGAGAGAAAGACAGCGAGGGAGGGAACACAAGCAGGGGGAGCGGGAGAGGGAGAAGCAGGCTCCCAGCCGAGCAGGAAGCCCAATGCGGGGCTTGATCCCAGGACCCCAGGACCATGACCTGAGCCGAAGGCAGACATTTAATGACTGAGCCATCCAGGGGCCCATGACTTATCACTCTTAACACTTACCTAGATCATCTGGCTGAAGCTGTGTTTTTCAGTTTCTCTACTATAAAGTTACTCTTTTCCTCTTTTTTTTTTTTTTTTAAATACTGAACTTTTCGGAAGAAAATCAGTATGTGCAGCCCACAATCAAGGAGTAGGGAGTTGTGTTTTACCTCCTTTAGGGTGGAGTATCTACATAAGTTAGTTGAAATTCTTCTGCTTAGATTTGTCTTTCTCTCCCATTTGTTTATTTATTCAATCATATGCTTATATCTGTATGGAATTGTAAATATTTATTTTTTACTTTGCATTATATTCCAATACAACTTTCTTTTAGTGTTCAAATTATTCCAGCTTTGGCCATTGGGGGCCATTTATGTTGGCTCTTAAGTCCCTTGACACACCCCCATCATTGTGAGTGTAGGTGTTTCTGTTTCATTGTTTTGTTTGACATTTCCTTACCTTCTGGCACCTCAAGATGCTCCAAGTTCATCTTGCAGATATTCTGCCCCAGTGCTGGGATCAACCATTTCTTCAAGATGCTCTGGTTCCTTTTATTCAAGAATGGTTTTAGAAACCAACATCTGAGTGATAAGTGCGCTCATTGCTACTAAAGTGTCGTTTTTCTGGGCCTTCTCGGCTGATAAAGCAAAGGAATATATGTGTATGTACATGTATATATACCAACCTGTGTTTATACACATATCTATAAATATTTCACAGGTAACCATCAGCATGCACACTAAGATGAACATGAGTTCTTATTGGTGTCTTCTGCTGCAATCCATCAGCACATGGACCAACTCCTCCTGCTTATCTGAAACAGCCCATTCCAACAATGAGAAACCTGACTCCCAGCATTGCTGCTCATTTACTTAATTGCTTTATTATAGATTTCCATATTTATTATTAGTATGCTTTTTGTGTCCAAGAAGCAAACATCAAGATAGAATTAGACATTAACAAGATTTGTTAGTAGATATGCCTGGCTAGGAAAAAGGAGAGAGCAGGAGTATGTAGGGAGAGGTTTTAGGCTATAAGACAGGTGTCACACTGTGAAATGAGAAAGAGAAGGAAGGAAGGAAAGAAGGAAAGGAGGAAGGAAGGGAGGGAGGAGTAAAGATAGAAAGGAAGGAAAGAAAGAAGAATGTAATCGGAGGACCTCACATTGTGGTGCAGCTCTGAGAAAGTCTCTACCAGGACACTCAGTCTCAGAGTAATTATTTCTCATTAGAGGAGATCCATGTAGGGACAAAATGGCTGGCTCTTGTATTCCCACTGTGCCCTGTCATTGACTAGGAGCAATTCAGAGATAGTGTGGCTTTAGTGTAAACACTGCAGCAGATCTCAGGATACAGCACCTGGGGACTGCCATCAGATGACGCAGTTCATTGCAGGATATCCAAGCCATACACTTCTGTGGCCGTTACAGTTCTCTATCACTTTATAGATATCTTTTGTGCTAGATTCTGTCCTCCCAAAATTCTAATGTTGATGTCCTAACCCTCAGTAACTCTAAAGAAGTCATTAAGGTAAAATGAGGTTATAAGAATGGGCCCAATCCCAATCTGACTCATGTCCTTTTGGAAGAGGAAATTAGGATATAGGCACCCATAGAGGGAAGACCACATTGGGTGCCTAGGATATAGGCACCCAGTGGGAAGATGGCCATCAAGTTGGCTGAACAGGAAGGCCTCAGAAGAAACCAACTCTGCCACTCAGTTGAGTTCAGAAGAAACTCAACTCTGCATGAGTGGGGAGGAGAGAGAGAAGCAGGCTCTCCTCTGAGCAGGGAGCCTGACATGAGGCTCGATCCCAGGACCCTGGGATCATGACCTGAGCCGAAGGCAGACGCTTAACCAACTGAGCCACCCAGGTGCGCCCTGACTTTAGTTTTTAAGAAACATTTTTAAAAAGGCAAGAAGAAAAGCATTTTACTTTCAGATATGAAAAACAAATATCTAAGCAAGTATGTAGATAATGAGTTATTGTTTAGGGCTGGACATTAACAGAAGCAGATGTGAACAATGGCATATGCTAGGGGAACATTCCAGGACCTTGTGTGGTGTCCCTCAGAGCCAGAGAAGAGGAGGTATTGAACTCTTTCAAACAACCAGAGATTTCTTTATACATTTGACTTCTGAAGGGCAATGATAATTTTGACGATATATAACACTTCATGGTTAGCTATCACAATTTTTAGATATTTATGAAGAAATAGAAGCAGATGAACTCATTTCTCCTAGAATATGGATACATACTCTTCAAAAGATAAATATACACTGTATTAACACCCCATTCAGCAGAGAACTGAAGTAAAACAAATATTTATCTTCCATGAAAATGATGAAACCTGAAACATGAAGTATAAAAAGAATCGTCAGAAAAATAATACATATTTTAAAACAAGACAGTTATTAACAGATAAAAGTGTGCTATTTACATCTGCATTTCCCACCATTTTCACCTTCTTCCTTGTGTCACATACTGTTAGCAGTGTTTTTTTTTCCTCCAATTAAAAAGTGGATGAAGTGCCCACCTCACTCTAGTATTATTAACACATATAGATATGCATGTCCTTATATGCTCATGCATAAATATGCTCTGTGAACTAAACAAGTAAATCATATTCAGATAAATAGGACATGAAAGGAAATATTTCAGAGCATTTTAGTCACTAACAGCCAGAGAAATATTGTATTTCTCAATTAAAGAATTATTACTAAGTTTTTTTTAAGTGTTTTTCTTTTTTAAAGATTTTATTTATTTATTTGACAGAGAGAGACAGCGAGAGAGAGAACACAAGCAGGGGGAGTGGGAGAGGGAGAAGCAGGCTTCCCGCGGAGCAGGGAGCCTGATGCGGGGCTCCATCCCAGGACCCTGGGATGCTGACCTGAGCCGAAGGCAGACGCTTAACGACTGAGCCACCCAGGCGCCCCTATTACGAAGTTTTAAAAGCAGCCACAACAGCATTACCAAATCTAAATTAATTAACAGTAATTCTGTATTATCATGAAATATACAGTAAATATTCCAAAATCCCCAAATGTATCATTTTTTCCCTTTTAAATAGACTTCGTTTCTTATAGTAGTTTTAGGTTCACAGCAGAGTTGAGCAGAAAGCATAAAACATTCCCATGTACCCATGTTCCTATACATGCACAGCCTCCCCCACTATCAACATCCTGAACCAGAGTGGTACTTTTGGTACAGTTGATGAACCTATATTGACACATCACTACCCAAAGTCCATAGTTTACATGAGGGGTCACTCTTGCTGTTGTACATTCCATGGGTTTGACAAATGTATAATGACATGTATTTGTTACTATAGTATCATACAGAATAGTTCCTTTTCCTTAAAAATTCCTTGTGCTCCCATCTATTTATCCCTCCCTCTCCACTAACCCCTGATAGCCACTGTTTTTTTTTTTTTTTAACTCTATAAGTTTGTCTTTTCTCAAATATCATATGCTTGGAATCATACAGTATGTAGCCTTTTCAGATCGGCTTTTATCAGTTCGTAATATTGCTTTTAAGGTTCCTTCATGTCTTTTCATGGCTTGGTAGCTCATTTCTTTTTATTTCTGTTTTTTAAAAGATTTTATTTATTTATTTGACAGAGAGAGAGAGAGTGAGAGCAGGAACACAAGTAGGGGGAGTGGGAGAGGGAGAAGCAGGCTCCCCACCGAGCAGGGAGCCCAATGCAGGGCTCGATCCCAGGACCCCGGGATCATGACCTGAGCCGAAGGCAGATGCTTAACTGACTGAGCCACCCAGGCACCCCAGCTCCTTTCTTTTTAGTGCCATATAATATCCCATTGTTTGGATGTACCAGTTTATTTATACATTCATCTACTGAAAGACATCTTTATTGCTTCCAGGTTTTGGCAATTACAAGTAAAGCTGCTGAAAATCTATATACAGAGTGTAAGTTTCCTGTGGACATGTTTTTGGTTCATTTGGGTAAATACCACGGAGCATGATTGCTGGATTGTATGGTAAGATTATGTTTAGTTTTGTAAGAAACTGACTGTCTTCCAAAGTGGCTGTACCATTTTGTATTCCCACCAGAAATGAATGAGAGTTCCTCTTGTGCCACATCCTCACTAGCATTTGGTGTCAGTGTTCTGGATTTTGGCTGTTCTATAATGTCTATAATGGTATCTTACTGTAGTTTTTATTTGCAATTCCCTGATGGCATATGATGTTGAACATTTTTTATAGGCTTATGTCTTGTCTATATGTCTTCTTGGTGAGGTATCTGTTAAGTTTTCTGCCCATATTTGAACTGAGTTGTTCACTTTTTAGTGTTGGGTTTTAAGAGTTCTATGTATATTTTGGGGCGCTTGGGTGGCTCAGTCGTTAAGCGTCTGCCTTCGGCTCAGGTCATGATCCCGGGGTCCTGGGATCGAGCCCCACGTCGGGCTCCCTGCTCCGCGGGAAGCCTGCTTCTCCCTCTCCCACTCCCCCTGCTTGTGTTCTCTCTCTCGCTGTCTCTCTCTGTCAAATAAATAAATAAAATCTTAAAAAAAAAAAAAGAGTTCTATGTATATTTTGAATAGCAGTCCTTCCTTATATGTCTTTTGCAAATATTTTCTCCCAGTCTATAGCTTGTCTTTTTATTCTCTTGGCATTTTTGATTTTGATAAAGTCCAGTTTATGAATTATTTCTTTCATGGATCATGCCTTGATATTGTACTTAAAAGTCATCATCATACCCTAAATTATCTAGATTTTCTTTATGTGGTCTTCTAGGAGTTTTATAGTTTTCCATTTTCCATTTATGTTTGATTCATTTTGATTTCATTTCTGTGAAGGATATAAGGTCCATGTCTAGATTTTAGGTTTTTTTTTTGGTTTTGGTTTTTGTTCTTACTGTTTTCTGTGTGGAAATTCAGTTGTTTCAGAACCGTTTGTTGAAAAAGTTACCTTTTCTCCATTGCACTGCCTTTGCTCTTCATTTAAGATCCTTTGATTTATTTATGTGTGTCTGTTTCTGGGCCGTCCATTCTTTTTTTTAAAAATTTTTTATTGTTATGTTAATCACCATACATTACATCATTAGTTTTTGATGTAGTGTTCCATGATTCACTGTTTGTGCATAACACCCAGTGCTCCACGCAGAATGTGCCCTCTTTAATACCCATCACCAGGCTGACCCATCCCCCCACCCCCCTCCCCTCTAGAACCCTCAGTTCGTTTTTCAGAGTCCATCGTCTCTCATGGTTCGTCTCCCCCTCCGACTTACTCCCCTTCATTCTTCCCCTCCTGCTATATTCTTCTTTTTTTTTTCTTAACATATGTTGCATTATTTGTTTCAGAAGTACAGATCTGTGATTCAACAGTCTTGCACACTTCACAGCGCTCACCATAGCACATACCCTCCCCAGTGTCTATCACCCAACCACCCCATCCCTCCCACCCCCCACCACTCCAGCAACCCTCAGTTTGTTTCCTGAGATTAAGAATTCCTCATATCAGTGAGGTCATATGATACATGTCTTTCTCTGATTGACTTATTTCACTCAGCGTAACGCCCTCCAGTTCCATCTACGTCGTTGCAAATGGCAAGATCTCATTCCTTTTGATGGCTGCATAATATTCCATTGTGTATATATACCACATCTTCTTTATCCATTCATCTGTCGATGGACATCTTGGCTCTTTCCACTGTTTGGCTATTGTGGACATTGCTGCTATAAACATCGGGGTGCACGTACCCCTTCGGATCCCTACATTTGTATCTTTGTGGTAAATACCCAGTAATGCAATTGCTGGATCGTATGGTAGCTCTACTTTCAACTGTGTGAGGAACCTCCATACTGTTTTCCAGAGTGGTTGCACCATGCATTCCCACCAACAGTGTAGGAGGGTTCCCTTTTCTCCGCATCCCTGCCAACATCTGTCATTTCCTGACTTGTTAATTTTAGCCATTCTGACAGGTGTGAGGTGGTATCTCATTGAGGTTTTGATTTGGATTTCCCTGATGCCGAGCGATGTTGAGCACTTTTTCATGTGCCTGTTGGCCATTTGGATGTCTTCTTTGGAAAAATGTCTGTTCATGTCTTCTGCCCATTTCTTGATTGGATTATTTGTTCTTTGGGTGTTGAGTTTGATAAGTTCTTTATAGATTTTGGATACTAGCCCTTTATCCAATATGTCGTTTGCAAATATTTTCTCCCATTCTGTCGGTAGTTTTTGGTTTTGTGGACTGTTTCTTTTGCTGTGCAAAAGCTTTTTATCTTGATGAAATCCCAATAGTTCATCTTTGCCCTTGCTTCCCTTGCCTTTTGCAATGTGTCTAGGAAGAAGTTGCTGTGGCTGAGGTCGAAGAGGTTGCTATCTGTGTTCTCCTTTAGGATTTGGATGGACTCCTGTCTCACGTTTAGGTCTTTCAACCATTTGGAGTCTATTTTTGTGTGTGGTGTAAGGAAATGGTCCAGTTTCATTCTTCTACACGTGGCTGTCCAATTTTCCCAACACCATTTGTTGAAGAGACTTTTTTTTTCCCACTGGACATTCTTCCCTGCTTTGTCAAAGATGAATTGACCCTAGAGTTGAGGGTCCATTTCTGGGCTCTCGATTCTGTTCCATTGATCTATGTGTCTGTTTTTGTGCCAGTACCATACTGTCTTGATGATGACAGCTTTGTAATAGAGCTGAAAGTCTGGAATTGTGATGCTGCCAGCATTGCTTTTCTTTTTCAATATTCCTCTGGCTATTTGGGGTCTCTTCTGGTTGCATACAAATTTTAGGATTATTTGTTCCATTTCTTTGAAAAAAGTGGATGGTATTTTGATGGGGATTGATTTCTCTTTTTGATAAGTCTGGCCAGGGTTTATCAATCTTGTTAATTCTTTCAAAGAACCAGCTCCTAGTTTTGTTGATCTGTTTTGGTTTCTATTTCATTGATTTCTGCTCTGATCTTTATTATTTCTCTTCTCCTGCTGGGTTTAGGCTTTATTTGCCATTTTTTCTCTAGCTCCTTTAGGTGTAGGGTTAGGTTGTGTATTTGAGACCTTTCTTGTTTCTTGAGAAAGGCTTGTCTTGCTATACATTTTCCTCTCAGGACTGCCGTTGCTGTATCCCAAAGTTTGAACAGTTGTGTTTTCATTTTCATTGGTTTCCATGAATTTTCTTAATTCTTCTTTAATTTCCTGGTTGACCCATTCATTCTTTAGTAGGATGCTCTTTAGCCTCCATGTATTTGAGTTCTTTCTGACTTTCCTCTTGTGATTGAATTCTAGTTTCAAAGCATTGTGGTCTGAAAATATGCAAGGAATAATCCCAATCTTTTGGTATCAGTTGAGACCTGATCTGTGACCTAGGATGTGATCAATTCTGGAGAATGTTCCATGGGCACTAGAGAAGAATGTGTATTCCGTTGCTTTGGGATGGAATGTTCTGAATATGTCTGTGAAGTCCATTTGGTCCAGTGTTTCATTTAAAGTCTTTATTTCCTTGTTGATCTTTTGCTTAGATGATCTGTCCATTTCAGTGAGGGGGGTGTTAAAGTCCCCCACTATTATTGTATTGTTGTCAGTGTGTTTGTTTGCTTTTGTTATTAATTGCCTTATAAAAGTGGCTGCTCCCACATTAGGGGTATAGATAATTTACAATTGTTAGATCTTCTTGTTGGATAGACCCTTTACATTTACTATTACAGTCTTTGTTTTAAAATCTAATTTGTCTGATATAAGGATTGCCACCCCAGCTTTCTTTTGGTGTCCATTAGCCTGATGAATAGTTTTCCACCCCGTCACTTTCAATGTGGGGGTGTCTTTGGGTCTAAAATGAGTCTCTTGCAGACAGCATATTGATGGGTCTTGTTTTTTTAATCCAATCTGATAGCCTGTGTCTTTTGATTGGCGCATTTAGCCCATTTACATTCAGGGTAACTATTGAAAGATATGAATTTAGTGCCATTGTATTGCCTGTAAGGTGACTGTTACTGTATGTTGTCTGTGTTCCTTTCTGATCTATGGTGCTTTAGGCTCTCTCTTTGCTTAGAGGACCCCTTTCAGTATTTCTTGTAGGGCTGGTTTTGTGTTTGCAAATTCCTTTAGTTTTTGTTTGTCCTGGAAGCTTTTTATCTCTCCTTCTATTTTCAGTGACAGGCTAGCTGGATATAATATTCTTGGCTGCATATTTTTCTCGTTTAGTGCTCTGAAGCTATCATGCCAGTCCTTTCTGGCCTGCCAGGTCTCTGTGGATAGGTCTGTTGCCATTCTAATGTTACTACCATTGTACGTTACATATCTCTTCTCCCGAGCTGCTTTCAGGATTTTCTCTTTGTCTCTGAGACTCATAAAAGTTCTACTATTAGATGTTGGGGTGTTGACCTATTTTTATTGATTTTGAGAGGGGTTCTCTGTGCCTCTTGGATTTTGATGCCTGTTTCCTTCCCCACGTTAGGGAAGTTCTCTGCTATTATTTGCTCCAATATACCTTCTGTCCCTCTCTCTCTTTCTTCTTCTTCTGGGATCCCAATTATTCTAATGTTGTTTCGTCTTATCATATCGCTTATCTCTCGAGTTCTGCCCTCGTGATCCTTTAGTTGTTTCTCTCTCTTTTTGTCAGCCTCTTTATTTTCCATCATTTGGTCTTCTATATCGCTGATTCTCTCTTCTGCCTCATTTATCCTAGCAGTTAGTGCCCCCATTTTTGATTGCAGCTCATTAATAGCCTTTTTGATTTCGACTTGGTTAGATTTTAGTTCTTTTATTTCTCCAGAAAGGGTTTCTCTAATAACTTCCACGCTTTTTTCAAGCCCAGCTAGTATCTTTAAAGTCATGATTCTGAACTCTAGGTCCGACATCGTACTAATGTTCGTATTGAGTAGGTCCCTGGCAGACGGCACTACCTCTTGTTCTTTTTGCTGAGGTGATGTTTTTCGTCTTGTCATTTTGTCCAGAGGAGAATAGATGAATGAGAGAACAAAATGCTAACAGGTTAACAACGTCCCCAGCAAATATACTCTATACAAATCAGAAAAGACCTGAAATCAGGGAAAAGAAATGGAAAGAAAGAAAAAAGAAAGAGAAAAAAAAAAAGAAAAAGAAAAAGATAAAAACAAACAAAAACAGAACAAAACAAAAAAAACAATATGATCAAATATGATCAGACTAGTGTATAGATCAGTGCCACACACTACATTTTGGGCGTATTTTGGTCGGTTAGAAGAAAGTTCCTCCTAAAATTTTAAAGGAAGAAAGACATATGTGTACAAAATAAGGGTTGATACAATGAAGGGATGGAAGATGATTGCAAAGATGAACATTATAAAAGATTTTGGTTATTTATTTATTTATTTATTTGAGAAAGAGAGAATGAGAGATAGAGAGCACGAGAGGGAAGAGGGTCAGAGGGAGAGGCAGACTCCCTGCTGAGCAGGGAGCCCGATGCGGGACTCGATCCCGGGACTCCAGGATCATGACCTGAGCCGAAGGCAGTCGCTTAACCAACTGAGCCACCCAGGCGCCCCTATAAAAGATTTTATAAAAGGAATTGATAAGATAAGTTGTTTGAAAAAAGAAAGAAGATTAAAAAAAGAAGAAAAGAAAAAAAAAGGGAGAGAATGTGATCAGGCAGGAGACTAGAACAAAGCCATACACTAGCGATTTAGGGTATATTTTGATCTGTTAGAAGAAACTGTATCTCAAAATTTTAAGGAGAGAACAACTTACGTATATATGCCAAAAATAAGGGTAACTCCTATGAAGGGATAAAATATGACTCTAAAAATGAAAAATAAAATTTTTTTTTTAAAAAAGGGATTGATAAGATGTTGGTTGAAAAAGGGAAAAAGAAAAATGAAAAAAAAAAACAGTTAAAAAAATTAACTTTGAAAAACTAATGAATCATGGTAAAAAAGCCGTGAATTCTATATGCAGTATTCCCCTAGGGCTGGAGTTCTCCCATTCTCTTTGATCGGTAAACTTGGTCTTGGCTTGCTGTTCGTGCTGATCTTCTGGGGGAGGGGCCTGTTGCCGTGGTTCCCAAATATCTTTGCTGGAGGCGGAATTGCCCCGCCCTTGTCGGTCGGGGCTAAGCAGTCTGCTCGGGTTTGCTCTCAGGTGCTTTTGTTCCCTGCAAACTCTCGGTATAGCTTTGGAGGACCAGGGTGAAAATGGTGGCCTCCCAATCTCCGCCTGAAGGAGCTGAGAACTCCGTGCCCTGCTCCTCAGTGCGCCCCCAGAGAAAAGCAGTCACTTCCGTGTGCCTGGTCTCCGGCCGCACTCCGTGCTCACCCGGCCTGTGACCCAGCGTTTGTATCTCTGGCACCCGACTCCGTGTGGAGTCTCCAAACCCAGCAGATCCCTGCAGTGTGCTCCCGCGCCGCTCCTCCCGGGGGAGGAAGGGGAGTCTCCCTGGATCTGCCGCTTGTTGGGTCCCTGCTGGAGGAGCAGTGGCCCGACTGGGCTGCGGATCACAGTCTATGGCAACCCGGATCTGAGAGCCCGCGCCTTGGCTCCGTCTCTGCAGCCGGCTTCCCCGCTCGGATACCTGGGAGCTCTGCCGCACTCAGGCACCCCTGGTCTTTCTGTGACCCCGAGGGTCCTGAGACCACACTGTCCCGCGAGGGTTCCACCCTCCACTTAGCCACTGGAGCGACGGTCCCTCAGCGGAGCCGACTTCTAAAAGTTCTGATTTTGTGCTCCGCGACTCTAGCACTTGCAAGAAGCGGCCAACAGAGGCCCCCTCCCCCGCCGTCTATCCTCCTGAATATCACCTCGGATTCACTTCTCCGCATGTCCTACCTTCCAGCAAGTGGTCACTTTTCTGTTCAGAGAGTTGTTTCTATTCTTCTCTTCGAACTCCTGATTACTGAGAAATGTTCATCTTTAGCACTGTCTTCTAATATTACATCAGGTGCCACCGCGATTCAATCACATTCTAGCAAGACGTCTAACAAAGGTGCGGAACCCACCTCAAACTTGAGAAGAGTAAAAACTCATCAAATGAAAACCTATGTAAATTATTGTTCTGTTAATCTCACCTACCAATCTCCAAATCCCTGGGCTCTCCATTCTGTTCCACTGATCTGTTTGCTTCCTCTGTCCCCAGTACCACACTACCTTGATTTCTATTAGCTTAATAGTATGTTTGGAAATCAGGTAATGTCAGTCCTCTAACTCTGTTCTCTCTCTCTCTTTCTTTCTTTTTTTTTTTTTTTTTTAATTTATTTATTTGACAGAGAGAGAGAGCACAAGCAGGAGGAGCGGTAGAGGCAGAGGGAGACGCAGACTCCTTGCCAAACAGGGAGCCCTGACATGGGGCTTGATTTCAGGACCCTGGGATCATGACCTGAACCGAAGGCAGACGTTTAACCAAATGAGCCACCCAAGCGCCACTGTTTAAATATCTTAAAGTATCTCTTAATCTACCAATTCTGTTTCCCATGTTTCTTTCCATGCAACATATTAATGGAAGCAACTTATTAATTATTCTGTAGAGTTTTCCACAGTTCTGATTTGAATAGTCCATCTTTCTGGTAATATTTAGCATGTTCCTCTGATGTCTTTGTTTCTTATAAATTGGAAGTTAGATCTACAGGTGTGATCAAGTTCAAGCTAGAATTTTTGGGCAGAATTGCTTCATGGATGACCTTCTGTGCTTCCATTAGAAGGTACCCAGTCTCATTTCCTCTCTCTCAGATGTTAGCAGCCATTTGCAAAATGGTGATATTCTCATTCTATTCCCTTTACAAATATTATTTGGAATACTCTTTTAAAAAAAATTTTCCTTTGTCAACTATTTAATCAAGAGTGTGGTTTATATAGAAAAAGCTTGAGATGTTTTCCTTTATTTACCATATAAAGAGTTGGTTCCTTCCTTAGCCTTCTTCGAAGTTTATTGGTAGTTCATTACTAATTATGAAATGTCTTTAACTTCATTAAAGGATATTATGAATAACTTATGGCAGTAAATTTTAGAATTCAAGTGATACGAATTTTAGAAAATTTCCTAGAAAAATACAGTGTTTAATACAAAACAGAAACCAGAACAAAAAGGAAATATGAATGTGTAGTAATGGTTAAAGACATTAAAACCTGGGGTGCCTGGGTTGCTCAGTTGGTTAAGTGTCCTGTTCTTAATTTTGGGTCAGGTCATGATCTCAGGGTCGTGAGATTGAGCCCCATGTCAGACTCCCTGCTGAGTGTGGAGCCCACTTAAGATTCTCTCTCTCTCCCTCTGCCCCTGCCCCGCCCCCATTCACGCTGTCTCTCTCTAAAAAAAAAAAGACATTAAAACCCTACAAAGAAATCTTTGATGAAGTCTTTAGTCCTACATGGTTTTACCAGTGAGTTTCTAAAGAACATTCGGTAAAGAAATACTGCAATTTCTCTGCCAGTTATTCCATTACAGAGAAAAGGAGGAAATGTTTCTGAAATCATTTTATGGGTGTAGTATATCTGTGATACCAAAACCTGACAGGAATAGTATAAGAAAGGAAAAATATAGACAAATGTATTACGTGAAGGCGAACACAAGATTCTAAATAAATTATTTGTATATCAAATCCAGTGATTATAAATAGCACAGTATATCATGAACAGGTGAGGTTTATTCCAGGAATGCAAAGTTGATTTGATATTCTTGTATCCATAAGTACAGTTCAAACATTAACAGAATAAGTAAGAATAAGTGTCAGATTCCCACCTTAATAGATAAATAACAGTCACTTGATAATTGCATACTCATTGTGTTTAGAACATTTAGCATACTATCAGTGGAAGGGAACTTCCTTAATATGATAACATCTATAATGATATGGGGCACCTGGGTGGCTCAGTCGTTAAGCGTCTGCCTTTGGCTCAGGTCATGATACCAGGGTCCTGGGATCGAGCCCGGCATCGGGCTCCCTGCTCCACTGGAAGCCTGCTTCTCCCTCTCCCACTCCCCCTGCTTGTGTTCCCTTTAAATAAATAAATAAATATTAAAAAAATCTATAATGATGTAATGACTTCATTCTGAGAAGAGAATAAAATAGGTCTGCTCTTATCACTTTAATCAACAGAGTAGTAGAGAGCTCCGCCAGTTCAGTAATGCAGATGCTGAAGTGAACAGAATAAGGGAAAGGAAACCAGTCATTAGTCATTGTAAACATGAATATGTACATAAGTATTATTTCAAAAATCCAAGCACAGGAAATTAGAATATGCTATATCTAACTATATATAAAATTAACATTAAATTATATTTGATATTAACCTGTAAAGAAGGTGAATAAATACTTTTTCTAAGGTCTGTCTTTGCATTTATTTAAATACAGTAGAAAATATATGGGTTTTTATTTTCAACTCAAAACCGGGCAGTAGTATATACTCTCTGTATCTCAAATGATTTTATCATATTTTATTTACCAGACACAGGAACAAAATTCCTTCTAAGGATTACAATTAAATTTTATGTATACCAGAAATTACTTGCCATAAACAGAGCTAGAGATGATAAAAATTAGTGCAACGTGGTACATGGATAAAAGAACAAATAACATTTTGTGTATCTTCAGGAATGTTTCTTGCTTCTGAAATTAAACCCAGCAGGTAGGAAGATTCTAAACACACTTCAAATTGTTGAACATCTGCTCACCCTAGCACAATCTAAAACAAGGAACACGTAACATTTTACAATGGTAAAATTCATACAATCTAGTTAGAATCATTACACTATTAAAATTTTGGGGAGAAACATGTCTCAGACCAAAATGTTTTCACTTTCAATTTGTGAAATAGTATTGAACTGTCGTCCCAAACAGCTCTTACATTTCGTTAAAAATAGTTGAATATCTTCTGCTAAGTTAGGTTTATATCATTTCCTAAAATTTCTCAAAATGAAGTATAAAATTGATGAACTCTAGGGTCAATTATATTTAAATAAGATGAAAATTTAGATTCTAGCTTTAAGATGAGGCGACTTCATTTTCTTTTATATCCATGTGGCACTATGACACTTTCTGGTTTGCTGCAGATAAGAGAGGGCTCAGTTCATTTTGGGGTGACAAAAATGATCAAGAATTTATTTTACTTATTAATACAATAGTTAGAAGAAAGTGGAATGGTCCTCCTAGTCCCGATGTTATAACTCATAGCCATTGACGAATCGGGACGATCCTCTGTAGAAAGACTTCACCCATTCTGATTTGACTGGGTCCCAGTATATCCTTCTGGGAGGTACAGACCACTTGGCTTAGAGACCTTAGAGCACATTGCATGAACAGCTGTCACAGATTGCTCAAGAGTTTTGTATTTCAAAGCTGATTTCACTGTGTCAGCTCATCTTCTGTGCAGAAAGTCCAAAGTTACCTTTCAGCTCTCCAGTTGGTCATCTTCCTCATTCCAGACAAAACACGCTGTACAGTGTATGACATTCTCAAAGAGGCGAAAAAATAGCGATGAATGGATCCCTGGATTTCAGGGCTTAAGGAGAAAGAGGAAGGTGTGATTACAAAGGCCTAGCTCAGGGAGTTTTTCTGGGGTGATAGAATTGCTCTGTATCCAGTTTGTGAGGTTAGTTACACGAATCTAGAAAGTGTTAAAATTCGTAATGTGTACACCCGAAAAAGTCAATTTTACCATATGGCAATTTAAAAAATAAAGTAAGTCATCCTAAAAGAAAATTCAAAGTGTCGTTATTTGTAGAGAGGTTCTGTTGTTGACCCCAGATCCACACCCACACAATCCAGTTAAGTAAAAAGTTTTCCAAGCACAGGCTCCCAGGCTACTCTGTGTCTTAAACAGGATTATTTAAAAGCATGCCAGGGCAATTATCCCCTGTTGATGCCTAAGGAGAAGAAAAAAGTTGCTTTTTAAAAAGCTTTTAAACATTTAAAGCAATAAACAGCCTTTGAAAAAGCTGTTTTCTTTTGTTAAAACATCATCCCCCCCCACTACCACAAATGGTGCTTTTGTTGGTGCGTATAAGAGATTTCAAGGGAAAGCAATACTTTCAAAATTCTTTGCTTTAATGTAAAATTGATTTGAAATTGCCCTTTGCCCTTTCCTTTGTCTAATTGCCGTAATGTGAAGATCACGTATCTGTTTCTTTATTCAACAAGTATTAGAACAAAGAGAAAACCTGTCCTTGATTGCACAGCAATATAGAAAAAGAGATGAGATTTGTGTGACTATTTTTTTTGTTGCATTGTGTCCTTTATGTTTCTTTTACTTCAGTTTTTCCCCCCAAAAGTTGAGAGTTATCAGATAATAGAAATATAGAGCTATGCTTAAGCAGAACCGTGATTCTATAATTTGTCCAAGAGAAACAAAAACCATAAGCTTATGAAATTCTAAGGTTTATGTCTCTGAATAATTTCTTTTTAAAAGGATAATTTGTATAAGAATTTGTATGACAAAACTGCATGCATGGCCATGAAACCTGAAGGAAATCAACAAGCTAAATATGGAACTTGTATTAGGGACTTCAGCAATGTTCTTTTGTATGTGACCTTTCCTCTCCTTGCAAAGGACAGTAATCAACTTTCTTACTTGGAAAATCGCTAAATTGTAAAGGAGTCTTTTTGTGTTTTTATGTAAATTTATCTAAGTGAAATGAATACTCACATTTCCTTTAGCTAAAAATCACCAATTTCCTAGCTAGAGACATAGGTGCTTTTTCATGGGTTTGCTGTGGGCTTGTTCATTCAAGATGATTTATTTTAGAAGAGCTGAACCAACTGCAGTGGAATGTATGTGCAGGACCAGACATGGACCAAGCCCCTCTTGGTTTGCACCATTCATGGAGGTGTCAAGATGCTAGAACCTGAATCACTCAATGTTTTCCCTTATGCTAAATGTTGTTATTCTAGGAATGCGAGAATTGAAAATTTAATGCAACGAAACTTAGTTCTAAATCCAAATGAAAGTATCATCACTCTGTGATTCCTTTTTTGAATTTCTCTGTTCATTAAAATATTTCTGCTGGCACATTGCATCACCTGCCTCAGAAGATTGCTTTCATAGTTGTGCATTTATTTAAAGTTCGTATTTAGGTTCCTACCTCTCCCAGACATAATACTAAATGCTTTTCAGAAAGAAAAGTTAACGACATATGGTGTTCTAAGAAAACATTCTCGTGTGTATATATTACTCTGTGATGATTTGTGACACAAACACATTCTTGACATCCATGAAACAAGAGACCTGCTGGATAAAGTCAAAACAAAAGGGATGTGAAAAATAAGTGAGATCTTCCTCAGAACTGATGGTGAGAAATCAGAGTTGATTAGTAAAGAAAATTTGTAAAATATATTAAATTACATTCAGAAAAGGGTAGCACAGTTACAAAACTGTAAATTGGCATGGAAACGGACTTGTTCATCAAATACCTGACTTTTCTTGTAAGCAATGTGATTTGCCTACATTAATTCATGCATTTGAGGCTTAACTTTAAGTAAAATTCGATAGTAATAACTTTCTCTTAAATTTGCTATGGGAGTGAAATAAAACAATGTCTACATTTTAAAGAGGTCTAGCATAGTGCCAGGCACATAACAAGCACACAGAACTCCTCCCTATCTTTTGCTGTTTATAACCACATTTCTCAAACTTTTAAAACTCGTATGATGACCTTTTATTTTCTGGTGAACTCTCACCCGGAACCCCGCATACAACAGATGGAATCAGAGCTCTTTGGGTTGAGGAGGAATTGAAGTCCTGGATTTGGAGTCTTGGGAGTCTTCTTCTATTTGCTTTTCTCCCTCCCCACCCCACTTACACCCTCTCTCCAACTTTCAGACCCTCCACCACCCCTGTCTATACCAAGAACACTCTGGGAGCTCTACCTCAGTACTGTAGGACTCCATCCAGGAATCAAAATTTGGAAACTCCAACACCAGAGTTTAGAAAGCCACAATGTTTTTTTTTTTTTTTTTAAGGTTTTTTTTATTTGACAGAGAGAGACACAGCGAGAGAGGGAACACAAGCAGGGGGAGTGGGAGAGGGAGAAGCAGGCTTCCCACGGAGCAGGGAGCCCGATGCGGGGCTCGATCCCAGGACCCTGGGATCCTGACCTGAGCCGAAGGCAGACACTTAACAACTGAGCCACCGAGGCACCTCAGAAAGCTACAATGTCTTATGTACAGTAATATTCACCACAAATCTATTGGACATAATCATGTTAGTTAAAGAGGAAAATCATAAAAATACTCATGTGAACCTAATGCTTTGTGTTCATTAAAAACTACATGCATGTACGTTACTTATTTTTAAATCTTTTCATATAGAACCAGCTTTTTTTTTAAAGAGCAGTGTTCAATTAATTGTAGTTATTAGGAAAAATATGCTTGTGATTCTATTATCTGTGATATCTAGTTTGACTTTTTTTTAAGTGCACAGTTCAGTAGTGTTAAGTATATTCACATTGTTTTGAAATAGATCTCCGGAATTTTTCATCTTGCAAATCTGAAACTCTATTCCTATTAAACAACTCACCTCTGTCCCCTGACGGCTTTTTTTAAGTAAGGTAAGACATTGAAGAGATTCATGTAGCCATCTAAGAGCAAAATCTTTCAATTTGTGTTCCTAAACTTGTCTTGGACTGCCATTCGTATCTAATTCAAAAGCATTTTTACAATGTTCCTTTATTGTGTCTTTCCTAAACATTCAAATTACTTTTCTCAGAACAGGTATTATGTCTCCTTTATATGTCATTGCTTTTTCTTATTAAATTTCAGAGTTATATCAAGCACAATTAGCTTAAGAAATATGAAACATCCCCACACATTTTTAATAAGCATATATATCATTGTAGAAGCAATGTCAGGCATCCTAGCAAATGGGTCTGCAAGCCATGAGCTGTAGCATGTTATGAACATTGGCCAGTATGATTAACAAAAAGAATGGAATTTATTGATTAATACAGTGTTTATCAAATGTAGATCACGGATAATGAGAAAGTGCATTGCTATCCATCTATTCATTTACGTGTCTATATAATGTATAGGAATATCTATATCCATAGCAATTTGAAAATACAAAGTTGGTAGCTATGAAAGTGATCATTGCTGTTGATTACACACTTTGAAAATGATTATATGTAGTTAGCAATATTATTAAATCAAATACTTTAAATTTAATACTTTGCTGTTATGCTGAAGACATCAGGTTGAAAAGGCAAGTAAATAAATCCATAAATAGTGTGTAACTCTAAGCAACATAACTTGCTTTCCTTAACTAAGATATAAGAAATGTTTATATTTTTTTTCTTAAATGTAGAACAAATTGTCTTTACTCTCAGCCTAAAGTATGGGGAGGATCAGTATGTTGAAATCTGAAATGGACAGAATGAAGGAGGCAAAATATTTTTCAAGTTAGGAGAGAGAATCTAACCAAGGATTACAAATTCAGGGCTATGTAGACTTTTAGATAGAAATTTGGGGGGTTTCTATAGTCTGAAGACCAAATTGGCAGTTATGAAATGGTTAGAGCTCTGCAATAGTTGTTAAGTTGATATAGAATTTATCAGTGAACTGCTGAGAAGGTAGGACAGCCTATCTCTTCCCCCTTGGAATGCTAATGAAAAATTCTTGTCTCATTTTTAATGCCTGTGTTCTCCACTTACACTGGTTTGTAATTAGGTATATAACTCAGCTGAAAATCTTCATCACCTGCTGTTTCGATGGGCTGGGAACTGATCCAAATCTTTGACTTAGTGCCATTTTCTTTTTTCTCTTGCTTTCTGGCCTCTCCCTTTAATCCTTAGAATGCTATCATAATCTATCAAACTCCATCTTTAAAATATGGAAGTCTGGATAGACACTACAAATTTGGGCTTGTTTTCTTTCAATTTTTAAACATACCTGTTTTTATTTTTTAATGCTGACAGAAATTCTGTGATGAGATCAGTGGCTTTAATTCACATTCTACGAAAGCAGCTCTCTCATACTATTTGGTTCCAGGTTATTTTTTTCTCTCTTGAGATCCTGTGTTTTGAAGACTTCACTTGCATGTTCTCTTGTATATGTGAGAAAATTGAGATTGCCGTACATGGATTTGCGTAGCAAGGTTGTAGCACAAATAACAATGTCTATGAATTTTTGGAAGGAAACAAGCAAGCAAATCCTTAAACGTGTTTGGTGTATCAGCTGAAAGGGAAGCTGTGTAATACACAGTTTTGGCATCTCACCAGTTGATGAGACAGTATGTTTTGTAAGCCTGCCTACCAAAACAGGATCTTCTTTCTGGGATTTTGGTTCAATAAACTGCTAAACAAGTGAAATTCATACTCTTACAGCTCTTTCAGGCGTGTTTGCCAAACAGGCATATTGTACTCATAGCAGGTAGTTTCTGGTTTCTACATCAATCATTTACTTAGCTAATGAGTCTGTAATTTGTTCAGGGCTCCTGAAGAATGCTTGTCTTCTTTCCTCCATGTGGCATCAGTCGGGATGGCTCAAGTGGGAGCAGATTCTACTTAGGATGGCTCACTCACGTGGCTGACAAGTTGGCATCTTTGTTCCCCTTCATATGGGCCTCCCCACATAAGTCTTTCCAAAGGCTTCCCCAGCTTTTTTCCAAAGGCTGCCCCAGCCCCAGTATGATGTCTCGTGTCCAAGAGTGAATGTCCAAAGAAACAGAAGTGGAACTTAGCAATTTCTTAGGACAGGTGCCAGAAACTGGCACAGCACCTTTCACACCTTATTATTTTGTTAAAACACAAAGCCCAGATGCAACGGGAAGAAGGCCCATAGAACTCAACTCTTGATAAGAGAGGTGTCGAAGGAATTCGAGGTCATGTTTTAAAACTACGATGTCATTTATTTAAAAATATTTTTGAATTTAAATTATGATTCCTTCTTAATCTTTAGGTTAAACAGGAATTTCTTAATTTAAAATGTAAGGGAATTTTCTAGTTACATTTTTGTTAGAGAATTTAAGCCTAATTATATTGATATTATTTACTACGTGTCATCAGTTGTCAAAATGTTTAGGATTTATTTTGTATTTCAGAATATGATTGTTTTTTAATGGTTCTTTTGAGAAATGGGGATAATTTAGATATATTCCAATGTTTATATAGTATCAATTATACTTGTAAGAATTAGGTCAGCTATATTTTTGTTATTTTGCTTAAATATTCTGTATCATTGCCAATTTTTTGCTTCTTTAGTCAGATACTAGGATCAATGAAAATGTCACACATTAATGATGGATTTCTATTTTTTCTTTTGGCTCTATCAAGTATTTTGCATTTATATTTTACTTTACATATTACTTATATACAAATTTAGAATTATTACATCTTTTTTGTGAACTAAAATGTTTACCAACATGAAGTGTTTGTCTTTACCTTCAGTTATGCAAAATGTTTTCCAGCTTTCTTTTAGTGTATTTATGATATAAACTTTTTTATCTTTTTACTTTCAGTGTCCTTATCTTATGGTGTGTCTCTTCTAAACAGCATGTAGTTGAAATTTGTTATCTCCGACAATCTGATAATCCATATACATAATGTATTGCTATCATTTGGATTTTTGAATTTAAATTACTGATTTTTTCTCCTACCTGTTGTTTTTCTCTCCATCCATGCCATAAGTTAAAATGCATATTTTCTTAGGCCTTTTCTCCTCTACAACTTTGTAAGTTACACATTCCTTGAGAATTATTTCAGTAATTTCCCTAGAGATGCATAGATTCATGCCAAAGGCATAGCAAATGTATCAAAGTTAATGCATATTAAAAATTTCCTTACTTTCCAGAGAAAACAGTATTCTTAGGATACATTAACTTGATCTGTTATTGTTCTCAGGCATTGTAATCCTCTATCTTATAGATTTTAAATGTCACAGTGCCTTATTATTACTGTTTTATACAGTCATCATTCATTTAGCTTCACCCAGTATTTTACATTTTCACTCAGAATAGAACACTTTTTTGGCACTTTTTAAATATCATTTTGGAGATTTCATTCCATATCTCCTTGTTTCTATAACTTCTGTTGAGAAGTCTGTTGCCAGACTTATTTTTGGTTCTTTGAAGTTGCTGCTTATTATTCCCTCTGGCTACTTCAAAATTTTTTTTTCTTTTCATTTGGTTTTCAAAATCTTCAAGAATTTTTTTTTTTTTTAAAGATTTTATTTATTTGACACAGAGACACAGCAAGAGAGGGAACACAAGCAGGGAGAGTGGGGGAGGGAGAAGCAGGCTTCCCGCTGAGCAGGGAGCCAGATGTGGGGCTTGATCCTGGGACCCTGAGATCATGACCTGAGCCAAAGGCAGATGCTTAACAACTGAGCCACCTAGGTGCCCCCCGCACCTTTTTTAAACTTCACGAAGTTTTAAAAAATATGACCTGCCTGTAATTATTTAATTTTCTTTTTTTTCCCCTTCAGCTTCTTGAATTTGTCAATTTTGGGTAATTCTCAGTTTCCCA
This sequence comes from Eumetopias jubatus, assembly GCF_037043125.1. Lineage (NCBI taxonomy): Eukaryota > Metazoa > Chordata > Mammalia > Carnivora > Otariidae > Eumetopias > Eumetopias jubatus. Next base: position 28,944,313 of record NW_028274816.1, read on the forward strand.
GTTTTGGGTAATTCTCAGCTAACCCTTTTTCTAACCCTTACTCTCTATTCTCACCTTAACCTACACCCTACTTTTTTTCTCTTATTCCCTCTGTTATTTAGCTTGGCCATTTTGTTCTCTCCTGTATTCTAGGTAACTGAATTTCTCTTTAGCTATGTATAACCTGCTGTTGAACACATTCATTGTTTTCAGTTTCTATAATTGATAATTTCCCATTATTAAAATTCTGTTTGTATCTTTTTATAGTTTACTATTTTCTGCAAAAGTTCTTGACTGACTTTTATTTCCTTAAACATAGTATGCGGAGTTATTTTAAAATTCATGATAATTCTATTACCTGAATCCTATTTGGGTTTATTTGTATTTTCTGCTGTTTCCTTGACTGTGTCATTTAGTAGCATCAACTGGTAGTGACCTTTTAAAAAACTCAGTGCTGGGGCGCCTGGGTGGCTCAGTCGTTAAGCGTCTGCCTTCGGCTCAGGTCATGATCCCAGGGTTCTGGGATCGAGCCCCGCATCGGGCTCCCTGCTTGACGGGAAGCCTGCTTCTCCCTCTCTACTCTCCCTGCTTGTGTTCCCTCTCTCACTGTCTCTCTCTCTGTCAAATAAATAAATAAAATCTTTAAAAAAAAAAAAAACAACTCAGTGCTACATAGTGTGAATAAGAAATTATCAAAATAATTTGCACCCTAGAAGGATGTACTCTTTTTCCAGAGAGGTTAGAAGTTTGCTTTGGATAGAAGGTAGGGTCATTGCTAATCACTGATCTTGCGAAGGCTGATGCATCTCCAGTTGATCCTTTTCTTATGGTGTAGTCCTTTTGTTTTCCAAATCACAGCCTTTATGATTTACCAGGGCTCTCTCTACGTGGAGGTTCCTTAATTCTATTTTTATACTCTGAAACTTGGAAATCTGTCAAAAGCCTTGATTTTTCAGCCTCTAACACACTTCGAAAATGAACATCAATTCCTTTGGTAAATATCGGTTTTAATTCTGGGTTCATCTCAGTGAGTTCTTATGCTGGACTTTCACCTTCTAATTTTTTTATTGCCTCATTAGTTCTTTGATGCCTTTACACATAAATTTGTAATTTTAGTTTTTCAAGTTGATCCCAGTTAGAAGGTTATTCCCACAGGGGTAAGGATGGCCATTATCAAAACTAGAGTTCTTATTTTTTCTTTATATATAGCAGAAATTTTACAAAATTATTTTATACAAATGTATAAGCATGTAACTTTGTTTTTAAGTTCATATAGTTAAAGCTGTGAGATATGGGTATTCTGTGACCATTGAAAGTTTTCATCAACCCATCTACCTGTCACTGTTACTCAAAATTCTGACCTGTGTGCACTTAGCTTTATGACTGTGCTTAAAACTGAATGAATATTTAAAAATTACTGAAACTTGGAGCTAGAAGAATCTTTGAACATCGGTAAGCGTCTCCACTTTCATAGATGTGGTAACTGCAATTCAGAGCAGTGGCAGCCAGAAGGGCAATAGTTATGCTGCATGCACGGCACAGGATTATACCGGCCTAATTCTGTGTGCTAACACACAGGTCAAGGACCATACTTACACGGTATACTGAGGTCAACAGGACCATACAAGGATTATCACCAGTGTCTGACAAATGTTCCCGGTATATTCTCCCATGATTTATCTGCACACAAATGACAGATTCTTGACGTGCAGAAGAAATTGTTCCCCCTGTTAAAACAAAACCTGTTGAGTTAACCACAGCATGTAATTGGAAGACTAACACTGAGAAATGAGGTCAAAGTAATTTTACTATTTGCCTGTGACAAGAACCAGATCAAGTAGGGGGATGAGAAGATACTATTCAGTAGTCTAATCTTTTATATTTAATACCTTAACACATCTAATTCAGATTGACCTAAAGAACCTTAAAATCTCTAAAAAATCATGTCATTTCAGTCATAGAATAGAAGATAAAGATAGGTCCAATTTTTATTGCAGGTAATATGACTTTTAGATACCATATGAAGAGAAAGTATTTTTGAAACAAAGTCCTAATTCTAGAATCTAGACATTTTATTGTCATCTTCCAATGTTATAGGAGTCTAATATATTTTCCTCTTTTCTACATTCTACTATTATGCTTGCTGAATTTCTAAAAGTTATGTGCTATATGTTATATCAAGTTTATCAATTATTGGTATAAGTGCATATTGCTAAGAATGTTTTTACCATTTTTATTTCATAATAACCTTCTTTTGGGATAGGAAACAAAATTTTCTTTATCTTTAACCAAACTTACTTACATTTTCATTTTATTCTGAGTGAGATGTAATAATTCCAATTCAGGAGCACCTGGGTGGCTCAGTTGTTAAGTGTCTGCCTTCGGCTCAGGTCATGATCCCGGGGTCCTGGGATTGAGCCCCACATCGGGCTCCCTGCTCAGTGGGCAGCCTGCTTCTCCCTCTCCCTCTGCTGCTCCCCCTGCTTGTGCTCTCTCTCTCTGTCAAATAAATAAATAAAATCTTAAAAAAAAAGCATTAAACTAATTTCATTACCCTTTCAATCGACAAAAAATGATACTAGTTTCTGAAAATAAGGGAAACGTATCTTGTGTAAGGTGATTTCAGTATTATGTCTAGGTTTTTCTCTATTACTAATATGTATTGCTTGCACTTCACAAGTCATTATATAATGCCATATAAATTTAATATGCCCTGAAGGGAATATGCTCTAGGGACACATTAAGGAGACTAAATATGATTTTGAAAGCTATAAACTATGCTTTCCAATCTAGTGTTATTCAATCAGACCTAATTTATATTTTCAGCATAAGCTGGAAATAGAATAGTCAGAGTTTGCCTGGTTAATGTCTAAGGCAAAGAGGAACTTTTAGCAAATTCTCTGATGTATGTCTAATTGATACTTCTATTGATAAAAGTCTGACAGTGTTTGTTAGTATCCCTCAGGAAAAAGAAATGCTTCTGATAGCTGTAAGTGCATTTGCAAAAATCATGTTGTATTTTGGATCAGTGACTTTGTCTCAGCCAGCTTCTTTCATTGGTATGGTTTCTAAGCATAGGCTTCTACTTATGTTAATAACAAAAATTTCACTGCGAGTGTGATTCAATATCTAATTGTTTTCTTATCTCTGGCTGTTAGCCAGGAATCAATCTTTAAGCATGTACACCATACCCTTAAGTACTGCCATTAGCACTGTGACCAGTAAGTACAGTATATTCTCATCGACGTACCCCAGCTGTGTTGTAAACTGGGACAGGCAAATGAAATACAAAATGCTTCAGTGGAAGGAAAGCACTTTAGAGAACTCCAAGGCCAAAAATACATCTCATGGACTTTGGTATATTGAGGGAAATGATACACAGCCTTGGCTGTGAAGACAGAAATGCCCACATTTACAAGTGATAGTCTACCTTACTGGATTACAGTCTAGTACTGTACTAGTTGTAGTCTGCTGTAGTATACTGTACAGTATAACTTGCCTACTACTGGTGTGATTTTTAAACAGCACTATTGAGGTATAGTTTACATACTATAAATTTTACCCATTTTAAGTGTACAGTCGTTTTAAATAAATTTACAGTTTTGCATATAGCAGCACAATTCCATATTTCCATCTCAGTTCCTACTCCCAGCCATAGGCGAACAAGAATCCACTGTCTCTATAAAATTTCCTTTTCTAGGCATTTTCTGTAAATGGAAACATATAATGTGTGGTCTTTCATGTTTGGCTTTTTTCACTTAGCATAATGTTTTTGAGGTTTATCTGTATTTTGCGTGGAGAAGTAGTTCATTTATTTTTATTAGGAGTATTGCACTGTGTGGATATACTACATTTTATTTTTCCATTTATCAGTAGATGGACATTTTGATTATTTTCACTTTTTAACTAGTATTAATAATGCTACTGGAAACATTCGTTTACAAGTCTTTGTGTGGACATATGTATTCAGTTTTCTTGAGTAGTGATCTAAAAGTAGAATTGATGGGTTATATGGGAGATTTATACTTAAAGTTTTAAGAAATAAGCAAACAGTTTTCCAAAATGGCAACACTATTTTAATTCTCATTAGAAATACAAGTATTCCATTTTCTCCATGTTTTTCCTAAAACTTGTTATTATCTGTTTCTTAAAATTTTTTATTTTAACCATTCTAGTGGGTGTGAAGTATCACATGTGATATTTATTTACCTTTCCCTGATTAATGATGCTGATTATTTTTTATGTGCTTGTTAATCATTCATTATTTTTTTTTGGTAATTCTATGCTTTTGTCCATTTTAGTTTTATTTTTCTAAAGATTTATTTATTTGAGAGAGAGAGTGCACGCATGCGATTGGGAGGAGGGGCATAAGGAAAGAATCTTCAAGCAGTCTCCCCACTGAGCAGAGTGCATCTCGGGATTGATCTCATGACCTATGAGATTGTGACCTGAGCCGAAACCAAGAATTGGTCACTCAACGAACTGAGCTGCCCAGGCACCTCTGTCCATTTTAAATTAGGTTTTCTTATTTCCTTAGTTTTAAGAATTCTTTATAGTTTTTGATCCACGTGTTTAATGAGATATTTGATTTGCAAATAATTTCTACCAGTCTGATGCTTGTTTTGAAGTTTTACTAATGGTGTCTCTTAAAGAACAAATGTTTTTAACTTTGATAAGTTCTGGTTTATCTATTTTTTTTCATTTATAGATGGTATTTTTGGTGTTGTGTATAAGAAGGTTTTGTGTAACCCAGATTATATATAGATATTTTCTCCTATGTATTATTCTTAAAATTTTGTAGTTTTAGCTTTTTCATTTAGGTATATTTTGGGTTAATTTGTCCTGTGGCTTTCTCATCTTCAAAGCCAGCAGCAGAGACTCTCTCTCTATTAAGTAATTAATTTAGTATTAACATATAATGTGTTATTTGTTTCAGGGGTACAGGTCTGTGATTCATCAGTCTTACACAACACACAGCGCTCACCACAGCACATACCTTCTCCAGTGTCCATCACCCAGCCACCCCATCCCTCCCACCCCCCTCCCCTCAGCAACCCTCAGTTTGTTTCCTGAGATTAAGAGTCTCTTATGGTTTGTCTCCCTCTCTGGTTTCCATCTTGTTTCATTTTTTCCCTCTCTTCCCCTATAGGGGGCTCTCTCTCAATTTAAATCTCCCCTATGTTTTCAGTCTCTCCAAGAAGAGCCTTGTTTATCTTTAGGAATCATCTGATTAGGTCAGACCCAGAGAGAATCATAATCCTTTTTAAAAGTCAACTTTATTGTATAAAACAACCTAATCATATTCTGTCATATTCTTCAGTACCTTCCACACAGCAGAAGAAGGCTATCCAGGGTGTGGATTAAGGGGAGTAAAATAGAATTACTTGAGATACTAGCATTCTGCCTGATACTGCTACTGATGTGTCTATTAAGGCATAATATATCGAGGGAAAAATGTATACTAATTACAGTTTCATTCTCCACTTCCAGGGAGCTTTTAAAAAGTTAAGAGGTTAAGAGTAACAAAACAAAACAACACCATTTACTTTACAACTTCAATTTGTATATTAAAAAATTCTCAAGCTATGATTTTATATTAACATTTTCTTAAGTGTATAAAATTCAAGTGTATATTCTAATGTGTGGTGGTTTAAGCTAAAATAGTTACAATTATTATCTAATAGGCAGTGTAAGTTTCAAATCATATGATTGGATAAGATATTTTTATTTATAGTACTTACTGTCTCATTTTCCATTAGTTCACCATAAGACAAAGACAAACACAATGTGGTGTCAGATAGGAATATTTTCATGATAAATAAGAATCAGTGTGGTTGCCTTCAGAGTTAATTTGCAGTTTGGACTGGTCTTTTTCAAATTCAAGTGCATGATAATTTACATTGATTGCATTTTCATGAAGATACCTGTGCTTAAAACGATGGCCGCACAGGAGCTCTAAAACGCTGTACTTGAATGGCTTTGAAAATAAAAATACAATTATTTGAAAACTGATATGTTGAGGGGCTTAGAATATATTTGGTTTTAAAGGCCTTAACCTACTCTTAATTCTTCATTAAGGAAAATCAATCACAGGATGAGAACATGAATTAGATATCCCTAAATGTCATAACATTTATATATTGGATTTTATTTTTACTTCATTAAGAAACCAAATAGGACTGTAATTAAAGAAAACGATAGCATATGGTAGAGAGACTGTTCATGGTTTTCCCAACTTTAAACACCATTAGAAATTCTACACTGTGAAGGACAAACCAAGTGAACTATATGCATAATTGATTAGAAACTTATCCACTTTCAAATCACAGGGAAATCTACTTTGATTTAATTTGAAATCTGTTACACAACTCTCTTTGAAATTGAATGTCCTAAAATTTCCCATGAAATCTGAAAGGGGTTGAGAATGAACAAGATGGCAAGGGCTTGAAAACTCCTTTCACAGTATTATTTACTTTTATAGAGTTATTTAGATACATCTTGAAATTATGTTTTTATAACTTCTATAATAACAAGTTAATGTCGCTCTTTGAAGCCTTGACTCAGTGAAAATGATTTGAATACCTACTGTGTGGCAGGTACCAAGAAACATTCAGAACAAACTGAAACAAAAGATTTGATTCAGGCCCTCACTGAGTGGGTTAGAAAACAAGACAAGCAAAGTAGTATTTACAGTGCATTGTGATAAATGCTATCTGGTCTGAGAAGAGTGACTGAGGGACACATCAACACGTAATCTTAAAAGTCACTCTGATCACCCCCAAATTATTAGGATTTAACTTTATTTTTCCCTCCCCATCCCAGTTTTCTGGCTTACTTATATAACCACAGTTTTCCTTGCACATATTTGTGTATTTTGGAAGTATGCACAAAAATATCTGTCCCTGAAGTTCATAATAATTTTTATTTGGATCAGTATTCTGTGGCCATGAAACAATGGAAGAATGAGACATCCTTGAATTTCAGTATTCCCTGTTCTCACTCAGGATTGAACTGGTATGAATGCATAGCAACTTTTATGTTTGGTGTGCAGTGACTTGAAGAGTGTGTGTGGTTTGTTGTGATGGTAAATGTGGGAAGGTGTGCGATGTAGTGTGGTGTGTGGTTGGTGTAATGTGGTCTTTTGGAGATGGTAGATGTGGATGTGTGGGGTGTGTAGTGGAATGTAGTATTAGTATAGTGTGTGTTGTGCTCTGTGGTGTGTTAGAATGACAGGGGTGATTGTGTGTGTGTGTGTGTGTTTGCATGCACATGTGCACGCAGGTGCACACTGTGGGATCTGGTGTTTAGGGTAGCATGTATACAATAGAGTTGTAGATGTGTTGTGTAGATGACAGGTGTATTGGAGATGTAGGTCTGGGAGTGTGGGGTTTGCTATAATATGATGCTATACTTTATGCTCCATTTAAAGTTTCATGTTCCTGAAGTCCTGCAAATATTGAGGGAAATATTTTCCCACAAACTAACAAGGAACCCAGGTTACACTCATTTAGTATGTACTGCGTGAACTTGCTAAGTTTCGGTATGTGTTTCCTGGCCTTAATGAGACAACACACACATAGGGAAGGCTTGTTGGACATAAGGGGGGCTGAGTGTTCCTAGGAATGAATATGACAAACTGAGTAAGCATGCTCTAGGAGCTTCAGTCTAGGAGGAGTATAAATATGCCACCAATGTGTAACTTTTATGCTCTTGAAAGCAAGCATGAGGTTTCCATTTAGGGAAGGAAATATTTTAAGGGAAATACCCTGTAGAAGACTTGAGCTTGGGGGTGAAATCACCAGGGCATGAGTGTACCCTGTCACCATCAAAAGCTATTCAGTAGGAGAAAATGAAATACATCTTTTTCTTTCTGATTGGAAATGGGGGAAAATATAAATGAGAGAAGAGACATAGAGACAAGGAACAAGTGAGATTATGTTGTCTGGGAGTTGGCTGGGAAGGGGGCGAGATGAAGGGAAGCTGGTAAACATTTTAGGAGGTTCTTCATGTTTAAAATCAAATCATGTGCATTCCTGTCATTTGAACACACCCTTCATTTCCATCTTAAAGCTCAGTGAGGACTTGAGGCAGAGGAGACCCAGGGCTGAAATGCATAATGTCTGTGCATCTTGGACGAGATTCTCTACTACTCCAAGAAGTAGTTTCAGGGACTTGCACTAATCTTTTCAGGAACAGGGGAGACCCAGCTGAACTCTGATTTATACTTATGAGGCCCATTCTTCACATTATAAGGGGAAAAACAAAATGAAGTTGGAAAGTATGGTTTCTCATTACAGCTAAGGCATGACAGATGAGTAAGGAGCACCATGATGGTGCTGTCATTGGCAAGAACTGGTGCGTTATGGACATGGAGAAAAAATAAAATTGCAGAAGCTTGTGATTGTATTGCATAGTGAGACAGGGTAGATACGGGACAAGAGAGAGCTAAAGCTCATCTTCTTTTCTTTCACGAGAAGTCATTGCTCCAGCATAATTCTTCTGCTCACCACTGCACAGATATGTCTCCCCTTCTCCAATCAGCTCTCCTTCCTTTTGCTATATCTTTCCTGTTCCTTCCCCATAGCTCCTGCTTATCACCATCTCTGTCCCTCAAATTCCACAGTACAGCTTGTCAAAAAAATTGGTGCAAAAAAACCTCATGGATTTTAGAGTTAAAGAAAAACACAAAACACTCACTTTGATGGACAGACTCTAGGGCATTCCCCGTGATTCCTGCCCCACCTCATGTTTATACCCTTTAGTGTGGGTGGGACCTGTGATTTAGTCCTGGCCAGTAGAATATGAAGGAGGGGAAGGATTATTGCAGATGTAATTAAGGTGTCAAAACAGTTGATTTGGAATTAATCAGAAGGGAGATGTGCCTGGTGGGCTTGGCTTAATGAGATGAGGGCCCTTATAGCAGGGACTGAGCTCTCCCTGAGATGAGAAATCTCTCTCTCTCTCTTATCACTGTTTTGAAGAAGTAAGCTGCCACGTTGTGAAAGCGCCTCTGGAGAGGGCCATGGAACAAGGAACCATGGGTGGCCTTTAGAACCTGGGAATGACTCTTGGTTGACAGAAAACAAAAACCTCAGTCCCACAGCTACAAGGAGATGAATTATGTCAACATCCTGAGAGTGTTTGGAAGCAGATCTTTCTTCATTCAAGTCTCTGATAAGACCACAGCTCTGAGGACACCTGAATTTTGGGCTCATATGATCCTGAAGCAGAGAACCCAGGTAGGTAGTGGCATGGTTTCTAATGTATGGAAATCATGAGATCATAAATGAGTGTAGTTTTAAACTGCCAACTTTGTGGTAGTGTGTGTTCCACAGCATGGAAAGCTAATGTAATCACCAATTTTAACTGGACAGAATTATGATCCAAAAGATCTCAGTGGTCTGAAATGATCAAAGCACCAGATATTGGTCAAAATGTAATAACCTACATTACATTTGCTTAAACAGCAAAAATTTATTTTCGCACGGTTCTGGAGGCTAAAAAGTCCAACATCAAGGTTCTTGGTCTTCAGTGAGGGCTCTCTTCTTGGTTTGCAGATGGCTGCCTTCACATTATGTTCCCATGTGCATACCTGCAGAGATTGATTAAATTCTCTGGTGTCTCTTCTTGTAAGAACAATAATCCTATCGAATCAGGGCCTCATGCTTATGCTGTCATCTAACCTTTACTCTAAATGCTGCCATGCCAGCAGGTAGGGCCTCAGTGTATGAGTTTCGGGGGAATGCATACATGCAGTCCCTAATAGTACTTTTTCCTCATAGGATTTCATGTAACCCATAAGTATTATATAATACATAAATCTAAAAGACATAAAAAAGCTCTTACAAAATGAGAAAAATGATGACTGGAACAATAGAAAATTTGGCAGATGAATCCCTAATGTTATCTGAAAAGATCATTTGATGTCTTAATAATAAATGTAGATGAAAATTATGACGATTTTGCCTATGAAATTTGCAAAGATTAAAATAGTTAAAGATTCTCAGTGATGACAAAGTTGAGGAAAAATAATCTCCTTGTTGCTGATTTGACAATTTCTCAAAATTTAAAATGTACATACGATGTAAGCATGTAGAAAGATGTCGATTATAACATTGTTAGTGGTAGCAATGTATTGGACTCATCTAAATGTTCCATTAAGAAGACAGTAGTTAAATAAATTACTATGGATATTAGCCTAGCAATTTGAAAAACAGGCAGACCTATTTGTATTGATTTTAAAATAAGGCCACTACATAGTATTAAGCAACAAAAAAGTTAGTTGCAAGTTATTTCTTGTATTACATTACTGTGATACATACATTTATTTATTTAATCTATTTCACCCATCCGCCAGCAGCCTCAACCACCGGTTTGTTTTCTGTACTTAAGAGTTTTTTTTTTTTGTCTGTTTTTGTTTTGTTTCTTAAGTTCCAGATATGAGTTGAAATCATATGGTGTCTGTCTTTCTCTGACTGACTTATTTCACCTAGCATTATACCATCTAGGTCCACCCATTTGTTGCAAATGGTAAGATCTCATTTTTTTTTTTTTTTTGCCTTTTTGGTATTTACCCAAAGAAAACAAACCAACACTAATTTGAAACAATATATGCACCTCTGTTTATTGCAGTATTATTTACAATAGCCAAGATATGGAAGCAGCTCAAGTATTTATCAGTAGATGAATGGATAAAGATGGGGGATATGTAAACAATGGAATATTACTGTCGTATCTTTTTTACAAAGTACTTAGCATTGGGTATACATGTCACTGATAACAATAATGGTATCTGGATACTGAGAGTTTTGAATGATGTTTATTTTTATTTTTTGAAATTCTCTGCCTTGATTTTTTATTAATAAAACCTTTTCAGCCATAAAGTGTTTTAAGAAGTAGACTGAAGGGGTGCCTGGGTGGGTCAGATGGTTAAGTGTCTGCCTTCGGCTCAGGTCATGATCCCAGGGTCCTGGGATTGAGTCCAGCATTGGGCTCCCTGCTCAGCTGGGGGCCTGCTTCTTCCTCTCCCTCTGCCTCTCCCCCGCTCATGCTCTCTCTCTCTATCTCTGTGTCTCAAATGAATAAAAAAAAATCTTAAAAAAAAAGTAGACTGAATCATGTTTCATAGGAACTTTAATACAATTTAAAATAAAATATCTTTTTTATATACAACTCTAGATTTTTGTTTTGTTTTTAACCAAGTAAAAGGAAATCCATTACTCTTATAACCGTGCAAAAGCTTGCCAGTATAACTGTACTAGATGATTCAGCTTTTCTATTATTCACTTAGATGCAATACTTTTTCATTTTTAACAATATCTGTGCAGTTTGTGATTCATTCCAGTTGGTTTGGTGAGTTATGTTCCATTGCTGTACCTCCTTACAGAAGAGGAATACAAACTTTGAGAGTGGTTGCTTTGCTGAAATTAAACAAATCAGTCATTTTTTTCCAAATGGCTCCCCCCAAAAAAGTTAGAGTATTATTTCGGTAATTTTGTACACAATTCTGTTACAGAGTTGTGATTCTCTCCTGTGTACAGAAGTTTCGTTTGTTTGATTATACAGATAAGACCTAGATAACCTCCCTTCTCTCATTTTACCCACTATTCTTTTATCAGTGCATTCCTCCATTACTTCATTAAGAAACAAATTATACAACGATTATATTTAACGAACATGTTCAAATCACGATGTATGCAGCCAGTGTGAATTTTAGATCCAGTCAATCCTTTCTTTTTCTTTCCTTTTTCTCTAAGGTCTGTCTCCTTTTATAGAATATAGTCATGATCTAATGTTCATCGCTACAAAATAACATGTTTATTTGGCTCCAAAGGGAAATCCTAAAAAGGCCATATGTTACTGGTCCTAAGTAAACATGATGTATGACAAGAATCTTTAAGTGATTAGGAAAACCTGATAAGACGGCTCCATTTAAATGGCTGATTTGGGGAAAATAGCTCAATTCAGATTATGAACACAAACTTCCGTGCTAAGTATGACACAGACTCTTCTCTGAGTCATGCACTATATCCTGTTTTCTTCCTTTTGACGAAATGTTCGCAGTTCTCTGTCTGAGAACTGAGGTTCTGCAGTGGGCTGGATACAGATGACCTGCACCTTCAATTTGAGACACACGAGCTTTGTGCACATGTTTCAATGAATAGAAATAGATATGATATTTGAAGCAATTACCCAGATAACTAAGGCACCAACACATTTTTCCTTTAAAAATATCAACACACTGATGCCTGTATTGACCAAATCGGTCTTTTTCTTTGCTGCCTGAGAAAACAACTTATGTAGGGCATAGTTAAGGAAACAAAGAAGATACTTGAAAGTGGAATTAAATCTTATGATTATAATCAAAATTTATTTTCTCTGATTTCTTTCACAGTAATTATGTTTTCAAGTGGCTAAATATTTGAGGCTCCTTGAAAGTGAGCCCCAATAGAATTTTTAGTAAGTTACCAATACTCTCTTAGTACTGGGCCTCAATAATGAGGAAGATTGTGCATCTCTCATCTTTTTTGTTTAGCTCTTGAATGTAACCCACATCACTACATATCTTTATAAAATAGGCTGGGACACAAGCCCATTTATGAACATTGTTGAGATAAATGGGATTACTGTGCCTAAGTTTTCATACTGGATTAAAAAAATTGCATTTTTTTCAGTAATAAAACTAAACTTTGAAAATCACTCTTCTTTTGCTAATGGCACCTATGGTGACATAGCAGTACATGTTGAAATTTGCTGTCTAGCCGAGTAGAAATTGATGTTGCCCTTAATTTGGATCCATCATTCTACCTCTAATGATATTTATTATTATTTCTGCTCTGAGAGCACTAAGATTTATCAAACCCTCTGAGAGAAGGGATGTGTGACCTTGCTCATTGTAGCTGTCTTTGAGACTCCATAAACAAAATGACATGATGTGTGCAGTAAACCCCACCATAAAAATATCAATGTGTAAAGTTGATTAATTAGTAAAATAGTAAAAACACAGAGTATACATTAATAAGATTATGGTGGACAATTTTAAGGTCCAAAAAAGTCCATTTTGTGTTTACCAAACTTAATCTCATTAATGGGGAGTTTTAGGATAGTATCATCAGGTACCTTAAATTCAGTGTTTGTTCAGGAATCTATCTATTTATTAATTCAGATATTGTACTAAACATTTAGTATATGTGAGACATTCTGCTCAGCTCAGTGGACACAGAGATGAATAGGAGACCACAACTGTCCTCAGGAGCTCACAGCACTGGGGGAAACCAGTATGGGGTCTGAGGGCTTTAAAGTCCGGCAGGTACAACTGTGGAAATGTGTATGGGGTATTAGTATAGCATTGGGAAGACACATGAACCAACCTGGGGCTGGTCTGGGAAGTTTCCCAGAAGAAGCCACAGATAATCTGAGACTTGAAGGCCCAGCAGGAGAGTCAGCAGAAGGTTAGGGAGACTTCTTAGACAAGGAGGCCATAGGGGAAAAAATAGCCTGAGGCTAGTATGAGCAGAAAGGGAACCTGGTAGGCAGTCAAGTCTCCTGTATGGAGGTGGGGGACAGGAAAGAAGATGGTGTCTTGAGCATCGTCATTGTTTTAGTGTTTAGTATAAAAATAAGCTCTGTCCTAATAGAATGTATTCCTCTTGAGAATTCCCCTTGGCTAAGAAAAAACAGTATTTTTTTATAAACAAGAATATGTATAATGCAGTTATTTTATCTTCAGGTATTTAATAAAATATATTGGAGTGAAATTTTGTGTCCACACATCTTTTTTTTTTATTTTAAAATTTGAGTATAGTAACCATGTTACATTAGTTTCAGGTAAACAACATAATGATTCTCTATATGTTAGGCTGTATTCACTACAAGTGTAGCTACCATCTGTCACCACACATCATTATTACAATACCACTGATTATATACCCCATGTTGTACCTTTTAGTGTCATGACTTATTCATTCTCTAACTGGAAGCCTGTATCTCCCTCTCCCCTTCACCCATTTGCTTATCCCTCCACATCCTCCCTTCTGGCAACTATCAGTTTATTCTCTGTATTTATAGGTCTGACTCTGCTAGAAAAAGCAGTATTTTTGACACCAATATTTAAGTTACTTCCTTTTGAAAACATATCTTTTTTTTTTTTTTTTTTTTTGGAGAATATTCAACCTGTTTAAGCTCTGTTGTCCAAACTTAAGATTCTTGATCAGTGCTGGTCCACTGAACTCCCTCTGGGTTACTTGGTACCAGGGCAGGACTAACAAGTAGTTTCAGCAAGTGACTTACAAAGAAGGATCAGGAATTCTCTGTGTGAAGGCAAGAACAGCAGTGAGGCAGAGGAGGGTTGGGAAGAAGAAGCGGGGGATGCCCAGGTGAGGAGCAGTGATCTACAATGTTTTCCTGCTGAGAAGGCAGATAGAATAAGGAGTGAGAAGAGGAATAAGACACTGATGGGGGGGGCGTTGTTTCCCTGAGAGAAGTTATGGGAGAATGATGAGAGTCACACACTGATAAAAATTCAGTTTGCAGTGGTGTGGAGGAATGGATGGTGGCGTAGTGGTTAGAGACTGCATCAAGTTTAAGACATTTGATGATGAAATGAAACACTGAGTGAGACAGCTTTCGAGGGAGGGTGCAGGTGCATATATAGTGGACCCTCGAACAACACGGTTTGGAACTACACGGGCCCAGTTACATGTGGCTTTTTTTCTGATAAAGTACAGTCCTGTAAATGTATCTCCCCTTCCTTATGATTTTTCTTAATAACATTTTCTTTTCTGTAGCTTACTTTATTATAAGTATACAGTATAGAGGCACCTGGTGGCTCAGTTGGATGAGTGCCTGGCTCTTGGTTTCAGCTCAGGTCATGATCTGGTGGATTGTGGGATCGAGCCCCACCTCGGGCTCCATGTTCACTGGAGGATTCTCCCCCTCTGCCCCTCCCTTTGCTCATGCACATGCTCTCTTTCTCTGTCTCGAATGAATAAATCTTTTTGAAAAAAGAATGAAGTATATATTACATAAAACATACAAAATATGTGTCAGTTGACTGTGTTATCAGTAAGGCTTCCAGTCAAGAGTAGGCTATTAATGGTTAAATTTGAGGAGTCAAAAGTTATATGTGGATTTTCAACTGCACGGGTGTTGGTGCCCCTAGCCCTCATGTTGTTCCAGGTCACCTGTATATATTTTTTTCAGATGGTAGCATATATGGCCATTTTAGTTTAAAGGACTCTTTTTGGGTTTCATTTTGTTCTGTTTAGAATCAGAGATGAATTCAAGCTTCTAAAATATTGTTATTACTTTGTGCCCGTTTCACATATTCATTGTTCTTCAGATATTTAAAGTCCTGCATGTACATTTGGTAAAATTGTTCACTGTTTTAAAGATGAGCTATTTCATGTCAGCTGAGTGCTCAGTGAGGCCGCTTCCTAGAGAGGCAAAGCATCTCTTTCTCAAGGAGCTTACAGCTTAAGTTAAAAATAAACCTCAGGAAAATGTTCATAGGAAGACATTTATAAAAGAATTCTGAAAATGTTCTACTAAAGATGTATTTAGGTAAGAACATGTCAAACTCTCTGATATTCATTGTAAATATGCTTTTTTTTCTCTTCTCCTCTATGAAGGATGAGAAGTGGTTGGAATGGAAGTAAAACATCTTACTCTGGTTCACTTTTTCCTTTTACTATATTAATTCCCAGTCTTTTCTGTAAAATCATGATTTTTTTTATTAAGTTTCCAATACCAAAAACACTTTGTAAATAGGATCTGAGCATTCAAGTCACAGAGGAACCCATGAGAGAAATAAAACAATTGTATCTTCTTATTCTCCGTGGCCTTGAAGATCCCACTGATAGAATAACCCTCAGAGTACATTTAGGATTATTGCATATCAAGCCAAATAATTGTCTTCCAGTTATTACATTAAAAAGGAAACTTGTATTAACATTGAAATAAAGTAATTTCTTTCTTTGAATGAGTAGAATTAAATTGGAGGTGATTTTGATGTTTTTGAAGAGGCCTTAATCACACTGTCTATTTAAGCTGTTTGTCCAAATCTTTTCATGAGAATGCCTAAGGGATGTCCCCCACCCTCATTACGACACAATTGGGAAAATATTAGATCTTAATAGCAAGCCATACCGGTACATTTTCTGCTAGGATCTTTTTTTATTCTGGAATTTAATTTAAGGATTTAATCTAATTTGCTCTTGAATTGCTCATTTCTTTTCACAGTGCTGAAGTATGGGTTCTCATTTAAGGAAACCTCCCAATTATTCAGTACTGTGTGAATGCACCAACATTCAAATAAAAATTAAAAAGGAGTTTCAGGTATCTGACGATTCCTCTTACCATTTCACTTTTATTGAAGATAAAATTTAAGGCTGAAATATAGAAGAAAACATATCCCATTTGCAAAGCTACTTAGAACAAATAATAAGAAAAGATAATAGTAATCCCTGGGACTTACTGATCACATAGCATCTGCTAGTCGTTGCTCAGATGATTTGCATTCATTATGTTACTTATTTCTGCCAGGAACTGTGTAGGATAGATACTGGTATGATCAGCCAAGGCACAGAGAGCCTAAGTAATTTGAATAAAGCCACACAACTGCTGAGAATGGAGTACAGAATCCATACTCAAGTAGTCTGGCTGCAGAGCTGTAGCTCATTCTCAAATCATACCCTTTGAGTAGCATATTTCATTGTTCAACAATCATTAGAAACAAGAACTGGTCTTTAAATGTAATATTAAATTTTGGAAACCAACAAAAATGGAGAAATAGTTGATTACCTACTAGCTGTAATAGTTTACATAAATCTGTCTCCAGAATTTAGTAGATTCAGTTCATAGCGTAAACTTAATTTTTTCTTGTGTTTTCTTGAATATTCTAAGTATTCGTTCTGTATCCTAGTTCAAATCATCAATAAAAATGCTAAACAGGGCAGCCCTGGCCAGAGTCCCCTGTCATAAAATGTAAAGGTCACTCATGGTAGAAATCAATCCAGCAGCTTTGGCAAATGAGAGATAAGTTAAAATGCAAAGTCATTGAAGAGTACTGAGTCCATGTTTCACCATTTTGTCAGTTCAAATGGAAAGTTTTATCAAATATCTTGGTGAAATTCAAATAGTCACATGTTTCAGGAGTGAACTTTTAAAAGGGCCAAGGCAACGTTTCTGCTAGGCTACTATAATCTCTGACATTCCACCTAGCCATGAGAGGATGTTTACAAGTGTACAAAAATGAGTGTGCCATAGAAGCAAGGTTTTCTGAAGGTTATTTTTTTCCTTTGAGAGTGTGAGTGGAGTGATGACCCTGCTCATGACTTTCTGCTGTATATTCCTGAAAGAAATGGTTTCTTTCTCCCCATGCAGAAAGGCTGTTGGTTGGGGACAGAGTACAGACGAGTAGGCTTTCAAGAAGTACTCTCTTCCATCGGGATGCTAACAGGAAGAAAAAAAAAAAAGATGAATTTTGTGTTGGAAAAACCTCAGCAAAGAAAACCGGTTGTATGTGCAGTAAATAAGTTATCTGCAGTAGGTTTCTGGAGCTGAGCAAAGAAGCAAGAGAAAGTCCACAGGGGAGGATGCAGAAGACTTAGAAAAGGGAAGGTGCTGGAAAGAGACAGTTCAAATAAATGAAGGGTGTAATACAAGAGCACACGCTCGTGTAAATGGCACATGGAGTCAACCAAGTTGCCTGGCAGCGTGAAGAATGCTAACCCAGCCAGCCTGGGTAAACGATTCTTCCAGCTCCTAATCGAAATTCCCATCAGAATCATATGCCTATACATTGTGCTTTTCATCTAATTACTCAGTGCGTTTGTTTAGAAGTTTACCTAGAGGGTCACCAAGTAATTCTTTTTAAAAAAAAGATCCTTGCTTAGTGTTCTGATTAAATTATTTGATGGAAGAAAAATCCCTGTGTGGTGGAAAGCACTAAGTGCAGTGTTCCTTGTCTCCAAAGTGCAGTCCAACCCCAGATGATGTCAAGAACTGAATCTGTCTGGTCTTATACTTATGGTGGAATGAAATAACCACAGAACATAAAATCTGTCTCGTAAAAGGAATCGTTAATGAGATATATCAGATTATTTAAATTTAAATGAGAAAAATTTCTCATACACATATTTTTCCTATTCTTTACTCATCCTGGTTCTCTCAAGTTAAAAACACCAGTAGTACAAGATTTTAGACACACACACACACACACACGTGCACACATTTTAATTTATTTTTAGATTTTGAGGTTAAATATAATTCAAAAGACAAGATTGGAAATATTTCACTGATGGGAAATGTTATAATATTATGAAAAAAATCATAACTGCCATTTAAAATATTAATCTTCAAGTGACGTACTCTGTTTCTTTTCACTATTAGCATAAAGCTCTTAATGTATAGTAGGTGGGTGACTGGGGGGCATGGAGCTTAATAATCTCATTCATTACTTCAGAAATAAGCATTTGAATCTGAGTTGTCCGTTTGGAGATATTTTAATGACTACAAATATCACAACAGGTTGAAGTCTGATAAATCTCAGAATCTGTCTTGATAATAATAATTATCATGTGCTATCTACCAATTTTTCTTTAAGAACAGTAATAGTTGAATTTAGAAACTCTCTACTGGTACATTTCAGTAGCTAAGCCTCTGAATTTTTAACTTGGACAGTCTGCATTTCCTGTACTGACCACAGTTGCATTTTATCACACAGCCATCTCCAGAGTTGGTCTGACTTGATGGTTTGAATCTTGCAGATCAGGTGGGTGGACCAGTGAAACACTGTGAACAAATCATAAGCAGATGGATTTCTGGAATTATGTTGGGTTTTATCTTTGGGAATTTTAGGTTCAAGGCCATCTTGAAATTTATGTTTTAAATTCCTAGATTTATAACAATATGTAAGACAGAGGAATAAAATTGTCATTTTATATCTCCCTTCCATAATTTTTGTATATTTTAAGTCTCAAATTAACTGTTAGATCACATAAAGGATTGGTTTTACTCATTTATTAATATACTACCTCCTTACTTTAACCTGGTCTTCATGGTATTACAGTGTTAACCAGAGTATGGTTCTTCCATCACACCTTTAGAGGAAGTGCTGTTTCTCTAGCAGATGCTTTTATGGAATCTAAGTTGGCTCTACGAAGCCTCACAGGAAGATGTCCTGTTGAAGAGATTTGAGGCTCAACCAGGGCTTTTAGACTGTACAAGTCTGCAGGGACTCAACTACACCGTTGAAATTGTGTGGCATGGAAGAACCCCTAAGTGGAGAAATATGACCAAAGTGGTATGAACTAAAATCAATAAAATCAATCAGGAAATCACAAAGCATATATTCTGGGCTAGGAAGCAGAACATTTTGCCTCCATGGTAGAGAAATTGTCAGTAAATGGCTTTGATTAAGAATAAAGGGAACATGAGCCAGCACTTCACACACACGCTGTCAAAGTAGAGCCCAGGAATTCCTTCTCAGTATTCAGCCACTTTACAGTGTATCCTGGAGATAATGTGCTGGAGAGGAAAGAAGGAAATCCACATTTATTGAGCACTTATGAAGAGTAAGTTTTGTGCAAGACACCTTATGGGATCTTCATGGCCACTCTCCCAAATTACAATTATTCACATTTACAGTTCAAGTCAGTAAGGCTCAGAGACAGTCTCATTGTGACATATCAGAGTCAGAGGCAGACTCCACAGCCAGGGCTTTTTAATTTATGATCCTGTGCTCATCCCAAAACACCATATAATTTGTGAATTTAATTGTGTTAGGATAGAAGATGTTCTTTTATTTAACAAGTAATTCCTGGTGAGTCTCCAGTATTCTGGACCTTGTCTCCTTTCTCAGCTCCTCCTCCTGCTACATCTCATATGCTGGTGTTCTTTGTGATTCTGTCCTAGACTCTTTCGATCATACTCTACATGCTCTTATCAGGCACACTTATCCCCTTCCGTGGGTGTGCTTACAGTAATTCTCTGCCTAACCCATGTGCTGGCTTCACTGATACCCACTTTTCCTCAGTGAAGTATGTTCATTGATTCTCACAAGATGTTGAACCATTGTGCCTGGTGGACTGCATTTTCTATTTTTCCTCCTGCTGGTAGACTTGTATGCTTATCTTGGTCAGTGAGTTTTGTTCTCAAACCTGTTCAGGCAAGTTGGACATGTTACTATTTTCTGTATTTTAGTTCTAGGTTGTGCCCGTTGAAAATCGAAACAAAAAACAGAGTTGTTTCTATGAAAATCACGTTGAGTCCATTGGAAAGACTTGTTATAGGAAGTCATGAAAATTTTTTTCCTGTTGATTTAAAGGCAGGAAAGAGTAAGAAAGAACAATAAAAATCTAGAATTCTGTACTGAGGTATTTTTCCACAAATGTTTTGATGTTCTCATTCCACTTTAAAAACTTGAAACCAGAAACAAATAATGCATTGAGAGTAAAGTTTTGCTTGAAGGGTAATGGAAAACAAAAAGTAGTAAACCTATTCTAAAGAACCAGAAAATCTTTTGTGTCGTTTAAGTTAAAGTAAAATGTTTAAAGTATATTACTATTTTATGCTTTTACCTTTAGTTGAGCTTTTTAATTAAACAGGGAAATTGAGGAAAGTTAAAGGGGTGGGTAGGGTTTGGGGGAAATCAGCAAAGAATAATTCAGTGCTTCGGATCTAGCAACAGTGAGGGACCCTCTACCTCCCCTGTACTCGAGGAGACCCAGGGACAGTAGCTTGGCCTTTGGTGGAGGGGCAATTAAAGATGATCCAGCAGGAAGGAAGCCATAGAAAAAGACACTAACCTCTGCCTCTGATACCCAGCTGGTGCCCACTATTGGAGAGATTAATAAAAGATATGTAGCATAATCTATCACTTTTGTCTTTTACAACTGCTTTTGATTTTTGTACGGGTGGAAAATTTGTGCACTCAACCGTGAATTCACAAATCTGATTATATAATGTAACATCTTGAGGAAATACCAATTAGAACATATTCCCATCTGTAAATCTAAAATGCTAGCGATGCCCCTGCTGTTCATATAAGGTAGCAGGGGGGATAAGGGGGGTGCATTGAAAACAATGACAAGAAAGATTACTGGAACAGTTCCCATTTATGGAGTTCACAAAGCCAAAGTCAATGATCAAAACGTTGTTCTTCTGTCATTTCTGTGTTTCACTTACTATCCATTACGACCTTGAATTAATGGCATTCTTTTTCTGGAGGGGTGAGTCGAACCTTCATTTCTGAAAAAGACTCCTTGAATATTTAGTGTTCCTGTTCTTCATGGAGTTGCCTTAATTTTTCATTGACCAGGACTATTGGACTAAGAGGCAACCTGTTGGATCCCTTAGATTTTATATAAAATTTTACTTGTACATACCCACCCCAGCACCATTGTGTAGCAGCAACTCAATTACCCCTCAGAAATAAAATCAGCTTCTGGGCTCCCTTCTCACCTTGCTTATACAGCACACGAGGACCTCAAAATGACCAGAGACTTGCCTCATTATTCAACTTTATCAATACCTAACTGTATTTTTTGGTGGAAACATTGTTCCCTTGGACACTAGGACTTTCAAATTCCTTCAGTCATAGTGGTGTTGCCAGACAAATTAAAAAAATTTTTTTTCAAGTGATAACAGTGACGAGGACACTCTTACGTCCACCTCTTGGTTTTTGGACCCATAGATTCCTGCTCAGTGCATTGACTGCTGGCTAAGGCATATCCGTATTTTGTTGTACTGCCCTTGACCTTGCAAAGTAGTATCTCTCAACTGGCTTCAGGGACTGGAGTGTATGATAAATCCAGTGATTTATATGAGAGTGAGCCTGTTGTTGTGTTTCCTTTGTTATCAAAGGTGTTCCCTTGGTCTGAGGCAATGTTGTATGGGATGAAATGGTAACGTATAAGTCATTCTATAAGTCAGGGATGATAGGAGATGGGTATTACCCCTCGGTACTTAAAATTATATCCTGAGTTGGACTTGGTGTTCGGTCATATCCAACGCCAAGACTATAGGCGATGAGATGTTCTTTCAAGGCTACTATCAAGACTTTCTGATTTTCTACTTGTTTGTAAATTGGACAGTCTTGGTTTTCAATTTCTCTTTTTCTCCAGGTACATCTTCTGCAGCTCCCAGAAGCACCCAGCTGACTCTGTTTTCATTAATATTACTAATTCTACCCTAGTAGCTAAGTATTTTGGCCACATGACCTCTTACATCCTGCCTTCCACTTTCATCTCATACCACGTCATCAACAGGGAAAATCTGAATAATTATGCCACCTCATGCTGTGGCTTAACATTATACAGCAAAGTGGCTTTCTGTGTATCCCTCAAAAAATATGAGCAACCCATCCTCAGAGTCCGACTTGAAAGTTTGTTTCCGGGACATTTCTGGTACCAGTTACTATCTCTGCCACAGTTCTCACAAGGATCAGAGGACATACAACAGGGTGATTGAGGAGAATTTGTTAAAGGGACTATTTATAGACGTGTGGACAGGATTTAATGGCACTCAGGAAGGATAGCATATGCCGTAAGGACAAGAGGCAGTAGGAAGATTTTACTCTTTCTAACATCTCCAGCCTTTAGTCTTCTGAAGGAAAGGGTGGGAAGCAGGTGCCAACAGATGGTAGCTGTTGGAAAAGAGCTGCTTCCTTCTTAGCTTCCAGCCTTCCATGTGACAGAGGTCATCTTTATTAATTGGAAGGGAAGTGGGAAGATGGTCCTTCTCCTTTTGCGCTTACCCATAGAAATAAACTGGTGTGTGTGTATTCATATGTATACTAACACTTCCTTTTATTTTTATTTTTATTTATTTATTTATTTAACACAGAGAGAGACACAGCGAGAGAGAGAACACAAGCAGGGGGAGTGGGAGAAGGAGAAGCAGGTTTCCCGCGGAGCAGGGAGCCCGATGCGGGACTCGATCCCGGGACTCCAGGATCATGACCTGAGCCGAAGGCAGACGCTTAACGACTGAGCCCCCCAGGGGCCCCTATACTAACACTTTCAGCATTTGTTAGCTCTCTGTAAAAATACTGAAATAAAAATAACATGTATTTTTCAAAATACATTGAGATATGGAGAAGAGGCTAAAATTAATGAAGCTTTCATTTATATATAGAAATACTATTGGTTGATTATTGATACATGCTAAGAGTTATGTGAGAAAATATTTCATAGAATACCTGGAATACTGGGGCACTGGGGTGGCTCAATTGGTTAAACGTCTGACTCTTGGTTTTGGATCAGGTCATGATTTTGGGGTCCTGGGATTGAGCCCAGTGTTGGGCTTCTTGCTTAGGCAGGGTCTGCTTGAGGATTCTCTTCCTCTCCCTCTGCCCCTCTCCCAGTGCTTTCTCTCTCTCTTAAATAAATAAATAAATAAATAAATAAATAAATCTTTAAAAAAACAAGAATACCTGGAATTCTATGAAGAATGTTATAATTGCTCATGGATAATTATAATGAATTCAGAATTCCCTCTATATTTATATACAATTCATAATTCCCTCTGTGTTTGGATTGTGTTCTACATGTACAGATAGAAAAAATACTCTACATGCATTTCATAGTTTATAAGTACTTAACCAGAATATTTCTAAGTAGAATAGCATGAATCATTTACAATCAGCAATAACTTATATTTTTGTAACTATGAGACTGTTTTACAATACAAATCATAATATGAGATGGTTTTAATGAGAATCACTCCTGTAAAGCTTGGCCAGAAATACACACACACACACACACACACGCACACACACACACACACTTTTTTTTAACTGTATAGATTATTCAAGTTGACTTGAAAATTTAAATTGTGGATTTGCTAGTGAAATACTGTCTTTGAATAAAAACAGACACATCAGTCATTGTCTACAATTTGACCAAACCAGGCTGTTTCACAGCTGTTAGATCAATCAGTTCCTTGAAAATCATTGCTAAATCTGATGTATAGAATTACATTTTTAATTTTCAGAATTTAATTTCTTGGTTTAATTACTCTGCATTGCTCAGGTTGTAAAAGCAACCTGATGAGTTATTTTTATTTATAGTGCTCCCATTCAAGGTGTTCATAATTATATTTCAGTGCAATGGCAATATGCAATCATCTATTTCAGTACCTTTATGTTTTTTGAAGTTAAGCTTTGCCAAAGGTTAAAGAACTGTTTTTAAAGATAAAATATTATTTGCTAAAATGGTAAATAAGGAAATTTGCACATAGGTGCATTACAAAATCATCACACATGGGTTGTTATAATTTTTATTTGGCAAAGTCATCCAGTTTCAGAATCATTAAATATTTATTGAGTATCTTCTGTACCATGCATTTTCACATGACACCTTCGTTTAGTGCTCAGAAATGTATAAATTTGATGTTTTTAATAATACAAAAGAAAGTGACTTGTGAGTCCTGTAACCATCAGATACATTTCAGATTCTTTAACTTGGGTTAGAAGACCTTTCATGGACTCCCCATCCTGCCCCACACACCGATCACTCCCCTGGGCACATCCCTTGTGACAGCTGTCCTGACCTTATTTCCGTTTCTCAGACCACCTTGCTCTTTCTGGCTTCTGGTCTTCTCCCTTGCTCATCCCTCTGCCTCTCTTGATCTCCATTCCTGCTCCTGCATTGTCACCTTCCCGCTGAACCAAGTCCAAATCATCTTTCAGATACCAGCCTAAATGTGATCTTATTCACTTAATAATACCCGACAAATATCTATTAAATACATTATCTGGTCCCACTTGACTAGGGTAGGTGATCTTGCTACATGTTCTTAAAGCCTCTTCAAGTTCTATTACAGTACTTATTAACTACTACTATAATTTCTTATTTAAGGTACCTGTCTCCCCTGCAGGATATTTATCTCAAAGAAGGCCAGGTGATGACTATGTTATCTCTCCTTTAAATTCTGCCACCCGTCACCAAGACTTCTCTGTAATAGATGCTCTTAAAATTTGGGTAAATCAGTCCTTGAACAAATCAGAGTCATCATGGATCACAAAATACTATACAAGTAGTATAGAAGAATCAAGGAATGCAAGTGGGGCAGGGCTCTCAGCTTGTTAAAAATAACATAGCATGTCCTGGCTTTTAGCCTGGAGGACCAGCACAGGCTGGGCAAACTGTCAGATCTTGTGAAGAAGCTCTGTCTTTATGTAATAGGAGACTGGTGTGGCCATTGGGCTCTTCAGAGGGAAAGACCTTAGCATTTCACTCTTTTAGAGTGCATATGACACATCACTTCAGAGTTGATGCATCAAATGGTTTTCATGTTGAAAGAACTCCCAACAGAGCATTAGCAATCTGCACAGCCAGTTCATAGCACAGCAGCTCAAGGGTTGCTGAAGATACTCTGCTTGGTTAACACAGTTGAACTTTCTGCCTGGAAGTTTACTCCAGTCAGTGCTCAGGGGGCATGTTTTTTTACACTAATGAAATCAAGAATGGCAAAGAGCCCTCAGGTCAGAAGTGATGCATGCAATGATGGAAATGTAGCAACGAAAGATATATATGTGAAAGAAGTAATTGTCAATTTGGTAACTATAATTTCCCACTTGGTTTAAGTGAAATTTTCCTCACTCACTCCATCAGTCTGTCACCCAGACCCCCAGAGGTGGTCACTGTGAGCTGGTTTGTGCTGTGTGGCCACACACAGTTCTCTGCATTCTTAAACATCCTTTCTCTTCTTGCCTCCTCCTGCTCCTCATGCCACATGCTTTCATCTTTCAGTCCAGTTGTTTTTTGTCAATATTGAGCAACAAGTCATATCCTGTAGCTTGTCCAATTTATTTATTTACAACAGCTTTTTGCAAGGTCTCTGAAGTCTGGGGGTGAAGAAGACTGCTAACGACTTGTCAGAAGGACAGTTACTCAAATTAAATCGAGTTTTGTAAGTCTTAATGGAGGACTCCCATCAGGTGATGCTGAGCACGGCATGGCTTTCCAGCAGAGGGTGGTGGGCAGTGAGCACATTGTAAGACTTGTCTACCTGCGAGGAGCTCAGGCAGAGAATCCCA
This sequence comes from Eumetopias jubatus, assembly GCF_037043125.1. Classification (NCBI taxonomy): domain Eukaryota; kingdom Metazoa; phylum Chordata; class Mammalia; order Carnivora; family Otariidae; genus Eumetopias; species Eumetopias jubatus. The sequence continues at coordinate 28,970,333 of NW_028274816.1, forward strand.
CCTACCATTCTCATTTCCTTATGAAAACCGACTACTGATGCTTTGAAGAACGGAATACCAATTAGAACATTTGGATATGAAGGTAATTTAGTGGGTAAAGAAACAAAGCTATCATCATCAATTCTGTTGCTTACAGAAAATTAGAAGGTGGCTCAGAGAGTGAAGGCTGACAAACATTGGGCATTCATGAACCCAGTTCCCCAAGGTGCAACAAGATAACATGTTCACCTCTGAAAGTAGGCATAGCTTCTAGACATTTCGGCATTGATTTTTAAAATTGTGGAAATAACTCTTGCTTTAATTTGAATCAGAGCTGAAGCTCTGAATAATTTCCTTCCCTGATTTGGGTTGCCTTGAATTCTCAATTCAAAACTGTATTACATTGAATAGGAACATACAGAAATCAAACCAAACAATTGTTCACATACATTTTCTGACAGATATAAAGCCACTTTATACTTTACTTTTGTGGATGACAATTCAGAGAAGTTTACAGGTGATTTGATCACCTCAGCCAATTTACATAAATGCAGTATGAAGGAGGGGTTTCTGTTGCTAAGTTGGACAAGATTCATTTTTGAATTTTCATAAAGTGTTCTGCAAATTGTTCAGTTTTGTTACTCTACACCCCAGATTTCTCAACACAGGATCTTTTTTGGATTTACTTTCTCAGAGTGGGAAACGATTGATGGCACTGAATGAAGGATTCTGTGTAAAAGATCAGCATCAGTGAGCAGAAACAGGCTTCACAGTGACATGCCTTATCAGAAGCCAAAAACGATAAATCTATGATAATTAAAATGGTATGATGCTGACATAAATAGCTCAGTGAAGCAACTTACAGAGTCCTTAAAGAGACTTGGAGGTGATGCACACGATAAAGTGAAAATGAACGGATTATTCAAAAAATCATTGGGATAATTGGCTCTGTAAACAAGCATGCGCATGCACACACATGTCTTAGAATTTTTATCAAACCTCAAAAAAATTCTGAGTTGTAAGATCTATATTTACATTTATACTTAAATTGCTGATATCACAAAAATATATTAGGCTAATAAATAGATAAGGAAGGTATTTCTAATTAAAAAAATATTTTCGGAAGAAATAATATAACAAGCCCTAGTGTACTTAGCCCCACAAAATGTATCTTCGTACATCAGAGGCACTGTGAAAAATTAAAGATTGACAAACTAAGAAAAAACATTTACAACTATTATGACAGAGTAGGAGATAATGGAGATTTAAAATATACATATGTCATACAAATCTTGAGAGAAAAGAATAAAAACAAGTTAAAAATAGGAAAATGGCATGGATGGAGGGAAAATGAGATGCTGATAATTACTAAACTTTAGAAAAGGTAAGTTAACCAGTAATAAAAAAAATATATCGGTTAAATACCAGGCTTTAATGAACACTCAAAATCTTTCTGAAGATTGAGTGAATCATGAAGCAGAGGGGAGAAGCATAAATTACCCTGGCTCCATCCTTGCCAACTAACTTGATTTGAGTGTGCTCTTCAGTTGATGGCTGCAGCACCTGCCGACTGTCACTCCTTAGTGATTTCCTCAGTTTCAGACAACCACTTGGCCTTTTGCCCTGATAGAAGAGGTGAGTGGCATAACTTTCTTATGTGGCTAGTGTCAGAATATTGTGCTCTGTTGGTTGTCTGTAACATTTCCCCACATCTTTGTAACGAGTGCTTCAATTACCCTACTAAGTTTGGCATCAGTTTTCTGTTAGGATATATCAGGATAAATATTCCAATTTGAGTTCCTTCACAGGCTCTAAGCACTTAACTATAAATTTTAAATGGATGTTAATTTAAACATTAAATAAACAGATTTATTTTCCACTGTATCAATTTCTTTTTAATACAAACAATAGAAAAGGAGCTTTTATTATCCATTACTTACAGTTTGTATTAATTTATGATTATTAAAATTTTAATCTAAGAGCATTGCCAATTAGGAAAAATATTTTCTCTTTAGAGTAAATTTAAATGAAGCAAAATTAAGGCTTTTTTTTTTTTTAAAGAGAGGGAGAGAGGGAGGTGCGGTGGAGGGGCAGGGGGGCAGGAGATAGAGGATCTTAAGCAGGCCCACACCCAGTGTGGAGCCCAACACAGGGCACGATCTCATAACCCTGAGCTCATGACCTGAGCCATGAGCCGAAATCAAGAGTTGGACACAACCAGCTGAGCCACCCAGGTGCCCCAAAACTAAGCATTATTAATATATATTTGGGAAATAAACTTTATATAAAATTGTTAATTTGTTTTCACTAACACCACCAGAGCAAAGATAAATATCCATTAAGTAACTGAACAATGAAACATTGACAGAGAAGAGTACCATTAAACTAGGAATTTTATAAAAATGCTTCAATACAGCAAAAATGGGCAAGAAAAATATGAAGTCAACATATATCAATTGAGGAAAATTCCTTCTGAAAAAAATCAGAAAATAGAAATAAACTGTATAATAATTAAAATGGAATTAAATATACTCATAAGAGCATTTAACAATATTTAACAAAACCGCTTGATTCATAGGGTCAGAAGGTAAGAATAGAAATAAACAACAGACAAAACCCAGGAAGAAAAAGAGTTTACTGGACAAAGGAAAGAGATGGAAGAAAAAGAATGATGTCAGAAACAGATAATAAATTACAAAATGTCCAAGTGTGAAGAATAGACTAAAGTTAAACTTTCATTATAAGCACTGCAGAAAGGCAGCAACCAAAAGAATAAAAATGAAATTGTAAAAAAGGAGTTAAATGGATAAAAAGGAAAGTAGTCGGAATGGAAGATAGGAAAAGAAAGACTAACATTAGTATTATTTTACTTCCTGAAGAATAAAACAAAATGATGCAACAGAAATAATATTTAAAACTCTAAGAAGACTTTCCAGTTTTTTTTCACACACTCACATACCCACTAATGTTTTATATATGTGTGTGTATATACACATTATGTATCTGCATATATATATATATACACACACACACATATACATACATGTGCATGTACTCACACATATCTTCTGTAGACATTCCCTTATTTAATGAGAGACAGTAGTGATATTTCCACTAAGAATAAGGCAAGTATACCCACAATCTGTTCTACTAATCAGCACTGTAAGGCAAATATTAATATTTGATCAAGAGAAATGACTTAGAGGCATAAGAATAGGCAAAATAAAGAAGGAGTGAAGCTTTTTTTTGTGCAGCTGACATGAATGTATATCTGGAAAACTAAGGAATCTATAAAATCAATGATGAAACAAAAAATTCAGTAAGCTATCAGGATATATAATTAAATATCACACAAAATTATAGAACCAGTTAGAGTACCAGTTGAGGAAAGGTTTGAAAGATTTCTGAAAGACAGAAAAGTAGACTTGAACGAATGGGAAGACATCCCCTGTTCTTAGGGTAACTCAGTGTTATAATGATGTTAGTACTGTCCATCCAACTTGTTCTCTAAATTTTAACTGAGTACTCGCCAAAAAGAAAAATTACGGCAGTCATTTTTCAGGGTCAGACTAACGGGCACTAAACTTTGTATGGAAAGAAGAAACTGTAAGAATAGCAGTGAAAATAATGAAACACTATGAGGGGAACAAGTCCTACCAGGTGTGACTATATATTCTCTGTGACTCCAGTAGTTTGGTACTGGTGTGTAGGTAGACAAATACAATTGTGCAGTAGAACAGAAAGTCAAGAGATAGACCCAAATACATATGGAAATTTAGTATGTGATAAAGGCAGTAGATGAACTTTATAATAAGCAGTGCTTTAAAAATGAAGACACATTTACAGAAAGATAAAATTAATTCCATAATAAAGTAGAATGCATTATTCCCCCCCAAATGTGAACTAAAAGAGCATAAGGAATAAATTATAATGTCACATAAAACATAATTTAGGAAAAAAATGTCAGAGACAATGATATTGCTTATTGGTAAATGTTGTAGGTCAAGAAGTAAACATTGGTATGTAACATTATAGACAGTATAATATGTGCACACAAATGCATTCTTAAATTCAGGCGTATCTAGATGAGAGAGAAGAAAGGATGCTCTCTTACTGTAGAATGCTATATAATAAACGTAGAACGATTGATGGTGTTAAAATTTATTCAGGCAATAAGTAATGATGAATTGAGGCTGAAAACTAGTGGGTGAAATTTAGATGGGAAACCAGGTATTTACGTGGTTTCCAATATCTCCACAAAAAGTACTCATTTAATTACAACAGGTAGATGTCATTCTAATCAAGTGATCAAAGTTAACATCACCAGTGTAGAGAAAAACCGTTATTTGATTCATGATATGCTGCCCTTAGTGAGACATCATCCTCTCTGTGGTGTTCCTGCTACAAATGCATAACCTTAATCTAACCATAAGGAAACATCAAGTAAACCCAAACTGGGGACATATCATACAAAATAACTGGCCTAAATTCCCCCCAAAATGATAATGTCATGAAGATCAAAAAAAGGTTGAGGGATGTTTAGGATTACAGGTGACTAAAGAATTATAACAAATAAATGCAATAAAGGTGTGATCTTGACCTGGATCTTGGGGTAGGGAGAAATTATCTACAGAGCAGTTATTGTGACAAGTTGTGAAATCAGAACATGGACTGCATATTAATCAACAGTATTTACTCAATGTTAAATTTCATGATTCTTGTAATTTTTTTGTGAATATTTCAGAAAATATTCTTGTTAGAAAATAAAAATGGAAGTGTTTATAGGTAAAGGAGCATAACGTGTGCAAACTCTCAGATGGTTCAGAAAAAAAATCATGAATATGTGTGTGTGTAGGCTGTGCACATTTGAACATACGTAGAGACAAAGAAGAGGAAGAGAGAGATGGCAAGAATTTTAAAGAAATGTCACAAACAGGGGCACCTTGGTGACTCAGTCAGTAAAGCGTCCGACTCTTGATTTTGGCTCAGGTCATGATCTCTGCGTTGGGCTCCATGCTGCGCAGGGAGCCTGCTTGAAGATTCTCTCTCCCCCTCTCTTTCTGCCCCTCTCTCCCTGTTCTCTTTCAAAAAAAAAAGGAAAAGGAAGAGAAATGTGGCAAATATTAACAGTTAGCTGATATGACAAACAATTGGTGTAATATCCCTATAGATTCTCTGGATTTAATTATTTCAAAATAAAAAGTTATAATAATATGGGTTCTTGAAATTCTAATTCCTGCAAACTAATTTATGTACGTTTTTAGAGGGTGACGTAGGCAAAAATTTTTTAAAGTTTTTATTTTACTTTATTTTTAAAATTTTTATATTTTTAAAATTTTTAATTGAATAGTTGATGCATAATATTATATTAGTTTCAAGTGTACTCAGTTGATTTGACAACTCAGTGCTCACTGTGGTAAGTGTGGTTAGCCTCTGTCACCATACAAAATTATTACAATATTATTGACTATATTCCCTATGCTGTACTTTTCATCCCTGTAACTTACATATTTTATACCTGGACATTTGTACCTCTTAATCCTTTTCAACTGTTTTGCCCATCCCCCTTACCTTCCCCTCTGTCAGCCACCAATTTGTTCTCTGTATTTATGAGTCTGTTTCTTTTGTTTGCTTGTTTGTTTTGTTTTTTGGATTCCATATATAAGTGAAATTAAATGGTATTTGTCTTTCTTTGTCTGAATTATTTCTTTAGCATAATACCTTCTAGGTCTGTCCATGTTGTTGCAAACGGCAAGATCTCATTTTTTTTTTTATGGCTGAATATTATTCCATTATATATATAAATACACACACACACACATATATATATATATATATATATATATATACACACATATCACACATCTTCTTTATCAGTTCATCTATTGATTGGACACCTAGGTTTCTTCCGTATCTTGGCTATTGTAAATAATGCCGCAGTAAACACAGGGGTACATATTATCTTTTCAAATTTGTATTTTCATTTTCTTTGATACCCAGAAGTGGAATTAATTGGAGCATATGGCATTTCTATTTTTAATTTTTTGGGGAACTTCCCTAGTGTTTTCCATAGTGGCTGCACCAGTTTGCATTCCCACCAAGAGTGCGTGGGTGTTCCCTTCATTCCAAATCCTTGCCAACACTCTCATTTATTGTCTTTGTGATATTAGTCATTCTGACAGGTGTAAGGTGACATCTTATTGTGGTTTTGATTTGCATTTCCCTGATGGTAAGTGATATTGAACATCTTTTCATGTGACTGTTAGCCATCTGTATGCCTTCTGTGGAAAAATGTATATTCAGGTCCTCTGCCCAGTTTTTAATTAGATAATGTGTAGTTTTTTTTTTTTTTTGGTGTTGGGTTCTTCATATATTTTGGATATTAACCCCTTATCAGGTATATCATTTGTAAATACCTTCTCCCATTCAAATTTGCTGAAATAGGCAAATTTTTTAGGCATCCCCGTAATAGGACATATTTCTTTATAAATCAAATAATCATATTAGGTAATAATTACTATATCTATTACACTAAGAGTCAATAAAGCTGATTAATTTTTCCAAGGTATTGCAAATTAGCAAGATCCCTATAGCATATTGCCAAAGATAACCTTCAAAACAATAAATGAAATATCAAAGATATTTCCATGAATTGATTTTTTCAGTCACTCTTCCAGCTGTCAGTATTATTCACAATTTTATTAAAATATTTTTATATTAGGAACTATGTCGATTAATATGTTAAATATTAAAGCTATCTCTCAGGTTAAAAAAGTGAGTCTCTGAATCTAACTATAATAATGAACAGACCTTTCCACCTAAATTTATTGAAGTAAAATATACAAACTCTTTATCAACAGAATATAAATTAAGCAAAAATATCAAAAACTTTTAAGAAGTACCTCTCAAAGGTTAGTTAATATTAAACAAAACTTTAATAAAATGGAATATGAATTTATTTATACAACCTATGTTTCAGTAGGAATTAATATGGCTGTACCATTCTTTATAAAATTATGTTCAATAATCATTTTGTTCTCTGAGAATATTCTACCTACTACTTCAACTCTTAAATGCTTATTTGTAACTCTAAAGTCAGACATTTGCCTGTGCTGAGAAATGCAGTCTGCTAATTACTACTATTAATTTGGATGGTGACTTTGCCTTTGTATATATGAAATATCAGCAGATGTGATAAACAGTGCATTTTGAATCTAAAAAACTCAACAAACACATAAATGCTTTTTACATTTTTATTTAAGTATGCCTATATATAAAAATGTCTATGTAAATTTTTAAGCCAGTAACATTTTCTCAGTGTCTAGTCTTTTTATGTAGTTATTTATAAATATACATTCTCTCTCCCATAGGGAAATGTGGTAACTTTCTTTCAAAATATTTTCAAAGGTTTAAAAAATGAACATATTTAATGTTGCTTTAAAAATCTAGTCATATGATAACTGCAAGCTATGAAGCCGCAAGCTATGGGGTGATGGAGGGATGTGGGTGGGCGATGGGCTAGAGGGGTGATAGGCATTGAGGAGGACGCTTGCTTGGTATTGTATGCAAGTGATGAATCACTAAATTCTACTTCTGAAACCAGTATTACACTGTATGTTAACTAACTAGAATTTAAAAAAAACAACAAAGGCTACAACAAAAGTTCCTTGACTCACCAAATAAAGAGACCCTTTAATTGCTTAAAAAAAATAAAAATGCATTTGTATTTCAAGTTTAAAATTAAGAATCAACTGATTCTTAACTGAGGAAGATCAGACTCCACAAAAAAATTCGTTTTTAGGGAGACCTTGGAAGACATACTCTAAGATGGCTCCCCATAATTCCTTCCTCCTAGTGTTTGTGTCTTTGTGTGATCCCCTCCCTTGAGTGTTAGTAGACTTGTGACTTGCTTCCTTTTTTTAAAAAAATTAATTAATTTTTTATTTTTACTTTTTATTATTTTATGTTAATCACCATACGTTACATCATTAGTTTTTGATGTAGTGTTCCATGATTCATTGTTTGCGTATAACACCCAGTGCTCCATGCAGAATGTGCCCTCTTTAATACTCATCACCAGGCTAAACCAAGCCCCCTCCCCCTCCCCTCTAGTACCCTCAGTTTGTTTCTCAGAGTCCATAGTCTCTCGTGGTTCGTCTCCCCCTCCAATTTCCCCCCCTTCATTCTTCCCCTCCTGCTATCTTCTTCTTTTTTTTTTTTTTTAACATATAATGTATTATTTGTTTCAGAGGTACAGGTCTGTGATTCAACAGTCTTACACAATTCACAGCACTCACCATAGCACATACCCTCCCCAATGTCTATCACCCAGCCACCCCATCCCTCCCACCCCCCCACCACTCCAGCAACCCTCAGTTTGTTTCCCTAGATTAAGAATTCCTCATATCAGTGAGGTTGTATGATACATGTCTTTCTCTGACTGACTTATTTCGCTCAGCATAATACCCTCCAGTTCCATCCACGTCGTTGCAAATGGCAAGATTTCATTCCTTTTGATGGCTGCATAATATTCCATTGTATATATATATACCACATCTTCTTTATCCATTCATCTGTTGATGGACATCTTGGCTCTTGCCACAGTTTGGCTATTGTGGAGATTGCTGCTATAAACATCGGGGTGCATGTACCCCTTCATTTGTATCTTTGGGGTAAATACCCAGTAGTGCAATTGCTGGGTCGTAGGGTAGCTCTATTTTCAACTTTTTGAGGAACCTCCATACTGTTTTCCAGAGGGGCTGCACCAGCTTGCATTCCCACCAACAGTGTAGGAGGGTTCCCCTTTCTCTGCATCCCTGCCAACATCTGTTGTTTCCTGACTTGTTAATTTTAGCCATTCTGACTGGTGTGAGGTGATATCTTACTGAGGTTTTGATTTGGATTTCCCTGATGCTGAGCGATGTTGAGCACTTTTTCATGTGCCTGTTGGCCATTTGGATGTCTTCTTTGGAAAAATGTCTGTTCATGTCTTCTGCCCATTTCTTGATTGGATCATTTGTTCTTTGGGTGTTGAATTTAAGAAGTTCTTTATAGATTTTGGATACTAGCCCTTTATCTGATATGTCATTTGCAAATATCTTCTCCCATTTTGTCGGTTGTCTTTTGGTTTTGTGGACTGTTTCTTTCGCTGAGCAAAAGCTTTTTATCTTGATGAAGTCCCAATAGTTCATTTTTGCCCTTGGTTCCCTTGCCTTTGGCGATGTTTCTAGGAAGAAGTTGCTGTGGCTGAGGTTGAAGAGGTTGCTGCCGGTGTTCTCCGTTAGGATTTTGATGGATTCCTGTCTCACATTTAGGGCTTTCAACTATTTTGAGTCTATTTTTGTGTGTGGTGTAAGGAAATGGTCCAGTGATGGATATGATGGCACACATGGGATGCTCCTCCCGTGATTACACTGTAAGAGTCCATCTTGCTAGTACACTTGCTCTGGAGACTTCTTGCTGGCCAATGAAGGTAAGCCACCAAATTGATGAAGTCCACAAGGCAAAAAACTGTGGGCAACCTCAAAGAACTGGGGTTCGCTTCTAGGAATTGTAGGCAACTCCCAGAAGATGAGGGAGCCTCCAGCTGACAGTAAATAAGTCCGTGTCTTCATTTCTACAGACATAAGGAAATTAATTCTGCCTATAATTTGAGTAAGAATGGAGGTAGATACTTCCCTATTCTGGCTTCCAGATGGGAAAGCAGCCTGAGTATACCTTGATTTGAGCCTTGTGGAATTCTAGTGGCAGATTACCCAGCTAAGCTGACCCACAGAAGATGAGGTAATAAGTGTGTGTGTGTGTGTGTGTGTGTGTGTGTGTGTGTGTGTTTAACTGCTGTTGTTTGTGGTAATTTGTTATGTAGCAATAGACAACTAACACAGATAGCTTTCTTTCATTTTCTATAATGCTCCCCAAAGAATTTTGAAAGTAGAGAATGTCAGTATGGCTAAAAAGAAAATAAAGCAGATTTTAGTTATAAACCATCAATCTAAAAACTTACTAGAATTTTAAAATATTAAGTATAATTAAAGACGTTTTTGTTAATTATATTTCTGCTAAAATATCAGGTAAAACAAACTAAAGAGCCTACTCTCACGTAATTCCAAAGAACTTTTAAGTTCTTTATTAGAATTTTGGGAAAATTGTTAAATTAATTTTCAAATAGTTGATGGAGTATTAGACAATTTCTGATACAGCTTTATGAAAGAACTCAAATGAATAAAGCTTAGTGTCTTTGAGCTGCAGATAGAGGGATTTATAATTGTTCAAAAATATAATGATTTTGTGTCAGCAAGAAATATATTTGTATCTCACAATATCCCACGAAAATAATGAGAAAACTCAACCGGAGTATGACCTTAATTTTTAAAATAATTTTTCAGCCTGATTCTGTTCAAAAGTGTATGATAGTTTAACTATTCTTGAAAAATTAGGAAGGGAAAGAAAAGTTAACATTTATAGAAGACTTACCTGATATGTTGGTAATGATGTCTCTGTATAAATGATTGCAAGTTCTACTTTGGGAAACAGGAATTTTAACTGGGTCTATTTATGAGATGACAGGCTCATCTGAAACAATACTTTTCTTTTTTTTTTTTTTAAGATTTTGTTTATGTATTTGACAGAGAGAGACACAGCAAGAGAGGGAACACAAGCAGGGGGAGAGGGAGAGGGAGAAGCAGGCTTCCCGCGGAGCAGGGAGCCCAATGCAGGGCTCGATCCCAGGACCCTGGGATCATGACCTGAGCCGAAGGCAGATGATTAATGACTGAGCCACCCAGGCACCCCTGAAACAATACTATTCTTAAATATTCTATCTTACCATCCCCATAAGAGAGCAACTATTCTAAAAAGTTCAAGTTCTTTGGAAACTAGTAACTTACAAAATAATATCTACCAGTATCATAATTGTCCAAATGACTTGAAATGTAAGTTGCATATCCACTCATTCATCAGTTTATTTGCTAAAACACCCCCTCCACACACACAGTTCCTATGTATTCATCAGTCTGATGCACGACATTTAGATACCGTATTATACTTATTCAATCCTGAGGTTAGGCCACTAAAGCACCCATTTTATTATTTTAAAGCACCCCCTATCTAGATCAGTGGAAACCTAGTTTGCCGGTGCACCATGTTCACACAAACCCAGCTGCATTAAGTCCTACTTACTTGGTTGCCTTCCCATTCTTCCCATTGAATTCTTGCTATTTTCTTTTATTCTTCTTTTCATCCTCCCTCCCTACCCCCCAACTGCTCTATAATCTTGTTCATTTGCAAATTTCATAAAGTATTCTATTTTGATTTTTTTAAATAAAATCCTTTTATACTTTAAAATGAATGATGTAATTAACTAAAAAACAAAGAAATAGTTTATAGAAAAGAAATCCATCCAGGCTATGGTTGGTTCTATGAAACCATGTAATCAGTGGCCATTTAGGTCAGATCAACAGGCAATTTTCATGGCTCAGAATTTCTTGCTATATTTTCCCTAGGCACTCTTCTTGTGTACAAAGCCCTTGAATGTTGTCCATTCAGTTTACATCCCAAGGTAAATTGTGAATTTGTCAAACACAAAACAAATGTACCATATTCCTTGTGACCAGTAGGTGGGCTGAGAGGGGAGATTGTTGCTTAACAGACACTGAGGTTGTACTGCTCAGCTTGGCAGGAGGGCAAAGGATGAAGGCAGCCACCAACTTCCCAGTGTCATGCTTTATTTTTTCCAAATCTTCGTTTTTTTCAGCCTTAAGAAAGTTAAATGCAGCACTTAACCCCATTTTTAGACATTAAGTGCCCAAGTGTGCATGTATATGCCCTCTCCCTGCTGGTTCAGGTAAGGAACAACCATTTAGGAAATGTTCATTGCCTCTTTATGTAGGCTGAGTGCTGCACAACGTCAGGGACACTTGCACTACATTTGCTCTCTGGTTCCTGCTGCTGGGAAGTTCATCCTTTCATTTAAAAAAAAATCAAATTTTCTTTTGTATTTACCTTGGCAAAGTGAGTAAAGGATGAGTTACCAATCACAATCATCATCATCATCATGATTATCATCTCTCTGTACATTTCCATTCTTGCATCCTGAGTGGTATTAAAGATGCACTTTGCTGTAAGAATGGGTTTTCCATTTTCACTGTTCTGTAAACCAGACAGGGATCCCCAGTTAGAACCAGGATGATGGAGATCACATTCTTCGGAGATAAAGATGTGCACCCTTTATTTCAGGAGACTGTTCCTGGAGTAAAGCTGGTTTTGAGGCCACAGAAATCCTTATATTCGATCTATTTAGTTAACACACTAACGTTGAGCCCACATGACATCACCTGTGTACAGTGGGGCATCCGCAAATGAGGAGTCACAGATGTCATAGAAGTCAGTTTTATGGACAAACAGATGTCAAAACTTTTCTCATTTAGAAAAGTTTCTCCAAATCAATGGCTCTGTTCTGTTCTCACATCATGTACTAAATATACACATTTATTAGTAATTTTGCCTCATAAAGCTTTTCTAAAAACATATTCATTGCCACAGGGAAAGTGTTTTGAAACCAGAAACACTCTGAGAAACATGTTCCTCCTTCTGCCCTATTTCGTAAAGACTTTTTCTCCTTTATGTTTTTCATTAATATTCTATATTATGGTATACAAACATTAGTGTGGATCAGAATTTCTAAGTTAACATCCATTTAGAACCATTAGAAAAAGCACAGACTGTGGTTGCTCTTTTTATGAGAATGGGGATTGAAGCAGCTGTTTCAAAAGCAATAATGTACTTCAAACAATGATGTAATATCTAATGTACATAACCTTTTTAAGCCTGGTAATATAGAAGACATTTAAATTTACTGTGGAAATATGTCTCAATTTTATTTCCTGCAAAAAAAAAAATGCAGAGAGACATGTGGGACTTCATTTTTCTATTTGTTATCTAAATGCCATGACCCATAAATAAACCTACATATTACCCAGAACAGGGATAAATTTGGCAATTATTATCCCAGTCTAACAAAAAGCATAAAAAACTATTCAGGATCATTTGGGATCATAAGTGGTGTCCCTTTAGACTAACCAGAAGTCCCTTTAGACTAAGTATCCTGCTCAAGTGGGGACTAATTAAACTGTTAGCTTGGCTCTCAAAGAATCATACTTTCTATAAATACTAGTTGATGGGGCGCCTGGGTGGCTCAGTCATTAAGCATCTGCCTTGGGCTCAGGTAATGATCCCAGGGTCCTGGGATTGAGCCCTGCACTGGGCTCCCTGCTCAGCGGGAAGCCTGCTTCTCCCTCTCCCACTCCCCCTGCTTGTGTTCCTTCTCTCGCTCTGTCTCTCTGTCAAATAAACAAATAAAATCTTTAAAAAAATACTAATTGAGCATCTAATTATTTCCAAAGATGTCTGTTGGAAATAAGTAGCCTAAACCATAGTCTGTCATCTTGGAGCTTCCCATATGAAGGGAAGATTTTAATCATGTCAGTATAAGATGTATTTAGTTTCTTATTTCTGCTGTAACAAATCACCACAAACACAAATTTATTTTCTAAAAGTTTTGGAATTCACAAGTATAAAATGGGTTGACAGGGCTGTGTTCCTTCCAGAGGGTCTAGGGGAAAATCTCTTTCCTTGCTGTTTTTGGCTGTAGAGTTCTCCCATATTCCCGGGTTTATAGCCCTTCATGTTCAAAGTAAGCTGCATAGATAGCATTTTCAAATCTCTGTGTCTCTGCTTTTGTCTTCACATCTTATTCTCTGGTTCCGACTCTTTTGTTTCCCTCTTATAATGATCCTTGTCATTACATTGGGCCCACCCAGATAATGCAGGACAATCTCCCCTTCTCAATATCCTTAACTTCATCACATCTGGAAAGTCCCTTTTCCCATGTAAGGTGATATATTCACAGTGGGTATCTTTTTTAGGGGGCAGGTGGGAGGCATATTCTGCCTAGGATACAAGGTAAGTTGTCTAAAGCTCTAGAACAGTGATGGAAAGCAATATAGAATATCTAAAGGTAGGCGATCGATTGGAATGGGTGAGAGAAGCTAGTGCTGAAAGAAATGGTACTCTGAACATTTAGCATTACTTGAATGTTTAGGACTTACTAGGGGCATAAGAAAAGGTGGATATAACAGGAGGCATCACAAACAGAGCAGACTACTACCCAAAGCAAGAAGACAAAAGATTCAGATTACATGTCTGACATATGTGTTTATGAAGATGTTGAACAGGAGAGAATCCATCAGGTTCCTCTTTTAGGAATATAATGTGGGCAGTAACATAGAATTATGTGATACGCGCTCACCTTGGTGGGACATAGGGGATGCCAGTCAACTGGGGTTAAGGGAAAAAATTTTTAGAATTTTAATTCTTATTTATTGTTATATTCATTTTAATTTCAAATTATGTTTGGTTTATAAGAGGCAAAAAGTTAAGTTTAGTGGGACGTCTGACTTTGGCTCGGCTCAGGTCATGGTCTTGGGGTCCTGGGATTGAGCCCCGTGTTGGGCTCCCTGCTTGGCGGGGAGTCTGCTTGTCCCTCTCCCTCTGCCTGTTCCCCCACTTGTGCTTTCTTTCTTTCTCTCTCTCTCTCAAATAAATAAATAAAATCTTTAAAAAAAGTCAAGTTTAGTGGAACATGAGTAACATTATAAATATTCAATATACATATGTTTACGGTGCTTTTTTTTTTTTTTTTTAACTTCAACTCACTTCTAATGGCTCAAACCCAAAAACATCAATAGCAATGGTGATACCCTGCCCTTATGAGGTTGGAGATTACTGGTGGTTCAGGGCATGCCTCAGATGGGGCAGAAATGGGAGTCAGTTTCAGCCAGGAACTTCCGCAGCAGAAGAGTAAGAAGAAGTTAGATACCCTATTATATCTATTACTGCTTTGTGAGTCACTGTATGTGATTTCTTTTTATTATAAATCTGGGGAATGTAGATCCTGAGACAATTTCAAACTCTTAGACTTTAATGACCGGGGGTATAACCTGAATTAAGGCACAGAATACAGAATACAAAGAAATGAAGGGAAAAAATAATCATAAAGTAAGGCTCTCAAAGAACAAATGCGCACTACATTCTCCTTAGTCTGCTAACCGTGGAGTTTTGGTGGATAAGAGGATAATTCAGCTCTGTGGTATTATGTCCTAAGTTCCTTTAATCAAGAGATGGAGGTTGTTAAAGAATGGTAATTCTAGGGCAAGGTGCACTTCCCATTGTTTCAACATTTACTTAATCAGTGACTGGTGATTACAAAAGAGAGTTTCTTTACTGTAAGATATGGATTATACTATATCCCATCTCATACTGCTGTTTTTAGAAACCAATGAATTAATAATTGTAACATTTAATTAGTACTCAGATATTAGCCATTATAAAAGAATACTCTTAAAAATGTTTAAAAATAACTCTTACACAAATATATAGTAAGCACATGTAAATGTTTATTCCATTAATGAGGAAAAAAGAAAAATGTTAGAGCTGGTTAAAATGAATTCAAAAGATAGTGTATGTAGAAGCACAGAAACAGAGAATGTTGGCATAAGATCACTAAATAATAGTGCAAAACTGGTTAGTGTCCTGTAAGGCAATATAACCTTAAGTTTTGGGGCTATCTTTTCTACTAGACAGAAATCACTGGTAGCTTTAACAGACAAAAATCTACAAATTAACATAAAACTTCCTGGAGTCTGGACTCTAGTAAGTAATAAATACAAAGTAAAATAAAGGCACAGTCCCCTTTAGAATTAGTAGTCATTATTTTGTGGAGACCCATTTGACAGTGTTCTGGTATGACAATAAAATGACACAGAGCCATCCTTTTGCTTCATTTGCAAGTTTTAAATAATAATACTGTTAAGTTCATTATGCAGTGAGAAAACTGAGCTTTAGAAAAGATGCAACTTATCCTAGGTAATCCAAGTCTGCTTCTCCCTCTGACCTTCCTCCCTTTCATGCTCTCTCTCTACCATTCTCTCTCTCTCTCAATAAATAAATTAAAAAATTTATAAAATAAATTTATTAAAAAATTATAAATGGAGGAACCAGGATTTCAACATCGTTTGGATATAAATAATAATAACAATTGTTATTATTTTAAAATATTTTACTTATTTGAGAGAGAGACAGCACCAGCGGGGGTGGGGGAGAGACAGAGAGAGAGGGTGAGAGAGAATCTTAAGCAGACTCTGTGCTGAGCATGGAGCCCAGTGTGGGGCTCGATCTCACAACCCTGAGACCATGACCTGAGCTGAAATCAAGAGTGGACGGTTAACTGCATGAGCCATCCGGGTGCCCCTTGGATATAAATAATTATTAATAACAGTGGCTATCATGTACTAAACCTTAATATATTATGGACCCACCTAAATGTTTTACATGTATTAACTCATTTAATTCTCACAGTAAACTTGAAGTAGCTTCTGGTTCTATCTCCATTTACTAATAGAATACTACTGGTTGCCAGCTCTGTGTATTAACTGGAATGAGGAAAAGCTAAGCCCCTGAAGTACATATTGCACTGAGAATTACCAATTTTCATCCAGCTATGTTACTTGAGGAGAAGATGGAAGAGTAGATGGAAACAGTGATGTTCATAGTGCTAATTCAATTTGCCATGTCCTTCAGATCACCATGATGAAGAGATTAAAGAGAATATATGGATTATTTGTTTTTTGAGAGTCTTAATTTAGTGATCTGTACATTCTCCCTTGATTTCTTTTCTTATTGAATTCATATCCTATCCATTTGATTCATGTCTAACCTTAGAAATCACATCAGGGTCTCCATCTTCTCCACCTACTTAATTATACATATGTATTGAGCGTATCTTATAGTTCTACTTTTTCAAAGTAATAAAAGCTTGTGAATCATAGCAGTATTTCTCTGACTCAACCTGATTTCCATTTATGCCTTTCCAAGCCATGCTTTACATCAACTATCTCTAATCTCAACCAAGGCAAAGATAGGGCTGTTGTTGTTATTGGTGATGGTAGTATTTTTTGTATCAGGTTTGTCTACATGTTCTACTGTCCTGAAATATTGTGCACATTACAAAATAACAACACATTTGAAATGATAGATATGAAGTAAAAATAAATCAACCCCATTGGATTTTCTTCTTCCTACCCATCTCTGTCCAGGTGTACACATTTCACTTAGGAGATCATAACTCTAAGTGCTGCCAAATTATCTTTCCGAAAGAGATATCTGATGGTTCCGCTCTCCTGCCCAACATCTTTAAACACACCCCCAGAATCAAAGTCTCCTGCACCTAATTTGTCTTTACTTTTTATCTTATGGTTTATGATAATGGTTCTCTCTGTTTGGAAAGGCCTTCTTCTTGCCCATCTTTCTCCGTAGCCATCTCTCTACATTAATAAACAGTGCCAAGTTAACATATGTTTCTTTATGGCCCTTTCCTTGTCTCTGTTAGAACAGTCTTTTCCCTCTTTCTGTATTAAGCACTACTTTTGTTATAGCAGCATGGCAGTAGACACTTTGGTGCTGCTGTCAGTCTTTATCTCCCTAAGAGAAACTCTAAGGAGATAGACTGTGGCTACATCTTCTTTGTCTTCTTAGCAGTCCTTACAATGGATGCTCAATAATGGGATGTCAAAGAAATACCTTGTTTTAAGACCAAGAGAGTCAGACTTGAATTAGTTCCCACTTGAACAAGTATTTTAATATTAACTTCTGATTAAGTCCCAGAAATCACCTTCTGTGTTTATTTCATGATCCTGATTGGTTTGTCATATTTTGCTCGATTCAGATGGTGACTTGCAGAGAGATTCGTACTATTGCTAGCAGGTGGGTTTCTATAAAGGGGTCTAGATATTACTGGAGGAAAAGTTCACACAACTCTCAGTTATTCTCTTCAAGAAACAGAGCTGAAACAGGGCCTCATACTGAATCCAAACTGTCTGTCTTGCTATATTTGAAAATATTGTTTGAAGGAGTTTAGTAATTTTTAAAGAGCTTTCTTCTGTCTCCGCTTACATAAAAGAGCAACCAGAACCTTTTTGCTTTTCCTAATGGTTTTAAAACTTAACTTAGACATTCTGATACACTGTCATGTTTTCATATTGTGAAAAATATTTAATGTTAATGAAAGGAGGCATATATTTTGAACATAAATGTGGGAGAAATCTTTAAAAAATAGAGAAAGGAGAAATTTAAGTTTCTAAAGGTATTTTGTTTCTCAAAATGCTTTCCTACTGCCTATGAATCGGCTTTTAAAAAAGATTATGATACAAAATTACTGATGAGTGTGTGTTTAGTACAGGAAGAAAGAATAGAGTAAGCACCTGCTTTTGAGAGATACCTTTTCAGGTCTAGAGGAGGACAGTTTCAGTTCCATTTGTGTCTGGAGTTGATTTTTGACCTTAAAAAATCACATTTAGGGTACCCTAGTATGCGGAGTGTTGAACATAGGGGACATGGGTCATCCATTTGAGAGTTGCGTAAATATATTGAAATGTAAGGACTTGTATGATGTTAAGACAAACTTTCCTTTGGCAACTTTTCCCAAAAGAATGGGCACACATCTGTTCTTTGAAGAATATAATTCCAAGGTTCTTACAATAACTGGAAAATGATGAGGAAACCCAGCCTTTACCTGGTTTTTGTAAGAGCGGGCATCATTAGACATCACTCAAGATAAAAGGATCAAAACAAACTGGATTTTTTTTGTTTATTTTATACAGTTTTACTCATTTGAGGAGAAAAAATATAAAAGAATATCAGTCCATTTGAAATGAAAGTTTGAACTGCACAGGAATAAGACATAGTGTCATAACCCGAGAGAAAATGAGCCCTGAGATCCTCCATTCTGTATTATATTTGCCTGCATCAGAAAGGTAATGAGCATTTCTCTGGTGCCTGTGCTTTACCTAATTACCAAGGCGAGGATATATACATGTGAACTTCATGACTAGAAATGGGGCCACGTTCTGCTGTGGGTACTGATACTGAAATAAACTGGGGCAACTACATGCATATGGAGCTTTGACGGCCTTCCTTGGCCCTTCATACTCATGCAGACCTGTACATCATTATGTCAGTGTCAACATAAGCACCAAGGACTGATCTGTTGGTTCTCTACCTCTACTCCCTGGTACTAGGAGCTGATTTCATGAACTTCACAGCAAACTTGTTTTGGTCCTGACAAATTTATAGTGTGCCTTGGGATATAAATTTAATTGACTATCATTCAGTCTTTGTCATCAGAAAGGTCACTGGAGAAAAATACATAGGAAAGTTCTGAAGTATGAAAATTGTCAGTTAATTTGAGCTTTTCATTTAACTGAGGTTTTATTTTTAGGTTCAATTTTACCATGCAGTGCCAAAGGCCATTGTAAAACTTGATGGAGAAATAATTTTCTTTCTAAAATGATATAACATTTAATTGTAATTCTAATTATATTTAATTTAGTGGTAATGTGAAGGTATATTTTGAACGGAGGCTAAGAGTCCTTTTTGTTTTACTCCTTGGCAACAGTGGAATTGTGAAGCTACCAGAGTTGAATGGCATTTGGAATTATGTACTGACCACTGACTATGCATTGGATGCTAAATTCACTGCCCTGGTTGTGTGAAAAAAATGCTTAAATATATGCACATTAGAGATAACTTGAATTTCAGATCATAGGAAAGAAAGATGCATAATTGGAAATGTGGTTTTCTCAGACCCTCTATTTATTTTTATTTATATATTAAGGTATTTCTAGGTAGTCTATGGGTGGCATTTTCCTTTCTAATCATTTCCTAAAATTTATGCAAAATTGTCATCTCTGCTATAGTTTCTGCTATAATTGCTTTTCTTATAGTGTTTAATAGTTCTTCTTTTCATGGGTAACTAAATAGAAGAGCAGTAATTGTTAATTTACCATCTCCAAAGAAAAGTCAGCAAAACAGCCTCAGCTTACATCCCCTCATTCACATGATTGTTGTTTTTGTTTTTCAATAAATATTGTATGCTTCTTGCATATGTAATTTACTGGGTGCAAGGAAGAATTAAAAATAAGGTATGTGGCTCCTACCAGCTTTAAAGGATACCTGAAGAATGTAGACGCTCTAGGATTTGGTGACATATCAAATAATAACAAGAACAACAACAGAAAAGAGGCAAATAGTTTTTTTAAAAAGGACAAGATGGACTTCTCTATAGACTAATGGAAAATGTACATAAAAGACAGGAAACTGATATAAGAGTCAATGAATGAGAAGAATTTAGATAAGTCAGAAGTCATGGAAGGAATTACAGGAAATGAGATCAGCTAAAGCCAAGGCAGAATTAGGAATAGTATAGGCAACAGATAAATAGGAGCAAAGAGGGTTTGTGTGGAAAGTCATTCAAATGGAGAAGAAGGCTGGAACTGCTTTTCTAAGGCTTTGATTTCCAACTCTTCAACTCAAATGGGAAAGCCGTAGTGCTAAGGGATGGTGGTGCAAGACACTTCAGTTTCCTATTGCCGGGCGCCTGGGGGGCTCAGTTGGTTAAGCAACTGCCTTGGGCTCAGGTCATGATCCTGGAGTCCCAGGATCAAGTCCTGCATCCGGCTCCCTGCTCAGCAGGGAGTCTACTTCTCCCTCTGACCTTCCTCCCCATCATGCTCTCTCTCTACCATTCTCTCTCTCTCTCTCTCAATAAGTACATAAAAATCTTTAAAAAAAAATTTCCTATTGTAACAAAACCAACAGAACCCTTGGTACTTTTGTGGTACATTAGTGATCATTTGATAAATTTTGAGAGAGCATGTATGTTTTCTTAAGTAGATTATTCAACACTGAAGCTAATGGAGAACAGGGAGCCTAGTATTATGCTCAGACTTACTTTCCTATCAATGTTTAATCATTTTTTAAAGACTACTAATTGTTGCCTCACAGATACGATAAAGCAGGAACAGGTTATGCTACACCTAATTGTTCTTTCCTCTTTTTTATATTATTCTTATTTTATAACAATGATTTTTAAAACTTAATTTTTAATTATAAAAATGAGTCATTCATATTTCTCATGTTCAAAAATGAAACTCAAACATGTTATTCTGGCTTGCTTTCTTTTCCTTTTTCTTATCTTAAAAAAGTTAAACATAATGCTTGCTTTCAGAAATGCAGCCAAGTTGATATAGATGTGCCCTGGATTTCTTCTGGCTTATTTTACCTCCTGCTGGCTGTCCTAAGTGATTGTATCATCAGGCAGTTATTAGAACTATATAAAAACATGCATTTTGCTTACAGTCTTCTAAGTCAGATCTCATCTGCTAATGGGCAACCCACTTCTCTGATGTATTTAAAGCTATCTGGTGCTTTCCATGTTTCTCTGATATATTTATTCACTGCCACAATTTAGGTGTCAGCAACATGTTTCTCTGTCTTGAATTATCCACTTTTGTCATTCAAATTATTGGTCTGTTCATTAAATGAGCTTTCATTTACATTTAACAGTGCCTTTGTTACAACTTTTAAATCCCTTTGGGAATTTTAAGATATATTTCTAGAATCTGACTGTGGATTATGATCCAAGTTACTGTTCATCTATCCCCACTAAAGAGACATATCATTGCTTCATATTTCTGATACGAAGTACTTGCACATCAAGATTACTTATAAATCACCCAGAGGAATAAATACAAGCCAATGGTGAGAGATTAAGAAGGATGTTACTAATGTCCTTCAAGATAATAATTTATAAGTATAGAGATATAAACCAAACTTTAAGAAAATCAGGAAGAACCATACGTTAAGGGAGTGAAAATGACAAATGAAGCCCATTCATTCTAATGATTGGCAGTTATCTAGAAAATGAAAGAGGGGAAAACATGGAATAAGAAGTAGGATGCAGTGAACATTTAGTTGACTTTTCAAGAAAGAGGGATCTATACATCTACAAAAATGAGGGAAAGGACTGATTAAGGGATATTCCAAGCATGTAGAACACAATGCAATTATTATAGGGAAAGTCCATGGAATGATAAGGTGACATATGGGTCAGTGGTGTAAGTAGAAAGGAATTACATGTTATCGAGATGTTGGAGGTTGATTGAGAAGGAGATAAGATCTTAGTGTATGGCTCTGCCTTTTAAAATAAAAAAAATGCAGCCCTCTTGGCATTCTTCATCTTGAATGACTGAAACCCCATACCCTCAGCAATTCCTTATTTTCCCCTTCAGCCCGTGACAACCACCATTCTACTTTCTGTTTCTATGAGTTTGACTTATATGACATATCTCATATAAGTGGAATCATGCAGTTGACCTGTCCCTCTGTGATTGGCTTATTTCACTTAGCATAATGTCCTCTAGGTTAATCGATATTGTAGCATATGACAGGATTTCCTTCTTTTCTATGGCTGAATAATATTCTATTGTGTGTATATACCACATTTTCTTTATCCATTCATCTCTTGACATTTAGGTTGTTTCTGCCACTTAGTTTGGTAAATAATACTATAATGAACATGGGAGTGCAGTTATATCCTAGAGATCCTGATTTCAGTTCTTTTGGATAATATTAAGCAAGTGGCATCTGTTGCCTATTATCAGGAGTAGAAGTCTGAGCACTTCTGACCTCTGCGTCTTGGCATTGGGGTCACCAAGAAAAATGCGGTGGCAGTCAAGAACTGGATGGAATAGCACTTTACTCATGTAGAGAAGAGACAAAGCAAGATCAGCTTCAATAGTGGACATCAAACTCCAGTGGCCATTAGGTCCCTTCTGGCAGCTGGTGCAGGTTAATTAGCCTGTGCTACAGCAGAATGACCCTGTTGCCCCCTTCCAGAGTGTAAATGTAGTCATGGGGTTGACCAGGTGCCAGACGATGTATGTGCTTAAATAGAGCAAAGGAGCACACAGCGTCTGAAACAGGGAGAGATTTTCCCACGTAAGTTACAAGTCCAGCACAGGTTGTGAGGACTCTTTGTCTTGGTAAGGAAGTGTTCTAGGCCTAAACCCTTCTTATGTGGCAGAGTGGGGGTTGAAAGACTGCATGCATTGGAGTAGCTTTGCTGACAGATATACAGAATTGTTATTTCTGAATAATATGGTACTTCTATTTTTAATTTTTTGAGGAAACTCCATACTGTTTTTTATAGTCTCTGCACCATTTTACATTCCCACCAATGGTGCACAAGGATTCCAATTTCTTCACATCTTCACTAACACTCGTTATTTCTGTTTTTCTGATAATAGCTATTCCGACTGGTATGAGGTGATACCTCATTGTGATTTTGACTTGTATTTTCCTGATGATTAGTGATATAAAGCATAATGTCATTTACCTGTTGGCCATTTTATGTCTTCTCTGGAGAAATGGCTTTTCAGGTCCTTTGCTCCTTTTAAAATTAGTTTATTTGTTTGTTTTGTTTTGTGTTGTGTATTGAGTGGTAGGAGTTCCTTATGTATTTTAGAAATGAATCCTTATCATATATATGGCTTATAAATATTTTCTTCCATTCTGTAGGTTACCTTTTCACTTCGTTGATTGTTTCTTTTGCTGTGCAGAAGCTTTTTAGTTTGATATAATCCAGCTTGTCTAATTTCAGGCCTTACATTTGACTTTTTAATCCATCGTGCGTTGATTTTTGTGTATGACGTAAGAGAAGGATCCAGTTTCATTCTTTGGTGTGTAGATATCCAATTTTTCTAATATAATTTATTGAAGAAAATATCTTTATCCAGTTTTGTGTACCTGGCACCATTGTCAGAGATCAAGACTGTATACATGTGGGTTTATTCCTGGGCTCTCTATTTTGTTCCATTGGTCTATATATTTGCCTCTGTGCTGGTACCATACTGTTTTGATTACCATAGCTTTGTAATATGTTTTGAAATCAGGAAGTGTGAGGTCTTCAGTTTTGTTCTTAAGATCATTTGGCTAGTTGAGGTCTTCTGTGGTTCCATATGAATTTTAGGATTGTTTTTGCTATTTCTGTAAAAGATGCCATTGGAATTTTAAGAGGGATCAGATCTATAGATTGCTTTGGTAGTATGGACATTTTAACAGTATTTAGTCTCCAAGTCTGTGAACATGGGATGTCTCCCCATTTATGTGTGTCTTTTTAAATTTCTTTCAGCAATGTTTGTAGTTTTTAGCGTATAAGTCTTTCTCTTCCTGGGTTAATTTTATTTCTAAGTATTTTATTCTTTCTGATGCTATTGTGAATGGGATGGTTTTCTTAACTTCTTTTCAGATTGGTCATTGTTAATTATAAAAACACAATTGGAGGCATTTGTCTGGCTCAGTAGGTAGAGCATGCAACCCCATGTTGGATGTGGAGCCTACTTAAAAAAAAAAAAGAAACAATTGATTTTTGTATATCTATTTAATTTTTGACTTTAAAAAATGTTTTAGCATAGAATCAAAAGAAGAAAATCAGAAAATTACAAAGACCATGTAGGGGAGATGAGGGGAGGTAAGTGATGGCAGAAAATCAGTGGAGATGTGGGCATTTAACAGGGTAATATAAGCTGCAGTGTCATGGATAATCAGATTCAGGCCTTCAGCAATGAGTTCATCCATCTTCCCTGGGTACCTGCCATCTACTATGTGACAGGTACTGTGATGTGCATTGGAAAGTCAATGGTGAAAGTGTAAGGACAGAAGGTAAGACTGAATATCTGAATTTTTCAGCGATGGGAGAGATTTTTAGTACAACTGAAACACAGAGAGTTAGGTCAAGGCAATAGAAGATTTCAGGAAGAGAGGGGTCAACACAGCCACAGTCTGAAGAGATACTAGTTAAATTAAGGAAGCATGGCCACTGTGTTAGCGATAAAGCAGGCGTAGATGATATTGACAAAACTAGTTCCAGTGGATTTATTTTGGGTTGGAAGCTGAATTATAAAGATGTGGAAGGTAAATGAAAGGAGTGGAAATAAGTGGTGACTTGAGCCAAAATCAGATTAAGACTTCTAGTACCTGTAAGCATAAAAACATTAGAGCCTTCTCTCTTAAAGGTCATTCTCAGTACAAATGTATTTTTCAAAATGACACAAAATTTACATGAATTCTGGAATTGGAACAGTTTTCTCGTACCTTGTCTAATTGCACAGTTCTGCATGAATATGCTGTAATGGACTACTTGGTATTTTTGTGCTTTTACTTTGTTGATGCCATACTGTTCGCTGCTCACCATGTGTGTGGTTGTCCAGCACATCTCAGGGAACTGGACTCTGAAGGAGAGGAATTAGATGGATTGAAAGTGAGTTGGGAAATCAGGACTGAGAGTTCGGGGGGAAGCAATGGTTATTTTGTTTTTCATTGGGGAATTAAGAATTAAGAATATTTGAATGTTAAGGAGTACAATCCATAAAAAAAAACAAGCCAAAAACCACTTGGATATGCCTAAGAGAAGGCAGGATTGATGAAGCAAAGTTTGCTATAAAGTTGGAAAGGACAAAATTGGGAGAAGAAGTGAAAGGATTGGTGTTAGTCACCGAAGCAACATACTCTCCATATGGAAGTACCTGCGGTGTCTACCTAGAGTAGGGTATGTTCAAGACAAATGGACATAACACAACAGTATAGAGCATCTAGTTTTTTTAAAAATATTTTATTTATTTATTTGACAGAGACAGACAGTGAGAGAGGGAATACAAGCAGGGGGAGTGGGAGAGGAAGAAGCAGGCTTCCCGCGGAGCAGGGAGCCCCATGCGGGGCTCGATCCCAGGATGCTGGGATCATGACCCGAGCCGAAGGTAGACACTTAATGACTGAGCCACCCAGGTGCCTTGAGCATCTAGTGGTTTGACATGTACATGTTCCTGCTTAGTTCACATATGTGTGGTTCATATAAACTGTGAAACATATGCATGTGTATTCATTTATTTTGGTGAAGTGCGTTATGTTTTGAGGCATTTGATTGGAGAAATCATTTGAACTAGGCCTTATGTAGTGTTAACTTAGAAAATTTAAAATGATAGCTAGCAATTTTTAAATGATCGCATGTACTAGGCACTCTGCCAAATACTTTACAAGTATAATCTCATTTAATTTTCATCACAAACCTAGGGGTTAGTGACTGTTAATAGTGCTAGGGGTCCCACAGCCAGAATATAAACCAGGATTTGCCCCTGCTCTTACCTGTAGTGACACACGATTGCCCATCATTAACCTTATTTAAAGTAAAGTTGAACATGCGGAGAGAGTTCCTGTAACCAGCTCTGCAGTCACTGTGTGTCTCAGACTAAACTGCAGCTAGATGGGACCACAAAGGTAGAGGACCAACTGGAAGTCAAGAAAGATTTGTTCACACATTATCAAAACTCAGTAACTGAGCTGTGGCATTAGTTGAAGGGATGCTTTATAAGCAACTGATAGAGATCAGTCTAAAAAGTGAATTTTTCATGGTAATTGGCAGATACATAAAATAATCAAGTGATATATCTCCCACAAAAATATCTACTGAAACTCGTGAAGAAGATTGTTTGAAAGGGGCTAGGCAAAAACTCAAAAGGCATATAGGTGGTGTCCTGTACTCACCACCCTGTGAGCCCTGAGGCTGTCTCTATAGAGTGGTTCTCTAGCTTCCTGTCCACCTCCCTCTGGCCCATTTCTCTGATGCTCCCTGCTTCCTTCTCTGTCTACTCAATGGCTATATGTATTCATGAGTTGTATTTCATTGTCATTTCCTCTCTGTCTATCATAGACTCTGAAATCTTTACTCCCCTTGCATTGACATCCTGTATCTCAGGAATGATTTCAATTCAGTCTCCAGCTAAGAGGCCTACTACATAAGATTTTATTTAGGCATATAACATTTCTGGGAAGGATGGCCTGTTTTCATTTTCCAGTTGAGAAAACTGAACCTGGGAGTGGTATTTCCAAGGTCCAACCCAGAATAGAGCTTAAATTCTTTCTTCCTAACAGCAAGTATCATAGCCTCCTATAGGAAAGTATTACCTGGATATAGAATTCTCCCAAGACACTTTGGTAGCACAATGTAAATTGCTTTGTGAATCTTGCTCATTCAGATCATAATTCTTGGGTTTGACAGGTAAAGATGCTGAACTGTGAAGAGTGATGGAAACAGTGTGTGAGTGTAGATAAGAGCACAGATGGTTGCTGAAAATGATAAAATCAAGGTGCCCGGGGTTATGAAGAATCATACCCTGAGTGTACATATTTTGGCTGTTCTCAAAATGACAGAAACTTATGATAAATATATGAACGTATGACATCCTTGATGTTATTTTTTTACTATCATATTATTATCAAATGCTCTTAGTGTCTAATTTATCACCATAAAATCTCAATAGACTATAGTATTGTAGAATATATATAAAAATATTACTAGTGCAAACCCACTAGGACAAAATGAAAAATCACTAATATAATAGCAAATGTCTTTGAGAATGCAAAGGAGCCCATTAGAAGCATTTGACTATGCTTTTCTGTTGCTGTGTTTTCTATTTTTACTTTACTTTCTCTATAATTACAAAAAGAAGAAACCACTATTACCACCTACTTCAGAGGTTAGAAAGGAAAATGAGTGACAGAGATATTTTTTCCACACGCAACATACCAATTTTAGATGACTTCTGTTGTTTATTTAATTGTTGTTAAAAGTTCTTCTAATAAACTATTTCAAAATTATCACACAATGCAAAAACTGTTAATTCAAAAGAAACTAATATACTAATATTACCCAATCTATGAACCTCTTAGTTCGTCTCTATTTCTTTAAACAAAATCAAATGCTTTGCCTCCCCTTATTATTGGATATTCTGTTAATTAATCAGTCACATAGCCATATGGAAAAATACCCCTTCCTCTTGGGTGTGATGCACTAATTGTATGCACTAGTTACCTTCTATCTCATACAGCTATGTAGATAACCAGTTTAGATGCTAAGGCTTCGTTTTAAATATTCAATATTAAATAAATATTTATTAAAGCAAATTTAAAGTAAGAGAGTCCCTATTAATGCTTTGCTAAAAATGGAAGTGTAAAATGTAGCAGCTCAGTTACTAATTTGTAAAGCCTAAGGAAGTTAGTTAACTCTCTGAGATTCAATTTTCTCCATAAGAATAGCATAATAGTTTTTTTTTCATAATGCCAAGGATTTTAATAATTTTTGTGACCTTGTGTTAAGGAAAAGGTTCTCAGATGTGACACCAAAAGCACAATCCATAGAGGAATAAATGGCTAAATCTGACTTTAAAATTAAAGTTTTGTGCTCCAGAAGACATCTTTAAGGAATAAAAAGACAAGCAACAGACCGAATAAAATATTTGCAAATGATATATCTGATAAATGATTTGTATCAAGAATATCTAAAGAACTCTTAAAACTTAACAATAAAAAACAAACAAATAAATAACCCAATTTAAAAGTTGGGGAAAAAATGGAATGGGGAGTGATTGTTAGTCTTTTTGGGGATGATGAAGTGTTCTAAAATTAGGTTATGTTGCTGGATGCACAACTTTATAAATATACTAAAAACCGTTGAGTTATACTCCTTTTAATAAAGATGGGTGAACTACATCTTATGTAAATAACATTTCAGTAAACTGTTAAAAATGGGCAAAACATGAATAGACATTTTACCAAAGAAGATACACGAGTGGCTAATAAACACATGAAAAGATGTTCAACATCATTCATTAGTCATTAGGAAATTACACGTTAAAACCACAATGGAATAACACTTCACATTCAGTAGAATGGCTAGAATAAAAAAGATAATACAAGCATTGGCAAGCATGGGGAGAAAATGCAATCCTCAGATATTACTGGTGGAAATGTAAAATGATATAGCTATTTTGGAAAACAGTATGGCAGTTTTTTAAAAAGTTAAATGTGAATATATCATACAACACAGCAAGTCCATCCTAAGTATCCACCCAAGAAAGTGAAAACCTATGCTCACTAAAGACTTGTGTGCGAATGTTTATGGCAGCATTATTCATGATAGACAAAAAGTTGGAACATTCAAAATTTCTATGGCCTGGTGAATGAATAAACAGAATGTGTTATACCCATATAATGGGATACTACTCAGTCATAAAGTGAACTAACCACTGATACATACTAAAACATGAATAAACCTCAAAATATTATGATAACTGATGGAGAAAAATACTCAAAAGACTATTTGTTGTGTGATTCCATTTATATGAAATGTCTAGAAAAGACGAATCTATATGGACCGAAAGATTAGTGGCTGCTTGGGGCTGGGGTGGAGACTGGGATTAAATGCAAATGGGCGTGAGAAATCTTTGTGGGGTGATAGAAGAGTAAAGTAAAAATAAACTGGAAGTTATTTAGAGCATTAAGAAGTATCAGGAAGGTTGTTGATTCTCCATATATCCACATCAGACTATTAATCATGTAAATATATATAGATACATATATATAGTTGAATATATATATGATTAATAGTCTGATGTTAATATGATATTACTGTTACATTTCTACAGGAGTACTGCTGGTTAAATAATGGGAAAACTTAAGAATAATTATAAACAAGAGTAGGTTCTTTTAAAGGAATTGAAATGAGGAGATTCTGTAATAAAGTATAGACCACTTACCATCTCTGCCATATGACTTACTGAAGGATCACTGTTGGTAGAATGATCAATCAGACAACCTCCTGGGGTTTGCTTCAGGGTTATGAGTTAACTAATTACAATGATTAAGAAAAGATGTCTGTTTACTGACATGGTGAGGATCGCTCATTTTTCTTTTATTCTTCATTACTAATGGTAGGAGGAATAGAAAATTTGAAAGATATTACATTCAAAACTAAGATTCTTGTTCCTTGAGTTGTATTTTACTTATGTAATTAATTCCTGTGATTAATTCTGTTAAGAAAATTCTGAAATTAATTTTTCTGTTAAGAAAAGCAGCTGAGTTGGTCTATATAACAAAAATATAATCTTTGTGACTTTCCAAGACCTAAGAGAGAGTTTAGCAATTTGGGAAGCTTTTAGGAGTCATTCATAGGGTGCGGAGGAGGGGCGAATGGTGAGAAACCCCATCATGAGTCATTGAGAAAATTCGGAGCTGTGAACCGTGTGCTTGGTGAGAGGAGGCATATAGTTAGCATCTCTCACAAACCATGTCTTCCCTTTGTGACCAACCCTTCCCTTCTGCCTATCTTATACTTCGAAAAGTGAAAATAACACTTCCTAACATGAATATCTCATTATTCCTTTTGGGAGAAGATTTCCGTTGTTCTCTCATTTAACAGAACAACAATCCAGGATATAGGAATAGGCATTCATGGTCTGTTGCCGTGCTTCTAGGGTTGAGTATTCCGGATGGTACAGTCCATGTCTCTGCATGTTAGGGTTTCCCCTGACATCACTTTCTTATGCTAATGAACTTGAATATCAAGTGCATGTATACCTGTTGGTGACTTCCTAACATCAAAAACATATTCCCCCCAGAAGTGGTATATAAATGTGCCTTAAGTCTGTAGTGAAAGAGTACCTCATCAAAAATGGAGTAGAATGTCTATTTTGTGATGTTTGCTAGAATTCTGAGAGTAGAAGAATATGTCCTGAGCTGGAACTATTTGGTTTGCAGTTTTCTGGCAATGTATAAACATGCTGTGTAGTATGAGTAGGAATTGCAGATTCAGCTAAATTGCTAGGATAACATAACAGGGCCCATCAGTCACTATGCTTTTATTGCTGAAGGTAACAGCCGCCTAACGCAGGAATAAATTATACCCAATTGTTAAGGACAATTATGTGTCTTATCAGGTGGTCAGCAACAAGTGACTGGAATATATGGACCATTAATCTGTATGTGAGCAGTTGTTCTAATATGTCCTTTCCAGAGAGAAAGCGAGGTACCTCTTAGCCTCCCTTGTCAATCATTAGCAAATTAAAAACAACCTACCTAGCATCTTCTGTATCTCACAGTTGTTTTTTAAAAAGGAGAATATTAGCCTAGATAATAGACCTATATTACTTTTATCTATCTATCTATCTATCTATCTATCTATTTATTTATTTTAGAGGGTGAGTGAGTGAGTGAGTTCAGTGGGGGAGGGGCAGAGAAACCCAGGCAGACTCCACACTGAGTGGGGAGCGCCCAACTCTGGGCTCTATCTCACAACCCTGATATCACCACCTGAGATGAAACCAAGAGCTGGATGCTCAGCCGACTGCACCATCCAGGTGCCCCAACCTACATTACTTTTTTTTTTTTTAAAGATTTTATTTATTTATTTGACAGAGACAGAGACAGCGAGAGCAGGAACACAAGCAGGGGGAGTGGGAGAGGGAGAAGCAGGCCTCCCGCTGAGCAGGGAGCCCGATGCGGGGCTCGATCCCAGGAGCCTGGGATCATGACCTGAGCCGAAGGCAGACGCTCAACGACTGAGCCACCCAGGCGCCCCAACCTATATTACTTTTAAGATCAATCAAGGTTTCAGAGCCTTTACCCTCTATGCTTCCTCATATTCATTTTTTTTAAGATTTTATTTATTTATTTAGAGCACCCATGAGCTGGGGAAGGAGTAGAGAGAGAGGGAGAGAGAGAATCCCAAGCAGACTCTGCACTGAGTGCCGAGCCTGTCAAAGGGCTCCATCCCACAACCCTGAAATCATGACCTGAGCTGAAATCAAGAGTCAGATGCTCAACTAACTGAACCACCCAAGCGCCCTGTCATACTCTGTATCTAAAGCACTTCAGGGAGAAAGAGGCTCAAAACCAGGAGATTCTACAAGTCATCACAACCTTAATTCTTACTTTAGCAGTCTAGCCTCCATCCTAAGAGGATAAGAAACTGTTCAAATATATAGCTAAACAAATACATATTTTAAAATGGGGAACAATGGAAAAATACAGCCAAAAAAAAAAAAGAGGGGTGAAACCTGGGAGGTTAATTGCTAAATGCACTCTCTGAAGTTCAGTATATTTTCTAAGTCCAACTTTTAAATTACAGTTTAGAAAGTTTACCACAAACTCACCTGGTTTTATGGTAGCAGAGGCAAGGATAGGAATGATTCATACTGTCTTTATGAGAAGAACAACCAGATGATAAGAAAAACACAATTCTTAATACTGCCACCGGAAAGAAATTCATCATGAAGAGACTATTGTGTTATGTAGTGACTCATCAGCAGCAGCGTCCTTATCCATGAATACTGAGAGCATCCTGATTTTCTTTTTATTTAACATTAGTCAAGGGATGGCATAGTACCAAAAAATTGTTAGGTAAAATAATTGGTTCTGGGAAACACTTGGAAGGCAGACCATGTTTGTAATGAGCCCTAGGGGAAGGGATTGGCAAAAAGAACCTTAGTAATGCATGTTGGCATGCATTATGAGCTCGGAAAAGGATTGGCTAGTTTACAAGCAGGGAAGGATCATGCATCACCTGGATAGGAGCTGAATCCAGGGACTGGGTGGCCTCTGTATTGACCCCCTTGGAAAGAACAGGAGTGTTTTCAGTGTTTGTGAGGAACAGTCAAGTGGGTATTTGGGCATGACAAATGCAGGATGTGGCAGAAGCTGGCAAGATAGTCACCCATCTCATTCCCCCGTGTCTAGACATGTGGGAAGAACAACATGTCTCCGTCTCCCTTGCAGATAAATTGGAGCCATGGGACCAGTTCTGGATGAGGGAAGGTAGCAAGGGGGTAATACATGCTTTTCCTAGATCTTGGCCCTGAGATAATTTGTGTGATCCCATGCGAGCTTTTCCTTTCTCCTGTCTCTATTGTCCATGTCCTTTAAGGTGAGTGCAACATGAAAGAAGACTGGGTTTCTGAGAAACCATATGGGAAGGGAGGGAATAGCTAGCCTCTGGACATCAAATTGGGATGCACGCTAGGGATATTACCCTGACTAATACAGTTAATGAACAAAATAATCCTGTTTTTTAATGATGAAATACATGAGAGGCAGAATTTACCTATTATCTTTAATTTTTATTATTTCATCTAATATTATTGAACATATTTGTTTAAGAGTAGTAAGTATAGTTTCAGACTTACTTAAAATTTTTCTTACCTTGGAGTTATCATCAGAGTTGTCTTTGCTTTCAATATTTGGAAGGTGCAGATATGTTAAGTGACCTGTCAAGTCACAGAGTTCATGAAATTATCCATTGAATTTTGGGCCTTTTAGTTTGTTTTTTTAGTAGGGAGTGATTTGATAGCTTTTTCCATTTGTTACTTGGTAATTTGTTTAGATTATATATTTTTGATAGGGTCAATGTGGTTTTATTATATTAAGTGCTATATTTATAATTATATTTTCCTAGATAATCATGCCATTCATTAAAGTTTTCAAGTTTATTTGGGTAGAAGTTAAGCAATGTATTGACAGGTGGTATATGAATAAACATCTTGACTTGAATGGGCTTATCTTTACAATTTAATGTCTATGAAATTGATAGTCATCTTGAAATGACTGAAAACTTCTCTGTTTTTAAATTTCTTTTTTTGTAAAAACATTTAATTTTTTTTGTAAAAAATATATTCGTTATGAGAATTAAATACATATATAAAGTCAGTAGAACCCAGTGAGAGGTCATTGTATATTAAGTAGTATTACTGTTCCTTAATATCTCTAGTGATTTTTGTACTTGCATGATTAGTTGTGTTCATTTGATCTTTCTCCATCTACAAATTTAAATTAATTAAAATTGGAGTCATTCCCCTTGTCCCACATCCCATCAATTTTCTAGCCGGATGGGAAGCACATCTCTTTCGCTTTGCCTGTGGCTAATGGTGGAAGGGCAGGGAAAGGATGCAGAGCATTTGCCTTGCATGGCAGTTCCTATTGTGCATTCCCTGATTACCACTGATTTTTGAATCCCTGAATGGGGAAAGGGCATTCTTTTTGTACAGCAGACTAAAAAAGAAATGGGAGAAGTTGATAAAGAACTAAATTTAAGTTTGGGATCTCAAAAACATAAATTCTTATGCTATATTATAGAGGATTAGTAATTAGAGGGAAGATGGTATAAATATTAATGTTTAGGACAAAGGGTTTGGACTATTTACATTAAAAATAACATTTAATGTACCAACACTCTGTCATACAACCCAAAAACCAGTATCAGTAATTTGTCTTAGTTGGTAAGGATACACAAAACAGTATTTTAGAAAGCAAAAGTTTATATTAAGATCGGGAAAACCAGCTCTGTTTTGGTAAGACAATATTAAACATTGAACATTTCTAGCTTTGCTGTTTATTAACTATATAACCTTAAGCAAGTCCTCTTACAACCCTGACTCTCAGTCTCATCGTTATTATAACAGTAAAAATAATAATTTTAATGAGATTTTGAGTCACTATATAAAAGGTACTATATAAAGCACCTAGAGGGGAATAGGAGCTTAATACATGTCAGTACTCTTTCCCTTTCTTTATTATTCCTATCTTTTATAGATAGGCTCAAGGTGAGGGTAATAAAGAAAACTTATCTGTGCTATATATTGCAGCGATGTGTAAGAGAGTAATATAAATAGTAAGTTATTAATGGAATTTTGATTCCAACTAAAATAGAGGTCACAGCATAAACACTAAAAGGGAGAAACTATACAAAACAATTACAAAGTGGTTCCAGGCAGGATTCTAGTTTATATTTTTCTGATTCAGAATGTATGATTATGCATAAGGCCATCAGTGTTTGAAAGTAAAAAAACAAAACAAAAAATATCAGTTGAAATATCTTTTCCATAAAGAAAGCAAATATTCTAATAGGAAGTATAGAATCTTCTTCTTTAGAGAGTATTCTGAACAGAAAAAAATTCTGTTATTTGGAAACATTGTATGTACATGCACTTTTCCAAAATGACAGCTCTTTTTTTTGATTGAGGTATAATTGACATTCAATATTATATTAGTTTCAGAAAGGTGTACAACAAAATGATTTGATGTTTTTATACACTGTGAAGTGATCACCATAGTAAGTTTAGCTACTATCCATCACCATACAAAATTACAAAAAATTTCTTTTTCTTGTGATGAGAACTTTTAAGTCTTACTTTCTTAGCAACTTTTAATTTTGCAATATGATATTATTGATTATAGTCACCATGCTGTACATTTCATCCCCAATAAATGACATTTATTTTATAACTGGAAGTTTGTACCTCCTGACCCTATTCATCCATTTAGCCCACCCCCAAATCCCCTGCCTTCTGCCAACCACTATTCTTTTCTCTGCATCTGTGAGTTTTGGGGTTTTTATTTGTTTTGTTCTTTAGATTCCATGTATGAGTGAAATCATATGGTATTTGCCTTGCTCTGTCTGACTTATTTCACTTAGCATTATGTCCTCAAGGTCTATCCATGTTGCTGCAAATGGCAAAATTTCATTCTTTTTTATGGCTGAATAATATTCCATATTGTGTGTGTGTGTCTGTGTGTGTGTGTGTGTGTGTGTGTGTGTGTGTACCAA
This sequence comes from Eumetopias jubatus, assembly GCF_037043125.1. Classification (NCBI taxonomy): domain Eukaryota; kingdom Metazoa; phylum Chordata; class Mammalia; order Carnivora; family Otariidae; genus Eumetopias; species Eumetopias jubatus. Next base: position 29,005,692 of record NW_028274816.1, read on the forward strand.
ATCTTTATTCATTCATCCATTGATAGATACTTAGGTTCTTTACATGTCTTGGCTATTGTAAATAATGCTGCAGTGGACATAGAGGTGCATATATCTTTTTGAATCAGTGTTTTCATTTTCTTCAGATAAATACTAAGTGAAATTTCTGGATTATATGATAATTCTATTTCTAATTTTTTTGTATACTAAGTATTTGAAATCCAGAAATTTTGTACTTATAGCACACATTAATTTGGACTAGCCACATTTCAATTCCTCAGTAGCCACATGTAGTAACCATATTGGATGTACACACATATCTATAGCAATCTCAATTACACTTGTCACAAATAACCAAAGTTGAAATGTGTATTTTTTTCCAAAATTAAAGACCTGATGAGACAAATTAATTTATGATTTTGAAGTATTTATTTTTGTAACTACCTCAAAGACCCATCAGATTTTATAAACTGTTGCTTCTGAAGTGAGATTTGCAGATTAATCTGTCAACTGACAAAGAGTGGTAGATCTTACAGGCTGGTGTTCCATTTGGTTGGAACAGTAGGTAAAACAATAATCAACTAAAAGGAAATTGACAATACCAATAAGACAGAAACCCCAAGAACAACACTGGAGGCAATTAAAGCTGTAGGTTGGAGTAATAATTCTAGGAGGAGATAAATATTAAACACAGGTGGAATTTAGCAACTAAAACAGAAAAGGACTGGACAAAAAACATAGGCAGTGTTTCACCACCATGTTGAGAATATTATCTAGAATGAATGATTCAGTATTGGTGAGCAAATGATGCATGTCTTCTCTTTTCACATCCCCAAATAACATGTATATGGTGCTCTTTTCCTCACTTTTTCTGTTCTTGTTTGTTAATATTTTATTTCTAGGGAAAAACTAATTTTAATTAGAGTTAAATAGAAAATAGAATTAGGTAGAGTCTTTTAAAAATGTTGATCACCTAAGTTACCTTTTGGTATTAGAATTTTGAATTTTTTTCCTGAAATGTTAATAGATCTATTTTCCTATTTTGAATGTTGTCTGGTTTATCTCTTGTTTGTCTCTTATAATTTGCAATTAGATCATAGTGAGTACTGTTGGCAGAGTTTTTGTTCCTACACACTAATCAGGATACATAAATTATGATAAGTGACACCAGCTTAGTTCTGTTTCTCCTTCTAGTTAGAAATGTAGTCATCATAACTAGATAAAGAAGTAGAAAGCACTAACCAAATGATTATTTCAAATGTTAAAGACTCAGTGCATAATCATGGATTGGCTATTAAGGATAAAAGTCTACTTTTACTTGAGTTTCAGAAACAGGATTTTGGGCACTCAAAGTTAGAATAAATTTTCTTAAACTCAACAGGTTTAAGGTTTAAGGTTTAAGAATGATTAAAACAGGCTGGGTTATCAGTCTCACAGTGTTCAAGGTAGATAAATGAGATAAATCATGGGTTTAAGATGGCTTATCTTTCTCATTTTAACATTTTCTGAAAATAAAAGAAAGGAGCATGTTTCTAGGTAGTTTCATGAGGGAGTAGAGGTGGCTCTGCCTTAAGAATTTGAGTGAAAGATCAGTTTAATATAATAATAGATCTTTCTATATGCCATTGTAACTCCAAACAAGGATACTAGATAAAAATAAAAGCTATTATTATTCTCGCAAAATCATGAAAGTGGTTTTATTTAGCTGATTTCAAATAAAATAAAAACATAAAAGAAATAGTTTGAAAATCATTGTTACAAACTATTCAGTGAACTTCTTTTAAAAGCTATGCCACTCTATGAAGATTCATATACATAATTGTATGTGTGTAAAACATATTGTGCAGCACAGAAAGTGCTTTACATACAAAACTAGATGTACTCTTTCTTTACATTGCAAACCTCTCTTTCTATGTATACAAAACTGATATCTGATCATGATATGAATCAGCCTGATGAGAAAAAAGTATATTTTATTTTTTCCACCTCTTAAAATCAACCTTTTTTTTTAAAGATTTTATTTATTTATTCATGAGAGACAGAGAGAGAGAGAGAGAGAGAGAGAGAGAGAGGCAGAGGGAGAAGCAGGCTCCCAAGGAGCAGGGAGCCCGATGTGGGACTCAATCCCAGGACCCTGGGATCATGACCTGAGCTGAAGGCAGACGCTTAACCATCTTTAAGGCGCCCTTAAAATCAAACTTTTTGAGATAATTATGGATTCATGTGCAGTTGTAAGAAATAACATATACTGTACCCATTGTTACAACCAGGAAAATTACATTAACACAATGCACTGATTTTATTTAGTTTTCCCCAGTTTTACATGTATTCTGTGTGTGTGTGTGTGTGTGTGTGTGTGTAGTTTTAGGCAGTTTTATCACATGTGTAGGTAGGTGTATCTATCACTATAGTTAAGATAGAGAGCAGTTACATTACCACAAGGAACCCTTGTATAACCACATCCACCTTCCTCCTATCACCCATTCCCTTCCCTACCCTTGAAAATCTCTAATCTTCTCCATCTCTCTGATTTTGTTATTTTAAGATGATTATTTGTATGATTAATGGAATCATACAATATGTAACCTTTGGGATTGGTTTTTTCACTCAGTACATTCTCCTTGAGATTCATCCACACTATTCTGTGTATCAGTAATTTATTCCTTTTTATTGCTGAGTAATATTCCATGGTGTGCACGTACCACATTTATTTAATCATTCATCTGTCAAAAAACATGTGGTTTGTTTTTAGTCTTTGACTATTACAAATAAAGCTGCTATGAATATTTGTCTGCAGGTTTTTGTGTATTCTCTTTTTTAGACATATAAGTGTAAATCATATGGAATTTTGCAATGTGGACTTTATTTTGTTTAAAATTGTAAATTAAGCAAGATAGTCAAACTCAGTAATTTCTTTGAAGATGTTTAACAAAAACATGTTTTGGAATCATCATTTAAAAGTAGTTTTTAGGGGCACCTGGGTGGCTCAGTCAGTTGAATGTCCTACTCTTGGTTTTGGCTCAGGTCATGATCTTGGGGTCATGAGATTGGGCCCTGAGTTAGGCTTCCCACCCAGTGGGGAGTCTGCTTGAGATTCCCTCTCCCTCTGTCCCTCACCTCACTTGCTCTCTCTTACATTCCTTCTTTCAAATAAATAAATAAATAAATAAATAAATAAATAAATAAAATCTTGGGAAAATATTTTTTAGATTTTTGCATAAAACAAAATTGAGCATATTTGAGTTCAAATTTCTTCGAAAGAGAAGATAGATGAATTTAGAGAGAACTCTGTGCAGATGAAGAAAATTAGAGAGGGTTTGGGGTTCTTCTTGAATCAGCTTGAAATGAAATTCCAGTGATCTCCCATTGAGCAGGATGGGCAAAATGCCCTGAGTGGTCAGCACTGGGGAGGGTGAGGACAGCAAGGGTTGGGCCTCTGGCACCCTTACTAAGTTTAATCATTCCTTTTGCCCTGGAAGAAAGTGAATGAGGAGTTGGCATAGGGCGGGTTGTTAAACTAATTGATGATGTCTCTCTACTTTTCTTGGGGAACAAAACAGCAAGAGTTAGAAATCATTGTTCCTGCCTTTCAATGAGTTCATAAAACCAAATACTACCATGCAAATGAATGCCATTTTGGATTCCTTTAGAATTACTTAAGGGTGGTTTCTAATACTAGGGATCTCACAAGTCATGTTTCTCTTTGTTTAGCTCAGGGGCTAGATCTTGCTGAGGCAAAAGCTTTAGTACTGTGTACCAGAGACTCACAATAAGAGTGACACCTTCAGAACTTGGAGTAAAGCAAGTTAGATGTTTTTAGAGCATTCTTTCTGTCATTAATAAGGTAGGGGACTCTGCAAACTACTTGAATAAGATAAAAGCATATTGCTTTCTTCAAACAAAACAATACAAAACCCACAGATGTAACATATTTTAAAAAGAAAGTAAAAACCCACAAATTCTGTACAACACCCACTTACTTCCTAATACAGCTCTATTTCTACAAACAAGTCAAAGGTGTGAATACTGCACTGAACTGTAAAGCTGAACTCATGACGGTAAATCAGGTAGATGACAGTAAGATTGTGTCATCCTTTTCTCATTCAGTTTTGAAGAGGAAGGAATTCCTAAACCCCCAGTCTGGCTGTATGTTCAGGGTAGAGGCTATACATTGCCCTTCAGAAGTGGAGACTGTTGGGTTTTTGTGTTAAGGTCATTTAAGTCACAAAAAAACCCCCCAGAAATTTCTCTTTCTGCAAACTAAACGCACTCCCCTGTTGTGTGGTAATGGATTTCAGTCCTTTGTAATTAAAGATCCAACTGTTCACCTCCTGAAACCAAGAGCTTTTTACCACATTGTTGCTTCATTTATCTCTGGGGAAAGACACTGATCCAGCCATTTGCTATTGGAGTGACACAGCGCTCTCAGTATTGCTGGCAGTAACACAGTAATAAAAGCAAACAGTAGATGTTTTGGAGGAGAACCATTACCTTCAACTCTCTAATGAGTTTTGTTTTTCAAGAGCTTTGCAGTAAAAAAGATTTACAATAGAGGAAACCTCAAAGAAAGATGATTGGCTCTTCAGAGTATTATCACTGCTTAGAGTGATTAAAATACTTCCACTCAAGGTCTTCAGCTAGACTTTGTTTCTCTTTTCTAGTATTTCCTTTCATCTTTCATAACAGAATTTCATTTCTTGTTTATTTTCTTCTCTTTCACTTCTAACTCATTCCATGTTTCTATATGACGTATGACAAATTCGTCTTTTAGTGTGTCCTACTCTGGGTTCCGCTGCAAGCAGATCCTGGGGCAGAGGGCAGATATTCTATTACCAAAGGAAGTGTGAGTAAGCAAGAGGGGAGGAAAGCACGGAAGAAGGAAGATGGAAAGTGAGGGTGTGTTTTCTTTCTGATGCTACTGAATTTGCTGAGTGTTGCCAGATCCTTGGTAACAAGCCCCCAAGAAGCTGAATAAACTGTCTTGCACCAACTTGAGATTTGAAGGGAGAAACACTCACTGACTGGATCCCAATTCTGGTTGTTCAGAATTTCACCCTATGAGGTCTTGCATTTCTTGCGATGCATGTATGGACACATGCAGGCTTTTGGTTCTCCTAGAGAAGTTTAACAAGGAAGGCCCACGCAGAAGTAGAGGTGCTATGAGGGGGATGTTTTTGAGAAGCCAGCCAGAGCTCATGCAGAGCTAGTTGTCACAGGAGCAGAAGACAGTTGAAGCCTAGAGCATCTGAGGGATTGCCTGTTATATGTCCAATGTGCATGGCAGTTGCTTGCTATAAATTGTTGGACCATGTAAAAGCATAGAGGAAACTAGTCCCTGAAATGAGGAGGATTTAAAATAGTCTTAGAAAATGGCGTTGGAATTCTGTTCTTATGTTTCAAGAGATCACTAGTTCAGTCCCCTCTGAGCAACCAACAAACAGGGATTGTATGTGATTCATTTTCCACGTCCAAGATGAAACAAAAAGTTTGCCACCAAACAGATGCTCAGTACAATTTTTAGTAATAATATTTATGCATAGTTTGCATTATAGGAACACTACAAATTTACTTATTAAAAGACTAACTTCAGTGTACTTTTATGACACTAGCTGATATGACATGGCCAGTCATATTGGAAGTTCAGTCTCTGACATGTTAGAGCCATCTAAGAGTTCTGCTCTTAATACTTGTCATTTCAACTCAGGAATCTCTGGAAACCATAATATGTCCATTTTCGTCCGACTAGTCTGCTTTGTTTAAGCCCCAAAGTCCTAGACATGGAGAGATGTTATCCAATATATGAGTTTGAAGGCACATTGATAGTTGGTAATAGCTACTCATGCTTGTTTGTATTGATGTTGCCTTAGAAGATTTCCCCTAAAATGATTCACTAAGAACACTATGTGATTATAGGCAAAGGGAGGTTAGAAAATAAGTAAGTATATAAATTAAATAAGTATGTTAAAGCAACATTATATTGGGCCATGTTTATTTGGCTTTTTTTTTGAAGGCTAATTGAATTATCTATAGACTGAATCTTAGGGCATATTTAGCTGTTAGATTTGAAAAATTGTATCTTTTTTTGCTATAGAAGTATTAATTTGTAACAACCAAATGATTTATGTCCCATCCCAGTGAAATTCAAACAACTGATTTTTTTTTCAAATCTCATAATAGACCCTTTAGTTAGGTCTTTTGTAATCTTTTAAAATTTTCTTTTTCAAAATATACTTCATAGTCATTTAAAGAGATACAAGGATTTTGAAATCATATTCTTTGAATAATGTTTAAGATGGATGACTTTTGATTTGTCCATTAGCAGAAATGAAAAAAACAAAAATGTGTATTCCCAAATCTTCATTTAAAGACTTAATTGTCCATAAAATCTGCTGAATCCAACCATGCAGTTGATAGGAAGATTACTTTTTTTGTTAATTTGCTGTTTTAGAAATAAAATAATGGAAATGAGCATGCATTTTTTTAAATTTTACTTTATTATGTTGTGTTAGTCACCATACATTACATAATTAGTTCCTGATGTAGTGTTCCATGATTCACTGTTTGCGTATAACACCCAGTGCTCCATTCAGTACGTGCCCTCCTTAATACCCGTCACCGTACTGACCCATCCCCCACCCCCATCCCCTCTAAAATCCTCAGTTTGTTTCTCAGAGTCCAAAGTCTCTCATGGTTCATCTCCCCCTCTAATTCCCCCCTTTCATTTTTCCCTTCCTACTATCTTGTTTTAGAGGTACAGGTCTGTAATTCATCAGTCTTACACAATTCATGGCACTCACCATAGCACATACCCTCTGCAATGTCCATCACCCAGCCACCCCATCCCTCCCACCCCCCCCTCCACTCCAGTAACCCTCAGTTTGTTTCCTGAGATTGAGTCTCTTATGGTTTGTCTCCCTCTCCAGTTTTGTCTTGTTTCATTTTTCCCTCCCTTCCCCTATGATCCTCTTTCTTGTTTCTCAAATTCCTCATATCAGTGAGATCATATGATACTTGTCTTTCTCTTATTGACTTATTTCACTTAGCATAATACCCTCTAGTTCCATCCACGTTGTTGCAAATGGCAAGATTTCGGGTTTTTTGATGGCTGCATAATATTCCATTATATATATATAAATATTCCATTATATACACACACACACACACACACACACACACACACACACACACCATATATATGATGGAATATATATATATATATATATATATATACCACATCTTCTTTATCCATTCATCTGTTGATGGACATCTAGGCTCCTTCCATAGTTTGGCTATTGTGAACATTGCTGCTATAAACATTGGGGTGCACGTGCCCCTTTGGATCCCTACATTTGTATCTTTAGGGTAAACACCTAGTAGTGCAATTGCTGGGTCATAGGGTAGCTCTATTTTCAATGTTTTAAGGAACCTCCACACTGTTTTCCAGAGTGGCTGCACCAGCTTGCATTCCCACCAACAGTGTAGGAGGGTTCCCCTTTCTCCATAACCTCGCCAACATCTGTCGTTTCCTGACTTGTTAATTTTAGCCATTCTGACTGGTGTGAGGTGGTATCTCATTGAGGTTTTGATTTGGATTTCCCTGATGCCGAGCGATGTTGAGCACTTCTTCATGTGTCTGTTGGCCATTTGGATGTCTTCTTTGCAGAAATGTCTGTTCATGTCTTCTGCCCATTTCTTGATTGGGTTAGTTGTTTTCTGGGTGTTGAGTTTGCTAAGTTCTTTATAGATTTTGGATACTAACCCTTTATCTCATATGTCATTTGCAAATATCTTCTCCCATTCTGTTGGTTGTCTTTTGGTTTTGTTGACTGTTTCCTTTGCTGTGCAGAAGGTTTTTATCTTGATGAAGTCTCAATTGTTCACTTTTGCCCTTGCTCCCCTTGCCTTTGGCGATGTTTCTAGGAAGAAGTTGCTGCGGCTGAGGTCGAAGAGGTTGCTGCCTGTGTTGTCCTCTAGGATTTTGATGGATTCCTGTCTCACATTTAGGACTTTCATCCATTTGAGTCTATTCTTGTGTGTGCTGTAAGGAAATGGTTCAGTGTCATTCTTCTGCATGTGGCTTTCCAATTTTCCCAACACCATTTGTTGAAGAGACTGTCTTTTTTCCATTGGACATTTGTTCCTGCTTTGTCGAAGATTAGTTGACCATAGAGTTGAGGGTCCATTTCTGGGCTCTCTGTTCTGTTCCACTGATCTATGTGTCTGTTTTTGTGCCAGTACCATACTGTCTTGATGATTACAGCTTTGTAATAGAGCTTGAAGTCCGGAATTGTGATGCCACCAGCTTTGTTTTTCTTTTTCAACATTCCTTTGGCTGTTCGTGGTCTTTTCTGGTTCCATACAAATTTTAGGATTATTTGTTCCATTTCTTTGAAAAAAGTTGATGGTATTTTGATAGGGATTGCATTAAAGTGTAGATTTCTCTAGGTAGCATTGACATTTTCACAATATTTGTTCAATCCATGAGCATGGAACGTTTTTCCATTTCTTTGCATCTTCCTCAATTTCTTTCATGAGTATTGTATAGTTTTCTGAGTACAGATTCTTTACCTCTTTGGTTAGATTTATTCCTGGGTATCTTTTGGTTTTGGGTGCAATTGTAAATGGGAGCGATTCCTTAATTTCTCTTTCTTCTGTCTTGGTGTATAGATATATGAGCAAGCATTTTGATAGAACATTAGCACCCAGATGAGAAATGTAGGTATTAATGGGCCCACTTCCTCACTTGTCCCAATATCTACACATCCTTAGTCAACAGACTTTATAGTTTCTCCTGCACCCTGTATTTATTGATGTAGATACAGATACAATTTTTTTTTCATACTTCTTGACTCTGGGTTCTGCCATGTAACTGAGAGCATCATCTGGAGGTGACTATGCCTGTCCAAACCTGGGAAGACAACATGCAAGAGCCCTTCTTTATTTCTGCTTCCTCTCTTGTGCCTCTGACCCTGCCATTTAAAGTATATGCCCAAGCTAAGTCATGCTCCAGGAGGAAGGTGAGAGACACAATGAGCAGAGCTGTTCAGCATATAGCACATTCTTCCTCCTGATCCACAAGCACATGAGCAAGCCAACCCAGATCTTTCCAGCCTCCCAGCCAAGGCCACTGTAGATAAGATGACCCCCCAGTCAACCCAAAGACATATAAGACATATAACAATATTTATTTAAAACTACTATGTTTGGGGATAGATAGGCAGGAAACTGATATAATAAGTATGTGTCTGTTACCCACAGTCATCATGAACTACCTCTAAAATATAAGTTATTGTCATTATGTTGAATAACATTTCTGTAAAAATTATAGCTATTATTTTACCTATAGCTATGATATGACTAGCAATGGAGATATACTACTGTCTATCCTTTACTAGAGGAATCTCTCAAATGCACATATAGAAGGGTTTCTTCTGATAGCACTAAAGTAAATTTAATTCCATTCCATTCCATGGGGGAATTTGGAAGTGCTATCATCCATAATAGCCTATACATCCTTAGAGTTTTGTGAGTTTATTCAGAGCATTTGTGGTATGGCATTACTCACAGAGATGGTTTCCATTAACCAGTCTAATTTATTTATTAAATCTTTATTGAATGCCTACTTTTCCTGGATCTGAAAATACAAATATGAAGGGAGTAGCCATTGCCTTTAAGAAGAAAATAATATCATTGGAGAGATCAAGTGTAAGTTAACTTCTATGAAAGGATTTGGAGAAATATGAAGACTCAGTATCATTTTGGAGTTGGCTTAAATAGAAATGCTTAGATACAGGTAAGGGTGATATTTTCCAGAAGATATGTGACATGGTAAAAGTTGTTTTATGTGGACTGAAATGATTTTCCTTTAAAAAATTATGGGAGAATGGATATCCTAGATTTCAGTGTTAATATTATTGAAAGTTTTCAACAAGTATTTTTTAAACCACTGGGAAAAATGTCACAAATGAAAAAAAATTAAAATGATTTTCCTCTTTTCATTTACTTTTTTCTGTATTTACTTCATGAACATCTGTCTTCCCTTGAAGTTAGCCTATTTCAATACCTAAACAAATGTCCTGTTCATTGTAGAGTCTCAAAAATCATTTCTCAAGTAAATAAATCATTCAGTATCACATTATTTATGGAATACCCACATTTGATCATAGTGAAGTCATTGTTTTGAAAGAAATAGTTTAGGGCTCCAAATGGGAAAAACACGTTCTAATAAATTGTGCCCAGATCCCAGGGAGTGAAATCAATGTCCACTATTTAATATTTACCACTGATTCTTGCTAATCAGAAGTGCCATCAAATAGTTTCTCAGGAGTATTTCTGGTCCTTGTTTGATTTGCTGATCAGTCATGGCACATTTATGGGACAGAGACAACAGGACCTGATGTCATCTCTCATATTGCAGTAGGAGAGAAAGGAAATTGTAGAGGTTAAAACTGGTTGCCTCCAGGCAGATCTGACCTGCACCATTCACTAGCTGTGTGAATTTACTTAACACTGTGTTCCTTGGTTTCCTCACCTGTAGAATGGGGTTTGAATGAATTAACACATGGAAAGTACACAGGACAGTGTGGTACATAGAGTCGGTGTTCCACAGGGATGAACTATGAGTTTTCCCTCCTCTTTGCCTGCTTGGGGTCCCCAACAACTACTTACGTTCTTGGATTTTTCCTCTTTAGAACAGTGCACTGCTTGGGAAATCAGTCCTCTCCGTGGCTTTGGGTGTGTTGTTTTTTGTTTTTGTTTTTGTTTTTCTGTTTTCTGTCTCTATCAACTCTCCTTTTGATATGTTAATAGCACACAGAACACATCTTCCTTTTGTAAAGGCTGATAAGAATGTAAATAGTTCTCCTTTCTGAGTAGGGACAGAGGCCACCTTTGGGAAGAGGAAGCAGGCTGCCTTCTGTGTTCTTTCCTTGCAGATAACCTCAGAGAGCTCAGTGAGAGTGTGGCCTGGGGAAGTGGCCAGAGCATTTTGAACTGTAACTCAGCAGACCAATCTCAGAAACAATGCATTATTTCTAATAAGTGTTGCCTTCTTCATTTGTGGGGGCAGGCTCTGGAGAGTACTGTGAAAACAAAACATAATTTGCCTGAGTGCAAAATGTTTCAGTCTATTCTCTAAACATACCCCATTTTCAATACCCTCTCTATTTTTTTACATCGGGGAAGAAAACTCAACTGTGTGCTGTTGTGACTAGTGAGGTTGCTTTGTTGCATTGCTCTCTTTGTTCTTGGGCTAGATGAAGTCTGGGTCACATGATGGAAGCAGTGGGGGACTCACCTCCTTCAAGGAGAGTCCTTCAAGGGGCAAAAATCTCATCTAGCAGTAGTTTTGAACTAAGTAATTTGCCTTTTTCTCTGAATGTCCTGTCAATGATGCTGACAGGAAGAGGTCCTGAGGATGAGGGAGGTATCCTACAGAGCTGTCACAGGCAGCTCTTTGGTTCAAAATGTGTTTTCTTTTTCTTTCTTTCTTTTTTTTTTTGTAATGATCCACACTTAATTGTTTTCGTATAACACCCAGTGCTCCATGCAGTACGTGCCCTCCTTAATACCCATCACCAGGCTAACCCATCCCCCCACCCCTCTCCCCTCTAAAACCCTCAGTTTGTTTCTCAGAGTCCATAGTCTCTCATGGTTCATCTCTCCCTCCGATTCCCCCCCTTCATTTTTCCGTTCCTTCTAATGTCCTCCATGCTATTCGTTATGTTCCACAAGTAAGTGAAACCATATGATAATTGCCTTTCTCTGCTTGACTTATTTCACTTAGCATAATCTCCTCCAGTCCCATCCATGTTGATGTGAAAGTTGGGTATTCATCCTTTCTGATGGCTGAGTAATATTCCATTGTCTATATGGACCGCATCTTCTTTATCCGTTCATCTGTTGAAGGGCATCTCGGCTCTTTCCACAGTTTGGCTATCACGGACATTGCTGCTATGAACATTGGGGTGCATATGGCCCTTCTTTCACTACATCTGTGTCTTTGGGATAAATACCCAGTAGTGCAATTGCTGGGTCATAGGGTAGCTCTATTTTTAATTTTCTGAGGCATCTCCACACTGTTTTCCAAAGTGGCTGTACCAACTTGCATTCCCACCAACAGTGTAAGAGGGTTCCCCTTTCTCCACAACCTCTCCAACATTTGTTGTTTCTTGCCTTGTCAATTTTTGCCATTCTAACTGGTGTAAGGTGGTATCTCAGTGTGGTTTTGATTTGAATTTCCCTGATGGCTAATGATGATGAACATTTTTTCATGTGTCTATTAGCCATTTGTATGTCTTCTTTGGAGAAGTGTCTGTTCCTGTCTTCTGCCCATTTTTTGACTTATTTGTTTTTTGGGTGTTGAGTTTGAGAAGTTCTTTATAGATCTTGGATACCAGCCCTTTATCTGTAGTGTCATTTGCAAATGCGTTTTCTGGGTAAGTGGGGAGGCCATGAGGTTCCTCAGCAGCCTCAAAAAAACCAAAACGGTGTTTTTGTTTGTTTGTTTGTTTTCAAACAAGACACAAGAGTCATATTTTCATAACATTTCTGGATTTAATGGCATGATTTATGTTAGTCCCCAAAGTGAAGGAACAATTAATAGAGTGTTATCTTCAGCTGGGACACAAATGATTAATGGTTCGAAATTCAGAAACCCGTCCTTGTTGATGCTCGTTGGAAGCCTTTTACCTGGTTGGTGGTCAGAACCTCTATTACATTTTGTCACAGATCATAAAACAGACCTGAGTGCCCTATATCCACAAAATACAGTGGACGGAATGCATTGATGGAATAAAAATAACATCTGACAAATCCACACTTTGGTAATATTCTCATTGCAATACACTCTGTTCTTAAACACTTCGGTCAAATGTGTGAACAGTTAAAGACCATATGCAGCAGGCGGCAGCACGGAAACTATGTTTTCTGATTGCCCAGTGCATGCATGCACACAGTGTGGAAACACACACACTCTCATTCTTCTTCTGTCATTTTATTGCAATTGCTCCTTTATTTTAGTTTTACTCTTTTATTCAAAACTATGAAGGATAAATTGTGTTCAGAGATTCAGGAAGCATTATGATAAATCAGAAAAGTAAGTGTTGATGGCATTGGCACCGATTCTTAATGACTGCAAAATAATTTCATCTTTACTCCTTCAAAGGATCAGAACTTGATCTCCGCATACCATGCAAGAAAAGAGAGATGAAGACCTAAAATGGGACAACCAGAGTGCAGTAACTCTAAAATACCACCAATTTTAATTGAGTTTTGAATTTTAAAAAATAAGCCTAACATACTCAATATGAATAGCACATCTTTCTAATATTATAAAATTTGCAGTCATCATGAAAGTTTATCAGTCCCTTGCAGATAATTTCAGCATAGACCTGCGTGCACACACAAATTAAGAAAGATATTTAGCTATATATGTTGATATATGAAGAACAATTCCCAAATGTTTCAGGTATGTTATAGTTTATTTTCTTATGAAGTTACTGTCATTTGCCAGAGCATGTTTGTCATTATTTCTAAACATTTGCTAATGAGTTGGTTCATTCGTGTTGCTTAAAAGAGGCAGAAAGGGTCCCTTATGTGATTTTAAGTTGTTTTGTCTAAATAAGGTAACTTTTGCCACGTTCCATTGTGTCATTCTTGCAAATTCTCTTAACAGACTCATCTTTAAAGTCAGTTGATAAAAACAGGCACAAAGTAGGTTGGTATGATGTTGGCTGCTAGAAGACATTAGTATGTTATAAACTTCCATCCATCCATCCATTAGTGTGTGTGGTTATAAATACCTATCCATTCTTAATTGCATTGCTTTATCACAACTCAGCAGGGAAAAAAGCTATATTACAGCAAAGCAATGTTCAGTAAGATTTGATACCCTCTCAGCCTAGAAATTGAATAACAAGTTAAAGACATTATTATGATGATTATTGTTATTATTATTATTACATAAATTAATAAGGTAAAGGTAATATAGTTTTGGAATTGGCTCAATCTTTAATTGAAAGAGCACATGTAAATTTAGTAAGTTTATTTTTCTTCAAGTCATATACTCATTAGAACAAAGTTAAGGGAGAGAAACTCAGCTAACCCAAAGAAATAAGATTTTTACACAGTTCTTAAGATAAGGCAACTTTTCACCAAAGCCTAATACCCTGGGCTTTTCTGACCTACCTCCTTATATCAACTCATTGTCTGACAAGAGGAGTAGTTACCCATTTTGCCAACTCCAACCACTAGATGCAGCTTGGAGTTGCAAGAGCACCTGTCATCAAGCCAGCCTGTGGTTCTTAGGTACTAGGAAATGGGCAGAGCTGAGAGACAGAGAATTCTGAATCTAGATTCTAAGTTTTGGTTCATAGACCAAAGATATGAAACACTGCAAATCAACTAAAGGAAGTTTTATTACTTGAAAAATCCATTTTGGGAAAATGGTGGTCTGGCATTAATCCATCCTAAAAGCCTCCCCTGGCTATTGTGCCATTTTTCACAAAATGTAAAAGGCAAAAATGATGCAGTTCACTTCCTCTCATGTGTGATCAGGCAGAACAGGAGCCAAGAGCCATCCATCATCCCAGGGAGCAAGACCAGAGTGGAGTGACTTTGACCATCCTCACTGTCCCCAAAGGGCGCTATAGGCAATGAAAGCTGAGTATGAGGCGCTGACTTCCTTTCTTCCTGCTAAAAGTGGGAGTGTTCATTGTGGTTACTTAGCTGTCCCATTATAAGTATACATTAGATGTATTGGGGTCAGTAAGATGGTCATTTGGGTATAGGTAACTAAACAATGAAGAGCCACTTCTGAATCTCTTTGAAAGGAATGCACCTCACCCAAAGGTCCTGGACTAAGAGTTGGACCAGTCAATGGGCCAGACCTTGGCAGGATTAGGGTGCATTTTAGGTGCATGTGGGAGAGTTGCATTATTTTGTTTAGGATTACTTGTTACATTATATATAGGAGGGGTGGAGGTGAGGATATAAGGAGGCAAGGAATAAAATGCCGTCATATTTTTGTCAGCTGAACTTTCTTTTTTCTTTTGGGAACATTTATGTGAGCTATGGGGTGCTGTCCATCAGGTGGGCTGGCCTTACAGGTACCTGATCTGAAGTGGGCAAATCAGGACATATCACTTCTGAACATGTGGATTAATATGTGGGGGGACACAAGAAGAGTCAGCAATAGTCTTAAGGGGACTTAAGGGAAAATGGGAGCCTGGGGATGCCAGGAGCATCTCCTGGCTGCATGGAGATGGGCGTGAGTGTGAAGTGAAGTAGAGCTTTGGGTATCCAGGAAATTCAGCCATACCCCATGACTTAGCCAGGGGTGTGCATCAGTAAATGTAATACTGCATCACTTCTTTCTGTTGTAACCATAGATAACAAATATAGTGGCTTAAAACAACACAAATTTATTATCTTATGGTTCTGGAGGTCAAAAGTCTAAAATTGGTCTCACATGGCTTAAATCAGGGTGTTAGCAAAATTGTGTTCATCCTAGGTGGTCTAAGGGAGAATCTGTTTCCTTGCCTTTTCCAGCTTCTGGATCCTGCCTGCCTTCCTGGCTCATGGCCCTTTCTTCCACAGTCAAAGTTAGTTATGTAGCATCTTCTCTCTCTCCTTCCAATGTCACATCACCTTCCCTAACTCTAACCCTCCTGCATCCTTCTTACAAGGACCCTTGTGATATATTGGGCCCATCTATTTGATCCAGGATGATTTCCCCATGTCGGGATCCATAACTTAATCACATTTTCAAAATCGTTTTTGCAGGTAAGATAACGCATTAACAAGTTCTAGGGATTTGGATATGGACATCCTTGGATGGCATCATTCAGTCTAACACATCTATTTTCAGCTGGTTTGAATTAGGATTTTGTCACTTTCGTCCAGGAGAATTCTAATTAAGACACAATGATTCTGCTTTCTTATTTCCCTTAGAAGCCAACTGCCTGTTAATAATATATCGTCCTGCATTTAGTATGTATTGTAAATTCTAAGCAGAAATATTTACAAGAAATGACATTAGAATGTGAATTATTAGTATTTTAATTCACACTAGAGCAAATTACATACTTGATTTCAGACTTAGTTTATTGATTTATAGTATGCAAATAACAACTCCTGATTTGCCTGATTCACAAGGCTTTGTGAAAATCAGAGATTTTTAAAATGCACTAAATTCATGATGTATGCATATAAAAGTTGCTTTTGTTATTTTATCTTATGTGTGTGTCAACCTTTAGGATAAGTCATTTGCCAAACAATATTAACTGTTGTTTTCCAACAATGGATCTTGCTTTTATGTATTCCTCTTGCCTTAAAAAAAAAAAAAAAAAAGCTATGTAGGTGCCTTCTGGTTAAAGAAGGCGAAAGCAGAGAAGTAGGCAGGTCATCTTTTCCTCTGCCTCAAAATCCATTGGGAAAGCAAACCAAGAACAAACGTAGAAAAACCAGATTTTTATGGAAGCAAGGAAATGGTCACATCCAAACACTACAAATTGGGAAGAAGATGTGTTGAAATTGTGAAATATGCTTAGAAAGGAGTGAGGCTAGGAGGAACGAAAACATTCCTTTTTAGATATCAGGGAGGCTAAAGATTCTCCTGATATCCTATGACTGAGTCCAGGGCAACCATTCTTTGTTTAGTTCAGAGACACAGGATACAGGAATGTGAATGGCAGAAGAGATGCCGACAAAGGGAAACTTCTGGGACAGCATGTTTTTATCACCTACAACTCCTGCAATCCACAGGGGCTGCTTGACCTCAAGAAGATGGGAAGATAAATAATAGTTGCTATGTCAGAAGTTAATATACAAACATTTGCTGTAAGCACACTGGCATCATGCCCACTAAAACTGAAGGGACATGTACAGAAGGACAGAAGAAATCAGTTTTGATGGGAGTGTGTTTGAGGTAGCATGCCCGAAGTTGTTATGGATGCCTCCGTGAGATACATGGATGAGAAAAGATCTAGTGAGAACCAGTTAGAAAAGAACCACAATGAGACCTGAGCACCAATCAAAAAGGAAAAGGAATTAAAATATAGGAAGAAAAAAGATAGACACCCTAAAGAAAAATTGCCCAGAGAAGACAAGGTCACCAAGATAATTTACGATCAAAATCTCCCTCAACAAATTCCTTAAAGAAAAGATAAATGTATTTTAAAATTCTGTGACAAAGAAGAAAACAGAGTGAGGAAAGTTATTGCAGAGATGAAATATGTATTTATTTTCAACCAAGGAATAAGTTCATTGGCTTGAGGATGGGGAGAGATTCTTGGTGGATGTTCATTGGTCAGGAGGTAAGTTTCGGTTTTCAGTATATCAGGCATTTATGGGAAATCAGTCTCTTCTGTATTCCAAATATATTCCAAATTAATCCCCAAATATAAATTAAACACCTCCCTTTCCACCCGCCCCGAACTTAGAGCTTGAATTTGTAGTGTGTAAAAGCACATCTTGTCTTGTCCCAGGAAAAATAGTGTCACATTTAATTAGTATTTAAAAAAGAAATGTAGGTTTTATTACTATTCAGGTAAAATGAGGCCAACAGATCAGAGACAATTGCCATTGAATAGATAGTTTGTTATTCACAGTTCCCAAGAGGAGAAGGCCCATGCCATGCAGGGCCACACAGGGAAGGACCAGAGTCCATCAGGAGGCAGAGGGAGTATAGAGAAAAAGTGAGCAAGAGCCTTCATAGTGGTTTCCCTGGGAAGGAATGGGTGAGACAGGGGAAGCAAAATTAGCATTAGCTAATTTGAATAATTTCAGCAGACTCTGGGGTGTAGGGGCTGCCCTTGGTTGTCTGAAACCTGGTCACGGGGTGATTGGGGCAGGGGAATACTGGCCTGAAGTTCAGTGCCCTGTGAGAGCCAGATAAAGGAGGTGGTTGAGGTTTGGGCTTTGGACTGGTTGGTTTACATATGAAAGGCATGCTCTTGGTGGAGTTGTTTGCTATCTCTAGGAATTAGTAATCTTGGAGAAACCCTCTGTATATACTAGTGTCAGCAAGGCCCCAGATGTCAAAGTATCAGGAAATACAGAAAATAAAAAACATTATTAATATCGTTTGTTGTAGGAGGGCTTTAGTAGACAGGGAGTTGCATTATAGATAAATGATTTGCCAAACTATGCCAAAATTGTCATTTGTTGTGCATTTGATGTAGTTTATATTATATATATATAAGTATTATACATTATGCATATATATGTATTATACATTATACATATAATTGACTTAAGGGGAATATACTTTTGACAATTTCATGTTGTAGTTTTCAAAAAGAAGTTTGTCTTTTCTTAAAATTAGATATTCTATGAATGCTCTATTTTATATTTTCAAGGCAGAACACTGGGAATGCATACTCTGAAAATTTGTATTTCACTCTATGTAAATTAACACCTGAACAAAGAAGTAAGACTAATAAATTTTAATAACAAAAAATACCAAAAGAAATATATAGATGGATATATTTCATGCATATGCCCACAGACTCCAGGCTCATAAGAGTTTGCATGTAATTGGAACCTGGGATGTGCAAAAATCTGGCTCCTCGCCACAAAGATAAAAAGAAATTTAGGATTCCAGACAAAAAGGGAAAAGACAAAGGGAAGGAATATTTATTAAGTCAGTGTGAGAACTTTTTCTCTAGACTCAGTAACAAACAATTAAACGTACTCTGAAACACAGACTTCTTTTGTTAAAATAAATGCCTGTGGTATTAAAAATCTAGGAACTGATCAGATGCCGTGGTAGAGAAGAAATGAGAAGCAAAACTAATTTATTCTGCAGAAATGACTGGTCGGTTTGTAGCATTATGTAAATCTTATAAGTATGAGATAACTACTCAATAAAATATCATTCAGATCTGAGCTCATCAACAGAGTTAAAAAAAAAAAATCCCTGGCACTGTTCTGCAGGGGGCAAGTATTTAAAAATAGGTATCAGTGACAAAGGAAATCACTGGGGATGATTAAAAATCATTAAATCTCATTAAAATCACAAATGGCACCATGTTGGATGTGAGGACATACAGTCTGTAATGTAGAAGTAAGATTCAAAATTTCCTTTATAAGTTGGAGAAATGAACCATCAAAATAGAATGAAATTGAAGAGGGACATCATTGGTTCATTGACTGTACACTTCCATCATTAAAGTTTCTCATCTGAAAAACAGACATAAAATCTGTAAACAGACAAAGGACAAAATCCCTGGTCACAGCATAGTTATTAGTAGCATGAAAAATTTTGATATAAAATCTGTGTGCATGCTTGACTCGCTTCTGAATGCCATGTGCACTAAATTCTTTTAAAACTCCAGAGTAAATTTCAACTATTTAGTTTTTGTTGAGGATAAAGATCTTTTTATTTTCAACAACTTTACAAAACTGTTAAGATAATTAGCACTTCTTACTTGTAGATCTGTGCCTTTATTTTGAAGAGGGAAAGAAAAAGATAATTCGAATGTCTGAAATATTTGATAGAAAGGACTTGCTTTTTTGTGTATTCACATGTATTCTGTATTTACTCTGTTGAGATCGCACTTTCATCTGTTTACACTGAAACCCAATCAGTAAACTAATTTATGCAGGATTATTGGGAATATTCTTAAGAAAAAATTGATAGGATCTAAATGTATACCATGTTGGGGCAGAAGATAATATTTTCATGTACATTTTAATCATGGATGTTAATGATCATGTAGGTTGCTTAAGCAACTTGAAGGGTTATCTTGTTTGTGCATTGTAGAACTTAAGATAGGTATGAATGTTTGTTTAAAAATGGGACATTTGGAATTTAATAAGCGAGCCACTAGAAATTAAAAAGAGTACTAGATAATAAACTAGGATGAGATCTGGCATGAGTTTTGACACCAACTGGATGGATGGACATCACTTGATATCCTTTGGCCTTAGCATTTGTTAGTGTTGCTCTCACCTGCCAATTATTTCTAAAATATGTAATAATACATATTTTGTACATCCTAACCATTTCCTTACCTCTGGGATTCTTCCCATCACAGGTATGCACCCGAGCTTTATCATTCATATAAACATTTAAAGTAGTACCACACACACAGTGAGGGTGTAATAAATACCAATGCTTAATGTTGTTACTATTACTATTATCATTTATTCAACAAATATTTGTTGAACACGTATGATTATTCTGTGCATCATATTTAAAAAGGGGAAAACATACAGTACACATGATTTCTGTCTTTATACTCTAATGGGGCTTCAAAAGGCATCTATTCAAAATCTAATTCTCCTCATCATGCTGCAACAGCTGCTCAGGTTTTATAAGACAAAGTTCATTGCTCTGACATGTCATCCAAGACCTTCCATAATCTTACATTTCCCGCAACTCTAGCCTTACTTCTTGCCCCTTGCTGTTTTAAAATTATAGCTTTCAAAGCACCTATGTTTTGTAATTTCCTTGTCTTTTCTGCAAATTAGCCATGCAGAATCTCACCTCTGTGCCTTTGTGTATGATATTTCCCTTATTTGGAATTTTCTGGAAACAATACAAAACTGGCTAATTGATGCATATCCTTTAAGACTGGGCTCAAATTCTATCTTTTTTATGTAGCCTTCTCTGACTTTTTTCTCAGCTTCCAACCCTAGGCTATGTGTTATTTCTGAATCTGACACATTGGTGTATAACAGTGGTTCTCAGCCAGGGGTGATTCTACTCCGTAGGGAACATTTGGCAATGTCTGGAAACATTTTGGTTGTCATGACTGGGGTAATGCAACTGGCATCTATTGGTATAGGCCAGGGATGCTGCTGAACATTCTACAATGCACAAAACAGCCTTCCACAACAAGGAATTATCTGGTCTTCTGTCAGTAGTGTTGAGGTTGGGAGACCTCATGGTGATAATTCTTCATCTACCAGGGAATAAGCTTCCCATAGCCAGTAGCTCTGTCTTATTTGTCTTTATGTCCTCAGCTTTGAGTCCAAAGCCTGCAGCATGTTTAACTGATATTTGCTGAATAAGTGAAAGAAGGGAGTGAAGTGTGCATGACTTTATAAATAATCAGAATGTGTTTGTTCAGGGGTGCCTGAGTGGTACAGTCGGTTAGGTGTGTGACTCTTGATTTTGGCTCAGGTTGTGATCTCAAAGTCATGAGATCGAGCCCCGTGTTGGGCTCCATGCTCAGCATAGAGTCTGCTTCGGATTCTCTCTCCTTTTCCTTTTGCCCCTCCCACTTGTGCACTCTCTCTCTCCCTCTCTCTCTCTCAAATAAATAAGTGTTAAAAAAAAAGTGTTCAATAATAGACATTGACTGGAGTTGGACCAATAGCAGTGCTTCCCAGCTTGGAAATAAAACTTTTGAATGGGTGGGATTTGGCATAGGGAATTAGGCATAAGGGACAGAGAAATCACATTAATTGAGGATTAAAATCCTATTAACAGAAAAGGAAAACTAAGAAAAAATATTAGAGACCCTTGTGTACAGTGTCATTTTCAACAGTTTAAACCCTCATATATATGGATGAAAATGTTTGAATAACGTTTATTATTTCAGCCAGTCAAGGTTAATGATATGTATAGTTTCAATAAACAAGGTTATTTATCCTTCTATTAAAATTAGAGTTAATATAATTTATCTAAATATTAGCACAACATTGATTATTTAAGATGTGCTGTCTCAGTCTTTCTCTTTATTCTAAGCATAAAATTCTATGTAAGCAAATGCTTCCTTTTTATGACATTAGTTGATGGTAGGTGAAAAAATTCTTATAAAATAAGAGCTACTTTAAGCTGTCAAACTAAAATCAAATGGAAACAGTTTTGAAGTTTAAAATAGTTCTTTAAATTTTCATGCCTTTCTAAAGTGTGTTATTTCCATCAATATCAGCCAGGAAAGCATTGAATTACCACCAGAAGCAGTTCTTGAAATACTTCCAAGTTTTGTAGAAAAAAATTCCCCCAACCTGAAAGGGCTAGAAACCTCCTGGGAGACAGGTATGAAGAGAGTTAAAAAACTATGAGAATCAGAGAGTCTGAGATCCAGAACTTCCTTAAAAATCATTGACACAACTTTTAATAATATCACATTTTCTCCAAAAGGTTAACTGAAAGTGTAATGAGAATTTCCCATTCTTGCTCATAGATAATTAGGAAAACTCATTTACTAATATAATTCCATGACTTCTCATTCCAGAATTGAAGGTTTCCCCTCTTCCCTGCCTTTCAGGTTCTTATCATGTATCTCTTTCTCCCACATTTTTTCTTAACCTTGTTTTTTAACCTCAAAAAATAATTTGTGGGGGCGCCTGGGTGGCTCAGTCGTTAAGCATCTGCCTTTGGCTGGGCTTGAGCCCCGAATCAGGCTCCCTGCTCCGCGGGAAGCCTGCTTCTCCCTCTCCCAGTCGCCCTGCTTGTGTTCCCTCTCTCACTGTGTCTCGCTCTGTCAAATTAAAAAAAAAAAATTGTGAAGTTTTTTACATATGAATAGTCTCTACACAGATCCATTTTTAAAATATTCTCCCCTTTAAAAGCATTTAACTAAAACTACCCATCAAGGAATTGCTCTCCACAGATGCTGCCTGTAGTCTTTCAAAACAATTTTTATTATATTTTAAATCACCATTTTCATCAGCACTAAAATTTTATAAACAAAATATTCTCTAAAACTCTTTCTTCTTTGGTACAAAAGGACTTGAGAGTCTGACTCTTAATACCACCTATTGGTTATCACTTAATTGCAGTTACATAGAAATTTCTGACCCCAAATTTGTACACAGTTGGAGTAACAGTTAAGGCATAATGACTTACAGTAATCTACATGCCTGTAGGTGGCTGTGTGGCCACCCACAGATATCAAGTTTTAATTCCCAGAACCTATAAATGTTACTTTACAGGGAAAAAAGGTTTTCAGATGTGATGAAGGAAAGGATCTTGAGGCGAGAAGGTGATTCTGTATTACCAGTATGGGCCCTAAGTGCAATCACAAGTGTTCTTGTAGGAGGGAGACAGAGGAAGATTTCATACAGACAGAGGAAAAATGCAGACACACAGAGAACGTGTGACAATGTGACCACGGAGGCAGAGACTGGAGTAATGTGACCATAAGCCAAGGAGTGGTGGCCGCCACCCAAAGCTAGAAGAATGGATTCTCCCCTAGAGCCTCTGGAGGGATCATGGCCCTGCTAACAGCTTGATTTTGATCCAGTGACACTGACTTCAGACTTCTGGCTTCCAGAACTGTGAGAGTTGCTTTAAACCCTTAAGCTTGTGGCAATTTGTGTCTATAGCCACAGGGAATGAATACATGATATGTGGCATCAAAATATATCTTTAGAAATGGAAGAGAGGACAAAAAATGAAAACTCTACTCATGAGTCTATCTATGAATGTTAATGAGTCCAATTCCCTAGTATATATGGAACTCTAGAATCAGGTTTGAAGGTGAGTTGGGAAATCATTTGTTACACATTGATTCCTGACATAACTCTCTATAATAACTTTTCCTGTGGTTGATCATCAAGTGTTCCCATGAGTCCTTTCAGAGACAGTGAGCTCACCATTTTTAAGGGTGTACATTTAGTGTTTGGCCAGCTCTGATTCCTTGAAAGATGCATGTGTCATTATAAAAATGAAGACAAGACCAATTTATTCATTTGACAAATATTAATTGAGCATCTGTATTGCGTCAGACAACTCTTCAAGACACTGGGGCATAGCACAATAAAGAAGAAGAAAAAGAGAAGAGCATTTTGGAATTTGTTACAGCAGCCATGGGAAACTAATACATGCCTGATATAAATGAGGTGGGAATGAGGTAGCAGATGGTGGCTGAAGTAAGAAATCAATAATCAGAATAAGGGAACACTGAAAAGAAAAGAAAAAATGAGGTTGTTGATAATAATATGATGGATTTCATCCATTTAACAAGAGATTGATGGAGGACATTGTTTTTTTTAATGAAAAAATCAGGCCTAATATTAAAGTAACTGCTTTTCATTCCTACTGAAAAGTGATTAATAACCCCTGGCCAGTGGAAAGTAAATGGATTTTCACACAAGTATAGTTGTCTTAAAAGAGGGAATACAAGTAACTTATATTAGTTAATTATATCATGTTGGTTCTTCTAAGAAAGGAAAAAAAAAAACCCTGACCATTAATAAATATTAATATGGTTTGCTTATCTGTTTAATTTTCACATGCCTATTATCTTAGTTCAGCATAGCGCTGAATAAAGTTGCTTAGAATATCCTGTCATGGCCTCTCTTAAAATAATACAGTAGAATCATATTAAGGGAGAGAGTGTATAGGGTATTTGTGGGGAGAGGCATGACCAGCAGAGGTCAGAATTATTATGTCTGTGCCTTAAAGAACATGAGCCAGATTATGGAGCCCTTGCATGGCCAGGATGGAACTTTAATAACTTGGAAACAGGAAGGAATTTACTTTAAAAGTTAAGCAAGCAGAAGAAGGACATGGCGAGAGGATCATTAACTGAGATAGCTTAAGGCAGCTGAGAGATAGGAGACTGGAGTGGTGAGGAATTCATGAAGGAATTAGTGAGCACTTGGTCTGTTTTGTACAGTGAGAAACATGGGGAGAGAGAAGGAGGGGCAGAGAATTCAAATGAATCTACAGAACTTACTGACCTTTTGGACAGAGGGGAATGAAGAAAGAAAAGTCCACAACATTTCTCCAGGATTTTCATAGCCGATGATTTAGGGAAAACACGAAAGGGAAAGAAAAAGTATGGAGGCAAGATGTGGTCAGATAAAAAATAATGAATGTGAACTTCCAAATAGAAATATTCAGTGAGTAATTAGTCATGTGGGAATAAAATGAAATAAGAAGCCAGAATTTTGATTTTCCCAATAGAAACACACCCAGGGGCATCAATCAATTTTATATTCTGACTTGTGTTAGCTGATGGATTTAAATTTCTCTCTGGCTCACTTTCTCTGACACTAATAGAGCCAGAGGGTTAACATACGAAATTGGGCACAAAAAAAGACAGTGAGTGGCTTTGGTGAAGTATTCTTTTGGCTTGTAGATGAGAAAGAATTTATTCAAGCTGGGGGCGCCTGGGTGGCTCAGTTGGTAAGTGACTGCCTTCAGCTCAGGTCATGATCCTGGAGTCCCTGGATCGAGTCCCACATCGGGCTCCCTGCTCAGCGAGGAGCCTGCTTCACCCTCTAACCCTCCCCCCTCTTATGTAATCTCTCTCTCTCTCTCATTCTCGCTCTCTCAAATAAATAAATAAATCTTTTAAAAAAAATTTATTCAAGCTGAACCCGAGAAACAAACAAACAAACAAACAAAAGCCTGACGTGAGGAATAATGTTTTTAATGATAAAACTCATTAGCAGCAGTCTTGGAAAAGGAACTACTGGAACTGGATTATTTGATCATGAAAATACAATTTCATTGTCCGTGCCAACCTGGGATGGTAGAAAGACATGGAATCACATTGGAATTGGAATTTTAGTGCTCTTCTTACAAGGCGTGGGTATTGGGCAAGATACTCAATCTGTCTGTATCTCAGTTTCCTTATCTGTAAAAATAACTATTTTCTTCGTAGGGATAGTAAGGATATACTATTGGTACTGTGGAAAAACAACACGACAATGTCTATGGCAGTGCCTGGCTCTTTACAGGAACTTAATAAAAATTAATTCTATTCTTTATAAC
This sequence comes from Eumetopias jubatus, assembly GCF_037043125.1. Lineage (NCBI taxonomy): Eukaryota > Metazoa > Chordata > Mammalia > Carnivora > Otariidae > Eumetopias > Eumetopias jubatus. The sequence continues at coordinate 29,031,352 of NW_028274816.1, forward strand.
TTTCTCACCTCCCACACACACAAGGAGAAAATCTATTTTTAACAGGTAATGCCTGGTTAAGAAAAATGATCATATAGGTAATGCCTGGTTAAGAAAAATGATCATATTTATATTGCTTTGTGAACAAAGGTTCAGATCAATATATAGGTAATAAAAGTCTATCCTCAAGCTTATATTGTTGTACCTTTGAATCTATGGTATTGACTAAACATTTCTCAGGTTTTAGATTACACTGAGATAAAAATAATTAGAAAAAAATGTAATGTAAAACAGAAGATTTTTATTTGGAAATGTTGAGCTTCAGTGTTCAAATTTTAGCCTTTGAGAATTTATTGGACTGTAAATTGATTATATGAGCACTCTTCTGCATATATAGTTCTGTAAAAGCTTAACATTTTCAACTTAATTTATAAAATTCAGCAAAAGTAACAATAGCTGCTACGTATTAAATATTTAATATGTGCCAGTCGTGAATACAGTATTACACTTAATCCTGTGAAAACAAACAATTCACCTTCTAGTTGATGAAATAGTGTTGTATTTAAGCAAACGGCAACATCTACGTGTTTTAACACTTGACTAAAATAGCTTCATGGTACCCATACTTAAGTCTGGGAAGCTTAAATGTATTTAAAATTGTTGTATTATACAATAGACACTCAAGAGGGCAGGTGTATTAGCCCATGCTTAGCCTAGAAGAGAAATGAGGACCAACGTATTTGTGGGATGAATAAGAATTGCTTAAAATTGACTTTGAATGGATAGTTGAGTCGGAATCAATCTGAGTTGTCAGTAGAATTGACTTAATCCAGAGTATCATCCAGCATTTTATTTGAGGTAGATTTTAGGAGTTTAACCTCAAAGGCACACAGGATTAGAATTCTGTAAAAGGGTACAAGTATGACTGACGTTGAGAGGAGTGATGAATGCTTTTCAAACACTGGGTCCAGTTAGAGTTCTGATCATTGAGAGACTAAGGGAAAACCTGAGTCTTCAGTGCAGCTTCAACAAATACAACATGGGCTGCATTTTAAATTCTTGGTTGGAAATGAAAAGTGTCTCTGAAATTTTTGTGAAATAAATTCTACGATTGGGTGTTTGACCTGAGGAGGAGTAAATAAAGCACATCTCACTGTTCCTGGCCACCTCTGTTTTGTTATTTAAACATACTTAAGTCAAAACATTTTAGACCAGTTAAAGCCGGACCAGTTCAAGGCAGAACTCTAGGAGAAAGCAATCAATAGGGATTCAAACTACTTTAAGACTTCAGTGTTGAAACATTTAAGGGAGAAAACAATGTGAAATTAGGTAAACAAGCAACATGCTTAACAGAGGGTGGTTACACAGTTCATTAAGAGAGACCATTAAGTCAATAATGCAGTGGCTCTGAGCATGTATTTGGGCCCTTTTTCTAGCTTTTCATAAGCTGATCTTGGCTTTGCAATAATTTAACTATTTTTTTTTTCTACAAACGAATACAGCAAATCAGCCAATGTTCAGATAATGAAAAATCAATGCATTATGTCATGTTCCCACCTCTCTTCAGATAATTCTCACTTTGGAAAGAAACTTGAGCCAATGGATATTAAATTTTTGAAGAAATAAAAGGACAAATTGGAGGAAAAAATCATGTAAGATTTGAGGTCAATACAGGAAGTGTGTTTGTCTCAAAGCACCAGTAATATCTTCTCTCATAGTCAAGTTATTTATTTAATCATTCTGATTTGCATTTCCCTTCATAATCAATTTTTTTCACATAGATTCATTCTCTATATTTTAAATGATGTGTGACTTGAAACTCAAAGGAACTTATTCCTTAAACTCTCTTCCAGTTGTAAATACGGGCAAGTACTTGTCTTTCTCTCCATTCTTTTTATTGGTTGCATACTTTATGGGTCACTTATCAATAAATATTTATTATCTCAGTTTCTGTGGGTCAGGAATTTAGGAGTGGCTTAGCTGGATGGTTTTGGCTTGGAGTCTTGAGGTTGTAGTCAATCAGCCAGTGCTGCAGTAAGCTGAAGGCATGCCTGGGTCTGGAGGATTTGTGAGAAAGCATATTCATATGGCTGCCTAGTTCATGCTGGGTCTCTGCAGGAAACATCTGATCCCTGTCATCTGGACCTCTCCATAGGGTTGCTTGAGTGTCCTCCCAACATGGCAGCTGGCTTCTCCAGAGCAAATAATCCAAGAGAGAGCAAGGTGGAGGCCTCAATGTCTTTTATAACCTGGTTTTGTCAGCCCTGTTCAGTATGGAAAGAAACTACACAAAAGAGTGAATACTAGGGAGTAAGAATCTATGGGGACTGCCTTGGAGGCTGGCTCCACAGGCCACCTTCTGGCCTCCTTGATTCAAAACCTTCCCTTTGAAAAAACATGCGCATCCCCTCCCAAGATCCCCCAAAGTCTCATCCCATTACAGTGTCAGCTTGAAGTACAGAATCCTGTCATCTAAGTGCAAATAGGGAGGAGGCTCCTTGGGTGTAGTTCCTTAACTATAGTTCCTTAACTGTAGTTCCTTAAATACATTTCTTTTGATCTGAAGACCAGTGACCTGTAGTGCTAGTGGGCAGTCCTCAATCAGGCGAGGCCCTGGACCAGGTAGTAGTGTGCTTTGCCTACTAGCTCCCCCAGTTCTCTGGTACTGTCAGGCAATGGCAAGGTCCAGTCCCCTTGAGGATTGTACCAAAGGGGTGGCTGCTTGGGTCCATCAGCACCTAACCTCCCACATCAGTGGGCACTTCCATGTGGCGGCTGAACATGGCGTACAGCCATGGTGTCTGGTCCTGTGAGGGTGCACAGCGTGGTTTAGTGCAGCGAGCCTCCCACATTCAGCTTCATATACTTGATGTTTGGGGTCAGTGGCTTGAGACTGTAAGCTGGGGGCCAGGCTTGAGGCCTGAGGGTTTAGGGGCTTCCAGTGACTGGGCCTCCGTCCACAATCCAGGGAGTGGGGGCAGATGGGGATCCGGGAGTCTCTCTATGCCCATGGGAAGCTCCCAAAGACTCTGAGACCTGAGCTGAGCCCTCGGGCCAGAATGCCCAGGCCACATGCCCTCATGCTGCTGCCGCTCAGCTGCACTGGCCCTCAGTCCCACTGTGTAGTCACTGCCCTTCATGGGTTATTTTGAAATAAGTTATTAAGAATATAATAGTTTGCTTGGTGGATACTTTCATCTGTGTTATAACCTTGCATTTAAATCTGATAGTTTAACTGACCTATTTGGAAAAGGAAAAATGACCACAAGCACAGTATAAACATAAAATTTATGTCAATAATATATGGTATTTATTTAAAATATATATGCACTCTCAGAATTTATTTAAAATATATATGCAGTCAGAATTAATATGTACTACATATCAGAAAAAAACAATCAGTGTTCTTTTTTCATGTTTCTACTTTTGTTTTCTAAACAAAAATCTAATGATAAGTTCCAGAGAAGAAGCATTTATTTTTCCCAAAACTAGAGAATGCATCTCTCCTTTCACAAAATGCCAGACTCTGTCCATTATTCTTGTGACTCACAGAATTCTAGGGTATATTTGCCAAAACTGAAAAGTCCTGAGCTCACTTGATGAAAGAAGCATGAAAGCACTATAAAATGATTTTTAAAAATTCCATCCCATCCATAATTTCTAGAATCTATTACCTGCTGATTTGGAGATTCTTGACTCTACAGACTTTAGTGTCTATTTTAACACAAGAGCATAGGTAATAAGGCAGTTTTTCAGAAAGGAAAACAGACACCCAATTACACAGCTTTCCTGAAAGATACTGATTTTTGAAACATACATCTTGTGATTGTTGGTTCATATAAATAATCATATGTGTCTATGCTGGAGACTTGGAAAAGATTAGTTTGTAATGATGTCTATTTATACTGTTACTAATTTCAATGACTTTATTGTTTGGCTAGGCTAAATATCTTAATTTACATATCTTGTATTTCACCTAACAGTGTTTTAAGATCCGTTGTTACATAAAACTCTGCTTGCTTTGCTGAATTCATAACTGTGAGGAGCAACATATTTATGATTAATGATGGAAAATATGCTTCCAAGATGTTTTTATTTGCATTTATAGCTATAATTTGCTAAAGGATTTATGTGAGCACTACTCATAAATGTTCTGATCAGATGTTTGACTCTAAAACATTTCTAAATGCCACACTCCACAGGCTAATGATCTATTCATCTGAAATAGTATTCTGACTCCCATCAGAATATCCTTTATATCCTGCTGTTTTAGCACATCCTAGGATAAGAACAAATTCCCTGGGCAGTTGGGCAATTCAGAGGATAAAGCTGATGATGGACCCTGACGTATGAGTAAGGGCTTAATGAAAGGCCCAGGATAACTAGACATTAACCTTCGAAGTCCAGGTCAGAGTTCACACATAGCCAGGAAAGCCAAGAGCACATGGAACATTCAGGGTAAAAAGGGACATAATGAGGAAGTGACTGTCATATACATGACAGAGTATTGTATATGATTAGAGATATCCATGAGAAATTGAAAGACATCCTACCTAGACAGATAAAAATGAATGATATGCCTGGACCATCTCAATTTATAGATAGGCTTGTACACTTCAAGGGAATATTTGTAAATTCATTTTTCCCCACATACATACTGTTACCCCAGGTTAGCTCATAAGATCCTACCTTATCTTTTCCCACTGAATACTGGATAATTTTTTCCTTGTGGCCACCTCTTCTAGACTTTCCAAGGCAGTTTGGCTGGCTCCATTGTAACTTCCTATCTGCATTTTTCTGTTATTTTCATTCTATGTCTGATGTTTCTTACTTAGCTCTACTGTATTTCCTACATTATTTTTGCAACTTAGGAATATTTCACTTTAACAAATTGTGTCAAAACAAAAATTGCACCAAAGTTAAACAGGGAAGGAAGACTTCATCTAGGCTGTTGCAAAAGGGAAGAGAGACGGAACTCAACTTCCCTGAAGCAAAAGGTGGGAGGGATTTTTTAAGCATTGGGTGAGCTAGTGGAAAAGTACTAGAAGACGTTAAGGGGGAGGTTGATCAATGGGTTGTGTCGGGGACATCAAATTATTCCTGAGTTTACAAATGTTTTTCACAGTGGTTAGGCCATTTGATTGCTAATTGGTGCCCATCAAAGTTAGACTCCTACCCTCCTACAGAGACTGGGAGATAGGGCTGCTGTCTCCTTAGATGTTTACTGTCAAAGAAATGCTTCCCACATACTTGAGAAAACATTTCCTGGGTTGTAAAACCCATGAGGGACTGGAAGAGGATTGCATACATTTCAAAGGGGCAGAGAAAGGATTTATAATTGTAAGTTTTCTAAGTAAATTTTCTAAGAATAAGGAAGTCAGGGCCTATTGTCAAGAAGAAACATGTCTGAAGTTTAATGAACTAAAGAGAATGTTAAACCTGTCTTGGTCAAGTGTTTATTAATTTTCAAATATAAACATTTATATCTATAGCATATCAGTTGCATATTTTATATTTGAATATAAATTTTGTAACACACAAGCAAATTTCATTTCAGTCTTTAATCTTCTGTGTATATTCTTAATTCCATTTCCTGCTGGTAGGGCTCCATCATCATTAGTTGAGCCAAAATTTGGTAGAGTGCCCTTAGTACCCAGTATTGAAAGTATTCAACAGGTAAGACCTAGCCCTTTCTCTCCAGGACCTTTCTCCACTGTCTGCAAGGATGGGTAAGTCTTTATCACCTAAAGGTAACTGGTCACAGAGGAGGGGGTGGAACAGTGTATTATTATCCAGCAACCTTACTGTAAGCCGAACCAGTGCACACAGGATCCAGAAGAATATACAAAGCAGTCATGCATCCCTTTGCCCATTCTCTGTTTTCCAGTGCAGAAAGTGTCCACAGGGGAGAAATGCATTCATTGTTCAGATTGTTCCTGGTGCCCCATAGCCTGGGTAGTCTGTTCAAAACTCTGGAGCTACACTGTCCAATATAGTAGTCACTAGACACTTGTGACTACTGAGCACTTGAAATATGACTAGTCCAATTGAGAAGTGCTGTCATTGTAAAATATGCCTCGAATTTCAGAAACTTAAAAATAATGTAAAATAATATAAAAATAATGTAAAATATTTCTGATACTTTTTATTTATTGCTTGTTAAAATGATACTATTTTTGGTTATAATGGGTTAAGTAGTGAGGTGAATTTTACTATTTTATATAATACGGCTACTAGGAAATTTAAAATTACAATTGGATAGGAATTATATTACTCTTTGTCAATGACGCTCTAGAAAGTCAGACTTCTACCTTCCCAGTATCTGGGGTATTCCTGTCCTTCATTTTGGTCGCTCTTACAAGGACTATCCCCTTCCATTTCTGCCTTCTTCTCTAATTCAAATACCAGCTGAAATGACACCTCCTCCCTATAGCACAGAACTACTTAACACTAATTTATCATATATAATGGTTATATATGTATCATCTTATTGCTTACACTAAAACATAGCCCTTTTTGTGTCTAACTGCACCCCTCCCTGGATTTTATAAACACACCTAAAGATCCAATATATATATCCATTGAATGTCTTAAATTCTGATCAAACAGCTAGCTGAAAACCCACTGTCTTCAATTTATCATCATATTCCTATCATTTCACTTGGGGGAAAAGGAAGATGTGAATAAGACCTTTAAGTAAGCTGCTGCTCTGAGGTCAGTGAATGTAAGAAAACCCAAACCTCCCTCCTCCCCCACCCCAACCTGGTCATTAGACCTCAGTCGAGGGGTTGGAGCAAGTTACCAGATGGGGTCTGAAGTCTTACTTCTCTAAAGGTGCTTATGCTGAATCCAAGGATAAGTTGAGTAGAAAGTTTTCTACTGTGCAAAAGCAAGGAAATGATGAGAAATATATTTTTTTACTGATGTGCAAGTTTTTTTTTTTCTTCACAAAGAATCTTACTCAATGTTGTGATTGTTCCTTTCTTGTAAAAATGATGTCCAAAGGCAGGATTCTGTTCATGTAAACTGTCAGTAAGCATCCTTGATAAATGAGTGCAAGAAATCGGAGTGTTCACTGGAAGGAATTTCAACTCCATGCTGACTTCAAGCAAGTACAATTTAATGGAAACATCAATGACAAAATATTTCTATGGTCAATGTGCAGACCTATAAATTATTAAATTCTCCAAGGCTGTGAAGGAATGGTAAAACTCAGTTTTCAAAGTATTTTAGGTAAATGTGTTTTAAAAGAGTTGCTGCTTGGGGCACACATGGTGCAGCTTTGTTGCCTTGTAAAAGGCTAATCGAGTAGCTTCGAGCATCGTAAGGATGATCATCCCTACCCCGGGGAATGGAAAGCACCACTTTATCTTTCACATTGTCCATCCTGGGCACACAAGGGAATTATACTTACTACTAATGCAGAAGATGAATAAGCCCTCGCATAAAAACACTGAGAACCAGGATTTATAGAGGCAGATTTTATAGAGGACTTTAAGATGAGGCATTAGTTCACATTCACTGTCTTCCAACAGCTGACCCTGCCACTCTGGGCATGGGGTCCTCCATGTCTTGCCCACCATGTAGACCAACTTCATACAGCAAGATCCCAAAGTGAGGAGCCTAGTCCAGAGAGACATACTATATATAAATATAAGCTCACCTCACTTTCTTCCAGTTTTAAGGATGACATTGAGACTATATGGATTGCAGTAGTTTGATGAAGCTAAACATTTCAATTCCAACAAAAGGACCAATACATTACTTGCTCTGGATAATAACATATATCAAGCATGTTAACCCAGGAAAAATGCATTACACTTATTCTGTATTTAAATTTTTTTAAAAAGATTTTATTTATTTATTTGACAGAGAGAGACACAGCAAAAGAGGGAACACAAGCAGGGGGAGTGGGAGAGGGAGAAGAAGGCCCTCCCGCTGAGCAGGGAGCCCGATGCGGGGCTCGATCCCAGGACCCTGGGATCATGACCTGAGTCGAAGGCAGATGCCTAACGACTAAGCCACCCAGGTGCCCCCTGTATTTAAAATTTAAAGGTCATGGTTTAAGTCAGGATTTCTTAGTCTTGCCACTATTAACATTTTCAGCTGAATAATTCTTTTCTTTGGTGGTGGGTGGGTGCTGTTCTCTGCCTTGTAGGATATTTAGCAGCGTTCCTGGCTTTTGTCTGCTAGAAGCCAGGAGCCTCTGTCCCTGGGTTGTGAAAACCAAAAATATCTCCACATGCTGCCAAATGTCCTTTGGAGAGAAGGGCAAAATTGCCCCCTGAGAACCACTGATTTAAATGAATATTTTGCAGAGTTCACTACATATGTGCACGTGTCTATAACACACATGCTCACAGACACTGGATATTTATCAGGGTGTTCAGGTACATATGATCACATAAAAATTATAACATATCTAAATACTGTGTAAAATACATGAAATAAAACTTCAGTGCAATCAGTATCAAGGAAAATCAAGAGGGACAATAATGATCTAAAATTATGTATTCATGTGCCAAATTTTTTTGTTGAAAATTTTCTCTGAATATCATTATGTTAATTAGGAAAGCACCCATCATTATAATTTAAAAAAATACAGTATTCCTGGGGCGCCTGGGTGGCTCAATGGTTAAGCGTCTGCCTTCGGCTCAGGTCATGATCCCAGGGTCCTGGGATGGAGCCCCGCGTCAGGCTCCCTGCTCAGCGGGAAGCCTGCTTCTCCCTCTCCCTCTATTGCTTCCCCTGCTTGTACTCTCACTCTCTCTGTTGAATAAATAAATAAAATCTTTTAAAAAAATATAGTATTCTAAAAGTGTGTGTTGAGCAAATTGAATGAAGGTGGGGCTGAAGTATAGCAGTAAAGTAAATGGATCCCTGATTTCATGAAGCTTATAGTATAGAAGAGTCATGTAAAAATCAAATAATCATGTAAGCAAATATGAAATTAAATGAACAATTTTGACATGTGCTGTGAAGATAAGGTTCATGGTAGGGATACTTCTCCAAAGAAGTGAATTATAATACATATGCTGTGTATAACCATACATATGGCACATGTCAACAGTGGTTATAGTATCACTTAAATTAATGGTAATGCTCATGGAATTCCAACAGAGAACTGAAATAGTTGTTTGGAATTAGGGGACGGATAATCTTAGTTATCCAGAGAGACAGACAATCTCTTAGCTTAAGGTAAGAGGAAGAAAGACTAGGGGTCAGGTTAGAGCATCAATGCATAGGCTGAAAAAGAGAAGGGAGCCTGGAACGAGCAAGATGAATGATACAGCAAAACCACAAAAAAATCTAATGTGTCATAATAAGAACTACAGGTGAAATAAGCACACGCATATTTGTGTAAATACACATATAAAAGATTTTATTTTATTTTTTATTTTTTTTAAAGATTTTGTTTATTTGACACAGAGAGAGGGAGCGAGAGAGAGAGAGAGAACAAGCACAAGCAGAGGGGAACGGCAGGCAGGGGAGAAGCAGGCTCCTTGCTGAGCAAAGAGCCCGATGCAGGACCCGATCCCAGGACCCTGAGATCATGACCTGAGCCAACAGCAGCTGCTTAACAGACTGAGCCACCCAGGCGTCCTAAATATAAGATTTTAGATAACAATTCTATTTGGTAAAAATTTTACAAAGAAAAGGGCTTGGGGATTTTTGATTTCTGAGCATAAATTTCCCTGGTCAGCATGATAAGGAGACATAATTTATATGGTGGCTCATAAAGATGAGCTAGAGGGGTGCTATATTATTTATAAATATATTTACTTTTTAAAATTTTTTATTATGTTATGTTAGTCACCATACAGTACGTCATTAGTTTTTGATGTAGTGTTCCATGATTCATTGTTTGCATATAACACCCAGTGCTCCATGCAGAACGTGCCCTCTTTAATACCCATCACCAGGCTAACTCATCCCCCCATCCCCCTCCCCTCTAGAACCCTCAGTTTGTTTCTCAGAGTCCATCATCTCTCATGGTTCGTGTCCCCCACTGATTTCCCCCCCTTCATTTTTCCCTTCCTGCTATCTTCTTCTTCTTCTTTTTTTTTTTTTTTAACATACGATGTATTCTTTGTTTCAGAGGTACAGGTCTGTGATTCAACCGTCTTACACAATTCACAGCGCTCACCATAGCACATACCCTCCCCAATGTCTGTCACCCAGCCACCCCATCCCTCCCACCCCCCACCACTCCAGCAACCCTCAGTTTGTTTCTAAATATATTTATAAGATATTTATAGGTTGCCTACTGAGTGAGCACCCGAAACCCCATGGAACAAATGTCATGACAAAGATGAAAACTTTTCTTGATAACTAGTAAGTTACTTCTCACCCCTGCTGGTTGTCCAGTCCAGTTAGGATTCGGGGATTGGGGGAAGGTTCTGGTTCATGTAGCCAGTCCAGTGGAAGCTCCACTATCTTGTAGTGGAAACTTCTGGCACTCAGATTCCTGGTCCCCATGGCAGGGCAGGGAAAACCAGGCAGGTTCAAATTGTGGCCTTTCACTGGTCATTTCACTGGACACCATAGTCTCAGGGTTTGCCTAACCATGCAGGGGAGAAAATGAAGTATTTGGAGAGTATTGGTATGTCTCCTAAATATACTGAAGTATATATATATATATATATATATATATATATATATATATATACACACACACACACACACACACACAAAAGTATCTTTAAACTTGGCAACAGTGTTTGTACCAAGTATTATGGTGTCTATGACAGAAACAAAAGAGAAGAAACTAAGTGATCATCATTATAGACAGGTTAAATGCAAGCATAGGGTATAATACTACAGGGTAGATTCTCCAGTGCTTATTTGGCAAGAGCTATAAGAAATCTTGTTAAGGACGAGACAAAACAAAACAAAACAAAAAACAAAAAACATAGAGAAACCTCTGCTGGCAAGTTTGGGGATTGGGAATCAAGAGAGACTTTTTATTAATTTGATAGCTCTGTACTATATGGATTTCTTTCTGAAATTTTTAGCTTTTACATATGCATTTAATCAAGCATTACTGAATTAACAGGTTAAGGAAATATAAAGGTTGCAATTTGGCTACTCAGAAGAGAGACATATTATGAATGTAGCAATATTACTGGAGCCCATTCAGAAATCATAGTGCATAAAGGAAAGAATCTTTAGAAGCAATACAAGCTTAGAGCAATTTTAACTTGTTCTCTTTCTTGAGCCTAAAATTGTTCAATGAGCTCAAACCCCAACTGGTTTTTGACCATCAATTATCACTGTGTATTTATAGATATGCTCTTTCCCAGCAATTTCAGAAGGTAAAGCAAAGGTATATAATCAGTCTATTATTTGCCAGAAGATAAAGTGCCATTGAGGCTTGTGTAATCAGAGGAAAATGGTTCCAAAGATAACTTTAGCACTAGCTGCTGTTAAAATGTTGAAAGAAAGAGCTTTCCAAATATAAGATAAATGTATATATTTACTTTTGAATCTAGTCAGATGGGGACTTAAATAATACAGTTCTTCATGTATGAATATGATTTTATTTATGCACCATCACAGGAGTATGTTATTAGAATTGTGCTTTGCAGGAGTGATGGATGTGTCTTGAGTCAGTCTTATTCAGCTCAGTGCACCTTGGAGCAATTCTAAGCCTGAAGAGATGCTTCCTCTGGTCACAGGGTTTCCTTTTCCACCTAATCGATACTTATGGTTCAGATAAAAATTGAGAGTCACTTCCACAGGAACACCTTCTCTGACCCCAAGACTAGGTCAGGTCCCCTGAGTGGACAATTTGAGCATGCCTTACAGTTTTCTTTTGCTCTGCTGCTTATACCATCCAGTTAAAGATTTGTGTTTGACATGACTTGTCTGCCTCACGTGACCAAGCTCCAAATCTGCTTTGCTCACCATTGTAAACACATCTCTGATCACCCTGGGTGAAACATAAGAAGTTTCTAAAGATATCTATGGAATGAATGCATTTGGGCAAATGTATGTGTTCATGGGTATGTCCAGAGGCTTGGGTACTGCAGGAAGAATAGAGTCATGTCTTGGCAGTATGGTACTGGCACAAAAACAGACACATAGATCAGTGGAACAGAACAGAGAGCCCAGAAATGGACCCTCAACTCTATGGTCAACTAATCTTCGACAAAGCAGGAACGAATGTCTAATGGAAAAAAGACAGTCTCTTCAACAAATGGTGTTGGGAAAATTGGACAGCCACATGCGGAAGAATGAAACTGAACCATTTCCTTACAGCACACACAAAAATAGACTCAAAATGGATGAAAGACCTCAATGTGAGAAAGGAATCCATCAAAATCCTTGAGAACACAGGCAGCAACCTCTTCGACCTCAGCTGCAGCAACTTCTTCCTAGAAACATCGCCAAAGGCAAGGGAAGCAAGGACAAAAATGAACTATTGGGACTTCATCAAGATAAAAGCTTTTGCACAGCAAAGGAAACAGCCCACAAAACCAAAAACAACTGACAGAATGGGAGAAAATATTTGCAAATGACATATCAGATAAAGAGTTAGTATCCAAAATCTATAAAGAACTTATCAAACTAAACACCCAAAGAACAAATAATCCAATCAAGAAATGGACAGAAGACATGAACAGACATTTCTGCAAAGAAGACATCCAAACGGCCAACAGACACATGAAAAAGTGCTGAACATCACTCAGCATCAGGGAAATCCAAATCGAAACCTCAATGAGATACCACCTCACAGCAGTCAGAATGGTTAAAATTAACAGGTCAGGAAATGACAGATGTTGGCGAGGATGTGGAGAAAGGGGAACCCTCCTACACTGTTGGTGGGAATGCAAGCTGGTGCAACCACTCTGGAAAACAGTGTGGAGGTTCCTCAAAAAGTTGAAAATAGAGCTACCCTACGACCCAGCAATTGCACTACTGGGTATTTACCCCAAAGATACAAATGTAGGGATCCGAAGGGGCATGTGCACCCCAGTGTTTATAGCAGCGGTATCCACAATAGCCAAACTATGGAAGGAGCCTAGCTGTCCATCGACAGATGAATGGATAAAGAAGATGTGTGTGTGTGTGTGTGTGTGTGTGTGTGTGTGTGTGTGTGTGTGTGTATTATATAAAATGAATATTAGGCAGCCATCAAAAAAATGAAATCTTGCCATTTGCAATGATATGGTTGGAACTAGAGGGTATTATGCTCAGCAAAATAAGTCAGAGAAAGACAAGTATCATATGATCTCACTGATATGAAGAATTTGAGAAACAAGACAGAGGATCATAGAGGAAGGGAGGGAAAAATCAAACAAGACAAAACTAGAGGGGGAGACAAACCATAAGAGACTCTTTATCTCAGGAAACAAACTGAGGGTTGCTGGAGTGGAGGGGGTGGGAGGGATGGGGTGGCTGGGTGATGGACATTGGGGACGGTATGTGCTATGGTGAGCCCTGTGAATTGTGTAAGACTGATGAATCACAGACCTGTACCCCTGAAACAAATAATACATTGTATGTTAATAAAAAAATGATAGCTACAAAAAAAGTCATGTGGAAAGAACTCAAAAAGAATGATGTAGTGTGTTGGAGCTAGCTCTGAAGCATCCTGCAGGACATGGAGAGCCAAGGCAAATCCTGCATTGTCCTGCCCAAGTCCAATTATGGTGTGATTTTTGAAAGCATATCTCAGATTTGGGAAACATGCTGATGTTATGGACTGTTGTGTCCACCAGGCTGTCCTGGTTGGGGGTGGGCTTGGGGTAGCATAGGGGGAATACATTAACTGATGTTAGTAGGAATCAGATTTTCCTAAAGAGGAATGAAGTTATAGACTGTGGTGCTATGAAAACATGGTCTTAATCTAAGGGGAGGCCGACCATTCAATAACATGAAGAGAGACAATTAGAATTAGTAATGGGGGTCATTTTGTGGGGGACGCTATGAGAAGGGCTTCGTCTTTTTTCCTCCTCCTATAAACAGTCACATTTCATTTGCTATATTATAATTTCCTCTATTCCTAAACCATCAGTAAAGTCTGTTCCTCATACTCAGCCTATCTCCCAGTGGCAGACTGAGGAATTAATTAAGACAGGGTTATAAAGTGATTGCACTGTGCTCACCTAGGAAGGTCTGGGATCCTGGTGCTCCAGGTTGGCATGTGTCAACTAGATGATCTCAGGGCTGATGATGATGGAGATTGATCCCCGGGGAGGGCAAAGGAGGTGTAGACAGTGGACAGCACAGGAATTCCAGGGATGTTGAGGGATGAGAAAAGGCTACATGGAGAGAAGAGTGTGTACAGAAAAGGTGCATTAGGCTGTGTCCTTGGCAAGGAGTGTGAATATCATTCTGCAACCCAAAGGGGATCATCTGTAGTTTCTGAGCAGCTGAAATTTCTTATCTGTGTAGGTTTCAGAAAGATAATGCAAGAATCAGTGTGGAGGAAGGACAAGACCAATGCGGAAGTCGTGAAAAAGTCATGTAAGAGCAAGAAAGAGTAGTTTCTAAAAAAGGGAGATTCAGATTTCTTACATTCTATTTTTTTTAAGTATTAGAAGTTGATTTTTTTTACTATTGAAATAAAAATTATTTTTATTAAAATTATGGGAAAATTATAAACTTAGCAGTCATACCGGGAAGGGGTATTTCACAGCTATCAAGATTTTACTAACGGATACCTGTTTTGTTACATTAGAAAACAAAAAAATGGAAGAACAGTCTACACAAATTTAGGATTGATGAAAAAGAAATAGCCATGCATTTCATCCATTGGTCAACACTCAACTTCATAGTTGAATCAACTGAATCATGAAGAGAGAGATATTTGTATGGTTAAAGAATGAGGCTTTGTTTTACCACTGGAGGGTGTGTGTGTGTGTTTGTGTGTGCATATGTGTATGTTGTACGTGTTTACAACAACACACATTTCGTCTATCTTCATGAAATCCATCTTCAGAGATTTTAAAAATCTAAATACTGTAGCAATGTTAATTTTATTATCTGACAGAACTTCTCTTCCCAGTAATTGCTCTGCAAGAATTAAATGCTAAATCAGCAAACTTCTAAAGTATTCAATCTGCTATTATGCAAAATTATGTAATTTCTGCTAAGTGGTTCCCATAGGCTTACAAAACAAGTTAACTTTGTCCTAAATGTGTATTAATTTCTTTACTATTTTCCAGCCTCATTTAACCTCTTTAGTGTGAAACATGATTAGTTCACCTAATATTTTATTTGATTTAAGTAACAAGAATATTAACTCTGAGAAAATTTTAATTCCTTTGATATATTTTAGGAGGTATAGAGATAGAGGTTTTGATGTTGATTTTTGTCAGTTTTTTCTTTTTTGATTCTTTTACCTCCAAGTATATAAAGATAAATATATATGCATAAATAGATATAAATATATGCATACATAAACACATATTTATAAAAATATGAAACCATAGTTATAAAAATATAAAAATATATATGTACATATATGCACATTTATATAATCTCTGATGACATTGCAGAAAGATTATTTCCTGTTATAGAAGAGTTTCTCCTGTGCATAGAGAATATTTGTTCAAGGAAATAAAGGGGATGGCTGCAAACCTGGCCACGCCTTTTGTTCAGTGTACCCTGTTAAGTTATATTTGTATTTTATTTGGCCTGTGCTTCCTTGGTATATAATTCCTTAAAAATATGAGAATATAGCAATATCAGCTAGCCCAGAAGCAATGCTTTTAACCTGTGTGGTCAGGGCAGCTGGGGACATGAGGGAGCAGTTAATCAGCTAATGAGTATTTCTGTAGGGAGAAGGTGTCCAGTGATAACGTATGAGTCACACAGCCCAAGTGGACAGCATCATGATTCCTCCACTCCAGAACTAAAATCCCTTTCTCCAGGTGGTTTTGCAGCCTGTCCCTGTGGACCTTTCCTCCTCCTGTGCCACTTTACCATCTTCCACAATTAATTAATTAAATACCTTGTTTACAGAGTTACGGAATTTAACAATAAAATAAAGGATGTTTTGACTTCACAAAAGAAACAAGTTAAATTTAAATCTCGCTTCCTTATATCCATAGCTTGTGCTGAAGTAAGACTAGTTTTTAAAACATTACAGTATATTTCCATTACTTAGGTAACACATTTTATAGTTTTATTTTAATACAAGAAACTATAATAAGCTATAAATAATGACTCCAAATCTTAACCACCTAGCTAAAGCCTGGAATCACCCTTACTGGGTAGCCTTACCTTCAACTTCCACCAACGCGGTGTAGGATATAATAAAGCAATTCAGTTTTTGCCTTTCTGAGAAATGGGAAAAATGGTGTTTCCTTGTTGTTTTCATTTGTATCACCATAAGTGATATTCTCTATTCTTTCTTCTTAGCCACGGTCAGAAATGCTTATTGCATCTAACATATGTTCAAACATTTTAAAATCTGCTTATTGGATAAAGCTATATATTGCATGGAATTTTCAAGATGTGGGATAATTTTTGTTTTGTGTATTTGTGTACTATGTGTATATATGTGTGTAATAATTAAACTTTAATAACTTACTCTTCGTAATAATTGGTAAAATCTGGGAAAACCTTAATAGTACTAGATCATATATATTATTCATCAAAACATGTTTTAGATTTCTTTTCAAGCAGAAGAACAAAGCAATAGGCCATCAATCTGTTTTATAAACTAGACCAGTGATTCTCAAAGTAGGGTCCCCTGACCAGCAGCAGCATCATATGGGAACTTGTTAGAAATGCAAAATTTGGGGTCCCACTAAAACCTATGAATCAGAGTCTTGGGGTAGAGTCCCACAGTCTGTGTTTTAACAAACACTTCAGGTGATTATGATGAACCAAATCAAAGTTTGAGAACAACTGGACTAGATCAACATTGAGGAACCTCATATTACTTTTTCACACCCCCTGCAGCTTGTCCCTGTGTGCATTTTCTGAGAAGACCTCCCCCGCCTTCTCTCTCTTCCCCCACCACGAGCATGCACGCACTCGCACGCATGCACACAGACGCGCGCGCACGCACGTTCCATCTATTTGTGTCTTTATCCTTTAATCTTTCCCAGATAATAGCTTCACTAATGTATGGCTACATGTGGAGAATCTATTAACTTTTAAGATAAAAAGTTCATTTGCTATATTTTCCCCATATGTTCAAACTCGTAAAGTGCTTGCTGTGATTGCTGTGTATAAACAAGAAGCATATCACTCAGTTTGGCATAACTTTAAGAATAGTTTTGTGGTTTTGCATTAGCACAGAGTTTTGAACATGCGCTCTTGAAATCTAAAATCTTGCATTCTAGAGGTCATTACAGAAGCCACAGTATATGTCAAGATTTTTAAATTAAGAATCTCAAAGTAAATCATATTTATTCCTATAGGCAGTAAGTGGAATACAAGTACTGTTATTACTTATGCTAATACCTTTATATGCATTCTTTCCTTCAATCCTTACAGTAACTCTAGTATTCTCATTCTGTATGTAAGTCGGCTGGAATATACATCATCAAAAAGAATTGGATAGACACTCAAAATTTAAAATTTGTACCACTGGGACTATTTAAATAAATCCTACTCATCAGAATAGATTCTTTTTTTTTTTAACTTTTTTCTTTGTCACTTTTTTTTATTATGTTAATCACCATACATTATGTCGTTAGTTTCTGATGTAGTGTTCCATGATTCATTGTTTGCGTATAACACCCGGTGCTCCACGCAGTACGCGCCCTCTTTAATACCCGTCACCAGGCTAACCCATCCCCCCACCCCCCTCCCCTCTAGAACCCTCAGTTTGTTTCTCAGAGTCCATCATCTCTCATGGTTTGTCTCCCCCTCTGATTTCCCCCCCTTCATTCTTCCCTTCCTGCTATCTTCTTCTTCTTCTTCTTTTTTTTTTTTTTTAACATATAACGTATTATTTGTTTCAGAGGGACAGGTCTGTGATTCAACAGTCGTACACAATTCACAATAGACTTTAAGTTAACCTAGGGCTTTTAGTGAAATAAAATCATATTAAAATTTTCATGTTTAATATTTATAAAATTCTTAAATCTATTGTACCATTTAAAGTTAGGTTTCTTTAACAGGATTTTTAATTTTTAAAAAGTTTTAAAGTTTTGATTTTCTTTCTATTTAAGTAATTATTTGGAAAGATTTTTTTACGTCCTAAGGAACTATAGCTATGATGTTGTGAATTTGGGCATCTTCTAGACTGGGGAGTTTCTGGAGAATTTATGAAAGTTCCATTTTATAGTTCTTTCTGGTCCAACTCATCATTTTTTGAATGTTGAGGGCCTGTAAATTCATGGCCTTAAAGAATGGTACAGTATTGAAAGTGCAATTAAGAATAAGAAAATGGAGCTCATTCTTTCCTAAATAAATTCACTCTGGTCCCATTAAAGCTAGTCAGAATTTAAGAATAATACAAGAGCATAGTGCCAATTATTAAGTGTTACTTTATGAGCTACTCTTTTGGAACTAAACTGATAAAGAACTATGTTTACTTTTGCTGTGGAATCTAACTTCGGAAGACAATGCAAAGACAATTGGAAGCACTCGTTCTCTCATTTGCAAAAAAAAGGTTACAAAATGGGGTTTTTATTAGAAGACATATTTAGCAAGAACCATTTGAAAGAGGATGGTACTTTTCATATCAACTACTGGATATTTTGGAGTTAAAAAATTGAGACATTTTAAGCACAGATGAACTAAGAAATCTAAGTTTCTATAAACAACCATCAAATAGAGAGGAAACCTAAGATATATGAATCATCCTTTATGGAAAACTTAAATTAACTTGTGTACGTTAGTAGCATTCTAATGATGGAAAAATGGAGACCAGACAGTGGTTTTACAGGAGAAATGGACATGATCCAGTGGTCCTGAGCTGATGAGACCTTGCTTTCTTTGGAGGACAAATATGCAAAATTTTGTTTATAAAAAATATATTTCATTACATTCAGAGGAACGTTCTTGATTGGAAATATAATGTAGGATAAGGCATGTGTGAGGTCAGCAGGCAGTCAAATTATAATTTTTTTGCCTGCCCAAGATCTAGCCGTATCCTGGTTTGGAGGATTCCCCCGTGTGTTGACTGGTGAGAAACAGAGGGCTTCCCTGCCAGTATAGAAGCTGGGGGACCACAGTTCCCTTCTTGATTCCTTGGCACCTAGCATGCGGGCATGTACCTGAGATTTGGCTGGTTATTTGCTCCTCACTCAGACCAGGCTCTGGCGGAAGACGGGGACAGCTGGGTCCTAACTCTTGACGCCTCAGGGCTGCCTTGGCTTCTGTGCAGTTTCTAACTCAAGTCCTTGAGAATCCCATGAACTGGCATTATCTTTCCACTGTATTTCCTTTTTGTGTACATATGGTGGCTAGTATCAGTTTCTTTTGTTTGCAATCAAGATCTCTTATTTTAAAAAAATATTTTTGCATATATTTCTTAAGGGTTTACTACAGTTTTAGTAATGTGCTGATGTTGTAGTTTTATTTACTAAGGAAAATCATGGTCTATGCCTCCCAAAAATTTACAACCTCAAGCAGGCGGTGAATAAGTGTGGAAGGTGCTATGTACCGACTAATAAAATAATCTGAGTGTTAATATACATGTTAAAAACCGAAAATATTATACAGGATTTTGAGGCAACTCAGTAAAGTACCAAGAACTTTTTCACACATGGTAGCCCTACTTTCATTGGGAAGATTTGCAAAACAACTCTGTGTGTGTGTGTGTGTGTGTGAGAGAGAGAGAGAGAGAGAGAGAGAGAAAGAATATTTTAGGTTGTTTAAAAACCTACGCATGACTTCCTCAAAGCTACTCAATTCAAAAACTTATTTTTTAACAAGAACCGCTATTTCCAGAGAATAAATATAATTTGAAAGGAAGCCTTAAGATTAAAATCCAATGACTGGGGCACCTGCGTGGCTCAGTCAGTTAAGTGTCCGACTCTTGATTTTGGTTCAGGTCATGATCTCAGGGTGGTGAGATGGAGCCCTGCAGTGGGCCCTGCGCTTAGCATGGAGTCAGCTTGAGATTCTCTCTCTTCCTCTCCTTCTGCTCCCCCTCCTGCTTGCTCTCTCTCTAAATAAATAAAATCTTTTTTTTTTTGGACACACAGAAAGAGAGAGCATGAGTAGGCGGAGCAGCAAGCGGAGGGAGAGGGAGAAGAATCAGGCTTCCTGCTGAGCAGAGAGCCAGGTATGGGGCTCGATCCCAGCACCCTGGGATCAGGACCCAAACTGAAGGCAGACGCTTAACCAACTGAGCCACCCAGGTAGCCCATAAATAAAATCTTAAAAAAAAATCCAATGACTGACTTTTCCAATAAAAATAAAGTCCAACCATCTTTTTTCCTGCCTTCTCATGTCTGAAAACTTCTCATTTTAAATACTAACAGTGCAGATCTTTTGAAGCTGATAAAGTGATGGAAAGTTTATTTACCAAATGTGCTGATGACCAAGTGCATATGTGAGTCTGCATAACCTACCTGCTAGCATGACATTGGAAATGAAGAAACAGATATATTTAAGGCATTTTCTTTATTTATAAACTCTGAATTTAACACAGGTCCTGTGTAAAGATAAAAAGGAAACTGTTGTTTGTTTCTGAACACTTTCATCTAAAATAGATAAAGTTGTAACTCCCAACTTTGATCCTAGGCTCAATAGTGAAACCTGGTTACATGTTTACAAATGTGAAGATTCCTGGCTTCAAAACTTCCACAGAAACAACTATTTTATAGTCTTTCAGGGAACTGAGTAGGGGAAATGATTTAGGAACTTTTTTTTTTAAAGATTTTATTTATTCATTCGAGACACAGAGACACGCAGGAGAGAGAGAGAGCACAATCAGGGGCAGAGACAGAGGGAGAAGCAGGCTCCCCGCTGAGCCAGGAGCCAGACATGGGGCTCGATCCCAGGACCCTGGGGTCATGACCTGAGCTGAAGGCAGACGCTTAACCATCTGAGCCACCCAGGCGCCCCTGATTTAGGAACTTTTTGAATCTGATAATATTTAATCTATAACTAAATCTGCCTGTATATTATTTTCTTCCTTAGCATAACATATCTTATTCCTTAATAGAAATAAGAAAATACGTTTGTCTTCAAAAATGTTATCCAGGAATAGAAATAGACACTAAGATATGAAAGTATGAAGGTATTTTTGAAACACTTTTTTTTATAATGCAAAAAATTTGCTGAATTGGAAATTGATAAAACCTACATTCAGATCTATTACCCACGGCCAATTACCTGGAATTAATATGTGGTTGAACGTATTTTCATTCTGCAGCCATATACAGACTAAGTCATTGTGAAAGAACAGATGGGTATTTGAAATAGGAGGTGACTTGTTTTAGACAATGTTCCTGCACTTAACTAGGGCATTGTTGGCATGGAAAGGGGTGGTGAACAGGTGAATAGTAGAACATCCTGAAATATTAGATACCTGGGCAGCAAAGGGAGTTTTGTGATGTCCAAAATACATACTCTCTCACAGTCTTGGCTATAGATGATGGACGATCATGTATTATCTAATAATAGTACATCCTTCATATAGGGTAACACCTGGAATTCTGTACTTTTATCACTCATCCTGCCAAGGTTGAGTCATTTTCAGAATCCACCCTGGACTTCTTAGTTGAAAATATTGCATTAACCACTTTATTTTTTTTCCTTTCTCAAACTCCACTGCACTGATAGGAATACAATTTTAAAAATAATTAACACATATGGAAAATAAAAAGTTCTGAGAGTCCACCATTGCTCAAAGATATCAGTAACTTTATTGGGAATCCGAAGGCACTGGAGGAATGGTAACTAAGAAAGCAGAGTAATTCTGAACCTGGAACCTTAAATGGATGAGCAGTCCAACCATTAGCCCCAGAGGAATCCTTAGAAGCTCAGTGCTCAGGGGTTTCTCGTACCCCTTGGGTGGGGATCAGGCACTGAGCTGAAAAGTGAAAAAACTGGCTAACGTTCTGTTGACAGAGCATTTGTTCCAAAGGAAATCTTTCTCCACTCGGCATCTATAGATGGTCACCCCTCTTCCAATGTGACGGGAGTTTCATTCTTGAGCTAACTCAAGGCAGTTCCTCGTTTCATCCTTAGTTCTGTCTTCTTTTCCAGGATGTCATATTGTTGTGAAGCAGGATTTTGAGTGATTTCTGTGATACATAGAATGTACTGCATGAAAATCAATCTGGAATAGAAAAGAGGGTATTAGTGTCTGATCTGATTTTAAAATTTGAGAAGTCATATAGTGCCCAACAGGCTCAAAGTTCCTTTAATTAAAAATTATTATTATTATTTTACAATTGGTATATGGTATTTACTCAAATGGCTACTAAGCTGTAAGGGATATGAATATATATTACATTGTTTGGTCTCAACTACTTAAAAAGGGGGAATTATTGACATTTCTTTTGCCTAGGGGCACTGTGAAAATAATCACAAATGCCAATGGAGCCGTGAACTGAGAAAGTTGGGGAACCTTTGATCTAGGTCAGTTAACACTGTGCCATTTTTTTGTGGAAGACCCTAACTGCCCCATCCTGCCTTAGAGTTAGGAGCTGCCATAGGATTCCGGTCAATGAGATGCAGGAGAAATAGTACTGGGTAACTTTTTAGAAAGTTATTTCTTTTCCTGATAAGAGCAGTCCACAAGAGATGAAAGGATTTTGCCACCCTGGCCAACCTCTGCTTCTTGCTTTTGAAGGTGGTTCTGTTGCCTGGAGCAGAGTCAGCCATCATGCAGTGTGATTTGGCAACTGTAAAAATACAAAGCAAAATACTGAGGACAGCAGGGAACAACAGTAACAATCTACCTTCAAAATTATTGTTAGATAGAAGTAGAACCTCTGCTCCTTTAAATCACTGTTGTTGGGTTTACTGTACTTGTGTCTGAAATTCCTAACTGATGTAATGAGATTGTAAACATGGATGAATCTCGCATTAACCAAAACTATAAAATAGCAACTTTGCATCGGTAGTTTGGGGGGCCTTGGGGGCTGGTGAGGATGCACAAAGTTATCATCTATCAGAGTCCAAAGCAGGTAAATAATGTACAGAAATACATGACTTTTTAAAATATGGAGGTAAATGCCAGGGGATAGATTGAGGGTGGCTGCCATGAAAATTAGGACAGGGAAAGATGGGGGTCATAATAATAATGACTAACATTTATGTTGTGTTTACCGTGTTCCATGCATTGTACATATTGTTTTACATGTCTGTTCACAACAATTCTATGAGGTAGAGTCTTTTTAATATCTTCATTTATTTGATGAAGAAAGTAGAGCAGAAATACGTCAAATGACTTGACCTAGGTCACAGTTAATAAATATGGTTGAAATAGGAGACAGCTGTTGTTCACTGTAAACTTTTTAATGAAATTTCACTTTTTCACTAAGTACCTTTATTCATGTAATGAAAATAAAAAGTCATTTAAAAGATTCCAACTACTGAAGATTTATTCACTTTTCTTTTTTTTTTTTGAAGAAATTAAGTACCCGTGAATTAATATCCCTGAATTGTTACATTGCAGAATTATATTCTTAAAATGTAATAGTGAGAACATTGGATCTGAAAAGACTGTGTAATGCTTTAAATTGATGTTTGTGATGTCAGGCAATGCTTTTGGAAGTGGACTTTGTCAGTCAGAAATCCTCCTGGTGAACACTATTCTAAAATGTGAAAGAGGATCATGAGTCGGAGTTTGGCAAATCTTGCATTTACACATGACTTAGGTAATTGTTTCTGTTTCATTGAGCACCACATATCCAAATAGATTGAGTTAATTTTAAATTAAAGTAAGATCAGATAAAACTAGGAACAATGTAAAATAAATTAACTTCATTTAAACTTTTACCCCAGAGAAACCAATGTTATTTCTTTAAGATAATTTCTCATAACTTCTTCAAACGTAATTTCTTCAAAAGTAATCAAGAACATACTTGTAAAGATAAACTTTTATTCATAACATGAAAGCCTTTGGAACCTTGGATCTGAATAAGGCTTTAAGGATTGTTTAGTCCAACTTAGATCAGGTCTACAAATATTTCTACAAACAACCAGAAAATGAGTAACCAGTACCTGTTAAGTAAATTCCATAACAAGGAAATCAAACCTTTGGAGGTCATCCACGGGTAATCCAATTGTGTGTTAAAGACTCTTACTTGTTTCAGAGGTACAGGTCTGTGATTCCACAGTCTTGCACAATTCACAACGCTCGCTATAGCACATACCCTCCCCAGTGTCTGTCACCCTTTAAGAATTAATAATGTTGATTAAGAAAGCCTGAGTTAACACATATTTATTAAACTAATATATAAAGATAATTATATGAAAGGCAATATGGGCTTTCTCTGGCTCTTTCCTTTCTCATTAGAATGTATCCAAATCAAAGTGGTGACTAGGGAGAGTCACAAAAAACTTCACTTTAGGGGGAGATGGGAAAAGGACACCAAACACTATTTTTGTTATCACCATTTATGTAGGGAATAAAGTAAGTAATTTAATTCTGCCTTTATGAGAATCTAAGTCTTGATAGTTTTTTTTTTTTTTATCTATGCCAGCAAACTGTTTGTACCCATTTGAAAAAAATATGGTCATTAAGTCAGCTTCAGTATCCAGCAGTGTCTTCCAAATCAGCAGTAGTTTTTACTCACATCTCCTGTGTGGACTACCACATAATTTATGGTATTTTTGTAAAATATAAAATATCTTTTAAAATGATGAAGCCATTAAGCCGTGACTTCCATTCTTGAATATGTTCTTTGATGTCACTGATTGTATCCAATATGATTATTTAGTTTACATTTTACTAATCTAGGAGAAGCTAGAGAAGGGGAGACAAGATGAATTTTAAAAGTTGTATATGGTACAAACCCCACATATAAGCCTTCTTAAAATAGATGTTTATTCATAGGAAAGAGTTGTCCTTTATTGATCTTACATGGACATGGATTTTAAAAAATCATTAACTCTGATGTTTGGAATGAAAATTAGGATTAGAACAAAAGACAACATTTGAACATAAAGGTAGTTTTCTGTTTTCACATTTAGTTTTTAAACAGTAGAATTATTCTTGTTAAATGTGGTCTGATGACATTTCACTACTCTAAGCAAGAAATAGCTCTTATTTGAAAACAAGGTTTGAAAATGGTTGATGATAGGAAAGAGTCAGTTTGTGAGAAATAAAATTAGTGAGTTGAACTTTTCACTGGTTCATCTTTAAGTTACCTCATTTGACTATTTATAACTATAAAATATGAAGTAAGCTTGTTTGATGTGAAGACTTACCTCTCATGCATATGTAGGAACAATTTCAGATATTAGAGTCATTCTAAGTCTACTGAAGCAAAGTCATCCTAATGAGAGGTCATTTATGTACTTTGTTGTAGGTGTTCTTCTGTAGCTTAGAGAACATTAAGCATAGTCCTCATGTACATATGTGGGGAAAGCTTCCTTAATATATGACTTACAAACATACTGGGTCATAAGCGGCATGTCATGACACTGGACTTTAATAATAATAATTAAAAGTCTCAGAATCTCTTTAATATTAGGGTATGAAATATCTCTGCTGCAAACTAATATTAAAAGTTTGAATATATTACATTTATACATAAGAGATAGTGAAAGTGAATACACTTATCCAAGGTGACATCATTGTAAATTGCTATTTTAACACCCAGAGTCAAGGTGAAAGACAAGTTAATGTTCCAAGTAAGTGTCCAAAGCCCCCTACACATTAGCTCTTAAACTTAATTCAGGATTCAAAGAGTCTTACATTCATCATGGATAGAATGAGAAGAAGGGAGGGAAGGAAAGAAGGGCATCTTACAGGTCTAAGATGTAGCAAAACATTTGGTTTTTACTATATATAATGTAGGTGTAGACAAAAATATAAAATAACACATTTTTTCCTGTAAAACAAGTAAACTCAAATAATCTTCTTATGTGTTATTTCTGTGTGTAACATATTTAACAGTAACAAAGCCATTATACTGTGACTGTGGTTCTTCAATATGTCCTTTGTTTTCCCTGGCTTTAAAATAAATGTTAGCAGTTACTTACTTTGCATTTCACTAACCCAAGAGAGCACAATCATTATGTACCTAAATATGCAAAAATATACCCCCCCCAAATCAAAACAGTGGTAAAACAAAATAACATTAGAGCTCATTCTGTCCATCATCTTCCTCTCTGTGTCCCTCTCTTTTACTGTCTTCCTAAAAGGAAGGGATGAAAAGTAATATTTAGACATGCCTTTGAAAGTGTGTGTTGTCAGTAATTTCCCCTCATTTCACTTCTATAACAACCATGTGCAGTAGATATTTTATAGATGGAGAAATAATGGTTCATACAAGATGCCTAGCGATGAGGTTGGATACAGGGTCAATACATATGAGTGAATAGTTTTTTAATACACCATCAACAAACAGTTAAGAAACACAAACATGTATATATGTTATTTAAAATATATAGTTTACAACTAAAATTATAGTGGCTCTAGAAGTAAATCTAACAAAAGTTTTGCAAGCCTTGTGCATGGATGCTTTTTAAAACTTTGCTGATATATATTAAGGAAAACATAACAAATGCACATGTGCCCCATGTTCGTAATGGAAACACTTATCTTGTGAGGATGTCTGTTCTCTCTAAATTGATTTATGGACTTGAGACTTATCCAATAAAAACCTACAGTTTTCCATGAAACTTGACAAGCTGATTTTAAAGTTTATATGGAAATACAGTGGTTCTAAAAGATAAGTTGTACCTGAACATGAAGATGGATAATAAATAATTTAGAGAGCAAGATTTTAAAAAACAGGGTGATTGATATAGTCTGCTCCTGGTGCAGGGGTATATAAATTGACCAACACAATAACGTAAAAAGTCCACAGATGGTGCCAATAAAATGGGAAAAATACAAACTTGTATTTCCTTAAAAGGAAGGACGTATGTTCAATAAGTAAACCCTTGAAGAAAAGTTTAAATTCACTACAATCAGAAACATGCAGGATGACTCACTATGTTGTGCTCATTCAGCTGGCAGAAAATAAGAAGGAAAATACCCAGTGTTTGAGAGGATGTGGATCAATGGAATTTATTATTCATTACTGACAGCAATTTAAATTGGCACGACTATGTTGAAAACTAGTTACATATATTAGCTTATGAATTTGAACATATGTACATTTATGCATCCTTAGTTACATATTGGGTAAAAATTTTACATCTTGCACCAGGAGACATAAAGAAGATAATTCATAGCAGCAGTGTTAGTAATTTTAAAAATCCAGAGATGACCTAATTAATTTTAACAAATGAGTGTATATTCACACAACAGATAGCAATCAAAATGAATGAACTACACTACCTGAAGGTAACAGGACAACATAAATTCTTCTTCTTTTTTTTTTAAAGTAGGCTCCACACCTAGCGTGGAGCCCAACATTGGGCTTGAACTCACACCCTGATATCAAGACCTGAGCTGAGATCAAGAGTTTGAAGCTTAACTGACTGATTCACCCAGGCACTCCAATGTAGGTTATTTTTAATAACACCCTGTTGCATGGAAGCTAAAAACCCAGAAGACTTGCAGTATGAGTTCTTTTATATCTTCAAAAACAAGTAAAACTAGGGCCAGTTCAGGTGTATTCCTTATATTACTTACCTTACGTTCGTTATGTTTTCAAAATTAAGAAATTGACTCAAAATATAAATGTAATTAAAGAGAATCATGTGTGAACTTCTGGAAATATGGAATTATGAACCAAAGATTATGATGAATTCCATTCTGTGTAGCTGATGAAAAAGAAATTAGAGATCAGAGAAGTTAATTTGTCTAATGTCATACAAGTATAATGGTATAGAGAATGAATTCAGTCAGTGGGATTTAAATCCAGTATCTTTCCACCGTACCAACTTGCCACAAAGAACAGGGATATAGGAAGGAGCAGTTCTTTAAGATAGCTTTGCACCAAAGTTCTACAATTATAGGAGGTGTCATTCGGGCCACTATTCAGCAGTCCAGTAGTTCTCCAAGACACCAGTGTCTATACAAAATCTGTCTCCCCTAATATTTTTCTATCCTCATTTGAAAGTAAGTAAATAGGTATAAAAAATGCGGAGACCAGCACTGAAATTTTAATTATTTACAATAAACCGAAAGCACATTTTGTAATGCATTCTTCCACCCACTCCAACTCAGACATCTTTTAAAGCATTTCATAACATTTTACCTCATCAGAGCTGAAAGGAGCATTTGAGATCATCTCTTCAGATCCTCTTATTCTACAGATAAAGTTCCCAAGGTTACAGTGTTCATAGCCAAATCTGGACTCAAGGTCACTTCTGGTGTCTAAATCCCATGGCGGTTTCTAGCCCCGATCCAGTGACCTGAGGGATTTCCGTCATTCTGGACAGAATAATGCTTTTAGAAGCAATTTGAGAAAGAGAAAGTGAACGCCAGATATTCTAGCGTATTCCTCATATGGGAGATAGCTCTACCACAAATTCATTATGCTTCTACAAAGTGCAGTCTCAGTAGAATTTAACAGCTGCTCCCACTGAACCAGCCCCTCTGCTGCTTCAGGTAAAGTTTCTTAAAAGTAGAGAGGATAGAGAAGTAAATCAGTGATCCCTTAGAGTACACCAAAAAATGGTGTAACAATGGGAAAAATGTTCTTAGTAATTTAAAATGCTTTATTGATATATTTGAAAAGTGATGCCACTTTGAGAAAACTCAAATTAGATTTAACTTCAACATCTTATGAAAAAGTTTTTTTTATTCCTTTAATAAAAAGCACTTGGAATGTTATCTAGTCCAAGAAACAACTGTCTTTCAACTATTTTTGGCTCACCTAAAATAAGAAAACAAACAATCCCTCCCCCATCCCCGCCGCCAGTGTCTTTTCCTCTATCTGGAAATCCCTTCTCCTGCCCAGATAGAGATTAGACTTCCGTCTATCACTTGAATTTCAGGTTATATTTTACCTCCGCTGATCTCTTGATTTGTTATACATCTTTCCTTGGAATAGTGTGGGTCCACCTCATTTTTACCTTACCACAGTACTCATTACAAGAGAACTTGCTTGAGAGTTCCTCACCATGTCCACCACTGCGTTGTGATTGGTGGGGGTAGGTACCATGTCTTACTAAGTGTGCTGGATGTTTGCCATTTTATCTGAGTCCCATTCTTTCTTCTCCGTGTTCTGCCCTGTATTGCAGGAGGCTGCAAAACTGTAGGCTGCATTTCCCAGACTCTTATAATTTGTAGTTCCTGTTTGGTTCAGCTACCAAGAGGTAGAAAGAGGGAGAAGATACTCTTTCTTGAACTTTATCTTAAGAGCAGCAAGGGTGGTGCCAGGAGTCAGGGAGGTGGCAGCGGCAGT
The DNA here is from genome assembly GCF_037043125.1 of Eumetopias jubatus. Lineage (NCBI taxonomy): Eukaryota > Metazoa > Chordata > Mammalia > Carnivora > Otariidae > Eumetopias > Eumetopias jubatus. The sequence goes on from NW_028274816.1 coordinate 29,060,736, forward strand.
GCAAGTGCCGGGCAGGTTTCCCTCTGTTCCCACAGCCCATCCAATACCCATGTAAGAAAATTGTGTAAAACTCCCTGTGTTTGAAACTCCTAGAGTGGTTCTGTTTATTCATATTTGGAAGTAGTGCGATGTTTAATCCAAGATAAGGAGTAAAAGAAAAATAATTTGGTTGAGAGAGAATCCTTACCAATGAAATATGGTTTTAGGTCTGCAGTTGCAAGACTTTGTAGGGACCCCAAACTCTTTAATAGCAAAGCAGTCATTTTAAAAAATGATTATTTATTAAATCAGGTTCTTCTCAGTTATCAGTTTTGTGTAATGCTAGCATAGACACTCCCTCACTCAGAGTCTTAGGTCATTTGTAAGTTAGTTCATTGTTGAGTATAAGATGTCAACATTATATATATACCCAGCAAATTAAATGCAAATTTATTTCAAACTTCAAAAGATAATGCTTTGAATATCGAAAGATTAAGAAAGGCCCTTGGAAAAATTGATGAAGACCACAAATATTTTTGCAAAATTTACCTTTCGTGTTTATGTTGTGAAAGTCAGACAGATGCAAATGATGTCTTATCATGTTGTCAGTTCTGTCAGAAAAAGAACACAAAGATAAAGAAAAAGAAGACTCAGCATGAGTTAGATTATTTGATGGCTACAAGTTCTTTCTGTCCTTTCTTTGCAATGCACCACTGCTGCTGCCCCCAACACTAAAGTGGAATCTCTTTCTCTAGCCCCTTAAGTCTGAGCTGAACTTGTGACTTGCTTTGACAAATAGAATGTGTTGGCAGTGACATAGTGTGGTGACCTCCAGATAAGCTTCAAAAGACCTTGCAGTTTATATCCTCATCCTCTTTGATCACGGCCCTGAGTCATCCACGTAAGGTAGCCAGCGTAGCTGTGTAGAGGACTGAAATGCTCCATCTGTCACCCAGTCACCAGACATGTGAAGGAGGCCATCTTGGATTTTCTGTTCCAAGTAAACACCAAGAGATAGGAGAAATAAGAAATCATTATTGTCTCCAGTCATGACATTTTGGGGTGGTTTTTACACAGCAAAATTAGATCAAAAAACAATACTTGCTGCAGTTTTAGATTATTTTAATAACTTGCAAGGAGTTGCAATATTTTCAAAATTGTTCCTTTTTCATATAAATAATGCCCTTTTTCATATAAAACAATAAACAATTGGCTATTTTACCAATCCAAAATATTTTTATAGCCAACTTTATATTATCTTTGGACACTATTCTGTGGGTGAATAAATTTTTGTCATTATCATAAACCTCAATTTCTGAAAGAAAGTGAATGGGCAAGAGGAATGAGCAGGTTTGTATGAGTGGTCAGAATATTCATCCTAATACAGGTTCATATCTTCAAGGAAAAAAATGACATGTTTAGTAAGCAGGCCAGTGATTTTGATAGTATATGATACAATGAGATATTTTCAGTAGAATCTATGAGTTTCTTAAAATTTTCCTTTATGTGTTTAACAAGAATTAGCAGAGTCATTGGTCAAAGGTACAGTTTGTTCAAGAATGTGCAGCTTTATATTATATAGCTTCCTCCTTTTGAGGGAGATCCTGTGACACTGAAATTTTCTTGCAAATGAATCAGGTGAAGAGATCGTACCTGTAAAATTAAACACCCAGAATGTGATGTCATTGTTGTGTGTTGTTAGATATATAACTATATATTCATATACATGTGTCTATATTTATATGTTATATATGATATATATAACACATGTGCTATATATAACACATGTACCACAAGTTGTGTTTCATGACTTGTGAGAAACACAAAGTTAAGCAAAAGCACAAACACATAAAAGAAAATTAATAATACTAACCTGACAGTGGATCTGTATTCAATGGCATATAAGTGGAGGTTCTTAAGCAAGAAAATTTTGACTTTCTTAATTCAACCAGGGCATTCAGTGAAATCAAATCTTCCTCAACATAGAATGGGGTATGTTCCAATAAACCCATTGTGAGTTGAAAATATCATTATGTTGAAAATGCGTTTCTTAAACCTAACCTGACAAACATCGTGGCTTAGCTTAGCCTACCTGTTTTTGTTTTTTTTTTTTAAAGATTTTATTTACTTATTTGACAGAGAGAGAGACAGCGAGAGAGGGAACACAAGCAGGGGGCAGTGGGAGAGGGAGAAGCAGGCTTCCCACAGAGGAGGGAGCCTGACGCGGTGCTCAATCCCAGGACTCTGGGATCATGACCTGAGCTGAGGGCAGACACTTAACAACTGAGCCACCCAGGTGCCCCCAGCTTAGCCTACCTTAAATGTGCTCAGAACAGGTACATTAGCTTACAGTTGGGCAAAACCTCCTAACTCAAAGCCTGTTTTATAATCAAGTGTTGACTCTCCCATGTAATTTATTGAATACTGTACTGAAAGTGAAAAACTGGAAGGCTGTATGGATACAGATCATGGTCAGTCTCTTGGCCTTTTACCCCATGATTATGTGGCTAACTGGGAGCTGTGGCTTGCTACCACTGGCCGGCTTCACGGGAACCTGGAAACAGATCCAAATTCTAAACCTGAAGTACAGTTTATACTGAATGAGTATTGCTTTTGCACTATCTAAAGTTGAGAAATCATAAGTTGAAACATTGTAAGTTGGGAACTGTCTGTAAAAGAATTTTACAGGGATTCTGTAACTTAAAAAAGTCTCATCATTTTGTGGATATTTTTTTCAATAAAGAGAACATGAATATAATGGATGTCAATATTATATTTTTTTCCATGCAAAAATGGGCCTGGGATAATATCCTCTGAATATACAACCTGTAACTCAAAGAGTTCAAAACTGACATTCTACTTCACTGCCCTCTGACAAATATCATATCTATGATAATGTGTTTTAAAATCTAAGGGTGAATATATTAAACTTTTGGTTTGGGCTAAATACATTTATTGACAGCAAATACATTTATAATTATTAGATCTTTGGGAAAGTTTTTAATAGCAGTTTCTTGGATTTATTTTTTTAAACACTTTATTGAGGTATAATTGACAGACATAAAGCTGTATATATTTAATATACACAACTCAAGTTTTCATGGGTTTATTTTTATATTAATAATGATGGGACACATTTATTAAGCCCTCATTGTGTTACAGAAACTAGGAACTATGTATTATTCTGTTTTTATTGAAGTATAAGTGACACACCATATTAATTATCCTTATATTCACAACACACTTGGAAGGCAGGTATAAATATCAAGGGTCAGAGAGATTTGGTGTCTTGCTCATGTACATGAAAGGAGTAGAAATTGAGAACTCTTGATCTTGGGTTTCTTCTCTTTCCCATTTCATTCAACTGGGTCACAGTGCTCTCTGTATGTTAACTACCATCAATTTCATTCTATTTTTTAATGTTTCCGTTTTTTTCTTTTATTTCCTCACATCCAAGCTACTCTATTTCAAAATGTGAACTAGAGTATGCACACTAATCTGTATAAGAAGACTAGCGTATACTTTAGTTATACTGCATGCAGTCTTTCACTTTTATTTATCACTTTGGTAGGAGTCTTCAACGCACACCGCCAAAATATTGGGTATGAATACTCTAGGTGGTTATTTTGGGCAGTTGAGTTCACTTTTTATCCACAAAGAGCATTTTTGAGACTTTACAGTCTGAAATTTTAATGCATATAATTTCAGTAAGATTGGAAGGAAAATTGCTTTTAAACGCCTTCAATGGAAAAATTAGTATTGAAATATTCATATTATAAAAATGTTACCCAGCCTTTGCAAACATTGAGAACAGCATTGTCCAGTGTGACTTTCTGCTCTGATGGAAATGTTTTCCATTTGCATTGTCCAACGTTGTGGCTAATGCGACTAAGCAAATGACCCTAATGTTAATCCGGTTAGTGGCTACCATGTTGAATAGCAGGTCAAAATGAAATGACTACTCGCTTCCATCCACCTCCTAGGGCTGACCTCCCCATCCTGTTCAGACAGCATACAGAAAGGGAGCTAGTCTCTTTAAGATAGCGTATGAATCCTGCGACTTCACTCTTCCTTTTTCTTGCTCCTGTAAAGATGGCACCATTACTGTGTTTGCAAAAGTAAGGACCAGTTTTACTTGTAGGAGATTAACCCCAGCTATCCTCACTCTTCTATTACAGTAGTTTTCTCCCTGCAACTTGGAGAATTGCTCCCTTAAGGCACTTTAAGGCACAGCAGCTGCCAGGCATGAAGCTTGCTGTGTGTTGTGGATCTGAAGATCTAGGTAGTGGGTGGGTTTGATTTTCCTGGACCTGCCCAAGGCCAAAATTGTTTCTGCTTCATTATTCTGAGAAATGGAAATGTTCCATGAGGTAGTCTAGAGTTCTGAAACATAAATGCTAGTAGATATAAAAAATTTTCCAAGTCCTTGTCTACCGAATTCTTTGTTTTCTGCAGTAACTGTGTTCCCTTATGCTTAAATCAGTTCACTATAAAAATATCACAAATCTAAGCATGACATTTTCTAACGTTATGCATTCCTACTGGGATACGCTTTTTTCTGTCAGAGAAGTAAAACTCAGAATGTTGTAGTCACAAGATTTCACCAAGACAAACTATATAGGAGGCAAATCTTGGACACCTACTTCTCCCTCCCTTAATCTTCCCCTTTCCCCACCACTCTCTACCCTTTACTCTGTTTTTCTTTTCTGTCCAACCCTCTTGAATCTGGTGATCTTTGATCTCTCCTAAATCATGGTCATTTCCTAGGAAAAGTGCTGAAGTTCAGATGAGGGTGCTCAAAGACAATCTCACCTTTTTAGAGTATGTGGATTTTAAGCAAAATGTTCTGTTTAAGAAACTGAGTATTTTGTTTTATGCTAAATATATTTAAAACAATGTGATGGAATCAAGGATTTATTTTCTAGCTCCTGAAGTCCCACCCTAATTTTGTGTACCAGTTGTTATTATGTGTAAAGTTAACCCTGCTTAAGGGTCACCCTAATCTTTCTGTATCAAAGAAGACATCTAAATCATGAATGATCATATAGGAAACTTGGATGTCAGTGAATATTGGTGTAATGGCTTATAGTATCCAATTAGATATGAGATCATCCACATAGTACTTATCTTAAAGATTCATTCAAGCAAATTGTTTAGAAAAGAGTTTTTTAAAGAAAAAAACAAAATAACACTGTTCCTCCTTCTCTAACCTCTCAATTCCTCATAGATAGTTAACTGACTTTTGGTCAGGGACATCATTTAGAAAGAATTCATCGCATAATAGCATGCTCATCTTATGTACAACAGAATATATAACACCATTTTTTATCCTGCTACCTAACATGGAGAACAGGGATCAGATTTTTCTTCTTAATTGAAACAACTAAAATTAACAGGCCAAATACATAAGGTAATTGGCTTTAAGACACTAGATACCAGGAGACCAAGGACAGTGAACTCTGAAAATTGAGAAACAAGCAAGGTGAGCTCTACGATGGCTGCAGCTTATTGCCTGTAGAATGTTTCCGGGCAATGATGCAGAAGGGAGAGGCCCAGACAGCGTCTGGTGGATTCTCTGAGTTGAGCATGTGGAGCTGGGGCTTTGAGACCAAAGCAGTTAGAATTCACAGGGGAGAGCACCAAGGAGAAAAGTGTTGCACAGAGGGAAACTTGGACATCTGTGGAGGATTCCTCTTGAGTATTCAGCAGAATGCCATTTAGCACATGTGTGTGAAGAAATTATCTGAGAACAGGAACAAACATTCAAAAATATTAGAGGGAAGACATCAAAAACTAATGATGTAATGTATGGTGATTAACATAACAAAATTAAAAAAATATTAGAGGGAAGAAATTTGGGCACTTTCATAGGATGTGGAAAAATGTCTATGCCTACCAGCCAGAGGAAGAAAACTCATAATTCGCAGGCATTGCATAGAATACTCAGGAAATTCTTGCCTCAGTAGTAGAGAATAATTAGTCCTAGGCTAAGGACTACTCCAGACTCACCTAAAAATCATGAAAGCAAGACCTAAATGGATCAACTTATTTCTGAGTAACTTAACTGCCTCTCAGAATAATGCTAAGAAGTTTTATAGGAATACAAAAATATCCATTAACCAAAAAAGTAAAATTCATACAGCATCTGGCATCCAGTCAATGATTACCAGGCATGTGAAGAAGCAAAGTGTACACCCAACCCATAATGAGGAAAATAATAATAATCTAATACTAATTTTATAATCTAATAGATGTTAGAATGAGCAGATAAGGACATTAAAATACTTAATATGATTGTATTTCATATGTTCAAAAGGTTAAATAGTGTCATGGAAGAAATGAAAAGGATGCAAACTGAAGTCCTTGAGCAAAAAGTGTCAGTGCCCAGGATAAAAAAATTTCAGAATGTAAACAGCATATTAAATATGACTGAATAAGAGACTAGTGAACCTGGAGACTTAGAAATATAATCTATTCAAAATAAAATACACAGACAAAAATTGAAAATGAAAAGAGCATCTGTGAGTTGCAGGCAACTTCTGCTGGCCCAAAATACATGTCATTGGAGTTCGTGAAGAAGGTGGGGTGGACAAACAAATTTGAAGAAATAATGACCAAAGTTGTCCAAATTTGGTGGAAACTATAAAATGTAGATTCATGGTGCTCGTATTTATGGATTGGGAAGCTCAATGCAGTTAAGATGTCATGTCTTCCCATCTTGGTCTATGGATGCAACATGATCCCAAATACCAGACAGGCTCTCTTACAGATACTGTCAAACTGATTCTAAAGTTTATGGTGAAAGACAAAAGACCTAGAATAGCCAACACAACACTAAATAAGAATAAAGTCAGAAACTGACACTATCCAACTTTAAGACTTAACTATAAAGTCATGGTATTCAAGACAGCATGCTATTAGTGGAAGAATATACAGATTAATGGAACAGAAGGGAGAGCACAAAAATAGGCCCACACAAATACATTCGACTAATCTTTGAAAGGAGCAAAGGCAATTCAGTGGGGAAAAGGTAGTCTTCAAACATTTCAACTTCCACAGAAATGGGCTCAATGGGGATCATAAACCATATATGTCAGAAGCAAAAATAAAAGCTAGAAGAAAATTTTGGAGAAAATCTAGATCTTGAGTTTGGTGAAAAGTCTATAGATACCGTATCAAAAATAAGATCTACAGATGGGGAGAAGATATTCGTAAAACATATATTTGATTAATGAATTACATTTAAAAATATACAAAACTCTTAAGCTCAATAATAAGAAAAAAACCACCCAATTAAAAAATGGCAAAAGACCTGAACAGATGTCTCAACCAAGAAGATATACGGATGGCAAGTAAGCATATGCAAAGATGCTCAAGATCATTTGTCATTAGAGAACTGTAGATTGGCACAACAATGCAATACAACTACACTCTTAACAGAATGGCCGAAATCCAGAAAACTGACAATAAAATTGCTGGCAAGGATGTGGAGCAACAGGAACTCTCATTCATTGCTGGTAGGAATGCAAAATGGCACAGTCACTTTGAAGACCGTTTGGCAATTTCCTCCAAAGTTGAGCATAATCTTACCATATGATCCAGCAATCACATTCCTGGATATTCATCCAAATGAGCTGAAAATTTGTGTCCACACAAAATACTGCATGTGGATGTTGATAGTAGCTTTATTAATAATTGCTGCAAACCGAAAGCAACCAAGAGTGAAAGAATAAACAAAAGTGGCATATCCAAACCATGGAGTATTATTCAGCAATAAAAAGAAAAGAGCTAACAGGCCATGAAAATCACAGGATGAATCTTAAATATGTATTGCTAAGTGAGAGAAGCCAGACTGAAAAGGCTACATAATGTCTGATACCAATTATATGACATGCTTGAAAAGCCAAAACTCTTGGTAGTTACTGGGGAGTTGGAAGAAGAGCAGGAGAGGATTAAATAGATGAAGCATAGTAGACCTTTGTTAAGGGCAAGAAACCATTTTGTACTGTATTATTTGTAATTATGTACACACAACCCGATGTATTTCTCAGAAGCCACAGAACCCATAGACACTTTTAGCACAGAGTTAACCTTACTGTGTGCAAATTTTTAAAAAAATTCATATAGGAGGCTAGGACTACCTGGATGGAATGAAAAATGTGACAAAACAATTATCTGTATTAGAAAGTATGAAAAACCTCATTTAAGAGGGGTAAAAAAGTTTCTGAACTAAATAACTTTGGAAATAAGTAGAGTCTGCAAGACTAAAGGAATAGTACCTCATCACTGTAGTTTAGTTGATAAAGGTGTTTTCCATGGGAGTACAGGTTAAAAATTGTGATACTACTCTAAAGGCATATTGAAATTGAACAATTAAGTAAATGAGGGTGGATGGGAGTCAAATTTCTCATTGTTGGAATGGCATTTTATAGGTAAGAAAGAGAAGGAGGCTAGAATAACCCAAAATCGTAGTAGATTGAAGTTGGAGACATAACTATGAAATCATATTTAGCTTAATATAGATACAAATAAATTGACATGGAAATACTTATAGATATCTGGATATACACAAGTTAGCTATATACACATATATCTCCTTGCTCTTTCAGCCGAAGGGCCTACAAGTAAGGATACCAGTAGCAATAAGCACACTTAGGACCTAGATACTCTTCTTTAGTAAAAGGAACCAAGGTTCTTTAAAGAAATAACTGATTCTAAGACAGGGGCAAGAAATATAGAAAACGAGCCTGGAGAATCCTGTGATGCCAGAAATTAAGGAAGTGCTGAAATGTGCATGCACACACACACACACACACACAAAATGATGGAAGTATGTCAAAAAAACACAGGATCCAATTGAAAAGGCTACTGATAGAAGCTTTTTCATCCAAAGATGGAACAATTTGAGCAAAAAAGTAGAGTAGTATTGGATTATAGACCAATATATAACATAAATATCCATGAGTCCGTATGATTGACTAAATAAATAAATTGGGAGAATAGATGAATCTGTCATGCAGAACAATTCCAAGTGGTTTATACAGATATTCTGCTCGCAAGTAGGTGGAGTATAATTCCCCATTCCTGAGTATGTGCTGCACATAGGGACTTCCTTCCAACTAGGAAAGAAGAAAGAATGAAAAGGAAGAGGAATATGACAATGGGGAAATCTGACACTTTCTACTCCAAGTGATTGAGGTCAACATCATCAACGATAAGTCATGTTAATGGTACATACTCTTGATATGATGTGATAAAAATGGCACTTTACCTCTATAGTCTTCCTCTCAAAAACTCCTAATTCTAGTTTAATCATGAAAAAACAACAGAAAAATCCCATTAGAGGGCCATTGTACAAAACAGCCAACCAGTATCCTTAAAACTGCTTTAAAGTAATAAAAAATAAGGAAAGTGAGTAGTTGTCACAGCCAAAAGGATTCTAAGGAGGCATGGATAGTAAATGTAATGTGGTATCCTGATGGTATCCTAGAACACAGAAAGAACATTAGGTAAAAATGAAGATTATCTGAGTGAAATATGGACTTTTAGTTAATGATAATATACCAATATGGGTTCATTAATTATAACAAATGTACCAAACTAATGTGAGATGCTAATCATAGGGGAATATGGGTGTGGAGGGTAAATGCGTACTTTCTGTACCATCTTTGTAATTTTTCTATAAGTCCAAAATGATTTTTATATTAAAATTTCTTAAAAATACTTAATAAATATTAAATATTTGAGATATTTTCAAATAATACTTATTTTAAAAGGAGAATTTCAAGTCATTTAAGACCCCACACTTAGTGTATAATACATAATATTTTAATCAGAATATCTAAAATCTTAAATACTTTCTATTAAAAACTAAATTATATTTCATCTTAAATATTGTTGAATGATACAAACTATGTATATATGCATATAATAGTTGCATATGTATAATATATGAATATATATTATATACATTTATACACACATACATTATAAACAGTATACAGTTATATATATAATTTGTTTAGGTAGGCAAGAATTACACGTTTTCTTTAATACTACTAAGGAAGAAAAGGAAGTAACGTTGTAGTACCACATAGGAGATTTGCATATTTTTCACTATTATTATTTTTTCTGAAGAGAGCATCCCGTGTTGCCTATAATTTTTATCTTTATTTGCCAACTAAATGTTTATTATGGAAGGGTTGCATCACGTGAGCTGTTAATAGAAAGAGTGCACTACTAGAGCTTTGGGTGTTTGCAAAGTTGCAAAACTCAATATGTGTCTTATTATCAAAGTCATTACTTACACGATTTGTAACATAGTGATTAAAAGAAAATAAAATAGTAGCGCTTAGGACAATTAAAAGTCACTTATGAAAAGTGTATTTGTGTTATAGAATGTTAAGTCCCTTAACTGAAAATGCAATACAAAATAAAAGTAAATACGGAACCATGAGAGACTATGGACTCTGAAAAACAAACTGAAGGTTCTAGAGGGGAGGGGGGTGGGGGGATGGGTTAGCCTGGTGATGGGTATTAAAGAGGGCACATACTGAATGGAGCACTGGGTGTTGTACACAAACAATGAATCATGGAACACTACATCAAAAACTAATGATGTAATGTATGGTAATTAGCATAACATAATAAAAATATAGGTAGTACAAAAAATAAATAAAAGTAAATACCATTAATAAAATACTAACTCAATAAAGGTTCAACCCCAACAATGACAACAATGAGTATTTTTGTATGTTTACTGGTTATAGCATAGAAAACATTGTTTATATTCAATATATATTTGGGAAGGGGCTGTGGCAAAAATTTTATTGTCTCATCAGTAGCTCTTCTGAGATGAATTTTAGTGGGTGTTTGTGTGGGGGGGTGATTCCCCAATTCCCCACACCAACAAGCAATTCTCAGGATAACAGAAGGGTGTCCAAAAATTCAACTCAGTTCTGACACCACCCACTGAGAGATCACATCAGATTACACAGGCTGAGGGCTCAGTTATTAAGACTGTCCTCCCCCCAGCTTTACCTGTACTTCTGACCAACTGGCTATAAATCAGAGGTTCCCACAGCCCCCTCCTTGGGTTTGATTATTTTGTTAGAGCGGTTCACACTACTCAGAGAAATGTTTTATTTACTAGATTACTGGTTTATTCTAAAATGATATAACTCCAGAACACCAGATGAAAGAGATGCACAGAGCAAGGAATGGCGAAAGGGTGCGAAGCTTCCATGTCCTCTCCGGACATACCACTCTCCTTAAATCTCTACACTCTACCTGTTCACCAAACTGGAAGCTCTCCAAACACAATTACATGGGCATGACTAATTAAATCATTGGCCACTGGCGATAGAACTCAATCTCTAGCTCTCAGTCCTCCCCAGGAGTGGGGAGGCAAGGAAGGTACTGAAAGTTCCAACTCTCTAATCACAGGGTTGGTTCTCTTGGCAATCAGTCCCCATCCTTAAGTTACCTAAGGGTTTTCCAAAGGTCACTTCATTAACATAACAAAGACACATTTATCACCCTTTATCAGGAAATTACAAGGGTTTTAGTACCTGTGAGCCAGAAACTGCAGAAGAAGACTAAATATAATGAGAAATATATTTTGGTCATGTGAATGACCAAATATATATTCCTTAAAACCACAGTATTGCACCTCAAATATATTGTAGTTTTTAAAAAGAATCTATTTTGGGGGCGTCTGGGTGGCACAGTCTGTTAAGCGGCGGACTCTTGGTTTCTGCTCAGGAGATAATCCCAGGGTTGTGAGATCAAGCCCCACATTGGGCTCTGCGCTTAGGGTGGAGTCTGCTTAGCACTCTCTCTCCCTTTCCCTATGCCCCTGCCTATGCATGTGCGCGCACTCACTCTTTCTCCCTCTCTCTCTCTCAAATAAGTTAAAAAAAAAAATCTATTTTGAATAGTGACATCAACAAAATTGCAGAATAGGAAGCCCAGACCCTCCCCGAAATCCAGAAAAAAAAATAGTCAAGAGATTCAGGCACCAAATAAAACAATTTGTTTACACGAATAAAAGAAAGGAAAGAGTGGCATCTTGATTGCTTTCTAGTCTTTTGATGTGACTTTGTTCGCCTGTGGCCTAAAGGTCTTTTTCCAATCTGAAGTACAATCCAGGAGCCTCCTTGTACACTGTGGTGGGACATACAGTTCTCTGGGAAGTAGTACCAAGAGGAAATTGAAAGCCTTATTTTACAAATTCTAACATTTTGATTTGATTTATAATGCTTTCTCAGGCAGGGCCTGGCCCATAATATGCATATGCCAAACCCTAAGCACCAGCAGTTGTGTTTATCTTAATCGGTGGAAAATATAACCACAAATGCATGCACAGGGAGAAGTGATTCGCGTGTCTGAGTCAGCAGTACAGTGATGTGCAAAATTAGGGCTCTATGCTTTTCTGATTTTCCCCATTCAGATTCTTTTTTTTTTTTTTTTTTTCTGACATTAAGCACCATCTGGTGGGGATGGAGAAAAGCAGCACTGGTCAGTGGGTCTTGGTGACCAACCCTTTCCTGCCACTAATGGGTCATGTCCCTCTGGCAAGTCTTAATTCCTTTTGGATTTCTCATCTGTGCAAAGTGATCTGTAGAGTACAGTGATTACAAGAACAACATTGTGTAACTCCAAGGAGCTTTCACTTTATGGCACTGTCTTGGCATTGAGGTTGATACTTTATTTATCCTTGGGGCATAGAAGAGGAAACAGAAGCGGAGGTGACACATAGCTTGCCCAAGAGCTTTTGCTGGGTGGTGCTGTAGCTGGGGCAGACATTGAACCTGGGCTGCCAGACTCCAGCATTGCCTGTTCAAACCACTACTCTGAACAGTCAGAATGCAGTAAGTAAATGAGGGCCCACTCAGTGCTAGCTACTCAATACTTATACTTTATCTCACAGTGGCTCTTTTAGTCATTATTCTCTTATTATTATTTTTTTAAGAAATCAAGGACCAGAGTAATGGAATCACTTAATGAGAACCATAGTGAAAGCTGAATTCATATCTAGGCTCCTCTGTTTGCAAAGTCCATGTTCTCTCTCTCCCTTGCTTCACGTTGTCCAGGCAGTCGCTGCCCTGTGTGGTCATTGGACAGGGACAGGTGGTGTGGCAGCTTCAAATGCTGTGGTCTTCTCTCCAGCGCCAGCCTCCACCTCACTCTATAGCTATAACCCACTGATATGGAAAAGCCATCATTAATGGCTACTGTGGTAATTTACCCTTTGTCCTAAAGAAGTTATTATTGGCATGACAGTTTCAGTTATTTTTCATTTATGTGTACTGGTCCTTTTAAAATGCATTCTCTAATTTGTTTTATGGGAACAATTAAGTATACTTTTTAAAAAAAATTTATTTATTTGACAGAGAGAGACACAGTGAGAGAGGGAACGCAAGCAGGGGGAGAGGGAGAGGGAGAAGCAGGCTCCTCGCCGAGCAGGGAGCCTGATGCGGGGCTCGATCCCAGGACCCTGGGATCATGACCTGAGCCGAAGGCAGACGACCAACCGAATGAGCCACCCAGGCGCCCCAAGTATACATTTTTAATAGGAAGACAACTTTTCTCGTCAGGAGAATCCAAGAACCTGTTCTTCAGTGTGGAGTCATTGAAAGTAATGATTTTAGAGCTTTGTAGTCCAGAATGCCAGCCCAGCCTTCTCTGTTACTCACTGTGGCACTCTGGACATACAGCTTAACTTCTCTGTGTTTTAGTCTCTTGGCTATATAGACAGAATGATAGTTCCCTCAAAGATTGCTATAATAATTTAATCAGATAACAGATGACATATAGTATGTGTTCAATAACATTTAATCCCCTTCAGTAATTACCTAACATAAATTATCAACTTGTATCTGCTTTTGCCTAATATATTATATCAGAAAAATAACAAAATCAGGGATATAGGCCTAGAAATACAAGTAAATGCTCAAACAATGACCTTTCTTTTCCCTGCTGTTTTTTTTTTTTTTTTTTTTTTCTCCCTAGGGCCTTAAGTTTTAGCCACTACTGCCAGGTCAGGGAGAAGGTGTCCTCTGATGTGAGGGGCAGTAAGTCCCAGGGTGAGAACAGTAAAATTGGAGTCAGAAAAACAAAGTCCAATCTTTGGTACTCTTCTTAACTAACTCTATGACCTCTACAAATTAAATTCTCTGTTCTTGTTTTCTCATCTGTAAGTAGGAAAAGAAAAAATACCTCTTCTGCTTTGTTTGTTGGCAAGAGCCACATGTATTTGTTTAGCTCTTATGGTTAGGCAGGAGGATGCATGTGTCCTTTTTCTTCTTATTTCATTCATTCCATAGCAAAAGTACCGTTTGCTACAGTCTTATGCGTCTTCTAATTTGTAATCACCCAGAGATGCTTGAGAACTCTAGGATTCCTATTCTTAAAAAATCTAGCACATTATCAGTTAAATATCTTCACATTTATTTTAAAGAGATTACTTATCCTCTGTGATACCATGTGATACACTTATTATCTGATATTAACCCCATTATTTAAATATTTTAATATTCTATTCAAGAAATAGCAGTATTCATGGATCAGCCATTAGAAGAGTAGTTTTTCTGTAGTCGGTGAGCTTGTGAATTCAACTTTGTTCCTCTCTCCTTTAGAGCATCTGAATTATATCTTTACAGTGTTCAGTTTCGGGGTGTGTGTACATATGTGGGGGGTCCCCTTCAGCATCCCGTGGTTCTTCATTTCAGGCCTTTTGGGAATTGTTATTAAAGAATTTGTAGAATGCAGCTGCCTATTCACAGCATGATGTATTCATCAAAATAAATCCATCCGAAGCTTTCGGCTTGTGGGTTTGTCCTCCTGATGCGCTAAAATAAGAAATGTTAATTTCTTGCAGACTATTACCAGATGATTCTAAATATCTGCCAAACAGGAATGTCTGTTTCCTTGTGAGGAATTTCCATAATAAAATCCTGGCACCGTAGCTGAAGAGGATAGTTTTATATAAACAGAGAAAAACAACAGCAAGTATTTTCCCTGAGGACAGTTTTAGCTACAATTTACCAATACTGCTTAGTTATTTCTGTCTTCTTTTATGCTTTTGTTTTGAACCATAACGCAGTTTTACCTGGATGCCCTCCCGGATAGTCAGGAATTAGCTCAGTGTGTTGACTGGCTCCGCTAAAGGCAAGACCTCCAGAAAATCGGGAGGCTCCACCGCCTCACCCCTTCCCCCCAGCCTCATCTCTAGAGGGGAGAAAGGGTTAAGGACTGTCGGAGAATAGCGGGGCGGGGAGGGAGCCCCGAGGAGGCCCCGGAGCAGCAGGCCGCCGCCTGCAGGTGCAGCTTCAGTCAGCGGTGCGGCGCGCGGTGGGCTCCGAGCGCCGCTGTGAATTTGGAGGAGGGACCAGGGCCACTGTCGGGGACCGCCGCCGAGAGGAGTGGGCGTGGCCTGGTCGCTGTGGATGCTTGTTAGGGAAGATGCTGGGGGGGGCTTTCACTGAGGAGTCAGGGCTGTGTGTGGGGGGTGTGTGTGCGCCTGTGTGTGTGTGTCTCTGTGTGTGTGTGTGAGACAGAGAGAGAGGGAGAGAGAGGGGAGGGAAGGAGGGAGAGCAACTGAGAGCCCCAGAGGTGCTGAAGACCCAGACAGCGCTCGGAGAGCCACTCAAGATCTTTTGGGGGAGCCCAACAAATGTGAACATGGGGTCTATCACCGGAGCTGTCCTCAAGACGCTACTTCTGTTATCTACTCAAAATTGGAAGAGGGTCAGAGCTGGGAATTCCTGTAAGTATACAGCAAATGATTTAAAACTTGCAGTGATGGGGGGGGCTCTCTGCAAAACTTTAATTCTGTTGTTTTTATGATTATTATTTGCAACTGGCATTGCTGCAAAGCATGTTGCTGTAAATGAAGCCTCACTTAAAAATCTTGCAGATATGACTGGCTTTACCCACGTCTGTCTTTCCTCCTGGTCTGGTCAAAATATGCAAAATGTCATTTCTTTCTTTCTTTCTTTTTTTTTTTTTTGTCCACGAGCAGACTCTTATCCTCTCATCTTTGAATATTCATTGAGAAAGCCCAAGTTCTAGGAAAACATTAAATTAGCATCTTAACCAGGGAATAGCCTGTGAATATCATTTCTTCCTTTTTAAGGATTACTGAATTTTATTGGAATTATGTGTAACAGGAAAACAACTGGCAGACTTTACCTTATGCTGCATTAGCTTAGATTTCTGAAGTTTGCATTGGTAGACTGATAGCTGGCTGCATCTTTAAAATCATACCAGGCTAATAACTGAAATGCACTGCAGAATTCAGGAGCAAAACTGGTAGAGGTGAACCCCAGTATTTAGAATTGTGCCTTCACTCCCTGAAGAATGAGATTTGAGTACTCTGGAAAGAGGGGGCTTGATTTCCTTTAAGCAAAATGTAGATTTTGCTTAAAGGAAAAACATTTAGGTGATTTATCAGAAGTATGAATTCTTAAAAGCATTATTTTTAACTTTATACATTTGTGATGGAATATTCTAAGTTAATTGATTCAGGGAAGATTTATTAAGACCTTATTTCTTATTTAAGTATCACCCAAAATAATTTGGCAGGACTCCCTTCATCCACTTTTTATTAGAGATAGAAAAAGTTTTAAAAGTTATATTTGGCTTAAAATCCCTAAATGGGAGAATTTCCCCCTCCTCGATAAATGATATATAAGCTCTGCAAATTCAACTTTTTATCTCTTTCTCTGATTTAAAAAGAAAAGCTCATTTGCTTTTCCAGAAAGGGCTATGAGGCCTGTTCAGGAATTGATGTTGCTGCTGTATAACCCGGTTTAGGTTTAGGGAATACAAATAAGCCAGTAATCAGGCATTTGCTATGGCACATCCCTTGAACACTCTAAAGCACTCTGATGTGGGAAAAACGTGATAAATGACCCTTGTGGCACAAGTCAAATGTCCATGTACATTGCATGGCTGCTGTGATTTCAAGGTCCCATGCAGTATTAACTCATTTAAGGGCATGGTGTATCCATCACTCTGCAAGAAGAGAACATCCCTCAGATGCTGCACTGTGTTTCAGATTCAGTTTTAATTTAGTTGTATAAGAATTCCATGAGACAAGAAAATTTGCCTATTTTCACCTAGTCAGAACCTTGGACGGCTGTAATGGCAGCATTTGACAAGCATTGCAACAAACAAACGATAACTAGACAGACACACATACCCATGCACAGAAAGTTTTGTAGAGAAGGCATAAGTAATTCATCGTCCAACTACAGAAGTTCAACAAAAAAGGAAGGCACTAGAGGTCACTCTTACAATGTAAAGCACATCACTTGAAGCATCCTTCCCTTCAGAAAAGCAGGGCTGAAGTCTGGCCTAGACAGTCCTGTCTTTCCAAGGCACTGCCTATATTTGCGTTAATAATATATAAATATGATTGATTGACAGTTGTTTATGTTTTTCTTGAAGTCCAGTAAAAGGCAGCTCGACATTAAATAGCTTTCTTTTGTAATAGATCTAATTTTTAGTGAAGAGCAGAGGAGCTGCTGAGACCTGAGGAGAGCAGAATATTCAGGAGTGCTTAGCTTTGGCTGGGCCTCTGGCTGACACTTAAAATTTCAACCCTGGTTCTGTATAATCTCAGGTTTGGTTTGTTCATGAAGTGGTTTAATGCTCTTCTAAACATTTGCAAAACTTAAAGAACCTATAAAATTTTAAATTATTAGGAATTATTTAAATAATAAAGTTGGAGTTCTTGGTTACCATATATATTGAGTTGACAGTTCTTAAAGTGTCAAAAATACAATTAAATGCCCTCATCCAATTAAAATCGCATTTAATAATTTCTTGCTGATATCACCTAGATAGTATGATTTGCAATAATATATATGAGAAAAAATTCATTTCCCAATTTTTGTTTTATTCTTTAATACTCAGTATTTTTTTTTTTTTTAATTTTTGGAAGGAAGCAAGGTCTGCTTACTACCAAGTGCTTCATATGTTTTATCTTGTTCGGAAGAACAAGTGTATATGTTTACCAGCAAGGCTGGGATTCAGTGTATGGACAAGTGATCATCAACCAGCATAAGCATTTGTATTTTTTGTATTTTTAATTTTTTTCAGCATAAGCATTTTTAAAGTGTTACAGTAACACCAGTAATTCTTCTGGACAAGGCTTTATATTAAAACATGAATCAATCTTTAATACCAATGTTAAAGTCAGGGAGAACTGAATATAAATAAAATTAAAGGTCAGTCTCCCAGGTGCATACAAAGACTTTCTCCCTTCATTTACAGCTGATTCACCAAGAGCAATTCTGTTCTCCACTGAGTCAGCCCCGAAGACGACCCAAGGCTGCCCATGTGAAAGCTTTCATGGGACAGCACTCTAAACCAGGAACAGCTCAGGGATTAGATGCACTTTAATTTGAATGTTAGTTGATGTAATTAATCAACATGGTAACTTTACATTGGAAGGATTCTGTGCAAATACATACATATACATGTTCACATGTATGTGCACGTGTATATATGTAAATAAATCTGTATAAACCACCAGATGCACGTGCTCCCACGTATTTGGTGGCTTTGCTTACTCCTCACTTGTCTAAAGATGAAATATATTGAATAGACCACATTCTTTGCCTACTGGCGCCCTACTTGACACTTCAGAAGCAGTGAACCAGCCCCAGGTCTTTCCTCTTTATTCTGGTCAAGACAAATTTGTTATTATGTTGAGGTGTTCCTTACATGGAAGTTTAGAGACAGGTCCTCCCGGAAGGGCTTGCTCTCTGATACATTGCACAGACTGTTGTTGGTTTCTTCACTTGCTACCAAGAGACATGAATTGAGAAGGGAGATATCTATTTTTATAATTATTCTTATGGACCCACAGTTTCTTGCTGAACATTAAGATTTTTGGGGGGAGAGGTTGACTCACCACAAAAGAAGGAACAGGTGTATGGACTAGTTATTTTTACTCTTGCACATCATGTGATGAAGGCTTCTTGGCCTCCTGAGTCTTAACTTTGAAAATATTTAATGCTCACCACGTAGCTTATGAATAACTTAATTAAAAGTTAAGTTCTTTCTTTTATCTAATTGAAAAAAGGGTTCATCTGATATCTACTCTGACAGAAGCATGGAAAGGATATGTTAAAATCAGCAGTAGATGAAGGTAATTGCTTGAGTGGATCATCAGTCTTGTGGGCTCAGGGATGCAATGTGAATGCAACTGGACAGATTCCCAAATTGTTAAAACTCAACCTTGTAATTCTTTCCTGAAGCTTCCTGCTTTTCCTTCTTCTCCCAAGCATTTGTTCCTATGGCAAAAAATAACTAGACTGTAACAGTAAAGTACTGATGAAATATAATTATATGATACAATGCATAAATAGCTGGCCTTTGGACATACAGGTGAGTGTGCACTTTGACTCACTTTTCTAACAGCCATACTGATTTGTTTTCTTCAGTTTGGTGCCTTCTCCCCACTTCTGATTACATGCATCCCAAAGAATTTCTGATAAGGGCAGTCTCCAGCTCTGGGGATGACACAACTCATAGCTAGCTTGGGGTCAAAAATATGACTTTCACAGGACACATAGTGCTCACTCTTAGTAATTAATATTATTGTCTTCTGAAATTTTGGAAATTGTATCACATACAAAAGGTTCCTTTATGGGACCCAATTTCTATATCAAGATTGAATTAATTGACCTCTTTCGTGAAAACAAATTAATAGAATTGCATAACATCAATTGTAAGATAATGTAATATTTAGCTCAGAGGTTGGCCAAATATGGCCCACTGCCTTGTTTTGTAGGGCCAGTGAGCTAAGAGTGGTTTTTCTTTTTTTAAATGTTTGGAAAAAAAGTTTTTTTAAATGTTTGGAAAAAAATTAAAGGAATTCTTTGTGGCACAAAAAACTTATATTCCTCTCATTGGTAGACCTGTATGGCAAAAATTTGTATTCAGCTATTATTATTATATTTTGTATTTTATCAACAAAGTTTTCTTAAACTTGATTTCCCTCTCTTGATATGAAGACCTACATGATATTCTTTACTATCTGTCCTTTTATAGAAAAAGCCCATTAATCCTTGATTTAAATAACATACAATATAATGGTGAGACATGGGTAGTATATAAATTATACTGCTATGATAAAATTTAGTCTTAATTATTTAGCACAGAAATACATACTTGTGGAATTGTGGTACTGAAATTAGTAGGAACTCTAACAGAAGAGACCTTCAAATTAGTATCTTCCTCATATGTTTCTTCTTAAAGACTTTATTGTTCAGAAATATTGTTATTTCAGTGGTTGTGAATTACTTGTAACTATTTGTAAAGCTTCAGCAGTTTTGGTTGCTAAAGGGGCACCTTCAATCTCAAGTAATCCTGTTAATATAAGAAGTTCAATAAAGTGTATAAGTAACTGCATATCAGATATTTTGAATGAAAATTCTGTTGTTATTTTATACTTTCTCATGAGTGTAAATTATCCCATTCCATATACTAATCAGAAACTTGCATTTGGAATCACTGATTATATGAGGGAGATGATCTTATTGGAAGAGTATTCTCGTCCCTATGACTTTTACGGTAGCAGCTTCCTACAAATTCTGAAATTGGTGAACTTTCTAGAGTAAGTTAAAAAATAGACTTTCATTTAAGCACTGCCCACTGAGAATTCATAATAACTAGGCAGGTGCCTTTCACCTACTCATGCCAACATAATTAATTTTTATGTAAATGTCTTGTCCATTTGGAGTTGTATTTACTTTTCATTTCCAAGAACTGATCATTAGCCTCATTTTATTTACACTACACCATTTAATGTAGTTGTTTTTTAAGTTTAAGTTAAAAATATTATGGAATATAACATTTTACAAATTCTTTTCATTGAAATTCCATTGTAACTTTTTCCCCCAAAGTAAATGGGCATGTGTTAATATTACTTTATTTTTCATAATTCTGTTTTTAATGGCTCAGCTCTAATGTAGATTTCTCTCTTACGAAAAAACCAATTTCCAAATCAAAGACAACCAAGGGCAGTCTTGTAGAGCTCACTGAAATGTGACTTTCTCTGGGTGTCAACAAGAACTATAGTGGGGCTCATAACTATCCACTGTGAACAGATGATAAGGGACAGTGACACCTGCTATTACATGGCTCTGAATTTTTTTACAACAGAGTATCAGTTTTGCTTTATAAATATCTATTTTTCTCAATTTGACACCATATTTAGAATTTGAATCACCTTTCCTTCAGATAAATCAATATTAAGGTCTTAATATTGTCAACTAATGAGTCCCTCGACCTTTAGGTTGCCAATTAGTCAGTTTATCTAAGTCCTCCACTCTCCTTTTAAAATCTCTTTCTTTCCTTCTTAGTGATTGAACTGTGAACTAAGTTCACAGACTGGCCCAGCTCCTGAAAATAGTAGAAAGAATAGTGAAAGCTTATCCAACATTGTAATGTACATCCCAGATATGCATATTCAGATTGGTAGTGAATATCTCTGGTGAAATATTAAATAAGGCAGGCTTTGATCTGATTTTTTCAGTGGGCTGGTACTTCAATTCTTTCTTAGCTTAATTTTTAAACATTTTTATTGATTGAGAAATTTTGGCCTCAATAACCTTTTTAGTATTTGTCTAGAATCATTGCTATTTTTCAAGATAACAAGTATGATGGGGAAAGGGAGACTTGTCGCAGAATATTTGCTTAAAATAGGACATGTTTCAAGAATTACCTACATTCATGTAGTGAAATGAACTGTGTTGTGGCGGTGGTGGAGTGAATTCTCATAGAATATATGGATAATTGTTTTAATAGGTATTTCACTTAGGAACTTTTAGAAATACTCTTTTAACAAACAGATCTTTAAAAACAGGTTTTGAATCGTAGGGTTAAATGCTAAGCTCACTTAAAAAGGAAAATCTCAGAAAGAGAAATAAATGCCCCAAACTAAATGCAGATAAAAACTGTGGAGCTTTAGGAGACCTTGTGATTATCACTGAAAGTCCTTACCAAAGTCATAATTTATTTTTATAATTGAGATATTTATATCATTCTTATGTTGGCATTTTAAAAAATATATTAAGTTCTTTTTTTAAATTCAATTAGTCAATATATAGTACATCACTTATTTCAGATGGAGTTCAGCAATTCATCAGTTGTGTATAACACCCAGTGCTCATCACATCACATGAAAGTCCTTCT
The DNA here is from genome assembly GCF_037043125.1 of Eumetopias jubatus. Lineage (NCBI taxonomy): Eukaryota > Metazoa > Chordata > Mammalia > Carnivora > Otariidae > Eumetopias > Eumetopias jubatus. The sequence goes on from NW_028274816.1 coordinate 29,082,927, forward strand.
TAAAGGAAGAGTGAACTCATCAAAAAGCCTCAATTAACCAAATATATTAAAATGAAAATGTTTACCCTGGAGATTAATATTGTAATTTGAGGGCTTTCAGGGTTTAAAAAAAGATTTAGAATTTCTTGAGAAATAATAGTTTACCCATAACTCTAAATTATAGTAAGTTGTATTTCTAAATAATGGAGGTGTCATTGACCATTGGATTATCTTCTTGACTGCTTTTTTGGGGGAAACTCTGATGTCTAAGGTTTCCACACTCAAATTTCTTCAGTGAGTTCTAAAGCTGTAGTTGTCTGTGTGCTTCAAGAGGTATACATGTATGTATGTATGCATATGTAATTTTTTATTTGACTTCTAGAACCAGCTTTCCTTGTTTTTAGTCAATGAATTTAGACCCTCTCTAAAGCTGATTGCTCCAGGTGCATTTAGTAAAGACCAAATCTGATATGCTACTATTTTTGTAAAGATATTTTTGTTTCCCAATTGATTTCTGGAGGGTAAAGTTTTTGTCAGAATGTCTTTTGCTAAGGTGTTCAGGTACTATGTACTATTATGTACCATGTACAGTGTTATGTAATGGTAAAGAATGTACATGTGAAATCTGTTACAAATTATTATTATTACTTCCATTCTTTTGGGGAAAATTGGTATTTGGAAGAGAAAGAGTATGTGTTTGGTTTGGGTTTTTTTTTCCCTCCAATGAATTTTTGTCATGGTTCATGGAAAAGTGGTACTCTGGTAATAAAATCAGAAATATAGTATAACAGGAGGTAAAAGTGGGTCTGTTTATGTTACAGTTAATGAGTCATTCCAATGTAATAATTGGGAAAGTGAGTGAAGCTTGAAAACATTTGACATTTTAAGTAGTTTAAAATTAGTAACTGTAAAAGTTTTAAATGCCATAAATATTTAATAGAGCAGTGATGAAATTTACCTCTTAAGGTTTTTAAATCACAAGGGAAAAAATGGTATGATATGTATCTGTTGGCTATAGCTCTAATTACTTTTTTTATTAAGTACCTCTCATTATTTGGCAGTGCTCTAGAATAAGATTCTATGTGCTTCTAAATCATGAAAGACATATTTGTTTCTGTAACCATTTCCCCCCGCCCCCGACTGGCAATTATGGTACTTACAACTGAGGTCATAGGTTGATATTAGTTTAGAAACATCATGTAAATATATAAATTCACCTGCCTTCCTAAATTGCGTTTGTTGTATAGTTTAAAAGCAAACTATAACCTATAATCTTATTACTTGACTTACTCTGCAGTTATAACCTATATAGAGAGATTTTTTAAAAAATGCCCTTTGAGTCAAGGGCACTGATAAACTCTTTTTGGAATTAGTTGTAAGCTTTGGAGTTGGTAGATGCCTGGATGACACTGAATAGATATCTGAACTGAATGGCTCACAACTGAGAGCCCGACAGTTTCCTATTAACCTGACCTTTGCTATATCAGAGCCAAGAGAGAGATTTTGGGGAAAATTTGAGAAAGTTAAATTTCTCTCTGGGCTAATAGCTGTGCTCTAGGAGATTGAATATGTATCTATCTTCAAGACATCTTTAGTTTTCAAAGATAATACGTGTTTGTCTTTTTTTAAAACAGTTTTTTTTAATTAAAGATTTTATTTATTTATTTGAGAGAGAGAAAGAGAGAACAAGCATGAGCAGGGAGGAGGGGCAGAGGGAGAAGAAACAAACTCCCCACTGAGCATGGAGCCCAACATAGGGCTTGATCCCAGGGTCCTGGAATCATGACCTGAGCCAAGGCAGATGCTTAACCAACTGAGCCACCCAGGCGCCCTGTGTTTGTCTTTTAAAATCAGATTAGCAGATAGCCAAACAGAAGGAAGGAGCTAAATTGAAAATGGTCTGTAAGGGAAATGAGTTGCTGAGATGAAATTGTCATTTTGTGTGTGTGTGTGTGTGTGTGTGTGTTTGTGTGCGTGCACACGCACGCATTCCCATGCACATGTTGGAAGATATTGTTGTAGAAACTGGGAATGGTCCATATTGGTAGAGAAATGGAAAACATTGTCCCTGGGTGGCACATTTTTAATTAAGTAGTGTTGGAATATAGAATAAGATTATTTCTTAGTTGCTACCATACCAGAATAATCTCTGGTATAGTTGTAAAACAGTATGTGGGATTAAAAATTAGCAAGGGGTCTTTCTAGATTCAATTTAATCACCTCCCAAACAGAGGGGCAGTGTTGCCCTTTTGTGATCCCAAAGTGCTTTATTTTTTGACATGGAGATCTCAGGGACCCCAATATTTAACTCAACTTCTAGGTTGCTAGTCTTTCTGAACATGACAATGAAGGCAGAAAATGGTGGGAGAGATTTTGGCTTCAACACCACTAGATAAATTGAAGCAGAATGTAACTCTCAAAGACAATGCAGTAGAGTGACACTGGTATCAAGAGAAGGGCATCATAAGCAAAGTTTAACTTTGATCACGTCATTCACTTTTATCTGTCAATTTTGGCTGATTTTGTACAAAAAGAATCTATCTCCAAGGCAGGAAGCTGCATGAAACCTTAGTGATCCTCATAATTAAGGATTTATAGTACATATTTACATTTGCCATGTTTTAGATGTTTAGGACTTAAGTAAAAGAACATTGCTGAAATAAAAACAATTCTATGTTAAGTGGTGGTGAGGGAATTCTGTGCAAGGTCATAAAGCGGCTCAGATAGGCTCTTTTGTTCCATTGTGTATATGATTTCTGTGCTTATTTGAAGTGTTGAAGTATTTAACATGGAGCCTGTAGTATAATCCTGTTAGGAAAACGTCAGGTGGCCTGTAAAATGTCATAACACAATATGTTAAGTATCAAAATGTATAGCCTTTCCTAAAACAAACAAAAGAGAGGATGATTTGGGAAAGGAAGTAGGAGTACAGTTAAGAAAGCCAAGAGCAGGGGCGCCTGGGTGGCTCAGTCGTTAAGTGTATGCCTTCGGCTCAGGTCATGTCTCCAGGGTCCTGGGATCGAGCCCTGCTTCGGGCTCCCTGCTAGGCGGGAAGCCTGCTTCTTCCTCTCCCACTCCCCCTGCTTGTGTTCCCTCTCTCGCTGTGTCTCTCTCTGTCTCTGTCAAATAAATAAATAAAAATCTAAAAAAAAAAGAAAAAAAAAGAAAGCAAAGAGCAAACACTTAAACTCATAGTATCCTATAGTACCTAATGGCAAAACAGAACACAGTGAAATAAAATATTTCATAGTCAGATATCTATTAGAGAAATGGAAAAAGCAGGCTCATAAAAATCTGATACAGAGTGTTAGGTACTAAGAATAAAATGATGATCACAATAATTTGCTATGCTTGACATATAAAACTGTGCCATTTTACTGGTGTGGCCTTGTAAATGACCACATTCATTTCTTGAAAGCCTTTCTGTGTGCTTGCCTATGGAATGGTTTCTTTTCCTCTCTATGTTTATATATAATTGCAACGTGAAATAGATTAGCATGAAAAGAATGTATGTAGTAGTATTAATCACTGAAACATTCTCCAGGGAAGATGCTTGCAGTTCTCTGATTTTCTGAGTTAGCAAAATGGAGCCTTGATCATTTTCCTTTTTCCTTCTCCTGAATACAAGGATGATCGGGCGGTGGCATCTGTCATCTTAGGGATTGCCAGGGTTGATTTGGCTGGTAGGACCAGTGCAGCAGCTGTCTCCTTCCCTCACGACTTCCTGTAACTTCCATTCCTTCCGTTCCACATCATGCATGATTTTTAAATACTACACGTATTATTGTATTTTTAGGTAATCCTGCCATAATGCATTGATATCTTTAATCAATTTTTAAGGTTTTATCAAAAAAAGAAGGTAACTCCTGCCTTGTAGCTCTATCTCATCATTAGGTGCTTTCAACAGTAAGTTCAGCCTTATTAGCATAGCAAGCAAGTTATCTTCCTCCTCTGTTTTTGCGGATGGCTCCACGTTTGTCCCCCTCACGGTGCTGCCCCTCCCTATGTCCTCTGGCCTCTGTCGCCTGGCCTTTACATCTGCTGTTCCCTTTGCCTGATGGCCATCAAGCCCTTCCCTCTAAATCCTCCTGGAAAACGTGTACCTAAAGCAAGCCTGACTTCCTTGCTCTGTGGAGTCTTACCTGATCAAACCATCTCCACTGTCACCATCTTGGCAGATACTCCATAGCACCTTGAGTGTTCGCCTGTACCTGCCCTGATCATAGACTCTCAAACCGTATTTTTCGAGAGTATGTCTCCTTTACAAAACGGTGAAATCTTTGAAAGGCAAAGGTATTATTTTAATCATTTCTGTGTCTGTAACACCTGGCACAGTGCCTGGAGAAAAGAAGATATTCAGTAGATGTGGAAAGAATACACCAAAAGGTGGCTTATCTGTATTTTTTCAGTTGAAACACCAAAAAGAGAGGAGACAAAAAGAATCAGACTAGATAAACTGGAGCACTGTGTATTCTTTTAATGATAAAAATGTCATTTTTATTTAGGGGACCACCTATTTTTGCTTTTTTATTTTTTTGAATTTTGTATTTATCTCTATTATATTTCATTTAGATAGGCTGAGTACTTTATTCTGGTCTGTCATAATCCATTAAGATGCATACTATCATGGCCAACCGATTCTTACTGGCTCTTTCCCTCCCTACCCCCTTTCGTATGTATAGCAATATAATTTGACAGACCGGTATCTCCCATCCTGTTTGGACTGAGGACCCTCAGTGAATAGGCCAATACAAAATACGTCATGAGGATAAAGTCGGAAGCGCATCTGTCCCCATCCAGGCCCTCCCTGCGGCTCTCCATCTCTGCAGCAGCTGCGACGTGATCTCCTCCAGTTTGGAAATTGTACTGAAAAGTTGTCCCCACATTCTGGAAAGAAATCTTCGACTTCTTCATCTATCTTGGTCTTCAGTTCCTTTATGTTGGCTTGTATTTTGTATTTTCCCACTTGAAGACTTTTTTCCTTAACAGAGGGTGGAAGAAAAATAAAATTAGTTCTCTGTTTTTTTAAATTTTCATCATCAGCTTTATAGAGAGTATAACTGCAGCTTTCTTGTGCTTCTCTTGCCCACGAACAGGCAGAACTTTCTTCACTGCCTTTAGCTATGTTTATAAGCATTTGTGAGTTCCAAACTTTTATTTTCCTCTTTGACTTGTACACACATTCTTTTTGTTAATTTCCTGTAAATCTTCATCACTCTTTTTAGATTACTGTCATGTTTCTTACTCCGCATTGTGTACCTTTGTGATTTTCATTCCCAGAATTGTAGAGTTCATAGTTTTCTGCATATGCTGACATATGTTATCATTCATATTGACAAGTATTCCTTTTGCATTGGGCTCTGTGGACTCTAAGGTGGTGGAGGCAGACATTACTATTATTATTTTACAAACTAGGAAATTGAAATTTAGGAGGTACTTCCAAAGCCACCGAGTAAGGAAGAATAGAGCTAAAGACTTGGACCCGATTTCAATGATGCTAAATCCATTGCTCTTTGAGATGGAGTTCACTCATCTTCTCCATGAGCCTCTGAAATCACCTCCCCTGAGTATTAGAACCCACACAGGCCTGTTCTCAAGGTTCTGTCTCTGGCATGATAAATTATAAGGTGACATGCTTACCTTCTTCCACAGATTCTGTCACTTGTATCTTATTAATAAGCTCTTCCTTACTCTTCAGAGTAAAGTGTCAAACATCACTCGGCATATGTAACTATAAAATCCCCTCCTCTGAATGTTCATTGACTCCCCTTGCTCCTTGGTACCAGAGACCTACCCACTCAGTCTAAATTCCTTCTTTGAGTCAACAATTCTAAGAACAGGTTGTAAGGGACTGAAAAAGCTCAAATCACCAAGAAAAACCAACTGCTTTCTGCAAGCTTGCAACACCTGTGCCCCGGGCATTCTGCCAGCATTGTTTCTTTCTCTATTACATCCCTCTCCTTGCCCATTGCCTTCTCCATTCCCTTTGGGTGTTGTGTTAGTCTGTGAGGGCTGCCATATCAAATACCACAGGCTGGGAGGCCTAAACAGCAGAAATTTATTTTCTCACCATGCTGGAGGCTGGAACTCAAGGATCAAAGTGCCGGCAGGGTTCGTTTCTGGTGAGGACTTTCTTCATGGCTTGCAGATGGCCACCTTCTTACTATGTCCTCATGTGGCCTTTCCTCTGTGTGCATGACCAGTCGGAGAGATCTCTGGTGTCTCTTCCTCTTCCTGTAAGGACACCAGTCCCATCCCATGATGAGGGCCTGTCCCACTGAAGGCCCTACTTTTATGATCCCATTTAACCTTAATTACTTCCTTAAAGACTGTGGCCCCAAATATAGTCACATTGAGGGTTAAGGCTCCAATATATGAATTTTGAGGTGGGGGTCACAATTCAGTCCATAATGAGTACTCTCCCTGTCTCAACTACCTGAATAAAGTAAATCCTCTCTTGATATTTGGGAGAATTTTTGTAAGTTCACCAGCAGATACATTATTTTTACTGATTGAAACATATCAGGTCAGTGAAGTTGTCTTTCAGTTGAATCCCTCCTCAGTGGCATTGCTAGGATGACACACAAGGTGCTCATCCATTAGTTCCTGCTGCCTGGTTGCTAGCTACCATCGCCCTTCAGTGTTTCTTTCCTTTTATCTGCGCCTGGTGCGCTCTCCCTGTCTCCACCTGAGAGTTTCTGATATCCCTTAGAGGAATGCATCTTAATGACACCAAAGATTGCCTTCCCATCATTTCACAATGGTTTTATAACTTTGAAGCAACTCATTTTCTTTGCGTGCATTATTCTGTTCTAAATTGTCCTTTGAGCAAGTCTTAGAGATGTACAGGATGATAATTTACTTCCCTTTATTAAAATCACCTCTTTATTTATCACCCACACTCCCACAGCTTTTATCACAAGTATTATTTTATCCCCCTCCAAATTACTTTCTCCTCTGTGTTGCCGAGCTCCATTGGCATAGTGATTTGCCCCTGTGTGTTTCTCATGTCCCCTTCTCCAAAGTTGATTTTGTGGTTTGTTTTTCTCTGGCACCTTTCCTCTTTCTATCTGCAAATCTCAGAGTGCACTCGCTCTCCCTTTTCTTCCTGTGATCCTTGTATGTCTAGCCACAAACAAACAAATAAGACATACATAAAATGAACAAACAACCATGATTCTAATAACTTTGTTAAATTCAATTTAAAATTTGTCTAATTTTAAATTTGTAGAATGCCCTCTAGTATTGGGAACTGGAACAGATGTTTGCCATACATTATTTCAGTCTTAACAGAGCATCTGTTCGCACCCAGTCTTCCCTCTTTTGGGTGTTTTTCCATCCTCTCTAGTGCATTTCTCTTGTGGCTAAATAGTCTTTGTATTTATCTTTTTTAATGGTTTATAATAGTCTATCAAGTGGATGCACTCTTATTTAAACATTCCTCTATTTTGAACCAATTGATTGTTCATTGATTTATTTTTAAATTCTCCTAGTCTACCAGTATCTGCTTGGACTAGTATATGGTGATCCCCAGATTCTTATAATTCCCCAAGATCGCAGTGTCTGAAGCCATTTATAAATGTCAGTGTCACGAACTATTCAGTGTCTTCGTCCCACTTTGGCAAAAATCTAAATTTCTTTTGGAGGGAGAAATTTAAAGCAGTAGCTGTCTTACACACTTCCCTTTCCTGCTCAAGGATTTATAACACTTAAAGATGGTTCTCTGTCTCTTCTAGCAGTATCATTTGTTCAAGCATGGATCAGAGGAGGTGGGTAGAGATTGCCGCGTCTGACAGATCTCAGAAGCGCATCTGTCACCCTGCAGGAAACCCGCTTGCTCATCAATTGGGCCTGTCAGTTATACACACCGCTGTCTCATCTCTGCAGCCCTCAGCAGCACCACCAATCATCCCTATATGTGTCCCTCTCAGGAGCTCCATGCCCCGGGCCTCTGATGGGCTGCTGCGGATGTAGGTTTTCGGTTGTAACCATGAGCCTCGTGTTTTATCCAGAAGGCATGAGTCTCTATTTATGGAAAGAACCTCTTACCTGTCATTTCACTCCTCCCTTGGTACTGATTTTGATATCCTTCTGGTGTCTTTAGAGTTTTGTCTTTCTTTTTAAAAACCTTAGGATTTCTTCCGTCTTTCTGAGAAAAATTTCAACATCTCAGGAAAACAGACTGGTCTTCCTCAATATTTTCCTTCCCTCCGAAATCAGGGAGAACAACCCATATTTAATGAAGATCAAAATAAAAAAGGAAACATTTCAGATTTCCAGTTTTGAATGAGAACTGTTTCCATTGCTAAAGCAACACCCGTACTGTTTGAGCCAGGCTTCCAGGGAGTAGACAGGATTCTGTGAAATATCTGATAAGTCTTTGAATGGGGCTTCTCATTAGTCCCAACCCATTTCTAAGAAAGAAAAGTATCAGAGGCATTAAGGGCACTTTGTGCTTCACTCTTTCTCTGACTGTTGACCCCTATTCATCTAGCCCAGTTCTTTTTATAGTATGCCCGAGGCTCTTGAAAATTCCTTCTTACTGTGTACAAGCAGTATACTACACCTTTAAATATCTGCTCTATGAAGCAAAGCAATGAGACTCCCATTTTAGTAATATTTCACTTGATATAACGATATTGGTGAGATGCATTCTAGTTCCCTTCTCATCTTCCTGATAACACAAGTAAAACATATTAAGGGAAAATGATTTCGTAGGGCATTAACTAATTGGTCTAAAATGAATTTCTTCTTAATTTGTATGATAAATTTGTTAGGTGGGCTTCTGTGACTCTGCACTTAAGGAAGTGTCTCACAAAGTATACTTTCATAGTTTTATAGCTTGGAACTAATTGGATATTGTTGAAAATAAATGTATTTAATCCCATATTTCATATGCTTGGCAAAATACCAGATGAAATACTACAAGCAAATGTTTAAACTTAGAGTTGAAATTTATTGCTTCTCCTAGAATGAACTACTATTTTTTTAAATTAAAAGACACAATTGATGCCTAGAACTAAATGGAGCATTTTTAGTGGAGTGTTTTGAACTGAGAGTTGTGATCAGTTTTGTACTTTACATTCAGTAGATGTTTCTTAAGCTATACATTCTTCTAAAAGCAAGAGATGAAAACAGAGTAAGTCCCTGCCTGTTGACCCAGTTGCCATTTCAAGGATTCGGCTTATTTCTAAACAAGCTTCCGATGTGATGTACAGAAAAACAAATATCGGAGTTACCCTAGGGTTTCCAGATTTCGGAGGTTGGGTAGGCAAATTATCTATCCATCCACTCAGCCTCTCAAACAGCCACATGTGAGTTTCTTGTTCTAGTCAGGGTAGTGGGGTAAAATCATAAATCCCTGCATTCGGGGAACCAAAAACCAAATGGGGGAGACAGAAAGACAGGTCTTACAGTAACTAAGGAAATGCAGACCGTGATACATACTCCACTTCAATCTAGATTCCTGGTGTAATGCCATTCTGATTTATTTGGTAAACTCTTGTTTACCTCTCATGTGCTTCCTCTCATGTCCTTTAAAGATCAATAAATGGCCGGTAATACCACTAGAGTTGACATAAGATGAGTTTTTGTATTTTTTACTGACTTTGAGTTGATAGTTTGGAAATTTATCCCCACAAATTGCACTGGGTGAATATGTTCCATGTTAAATGAACCCTGAAATTGCATGCTTTGGGACCCTGGTTATTTTTCAGTTGGCACTGATGAGTCAGAGGATTATACCTAAGAAAGAAATACTAGTTAAATATATTATAAAAATTCTTGGTGAAATGATGTTTACAATCCCTGGATGTATTTGGTTTCATACAGTTACTCTTCCCTGGGTTACATGATTGTTCCTTCAGTCTATTAAAGCATTCCTCACCCTTGTAATTTCTGAGGCCTCTTGGGGTTTCATCTTATACTGCTCATTTTATTCATTTATTCACTCAACAGATATTTAGTGTGCTACCTATCATTACACATGTCTTCAGCATCAGTGGTTTTGAAATGTTAAAATGGTCACAATCAGTAACTTCTTGCCAACAATTGAGAATGGAAGTTTTGACTCCCAGAGACATAATGCTTTTGAAATCATATTTTATGCCTAAGGTTTTGCTTTCCTTTACAACAAAATGTACAGTGTTGTTCAGGGTGCTAATAGGGTGACCAGTGTCATTACAGGCCACGTGCTCTTTGCTGTTTTGGCCTAAAGCTCAGCTTTGCTACTTTCTGGTCCTATAGAAAAGCACAGCACAGTGTGAGAGGCAAGGCATTTCGGTGGTTACAGGCAGAGCATCAGAGAGAGCTATTTCTTGAAGAATGAATAGGAGAACCGGGAGGGAAAAGAAGGGAGAAGCACATTCCAATGAGAATGAGCCTCACAAAAGCATGGAGCATTTGAATGCACCTCAGTGATCCAGAAGGACTGGCTGAGGGTGAGGCGTGGCAGCAGATAAAGCTAAAGAAATAGTCATGAAGCAGTCGTGGGAGGTCCTAAGTATTTTATCTCTAAGGGTCACCTTAATATTCTAAGTGTTAAGTGCCCATGTGTGACATTGATAGATCTGCCTTTTGTAAAGTTAAAACTCCTGGCAATATGAAGGATGGGAATAATGAGGGAGGGGCAAGGCAATGGCATCTAACCTGGAAACATAGAACACAGATATTTAGCTGGTGAATTCGTTCATGTAATAAGTCATAAGAGCTATGGAATAACCTAGGTAAGTGACAGTGGCAATAAGGAGCAGGCAACAGACTTGTCCCATGTGAACATGAGAGGCTGACAGAATGTCCTGACTGATTGAAAGCAGAGATACTTCAGAGCAAGGAGAGGTCAATGCCAGCTGGTGGTTTTTACTTTGGTTTTATCATAAATGTGTTTACATTCCAAAAAGTGTAATATGCAATTCCTGTGTAGCTGCTTTCTTCCTGATTAAGGAATTTTAAGTATCTTCATATTTGTTTCTTTTCTTTTTCCATTCTCTTCTCCAACCTGCCTACAAAGGATCATATTTAAATTTTCTGGAGATTGTGTGTGATACGTATAATGCAGTATTTTACAAAGATTCGTGCCATGGTGACATATTGAGTAAAATCTCTCTGAGATAAGGCTCATACAGAATACTTTCTGGTGTCACACATGGCTTCATTTTAATGAAGTCTTTTACTTTGGGTAGGAACAAGAATATATCCGAATTGAAGGTTTCATGGAGTATTCTTCGCTGTGACTGATAACTACGGTTTTCTTGTCTCCCTCTCAAATACCTACCCCTGCCCCACCCATTTGGCTTAGATAGAGATTCAATACTTGCTTCCAATGACAAAAGACTGAATTCATCTAGTTGGGCTGTTTAAATACTTTGGGACAAACACATTCTGGATTGGAGTATCACCTAATGTGTAAAAAGAAGACGAAGATAAAATGGAATAGTGAAAGTTGATTAAAATTTTACAATGTGCTCTTCAAGTTATGTTCAACTTAATTAAATATTTACCCAGTGCTTGCCCTGTTAAAGTGTGTACTAGAAAACAGGCATATATAGACTCTGCCCTCAAAATAGAAGAGAGGGGGAAAGAAGAAAAATGGTACAGCTCATTACATGGTACTAATTGAAACATTTTTGGATATGCCACATCATTTTGAACCCACTTCTTTTGCTGAATCTAAGGATTCAGAAGCCAGAAACATTTTGGGATATGCCACATCATTTTGAACCCACTTCTTTTGCTGAATCTAAGGATTCGGAAGCCAGAGGTGAATTCTATTGAATGGTTGACCATATTTGATAGATTGCAGGCATTGAGAAGAGCTGAGGTAATTGCCCTTCCAGAGAGCTTCCATTCTCCAGTGTGTTCTGTAGTGTTATACAATCTTGTGAGATTTAAAAATCTGTGCCAGGAAGCATTTGAGGCTTTGAATAGCCCTCCATTGGCAACTATTACATTTTTAAAATGTGCCCCTGGACATGTCCAGCTATGAAGAGAAACCTGGAAGGTCTCTACTTGACCAAGTTGTCAAGAAATAACCTTTACTAATGTATAAGTGAACTCAGAGGACTTACTAAATATAAGGCAACTTCTCTTTTAAAAGTGTTTTAATATTTTAAACATCCAAATTTCAAGGCCAACAAAACCAGCAACTGGTCTTTAGAAAGCTATTTCAGTTGATGATCCTATTTAGCTAACTCTTCTTGGCCATTTAGATTTCAGCATTTGTAATACACTCTTACTTAACTTAAATTTTGCTTAAACCCAGCAAACATATATTCAGAATTCTAATAGGTAGGAATGTTCCCTACCAATATAAATGATCTACATTGCAAACAACTTTGAGGTATTGAATGAGCTATAATAAAAGATGATTATTTATATTTATTTTTATTCAACCACAATAATATATTTGATTTATTATGTTGTAGCTCTAAAAAATAAAAAAGGATCTGTTCTTCCAGATGTGTGTATTATGAGTTAATTTACAATGGAAATTAAATCCTTAGTGCTAAAGAATGAGATAGGAAGTTTATAGGAAGATCTTGATTCCAATCCAGCACTTAAACTTCCCTCAACTTAATTGAAATATATATTCTCAGGCTATGAAGTAGTTGGTTGTTATCTCTTAAATTTGTCAACATTTAGTAAACAAAAAGAAGCCCCCAAATTTATGATCAATCCATCGATTGATCAATAGATAGATAAGCTTTCACTCTATTAATGATTTTATGTAAATCTCCAGCATGCAGTTTTCAGGTCACTTTACCCAAGAACTCCAAACAACTTGCCCTCTATGATTTTGTTTGGCACTTGCAAGATATAAAAATGTCTGTTTTAAATATTTTTTTAATGTTATTTGTACTAAAAGTCCTGATAAGTCAGATACTAACGTAGAAGCCAGAAATCATGTCTACTCTCCTATCCCCTCATCATTATATCAGATGCCTCATCTTTTTCTGATAACCCACAGCCAGAAACCCTATGAGACATTTTTCTCTGCTACCTTCACCCATCTCTGCAAGTAGTTACATATTACTGGTTCTTCGTCTTTCTGTGTCTCTACACCCACCTCTTTTATGTAACTGCCACAGCCAGAAGCATGGGGCCTTCCTGACTACAGAGTGAGGTTGAACATACAGACGGGGACGGAAGCATGTGAACACAGAATTTCAGTGTATTAATTATTGTGCGAGGGTCTTAGGTGCCTTGAGGACAAGGAGGACACTTGAGCCTGAGGAGGTCAACCAATAGCTTCTTGTGTGGAGGAGATTCCAAGCTGATGGTCTCATAGTGGCACAGAGCAATGAACCTGAACAGAACTGCTTGTTTAATCAAAATATGATAATCACATTTAACCAAAATGTAATGGTCATGAAGCATTCATATGAAGGGTTAATGGGACAGGAGGAAGTAGAATTGAAGATGAGTTTAGACTGAATGTTCCAGGTTTTATGGAGGGCAATTAGATTATTTAGATTACCCCACTCATGTATGTAGGGGTAGGATGGGAGGAGGGGCAGTGCTGAGAAGCAGCCAGAGCCTTAATGCTGGCCTCAATTCTTAAGCTCCAAGTGGAGAAATTCATTAGAATGTGACATTCAGGCCGAAAGCCAGTGAGTGAAGCGACTATATCCTGGAAGTAATGGGGGCTGCAACCACTTAAAGCTCTCCAAGGGCTCAGCTGCTTGCAGGCATATTGGCCAACTGGGTTGCAAACCATCTCCAGGAGGACCACACTTTTATAAGTTTTTCTGATATGCAGACCCTTGGGATCTCTTTTACCAAGTAAAGGCGTGGAGCAAAAACCTGGTAGGGATTTTTTTTTTTAAAGATTTTTTATTTATTTATTCATGAGATTTTATTTATTTATTCATGAGAGAGAGAGAGAGAGAGAGAGAGAGAAGCAGAGGGAGAAGCAGGCTCCCAAGGAGCAGGGAGCCCAATGCAGGACTCGATCCCAGTACCCTGGGATCATGACCTGAGCCGAAGGCAGACGCTTAACCATCTGAGCCACCCAGGCGACCCCTGGTAGGGATTTTTAATTTCATTTATCACAATGTTTTATCTTCAAAAAGGTTGAATAAGCCAATTTTTTGCAAGTGATGTCTGGAGTATCACTGATGCACATTTAAAGAAATGTCACCACAGAGGATATGTTGCATCGTCCTTTATACAAAGAACCTTGCCTATCCCGCGTCATGTCCACTTAGGACAACGTATTCAGTGTACTTGCTCAAGTAATTCTTCAAGGGTCCTGGCAACAAAGTGGGAGCGTTGTTCTGGCAGTGCAACATAGTCGCTCAAAGTAAAGGCGTTGAATGGCAAAAAGTAACAATCCCAAAGCCTTCAGCAGGAAATTTAAATTCCTGACCGTCAAGTCCACATCTAGAAAATGGAGACAATGTTTTCCTTGCAGGATTCTGGTAAAGATTTAATGTGGCTGGGACATAGCATATGATATGTGTAACTATTATTGTTCTTAGCACTTTTCTCTAGAGGGCTCCAGTTAAAGTGTCACTGGTACATTGGCACAGATCAGTTTATCTTAGTAATACCTTAGCTGCTATCCATGAAGATGTAGTAGATTAGATGCTATGACGTGTCAGGGAAGAAGAGAGTGATGGTCGAGAAGACGTCTTTTATATTGGAGAGGTGAGGGTGTGAACAAATAAATACGGGGTCAACTCAGCAGCATTCTGTAGGAACTAACGTGAAAAGGGTAACTTATATACGTGAAAACAAAGTAAAAGCTATACATTATTCTAATTCCAGAGAAGTGTGAGTAGGAGAAGTATATAAACAATTAGCTTGAAAAAAGAGAAAAATTTTGAATGACACTGTTGAGTTTTGTGTTGTGCTATGAGAGGTATCAGTTTTAAGGCATGGTAGTCTTGAAAAACAAAATGATGTATCATGGCCACTTGTGATACCTTTAGCATATTCAAAGTTTCAAGGATTATTTTAAGCCAATTATTTTAAGTCCTAAAGTTAAATGGCAACTATTCAAAGATTTTTTAAAAAATCATGTTTTGATGCCCAAAGTAGATCATGGTAGGATATGCAAAGGAATGGAAACATATGTTTTCTATTTTTAAATAATTTCTGATCTGGGGCACCTGGGTGGCTCGCTCAGTCGTTAAGCGTCTGCCTTCAGCTCAGGTCGTGATCCCAGGGTCCTGGGATGGAGCCCCACATCGGGCTCCCTGCTCCACGGGGAGCCTGCTTCTCCCTCTCCCACTCCCTGTGCTTGTGTTCCCTCTCTCGCTGCGTCTCTGTCAAATAAGTAAATAAAATCTTAAAAAAAATAATTTCTGATCTAATTTGACATATAGTACATACATCTGAGATAACATTAACAACTAATATAATGGTGTTTGTAAATAATATGTGAACTCAGATACACTGAAAGACCAGGAAGTAAATGAGTTCCCAGTATTTGGTATAAGGAATGTTATCAGGATGTTGGAAGGGTTACAGTAGTTTTAGAAAGAGATGAAAGACCTAGAAACACTAAGGGTACATCCTGCAGTCTCATCTAAGGCTTGGAGTTCTCCCTAGACTCACATGTTTGTTAGCAGAATTTAGTTCCTTGTAATTGAGGCGTTGATTGTCTTGCTTGCTGTCTGTCTGGGTCTGTTCTGAGCTCCTAGCGGCCATTGCTTACCATATAGCCCTCTCCACAACATAGCAGTTTGCTCCTTCAAGGCTGGTGGGAGCATTTTCACTCATGCTTCATGTTTCTCTGACTTGTTTGTGTCTTTGACCTTCAGGACTCTTTGAAGGGCTTCCCTGATTAGGTCATGTCCACCCAGGATAATATCCCTTTTGAGTAATTAAAAATCAACTAAATTAGGGATCTTATTTAATTAACGACATCTGCAAATACCTCTTGCCATTTAATGTAATATAATCACAACAATGATATCTCATCGTATTCACAGATTTTGCCTGCACTCAAGGGGAGAAGGTTATATGAGGGGCCTGTAACAAGGGGCTGGAATTTGGGGGCTGTCAGAATTCTGCCTACTGGGGGATTCACACACTTGGCTATCTTTCCAGCAGAGAGAGGCCTGTGCCATGGTGCTACTTATATTTAAGGAGACCGGGACTGGAAACATCCCGGTGTCCTTGCAAGAGCCGTGGTTCTGTGATAGGGGGGTGTGGCCTTGTCAGAAAGAGAGTTTCCAGAGCTCAGAGCAGGTATCAGCCTGGCTCTTGTTGAGCTAACTCAAATCTGCTGAGCCACCTTTTAACTAAAGCTGTCAAAAACAGAGAGGAAGTGTACCCCAAGCCAGCCGAGCTTGGCCGTTGCTTGATTATGAAATCAAACACAATAATCTTAACCAATGAAATGGAAACATCCTCCATCTAATTTCATGTTATTACTCAGGGAAGCTTACTGTTTCTAGTTGGCTTGGTACTCTCTCTCCCACCCTTAGAAATAGCTGTTTATTAAAATTGCTTTACAGGCTCACTTATTAAAAAGCATTTATCGGGTGCCTGGGTGGCTCAGTTGGTTAAGCAACTGCCTTCGGCTCAGGTCATGATCTCGGAGTCCTGGGATTGAGTCCCACATCAGGCTCCTGGCTCAGCAGGGAGCCTGCTTCTCCCTCTGACCTTCTCCCCTCTCATGCTGTTTCTCTCTCTCTCTCAAATAAATAAATAAAATCTTTAATAAAAAAATAAATAAAAAGCACTTATCTGCAGAAAAACTTATCACTATGAAGCATTTCAGCATTCATCTTTAAGTGCGATATTTTGAGATACAAATAACAACTCTCAAAATAATTTAGTAATAAAATGGAGTATTTGCTCAGAAATGTTGAAATATCATTTAATATGATTAGAATAGGAATTGAATTGAGGCTTACTCAATTTTCCCTTTAGGAATCAAAGTCTAAAACATCACAATTTCAGGTTGAAAATATCAGTTAATGGAAATAGCACATACTTAGGAGGTCATCATTGCTGTGACTTCGTGCACATGTGATCTAGCTGGGCACAGCGTGAATGCTCTGAACATTCTAACTACATCATCAAAGGTGTCCAAATGAAGAGATGCCCATGTCCTCTGAATTCCTTTCCACTTTCCTTGGGAACTGTGGCCACTGAATTTCTGTATCATATGCAGTCTTAAATCCTGTTTTCCTGGAATAAATGAAACAAATCTAAGCTCAAGAGATACAAAGAAAAATATGGCCTTTTGGAACATTAAAAATTGTTTCTTAATGGGAAAACAGTGCATCACAAGGACACTTCCTTTTTTGGGTTAATAATTCTGTGCTAGTTTTTTGTTGTTTTAAGAGAGAAGGATGATACTGTGTTTAGGCATGTTCAGTGCTGCCCCCTCTTTCCTTCTCAAGGGAAAATTCTTGTAATAAGATTTTATAAGAGATAGCCAGCTAAATCTTACTCATTTCCAACTCTTGAAGTTTTTGAATTTATAATAATAAACACTTAAGGCAGCAATCAAACACTTTTAGTACTTATATACCAGGTGCCAGTATTCTTTATATGCTGACTCATTTAATCCTCAGAAAGCCCTATTTACCTTAGTGTAATCATGATCCGCATTTAGAGATGGGGAAAGGCAGTTTCAATAAAGTGTTTTAAGATCAGTTAGTAATTGGCAGAGGCAGGACTTGAGCCCAGGGAGGATGGCTCCAAAGCTGTACTTGAACTCACTATACTACACCACGTGCTGGCTTCTGCGTGGGGTGACAGGTACCATGTGATGCTGATCATGTGATCCCAGCCAGTGGAGACCCAAACCACCTAGGGGGTGCCTTAATAGATGGCTGTTCAGGTTAAGGACTTTCCAGAAGGGAGTGAGGGGTGGTGGCTCTCAGGAGGAGTAACATATAGAAAGGAGAAGTTATGGCTGTGACTTGGAGAGGAAGCAGGTGCTCAAAATGTCCCAGCTTTGTGCATTGAGGAGAGGCTTGGGGTAAATCCTGTTTTCCAAGTGGCTTTGGGAATGAACTAGTCTTGTCTATCTCAAATTATAATCATATGAGTGGATTCCATTAACTCTAATGGCTTACTAAAAATGAGAGTTCTCATCATTAAAGCAATATATGTGTGTCTCCATCAGACTCAGAAGTGCATTTTAACAATCAATGGGCAATATTTTGAGCCACAGAATCTGCAAAAAATTTCCTTTCTTGGTTCTACACCTACAGTTTGGTAACTGTGGTAGGTCGAGTAATGGCCTTCGGAGGATGTGCACATCTTAATCCCTGGAATCTTTGACTATGTTACCTTTACAGGGCAAAAAGGATTTTGCAGATGTTATTAGATTAAGGCTCTTGAGATGGGGAGATTATCCTGGATTATCCAGGTGGGCTCAATGTCATCACAAGAATTCTCAAAAGTGGAAGCAGCAGGAGAGTCAGGGGAGAGGTGTAATGATCCGAGACCACGTGTAAGGCAATGGGCCTGCAGAAGGAGGAAAAGCGAAGCAAATAGATTCTCCCCCAGAGCCTCCAGAAGGAATGTCGCCCTGCTGAGACCTTATTTTAGCCTGTGAAGCTAAGTCTGGATTTCTGACATCAGTACTGTAAGATAATTAATTTGTGTTGCTTTCAGACACCAAGTTTGTGGTAATTTGTTACATCAGCAATAAACAGCCAACTACTACAGCAGCCATTTACTTCCTCTGTCTCTCCTCCTGGGCTGTGAAAAACAGACTTGTTTATAGTAATTCACTCAAGAGTTTTTACATGAACCTACTAAAAGAGAAGAAAAATTCTTCGTAATATACATTTAAGCCTATTTTCTTTTAAAGAAATGTCTTCATTAACCTTTGACTTTAGTTGTTCTATTATAGATTTAATGTCAATCTGTGTCTTACATTCTACAATCTATTTGAATTATTTTGAGTTTTATACTCATTTAAAGTTTCTCTTTGAGTCCTTTTTTAAATCAAAAGTCAGTTCTGAAATTTAGATGTGGTCCTAAAAGGAACTGCTTACAAGTATGTGTACAGGTCCTAAGTCTCTTCATCATGGTGTCCCATGAGGCCATTTTGTCAGGAAGAGTCCTTGATGTGCGCAGATTCTTAGAGCTCTGATATCTCTTTGTTTTGTAATTATTTCTTCTACTTTTTCACTTTTGGTTGGTTTTGTTTGTTGGATTTGCAGGTCTCCTTGTCCTAAAATCTGGACTTTAAATAGTTGCTATTAAGCCTCTAAAATCAATCAGCCTCTGGCTGTGCTGTCATTAAAAGTTAACTGCCTTCCCATTAATCCATTAACTGTGCAGATTAATTGGGAAAGCGATTCAAACCAAAGCTCTAACTTTGGGCATGTAAGCCAGTGTTTGCCTCCAAGTGAAAGCTTATCCCATTAGCATCACAGAGTATTAAACAATTATATATATAATTCACACATGGTGTATATAGGAGGAAATGTATAGAACCTGAGAGGTTGCTGCAATAATAAATTCTTGATGACTAGGAAAATCTCCCTGTGAGTCCGGCTCAGTTCTAGAAAAAAAATACCAATAAGTGCTTACTTGTTTTAAATTGTGGCAATATGTTAGTTTTAGATTTAAGCCACTGATTGACAAAGTTAGAAGCTCATGTTGGTCTTACTTAATATATCTAAAGCTAGTATCCTCAAGTGAATGTTAATTTTCATGCTGAGGTCAAATTTAATACTCAAAAGAAGCTAAAGAATTCAGCAGTGGTCTATACTCAGTGGTATTTAATTGAGTTGAAATGTTATTTTGGATGATGATGAGAGATAAAATCAGGATCGGCCTGTATTTTGTCGCCTGCTCTTCTGAAAAATTATATTTTATTTAAGCCCACTTGTATCACTATTTCTTAAAAATTCTTCTTTTTCTTGCCAGAATGTTACTGTGTAGTAGCTGCCTCCACACACTGACAGTTGACATAGCTACAGAGGGAAAATGGGGCAGGGTGTAACACTAACCATTTTTCAATCTTTAAACCAGCCTCATGAAGCCATAGGAAGCATAAAGACATTTGCAAAAGGAACAAGACTCTCTATTGGATAGGGATTAATTTGCAAGTTTTTTTTACTGGTTTCTGAGCTAGCATGGTCCTGGCTGCACTACACCCCAGATGAAGTAAGTCACAGTGACCTGGAATGGGGCACAGTCACAGGCAAGTCTTAAATCTCCCCCGTGTGATTCTACTCTGCAGGCAGGATGAATTACTGAAGGTGAATTCCACCTTCGGTTCCAGAGACAACCTGGAGCTGATCCTTGTATTTTTTATCAGGTTGATGATGCTTTTCAGACATACCTGGAAGTTCTTAGGATGGACTTCTGGGGCTTTTCTTTGATGTGCTGAGCAAATGCCTATGATGATTGTAACTGTGGGGATGAGCCAGCAGAGTTGGGAAGAACTCATTATCATGGAAGTAAAGAAAGACACTGAGAAGACGCAAAGGCTAGTGAGTCCGAGTTCACTATCCCAAGGGAGTCAGCCATCATCACTTGTGTTTGGCAGAGACTCAAAGGCAGGCAGGAGGGAGGGAAAGCTTTATAGTGGGGAAAAAAGGGGAGGCTTCAGGTATGCTCAGAGTGGAGGCTGCTGGCGTGGGAAAGCAGAAAGCAGGCTAAGTAGAAGCAGGACATCCTATGTGATTGATTAGGTGTGTGTACTTGGTTTCTTCTGTATTTGGTAAATACATTGTCCAGTACTAAGTTGGAAGTGGGGGCAAAAATTAGGGAAGTTGTAACTTATTAGCCAAGTCCTGGCTGTTTGAGGCCAGTTGCTACAGGGGTTATTGTGTGGCTTTTTGGGCTTGTTACTGTAGATAGTAGGTTGGCTTCCTGGGCTGGTTGCTGTAGGTTATGGGTCAGAGTTCTATTTTTGTATATCATGTGGCCATTGCCCCTTTGTATATCCAGTCTTTCATTGGGCAAGACTCAGAGAGGCCTGAGGGACTGGATCCCATGTCATGTCAGGGTGGGGAGATGGGAGTACTCCTGGAATCTTGAAACTAGGCCTGAACAATTTGTAGAACTAACTCACACTGGGCTTATGGTAAAAGAACAATAGCGTTGTTAACTTTTTGGACGAGATCTTAGCTTGTACACAATATTTTTGATATATGTTAGCATAATTCCATAATTCCTTAGATTAGTTGATGATTTCTAATTTCAACTGAATGACAATTTCAATAATACAGTTTAGAATAAAACATTTTCTTCAAGGAAATAGATTTCTTGAAGGGAAGATCATTCCTTAATCCTGATTCTGTCAATGGAATATTTGGACTAGGTCTTTCTGAAAAGACTGAGCTTCCAGTGTTTCCAAAGCTCCCTGTCAAAGATGTCACCCCTGCCTCTAGCTTTATGGGGATTTTTAAAAATAATTTTTTATTGTTATGTTAATCACCATACATTACATCATTAGTTTTTGATGTAGTGTTCCATGATTCATTGTTTGTGCATAACACCCAGTGCTCCACGCAGAATGTGCCCTCTTTAATACCCATCACCAGGCTGACCCATCCCCCCACCCCCCTCCCCTCTAGAACCCTCAGTTTGTTTTTCAGAGTCCATCGTCTCTCATGGTTCGTCTCCCCCTCCGACTTACTCCCCTTCATTCTTCCCCTCCTGCTATCTTCTTCTTCTTTTATTTTCTTAACATATATTGCATTATGTGTTTCAGAAGTACATATCTGTGATTCACCAGTCTTGTACAATTCACAGCACTCACCATAGCACATACCCCAGTGTCTATCACCCAGCCACCCCATCCCTCCCAACCCCCACCACTCCAGCAACCCTCAGTTTGTTTCCTGCGGTTAAAAATTCCTCATATCAGCGAGGTCATATGATACATGTCTTTCTCTGACTGACTTATTTCACTCAGCATAACACCCTCCAGTTCCATCCACGTCATTGCAAATGGCAAGATCTCATTCCTTTTGATGGCTGCATAATGTGCCATTGTGTATATATACCACTTCTTCTTTATCCATTCATCTGTCGGTGGACATCTTGGCTCTTTCCACAGTTTGGCTATTGTGGACATTGCTGCTATAAACATTGGGGTGCAGGTACGCCTTCGGATCCCTACATTTGTATCTTCGGGGTAAATACCCGGTAGTGCAATTGCTGGATCGTATGGCAGCTCTATTTTCAACTGTTTGAGGAACCTCCATACTGTTTTCCAGAGTGGTTGCACCAGCTTGCATTCCCACCAACAGTGTAGGAGGGTTCCCCTTTCTCCACATCCCCGCCAACATCTGTCGTTTCCTGACTTGTTAATTTTAGCCATTCTGACAGGTGTGAGGTGGTATCTCATTGAGGTTTTGATTTGGATTTCCCTGATGCCGAGCGATGTTGAGCACTTTTTCATGTATCTGTTGGCCATTTGGATGTCTTCTTTGGAAAAATGTCTGTTCATGTCTTCTGCCCATTTCTTGATTGGATTATTTGTTCTTTGGGTGTTGAGTTTGATAAGTTCTTTATAGATTTTGGATACTAGCCCTTTATCTGATATGTCATTTGCAAATATTTTCTCCCATTCTGTCGGTTGTCTTTTGGTTTGGTGGACTGTTTCTTTTGCTGTGCAAAAGCTTTTTATCTTGATGAAATCCCAATAGTTCATTTTTGCCCTGGCTTCCCTTGCCTTTGGCGATGTTTCTAGGAAGAAGTTGCTGCCTGTGTTCTCCTTTAGGATTTTGATGGACTCCTGTCTCACATTTAGGTCTTTCAACCATTTGGAGTCTATTTTTGTGTGTGGTATAAGGAAATGGTCCAGTTTCATTCTTCATGTGGCTGTCCAATTTTCCCAACACCATTTGTGGAAGAGACTGTCTTTTTTCCATTGGACATTCTTTCCTGCTTTGTCAAAGATGAGTTGACCATAGAGTTCAGGGTCCATTTCTGGGCTCTCTATTCTGTTCCATTGATCTATGTGTCTGTTTTTGTGTCAGTACCATACTGTCTTGATGATGACAGCTTTGTAATAGAGCTGGAAGTCTGGAATTGTGATGCCGCCAGCTTTGCTTTCTTTTTCAATATTCCTCTGGCTATTCGGGGTCTCTTCTGGTTGCATACAAATATTAGGATTATTTGTTCCATTTCTTTGAAAAAAGTGGATTGTATTTTGATGGGGATTGCATTGAATGTGTAGATTGCTCTAGGTAGCACTGACATTTTCACAATGTTTGTTCTTCTAATCCATGAGCATGGAACGTTTTTCCATTTCTTTGTGTCTTCTTCAATTTCTTTCATGAGTATTTTATAGTTTTCTGAGTACAGATCCTTGGCCTCTTTGGTTAAATTTATTCCTAGGTATCTTATGGTTTTGGGTGCAATTGTAAATGGGATAGACTCCTTGATTTGTCTCTCTTCTGTCTTGTTGTTGGTGTATAGGAATGCCACTGATTTCTGTGCATTGATTTTATATCCTGCCACTTGACTGAATTCCTGTATGAGTTGTAGCAGTTTTGGGTTGGAGTCTTTTGGGTTTTCCACATACAGTATCATATCATCTGCAAAGAGGGAGAGTTTGACTTCCTCTTTGCTGATTTGGATGCCTTTGATTTCTTTTTGTTGTCTGATTGCTGTGGCCAGGACTTCTAATACTATGTTGAATAGCAGTGGTGATAGTGGACATCCCTGCCGCGTTCCTGACCTTAGGGGAAAAGCTCTCAGCTTTTCCCCATTGAGAATGATATTCGTCGTAGGTTTTTCATAGATGGCTTTTATGATATTGAGTTAGGTACCCTCTATCCCTATACTCTGAAGAGTTTTGATCAAGAAAGGATGCTGTACTTTGTCAAATGCTTTTTCTGCATCTATTGAGAGGATCATATGATTCTTGTTCTTTCTTTTGTTAATATATTGTATCACGTTGATTGATTTGCGGATTTTGAACCAGCCTTGCAGCCCAGGGATAAATCCCACTTGGTCATGGCGAATAATCCTTTTAATGTACTGTTGTATCCTATTGGCTAGTATTTTGGTGAGAATTTTTGCATCCATGTTCATCAAGAATATTGGTCTGTAATTCTCCTTTTTGATGGGGTCTTTGTCTGATTTTGGGGTCAAGGTAATGGTGGCCTCATAAAATGAATTTGGAAGTTTTCCTTCCATTTCTATTTTTTGGAACAGTTTCAGAAGAATAGGTATTAATTCTTCTTTAAATGTCTGATAGAATTCCCCTAGGAAGCCATCTGTCCCTGGGCTTTTGTTTGTTGGGAGATTTTTGATGACTGCTTCTATTTCCTTAGTGGTTATAGGTCTGTTCAGGTTTTCTATTTCTTCCTGGTTCAATTTTGGTAGGTGATGCATCTCTAGGAATGCACCCATTTCTTCCAGGTTATCTAATTTGCTGGCATAGAGTTGGTCATAATATATTCTTAGAATTGTTTGTATTTCTTTGGTGTTGGTTGTGATCTCTCCTCTTTCATTCATGATTTTGTTGATTTGGGTCATTTCTCTTTTCTTTTTGATCAGTCTGGCCAGGGGTTTATCAATCTTGTTAATTCTTTTCAAGAACCAGCTCCTTGTTTCGTTGATCTGTTCTACTGTTCTTTTGGTTTCTATTTCATTGATTTCTGCTCTGATCTTTATTATTTGTCTTCTCCTGCTGGGTTTCGGCTTTACTTGCTGTTCTTTCTCCAGCTCCTTTAGGTGTAGGGTTAGGTTGTGTATTTGAGACCTTTCTTGTTTCTTGAGAAAGGCTTTTGTTGCTATATACTTTCCTCTCAGGACTGCCTTTGCTGTATCCCAAAGATTTTGAACAGTTGTGTTTTCATTTTCATTGGTTTCCATGAATTTTTTTAAGTCTTCTTTAATTTCCTGGTTGACCCATTCATTCTTTAGTAGGATGCTCTTTAGCCTCCATGTATTTGAGTTCTTTCCGACTTTCCTCTTGTGATTGAGTTCTAGTTTCAAAGCATTGTGGTCTGAGAATATGCAGGGAATAATCCCAATCTTTTGATACTGGTTGAGACCTGATTTGTGACCTAGGATGTGATCAATTCTGGAGAATGTTCCATGGGCACTAGAGAAGAATGTGTATTCCGTTGCTTTGGGATGGAATGTTCTAAATATGTCTGTAAAGTCCATTTGGTCCAGTGTTTCATTTAAAGTCTTTATTTCCTTGTTGATCTTTTGCTTAGATGATCTGTCCATTTCAGTGAGGGGGGTGTTAAAGCCCCCCACTATTATTCTATTGTTATCAATGTGTTTCTTTGCTTTTGTTATTAATTGCCTTATATAATTGGCTGCTCCCACATTAGGGGAATAGATATTTACAATTGTTAGATCTACTTGTTGGATAGACCCTTTAAGTAGGATATAGTGTCCTTCATCTCTTATTACAGTCTTTGTTTTGAAATCTAATTTGTCTGATATAAGGATTGCCACCCTAGCTTTCTTTTGGTGTCCATTAGCATGGTAAATTGTTTTCCACCCCCAACTTTCAATCAGGGGGTGTCTTTGGGTCTAAAATGAGTGTCTTGCAGACAGCATATTGATGGGTCTTGTTTTTTAATCCAATCTGATAGCCTGTGTCTTTTGATTGGGGCATTTAGCCCATTTACATTCAGGGTAACTATTGAAAGGTATGAATTTAGTGCCATTGTATTGCCTGTAAGGTGACTGTTACTGTCTATTGTCTGTGTTCCTTTCTGATCTATGCTGCTTTTAGGCTCTCTTTTTGCTTAGAGGACCTCTTTCAATATTTCTTGTAGGGCTGGTTTCGTGTTTGCAAATTCCTTTAGTTTTTGTTTGTCCTGGAAGCTTTTTATCTCTCCTTCTATTTTCAATGATAGCCTAGCTGGATATAGTATTCTTGGCTGCATATTTTTCTCGTTTAGTGCTCTGAAGCTATCATGCCAGTCCTTTCTGGCCTGCCAGGTCTCTGTGGATAGGTCTGTTGCCAATCTAATGTTTCTACCATTGTAGGTTACATATCTCTTCTCCCGAGCTGCTTTCAGGATTTTCTCTTTGTCTCTGAGACTCATAAGTTTTAGTATTAGATGTCGGGTGTTGACCTATTTTTATTGATTTTGAGAGGGGTTCTCTGTGCCTCCTGGATTTTGATGCCTGTTTCCTTCCCCATGTTAGGGAAGTTCTCTGCTATAATTTGTTCCAATATACCTTCTGCCCCTCTCTCTCTTTCTTCTTCTTCTGGGATCCGAATTATTCTAATGTTGTTTTATCTTATGGTATCGCTTATCTCTCGAATTCTGCCCTCGTGATCCTGTAGTTGTTTCTCTCTCTTTTTCTCAGCCTCTTTATTTTCCATCATTTGGTCTTCTATATCGCTGATTCTCTCTTCTGCCTCATTTATCCTAGCAGTTAGTGCCCCCATTTTTGATTGCACCTCATTAATAGCCTTTTTGATTTCGACTTGGTTAGATTTTAGTTCTTTTATCTCTCCAGGAAGGGTTTCTCTAATAACTTCCACACTTTTTTCAAGCCCAGCTAGTATCTTTAAAGTCATGATTCTGAACTCTAGGTGTAACATCGTACTAATGTCCGTATTGAGTAGGTCCCTGGCAGACGGTACTACCTCTTGTTCTTTTTGTGAGGTGATTTTTTTCATCTTGTCATTTTTTCCAGAGGAGAACAGATGAATGAGAGAACAGAATGCTAACAGGTTAACAACGTCTCTAGCAAATATACTCTATACAAATCAGAAAAGACCTGAAACCAGGGGACAAGAAAGGGAAAGAAAGAAGAGGGAAAAAAAAGAAAAAGAAAAAGATAAAAACAAACAAAAACAGAACAAAACAAAAAAACAGAATACGATTAAATATGATCAGGCTAGTGCATAGATAAGTGCCACACATTAGCTTTTGGGCATATTTTGGTCTGTTAGAAGAAAGTGCCTGCTAAAATTTTAAAGGAAGAAAGACTTTTATATGTACAAAATAAGGGTTGATACAATGAAGGGATGGAAGATGACTGTAAAGATGAAAATTATAAAACATTTTATAAAAGGAATTGATAAGAAGTTGTTTTTAAAAAGAAAAGATTTAAAAAGAAAAAGAAAGAAAAAAAAGAAAAAAAATGGGAGAGAATGTGATCAGGCAGGAGAATAGAACAAAGCCATACACTAGTGATTTAGGGTATATTTTGATCTGTTAGAAGAAACTGTGTCTCAAAATTTTAAGAGAGAACAACTTATATATATATGCCAAAAATAAGGGTAACTACTATGAAGGGATAAAAATATGACTCTAATAATGAGAAATGAAAAATGTTTTTTTTAAAAAGGGATTGATAAGATCTTGTTTGAAAAAGGGAAAAAGAAAAATTAAAAAAAAACAGTTAAAAAAATTAACTTTGAAAAACTAATGAATTGTGGTAAAAAAGCCATGAATTCTATGTGTAGTATTCCCCTAGCGCTGGAGTTCTCCCGTTCTCCTTGATTGGTAAACTTGATCTTGGCTTGCTGGCTGTTCGTGCTGATCTCCTGGGGGAGGGCCCTGTTGCCCTGGTTCCCAAATGTCTTTGCTGGAGGCGGAATTGCCCCGCCCTTGTGAGTCCGGGCTAAGCAAGTTGCTCCGGTTTGCTCTCAGGAGCTTTTGTTCCCTGCAAGCTCTCGGTACAGCTTTGGAGGACCAGGGTGAAAATGGTGGCCTCCCAATCTCCGCCCGGAGGAGCTGAGAACTCTGGGCCCCGCTCCTCAGTGCACCCCCAGAGAAAAGCAGTCACTCCCGTGTCCCCGGTCTCCGGCCGCACTCCGTGCTCACCCGGCCTGTGACCGAGCGTTTCTATCTCTGGCACCCGACCCCGTGTGGAGTCTCCAAACCCAGCAGATCCCTGCGGTGCGCTCCCGCGCCGCTCCTCCCGGGGGAGGAAGGGGAGTCTCCCCGGCTCTGCCACTTGTTGGGTCCCTGCTGGAGGAGCAGTGGCCCGACTGGGCCGCGGATCACAGTTTATGGCCACCCCGAGCTGAGAGCCCGCACCTCGGCTCCGTCTCTGCAGCCGGCTTCCCCGCTCCGATACCTGGGAGCTCTGCTGCAGTCAGGCACCCCCGGTCTTTCTGTGACCCCGAGGGTCCTGAGACCACACTGTCCCGCGAGGGTTCCACCCCCCGCTTAGCCACTGGAGCGACGTCCCTCAGCGGAGCCGGCTTCTACAAGTTCCGATTTTGTGCTCCGCGGCTCTAGCACTTGCCAGAAGCGGCCGGCGGAGGCCCCTCCCCCGCCGTCTATCCTCCTGAATATCGCCTCGGATTCACTTCTCCGCACGTCCAACCTTCCAGAAAGCGGTCGCTTTTCTGTTCAGAGTGTTGTTATTATTCTTATCTTCGATCTCCTGTTGAGTTCGTAGGTGTTCAGAATGGTTTGATCCCTATCCAGCTGAATTCCTGGGACCAGACGAAATCCAGGTTTCCCACTCCTCCGCCATCTTGCTCCGCCCCCAGTATGGGGATTTTATAAGTATGGGGGTGCCTGGGTGGTTCAGTCAGTTAAGTGTCTGACTCTTGATCTCAGCTCACGTCTTGATCTCAGGGTTGTGAGTTTAGGTCCCCCTTTGGGCTCCATGCCCAGCATCGAGCCTACTTAAAAAAAAATTGCTATCTATCCTCTCCTGTCCTATTCAATCCTATACTATCCTTCTCCAATAATATTCGTTTGGGAAAATTCACTAGCAGACATGCAAGTGATTTTGGCAGGTCTTGCAAATAATAAAGGTTGTTTTACGCTACTGCAAATCAGCTCTGTTTTTTCGTCAAGTATATTTTAGATTACCAATACTTGTTTCAACAGTGTACTCAGTCAGAATAGGAGTTCTGTATCCTTGGGTGAATTATTTAACCATGGTGTACCTTTCTCTTCAATTCCAATGGAATTAATACTATGAAGTAATATAGGCTATTTGTCAGGATCAAATGAGTTAATACATGTGAAGCACTGAGAACATAAGCAGCTAATAATATATGCCTATTAGTACAGGTAGTATTACACAGAGATTAAGAAAATTGAATTACTTTTATTAAAAACTGAACAGCTTTTACTTACTTATGAGAATTATGCATTAAAGCCCTTTGTAAAATAAAATTAAATTACTTTCAATCGAGCTATATTAAAATACTTTCACTGTAGCTTGCATCTTTATTTGTAAGAGGCTGTTGAATTTTTTATATACACGGTTTGCCAAAGATCTAATTTATCATTGTCTTTTTAATGAGAACGGTAAGTTTTTCTCTCATGTGAAGAATAAATGGTGACTTTTCTGAGATATTGACCTGAAAGCTGTAGGTTTGTGTGTCTTTGTGTGTGTATGTGAAAAATGTCTCAATATAAATTCAGTTAATATGGATATTCTAACAGAATTCATTAAAATTGTCTTCTACATGTAATCAGTGTATAGAATTTTTTTTTTACAAAAACAGATTAAAAACTCTAGTTTCACATTTCAAGGCCAATGTGGGAATTCTAATATGATGACTATGAGAAAGGTTAAATGAAAGGTAACATAATTTTGGAAAAACAGAGTAAATAAGAGTGATGTCCATTTCTTCCTCTAATAGAAAAAGACATTAATTAACCAAACATGCCCTGCTACCGTTTTGAACAGTATAAGACTTTCCCCTTAATGACTGTATTTTTAAATTTCATTAGTGACTGGAGTCTTAATGAGTTCCTTTGCCCCTTCAACCTAGATGTGCCCCCCCCCTTCCGCCCCCTCTCGTCATAAAGATGTCAGGCTGTACTCTCGGTGGTCCTTAGTCCTCACCTGGTTCCTGCACGAAGTGGGGCGGTGCAGTTGGCTCCTCTCCTGGGGCGCTGAGCTGGGTGAGGGGTGAGGCGGAGTGGGAGCTGAGTCCCAGCGTGCACTGCGGCAGCCCAAAGCCTGGGTGCAAGCTGTGATGACCCCCGTCCCACCCTCCTCTAGACCCTAGAAGGAAAGCGGGCGCAGGCCAGAGCTCTCTTGCTGGCGGGTAGACAGCCCAGTCCTTCCCATGTGCAGGTGGTGAGGGGTGCAAAGAGCAGCCCCGAGGGCCCGGAAGGCCACAGTCTCCCTGGCGCATATCCTAATAGGTGGGGAGGGGAGTGAAAGAGCGAAACAGTTCCGTCCTGCTCCCGTAATTCGGAAACCTTCCTTCTTAGTGTCAAAAGACAGCTCGAGGGGAGTTGGCGGCTAGGGCCTCCACGCCAATGCAAAGCAAGGGCTGTACAGAAAAGGAGTGAGCAGAACATATGCCACTGATGGGCCAGAAGCAGAGGTGAACAGGCTGCAGCACTGGGACAGAAGTGGGGTGAGGTAAGGGCCCCAGGCTGGGCGGCACAACTGCTCACAGCGGCAGGAGGGGGCCGCAGAGGTTGAGGGTACGGTCCCAAAGTCCCCCCTCCACAGTTAGCACAGGTGCTCCCTGCTTGACCACTTCTGTGGTGGGTAGTCCTTTGGAGACTCACAGGGGTGGTGCGAAGGTGCAGTACCTGTATACTATATATTCACGTGTGTAAATGTGCACATTATATATGTAATACATGTGTTGTTTGTATAATACATAACGTGTATATATTTATAATATGTAATAACATGTACATGTTATATGGCATATTTAGACTTAAATACATGTGTACTAATGTATATATAACATGAAAATCTATAAAATATTTACACATAAAAATGCATATATTTATACATTTATATATACATATAATGTATAAACTAATGTATATTTCTAGTTTGTATGAATTCATATTTATATATATGTATATAATATCTGTACATATAAAATATATTCATATGTATTTATATAAGGATACCATAGAGTAAGTGAATGCTCTCACTTACAATTTGATAGCCAACTTAGCATTTCTACAGCTTTTATACACATTATGGATGTACATGTATACGTTATAATCTATGTGTATGTATGTACATATATGTATTATACTTGTCTACATATTATTAATACATATATACATATATAAGTACACATTTGTACATATGTGAATATAATGTGTATACTATAATACATATGTACTATTTTATGTATAATAATAAATGTACATGTATATATATGTCTCTGATGAAGGGACCAGAATAGTAATGATCTGACATAGTATTTTATTTAAAAATAATACAATTATGTTTTGAACCGAAATAGTATGTTATTTCAGATTTGAAAACTCCTTACTTAAATATATATTTATGCACTCTGAACAATGATCATATGCTCTCTGAGAAGTGGGAAATTATTAATCATGAAAATTTGAGGAAGCCGAGAGTTCTAGGTGAGAGATTAGTCCAGAGAGGACTAGTTCACTGGGTTGCTTTTACTAGAGTCTAGGATAGGGTTTCTCAGCTACTGCACTATTGACATTTGGGATTGGATAATTCTTTGTTGTGGAGGGCTGCCCTGTGCGCCATAGGATGTTTAGGGGCATCCTTGGCCTCCACCCACTAGATTCTAGAATTTCCCCAAGTTGTGATGACCAGAGTGTCTCCAGATGTCGCTCAACGTCCCCTGGGGTGTTAAATCACCTCCAGTTGTGGTTCTCAGCTTTGCAAGTCTAGAACCTGCATCTCACTGCATTTACTGGTGCAGTCAGAGAGAACTTGTTTTCTGGAATTAAATACACAGGAGACTGGTATTTAATCCAGAATTCCATTTTATTAAGGTCTGGAGGGAAATATTCCTTTTACTCCAGACTCATTATTGCTGTCTGAAGCCTCCCTCCCTTGGTTCAAGACTGTTGAAGGTCAATGGTTTTATAGCTTATTTATTTTATAGTTTTTTGGTAATAAATTGCTTGGCACATCTGGAATAAGAGTATACAACTTCTTGAGAGACAGTTTATTTATGTCAATATGGTGTCTGATGAAATTCCTATACTCCAAACCTAAAGAAAGAGTAATTGTAGTTGTGGTGTTCTTCCGTACTGGATTCTAGAGCCCGGCTTGCTTTTTAAACATCATGGTTCCGCTACAGTGAGACAAGCAAATTAACCAAAGTCTGTATGTCAGTTACCTTATCTGTAAAATAACAGTAATATTGGTATCTCAAAGAGGGGAGTGGTAAGGATTAATAACTGTGTGAAATGGTTGTAAGCTCTTAGCACAGAGTACTCACTGAATATGTGTTTGTTATTATTAGTTTTCTGTAAGACTAACTTTAGAATATTTTATTGCTAAATAAACACACAGTAGTAGGTCATAGGGAAATGTGTATGCTCATGGTAAAACTTAATAATGTCATGTAATCACTACCCAGACCAATAACTGGAACTTTACCAAATACCAGAAGCCTCCCTGACCCATTTCTCATATCTCCTGTCTTTTTCCCCTTAAATGAAATAAACACCCCTTCTCTGATTTTAACCCCATGTTAAGCTAAAAATAGAACAGTATTGATTCTCAGTTTATAATGGCAAAAACAAATGAGCAGTAAATATATGCCTTCAAGAGTGATTGCACTGGAGAGGCATTTTACATCTGAAACATCGATTTGAATCTGCATAATTGATTGTGAATTGCAGTTAAACATCTTTTTTTTGGTCACACTTACACCTGAATACTGATAATGATTCAAAAGTGAGGGTGCTTCTGGTAAACACATACCTACACATGCCTCCTCCCCATAGAGATAATGCACTCTTTGTACCTGCAGACGCACACAAGGCCCTTTCCACAGTGTACTAAAGCATTTTGGTAGTTGTTCATGGTTCGGCATAATCAGAACTCCCTTCGTCACTCCATAGATTGTGTGTCTCTTTACGTCTGCACTCCTTAATACTTGAATTACCACCAGATCGGCAGTGTCAGTACTTAAGCCAATCAATAGACATGCAGGAACCGTGGGCCAGTTATCAAGTCTGTCTGAAGAGTTAGCTAAACAATTTAAGGTGTAAAGGAAGAAAAAGCGGACTGTAAATGAAAGTGAGACAGTCTTAAAAAGTAAAATGCTATCTCAGGCAAATACATCTGAAAGGCATGCCAATGTTAAGTTGGTAAATTTTTTACTTGTCTCTTATACTTTAGACATTTAGCTTTAAAGAAAAACACATTTCAAATAGCAGGACTGCAAAAAATACTGTAGTTTGAATACTTAAGCAATGAAACTACTAATGACTTAAAAAAAACTGTTCAGGCAGAATAAGCTTCATAAAATTTCAGAGGAATCTAGATAATTCCTACATTAATTTAATTTAAATTAAATTGCTTATTGTTAACTAAAAAATTGGGACAATAACCCTGCATGATTTTTAATTAACAATTATGTTAAATCCTAAATATGAGAGAAATATTTTTCTGATTAGAGTGAAAAATGGCAACAACTTAATTGTATAAAATAAAAGACAAATAGGGGTGCCTGGGTGACTCAGTTGTTAAATGTCTGCCTTCGGCTCAGGTCATGATCCTAGGGTCCTGGGATTGAGCCCGCATTGGGCTCCCTGCTCAGCGGAGAGCCTGCATCTCCCTCTCCCACTCCCCCTGCTTGTGTTCCCTCTCTCGCTGTGTCTTTCTCTGTCATATAAATAAATAAAATCTTAAAAAAAAGAGACAAATATAAAAGATTGCATGGAATGAAGAACTAGCTGAATAAAATAAGCATATATGTATATCATGGTCACCATGAGATTTTTATATTTTCCCTCTCTCTTTGTGCCTTATTTTTAAATTTTATATGTGATAACATAAAAGGAGAGATGATAGACAGGTGTACACTTTCGTATATATCCTTATGTGCATGTTGACATATACATGCATATATGTACACATACTATACACACTTTGCCTTCCTCCAGAAGTAACTAGTATCCTGAATTTTATGCTTTTCATTTTTTTTAAGTTTTTTAAAAATCACATTTATTGCTAAAAAACACATTGCTTAGCTTTGCTTATTTTTTTAATTTTGTTTTTAAGCATTACATTTTTATTTATTTTATTATGTTATGTTAATCAGCATACATTACATAATTAGTTTTTGATGCAGTGTTCCATGATTCATTGTTTGCATATAACACCCAGTGCTCCACGCAGAACGTGCCCTCTTTTATACCCATCACTGAGCTAACCCATCCCCCTACCCCCCTCCCCTCTAGAACCCTCAGTTTGTTTCTCAGAGTCCATCGTCTCTCATGGTTCATCTCCCCCTCCGATTTCCCCCCCTTCATTATTCATTTCCTGCTATCTTCTTTTTTTTTTTTTTTAACATATAATGTATTATATGTTTCAGAGGTACAGGTCTGTGATTCAACAGTCTGACATAGTTCACAGTGCTCACCACAGCACATACCCTCCCCAATGTCCATCACCCAGCCACCCCATCCCTCCCACCCGCCACCTCTCCAGCAACCCTCAGTTTGTTTCCTGAGATTAAGAATTCCTCATATTAGTGAGGTCATATGATACATGTCTTTCTCTGATTGACTTATTTCACTCAGCATAACGCCCTCCAGTTCCATCCACGTCATTGCAAATGGCAAGATCTCATTCCTTTTGATGGCTGCATAATATTCCATTGTATATATATACCACATCTTTATCCACTCATCTGTTGATGGATATCTTGGCTCTTTCCATAGTTTGGCTACTGTGGACATTGTTGCTATAAACATCGGGGTGCATGTACCCCTTCGGATCCCTACATTTCTATCTTTGGGGTAAATACCCAGTAGTGCATTTGCTGGATCGTATGGTAGGTCCATTTTCAACTTTGAGGAACCTCCACACTGTTTTCCTGAGTGGCTGCACCAGCTTGCATTCCCCCCAACAGTGTAGGAGGGTTCCCTGGTTCCCCGCATCCTTGCCAACATCTGTCATTCCCTGTCTTGTTAATTTTAGCCATTCTGACTGGTGTGAGGTGGTATCTCATTGAGGTTTTGATTTGGATTTTCCTGATGCTGAGCGATGTTGAGCACTTTTTCATGTGTCTGTTGGCATCTGGATGTCTTCTTTGCAGAAATGTCTGTTCATGTCTTCTGCCCATTTCTTGATTGGATTATTTTTTCCTTGGGTGTTGAGTTTGATAAGTTCTTTATAGATTTTGGATACTAGCCCTTTATCTGATATACCATTTGCAAATATCTTCTCCCATTCTGTCGGTTGTCTTTTGGTTTTGTTGACTGTTTCTTTTGCTGTGCAAAAGCTTTTTATCTTGATGAAATCCCAATAGTTCATTTTTGCCCTTTCTTCCCTTGCCTTTGGTGATGTGTCTAGGAAGAAGTTGCTGCGGCTGAGGTTGAAGAGGTTGCTGCCTGTGTTCTCCTTTGGGATTTTGATGGACTCCTGTCTCACATTTAGGTCTTTCAACCATTTGGAGTCTATTTTTGTGTGTGGTGTAAGGAAATGGTCCAGTTTCATTCTTCTGCATGTGGCTGTCCAATTTTCCCAACACCATTTGTTGAAGAGACTGTCTTTTTACCACTGGACATTCTTTCCTGCTTTGTCAAAGATGAGTTGACCATAGAGTTCAGGGTCCATTTCTGGGCTCTCTATTCTGTTCCATTGATCTATGTGTCTGTTTTTGTGTCAGTACCATACTGTCTTGCTGACAGCTTTGTAATACTGCTTGAAGTCTGGAATTGTGATGCCACCAGCTTTGCTTTTCTTTTTCAACATTCCTCTGGCTATCAGGGTCTTTTCTGCTTCCATACAAATTTTAGGAGTATTTGCTCCATTTCTTTGAAAAAAGTTGGTGGTATTTTGATAGGGATTGCATTGAATGTGTAGATTGCTCTAGGTAGCACTGACATCTTCACAATGTTTGTTCTTCCAATCCATGAGCATGGAACGTTTTTCCATTTCTTTGTGTCTTCTTCAATTTCTTTCATGAGTATTTTATAGTTTTCTGAGTACAGATCCTTTGCCTCTTTGGTTAGATTTATTCCTTAGGTATCTTATGGTTTTGGGTGCAATTGTAAATGGGATCGACTCCTTAATTTCTCTTTCTTCTGTCTTATTGTTGGTATATAGGAATGCCACTGATTTCTGTGGATGATTTTATATCCAGCCACTTTACTGAATTTCTGTATGAGTTCTAGCAGTTTTGGGGTGGAGTCTTTTGGGTTTTCCACATAAGGTATCATATCATCTGCAAAGAGGGAGAGTTTGACTTCTTCTTTGCTGATTTGGATGCCTTTGATTTCTTTTTGTTGTCTGATAGCTGTGGCTAGGTCTTCTAATACTATAATGAATAGCAGTGCTGATAGTGGACATCCCTGCCATGTTCCTGACCTTAGTGGGAAAGCTCTCAGTATTTCCCCATTGAGAATGATATTCACTGTCGGTTTTTCATAGATGGTTTTTATGATATTGAGGTATGTCCCCTCTATCCCTATACTCTGAAGAGTTTTGATCAGGAAAGGATGCTGTACTTTGTCAAATGCTTTTCTGCATCTGTTGAGAGGATCATATGGTTCTTGTTCTTTCTTTTATTAATGTATTGTATCACATTGATTGATTTGTGGATGTTGAACCAACCTTGCAGCGCAGGGATAAATCCCACTTGGTCTTGGTGAATAATCCTTTTAATGTACTGTTGGATCGTATTGGCTGGTATTTTGGTGAGAAATTTTGCATCCGTGTTCATCAAGGATATTGGTCTGTAATTCTCCTTTTTGATGGGGTCTTTGTCTGGTTTTGGGATCAAGGTAATGGTGGTCTCATAAAACGAGTTTGGAAGTTTTCCTTCCATTTCTATTTTTTGGAACAGTTTCAGAAGAATAGGTATTAATGCTTCTTTAAATGTTTGGTAGAATTCCCCTGGGAAGCCATCTGGCCCTGGGCTTTTGTTTGTTGGGAGATTTTTGATGACTGCTTCAATTTCCTTAGTGGTTATAGGTCTGTTCAGGTTTTCTATTTCTTCCAGTTTTGGTAGTTTATCCATCTCTATGAATGCACCCATTTCTTCCAGGTTATCTAATTTGCTGGCATAGAGTTGTTCATAATATGTTCTTATAATTGTTTGTATTTCTTTGGTGTTGGTTGTGATCTCTGCTCTTTCATTCATGATTTTATTTATTTGGGTCATTTCTTTTTTTGTAAGTCTGGCCAGGTTTATCAATCTTGTTAATTCTTTCAACGAACCAGCTCCTCGTTTCGTTGATCTGTTCTACTGTTCTTTTGGTTTCTATTTCATTGATTTCTGCTCTGATCTTTATTTTTTCTCTTCTCCTGCTGGGTTTCGGCTTTACTTGCTGTTCTTTCTCCAGCTCCTTTAGGTGTAGTGTTAGGTTGTGTATTTGAGACCTTTCTTGTTTCTTGAGAAAGGCTTTTGTTGCTATATACTTTCCTCTTAGGAGTGCCTTTGCTGTATCCCAAAGATTTTGAACAGTTGTGTTTTCATTTTCATTGGTTTCCATGAATTTTTTTAATTCTTCTTTAATTTCCTGGTTGACCCATTCATTCTCTAGTAGGATGCTCTTTAGCCTCCATGTATTTGAGTTCTTTTTGACTTTCCTTTTGTGACTGAGTTCTAGTTTCAAAGCACTGTGGTCTGAAAATATGTAGGGAATGATCGCAGTCTTTTGGTACCAGTTGAGACCTGATTTGTGACCTAGGATGTGATCTGTTCTGGAGAATGTTCCATGGGCACTAGAGAAGAATGTGTATTCTGTTTCTTTGGGATGGAATGTTCTGAATATAACTGTGACGTCCATCTGGTCCAGTTTGTCATTTAAAGCCTTTATTTCCTTGTTGATCTTTTGCTTAGATGATCTGTCCATTTCAGTGAGGGGGGTGTTAAGGTCCCCTACTATTATTGTATTATTGTCGATGTGTTTCTTTGCTTTTGTTATTAATTGGCTTATATAATTGGCTGCTCCCACGTTAGGGGCATAGATATTTACAATTGTTAGATCTTCTTGTTGGATAGACCCTTTAAGTAGGATATAGTGTCCTTCCTTGTCTCTTATTATAGTCTTTGGTTTGAAGTGTAATTTGTCTGATATAAGGACTGCCCCCCAGCTTTCTTTTGGTGTCCATTAGCATGGTATATGTTTTTGCACCTCCTCACTTTCAATCTGGGGTGTCTTTGGGTCTAAAATGAGTCTCTTGCAGACAGCATATCAATGGGTCTTGTTTTTTTTATGCAATCTGATAGCCTGTGTCTTTTGATTGGGGCATTTAGCCCATTTACATTCAGGGTAACTATTGAAAGGTATGAATTTAGTGACACTGTATTGTCTGTAAGGTGACTGTTACTGTATATTGTCTGTGTTCCTTTCTGGTCTATTTTACTTTTAGGCTCTCTCTTTGCTTAGAGGACCCCTTTCAATATTTCTTGGAGGGCTGGTTTTGTGTTTGTAAATTCCTTTAATCTTTGTTTGTCTTGGAAGCTTTTTATCTCTCCTTCTATTTTCAATGATAGCCTAGCTGGATGTAGTATTCTTGGCTGCATGTGTTTTTCATTTAGTGCTCTGAATATATTATGCTAGTCCTTTCTGGCCTGCCAGGTCTCTGGGGACAGGTCTGTTGCCAGTCTAATGTTTCTACCATTGTAGGTTACCGATGTCTTGTCCCGAGGTGCTCTCAGGATTTTCTCTTTGTCTCTGAGACTCGTAAGTTTTACTATTAGATGTCGGGTGTTGACCTATTTTTATTGATTTTGAGGGGGGTTCTCTGTGCCTCCTGGATTTTGATGCCTGTTTCCTTCCCCACATTAGGGAAGTTCTCCGCTATAGTTTGCTCCAGTATACCTTCTGCCCCTCTCTCTCTTTCTTCTTCTTCTGGGATCCCAATTATTCTAATAGTGTTTCGTCTTATCGTATCACTTATCTCTCGAATTCTGCCCTCATGATCCAATAGTTGTTTCTCTCTCTTTTTCTCAGCTTCTTTATTTTCCATCATTTGGTCTTCTATATCACTCATTCTCTCTTCTGCCTCATTTATCCTAGCAGTTAGAGCCTCCATTTTTGATTGCACCTCATTAATAGCCTTTTTGATTTCGACTTGGTTAGATTTTAGTTCTTTTATTCCTCCAGGAAGGATTTCTCTAATATCTTCCATGCTTTTTTCAAGCCCAGCTAGTATCTTCAAAATCATCATTCTGAACTCTAGTTCTGACATCGTATTAATGTCGGTATTGATTAGGTCCCTAGCAGTCAGTACTGCCTCTTGTTCTTTTCTTTGAGGTGATTTTTTCCATCTTGTCATTTTGTCCAGAGGAGAATAGATGAATGAGAGAACAAAATGCTAACAGGGTGACAACAACCCCAGAAAAATATACACTAAACAATCAGAAGAGACCTGAAATTGGGGGAAAAGAAAGGGAAATACAGAAAAAAGAAAAAAAAAAAAGAAAAAGATTAAAAAAAAAAACCCCAGAATATGATCAAATATGATCAGGCCAGTGTATAGTCAGTGCCACACACTAGATATTGGGCGTATTGTGGTCTATTAGAAGAAAGTGCCTCCCAAAATTTTAAAGAAAGAACTACTTTTGTGTGTACAAAAATAAGCGTAAATATGACGAAGGGATGAAATATGACTGTAAAGATGATAATTATAAAAGATTTTATAAAAGGAATTGATAAGAGAAGGAGTTGGTTGAAAAAAGAAAGAAGAGGAATTAAAAAAAAAAGGGAGAGAATGTGATCAGGCAGGATACTAGAACAAATCCATACACTAGAGATTTAGGGTATAGTTTGGTCTGTTAGAAGGAACTGTCTCCCAAAATTTTAAAGAGAAAATAACTTTTGTATATATATATATTTACGTGTGTGGGTGTGTATATATGTATCTATCTTTCTATCTATATAGATATACCAAAAATAAGGTTAACTACTTACTATGGAGGATTATAATATGACTCTAAATATGAAAAATAAAAAAGATTTTTTAAAAAAGGATTGATAAGATGTTTGTTGAAAAAGGGAAAAAGAAAAATTCAAAAAAAATTAAAAAAATTAACTGTGAAAGTCTAAGGAATCATGGGAAAAAAGCCATGAATTCTATGTGCAGTATTCCCCTAGCGCTGGAGTTCTGCTGTTCTCATTGATCGGTAAACTTGGTCTCGGCTGGCTGTTCTTGCTGATCTTCTGGGGGAGGGGCCTGTTGCCGTGGTTCCCAAATGTCTTTGCCGTTGGCGGAATTGCCCCGCCCTTGCAGGTCCCCACTAAGTCATCTGCTCGGGTTTGCTCTCGGGAGCTTTTGTTCCCTGCAAGCTTTCCGTACAGCTTTGGAGGACGAGAGTGAAAATGGTGGCCTCCCAGTGTCCACCTGGAGGAGCCGAAAACTCGGGGCCCCGCTCCTCAGTGCGCCCCCAGAGAAAAGCAATCACTCCCGTCTCCCTGGTGTCCGGCTGCACTCCGTGCTCACCTGGCCTGTGACCCAGTGTTTCTGTTTATGGCACCTGACCCCGTGTGGAGTCTCCAAACCCAGCAGATCCCTGTGGTGTGCTCCCGGGCCACTCCTCCCGGGGGAGGAAGGGGAGTCTCCCTGGATCTGCCGCTTCTTGGGTCCCTGCTGGAGGAGCAGTGGCCCGACTGTGCCGCGGATCACGGTTTATGACAACCCCGAGCTGAGAGTCCACGCCTTGGCTCCGTCTCTGCAGCCAGCTTCC
Source organism: Eumetopias jubatus (assembly GCF_037043125.1). Lineage (NCBI taxonomy): Eukaryota > Metazoa > Chordata > Mammalia > Carnivora > Otariidae > Eumetopias > Eumetopias jubatus. The sequence goes on from NW_028274816.1 coordinate 29,123,374, forward strand.
CTGCTCCTATACCTGGGAGCTCTGCTGCACTCAGGCACCCCTCGTCTTTCTGTGACCCTGAGGGTCCTGAGACCACACTGTCCCAGCAAGGGTTTCACCCCCTGCTTAGCCACTGGAGCAAAGTCCCTCAGTGGAGCAGATTCTAAAAGTTACGATTTTGTGCTCTGCAGCTCTATCACTTGCCAGTAGCGGCTGAGGGAGGCCCCCTCCCCTGCCATCTATATTCCCAAATACTCCCTCGGATTCACTTCTCCGCATGCCCTACCTTCCAGAAAGTGATTGCTTTTCTGTTCAGAGAGTTGCTGCTATTCTTTTCTTCGATCTCCTGTTGAGTTCATAGGTGTTCAGAATGGTTTGATCCCTATCCAGCTGAATTCCTGGGACCAGATGAAATTTAGGTCTCCTACTCCTCCACCATCTTGCTCCTCTTCCAGCTTTGCTTATTTTTAAGATACTCAAAACTATCAAATATGAATTAATTGTATGGTCTTTTATAGTTTGAATTTTTTTCACTAAAAATTTTGTGTTAAGATCCAAGCATTATCTTTGGTGTGCATTGGTGTATTTCCTTTGTACTGCTGTATATTATTCCATTGTGAAGAGTACTACGATTTATTGCTCTGTTCTTTGGTCGTTGGATGTTTGAGTTTTGAACGATTCTTTCCTATTATGAGCAGTTTTGATGGAAACTGCACGTCTCCTGGTGCACAAATGCAGGAGTTTCTCTAGGTTTATGTTTCCCAACATTTCTCTTTTCATGGGACAGAGAAAATACTAGTATTTGTATCACATTTTGGGTTAGAAAGGCAAACTCCTTGAGACCAGTGGTTTATCCTAGGGATACTCTGCCCAAGATGACATATGTATCAGTGGAATTGAGGAACGTTGGGGTATGGAAAAATGCAGAAGCTAATGACAAATTGGTTTTTAAACTAGGTGCTCAAATTTACACTCCCACTAGCCCCTTGTTGGAGCTTCTCTTGGCCTACATTCTGTGGGTGATCTGGTGTTGTAAGAATTCTAAAATATTGCGAATATACTGTCTGTAAAATAGTATCCAATTGTAGTCTTGATTTACACTTCTTTTTACTGATGAGTTAGAGCATCAGTTTGTATAGGTTCTGTTCTGTGAGCTCTCTGGTCTTCCCTTGTGCTATTTTTCCAAGTGTGTTTTCTAACTGATTTAAAGGTAGTTTTTAGGGGCGCCTGGGTGGCTCAGTCGTTAAACGTCTGCCTTCGGGTCAGGTCATGATCCCAGGGTCCTGGGATTGAGCCCTGCATCAGGCTCCCTGCTCGGCGGGAATCCTGCTTCTCCTTCTCCCACTCCCCCTGCTTGTGTTCCCTCTCTTGCTGTGTCTCTCTCTGTCAAATAAATAAATAAAATCTTAAAAAAAAATAGGGGTGCCTGGGTGGCTCAGTCGTTAAGTGTCTGCCTTCGGCTCAGGTCATGATCCGAGGGTCCTGGGATCGAGCCCCACATCGGGCTCCCTGCTCGGCGGGAAGCCTGCTTCTCCCTCTCCCACTCCCCCTGCTTGTGTTCCCTCTCTCGCTGTGTCTGTATCTATAAAAAAATAAAGAAAAAATCTTTAAAAAAATAAAGGTAGTTTTTATTTTCTTTTATTTTTTAAAAAATATTTATTTATTTTAGAGGAGAAAGTGAGTGTGTGCAAATTGGGGGTGGGGCAGGGGGAAAGAATCTTCAAGCATAGTCCCTGCTGAGTGTAGAGCCTGACCCAGGGCTTGATCTCATGACCCATGAGATCATGACCTGAGCTGAAACTAGGACTTGGACGCTCAACCAACTGAGCCACCCAGGTGCCCGTTTTTCTTTATTTTATTTCAGTTTCCTTAATTTAGAATACTAATCATATGCTGTTTTGTACATACTTTCCACAGGTGATGTTTCTCTTTACGTGTCTTTTGGCAACCATAATTTCTTAAATTTAATATAGTTTAATTTATATAAACCTTTCCTTATATACATTTATTTATAAATTCAGTATATTGATTACATATTTTTCTTGCTTAGAGAAACCTTTTTTCTACCTCAAGATATTATATTATTTTATAATTTCTGTGAGATTTTTCCTCCCTATTTTCATATTCTCTTTAAATTCTTTTTCTTTTCTTAGTGAACTTATTAGACCTCTAATAGAAAATTGCATCTAAGCAGTGGGCATATTGTTAGAGATCCTGGTATTTTTTGTTTGTTTATTTGAGCTGTTGGTTCCAAGAAAGCTGTGAGCACTGTCCTAACCTGAATGTGGCTTTTCCCTTTCGGCAGATGATTGTGATGAGCCTCTGGGGTCTGCCTTGCCTCAGGCATCATTCAGCAGTTCTTCTGAACTTTCTAGCAGTCATGGTGCCAGATTTGCAAGGCTAAATCGAAGAGATGGTAAGTTTGCTTTTTTCCTTCTGATTGGTTCATGATTAATCTCATTAATTTTCCATTCTTTTGTAATAAAATCATCATAAGTGATATATTGTGAAAGGAAGTACATGTCTCAATCAACGAATGGCTGGAACTCATGGGAAGTATAAGACCTGTAGGACTGGTTCTGGAATGGCAAAGGGTCACATCCTATTTTAAAATCCTGTATCATCATTTCATCACCGAAGGAACTGAATTCCTTCAGTATGGTTAGCTTTATATATCTCTTATAAAATAAACCTTTCTACAACGATATACAATCATTATGTATACAGTAGCCATGAAAATTTAATTAACTATTTCAAATTAAATAGGAAGCTTGCAAGAAGAAGTAATTTTCAAAGATGGTAGTTATTTAAAAATAAGAATCCCTCAATTTGTTTAATTCTCAATGTAGGTGACATGATTTTCTCTTCTGTGGAGGGAAGGGGAACTTAAGAAGTTTTGTGCTCCTTTAGGAATACTCAGTTCATATTGTTGACAATCTCTTTGGTAGGTTGTGTTTGATTGCTTGAATATGTTTAAAGGAAAGTGCAGATAATTAAAAGGCAACCTACTATTGAAGTAGGAGAGAATTTCAAAACTCTGTGCACTTAGAGACAGCATCATCGTGGCCCCTTTCCATAATACGCTAAGGCAAAAGCCATCTGCATTTACATTCTATGGAAAGAGGCTTGGCAATCCTAACACAGAAGACATTTTTAGCAACCATGAAAAAATAGACACCGACATCATATATTATTGAAACCGTGATTTGCTCATTTATTATCCCCTTCTAGCATGCCATATGTCAGCCACTTCTTTTCATTTTTCTCCTTGATGTTATCCTCGGTACTGTTGTAATGCCTGAGCACAATGAACGTTGGCCATAACAAATAGATCATACATGTGTGTGTCTGTCTGTAGTTTGCCATCTGGTACACATGATAAATATCTAACACTTTAGCATGACCTAAAATTTAAGTTTATTTTAAAATGATATCTCCTCTTATTTGAGACAATCCCTTATGTGTGTTTGTGGGTGTGAAAGCATCAGTGGGAGAGCAAGCACGGAGATCCTTGTATCAAATGGGGAATTTGAGGAGCCTTGAATACATTTGTGTAGACACAGCTTGTTTGACTTTTATTTGCCTTGTAGTGAGGGTTAATGGTCACACTGGACTCTCTCTCCCTATTTGCAGTTCTGAATTCTTGACTGACCATAGGCAAGTGAGCTCTCCTAACCCCTCTGGAGACCAGTCCAGCTCTTGTCTACATGGTTCTCCCAGCAGGAATGCTGACATCACAACACTGATCTTACAGTGAGGTCTCCATCTTATTACATTCCTTTTCAAAGTAGGGCAGGGTTTTACATTTACCACGGCTCTATTTGAGTAGTAAGAGCTTTCCTAAGATTTGGCCCGTGGAAGGATACAAAATTTAATTTAACTATGTATCTTTATTTCATTTGTTGAGATGCAATAAATCACACAAAATATATATGTTATTAATTGGATCGAATCATATTTTACATTAATTTATAGACTCATCACAAGTCTCCATCAGTGAGACTCATTTTCATTCTTAATTCGTTTCTGTGGCTCTTGGTGAACCACAATATCAAACTTCATGAATCTCATTTGCATGTTAATGAAATGGAGAAACAAAACAGGATCATTTTAATTATCTTTTGCTGGTTGTCAACCTACTTGATTACATTTTTTCTTTTTTCTTTCCTCTTAATTACATCAAGTGTTTACAAAGGAATGTCAGATTTTGAGTGATTTATTAAAGGCTATATATTATTTCTACTGTCAACATTTCTTGTAGTTTATTTATTTATTTTTAAAGGTTTTATTTATTTATTAGAGAGCAAGAGAGAGCATGAGTGGGAGACAGGGAGAGGGAGAAGCGGACTTCCTGCTCAAGCGGGCTCCCTGCTCATCAGGGAGCCTGATGTGGGACTCGATCCCAGGACCCTGTGATCATGACCCAAGCCAAAGGCAATTTGTTAACTGACTGAGGCACCCAGGTTTCCCTCCTTGTTGTATGTTTAGATCAGGCTGTGGAAGGGTGTTTAGTCAAGTCAGGAGGTCATGTATAAATAAACGAAATCAACAAATAAAGGTCACAGCATCCCAGAAACACAGATAGAGTGACCTCTTCCCTGTGGAATCTAGAAAACTTAGAGCCAAAGAACAGACAAACAGGAAACAAAGAATCAAGCTCATCCAGCTGCTGTTCTCCATCTGTGAGGTAAATGCCATGGTTAACTGTGAAAATAAGGAGGCCTCGTTATTCCCGTGGTGGGAGAAGGAGACCAGGAAAAGATATTGAATGTGATGAGTCTACCAGGAGGGAGGAAGAAAAATGAAAATTTTTTGAAGGTATATTAATTTAATTTTACCACTGGAGTGCTGTTGTGGGTTGAGTTGTGTGTGTCCCCCGAAAGGATGTATTCAAGTTCTCACCCTGATACCTATGAATGTGACTCTATTTGGACATACGGTCTCTGCGGTATGATCAAGTTAAGGTCATATGGGATTAGGTCATAGTGGCTTAGGGCCGGTGAGCTCCACATCAGGCCTTCTAAAGAGAATGAGATTTGGAGACACACCGAGACAGAAGAGACCAAGAGAAGAAGGCCATGTGGAAATGGAAGGTGTAGAAATGGAAGCAGAAATTGGAATGCTATGGCTACAAACCAAGAAATGTTTGTATTGCTATCAACTACCAGAGGCTAGGAGAAGTCAGGGAAAGAGTCTTCTCTAAAACTCCAGAGGGAGGAGCATGGACCTGCCGACACCGTGGTTTTGGACTTCCAGCCTCCAAAACTGTGAGAGAATAAGTTCTGTTGTTTTAAGCTGCCCAGTTAGTGATATTCAGTGATAGCAGCCCTGGGAAACTCATACAAGTGCCATCGAGTAAATGACTTCTTTTCCATACTTGTTTGTACTGGGAAGATGCCTCTCCATTTGAACCTGAAAGATATCATAGCTCAGAGAAGTGTAATCCAGATGCAATGGTAAACCACACAGACAAACAAAAACTCAGCACTGTTAATACTGGCTACGTAATGGAATTCAGCCTCTCTCTGCCCTTATATAATACATATTGTTGCAGTTTCAGTGTCCTTTGAATTATGATGGGCAACTAATGTTACTGTTGTCAATGTCAACTTCAAACAGGCTCTAGTGCACCATTTGATAGTCCAAGTGTGTACTTAGGACAGAATATAAGGAAGCCACATAAGTAGAACTGTTCTTTATGCTGCAATGTAATCCAAATGACAGTTTTTATTTTCATGTACTCAGGAAACCTAGGAAATGGTTTATTGCAAACTGATATACTTGTGTCTACCTGTAAAATAATAAAGCAGTAAATAAAGTTATTATGCAGAGCAAAAATAAAATACTTATATGTATGAGTGCAAACATATATATGTACATGTATTTATTTATATAGCAGATTGCTTCCATAACTGAAAAATACTGCAAGTTTTCTCTCATCTATTCTGTAAGATCAAAATACATCCTGTTTTGCTAGAAAGTTGAATGTTTGTCTCTATTTTCCCACTGTCAGTTTTTTTAACTGCCGCTAAACCCTTCTACTCTAAATGCTTGTGGAGCAATGTTTTCCCCATGCCTATAGAATTTGCTGTTAAAATGAACCATCTATCTGTAGAGAAATTAGCATATTTGGTTAATTGACAGAGAGAACTCCCATTTTTGGATGTACTTTTAATGAGAATAATTATGATATTCTATACAGAGTTATTTGGTGATTTTTACTGCCCTAAATCATTGTACTTGTTCACATACAACTATTATGCCTAAATTAAAACCCAAAAGCTAAATCCCCAAGGTATGCATGATGCGTGTCAGTGCTGAAGAGGACAGATGAGGTGAATGTTTCCTGCGGTTAAACATATTGCATAAAATCTTTTATAATTATCACATTTTAAAAATGATAACATTAATGCACTTAATAACCAATACTTTATGAGGAAAAGAGTAAGAGATGAATTTTGCACAGCACTGGAAAAACTCAAGCCTAAGCAAAGGGGAGCCTCGTTGGCACCCTCGTTGGTGTGGGTCAGGAGTGTCCTGAGATGTCCCCAGGACCAGAAATGGGGTGGGCAAACTTCCTGACTGAGAAGAACACGGATTGGGTACATTAGGGATGGCCTTTTCTTGTATGTGTTAGAGAACAAAAGATGCCAGCAGTTTATTTGCTTCTATATCACCTGATTCCCCATTACACCCAGAATCTGATTTGCCCGAGTAAGCCCTTGGCACCTGAATAATTATCAAAATTGCAAGGGGCATACACCTCCATGCTGATTCGGGCTGTGCATGCAGCTCTGCCTGATTCTTCTGTCTCCTGCCCTAATTTATCTCCGGGATTAGGAGATATACAGTTCTTAACAGTGAGATGAGAGCATTTAAACCCAAATAAATCCCTGAATAGTCAGATCCCTGAGAGTTACCCCTGTAGTCACAGAACACAAGCATTCCCCACACACTTGAACCTTAGCTAACCTACGCTCATACTCTCTCTCTCCAGTGGATCATAAAATTTTAGATGAAAAGCAGACACTTCAGTGTTAGACATATCTGAGACCAAGTCACCCTTCTTGGGTTTAAATCACTGCTACCTCTTAACTCATTTAAGGATGGAAAAAAAAATAACCACTGTGCACGAATTTCCTAATTTTCTTTCCTTTTAATTTTAAGATTTATTTATTTATTTGAGAAAGCATGTGCATGCATGTGCAGGGGAAAGGGGCAGAGGGAGAGGGTGAGAGCATCCTAAGCAGACTCGGGGCTGAGGGCAGAGCCTGATGAGGGTTCCAAGTGGGGCTCCATCCCACGACCCTGAGATTACAACCTGAGCCGAAACCAAAAGTCGGATGCTTAACCAACTGTGCCACCCAGACACCCCTTTAATTTCCTCATTTTCTATTGGAAGAATAGGGATGATGCTGAAATGGTATTGGCTCTATTGAAAATGATCTTGGCTCTGGTTTGACCACAAGAAAAGCACAGTTCCAAGAGAATGTTAAACAGTTTCAAAGTGTGTCCTGCTCATTAACTGCAGTTTAGCAAACCTCACAGGACCAAATGCATACATTACAAAGGGAAATTTGGGCTTCCATATAACTCTGGTAGGAAGAGTGGATTTCTTCCTGATTAATTTTAAAGCAAAACAGGAATTATAGTTATATTTCATATGTTCATTATTAGCTTGAAGTAAAGATAAAACGTTCTCCTATATCCTTAGTCAAAGCCTGTGAACTAGGGTGATCTGATGATTTTACTTAAAATATTTTACTTTTTTTAGGAATTGGAAATTGGTTTATGAAGTTAAAAAAGAACTTCCAAAGAGATTAACATTTTGATAAAGTTTTGGAAAATGAAGTCCTACATCAATTTTATGGTCCATGGTGTGTCATCTGTGCTTATAGATTATATTTTGTATGCTGGCCTTGAGAAGGTGGAATAAAAATGAGTGAAGATTTATATCTTATTTCTCCATATATGTATATCTTGTGCTCATTAAAACAGAGGGGAGTTTGCTGCCATTTCTGTGATTCGTATAGAATCACTTCCACTCTTCTTTGAGTCACTTGACTTCACACTAGAGGTGGCTGCCCACCTGGCCGCTTGGCTCTCTCTTTACTTCGGGTGTCGCCCTCCCCTCGGGGCTCCTTCCGTAAGGGTATGTTCCATTCTCTTCTCATTTCTCCTGCCAGAGTCCCGTTCTTGCCTCTATCTTCTCTTCATCGTCTTTGTCTTCCCTGTAGCACACTTCCTTCAGCTCTAAATCAATCTGATAATGTAATCTGAGTGAATGTGCCAAGTAGCCAATCCTAAGCAATTTATAGTGATAAAAAATCTGGTTTTGGCAACACAGAAACTAGATCATAATACTAAGCTGTGAGTCGCCTTAGGGAAATGAAATTACCTCTTTTTCTCCTTTCCTATAGAAGTATGGGGTTGAATTCAAGGATCTCTAAACCCTGACAATACACTCTCTTTATTTGTACTACTCTATAGGTGATATCTTTTCTTTCCAACTCACTCTAATAATGGAGATTTTTTTCAAAGCATGTTGAGTGAGTAAAATTGAAGGCCCTTCAATAAGAAAGTAAGTAGGGTACGTCAAGGCAGATTGTTCTTCTCTGTCCTCTCGAATGAAAAGACACAGCATGCTCCTGGCTTAGGAAATGTCTTAACCTGCCATAAAATCTAGGAATTCAAGTTACAGATATGATCCCTACTGAAATTGATATAATGGCTCAAATTTGGTCAATTAAAATACATTCATAAAATTTAAAACTATCATTAATACATAACATACCTTTCTTTGTGTATATCTAATACTTTTCAGAGTGCGGGGTAGGAAAATTTCACATGAACCTTAGGCAGTTTGTAGATCTTCATTTCTTGGGGTCAGAGAAAACCATGAGTTAAGTAATCACGTGTTGTGTTAGGTGGATTCTCCCAGAAGCACACCCTGGCCAATGATAAGGTGCCAGTGGTTTATTAGGGGATACCTACCAGGAGAAAACAGGGAGGTGGGAGAGAAAGCAGAGTGAGGAAGGCAAAGAAACCAACAATTACAAGTCAAGTCCCACACACAGCCTGACCCCCAGGAAATTCTGGATGATCAAATTGTACCTAAGATGTTGTCCTACCTCATGGTAAAGGAACTAAGTCTAGCAGGGTGGCTCATTGTATAATCAGTTTAGGAAAGTTCATGTCTTAGGCAACTTGGGCTGCAGTAACAAAATACCGTAGAGGTCTTAAATGATAGACATTTATTTCTTGCAGTTCTGGTGGTTGGGAAGTCTGAGATCAAGATGGTGGCAGATTCCGTTTCTGGTGAGAGCCTGCTTTGGCTAGCAGACAGCCACCTTCTTGCTGTGTGCTCATGCAGCCTTTCCTTGATGTGTTTGTGTGGAGAGCGCATCTCTCTGTCTTTCTCTTCTTAAAAGGGCACTAATCCCATCATGAGGGGCCCACTCTGAAGACCTAATCCAAACCTAAATACTTCTAAAAGGCACCAAGTACCATCACATTGGGGGTTAGGACTTCAGCTATGAATTTTGGGGAGACACATTTGGTCTGTAACTGCTGCATTTCTATAATAAACCAACCAGAAAGTGTTAACTGCTTGAAGCTATCTGATAAAAACTCAAGATAGCCAGGCCTTCAAGGGGCAAAGATCCTGGAGAGAAAGGAAATAGTATATAGTGAGCCTGACAGTTTCTGCACCAAATAACAGAGGTTCCAAATATATAAAGAAAAATGGACAGAAACAATAGGAGAAACAGACAATCCAAATTGAAACACAACCAGAGTGAGTGGGTTTTAACTGCTTCTCTGTATCTCATTAAAGAAGTAGGCAAAAAACAATGAAAGTACAGAAGATTTTAACAGCAAAGTTAACAAATTTGACAAAATATGTAAATGTGTAATTTATATTTATATAATGGGTAGGTTGTATAAAACCCTGCCCCCAACAACTACAGAATCCGCATTCTTATCCAACGTACCTTTAAGTATTTACTTAAACTTATTCTGGGCCATAAAAATTGTTTTTGAACAAATCTCAAAGGATTTAAATCCTATAGAATAAGTCCCTTGGGTATAGTTGAATTAAGCTAGAAATCAATAATTAAGGAAAAGGTAAAAACCTAGAAAGGTGTGGAATTTAATTAGTGTACCTTCTAAAAAGAAATCTCAATGGAAATTAGGCCATATTTTAATGCAGTGATAACCAAATACGGTAGGTCAAAATTGAGATGCAGCTTAGTCCAAACTGATAGCCTTACTTGCACATATTACAAAAGAAGGCAGGCTAAATATTAATGATCCATCCATTGCCTACTTCTTCAGTTTCCCGAGGAAACTCTTAAAAAATGACAAATTAAACCAAAAGTAAGGAAAAGGGAAAGGAAAAAAGAAAAGTGCATTAATTAATGAAATAGAAAACATGCAATACAATCAATAAGACAAAAATATAACAGGATATTCCAACAAACTTTCTGCTAATCATGGTGAAAATTTAAATGAACTGAAAAAATTATTTGAAAAACACAACCTAAAAAGTTGTGCCCAAGAAATAAAATGGACAATTTAAATATCCCTCTGTCTGTTAAAGATAGTGAATCCATAATTCACATGCTCCAACAGAGAAAACTGCAGGCAAAAATGCCTTCATACGTGAATTTTTCCAGATACTTTTAAGGAAGATAAAACTCTAATCTTCTACATTCTCTTCCAGAGGACAGAAAAAAAGTCAAAATACTTCCCAACTCATTCTGTGAGGCCAGCATAACCTTGATACCAAACCCCTGTCAAGGACAAACAAGAAAGGAAAATTAAAAGCCACTCTCTCTCATGAATATAAATGCAAAATACTCCAAACAAAACGTTAGCATATATGTGTGGAGGGACTGGGACTGAGCCTCAGAATGAGAATGACGCTCTTGGCTGGAAGGCACACATACTCTGCAAGCAGGGTGGGTTGCATCACCAAAGAAACAGTGAAAGCAGGGGCCTGGAGCCTTCTATTCTGATACTGTACATAAGACTCCCGAGCATCTTCCCCAGGAGGGGATTGCACAGAAGTGTGAGGATAGCCAGCAGTAGAAAACCATCTTTTTTTTTTTTTTTTTTGTATCCACTTTTTTTTTATTATGTTAATCACCATACATTACATCATTAGTTTTTGATGTAGTGTTCCATGATTCATTGTTTGCATACAACACCCAGTGCTCCATGCAGAACGTGCCCTCTTTAATACCCATCACCAGGCTAACCCATCTTCCCACCCCCCTCCCCTTTAGAACCCTCAGTTTGCTTTTCAGAGTCCATAGTCTCGCATGGTTCTTCTCCCCCTCCGATTTCCCCCCCTTCATTCTTCCCCTCCTGCTATCTTTTTCTTCTTCTTTTTTAACATATGATGTATTATTCGTTTCAGAGGTACAGATCTATGATTCAACAGTCTTGCACACTTCACAGCGCTCACCATAGCACATACCCTCCCCAATGTCTATCACCCAGCCACCCCATCCCTCCCACCCCCCACCACTCCAGCAACCCTCACTTTGTTTCCTGAGATTAAGAATTCTTCATATCAGTGAGGTCATATGATACATGTCTTTCTCTGATTGACTTATTTCGCTCAGCATAATACCCTCCAGTTCCATCCACATCATTGCAAATGGCAAGATTTCATTCTTTTTGATGGCTGCATAATATCCCATTGTGTGTGTGTGTGTGTGTGTGTGTGTGTGTGTGTGTGTGTGTATACCACATCTTCTTTATCCATTCATCTGTTGATGGACATCTTGGCTCTTTCCATAGTTTGGCTATTGTGGACATTGCTGCTATAAATATCGGGGTGCATGTACCCCTTTGGATCCCTACATTTCTATCTTTGGGGTAAATACCCAGTAGTGCAATTGCTGGATCGTAGGGTAGCTCTATTTTCAACTTTTTGAAGAACCTCCATACTGTTTTCCAGAGTGGTTGCACCAGCTTGCATTCCCACCAACAGTGTAGGAGGGTTCCCCTTTCTCCGCATCCCCACGAACATCTGTCGTTCCCTGACTTGTTAATTTTAGCCATTCTGACGGGTGTGAGGTGGTATCTCATTGAGGTTTCGATTTGGCTTTCCCTGATGCTGAGTGATGTTGAGTACTTTTTCATGTGTCTGTTGGCCGTTTGGATGTCTTCTTTGGAAAAATGTCTGTTCATGTCTTCTGCCCATTTCTTGATTGGATCATTTGTTCTTTGGGTGTTGACTTTGATAAGTTCTTTATAGATTTTGGATACTAGCCCTTTATCTGATATGTCATTTGCAAATATTTTCTCCCATTCTGTCGGTTGTCTTTTGGTTGCTGACTGTTTCTTTTGCTGTGCAAAAGCTTTTTATCTTGATTGTATCCACTTTTATTAGAGACTGTGGTAATTAGAAATGTGCCGTAATCTGTTGGACACGTCTTGGGTGACACTTAGATCCTCTCAGCCACACCTCTTTCTCCAGCCAGTGAGGTAAGGAGCGAGTCCAGCTTCCAACAGGTGTAAAAGGGCCTCCTCTGGGATTGTACCACTTACCTGAAACTTCCTGCCCATGGTAACCTTGATGTTCCCAGAGGATCCACGGGGCATTATAACTCTGATAGTGGAGTATGGGGAGTAGTACCTGCCTGTGAGGCTAATCTTGAGCAATAGAGGACAAAAAAGGGATGCATAAAATGTCCTTAGGGTGGAAAGTTCTGAGATGCATCTCAATAAGGCTGCTCAGAAGTGTTAAACTTCTCATTTTATTCATACACTGTTTTTCTGATTTTGTTTCGTTGTCCGTGTTGTCTTGTATCTCATTGAGCTGCTTTCTGATGATTATTTTGAATTCTTTGTTAGGCAGTTTGTAGATCTTCATTTCTTTGGGGTGAGTTGCTGGAAGTTTATTAGTGTCCTTTGGTGGTATCATGTCTATCTGATATTTTGTGATCTGTATAACCTTGCCTTGTAGTTTGCATTTGAAGGAGCATCACGGGACAGGTCCCTGGGAAGGCAGGATTAGTCCCAGACTGTGTCTGAGAGGGCCTGGAACTGATTCAAATGGTCCACAGCTTGGACCAAGGTCTGCAGGCCATCTTTCAAGGGCATGGAAGAACATGTCTCCTGCCCGACTTCTGGGTGGGCAGGGCTACTCAAGGACTGTGGCTAAAAGGGGCTGGAGCCAAATCGTGGGGCCACTTCGGGGTCCACTAGGATCAAAGTAGGCACGCCTACCTCTGGAGGCGGGAGTGGGTGTGCTCCCTCCGTGTGCCTGAGTGGGCAGGACTGCTTCCGGACTGCAGCTGACAGGGTTTAGAATGGGCTGCAGGACCCCTTCAAGATCCACAGTCAGACCGAGGTTTGAGGGCTGACCTCTGGGGGCAGGCTCCTGGAGGACCGGCAGGACTGCTTCCTGATCTGGCAGTGAGGGGCCGGCCCAGTCCCCACATTGGCGGAACTGCTCCAGGAGCAGCTGGGAGGGTCAGAGCCCAGTTACAGAGCTGTTTCAGGATCTTCTTCCGGATGGAAATTGGAGGGCCTGCCTCCACGGGTGCAGTTGGGTGTGTCTCCTGGTGCGACCCTGGGAGGGCAGAATTGCTCCTGGCCTGTGGCTGGGTCCCAGGGCTCCCATGAAGGCATTTTTGTCCATGGACGGCTGCCAAACTATTGTTGCTCGGGGGGCATATGAGCAGGAGACTTCCTATTCTGCCATGTTGCTGACATCACTTCATATATTCTGTGTCTAGCTATCATTATCATCGTCTGTCTAATGATCTGTAATTTAAAACCTGCTCCTATAAATTATCTCATTTGATTTTTAAATGTAACCCCTTTGAAGACTGCCCTGCAGATGTAATTCCATGAGAAAAGATGTGGAAAAAATTACATGATTATGTAAGGCTTTCTCTATGTTTCTTCTCAAATAGGACTTTATATCAAAGATTTTCTCCCTCACTGGGAATTGTCAGGTCCTTAAAGGTCTAATAATTTAAGTAGAAAGCTAGCCCCAAATCCTATTTAAGTGATTTAAGGATTGTTATTTTTCTCTTATCTTTTTTACCTTTTTAAAAAAAGTTGACATGTAATGAATATTAACAATAGAATATAAAAGGGACACACGTAAGATGGACTATATAATTGGCCATATAAACTATAACTGATTTAATAGACAATATAAAAACATCTGACTGTATAAAAATGAGAATGTTTATGTGGGTTTTTGCAAAGCTTCTTCCTTGACCTTGGCATTGTGCATGCCCTCCTAGAACAAGCTGGTCCACTGTCAGGGCCTCAGGAGGAGGCCTGTGCAGACAATTCCCACATTTGTGCTGGAGGAGGAACATGTCTAACAATCTCCCTTCTTATATTTTCAACTGCCTGCTGGAATTTTCCAGCTGCCTACGAGATGTCTTGTCTTTACAGAAAAGCTCAACATATCTTAAGTTAAATATATCACCTTCAAACCAGCTTCTGCTTGTAATTATTTTTCTTTTTTTTATTAAAGGATTTTATTTGTTCATTTGAGACACAGAGATACAGAGAAAGAGAAGAGAAAGCATGAGCAGGGAGAGAGGCAGAAGGAGAGGGAGCAGCAGGCTCCCTGCTGAGCCAGGAGTCCGATGTGGGGCTCGATCCCAGGACCCTGGGATCATGACCTGAGCCGAAGGCAGACACTTAACCATCTGAGCCACCCAGGCGCCCCTGTAATATTTTTCTTTTCTGGTTCCTGGTGGTTATCTTAATCACCATGGCTTAACATTCTTAGAATCACCTTTTATTTCTCTCTTGATCCCTCCTCCTGAAGATGATAAGTTCTGTGTGTGTGTGGATGCATGGTTTGCAATCTGTCTATTCTATTCTATTTTTTTTTAGTTTCCATTGCTACTACCCTAGTGCAGTTTTGGATTTCTAACCAAGGTTATTTTAATAGACCCATAACTGCTCATGCAATTTTGAGGCTTTCCTCAATAAAAATAAATTTTCAATTGCAGTTGTGACCTTGTTTTTGCCTGTTTAAAGTTTTTCAACCCCACCTTTATTGCACAAATGGATGTTTCTGAATGTGCTTTCTAAAGTCCAGCTAATACTCTGCAGTGGTTGGGCAGATAATTTGGTAGTTTTAAGGAAAGAGGAAAAAAATATTCATAAACTTTTTTCAGGTTAAATAGTAAGATAATCTATGAATTGTCTACCATTTACTGACAGAGTATAGTTTCCCTTAACTAATCCATCTTTGCTTAATTTGTGTGTTCTTATATTTGTTCTACAGACTTAATTATTTAATCTAAATAAACCTAATAAGTACTACATGGTATTAATTCTATGATTAGCACAAACACATATAAAGAGCTCATTGATGCATAATAGTATAAATAGAATAAAAAAGTAAGAAATAGAAATTTGAACAATTTCATAAACATAAGGAGTGACCATGATTTTAGTGCAAAGAATAAAACACACAAGCTGGGATATGTGAATATTTGAATGTGGTGATTTCATACAAGCATCTAAATAAGGAAAGCACTAGATAGAAAAGCAGAGATATTGGATCTAGTAGACAAATCAACTCTCTTAAGTATGC
The DNA here is from genome assembly GCF_037043125.1 of Eumetopias jubatus. Classification (NCBI taxonomy): domain Eukaryota; kingdom Metazoa; phylum Chordata; class Mammalia; order Carnivora; family Otariidae; genus Eumetopias; species Eumetopias jubatus. The sequence continues at coordinate 29,138,942 of NW_028274816.1, forward strand.
TCAAGGAGCCAAAAGAAATGAGAATAATGTCTCAACTAGGGAATATCAAAAGAGAGTTACACATTTTAACAAGGAAATAAACTAGTGTTTCTAATCTGAATGTTATGAATTTTTTCTGTCGTGAAAAAGAACAGAACTACATATGCGTCCAAGCTGCACTCCTTATAGCAAAAGAACCAAACCAAAACAAAACAAAAAACCAAAAAACCATCTCATTATTGATATGATGGTGAGCAAAGTAGAATAAGCTGTTTGCAGAATTCCTCTATCAAAAGACACTGTCAAAACCTATATTTTTTTAGTGGCTCTAAATGTGGAAGAGTAACTATTCTGAGAAAATGCTAGCCGACTCCTGCTTTCTTCCATATAAGAACTACTTTGATTTCTAAGTTTTAATCCTGCTTTTGCCTTTATAAGAGCAAAACCAGTCATCAGTCCTTCAGTCTGGTTCGCCTTAGTGACCCATACTGTTGGAGAAAACATTTTTTCCTCCTGTTTGGGGTCATTTGGTTGCCATCTTGCAGACTGGAGAATGCAGTGGGGCTGGATTGAGGTGGCAGTGGATAGACAGGAGGGACTTCATTCACGGAAGATGGTTGGCAGACAGGAGCAGGTCTCAGTGTTACAGTCTTACCAAACTATGGCCACTGGGATGTGGGGGGTAGGGAGTTCTTTTCACTGTATTGTGCAAACAAGTGGGTAGTAGTTTCTGCGTTAAAGCACACTGGTTAATGTTAGGAAAGGTGAGCCCATAAATTCCTATAATGAAGGAAGACATAAAGACATTTTTAATGACAATAATAATTCCTTCAGAGATATTTCTGTGTGGGGCATGATTTGGGGAGCAGAAATGGATAGGACCTGCCCCCCCTCCCCCGTCCTTCAGCTCCTCTCCCAGCTCAGAGAGGCACATACCATCCAACGCTTAAGGAAAGGGGGTCACTGCACACCTTGGGAACATAGCTAAGTGGGTACCTTTGAGGTCTAGGATATAAAAGATCTGAAGGAGAAATGAGCAGCCTGAAGGAATCCCTTTGCCCTGTATCCCACTGAGGGGAAGAGAGGAGGAAGGTTTGGAAAAGTAGGAAGAGGGTTGGACATGTGCAAACAAGTGTGAAGGCTCGTTTTTCCCTGAAGTCCTGTCTGAGATTAAGTCCAGAGTCGGAAATGTCACGGAGCCCTTCATTCACATTCAGGTATCTGCATGTGAAGGCTGTGAGTAGAGTGGGTGATGGAGGGGAGCCTGCCCACCCAAGACAAGTCACCACATCATTCTGTTGCTGCAGTGTAGACGTGGTAGTGTGGCAGAGACCCCACGGCGGCCCCAGATGGCATGTGGGGAGAACCAGGAGCTACCGTGGGTGCTAAGAACGAATGTAGGAGGTAGGGAGTGGAGAGGTGGGTGTGGGCAGAAGGTCACACCTGGGAAGGGAGGAGGAACATCCAAATGCTGTGATAAAGCAGGTCCTGACCAACCCTTAGCAGGTGACAACAGAGGGCACATATGACTGCATGTGTCTTCCTGTCCCCTGCTCCCAGGGCTGGCAGGAAGGGAAACAGACCCCAGTAAGCATCTGGAAGCTGAAGGTGACAGAAATAAAATCCTGAATCGACTGAGTAATCCATGAACTGGCCCGAGATCCTCAGAAATGATTAGATTGATTTTCTACATTAGACAGAATAGAAACTCAAGAGAGAAAATTAGATTGAGTTAGGGGAAAAAATGCATTTTTCATACCCGAGGCTGTAAGTGAGAAATTTGTAACTGCAATATGATTCTAGCTGCATTGCTCAAGTAGCTCATCTGAGCTGTGGTCAATAACCTGCTGGCTTGTGGGAGCCCACTGTCAGCAGCTCTTCCCAGCTCAGCACTATCAAATTGGGAGCTTGAAATCTGCCACCGGGGGAGCATTTACACCACAGGAATTGACCAGTGCTACAAAGCAGGGCTCCCTCCCCAGAGAACAACATATTAAACACTTAGTAGCATACCACCTACCTGAGTTTATCTCCTAAGAGTCAAAATGTAATGATCTTGGGAAGGAATATTAGAATTTCTTTCACAAATTGGACTGCAATGCAAAGACCTGAACCAAGAGTTCGATGTGTTCCCAGTCCGTGATTGTTGCTTAAAAATATATATGTATATTTATGTTTTTTTGTATACTCACAATACACATGTAAGTTCTTTTTTTAAAAAAATGATTTATTTATTTATTTTAGAGAGAGACAGCATGAGTTGGGGGGGCAGAGGGAGAAGGAGAGAGAGAGAGAGAGAGAGAGAGAATCTTAAGCAGGCTCCACACCCAGTGCAGAGCCTGACATGGGGCTTGATCCCATGACCCTGAGATCATGATCTGAGCTGAAACCAAGAATCAGAAGGTTAACCAACTGTGCCCCTGCACATGTAAGTTCTTTAGCATAGTTTAAAAAACTTGTTTCTAGAACTAAATACAAGTAAGTATATTAAGAATGTATATCCCAAGTTGAAACATTCAAACTTCCAGTTTTTGAGGTTGGACATGTTGGTTGACATGCTATTGGATTTTATGCTAAAAGAAGAACAGCCCACCATTCAGTGTCTATCTTTTATCAAAATATCCAGAAATCTCTGACAGATCCACAAAATCTTCTGTTTTTCTCAGTGACCTAAAAATAGGAGTTAAAATATTTTATTGAGTAACTATCAAGAGTGTGAAGTTAAAGCAGCTGGCTATGTAAGTGGCCCAAACAGATCAAGCTATCCATCATTAAGCTGTGTATAGCCTGGTAAAAGATTGCAAATAATATCTTCTTGTAGGACAATGTGAATAAGCATGCATATTATTAGTGATCCTAAATATTGTTTATTCTATACATTTAAAATTGTAGATTGTCTTTTTTGATATTAATTTATCTAAAGTTGGTGATCCACACGTGTGCCCACCATAAAACACTAAGTGGTCCTCAGATGCTGAAACTTTGACAGTTGTTTTCTTAGCTTTGAATGAAAGACTTTCTGCATTTTGGATCCACTTTCTTTTCCTGCCTTAATGACCACTGCCCTCTCCATGCCCTCTCTCTCCCTTCAGTCCAATTACTGCCATTCTGAAAAATGTGCCTTGCATCTGTCTGCCCTCGTACCATTCCTCTGCTTGGAATGCTCCAGCCCTTCATTTTGACCTTTCAGAATCCTACCCTAGAACGTAAATGGAATGTTTCTGTTTTGCTAATCACTCAGCCAGCAACACTGTCCAGATCCTAAACTTCTGTAGTGTATATCCTGTTTCAGTTCTGCATATAATATACATCACCTGCTCATGTGTCAACTTCCTGTTTCATAAAAAGCAAACTTCCTGAAGTTGGAAGCCATGTCATCTGTGATGAAGAATGGGCTCTGGGGTCAACAGTGTTCAGGGTTTGCCTGATTTTAGCTCTGTGACCTTTTACAAAGGACTACTTCCCTTTGCCTCAGTCTCTTCATGTCTAAATGAGGAAAAATAGTAGTTTCCATCTCACAGGCTTGTTGTGAGAATCAAATGAGTCAGGACAGGGAAGCACATGGGCAACTTCTATTTATAACTAGTGATCCAGAGTCATTCCTCACATTTCTTTTGACTACGTATGCACTAGTGGATATAGTGATCACATTTGGTTCATGAATAGTGGGTATTGGTGGTGAATAGAGCAATACTGATAATTCCTTGTATGTAATAGCTTTCTCTGAGAAGTTTGTGTGTGGTCTAGTACTGAAAACCATAACCAGTCTGTGTGATTAGGGAGATAAATTCTATATTCTTTGTTATGAGGGATGGCATTTAGAGATTTTAAAGAAGGTGGTACTTCATATTCTTCTATTTCCATGTGCTTTCATAGTTTTTTAAAGATTTTATTTATTTATGTATTTAATTTATTTATTTTAGAGAGAGAAAGTGTGCCTGTGTGTGAGTGGGGAGAGGGGCAGAAGGAGAGGGAGAGAGAATTTCAAGCAGACTCTGTGCTGAGCAGGGAGCCCGACTCAGGGCTTGATCTCACAACTCTGAGATCGTGACCTGAGCTGAAATCTGGAGTCAGATGCTCAACCACCTGAGTGACCCAGGCACCCCCCCATTCATAGTTTTTATTAAGAATTAGAAATGATCTAAATTTCATAACCCCTCCTGGATTCAATTTTTTGATATTTTATTTCTGCCTTCTTCCTATTTTTAAAGGGTAGCAGGAAAGTTTAATAGCGTTTAGACTGTTCAAAAACATAAGATCTCACCGCTTTGTAATCTACACATAAACCACAATAACTTAAATGTTAGGATATTTAATTGAGACACTTTATTAAATCAACATTCACCAAATATTCATTTATTCATTGGAATTCAAGAAGCATTTCAGGGACGCCTGGGTGGGTGGCTCAGTTGTTATGCGTCTGCCTTCGGCTCAGGTCCTGATCCTGCGGTCCTGGAATCGAGCCCTGCGTTGGGCTCCCTGCTCAATGGGGAGCCTGTTTCTCTCTCTGCCTGCCGCTTCCCCCTGCTTGTGTGCCCTCTCTCACTGTGTCTCTCTCTCTCTCTGTCAAATAAATAAATAAAATCTTAAAAAAAAAAGCATTTCAGATACTCCAAAAAAAAAAAAAAAGATTGATGAGAATTAATCCGAACTATTTTTTATAAAATAAATGGCAAAAAGAGAGTTTAAGGTACTTTGAAATGTCAACTTTCCTCATTAAAAAAGTCCGTCATTTTACTTTGTTAGTAGAAAGCAAAATTCTTACAGACCTTTGGCCTCCTGAAGTCATCTCAGCATCTAATTTAGTTCTGTTGCTCTGAGTTTGGCCATATTTGAAGGGTAACAGTTCAGCTAATGGCAAGCCTCACTTTTATGTCTGACCAGCTCACAAAAGTTTTTACAAGGTTGGATTTAAATATGACAATGATATTCTGATATGCAGTTTGATTCTTAGTTATTAATTTAACAAATGTAAATAGACTCTATTCTTTCCCGTTACCAAGTTCTCGTAAGTAACAAGGCAGCCTGTGGGAGAGGCGCTATTTGAGCTGGTGCTGAAAGGTGGAGGAAGGAAAGTCCTGGCTGAGTGAGGGGCACAGGAATATACATCATTCAAGTGAAATTGTGAAGAATGAGAATAGACTTCATAGAAAAATGCACTGTTTTCTGAGACTCCAGTGCCTCCAATGCCAAATTGAAGTTGTGTTAAATGCCCTGCCTAAAAGGATTCCTTTTGTTACCAGAAAAATTATTCAACTTGTTTCTATTAAAGCAACTCTGGGAACAGTGACAAAAATAGATTGGCTCTTTAAGAGGCACATATTGAAGATTTCCAGAAGGGTAGGATGTCAGGCAGGAACACAATTTCCTGTCCTCCTCTCCAAAGCCTACACACGTAGCCAAATCCCACTGGCCTTGCTTCCTTCGTTGTCACCGTCCTGGAAGAGCTGTCCCTCTTTTCTAAAGTGAATCAGTCCACGGTTTCCTATATCTTTCAAGCTTCCTCAGGATTCCTGTTCCTTCCATTTTACATCTTCCAAATTTCCCTTCCACTGATGACTTTACTGTCAGCATCACCATTTAGAGGGTTTTCCAAGCTATCATCCTTGACTTTATAAACTTCTTGCCCTTCCAGCATTTGGTATCGAAAGGGGTACCCACAGATCACCGAGCCCTGCCAATGCCCCCTCACTAAGATCCCTCAAGTGCTTTCATGTTTTTTCATTCTTTCACTTACTCAGTTCAAGTTTATATCCCTAGCAACTAACAAATAAAGAAAGTAAGTTTTTAAGAAGGGCTCAAACCAAGGTAGGGATCCTGAAAAGCAAAGGCTACAATGAAAATCACTTTGGAGGTAACAATGACCAGATCTGGCAATTTTTACACATTAGAGATTTCTTTTTCTGTTATTGAAAGGGAATAATTAGAAGTGATTTAAGATTTCAGTCTGAGCAAAGATTGAAATGATGTGGCCATCTGGTTCTGACAGGAGGTAAGGCATCCAGTTTTGGAATGTTGAGCTTGAGATATCTATAGGGCATCCATGAATAGATGTATAGGAAACATTCAGGATTTGGGATACAGATTTCAAAGGAAAGGCAGAGCTCAAAATAAAGATTCAGGCGTCATCATCCAAAAACAAAAAGCTAATCATTGCAGCCACAGGCACGAGAAACGCAGTACACAGAGAATGAAAAGTAAAAGAGGAGAGAATTGTATTAGCTTTCAAACAGAAGTAGAGAAAGGGAGCTCTTTGAAGGATACAGAAAAAGGCTGGCCAAAGGGGCTGAGGAGAGGAAATGAGCTACAGAAGGAAAGGTTTGCTCTAAGTGATTTGGTCATGACTTCTGATCTAGAGATGTTTCCTGATGGCTTTTTCTCAGCTCATTTATTGACCTAGACAAATCTTTTATTCTAAAGATATAGGATGTCAGCATAGCAAAAGCAAAAAGCTTTTTTTCTTTTTTTGAAAGCATCGTCTCTCAAGAATTATGCAAACCATGAATTTCTTATTAAAACTCTACTTGTGTGTCATCTGGGAATTCCATGTGATACCCATCCCTGCATATTGTCCCTCCTGTTTTTATGTGAAGGAACATAAAATGCTAGGAAGTTTGTATCCAGGCTTGCATATAATTTTGTTAAAAATGATAGGCTTAAAAATTGTACAAAGAGTGCCTAACATGACACAATATTCTTCTACTCATTTATGCATCTGTTACAGGAAAGCGCAGTGCCTTTATTTTACTAATTCCAGTATAGTTAACATACAGTGTTATATTAGTTTCAGGTGTACAATATAGTGATTCGTCAATTCCATACATCATCCAGTGCTCATCACAAGTGCACTTCTTTATCCCCATCACCTGTTTCACCCATCCCTCTACCCCCTGCCCTTCCGGTAACCATCAGTTTGTTTCCTATTGTTAAGAGTCTGTTTCTTGGTTTGTCTCACTCTCTTTTTGATTTACTCATTTGTTTTGTTTCTTAAATTCAACACATGAGTGAAATCATATGCTATTTGTCTTTCTCTGACTGATTTATTTACTTGGCATTATACTCTAGCTCCATCCATGACGTTGCAAATGGCAAGATTTCATTCTTTTTTATGGCTGAATAATATTCCATTGTATATCTATACCACCTCTTATTTATCCATTCGTTGATTGATAGATACTTGGGCTGCTTCCATAAATTGGCTATTGTAAATAATGCTGCTATAAACACAGGGGTGCATGTATCTCTTTGAATCAGTGTTTTTGTATTTTTTAGGTACCCAGTAGTGCAAATTACTGGATTTTTAACTTTTTGAGGAACCTCCATACTGTTTCCACAGTGGCTGCACCAGTTTGCATTCCCACCCACAGTGTAAGAGGTTTCCTTTTTCTCCACATCCTTGCCAACACCTGTTATTTCTTGTCTTTTTGATTTTAGGCCATTTTGACAGGTGTGAGATGATATTTCATTGTAATTTTGATTGGTATTTTCTAATGATGAGTGATGTTGAGCATCTTTCCATGTGTCTGTTGGCCATCTGGATGTCTTTTTTGGAGAAATGTCTGTTCATTTCTTCTGCCTATTTTTAGTTGGATTATTCATTTTTTGGGTGTTGAGTTTTATAAGTTCTTTCTATATTTTGGGTACTAACCTGTTACCAGATGCATCATTTGCAGTTACTGTCTCCCATTCAGTACGTTGCCTTTTAGTTTTATTGATTATTTTCTTCGCTATGCAGAAGCTTTTTATTTTGATATAGTCCCAGTAGATTATTTTTGCTTTTATTTCCCTTGCCTCATATCTAGAAAAATGTTGTTATGGCTCATGTCAGAGTACTTACTGCCTGTGCTCTCTTCTAGGATTTTTAAGGCTTCAGGTCTCATATTTGGTCTTTAATTCATTTTGAGTTTATTTTTGTATATGGTGTAAGAAAGTGATCAAGTTTCATTCTTTTGCATGTTGCTGTCTAGTTTTCCCAACACCATTTGTTGAAGAGACTTTTTCCCATTTGGTATTCTTTCCTCCTTTTCAAAGAGTAACTGACCATTTTGTTGCGGGTTCATTTCTGGGTTTTCTATTCTGTTCCATTGATCTGTGTGTCTGTTTTTGTGCCAGTACCATACTGTTTCGATTACTACAGTGTTTAATATAACTTAAAGTCTGGAATTGCAGTACCTCTAGCTTTTCTTTTTTCTTGTGTTTTTTTAGAGAGCATGCACAAGTGGTAGGGGGAAGGGCAGAAGGAGAGGAGGAGAAAGAATCTTAAGCAAGCTCCATGCCCCGCGTGAAGCCCTATGTGGGGCTCAGTCTCACCACCCTGAGATCATGAGCTGAGCCAACATCAAGAGTTGGAGGCTTAACCAGCTGAGCCACCCGGACGCCCCGGTCTGTTGATATTTTGATAGGGATTGCGTTAAATGTGTAGATTGCTTTGGGTAGTGTAGACATTTTAACAGTATTTTTCTTCCAGTCCATGAACATGGAATGTCTATTTCTTTGTGTCATCCTCAATCTCTTTCATCAGTGTTTTGTAGTTTGCAGAGTACAGGTCTTTCACCTCTTTGGTTAGGTTTATTACTAGGTATCCTGTTGTTTTTGGCGCAATTGTAAATGGGCTTGTTTTCTTAATATCTCTTTCTGCTTCTTCATTATTAATGTATAGAAATGCAACAGATTTCTGCACATTGATTTGTATCCTGTGACTTTACTGAATTTGTTTATCAGTCCCAGTAGTTTTTTGGTGGAGTCTTTAGGGTTTTCTATATATAGTATCATGTCGTCTGCAAATAGTGGAAGTTTCACTTCTTCCTTACCACTTTGGATGCCTTTTATTTCTTTTTGTTGTCTAATTGCTATGGCTAGGACTTCCATTACTGTGTTGAATAAAAGTGGTGAGAGTGGACATCCTTGTCTTGTTCCCGACCTTGGGGGAAAAGTTCTCAGTTTTTCCCCATTCAGTATGTTGTTTGCTGTGGGTTTTTCATATATGGCCTTTATTATTTTGAAGTATATTCCCTCTAAACCTACTTTTTCGAGGGATTTTTTTTTTATCATGAATGGTTGTACTTTGTCAAATGGTTTTTCTCCATCTATTGAAGTGATCATATGGTTTTTACCCTTTCTCTTATTGATGTGCTGTATCACATTGATTAATTTGTGAATATTGAACCACCCTTGTTTCCCGGGAATAAATCCCACTTGATCTTGGTGAGTGATTTTAAGAAAAATGTATTGTTGGATTTGGTTTGCTAGTATTTTGTTGAGGATTTTTGCATCTTTGTTTATCAGAGACATTGGCCTATAGTTCTTTTTTTGGTCTTTTTTTTTTGGTAATATCTTTATCTGGTTTTGATACCAGGATGATACTGTCTTCATGGAATGAATGTGGAAGTTTTCCTTCTTCTATTTTTTAGAATAGTTTGAGTAGAATAGGTATTAACTCTTCTTTAAGTGTTTGGTATAATTCACCTGTGAAGCCATTTGGTCCTGGAGTTTTGTTTATTGGTTGTTTTTTGATTACTGAAAATCAGTGCCTTTAAATAGAAATATAAAGTTGTTGACATTTATGATTGACTGTTAAGCCAAGCTGACTCTGGAAATACTACATTCATATTTCCTAAAATTACAAATTGCTTATTTTTAAAAGCCACTTTGAGGTATGATTGATACACAAAAACCTGTACATATTCAGTGTTTACAAGTTGATGAGTTTGGAGATAAGAATATACCCATGATCTGTACTACCCAAAACAATCTACAGATTCAATGCAGTCCCTATCAAAATACCAACAGCATTTTTCACTGAACTAGAACAAATGATACTACAGTTTGTGTGGAGCCACAAAAGACCCTGAACAGCCAAAGCAATTCTGAGAAACAAGGGCAAAGCTGGAGGCACCACACTTCCACATTTAAAGATATGCTACAAAGGTGTAATAATCAAAACTGTATGGTGCTGGTACCAAAAATAGACACACAGCTAAGTAGAATAGAATAGAGAGCCCAGAAATGAACTCAGAGTTATTTGGCCAATTAATCTATGACACAGGCGCTAAGGATATACAATGGGAAAAGGATAGTCTCTTCAGTAAATGGTGCTGGGAAAACTGGGCAGCTACATGTGAAAGAATGAAACTGGACCACTTTCTAACAACATACATGTAAATAAACTCAAAATTAAAGACCTAAATGGAGACCTCAAGCCATAAAAACCCTAGAATAGAGCACAGGCAGTAATTTCTTTGACATCAGCTTTAGCAATATTTTTCAATATATGCCCCTGAGGCAAGGGCAACAAAAGCAAAAATAAACTATTGGGAGTACATCACAATAAAAAGCTCTTGCAGGGCAAAAGAAACCATTGATAAGACCAAAAGGCAGTATACTGAATGGGAGAAGATAGTTGCAAATGACATATCTGTTAAGGGGTTAATATACAAAATATATAAAGAATTAATATAGCTCAACACCCCCCCCCCAAAAAACCCCCAAACAGATTAAAAACTGGGCAGAGGACCTGAATAGACATGTTTCCAAGGAAGACATACAGATGGCCAACAGACACATGGAAAGATGCTCAATTTCACTAATCATCAGGGATATGCAGATCAAAAGTACAATGAGATACCACCTCACACCTGTGAGAACGGCTAAAATGAAAAAGACAAGAAATGACAAGTGTTGGTGAGGATGTGGAGAAAAAGGAACCCTCGGGCACTGTTGGTGGGAATGTAAATTGGTACAGCCACCGTGGGAAACAAAATTTTGTGCAGCCATAAAAAAGAATGAGATCTTGCCATTTGTGAAAACATGGATGGACCTAGCAGGTATTATGCTAAGTGAAATAAGTCAGACTGAGAAAGACAAATACCATGATTTCACTCATATGTAGAATCTAAAAAACTAAACAAATGAATAAAAAAAAAACGAAAAGAAGAATCAGACCTGTAAATACAGAGAACAAACTGATGGTTGCCACAGGGAAGGGGTGGACGGATGGGCAAAATGGGTAAAGGGTTGTGGGAGGTATGGACTTCCAGTTGTGGAATGAGTAAGTCACGGGAATAAAAGGTACAACATAGGGAGTATAGTCAATGGTACTGTAGCAGCGTTGTATGGGGCCAGAAGGTAGTTACGCTTGTGAGCACAGCATAACGTATAGAGAAGCTGAATCACTATGTTCCACCTGAAACATGTAACACTGTGGGTCAATTATACTCAAATAAAAAAATAATACATCCACGAAACCATCACCATAGTCAGGGCCATAAACTTATTCACCACCTCGAAAAGTTTCCTTCTGCCCTTTATTTATGTATTTGTATGTATGTATGTATGTATGTATTCATTCATTTTTATTAAAAATTAAAAAAAATTTTCCTTTGTGGTAAATTTTTAAAATGAAGATGCAAAATTCTGAACTCTGAAGGTACGTTCCAAATGGATCTTTATTAATTTTTTTTTGTTTTCAGAGAAGAAAATAAAAAGCAGTGACAATTGCAGTATAATAAATTCATGCTAGTAATTGATTTTCAGTTGTGCTTGTCAAAAGGATTTGCATTTTGCAATTATGGTAGCTGTCATGAGCATTGAACTGCTCTGCTAGGGTGTTGTTTTTCAGTTGCTACCATTCTCCTTGGTAGTAACAGAGTGTGTGGAAAACGCAGGGGTGTGGATGAGATTCACAGTATTGCCAGAAGCAATTTGAAATTGGCTAGGCAGAAGCATGACCTATTTTTTTTTTTTTTTTTTTTTGGTCTGTCTTTTCTGATCCAGAAAATGTTTGCATTAACTCTCATTCCCAGCTGGAAGCATTGCTTTATTATGACTCAATGGATCAATATACATTGGGAGCCATGAACTATGATAGGTGGCCTGACAATCGTATGAAAGGCCTCACTGGTTTGAGTGGAAATGAGGTTGCTTTGTGAGACTTTCTTTTTATCAAAAGGGACAATTTAGAACTTTCCATTATGCATTACAAATAGAAATAAGATGGAGATGAACAGAGCAAAATGTTGTGCTCTTTCCTCTTATACCTGCACTTTCCTACCTTCCTGACAGATGTGATCCTGCTCCCTCAGACTGAGGTGATTTTTATCTTGGTGAAGCCAGGGTAATATGTGCCTGCTCTTTCTAATATAGAATAATTGGTGGCATATAATTTTAGAAGTTATTTATTTCTCAATTTAGGAGATGCAGTGACAAAATAGCAAGTTTATAGCCATAGGTTAAAATAGGATTAATACATAAAAGTGCTGGGTTGGAAAAATCACCAGCAGTGGTTTGTTACATTTGCATCTGTTTGTATTCTTCACTAGTTTAGCACAATATCCCCAAATTAAATATGTTGAAATTTGATTTGTTCTATACAAAGAGATAAAGAGATCATTTAAAACACATGTGATTATTGAGCATAACTCAGAAAATCCAAATGTATGTCAATCACTGGCAAAATTAATGGTAATGTATCACATTTTTACATAAAACCCATAATAGCATATTTTTTCTCTGTATTTTTCATGAAAACATAACTCTTGTGTGCTCCTCTATTTGTGCATAGGCCAGGAGCCAGGTGGAGCTGCCCAGGGTTCTTGGATGTTAGAGGAAGCAATTCATTAGTGTAGCAAAAGGGTCTGCAACTGGAAAGCATTTTTAGAATTGAATGTATGCCTGGGGGAATATTGTACTTGCTGGCTTCAGACACTAAATTCTATTGTATCCCACTCCCCCATGCTATTGTAGAACATTGTATCTATTTAAAAGCAGTGTGTGTGTGTACGTGTATGTATATATATATATATAATTTTTTTTTGCTTCTCTGTCTAGTTTGTACCAATTATCACTATGATGCTCAATGAATGTTGAGCGATTCTGTTCTAGAGTGCAGAATCTAGAGTATAGAATCTACTGCACACATGGTAGAATATTTTTTGAATCAGACACAAGCACCGATTCTGGTTGACCGCCCATGTACACATGCAAATAGCATTGTTCTTCACAATCCACATACAGTTTTATAAAATCAAAATTTGTATAAAATGCATAATCAGCTTTGGGGATATTAGGCACATAAACAGAACACTCATAAAGATACTATAGTACATTAATCATTCAGATCTGAAATACTAGTCGATCTGATTTTCTCAGCCAGTTTCAAATCTCTGAGTTTGCCGGTTATGGTAGTTGAGGAATAACATGGAAACACCACATATTTTTCAGTTGTCACTACTTTTGCACCTGTGAGTATTGTTTTAAGGTGGGGCAATCCTATTTGCTTTTCAGTTTAGAGACTGTTTCCCATATGTGCTCACATATCAGGTCACCTCAAACCCCCTGGCATCTGCTGGGTAAAGTAGCCTTCTTTGGTTGTGCCAGTCTCTTCCAGATAAATGCTCAGACTTTCTGATTTCCTAATCTTTCCTCTAGTTCTTTCCAGAATGGCAGCTGGCATATAAGAAACTCAGATGATACATGGCACGGCTGGGTAGGGGTCCCCTGGCATATGTTGGTTGTTGTGTTGGCATTTACCACAAGATCATTGGTTGGATCCTTGTGTCCTGGGTAAGCAATATCTGCTGAGTCTGGTTGGGTTGGTCCTAACCCTACATGTTTGTTGACGTGCACTGCCAGTTTTGGTGGCCAATCCATCCCTTGACTGTTTTCTTGTCAAAGGCCATCCCCTTTTGCTGGAGGGGCCCCATGACACTTCTTGTTGCTATTCAGATTCCCTGAAGCTGGTTGTGATATTCTTTAGTATAATAGATGGAGCAGATGTGCAGTACTCTTTGCATAATGTCACTACCATGAAGAATCCCTCTGGTGAGCTTCCAGTCAGACTCTCACTCACTTCTAAGCATTGTCCTCTGTCTTCTCCTCCTGGACTCTGATTGTGGAATGGTTCTGGGGAATATAGTACATTAGATAGAAAAATGAAAAACACATTGCTCCAAATAAGAAACCCACAGTTATCTTCTGCCAAAGAAAAAGAATACTAGTATAAACTTCCAGTTACAAAATAAATAAGTCACAGAGAGTGGGGTGCCTAGGTGGCTCAGTTGGTTAAATGTTGGACTTTTGGTTTTAGCTCAGGTCATTATCTCATCGGTTGTGAGAAAAGGCTCTGCACTCAGCCAGCAGTCTGCTTGAAGATTCTCTCCCTCTGCCCCTCCCCGCCGACTTGCATGCATGCACGCACACACTGTCTCTCTCAAATAAATCTTAAAAAAAAAATGACAGAGATGAAAAGTACAGCATAGGGAATATAGTCAATAACATTGTAACAACATCGTGTGGTGACAGATGATGACTATGTTTATTGTGATGAGCATTGAGTAATGTACAGAATTGTTGAATCACTGTTGTTTATGCCTGAAACTAATATAATATTGTATGTCAACTATACTTCAATAATAAATAACATTTAAAAAGCCCAAAAGAATAATTGCACTGGATTAGGTAAACAGACCAGACAGACTTTATTCAATACTACAGTAATGAGGGTCAAGACTATTGCCAATAGGGGAGAGATACTGAACTCAACTCTCTTGAAATAAAGGGTAGGAGAGTTTTTAAGCACTGGGCTGAGCCAGTAGAAAAGTACTGAAGAACATTAGGGGGGAAGTTGGTCAATGTGATTAGGCATTTGTGTTTGCTAATTGGTGATTATGGAAATTAGGCTCCTACCCTCCCACAGAGACTGGGAACTGAGGCACTATCTTTCTTGATGACTGTGTTTCAAGGGATGACTCAGGTCCTTGAGAAAGACATTCTTGGATTGTAAACCTGGAAAGAGGCTTGATGAAGATTTATATCTCAAGGGGCAGAGAAGTAATTTACAGTTTCAAGTTTCCTAAATTAAATAATCTAAGAAAAGGGAAGTTGGGGACCTATACTCAGGAAGGAGCCTGTCTAAAGTTGAGTCAAGTGGATGGGAACGTTAAGGCTGTCATGGTCACAAGCATCACTAATAGTTTTTCCTCTTGCCTGTAAAATAAAAATTTCCACAATGAAATAACACTTAAAAAGGAATAATCATGGAATTAAATAAAGTATGTATATTTAAGACTGAATTCAACAAATACCTAAGCCTAGAGGTAAACATATCTCTTTAATTGGGAATATGATATTATCTTGATAGGTCTTAGCATTTTTACAAACTGAGAAAGTATCGAATGATGTAATCAATCAAATGCTTGGGATTGGTTTTGCACTTTTTACCTTTTTGGTATACTGTAGTAATGCTGCCTTTTCCAGTCATTATGTGGAAATGATGTCTGTTGGTACAAGAGAGTGACTTCGGTTTGTTGACCCAGAAGGAGTGATATGAGGACATTGGGCTCCTGACAGCTTATCATCTCTGTCTGGCTAAGGAAGAGAAAAAGAAAAAAGGTACGGAAGCAAAAAATGGTTTTTAAACCTCTGGGATATTGTCAGTATGCTCTTTCTGACTCATGATGTCATTTACTGAAATGACCTGCCTCACTGCAATAGATCTAAATCGAAACTTTTAGCAAAGCATCATAATGGGCTTAGAAAGCAAAACATAAGCAAGTCCTGATTATCATTTGAATTTCTAGACATCGTGTGCTAAAAGTCAGTTTTCTAAAATGACTAATTTGAGTGAAATAAAACTTGCTGGCACAGAATTTAGTGTTTTTATAACTTTTTTCCAGCTTTCCAGAGTAAATTTGGCTGTCACAAAATTTGCAAATCAAATATACAAATCAAAATGCCCAAACAGAGAAAGGGTGTAAATATTTACTTTTCAATCCACTGAATTATTAAAGATTTCAGAAATGTTTGCTCTGGCAGTACAAGAAGTGGGACGGGAAGTCAGTCTGCCAAATTGCCACGAGGGAAAAATGGATCAACAGCAAAGAACTAAAACCTCACAGAACTGAGTGAGGTATTATTAATTTAGAGCCTTTCTGGGGAAATGAAGTGAAAAGCATCTTTTTCACTGTACCAAAAATCCAAAAACAAAGCCATAAATACATCTAGAAAATGTAGTTTACAAGTGATTAAACTGTATAACTGGGGTAATTGGTAGTCTGTGTGTGTGTGTGTGTGTGTGTGTGTGTGTGTGTGTGTGTGTGTGTGTGTCTCAGCCAAGTGCTTGAGCTTTCTCTTTGAGAACCTCATTGAAAATACCTTGCTTCAAAGAAAAGTGTCCTGTACCTTTATTTAGTTTGGCTCTAGTTCTTGCTTTGCCCCTAGTTTGACATATGAATTTACAGAGTCTTATTATATCTATATGGCTACAGATTTATTTCATTCCTTATGCAGTACACATTAAGCGCATTTTAAGCATCCACTGTGTGTTGGGCCATGTGGTAGACACTTAGGATCTATCAGTGAATAAAACAGGCAAAGACTCTTGGCTTTTATCGAGCTTACATTCTAATAGGGCAAGATAAAGGATAAACAATAAATATACTAAGTAAGAAAATCATATACTATGTGTAAAGACGTCAGTTTCTGTCAAAAAAAAGAAAAAGTGGTTTTGGGTAAGACAGATGGGAACAGGATTGCTGGGTGGGAGGAATTGTAACAGAGGCGGTCAGGGGACACAGGCCTTTACGGGAAGGATGGGATCTGAGCTGAGGACTTGAAGATGGCAGGGATGTTAGCCCAGCGTGTCTCAGAGAAGAGCCCCGCAGGCAGGCAGGACCGCTTCGCAGGGCAGGGGATGGCAGAATGACTGGGTGTTTGCTCGGAGAACGTCTAGGGGGCCCTTGCTGCTAAAGGGGAGTGAGCTGGGAGGAGGGGGACCAGGCACACGTGGGTGGGAGTGCTGGCAGCCAATAGCATTTTCTGTTAGTTTGGTAACAGGGTGGAAAAGGAGTCAAGAATGACTTCTTTGCTGTTGTTGTTCTCAGAAACTGGAAGGATGGAATTGTCATAAACTGGGCCGGGGAAGGGTATGAACAGAGTACGATTAGGGGGAAGAATGGGGGTTTGGTTTGGAAATGTTATAGATTTCAAGGACGGAGTTGAATATACAAGTCGGAAGTTCAGGAGAGAGGTATGGGGTGGAGCTATAAATCAGGGAATTATTGGCACATGGGTAATACTTAAATCCAGGAGGCCAAGAGAGATCACAAAGGGGTGCATGTGGACAGAAAAGGAGCAGGCAAAGGCCCGAGCCCTGGACCATCTCAACCCTATGAGGTGATAAGAGATAAAAGAACCAGCAGTGGGGACTGAGGAGGAGCAACCAATCATCTGGGAAGAAAACTAAGAAAAGGAGATTTTGTGGAGGCTAAGTGAACAGAGTATACCAAAGCTTTGGGAGGGGCCCAAGTATTCAAATGTCTTCGATAGCCAGGTGGTAGGAAGGCTGAACTCTGAGCATTTGGCTTAGTAACATGGAGTTCTTTGGTCATCTTGACAAGAGTAAGTTCGGTTGAATGGTACAGAGTGAAAGGCTGGTTATAATTGGCTTGAACAAGAATGAAATGGGGAAAATTGCAGATTGTGAGTGTGGACATCTTACTCGAAGAATGGCAATATAAAAAGAAGAAAAAAATACAGCGGAGTCAAGAGAACCTTTTTTTTTTAAAAATGGGAAAAATAACAGTGTGCTTGTACATCCATGGGAATGATCCATTCAAGAGGAAAAAAAATAATGAGGCAGGAGAGAGAGAATTGCTGAAGCAGTGGCCCCGAGCAGGTTCAGCACGAGTGAAGGGGCTAACTCATGGCTCATAGAACTGGAAGGCACAGGGAGTGGCCTGCAGGCACAGCTGGACTCAGGGGCGCTGACTGTCCTTCAGAACTTGGTCTCACTTCATCTCCCACCTCTGCTTCCCTCTGTGTTGGCTTCACTCGGGCAGGCTTTCCACAAAGATAGCTTCTGCAATTTGATGCCTGCTTTCTGAGCAGAAAAAAAGGGTCTTTTCTTCAGTAGCCGCAACAGAATCCTAGAATTGCTCCACTGGCCTGGCTCAGGTGATGCCTTCATCCCTGTAACAGTCCCTGGGACCAGGGGAGGCAATGCCAAGATTCCAGAGTGTTCTGTGAAAAAAGACCAGCAATTCACACAGCATCGATAATGTCATGTTTTCTTCTCGGCAAAGAAACTATGCTGGTAATGATACAAAGTTGTTAAGAGTCCTAAATGGTGGCCCGGGGACACTGCAAGCCATTTAAGGGAGCCAAACAAATATTGGCACAATGTTCTTTTTGTTTCCTTACATTATTGTAACTTAATGTCAAGATCAAAATAATCGGGCGAACTTAGACTCTTGGGGGAAATCTAGTTGAAATCACATGTGAAAAAAAGTAATTATCTTAGAAGGAAACTTTCTTATGACAATTTTAATTAAGCCAATCATTTCTTTCTTTCTTTTTTTTTTTTTTTAAGATTTTATTTATTTGACAGAGAGACACAGTGAGAGAGGGGACACAAGCAGGGGCAGAGGCAGAGGGAGAACCGGACTCCCTGCTAAGCAAGGAGCCGGTTGTGGGACTTGATCCCAGGACCCTGGGATCATGACCTGAGCCAAAGGCAGATGCTTAATGACTGAGCCAATCATTTCTTAAAAATATAGATGGCCTAATGGTAGCTAGGACTGTCATTCAACTATGTTCACTCTGCTTTGTGTCCTTCAACATTTGTGTCCTTCTGCACTTTAAATATTGCGAAAGAAGTGTGACTCCTTTCTGAGCAGTTTGTACCTTTACAAAGTTGACAAACTCTATGACACATCATCTCATTGATGACCACCAGGAATGGCAGTCATGCCATTTTTAATATTAGTAGGGGGATAGAGGTGATTCTTTTCTTTCTTTTAAGGCTTCAACCAAGAGTATTTTTTTCTTTAATTTTTCTTTTCACTTTCCTGAAATTTTAAGACGTGTTTCCATGAGGGGCGCCTGGGTGGCTCAGTCGTTAAGCGACTGCCTTCGGCTCAGGTCATGATCCCAGGGTCCTGGGATCGAGCCCTGCATCGGGCTCCCTGCTCCGCGGGAAGCCTGCTTCTCCCTCTCACACTCCCACTGCTTGTATTCCCTCTCTCACTGTGTCTCTCTCTGTCAAATAAATAAATAAAATCTTAAAAAAAAAAAAGACGTGTTTCCATGAGCAGAACGAAATATTATTGATATCTGGCAAATGGCCTGTATGGGATCTTAAACATAATTCAACCAGCCAGTTATTTATGTTTAAATAATATTGAATAAATTATTTGGATATATTCTTGGAATAAAATTAACCACTATGGGCAATGATAGTTGTATAATTATTTCAGGGGTAAAGAACTGAAAAGGAAGTGACTCCTAAAATGAGATCCTCACAGAGATTTAGATTATTTCTAAAATAAGTAATTTCTTACCTACACTAAAATGACTCGTATAACATTGGGAAAATTTAATTTGCATAATATTAGGAAAACTTACTTAGCCTGTATAAATCTTTTTTTAAAGTTTTATTTGAAGAGATGTTAGAACATTTCATTTCACTAGATAATTTTAGTAATTAAGCTTAATATGATACATAAAATTTTTAGTAGAGTGTTTAACGTACAATAGGCACTAGACAATTTGTAGTTTGTTTTTCTTTCCTTACGATTCACAGCAACATATTTTATAGAAGCAAGTTTCCCAGGAAACTGATGTTTAAAAGTGGTAGGCAACAGATACAAGAGATGCTGGGTTTGTGGTCATTCAGGAACTAAATATTTTCAAAGCTGAATTTAGTGCTGTGATCCTAAATCTTTATTTGGGGTTAATAGTAATAATAATTGTTTTACAATTCAAAAAGTAACAACTGCCGTGTATCCACGTGCTTGCTGTGTGTGAGAGAAATCAACAGGCAATTTAATATGCTTTTTGAAATTAATTCTCAGAGCAGTACTGCAACATTTAATTTAAAAGTCTCATCAATGGGGAGGATTTTCAGTTTTAAATGTGAGTTTTTAAGGCTATGATGTGAAGAGTCAACAAATGTTTTTTTTGGATAGACTTTGACACTTTATTATGCCAGGTCTCAGTGATGAGGCCACAGCTGGAGAAGAGGAAGAGTGGAGTAAGAAGAAAATGAGCTGAGGGGACAAGGCTTCTGTTTTTGTTTTGTGGGTTAAGTGTCAATAACCATGGGCTAGACGGGGTTATGAGGAGATGGTCTTTGGTCTGTAGGTGTTGGTCGACTCTGATGGTGAACACATGGACATATTAGAAACATCATTAAGGACGAACAATACTTGATGAACAGCTAAAAGGTTTGGTTAATAAATAAAATAAGGAATTCTTATATTTTATTTTATAGTAATTTAGAGTTCACCATCGGCTGGAGTTAGCCCTCATTTTTTCCATTAGAAAAAGTAAATATGAAAACAGCATGGCTCCAGAAAGCGAGGTGCTTTGTGCTGGGCATACAGCTCCTGTAATCTAAAGTCATCTTCCACTTTCTGTCACTCCCGTTCCTCCTTGTCCCCATAGGCTGCCACTACCCCAGTGTGCCGTGTTCTATCCATCTCTGTACCTATAAGTTTGCATTTTCCATATTATTCTTCAACATTTGTTTTAAAATTAGAACAAGCATAACACCCCCTCACATACTTAGACCAGGTGCATCTGCAGAGCAGAACAGTTTAAAACCCCATGGGGAATCTCTGGATTCCCTGTGGCCGATTTAACTTGGTAAAGCCCAGGAGCATCTGAATTTCCATTACTTTATTGGTGTACCTCGTTAACGATATAGCTTAATTTGCATATCAGTAGTACCTTTTCACCACAGGTGAGAAATTGAAATGTTCAAGGTCAATTAACTGCGAATGTTTCAAGTCCGGGTGGTAGAGCTCTA
Source organism: Eumetopias jubatus (assembly GCF_037043125.1). Taxonomy (NCBI): domain Eukaryota; kingdom Metazoa; phylum Chordata; class Mammalia; order Carnivora; family Otariidae; genus Eumetopias; species Eumetopias jubatus. Next base: position 29,159,724 of record NW_028274816.1, read on the forward strand.
ACAGTGAGCGGTGCTGGGAAGAGGGAGCGGTCAGTGAGAGGTGCCTCTTTCTCCTGATGAGAATTGATGATCCAATTTTAACTCACCAGAATCATGCTGATTCTTTTTTCCTCACTGTGCTCCTCTCATGTGTTCACTTTTTAAATACTGGTCTATCAAGGAGTGTCAAAATGCCAGAGAAAGATTATAAAATTCTATATTAAAAAGTGTACAGACTGTTGAAATTAACTAGAAAGAGCAAGACCCAAAACCATCAGCATTTTCCCAGAGGTATAAGCTGATAGAGATAAAATTCCTGGTGTTGCAATGTCAGGTTGAGATGATGGCCAGCTGGGGGCACTTCATCCACTCTTTCCCAACTTTTCTGTGTTAAAAAAATGATAAAAATACAGACAGATTGTGCAGTTGTAGTAGTAAGAGGACTGAGGATGCTTGATTATCATCAGACCTCAGGAGACTGTCAACTTCCAAACTTGGATAGATCCTGAGGATGACTGGTAAGATTGGAGAGGCAGTGGAGGGAAATAGTTACCCATTCGCCACTCCCATCCTGTGTCTGCACTTGAAAGACGTGGTCTTCGTTAACTCCTGGGAGGGGAGTTGGCTCTACTGCCTGATAGCTACATTCTAGGGTTCCCTTACCTCCATCAGCTCCATCCTTTCTCCATCCATTGGGAACCGCCGATTCCATTTATCCCAACGATATGAGAGGCAGTGCTTGTCCTGGTCAAGAGCACTGGGCCTTTAGCTGCCCTGCAGACTACAGCAAGGTATTCAGACTCTCCGTGTATGACTTATCCTCTGTTCAGTGGGCTGCTTTGAGAATCAAACAACAATGCCTTCACACTGTGCCTGACGCAAAGTCCTCACTTGTTCAATGACTATTAAGTAATACCACAATAGGATGAAGTGGAAAAGGTAGGATGGGGTTTCACTACATCAGAGGAAAAGTTGGCTTAGTTTTAAAAATAGTGCTGTGGGAACAGGTCCCACTGAGGGTTCAGGAATTTCCTGAGCTATTTGTGGGAGGGTACTATTAAAGACGTTCTTCAGATCATTCAAGAATAAATTCGCTTTCATGTAGATAACAGGCTGCAGGAGTAGGGGGTGCCCCTTGTGAACAGCAGAGCTATGCTGGATAAATGACACCAAGACACCAAAAAATGCAGCCGGAGCCCATGTCTACCAATAGGGCCTTTCACTCAAAATATGAGAATATTCTCCTCTAACCTAAACATTGTATCTGGTATTGGTGACCAAGAGAACTCCACCCATCCAGGCTACTGGGCAAAACCACAGGGTCTTCAAGAGCAGATACAGAGAAAATTAAAAGTAAACACAAACCAACAAAAATTGCGGAATGTATAAATATTTTGTATCAGAGAGAGAGAGAGCATTACACTTTTGATGTATGGAGTGGAAGACACTTTTTGAACAATGATTTATTCCAAGAAAAAAAGGAAATTTGAGAAAGTGTCTAGTTCTAAAGACAATATAGTGAGTAACTTGGGAATCATACCCTAATACAAGCAGGAGTTAGTATTATACCATCGAGAGAGGATGTTGTCATGTAATTCTTTTTTAAAATGCTGTATTGACTCAGTTTTGAGGCCCTGACAAGAGGATGGTCAGTTCCCGTTCGTGAGCAGCTGATCATATCCACAACCCGACCACTTCCCTTGTTGGGTTCACACCCTCTATGGCTACCGTGCCTCAACCGTAGTCACCCTGGGGCCAAGTACTGGACAATTAGGGGCAAGCCTATGTCCCGGAGCCCCATTAGTCCACAAGGAGCCCACAGAGCCTCTCTAACTGTACCCCACTTGCCATATATAAGCTGACCCCACAGCTCCAAGTTGTTGTCACCCTTTCTGAGGGTGCATCTCACTTCATGCTCCTGCCTGGCAGGTTTCTCTTCTTTGGAGCTGTTGAAGAGTTCTGCTTTTCCTCTGTCAGAGAGTCATTGTGTTGTATCAGCCATCAAAAGAATTTTTAAATCTTACAAACAGTTGTTAACACAGATATGTCTCTTTAGGTTCCACAGTGGTACGTACCACACCATAATAGCAAACATTTATTGGGCATCTCTTTGCATTAGGGCCTGTACTCAATGTTTAATGAAACAGGGCATGGATGGCAGGAATAATGCTTGAATAAAAACAGTATATAAATTGTAATCTTCTATTTTTTTTGTATAATTCTTTAAAAAATATTTTTTATTATTATGTTCAATTAGCCAACATATAGTACATCATTAGTTTTTGATGTAGTGTTCAACAATTCATTAGTTGCATATAATACCCAGTGCTCATGCCCACACGTGCCCTCCGTAATACCCATCATCTTGTTACCCCATCTCCCCACCTCCCTCCCTTCTGTAACCTTCAGTTTATTTCCCAGAGTCCAGAGTCTCTCATGGTTTGTCTCCCTCTCTTGATTTCTTTCCATTCAGTTTTCCCTCCCTTCCCCTGTGGTCCTCCGCACTATTCCTTATGTTCCACATGTGAGTGAAACCGTATGATAATTGTCTTTCTCTGCTTGACTTACTTCACTAAGGTAATCTTCTATTTAAATGTTAGACCTTATATCAGAGCCTTAAGGTGGGTGACAAAAGAATGGGGGAGAGAAAATGTGCTAATATTCTTATTTGGGGTGTTATGTAATAGATGTTGCATTTTAATAGATACTGAATATTAGGTAATTATGGATTTAAGAAGGTGTTAAACCCTATTTCATGACTTTTAAAATGATTACATAATACTTATATAATTATCAATGTTAATATTAGTTAAAATATATAAATTCCCCAAATAAGGCATTATTGTATTAAACTGGAAGAATGAAATATCTTAAGACATACAGTAGTCACATCTGTAATATTTCTGGTGTGCAGTGAATAAAAGAATACATGATAAGTTCTGCTCTAACTGTACATCCTTAAATATACAGTAGATTCTTATTTTTCACTCTTGAGTGCTCAAGCACACCTTACTCTCTGATCTTTTCCCTGATAATCCCTCCCCCATCTTTCACCCATCACCCCCTTCCCCAGACAGGATAGAACCAGCCAGTGGTATATTGGTGAATTGGCTGGGCTGGGAGTGGGGGCTGATTTGTAGAGTTTGCCAATTTCTGTCCCACCATGGCCAGTTGCGAACATGGTTATATTTAACAATCAGCTTGCAAAATTCCTAAAAAATTAATTGCCTCTCATCCATCCACTGTTGCCAGCCAGGTCCAGCCTTCCACTGGATGGAACTCTCCTCCATCATCTATTGTATTATTGTTCCCAGCACCTGCCTCACCATTAACGTTTGTGCTTTACACATGCTTCTCAATGTCTATTATTCCCATAAGACTGTAAACACAGTGAGGATAGGGACTGTGCCTTGACCATCTGTATTCTCAGGCTTAATGCTGTACTTCTTTCTCCAGGAAGTCTGAATATGATCAGATACCAAAGGTAGTGTTCTAGTTCCACCACAGTGTGAACCACGATTGAAGGTTAAAGCATTACCTAATCGTGTGTGGGCAGTAAACCTGCTAGTTCCAAGTGTAGACATGAATGTCCACCTGTCAAATTAAGCACTTTAAACATTCGATAAGATCCTTGCTTCTCCCCAGTGTCAAGAAGTTATAGCATATAATACCTAGAAATGAACATAATTAACACAGGCTTCATCCTTTTATACTAAATTCTTGTTTTTCTGTATTATTCTACAATTATGAGAAGTTTCATATTTGGAAATTTTACTTTATTAAACTCCATCCAGGAATACAGTCTTACTGGCATCTCTAGTCCACTAACAGATTTTTAACTAATCTTTTGCCCATTTTCTTCTGTTTCTATTTGCATAAAAGGAGCTGGTGGCTGGTCTCCACTTGTGTCAAACAAATACCAGTGGTTGCAGATTGACCTTGGAGAGAGAATGGAGACCACCGCTGTGGCCACCCAAGGGGGATATGGGAGCTCCAACTGGGTGACCAGCTACCTCCTGATGTTCAGTGACAGTGGCAGGAACTGGAAACAGTATCGACAAGAAGACAGCATCTGGGTATGTTTCTCTGACAGAATACACAATCTGTCAGGGAAGGAGATAGGGTCGTCCCTGCATGTTGTTTACGAATTTCCTAAACTAAGTGGAGAAACAAAATTTTCAGAATTATTTAGGAAACACTTTTCAAGAAAAAATATATTAATATTTATTTCTAATACATTTCATGGTATAAATTATGAAAACACTAAAGGTAAATTTATCTCAGAGACCTCAGAAATTGGGAAAAAAAATCTTATTTGTCCATTACAGAGTGTGGAAATGTAAGAAATAATCAAAACCTGTAATTTTGTTTTAAGCTTTGTCCAATAACACAGTGGTTTTGCATGGTTTTCATTTAAAGCTTGGTTAAAAGAATTTGTTCCTTTTATTCCCTCTGATGACTCAGAGATTTCTGAACATCTCCCTCTCTCTCTAGTATATGGAGATTTGTATATATATTTGGAGTATTTATATATGATATATATATATATACACACACATACATATATACATATATATGATTTGTATATAAACCATTCTCTATTCTTTTAAAAGTACATAAGTGTGTAAAATGCTGTGTGTTATGGGCAGGGGCATGGCTTCTGTAGGAGACTGACAAGGAGGCAGTTTATAATAGAGTAGGGTGGTATTTGTAGTTGGTTGATTGTATATGAACACCTGGTGGAAGAAGGAAGCTATAGGCAGTTTGCTTGGTGGTGAAGAAAGGACTTCTTTGCTAGGAGAGGGTATTGGTTTGGATCTTACGTGGGCCAGGGACAACATACTGCAGTCAAAGAACTTTCTTTTTTTTTTTTTTTCCTCTGGCTGAGCTGCTGGAACCGGAGAAAATGAGTAACTTAATGAAGCATCATTCTTAGCACACAGATAATTTGGAAGCCTATTTGGGTACATAATGGTAATTTTCTTTGATCAGTCAATTGCCTCTCTTTTGAAAGTTCCTAGAACTCTGTATACATTATCAACTCATGGAAGAAATGGACTGTGATTTACTCACCTTTGTATTTCTAACGCACTTGGTGGCCATTTGACGCATGTTTATTGATGTAAATTGAATTGAGAAGAAGTAGCCCTGCTCTTTCTCTAGAGAGAACAAAAGTTAGACTGGAAGAAGTTGCCTATAAGCATTTTTAAGAAAAGCTGCCTTAAAATCCAAAGCAAGCTGAAGTGTAGAAGAGTGAGAAAAACTGAATATTATGGTTGAATTAATTTCATGAGAACCATTCAAACTAGGGACAAAATAAACAGTAATTATGAACCAATAACAACGAAGGCTTAATGAGGTATTTATTTTAACTAGGTGTTTGGGTTATCTTTTACTCTTTTTCTCAATTAAGCATTGGATTTTAAACTAGATAAGTAGATGCTAATTCATGGTAATATTTAGCTGTGTTAAGTAAAACGTACGTTTTTGACATGTCTTAAAATGATGGATCAACCATGAAAATTGTTTCTCTGTTCATTAAGCTTGGGGAAAGCCAAACCTAGACCATGCCATTTGCCTTTTTTGCTTACTCTTATTAAAGGTGAGGTGCTCAGATCCTGGGGCACCTGGGTGACTCAGTCAGTTAAGTGTCCAACTCTTGGTTTAGGCTCAGGTCATGATCTCATGGGTCATTAGGTTGGGTCCCACATCACGCTCCATGCTTAGCTCGGAGTCTGCTTGAGATTCTCTTCCTCTGCCCCTCCCCCCACTAGCACGCACGCACTCTCTCTGTTTTTCTTTCTCTCTCAAATAAATAAACAAATTAAAAAAAAAGGTGATGTACTCAGGGTGAAACAGAGGCATAATGATATCCCTAACTAATCCAAACCAATCGATGTGAAGACAGATGGCATCTATCACAATTAACTGTCAAGGGAATGCTATTTTTTAGACTGTGCTATAATTTGTTGGTTTACTCACTTTCTTCCTCTCTTGAGTGTGAACATCCTGAAAATAGAAGCTGTACCTTCCATCCTTTCATCTCGGCATCCCAAATCTTAAGAGTTCCCAGCATGTTAAACCGTAAGAGACTCTTAACTATAGGAAGCAAACGGAGGGTTGCTGGAGGGGAGGTGGGTGGGTGGATGGGGTAACTGGGTGTTGGGCATTAAGGAGGGCACTTGAATAAATGAATGAATGAAAACAGTGCACTTTATTGTAGTGACTCCTTCCTCCCATGATCAGCTCTGCCTTGTAGTGCATTTATGTATACCAGTTTAATATATTTAGAGTTAGGATGGTACATTTCTCTCTGCCTTATGAATTTTGAACTTTTTTATGGGAGAGCATTTATCTTTTTCATCTTTGCATTTCCAGCATTCAGTACTTAGTGTGGCCCATGGCTTTTGTTGAGTGTATTAGAGAAAAAAATCAACGAATGAATAGATTTGAATACATTGATCACCTAATCTGGGTCTAACTTCGTAAAAATAATTCTGGGAGGTATTGAAAGAGCTCATGTTAATGTCATCAAAGAGATAAAACATGTCAGAACAAACCAAAAAATGATTCAGAGAAGCATGCAAATATGGGGTATAGACTTCTAGAGATTTGGAAATTGGTGGAATATATGGATCATTGTAGACTGACTTTGTCAAAAAAAGCTGGGCTCACATGAGTATTGAAAAAAGCGTGATAACTTAGATTATGTAAGGATTAAGGAAGCTTCTACCATATAGCTAGAAAAGGGTGAACAAAAGCATAGACATTGGAGATATCCAGAGATACAGTATCCCATGTAATAACCAGTGAGTCTACTGGTTAGAATGGACTGTCAAGTTCGAGAAGGTCTGAATGATATTTTTGGTTATGGTAAAGAAAATTGATGGATAACTCTGAATGTCAAGATCAAAATTAGGACTTGGTGCAACAGGTACCCTGAGTACACATAAGACAGGTGAAGTTATGAGTACACATAAGACAGGTGAAGTTAAGGTGTAGGTAAAACAACCCAAATCCCATACCACACACACATCTTCATGCTACCTGTCCATCCCGGGTAGGCTGCAAAGTTCTCTTCCCCTCTAGTGACTCAGGTGCCACTCTAAGGGAAACTCCCTCTGTGAGTCTGTAATTGCCAAAGCAGGAGAAATTAAACATGGTGAATTGTACCCGGTTCTTGACAGTTCACCTGGCATAACATAGATCACTCCAATTTGGGTTGTTTTTTAGCCAAAGTACAATTTTTAATGTACATAGTTAGGAATTTAACCCTTTGTTGTATTTTAAAAATATATAATTCCCAAATTCTTTTTCTTTATTTGGTATGTTTTTGCCCATTTTTAAAAATGTACTCTGGGTTGTATACATACTATATGGAACGTGCCAGTTTTCTTGAAGAGCTTCACATTCTGCCCCAGATGATAGAAATAAATCTATGAAAGAGAGTTAGGAAACACATAAGCCATTATACAAGTGTTTGATGGAAAGAGGAAGAAAAGACAATTGTGAATTTAGAAACAAAGAAAATAAAACCCATCAACTTGGATTGAAATGCTGCTGTGGGGATCCTCACCCTCCCTTCACTTGATCCCGCCTCAAGCACGGGGGGGTGGGGGCGACAACAGTGATTTCTGTATACCTGAAAGAATTAATAAAATGTCCTGCTCCTTCTTACAAATAATCTTTAGAAAGAAAGACAAAATATTTTATTTATTATCTATACAGTTCATGCACATACTTAATAGAACTGTAAACTTGACAGATATATGGTAGTTTGTAAAATTATGCATTAAAACATTTCTTTAGGAAAAATTTATAGTCCAAGCTCATAAATGTAATTTATACAAAGTATTCTAGTAGATGGCATATAAATATTTCACAAAAAAATTAGAAAATGCAAGCCACTAAAATTGTTCCTCTCAGATTGAAGATAAAATAAAATCCCTCAACATCTATGATCAAAAGACTTTTCAGCCAGTTTATTGTAAGTGATTGGAAAAGTAAATGTAAGGTGTAATTTTCACTCATTTAAGAACAATTGCCGAATATCATGAAAGTAACATCTTAGAAACTATTTTAAATAGATCAGCATGTGCAGGAACTTTATAGCTAAACTATCCAAATTGTCTCTGATACGTGCCCAAGGTTCTTTTACACTGCCGGCTATACAGGCAAAGAATGGGATGGTATCAATTTTATGAATTATTTAGGTAAATATGATTGTTCTACACAGAATAGTTTGCTTTTTTTAAAGATTTTATTTATTTATTAGAGAGAGAGAAAGCACAAGCAGCGGGAGTGACAGGCAGAGGGAGAAGCAGGCTCCCCGCGGAGCAAGGAGCCCGATGAGGGACTCGATCCCAGGACCGTGGGATCATGACCTGAGCCGAAGGCAGACAGCTAACCGACTGAGCCCCTCAGGCGTTCCGAATAGTTTGCTTTTTTTTTTTATGGATTTCATCCAAACAGAAACCTTTAGCATATTTCCAAAGTCAGAGTGGTTTTATTTATTTTTTTAATTAGACGTGTTTAATGTCATCTTTGGCTTGTGAAAAATCTAGGGCCCCTGTGACATAGTAGTATATTCACAAAATATTCACACCATTATCACTGTGAATGATTGAGTTGTCAACTCTCAAAGCCAGACAGGGCAGAAAGACTACCTGCAAAGATTTTAACATATATTTGTTTCAAATCAAATAAATACGTGACTGGGGGAGTTTGATAGAAAACCCAAGGTGGCAGGAATACAAGTGGGAGAGGTGCTGTAAGCCTGTTGGACTCGCTGCCCTGCAAGGTGCAGCTTTTCCAGCCCTTTCCCTCTGTTGAGTCCTTATTCTGGTGACTTAAGCCTGCAAAAATCATTTGTGGTGATACAAAGTACAACAGTACTAATGCCATGTATGTCAACATGTCAAATCATAAAGCTTAATGCCTCGTAAGACTTGCCTCAGCCCTTGGACAAACGCCCAGAGAACGCTTTAAGCTCCATCTGCCTTTCAAGACGGCCTCTACTTCAATGCCAAGAAGACATTGTTAATGAAAGTTGTCTGTATCCTCAGGAAATCTCCTGTTTATATTTCTATTTAACTATGAGTTCTTCACCCTTTTGAAAATGATTAACCCTGTAGTGCATGGTTAAAGGTGGCTGCATTTGGGTTTTTAATGTGGCTTCAGTCATGGATCAGAACGGTTAGTTTGCGAGGCACCTTTTCTGTCATGTGGTGTGGTTTCTTTTACCTCCTTCATCTGTGCTCGTTCTATAATGTGCTATGTCAGTCCCTTCTCATAAACTTCTTTGGACACACATTTACTGGAATTTTATAGCAATATGTAATATACAAAATAAATATATATATGCAAACCCCCGTGTGCCGCAGGTACACATATACAAACGAGATAAGATAAATGGTACTGTTGTTTCACATTTTTCAAAATGATCTGTCTCTATGCAAACAGAATAAAAATTATTTGAAGAAAGCGATTAGAGTTAGCAGGAGATTGGATTTGGTGCCCTCTTCAGAGTGCACACTCACATTCAGGATCATTCTCAAATAGTCAACCAGGGAATAACACGTGTTAAGTACACATTCTAGTTGTATCTCACATTCTCCCACATGACCATTCAGTGACAACAACATCGCCCGCTTTTCTCCATTCCTTCTTGCCATTGCTGTGATGCGATGTAATAGATGTGTACTTCTGGCTTCTCTAGTTCCCCAGTTTCAGGAGGCTACGTTTGGAGTTCTTCTTTCTTGGAATAATTCTGTCCCTTTGAAATGTTTCTTTGATTGTTAAGACCTAGGCAACTGGGTCTTCTAGAAAACCAACGCATTAAGCTCTCTTTCCTAATTTGACGTTAAGTTCTGAACTTACGAGCATTTCTCGATCAGAGAGAGAAAAATATATAAAGCTAGAAAGGAGGAGATAAGATTTGGCATTGATAACAATATAATCCTTAAAAATCTAAGAGGATTATTTTACTATTTTTTAAGAAAATAATTCAGTAGGGGTGCTTGGGTGGCTCAGTCATTAAGTGTTTGCCTTCGGCTCAGGTCATGATCCCAGGGTCCTGGAATCGAGCCCCGCATCGGGCTCCCTGCTTGGTGGGAAGCCTGTTTCTCCCTCTCCCACTCCCCCTGCTTGTGTTCCCTCTCTCACTGTGTCTCTCTCTGTCAAATAAATAAATAAAATCTTTAAAATAAAAGAAAGAAAATAATTCAATAATATGCCTAACAATAAAATTAATTTTTAAAATCAGTAATACATCTTCCTACATATAAATAATAACATAGGCAATATAAAAGGAATACATACTCCACCTAAAATACAACCAAAAATGAATACATATCAAGGAAGAAACCTTAAAGAAAATGTTACAAGTTATATAAAAATAATATTTAGAATATTACCAAAGGACATAAAAGAAGATGTGATTAAATGCAAGGTCATATCTTGTTTTGAAGTGGAAAACAGTATCATAAAACTACTCATTCTACCTAAAATAACTCATAAAAGTGAAATCATTCTGAATTTCACCTATAAAAAGTGTATATGAGAAAATAGATAAGTTAGCAAAAAATAATAGTACTAAGGAGAATCTACATGTTAGGAAAATTTTATAAGTTTATGTTAATTAAAACAGGTTGATAATGGCACATTAAAGCATACTGAAAGAACAAAAGAGAACATCCATTACTAAGTCCAAATACGTTTAGGGATTTGCCCAAGGTAGACGTAACATTGAAAATATGTGAGGAAATTAGTCACCATGGAACTTGGTAAGCTGTGGTTTTAGGAAAGCAAATATCAAAAACAAATATTTTATATCAAAATAGATTCCAGATGAATTGAATATTTAAAAATGATACAAACATAGAAAAAAATAATGAAAGAGAACACAGGACGATGAATAGATAGATACACACATAATATTGGAAGGCACATGTCTTTCTAAGCAAGAGAACCAAATCCAGATGCCATTGAGGAAAAGATGAAAACTGAGATAATATTTAGAAATCTGCATGAAAAAATAGCATAAACCACATTGAAAGAGTATAGAATTACTTTTAGCCTTACGATGGCAATGCCCACTTTGATTCACCAGGAACAGTGGTCTTGAGTTAAGATTCATATTCAGATTGACAATGACCAAATAGACTTTATGGACGTGCAAGTTTACTTAGATTTAAAAAGGGATAAAGGGCGGGGAATAGTGAAGCATGTGCAGCACCAACATAACGAATGTTCGGCTCTACTGAACAGCTTCTAAATATCCCAACAACTTGAATTGGTCACTTGGACAAGGCTGAGTGGCTGTGACCACCACAGATCAGGAAAGCCGTCAGCTTCAGGGGACCTTCAGCTTTTATGCCTTGTCAATGATATAATGCCTCAGAGATACCTGCTAACACCTTTTTTTGTGTGTACCTGCATCTCATTACTCCCAGGTTACTCACTGATTACAGGTTATCTCTGGGGCTCCCAAATTTTGCTGCTTATTTGAATTCCAATGCCCAGGCAGCATCCTGGCCAATTAAATAATGTTTGGGGGTGGGAACCCAGGTATTAGGATTTAAAAAAATAGTACCAAGTGATTCCAGTTTGCTTCAAAGAATGGGAACCATTGGCTTACTCAATAAACAAACTTGACAACCAAGTATAGATTCTTAGTTTGGTACAAAGCATAATCAGCAGGATGCCAGTTTATCTTAGATCCAGTAAACTTCTGTGCATTCCTTGAGGATATGTTGCGAGAAGAATTTAGCTGAAGATCAATGCTAGGTAAAAAAAGCTATAAACCAGATGTTAACTCTGCCCTTCTAATGAGAAAGACCTTCTAATATGTTAGCCACTAGCTATATAGGGCTATTTAAGTTTAAAACTCAACTAAAATGAAATAAAATAAAAATGAAGTTTCTCAGTTGCACTAGCTGCATTTTAAGTGCTCAATAGCTGTATTAAGCCAGTGGTTACTGTTTTAGTATGGTTATAGAACATACCCATTATCACAGAAAACTCTATTAGCACAGGTACAAAACACTCTTAGAAATTAATAATAAAAAATAAAGCTTTATTTTTTACTTTTTATTTATTTTTAAAGATTTTATTTTTAAGTAATCTCTATATCCAACATGGGGCTGAAACTTGCAACCCCAAGATCAAGAGTCGCATGCACTGTTGACTGAGCCAGCCAGGTGCCCCTGAAGCTTTATTTTTTCAAAAAAGGAAGCAAAATATAAACAGGCAGTTCATAGAAAGGAAAAGATGATATGTAAATATGTGAAAGTGTCTTCAGCCTCATTCATGATTGAAGAAATGCAAATTAAAACAGGTGTCAGTTAACACTTCCTAAAAGACTTAAACAAATAAGAATGTTGAAACTGCAGTGTTATTTAAGACATAATTTGTCAAGTTATTGTATATAACAAAATAATGTCTTCTTTAATTTTAATAGTTATGCATTTAATGTGATGACTTTTCTTAAAAAATTTTTAACTACTACATCAAAACCATGGTATTATGGATTCTACTGTTTAACACAAGAGGAAGTTAAAAATTAGTTTTAAAGAAAAGCCATTTATTTATTTATTTATTTATTTATTTATTTATTTATAAAGATCTTATTAATTTATTTGAAGAGAGAGAGAGAGTACAGAGAGAGAGTGAGAGGGAGAAGCAGACTCTCTGCTGAGCAAAGAGCCCGACACGGGGCTCAGTCTCAAGACCCTGAAATCATGACCCAAGTGGAAGGCAGATGCTTAATCAACTGAGCCACCCAGGCACCCATAAAGAAAAGCATTTAAAAAGCAAGAATGAACATTTATTATGGCCCATATCCTCTGTCTCTAAGTTTGTAAATAATTTGTTAAAGTCCATAACTTAGGGAGGGATTATTTGCTTGAATAAAAAAATATATGCTAGGCATTATTCTATATGCATTATATATTTATCCAATTAATTCACAACCCAGTGAATTAGGAACTATGGTAATGCCCAGTTTGTATATAAGAAAACAGGGATGGGGAGGTTATTTTCCCAAGACCACATAGCTAGATGGGGCAAGATTGTGATCCTCAGGAACCTAGCTTAAGTAACCCCTATGCTATATGTTCAGGTACTTTGTGTATGAAATTAATATTTTGAAGGTGACGCAAATAATTTAAGACACAGAAAACACTGCCATGGGGCATGGGTAAAGAGGAACTCTCAAGCTCTGCTCGTGGGAGAATAAATAGGTAAAAACTCTTCAGAAAGAATGAATGTTTTTTAGTGTATTGAAGGAAGGGAGTCCAAAACAGTGTTGCCTGATATTTTAAATCTATCCAAATAACCTGCACCAAAAAGCAACTCAAACTCTAGGGATTTATCTTGAAGTTCATTTTCACTGTGCATTTGAAATGTATGCAAGGATATTCAGTGCAACATTGTCTGTAGCAGCAAAATAATACTGATCTGATCCACCAGCAGTAAATCAGTTGCTTAAGTAAATTATTGCACCTTCACACAATGCAGTAACTTATGGCCATCAAAGACAGATGATGCAAGAATAGACTAGCCATTTCTGGAGTGAATTCCAAAACTGATGTAAAATTTTGAAGTGTGCTGTCATTTGATACTAAAGAGCGAATCTTAAGGACTGAAGATGAACAGATGGGGGGCGGGTGATGGATGGAAAGTGTTCATTTCTTGAAAGCACAGGTAAAGATTAGATGTATATGAGCTTTCAAATAAAGTAATCTGGAAGTGGAACAAGTAAGGAGGGGTGACAAATAGAGAACAGGTAGGAAATAATTCAGTTATCAAATTTTTAGGAAAAATAGTGGATATTTCCTACTTGTTATATAATGTTGTAATATTTATTGAAAGCATAAAGCCTATGGGAGTTATCATTATTTTAGTAGTAGTTTAAAAAATATATTTATATAATGGTTGGGTGATACTCCTACATGCATGTCATCTAATCTTTGATCATATTATGACAGATGAAAAAATACCTTAGTTCTCATGCTAAATTGATCTCTCAGTCAGTGCCCAGTCAGAAAAACAGAAATTACTCCAGGCATCTGAAACTGCAGAGTCATCAGAAGAAATAGGTTACAGGTGATGGAAAAGCTGATTGGCCAAATGTGAGGTGGTGAGACAGCTCAGAGTTTAGAGACAGCAAGAAGATGCTGTAACTCCAAGGGCTACTGGGAAAATGAGAGGGTTGTGTTTCTAGAACTTAGAGGCTGACATTGTCCATTAGTGCTAGAACCATGGCAGGGGCTGCCCAGTAGAGGATTATGGAAGCAGGGGTATCCTTTGGGAGCATGAGCCTTGTGAAAAAATTCAGCCACTACTGAGAAGCTACCCAAGAGTGGGGAGAAATTTCCTGGCTCCTCCTGCCCTTCACCTGCCCTCTCTTTCTCTAGTGCTCAGCTGGAAGCTTGCTAAGCCAGGAGCCTAGGGTTCTCAGTCTACATTACTCAACCCTCCTGTGCTTCCAAACAGAGCAGGGAAATGGTGATACATGGTTCTAAGTGAAACAAGCAAATGACCAGGACAGCCCTAAGGACAACTCCCCTCTATAAGCATCTTTTTCTTTACTTATAGAATGAGGGGGCAGGTACTTACTGAGTGGTCTCTCATTCCATTCACTTGGAAAATTGCATCCTTCCCCATTGACCCATAAAGAAAGTAGATCAATAATATTTTGATACTGAAGAAATTGAGATTTAAGACAGTAAGTTTCCACCCAAGTTCATGTTAACTAGTGCCACATTTGTAAAGTTTTACATTTAGCTGTCTTCCTTCCTGCTAATATTGATAAGTATGCAAAACTAGCAAAGAGCAGTATTGTGATAATACCAAAAGAAGGGAACCTGCAGTGAACATTAAATCATTGGTTTAGGGTCATTTTTTACACATAATCTACTCTAAGGCAGTAGAATGATGCTAATAGATTATGGATTTAATTCTTTGTTGTTTCTCAAAAAATGTAGTTCAAAGTCTAGATTTGCTTTCAGTGTAGGAAAGATAGCATTGCTCTGTTCCTCATCAAACATTTTGCAGATGAAGGCCAGGGCTCACTTAGAGGACTAAGTACAAGGTATATAGGTGGATTAATACACGTCTTTTGTTGCCTCTGGGATAGGGTAATTGCACACACTTGGTGTACAAAAATCAGCACGCCACTATATGTTCTACTGAAATGTTTTGCTTGGCTGGTAACTTGAGGGCCTGTCCAACCCCAAACCTGGTGCATTTCATTGACAGCTTCCTTATGTACCACAGCTCCAAAGTCCCAGGCTCAGTCATCACTCTTAGGACATTAACCAAGGTTCCTTGTGCTTTCACACTTCTCTGCCGGGCATGCTCTTCATTTATCTGAGGCGTGCTTGCCAAATATGCTTCAGTTCATCCCTTCCAACTCCAGACCTTCCAACCACTTACTTTCTGGTCCCTCCTGCCCCATCACTTCTCCAGTATTCGCTAACTCATCACCAGGGTCTTGTTTCCAGTGACATCTGCGATAGTGTTATTTCCAGGGAGTCCTTGTGGATTACTTTCCATGGTTTGTATAACCTTAGTCGACTGGGTTTCAAACACATTTATGTATTTTTCATTCTCTTTTTGCTGTACTTACATGTTTCCCTTTATTCTAAATTATACACTCGCCATAAATAAATACCCAAGTGCTACTGGCTAAAATGCATACTATGTATTGTGTCTTTATTAGAAAGTAAAACCATTTCCTAATTAAGGCTATGAATTTCTAGGAAATAGGAACACCATGCTTTTTTTGCTAATGTAGTTTAGAATACATATTAATAATACCATAATAGTAAAAGGAAACACTTTTGTCATTACTTACTTCAAATCCAAAATACAATAATCTGGTGATGTGTCTGCTGGCATACAAGGCACAGGTCTGTTTATGTACTGAGATGAGGCATCCACATGATATTTTATGTAAATATGTATAAGAAAAACTCTTAGTCATAAGAACCAGGACTTAAACCAAATGGCTTTATCCATCCATATCCCCAGTTGCCTTTATGAGTTACACCTCACTGTCTAAGATTTTCTTTGTATATAATTATCTTCATCTTACTACTTTCAGAAATGTTCACAAAGAATAATCCTCTGGTTGATTTAGAAGAGTCCTGCTTTAGAAAAGATTCAAGTGTAAGGTCATTTGTGCAGAAGTAGTTGTGAATATGAACAGAGGAACAGAGGAAGCAAAAATCCTAGGAAATATTCTACAGAGCTCTGTCTATACATCAGAGAGATGCAGCTCAAAAGAAATCGTATTTGATTTGTATTCTGCAAATGAAATTTTTATTTGGCTTTGAACTCCTATCTTCTATTCTGTATTTCTTATTGTTATTATTAATTTCTCATACCAAAAGGTTGTCTTCTCTTTGGAATCTTGAACATTTTAAGTACTTAATAATAGGGTTCTTTTTCAATAAGAGAGAGAGAAGAGAAAAATTGCTGGAGCAGTGCAAAGAGATCCTCAGGGAGCAATGGCTTTATTACAATATGTCAGAGTCATCAAGAGTTGGGGGTGGGCTGGGGAATAACAGTTTCAGGAAAAAAAACTTGTATTTATTTTAGCAAGTTGGTGGGAAGTTGCAGAAAATTGTCCCAAGAGCTGCGAAGCTATTATGGTAATAGTGGTTCCATCTTTATACTCTGAAATAAAAAGAGGTAAAAAAATTTTTTTTTCACTATGTCACTTTGGAAATAGATTTTCTACCCTCTTGGATTAGAATAAATACATGAATTAATTAAGCTCACAGTGGTGTTTATGCTCTCTTTAAAAATCTGCATGTCAAAGATGACAGGTAAATACTGAAACTTCTCTATATTGGAAATTGTTTGGTCCAGTCCCCTTTTTCCATAACATCAAACCCCTTGGATACATGTGTGCACAAACACTGAACTTCCCCCACATAGCTCTGAGAGCCCAGCTTAGGGTAGAGACTGCAAATAGAAACCGTGCAGCTATGCATGTGCAGGAGCCGAGGGTGTAGGTTCTTAGTTTGACCCAGGGTTGGAATGTGCAGGGATGCCGTGGGGGCGGGCCGGGACAGGGACACACGCACTGACACGAGCACAGAGGAAGGGAGGTAGAGAGTTAGCGCCATGAGGGGAGGGAGTGAAGTCAAGGGGGCACTGGTGGAAGACTGTATTGGGGTTCTCCAGAGAAACAGAACCAACAGGATATACATAGATTTATTTTAAGGAATTGGCTTATGTGATTGTGGAGGTTTGGCAAGTCCAAAATCTGCAAGGTGGCTGGCAGTCTAGAGACCCACAGAATTGCAGTTTGAGTTCAAGATGGTCTGCTGCCAGAATTCCCTCTTCCAGGGAAGTCAAGCATTTTTCTACTAAGGCCTTCCACTGATTAGATGAGGCCTACCCATATTCTGGAGAGTCCTTGGCTTTATTCAGAAGTCTGCTGATTTAAATGTTAATCTAATCTAAAAAATACCCTCACAGAGACATCTAGAATATTGTTTGACCAAATGTCTGAGTACTGTGATCTAGTCAAGCTGACCCATAAAATTAACCATCCCAGAGATGGGAGGAGTCAGAGGAACAGTGGAGTTACTGGGACTGAAAAGCAGATAAGGATGGGAGGATAGAAATACCTGATGGTCTAGGGTCACAGAAGAGGGTCGAGAATCTAAGCACTTACCGTTTTAAAAATGGTGCAATCACAGGAAATGCTTAAAGGACCAAGATGTGGGCTGGGAAGTGTTACAGAGGAACATGAGAAGGTTGTTTATGTCCAGGATGTTTTATAGAGCATCTATCTAATGGATATGGAAGCAGGGAGTTGCTGAGAGATTGCCATGAACATGAGATGACCTGCAGCTGAGGGGGGCAGACTTTGCTATATCCCACTGACATTCATAAAAAGGAGAAGAAATGTGTTTCCTCTCTTTTTTTCTTTTGTTGACTTATTTTCATGAGGAAGAAGGAAAAAATTGACAGGAGACTTACAAAAATACTGACTCCATGGAATTATGGCATTTGGAAAAAGTGTATAAACTTCACTTTAGGTCCCAAAGTGGGAATTTGGATGTCATGGGACATGCCAATCTCTTTTGGAAGTACCCTCATGGACACACCCAGAAATAATGTTTTACCAGCTATCTGGGCATCCATCCCTTAGACAAGTCAAGTTGATGCATAAATTTAACCATCACAGATACCTTTAACTCTGCAACGTACCTCAGCTATTATAGGATCCAATTAAATCTGAGCCCTAGTTTCTGGTCCTTAAATCACTCCAATTCACAGAAGGACATGGGAAATAGGAGAAAAGAATGCAAGAGGATCATGATTTTTGGAAGTGGCTGTGGAAGGCATCCCAGGGAAGTTGACATATCCTGAAAGAGAATGAAATGAACAGGAACCCTTAATACCTTACTTCACTTCCCCACAATGTAGAGGTTAGATAATTTTCTTCCACTAGTCATCATTCTGTTTATAATTTTCTTTTCCTTTAAAAATTTAAGTTGTAAAATTTATTTTATCTTTTAAACTTTCTTTGGAGTTTACATCGGTTTTACTTTCAGTCTTTTTCCATTTCGGATTTTGGCTGAGTCAACTCCAGGGTATGTCACTCTTCCTCTGTCTTATTATTGCCACTCTACCCTGTACATTGCATCCAGAGGTCACACACTAATTACGTAGATGCTGTTTTATCATTCGTATGAGATGCATCTATTAATCAGGCTTTTCATTCCAGTGGAACTGGAGATGAACCAAGCAGTGGAAATATCTTTTGAGTGACTTCTGATACTCGACTTCTGATTTAGTAGTTACGTGCACACACATCAGTTTCAATCACTACTGACTGATCTGAGCTGGTTCTGACTAGGACAGTGGTCCTCATCTTTTCTTTAAATTGATTCATGGATGTGTAATATTCTGACTTCCTGTACTGTACTTGGGTTAATGATATGTGAAGGATTTCTCATGCGTAAGTTCAGATTTAAAAAGATATGCTTAACATCTATATAATGGTGTACATCTTGATGACCTCAGGGTGTGAAGTCCTTGACTGTGAGTATATTTGTCTGTCTAGTGTAATGATATTCGCTCAAATACTTGATGTAGGGAGTCAGAGTTACATAGTGAATGTTGTACGTATTTTTTAAGAAAAATATTCTCTCAACGGAAACTCTCAGACCTTTAGGTCCATTATATTCTGCTGGAAAATGTGTTCAAAATGATCCCATGCATTTAGGACTAGATATACACTATAATTTATTTTGATTTGAATAATATACAGTATCTAGAGGGTTTATGGTTTGAGGGAAATCTGGTGGGACTGAGGGTGGTAATGCTTATGCTGAGGGAATCATATTGTTATTGGCATGAGCAGACAGGACCAGGATTTGTTTATGCTGACAAACTCTATACCTCTGTGTATCACATAACTGGTTTTGGTCTCACTGATGAACATTGGAAACTAAGTTCCCATGTTTCCTTCAGATTGCAGGATTACTTGGGACTCAGTGTAACTATAGTTTAAAGGGATATATTGGGTTTATTTTTTATTCTCTAATTTTTTTCTGCTGTCCTGTTTTTTAAAAGCTCACAATTATGTGAATAGACTCAAGCAAAGTATAACAATGAGACAATTAAAGAGATGAGCTTGAAACTAAATGTGATTAGGAGATTTTTTTTCTTGAAAATATTCACCACTTGCTTATTTGTACCTAGAGGTACTACTGTATAGTTGAAGAGCTGGTTTTGTTTTGTTTTTACCACTAGACAATACTTGGCAAAGAACAATATGTACTCGAGCCATCCATAAATATTTAAAGGTTTTGATGATATAGCAGTTACCAAGGATAGAGCCAATGTGTGCTCAGGAAGTCATACAGATAGGATGCTTCTTCCACACCACAAGCATCAATATGTGCCCCTTAGAATGCTAAGGGGAAATTATGATCTGTCATGAACTCAGTTTCTTTAAGTTAGATGTCTGCTATTATAAGTATTATTATACTGTTGTTAACTGCTGACTGCCCTGGACCTTGTCTTCCCTTATTCTCCCCTGTAAATGTGCGTCGCAGCGTTCTCAAGTTTTTCTCCATACCTGAGAGCCTCTTTTTTTATTGCCTATTGTCATTTCTCCACAATTACTTTTTCCTAAAACCAAAGTCATCAGTACTTTCACACTGTCTTCCCCCTAAATGCATTTCGAAAGATGGGCTGAATTTTAAAATCTAATAATTTTCATGAAAGGAAACTTCTTTTGTAAGTTGACGTTCTCCAAATCCCAGCAGTCCCAAGAGGTGTTAACATAGAGGCCACTGAAATCCCTTTGGACAGATTCCCCGAAGCTGACGCATGACATAAGACACAGTAGTCTCCCTGTCTCCCCCACCCAGATCTTTTCCTAGCAGAGACTCTGAGAGATGTACAGCTGTCTCCATGAGAAGCCAGAGTAATAATTCTGACATCATTCTAGTGAAGGGAGAAGGAGGTGGCCAGTGATACCTGAGGAGCTGGGCTGGAGAGGGCTCCAAAATTTGCTGTAGGATATCCTGGACTGTTCCTTCCTTCATAGGATTATCACTTTGATCTGGATAACGCTTCAAGGGTGGTGACCATTTAAAAAGATTAACAGGTGGCTTACTCCTACCCTTCATATTTGTTTAATTACCTTGACAAAGACAAAGTGAAGAAAATGGGCCCAGTCTAACTACCATCCATTTAAATAAAGTGAACAGAAATATACACATATATTTACATATTTGCTTATATTTTTTAAATAAATGTGAGCATAAGCAAGACATTTTTAAAAAAGCTACCTCTAAAAATATTAAAATTTTTTTAAAAAGCTACCTCTATGACAAATGATATGGGGAGGGATGGAGTAGGAATTTCAGAAGTCAGACTTTTCTGAATACACCTTGTTTTTTAGATTTGACTATAAAGTAGTATACACAATTTAATTGTACACCAAATTAAGTAAAAATTTAGAAGCTGTTTCTAAAAATTAAAAGTAAAATGAAACAAATAAACCTTTATGTTGAGTTAAAAGCATAAATACACAGAAAGGAATTATTTGAGTGACTTCAAAAGACAGCAATTTGTATGTCCTTACTGTTTTAGACCCCATTAACAAAAAAATCTTAAACTCCTTTCACTAATCACATTTTGTTAATGATATTAGTTATATTTTATTTAAAATGTATTGTGATTTTAAAACTTATTTTGATAAAAGTTAGGTGATTTTATTAATATCATTAGAAATCATAATTTCAGTATAAAAGAAAAGAGAAATCTAAAATTTGAAGAAGTAAATATCCTACAGTTCTGAACTCCAAATTCCCTTTTACCCCCAAATACCCACAAACCCCAAATTCCTGGATCCCAAATACCACTTACTCTAAGAGAACCAAGGACTCCATTTGGGGAATGACTGAATCAGGATCTGGGGCATGAAATATACAAAATAAATGTGGGCTGTCTTGTGCAAAACACTGAGCTTTTACCAGATAATTGGAGTAATGTCAAAAAGACTCAGAAGCCAAGTCAAAAAGGATTTAACTGGCCAAAATGAAACAATTAGAATATTAATAAGAATAACACTGGAAATAGATTAAAATACCAAGTAAGTTAAATATTCATGAATTCATAATAATAGGAAAATCCCTTGTTTGCCATCAGTGGAAGAATCTGAACATCAGTTTATAAAAAGAAAAATCAAATATTTTTTTACCTTTTCTGATTAAATTGCATCTCAGAGGAACCAAACTTTCGATGAGAGGAAGTTTCTTTTTACAGAAGTATTTTAGATTTTTAAAAAGGTTTTGAGAAAGCGATGATTAAATCAGAATATCACCATTTTATAATCTCTAATGAAATAGCTTATGTTATAAAAACAGAGACAACCAGGTGTAACCCATCTCCTGATAGATGCATTCTTGCTAAAAAGTCAAACCCAAGTCAAATCAAGTCCCCAGATCTGCCTACCAGTCTAGAGAGGAACAGGACAGAGATGACACCACAGACAGGCTGTCAGCAAACTGAGAAACAGTAAGACAAATGGCCAGGGGTTTTTCAATAAACAAATTGAAAGAAGATGAAAGGAAGGTGATTTATAGGTAAGAAGACATTAAGAGCAACATCACCAAATGCAGGGTATGGATGTTTTCGGTGTTCTGGTTTGAACAGTAGTGCATACACATGCACACTCACACGCACTTTCCAGAGCTGAGCAATCATCACAGCGTGTTGATGATATTACAGAACTATTGTCAACATTTTAGGTGTTGACATTAAATTGCAGTTTTGTTTCAAAAGGAATTCTCGTCCCTTAGAGATATATTTTGAGATATTTATGTATGAATTAACAGGATGTCTGAGACAGAATTTAAAATAATCTCATAGGAAAGGTGATGTACTGGGAGGGGCATGGGTATAGGTGAAATAAAATTGGCCATGACTTAGCAAATTTTTTTAAACCAGATATATATGACTTTATTGCTCTATTGTCCCTGCTTGGGTATGTATTTGAAAATGACCATAAAATCTTTAATGCCAGATACAGGTTTTCCCCTCTTTAGATTTTTCATAGCTGAAGTTTCCATTTTTGCACAATATAATTTTACTTGTAGTAAAACCGGTAAAAGTTGAATCAGGTATCAAGAGTCATGTGAATTTCATTGTCTCAATTGAAGAAGAGAAGTGGTCCAGACCCAAGTGAGGTCAATTCTGATAAAGGAGCTTTCAGGTCAGGAGTGGGGAAGGAGGAGACTAAGGTTTGCTGCCACCAAGAAACATAAGGAAGGAAGGCAGATCTGACGAGAGGAAACAGGAGAGAGACAGAGAAAAGAAGGGAAATAAGGGGGTGGCCATAGCTTCTCTTCTTTCTCTGGCCCAGCACCGCACGCTGAGTGATACCTGAGCCCATGGGCCACATGGCATTGGTTGTGACTGACCTGCTTCTCACTTTCACACCCATGAGCTTGGGGCAGAGAGGAGCTGGTACGTGGATTGAACTCCCCGGTACATTCACAGTGGGGTAGATTCCGCCACCCCTCTCACAGGGATGCTCACGGACGGTGATGGAAGCTGTCGTGTCAGCCAGCCTTTATCAGAACCTCAAAATCACCTAATCAACGTTTGTCTAGGCCCTTAAAAATAATTTCAAAAGTGTAAAGCCATACGTGGTAACACATTTTCGAACAGTTTTCTTTTATCATGATTAATGAGCATCCCTATTTTGTTATGCTGGTTTTTCCTCCTAAAATACTGAATATAAGGTAGAATTAGAAAATAGGACCAACAGGGAAAACATACAGTTTAACACATGAGCTACATTTGAAGTGTATTTAAAATGTTTAAAAATCAATGATTTCATTTATAGTCACTATTCAACCAGGTGCAGTATTTTGTAAGAAAAATAGTCTAAGGTTATCAACAGAGTGAACGTACACATGTGGATTATTCTGACACCCGGCAAATGCAATTTGTAGAGTTTGGAATGGCTTATATGTTAGAAGTATAGTTATAAATCTTTAAAGATCATTTCTTATGACATTATAAGGCATTTTGTTGATTTGCCTAGATTCTTACTACGGATTTTTCTAGTCTACTTAAAACAGTAAGAGCTATACAATAAATAGAGTTAATTCTCATTATTTGAGATGGTTGTATTTTGTAAAGTCTTTGTGAGTGTGGAATTTACAGATACTGAGCTGCCGTTCCTGGGAGTAATCCAGGGTTAGGTTTCTGCAAGCCTCGGGCCACATTTTCATCAACCAGTCAACACATAACTTTGTATTATGTGTGTTTCTGTTTAAAGACACTTTCTTTAATATGTGTTGTTGATTCATTACCATTGAACTCAGAGCCAACAGCTCTGTAAGTCATGCCTGGACGAGGCTGAACTATCACATGTGTTTTCTGTATGAGGCACATGGCAGCCTCCTTGGGCTTAAGAAGACTAGACAGAACTTGAGCACTAATGCTTAGCTGATATTCTACTTTATTTTTATTTTTTAGATTTATTTATTTGAGAGAGAGAGAGAGAGAGAGCACGGGGAGGAGGGGCAGAGGGAGAGAGAAGAGAAACTTAAGCAGACTCCATGCAGAGCATGGAGCGCCACGGGGGTGGGAGGCTCGATCTCACGACACTGAGATCACGACCTGAGCTGAAATCAAGAGTTGGGTGCTCAACCGACTGTTCCACCCAGGTGCCCCTTAGCCGATATTTTAAACAGCAAAATGACCAACAAAAGTATAAAAATGCAAAAATGTGACACTAAATAGATAATGAAAAAGACGCCTGTTTATGTTATGAGAGCTGAAGCAAGAAAGCAGAGCATTGTCTCATTTGAACTTAGTTGGAAACCTGCACCGTGGCCAACCCAAATTTTTGCCACTCTGTTCATGTTCACATATGACCACAAAAGCACCATGGATATTGATTTGGGGATTACAGATAAATTTCAGTGAATAGATGAATTTACAAATACAGAATCTTTGAATAATGAGGAGTGGCTGTAATTTATTGTTTTTCTAAAAAATATAATATGGGTCACTAGCTCTGGTTTATTCTTTCTATAACCTTTATAATGTTTATAGAACCAGCTTCAGGCCAAATTACTAAGTGAGTATATTTTTTTCTCTTGGGAATTGCCTTTTGCCTTTTATGTGATAACATTAAAAAAAAAACCACATTCAGTCTGTGTTTACTTTCAATTAGGAACTAATAAGACTGAAATTCAAAATGCAAAGTCCCAAAGATAATAGATCATATCTGTCTTGTTTACATTAATTTTCTGGAGCCTGATTTGGTGTTTGGAAACATAATAGGTGCTCAGGAAATATTTAGAAAAAATAAATTAATGTGTGTCAGTTAATAATATACATCCTACGATGGTAAGCAGAGTAGCCTTCCAAAGATGTTCACATCCTAAATCTTGGAACCTGTGGATGTTACACGAGGAGGAGATTTAAGGTTGCATATGGAATTAAAGCTGGTAATCCGCTGGTTGTAGAACAGGAAGATTACCTGGGATTGTATAGGTGAGCCCAGGGTCATCATAAGGGGCCTTAAAAGTCAAAGAATGAGGCAGAAAAAGAAATTTAGAGTGAGGTTTGGGCTATGGAAGGAGGCCAGAGTTATTCAGTGTGAAAAGGACTCATTCTGCTGTTGCTGGTTTTGAAAATGGAGGAAGGGGGCCATGAGGAGAGGAATGTAAGAAGGCCTCTAGAAGCAGAAAAAGGGAAATAGATTGTCCCCTAGAGCCTCCAAAAAACAATGCAGCCCTGTCCACACCTTGATCTTAGCCCGCTGACACCTGTGTCTGCTTTCTGCCCTACAAAACTGTAAGATAATATATTTGTTTTTAAGCCATGAGATCTTTGACAGTTTAGTAAACAGCCATGCCATAGAAGGAGTGCCTGGGTGGCTCAGTCGGTTGAGCATCGCTGGACTCTTGATTTTGGCTCAGGTCATGATCTCAAGGTTGTGAGATCAAGCCCCTTGTCAGACTCAGTGCTCAGTGCAGAGTCTGCTGGAGATTCTTTCTCTCCCTCTGCCCCTCCCCTGGCACACATTTTCTCTTTCTCTCTCTCAATAAAAAACTTTTTTTAAAAGATTTTGCTTATTTATTTGACAGAGAGAGACAGCGAGAGAGGGAACACAAGCAGGGGGAGTGGGAGAGGGAGAAGCAGGCCTCCCGCGGAGCAGGGAGCCCGATGTGGGGCTCGATCCCAGGACCCCAAGATCATGATCTGAGCCGAAGGCAGACGCTTAACCGACTGAGCCACCCAGGCGCCCCTCTCTAAATAAAATCTCTAAAAAAAAAAGAAAATACACTCACCAAGTGACATTTATAGTCTAATAAGTTACATCACAACTTTGAAAAGCCACTAAGACTCCCACAATGAATATTTAGATAATAGTCACACATCATGGTGAAAATTCGAACTGGTATTTTCAGGGAAGCTCCTTCTCAGTCTTCAAATCTCACTATCTAGTTTGGCAGTTTCATAAAATTGATTGATTGATTTTGTAAATCCTTTGGAACCAATACTCCATCTTGCTTTTCTGGCTAAAATAATTGATTTTGTTATCTTACTATTTTGTCATTTTCAAGTGTGGGATAAATTGTTATTTTATGTATTTATAAATCATGTGCTAAGTAATACCTCTATTTCTAAATTTTTATAATTGGGCTTTGGATAAAATGTGGTAAGATCAACTTCACAGTACTCAAAAAAAGAAAAAAAGAAAGAAATTGCCCTCTGAAACTTCAGAATTAATGTTCAGAATTAGTCTAGCAAAGAAGTAAGGAAAATTAATGTTGTTGTAAAAACCATTGAACATGGACAAAATTTTGATTGCAGATTGTCAGCCAATATGATTTAGTAGAGGTTTGGGGGAGGATGATTATGTTGTCAAGACAATGAAATAGGATGGTAGAGAGCCCTTACTTCTGTGGCCTGAAGTATAGGCTGTGCTCCGCGAATGTAAAACCACTATTATTGTCTAGGGCGCCTTTGTTATTATTATGTAAAAATAGTACGGATGTATCCGCCTCTTTCCTTGTTTTCTAGGCTAGTGAAAATATTTAATTAAAAATACATTAATTTTTCTGAAACCCAGAGCTATATATATATAAATATTAGTCATTAAGATGTGCTTGCTGGTCTATTTTATGCCAAAATGAGAAGTTTTTTTATTTTGCTATCAGTCACTGACTTGAGAGGATGCATAAAAATCACCCTCAAATGTAGGTGGGTAGCAATTACTTTACACGTTCCCACTGTGTGGATTGAACTAAGTCAGCATCTTGTGGTGTCAGGAACATTACTGAGACATTTACCCGGAGAGTTCGTTATAGCATTGCTGTTGATTTCATCCATCCCCAGAAAGGCAAGCAGCATTGTGTACTGCCAGGAATTGGCTCTCCTAGAAAGTCAGCATTTTTTAAACATTGGCATAATAATTGAAGCGGAAAAACATACTTTCCCCTACACTGCAAAACACCATTCTTTCTTATTTGGAGCAGTGATAAAGTGGTTCTGAAACCTTTAGAAATGTACATTTAGTAGACTGTTGACGAAAAGGATTTGAAACAAATGAAGGAGACACTATGGTTCTAGTGTTTTCATATATTTGTCAATTCACACAAGGTAAAGCCACCACAAAGTAGAAGGGCACACTGGAGATCCTCAGTTAGTTCATGTGTAATACTATGAGTTGTGATGATATCTCCTGTGTAAGAATATCACTTCCTGTGATACACAAATATATACCTGTTGATTTATTGCCTGTCTGTTCCAGATGTTTTAGACATTTGATATGTATCTGCATATTTCTCTTTGAAACCTGCCTTAACAGAAATACTATTTATTGACATTTTACATACAAGGAAACTGAAGTCAGAGGAATTAAATAACCTTGCCAAGTCATACAAGGTGGCTACTTAGTATCTGACCCCAAAGTACATGCCTGTCCCAGCATGCTCTGCTGCTAGTGCAGAATCGTTCATTTTGTGCTGCAAACTATAATATTTGATAAGTACTCCTGTGCCCTTATAGCTATTCTAGAAAAAAATGGACAATGATTTTCTAAAAATTAAAAAATTACATGTGTGTAATGAATATTATACATGTGTATATAAACCAAAATATTATATACTGACATAACGTAGAGAACACTGTCTAGTCTGTAACAGAGTATAAGTATGCACAAGATATTTTCACTGATGGAGAAAAAGAAAATGGATCTTACTAGATACCAGAGAAACTCCAATATTAGGAAATTAGTGAGCAAAATACGGCTTTCTGTGTGTGTGTGTATGTGTGTGCGTGTGTGTGCACTCTGGAGTGCAGATGGTGTCATGTAGGCCACCTGGATGGAAGTGTGTGTCCTAACACATATACATGCACATGGACACATATTGGCTCAGGCCACCAGCCTGGTTTGTGTTTGTGTTTAGCTCGGAGACTAATCTCAGTGTCACAGTAGCTCTTTCTGGGGCATTGTTGACAGCTCCTCTTCCCTCCACATCCATCTATGGGAACCTCATTGCCTCAGCACGGTGACCTGTTCTGCCCTCAGTATTCTAATTCTTCTTTCTGATATGTCTACCTGAACTAGTGTGTTTTAGTTTGGGTTTCCCCTGCAGATTTGGAGTGCAACTTGTGTATCTGGAAGGTGATCCCAAGAAACAATAGTAGGAGAACAGGAAGTGAGACAGAACTGAAAGCAATGAATAAAAGAAGAGTTTGAACTGCAGCTTCATCCCAGCAGGAATTCTAGGAGCCCGTGCACTTCACGCTCAGTGTCATCCACCCACAGGGCAAGCTGTCCACTCTGTCTGGTCAGTCATTGGTGGAGGGCTCATCCTTCCTTCCTGGGGGACATATAAAGCCCTCAGATAAACATGCGGTGCTGGGAGCTGGAATTTAGCAAGATATGTGGAAGCAAAGGCCTCAAGTATATGGTGGGTTATTGACATTTCTTGCTACAGCGGTCCTACCTTACCTGTTAGAGCTGATCTTTTAAAGCCATCACGTTCTTTTTCATCATTGCACTTGAGGCCTGGACCACACTCTGAAGACCAGGGTCTGGACTGTATCCCTTTGCCGGGACTCTTGCCTCCTCCTAAGACCTCGGTGTGTGGTTACTTCTCTAAGAGAAGCTCAGTGTTCCTTCCTTCATTAGGCTTTCATAGCAGAGGCTCTGCTCATGGACTGGAGTTCAATGCTCTACCTTCTGGCCCCATAAATAATAGGCACTAGAAGAGTCTCCATGTTCTAAGCAGGCATCATTCCTTCTCATCAGCGCATTACCAAAGGCAACCCAAATCGAAAGCCTAGGGTGTGGTCTGAGACCAAGATTATCCTTGTAGCCCCACTCTGTACCTAAATCTGTATTAGTGAGTTTTCCAGAGAATCAGAACCAATTATATATATATATAGATGTATAATAAGGTATTGGCTCAGGTGATGATGGAGGCTGCGGAGTCCCACCATCTGCAAGCTGGAAACCCTGGAAACTGGTGGTGTAGGTCAAAGGCCTGAGAGCCCGAGGGCTGATGGAGTGGATTCCAGTCTGAGTGTGAAGGCCTGAGAACCAGGAGCACTGAGCCAGGGGAAGTTCATGTCCCAGTTCATAGTGAGGCAGAGGGAGCATGAATCTAAACTTCCTCCACTTTTTGTTCTATTCAGGTTCTCAACAGATTGGATGATGGTCAAACACAGTGGGAAGGGCCATCTGCTTTCCTGAGTCCACCAATTCAAATGCTAATTTCTTCCAGAAACACCCTCAGAGACTCAGCCAGAAACAATGCTTAATCAGGTATCTGGACCTCGCAGCCCAGTCAAGTTGACAACAAAATTAACCACCACTCACAGCTTATCAACTTGTCCATCCTTATTCCTCCTTGGCTCTCTTAGCTAAATTAAATTCTTTTATCACTTTTGAATGGAACTATATGAAGTTTGGAAAGTATAGAGTATGATACTTCTTTGAGTTCCCATTAACTCCTTTTGTCTATTGATGTAGACAGGAAGTCACACTGACTTTTGGTTGAAGTATAAAGAGGACTACTGCCCCCCTTGCATGCAAGAATTAGACGTGGTAAACATTTCCAACATAAATGACCTCAAATGTTACTTTATTGCTCATCTCTTATTATTTTCAGCTGAAAAAGTCAATCCACCTCCAATTTTCTTTCCCACCAGTGGCAGTCTTTCCAATTTGTATCTGACTTGTAGAAATTGCTTTTTTAGGGGGGAAGTGTTCTGAACCACACTAACGTTTATCTAAAATTTCCTGTTATGACAAAACTGTGTTTGGCCTAGTAAGGGTTGGGCTGGCTTTTTTTTTTTTTTGGCTCAACTAGATTCCCTTATAGGCTATTCAAAGCCTGATTTACTGATCAGCAGTATGACTTTCTCTACCCTACTTTCTCTAGTAGCTCTCTTTTTATAGGACTCATGTTGTAGATATTTAATACCCTAGTTCATGGCTTTCCAAGAACCTTGATTTCAGAGTTCATATTGGTTCTCCTTTTGGGCGAGTTATGTTTAGGAACATTTCCTTAACATAACTCTCCTTTCAAAATACATCCTTTTAAAATAGCATTTTCGAGTGCCAATTTTGTTAAACCGTTTGGACACATCTTACCACTTACTGACACGGGACACGCAAAGCTGAGTGCTGGTGAAACCCGAATTGTGTGTTAATTTCCTGGGGCTCTCATTAACGCGCAGATGATGACTCAGCAGCCCTGGAGTGGTGCCTGAGATTCAGCATTTCCAGTGAGCTCTCCCTGAGGATGGGCCTGCTGCCCTTGGTCCCAGCACCCTATTTGGAGTAGCAAAGCTGTACAGCTGAGCTACTCAAGCTTGGCGTGCATGACATTACATGGAGGGACTGTTAAAACACATTCCTGGACCCCATCCCCCGAGGTTCTGGCTGAGTAGGTCTGGGCTGGAGTCTCCCACTGTGCATGCCTGACAAGCTCCTGTGAGCTGCAGATACTGCTGATCCGGGGCTGCTGAGTCATCATCTGCGCGTTAACGAGAGCCCCAGGAAATAAACACACAATTCGGGTTTCACCAGCACTGTTCGGCAGCCCTCAGCTTTGCGTGTCCCGTGTCAGTAAGTGGTAAGATGTGTCCAAACGGTTCAATAAAATTGGCATTCGAAAATCCTATTTTAAAAGAATGTATTTTAAAAGGAGAGTTATGTTGAGGAAATGTTCCTAAACATAACTTGCCCAAAAGGAGAACCAATATGAACTCTGAAATCAAGGTTCTTGGAAAGCCATGAACTAGGGTATTAAATATCTACAACATGAGTCCTATAAAAAGAGAGCTACTAGAGAAAGAAGGGTAGAGAAAGTCATACTGCAGACCTACTTTCCACTTCATTACTTTTTCTTTGTTTTTTTTTTTAAAACAAGACAGTGTAAGTCTCGTCGAAATGATTGGAACACATCCTTGAGGAGATCGGGGGAAAATGTTGTCTCTCGCTGCATCACGCAGAGATTTATTTTCTGGCAGACACCACCAGCTCTGGTCTGGCACATATTGTCATTCGGGAAATGTGCCTCCACCAAACACAAAGAAAAAATACTTTTTTTTTTTTTTTTTAGTGTTGAGTCGTAGGGAAGAGCTCTTATTTGAGATAACAAATGGACATGGAGTTTGAAAGCTTGCACGTGTACGCGGATACCTGGGCAAAGGTTCATTCCTTTGGCATGGATGCCCCTGTGTCCTGTGCTTGGAGGGACTGTCGTTGCCACAGAGGGGGGCAGGTGACTGTGCAGGCGGTCCCGGGGGTAGGAAGCCAGAGCCTTCGACCAGCATCTCTCCTTCATCCCTGGCCATGTAGGATCCTTTCAGCTTCTCGCTGCACCTGAGAAATGGGGTCTTCTCATAATAGGCTTACCAGTTTTATCACAAGGACTTTAATATCTAGAAGACTGCGAAGTGGCTATAATGAGAGTGGTGGTCTAAATCTCATTTTGATGAGGAGCTCTTCTTCATTCTTTTGTTCCAGACGCGTCACATTCACAGAGCCTCTGCCAAATTCACTCTCTTACCGAACTGCCTTACTACCCTTTTTCCACTAGGCTAAAAAGATGACCTTATAAATGGATACATTTCTATAGCTATGGTATTCCATGTGCTGAATTGATTGATAAAGCTCAGGGGTCATATTGCTCATATCCCCAGATGAGGGGGGCTTTTACCAAATCAACCCTACTTGATACCATATCCCATATTTCACACCCTTATTTGCCCCAGTGACAATGCTAGTAAGCTTTGTGCATTCAGTCAGCATGGACTGAGCACTGGGCACCTATTATGTGCTGCTGGGTATATAAAGAGGAATGACATGGAGTCCTGGGCCTCAAAGTGAGCCTGGCCTGGGGGTGGTTTTGAGAAGCCCCCAAACCCCTAGAGCGATGCAATGCAGCACAGAGAGTTCCCCGACTGTGGGGGTCAGGCAAGGCTTTGGGGGGGGTTTGGGGGCAGTGAGGGAAGATCCTGTGAATTCTGGCAGCAGGGAGACGCTGATGGGGGAGTGGAGGGCACATTGTGGGGGCCAGGAGGGCAGCAACTGGGTGGTTTTCATGCTGAGCTGAGTCCCCAGCCCGCCTCCCTGAGAAAATACTTCAGTCAGCCCTCTGTGCTGAGATTCTGCAGAGGATCGCTGGATCTATCAAGTAGCTATAAAATAACTTAAACATTAGGGCTTAAATGAAGTCAGAGAAAAATATAGTCAATACAAATGACTTATTTCATTTTTTTTCTAACAGAAAAAAAACTCTATTAGACTGTGAGCATGTTAGTATGTCTAATATTTCCCCTGATTGTTTCTCCTCTGGATATACTTCTTCATGGGGATGAACAGGCATGCCAAAGGAAAAAAACTCAAATGGAGCAGGGAGGAAACTTATGCCTTTTTATTATGGCATGTTCTGGCTTCTACAACATCTGAAAATTCATGAGAAAATATGTACCTTTTAAAATTCATCTTATCATTTGACATTCATCATGAGAAGCTCTGGTTAGTGGTGGAATAGAGCTGGTCAGGAATGTTTACTTGTTTTGCAAGTTGACCT
Source organism: Eumetopias jubatus (assembly GCF_037043125.1). NCBI lineage: Eukaryota > Metazoa > Chordata > Mammalia > Carnivora > Otariidae > Eumetopias > Eumetopias jubatus. The sequence continues at coordinate 29,192,327 of NW_028274816.1, forward strand.
TGAGCAAGTTATTTAAATAGTGTCTATTTAAATGGAGTTTATTCTGTAAATCACAGATGCTGTGCCCTTTGCTTGTCATTGAGATTGGGAAGGTTGGATTTGCAAGTGCACATACATGTACACACCTCATAGTGTTTGGAATGTGTGGAAGGAGGGCCTGTGCCTTCCAAATGCTAATTAGCTATAATAAAAATGAGTAATATTATATTTACTGGTGCTAAATTACAATTTTAAAGTGATTTAACAGTAAGACTATAACTATAAACAAGTAGCAAGAGGAGATGACCTAATTTTCTGCTAATTTTGAGAGTGATGAGTTGAGTAAGAATTTTCTTCCTTTTTCCTTTCCCCCCAAATTCTAGAACAACATATTTAAATTACTTTTATAATGAAAGTTTTCATATTTTCAACATAAATTATACTTTGAAATAAAAGTTTTATTGAAATTAAATTTAAACACTCTTGGTGTCTACTTAAATATTTATTTACTTTAATCGAAATGTTATCAAAGGAGCCCTAGGCAATGCCAGTGAACAAATATGTGAAACGCTGTCATGAGTGATGCATCATTCACATCTTCCTGCCATGGAAAGTGCCTCATGTTGAAATCCTCCTTTCATGTCTTCTCCTCTAATCAATACAAACAGGTTGTTGGCCCCATTTACTTAGGGCCACAGTTACTCACCTTTTCCCAAAGGGATGGCTGGATAACATGATGAATAAATTTCTGCTAATTCATGGAGCAACTGGGCAAATCAGTGTGACCAGAGGCCCCTAGCATTCTCCCTCTTTTTTTTAAAGACAGTTGTATGTTGAAATGGTTTACTTCTGATGACAACACATGATTCTCCCAGAGGAATGACCACAGTAGCAATAAACGAAAGCCAATTGGAAAGCACCAAGGTCTGGCTTTAGGGAGATCATGACCTATTGAAGTTTAAATTGGGTTCTTAGAGGGCGTTGTGAGACTTGACATTATTAATTTTTTTCACCTCACTATTCATTTTTCAGGCTGAAGTTTATTAAAATAGAGTGTGATAAATTCTTTCATTTAAAGAGAAATTATATTTTGAAAGTATCTTCAGTGAAAATGAATGTATGAGGAGAACCTTCTGGCAATTCTGTCTTGGTCACACCAACTGGCAACAGGCACCAGCAATGCTGGGGCCTCCTGAAAAGATCTTTGATTTTTTTTATTAACCCAAACAATGGTTAAGATAAAATAATCTTGATCACAAATAAGAAAAGATCTCAACATTGACTAAAAATCAGATATATTTATAAACGACTGTGATGTGGAATTCACTTGCAATTCTGCTTCCTTAAAGTTTGATTACTAACTTCTTAGGCATTTATACATCTAAAGGAACAGGAGGGATGATTTTACATCCCTTGAAATCCACATGGTTGCTAGCCATTTAATTCAACAAATACTAGCAAACATACTGAGCTCAATAATAGCGGCCATTGCTGGCCCCCAGCCAGACACCACCGGAAACAGACCTGTGGTCAAACAAGGTTGGACTTACTTCCTGTTACAACAAGGGAGAAGGTGCACCGTATTTGCCTCTCTGAATATTTACTGGGGAGGTAGAAGAATGGGACAGAACTAAAGCTGTAGTTAGTAAAGAAGGAGGAATTAATCCCTCATGCTAGCCAGTGAGTTGGGCATTGGGTCACTTTTGTGCTTCAGACATTGTTTGAGTTTGGGGATGCAGTCAGACAGGATTACAGAATGCTCTTATGTTCATCTCGCTCCGTCACAGTCACAGAGTGGCCTTGTGGGATGTTGGGGTCGTGTGAAATGATGTTGAATTGTGAAACACCAGTCTGGCTCCCCGCCGACGGCAGTCAGGGCTACTTTTGTCTTTCTCGCTGTGCTTCCCCTCATGCACACTGTATATCAGTCAGCACTACCAGACCCACACACAAGTCACTTGTGACTCTTCAGAACCACCCTGTGATGACAGGAGGCATCGTTTCCCCCCAGTTTACACATAAAATATGTGAATCTCCTGGAAGTCCGGTGGCTTGCCTGTGGACACACAGAGAAGAACGGAATCTATTTATTATAAAAACATGATTAGGTCAATGAGTAGACACACAAGAAATGGTGAGAAGTTTCAAAGGAAGCAGAGACCCAAGTGGTTGAGGGGAAGCTGAAAGTCTTGTGACACTGCGGGCACTTGGGGGTGTAGTTTAAGTAGTGAAAGAAACTCAAAAAGAGTTTTCTTGGGTGGGTGGTGTCTGGGACTCATCCAGGTCCACCATGAGCGAAGGCAGAGAGGAGGAAGAGTGAGAGCCCAGGAGTAGCCCACCGCGGGAGTGGCAGCCAGTGTGGGGAGAGAGAGACAGTGAGAGCAAGCGAGCGAGAGAATGAATGCAGCAGTCAGGAGCAGGGGAGAGGTGGGCAAGGCTAGGGTAGGATTGGAACAGCAGGCTGGAGAAGGGTGTGCTGAATTCATCACTGCATGTTTTTGACCCAGGACTAAAGGTTAGTCCCAGCTGGGCATGGCATATGCGGTAAGAACGAACATCTGAGCTTAGTATCAAATTTATTTATTCAGCAAGTGCCTATTGAGTGTTGTGCCTTAGGCAGCGAGATACATTCAGGGGAATCAATCATGGATATGACACTTTCCTTTTTTTAGAGGGTATCACAACCGGACATTCAAATGGTACTTTATAATCCAGCTTCTATTTTAGTGAACATGTGAACGGAGACCCAGGGGCCTACAGGAGAAGGAACAAGAAACCCTTCTTGGGCATGAGGGAAGGTCCACAGGGTGCAGGGCAGTTTTCAGGCGGAGTGCATGGATGATCTTGGGGGAAAGGCAGTGGAAGACCGATAAACAAACCACGAGGACAGAAAAGTTGTCACAGACGACAGAAGAATGCTGGTGAACCCCGAGTTAGTAATGTGAGGAGGACTGTGGGGTAGGAGAATTAAGGCACAAAGGATTACATGTTTGTGGAAATGGAAGAGGCAGGGGCAGTGGCTGGTGGCGCCTTTCCTGAGGAGAGCAGGGAGGGGCAGGTGATAGAGGGGAAAGAAGCTTGGCACGCAGCACATGTCAGATACGGAGTGTGCACGTCTGTTTTCATTAGTATGCGTTTCTAGGAATAGGAAATGTAGCAGTGCTGCATTCCTAAGAGTGCCAGCAAATACCCAAAAGTAATCAGGCCTGAGCCATAAAATACTAGTGTTCTAGTCAATTCATACATTCTGTCTTTTCATGAATAGAATTTCATGGTTGTAATCACAGCATTATAAATAAATAAATGAAAAAACAAAGTAATATATGTGTGTATATGTACATATACCTGTATGTCTGTGTGTCTACATATAGGAAGGGTGAGAGAGAGAAAGGAATCTTATGCTAGAGGACACCTTAAATTCATGTGTACAGAGGTTCTCAGACTTTGCTTAGCGTGCATCAGAATCATCTAGAGAGCTTGCTCCCTGCCGCATAAAACTGCAAGCTGGGCGCCTACCCTGCCTTAACACTCACTCCTCCAGCCATGGACACTCAGCCACCTTGCCGCAAAGAGCATCGTGCACATGTCCCTTAAGCACCTACCAGAGAATTACTCTGGAATATATAACTAGAGACAGAATTGCTAGGTGGTAGGGTATTCGCATACTGGTGGCCGATCAGTGGTTGTGTTACATAATGCAGGGGTGCTCTCGAGAATAGCTATACCAGCAACACGTGGTATTATCAGCTTTCTGGCTTCTGTGAACCTTGCGAGCACAGAGTGGCATCTCATTTCTCATTGTTTTTTAAAATAATGATATGGAGCATCTGTTCGTAAATTTGGTTTTTCTACCTTAACTTGCTCGCTGCGTGATCTTGGATGTCACATCACCTAAGTTCTTTCTTCTGTAAAACAAGGAAAAAGTAAAGCTCCCTCTCATAGGAAGGTCACAAAATGAGGTATTGGATGGAAAGTGATTTGTACTAGTTCTGCAAAGTAGTAAGGTCTAAAGAAGTTATCTACATTTGTTATTATTCTTGGATGTAAAAAAATATGATTTATCAGAAGGCAAATTTAGGTAGTCTTTAGGCAATTGGGTTAGTAGAAAATTGCAATAATTAGAATTCAGTTAGAGGATATTCTCCTGAGGTCACTGGAACCCACGGTGAGAAGAGATCAAGAGAGACTACACAGTTGATAATGTGCAGGGAATAACAGGGGAATTTTGATAAAGGAAAGAGATTAACAGTAGATTGAAAGAAAGGATAATATATTTTACCCTTCCTTTTTTTGGTTTACATTTCTATGTATAAGTGTTCTTTTTTTTCTTTAAAGATTTTATTTATGTTTTCGACAGAGAGAGACAAAGCAAGAGAAAGAACACAAGCGGGGGGGTGGGTGGCAGAGGGAGAAGCAGGCTTCCCACTGAGCAGGGAGCCCGATGCGGGGCTCGATCCCAGGACCCTGGGATCATGACCTGAGCCGAAGGCAGACACTTAATGACTGAGCCACCAGGTGTCCCTCTATGTATAAGTATTCTAATCACCTCATTAAAACTTGCCACATAGAGGAAGTTAAAAAAAAAAGAAATCCATGAGTTTATCACTTAATAAAACCACTATTAAAACTTTGATATATCATCTTTATTCTTATTATGCTTAACTTTGAATTAACTTATAAGTATGCTGATCACACAACCATGTATCATACTTAAGTAATGAAGAGAGCATACTAATTTTTCAGTAGTCTGCAAAAATCACCATTTTAATTGCTTCATAATATTCCATCAAGTGCATGTGCCAGGGTAATTATATTTTAGTGCTCAGGACTTGAAAGTAATTCAGTATCCTCAAAGATTTATAGTATAAATTACAAATTATTTTAATCAAATGGATTTAGATGTGCTAACATATCTTAGTGTAAGTCAATGTGCTTAAAAATACCTTATATTTGTACAGCCCCATAGAGTAACACTTTTAGTAATATTATCTTCAGGCAGCACTGTGATCTGGGCATCAGGGTATTATTACTGTGTTAGAGATCAAAGAACCAACCAAGGCTATGCGTTTAAGAATGTGCCTTAGATCCAACCTTTGGAAGACCCCCTACAGAGATTCCATTCCCCAGTGCACTTCCTTAATACAACGCCATTCTACTTAATCGAAACAGTTCAAAGTTAACTGAGAGACCGAATTAGAATCTCTAGTGCATGTGGGTGTTTGGAAAGCTCGAATAATCATTCTCAAGTCTCTCAATACATGGTATAAGGCTCTGTCAAGATTTTTGTGAGTGTCAAACAAATAGGTGAAATTGCTTAGCACTGTGAATAGACATACTAGAAATTTAAGAATTGGGGAATACGTTATATAAACACTCATATTTTGAGTACTTCAGAACTTATGACACTGACATGATGGTAAAAAATTTGTGATAAATGTATGACAAAAGCATGTATTTCAAAGAAGGAAATAATTTAACTTCTTGAATTCCGAACAGAAAATGACACAGAATTAGTACATGGATCGAATGCAGTTGTTAATGAGCTTCTCATCAACAGAATTGTGTTTTTTTCCATATCTCTCTGTGAGCAGGTAACCTCACTAGCGAAGGTAACATTAGGTTACATTATTTTAGAGACTGCCATAAAACCACATGAGAATTGCAATTGCTCCTTCCCTGTGGTCATTTAGGCCTGACCAGTATAATTGCTGAGCAAAATGAAGTGGAGAATTGCAAATTTCAGTGTCATCAGTTTCTAAATGAATTACTTTGGAAACATAATGTATAGCATGTAAATGGCCTTCAGATCATACCTTTTTACATAGCAAAAGAGTATAATATATGGAAACTTGAGAATTTTATCAAACATAATCAGTATCGATTACTAAATAAAATATTTTTTGTTGTGCATTGAGAGCTTCTAAGTTGACTAGATACGTTTAAATAAATAAGTTTCTTGTGTGTCAATTAGGAAACTTACCAAATATATAACTATGATAAGTAGAAGGTTGTAAAGGGAAATATTAACTTGTGAATAGACTAGCCTTCTTATATACACAAATTCATTTAATCTTTACAACATTCGCTGCCTACGTTTACTCCATACACACAAGTAAACAAAATGGCAAAATGAGCACCTTTGTACACATTCCCCAGCCGTCAGCCCGTGGCCAATCCTGTGCCTGCCATCCAGCCGCCTCCGCCCGGTGTTGTCTCCTGTAACATTATTTTGAAACAAGTAACAAACATTCTGATCTTTCATCCTTAACTATTTCAGTATGAATCTCTGAAAGGCGAAAGCTTTTCTTTAGCAGAACCTAAAAAAATTTAACAATAATTCATTTACATCATTGACTATCTAGTTGGTTTTCACATTCCCAACAGTTAACTGAAAAATGCATTTCATTTTGCCAGTGTACAAATAAAGACTATAACTTTTCAGAGACCTCAACCTAATCAGAAATAAAGATTTGTATTAAGGACTGTTGATGCCAGCGCCTGTTCTTTGCACATACAGTCTATGGAGCCTCATTTACTATCTGTTACTCAGTCAAGATGTGAGTCCCTGGGGAATTGCTGAAGGTGTACATGTTCAGAGTGGGCACTTATTCCTATTCTTATGGAGCTGTGATTTTCATGCCTGAGAGAACAGTCAGAATAGGTCTCGGTGTCTGTCATTCCTTTATTTATAAATGTTACATTTGTGGCCTAAGAATTTGCATCTGTTCTGGGAGAATTCAAAGGAAAATTTGAATGTATAGAACAATAAACTCCACACTACATATTGCATGAAGAGGAACATTATTCATGTGTAAAAATAATAAGCCCCAATGCTGTGTCATGGGAATTCTAGTAGAGGTTGCCCTCAGATTCATTCACTTTAGTTTTTTTATCTATGAAGACCGAGGCATTTTATTGGTTTCTTAAGGAAATAATTATGGTTATTCTATAGTATATTATATATAATGTAGATTCTTAAAATTCAGATAAGGTGAATTTGAATACCTATACAATAACATGAAAACCACACACATTAAGTCTAATAAACTGACTTTGAGGATGCATACAAATATCTCTGAAAGTTATGTATGTTTGTATTACATACTTTTGAAATCTTTTTTAAATGTTCATCAACTAATCTCAGTTACATTAAAACAAATAAAATGGGCATTTAGGAACCTCTTATTGCTGCATGGTACTGCAATTACACTGTCTGAAGTATAATTTCCAAAATTTATATTCAAATGCAAATGAGTTAAAAAAGAAAACTTTGCATTCAAGAAATTAAAACTTTTTGTTTCAGTCACTTTTCTGGGAAGTATTTTCTTGATATTTTTTGTCTTGAGGTTAAAAATATTGCCAACTACACCCAAATAAGTATTTGGCTTTATTCCTAAATGGGATTGTCACTGTGATCAGAGGACATTCAGAGGAGTTGCTGTTTCTCTTTTGACTGTTTAGACTCACGTATTAAACCCAAATAATGCCATGTGGTCAGCCTGATTAGCTGTGAGTGACAGTGGGCTGTGTGTGAGACGTGATCACCACACCACAACAACCACAACTGTACCTTATTGTTTATTATAAGCCAGGCAGATGTTAATCTCTTATTATTTTACTTAATTTGTAGTTCAAACTTGGGAAGTAATGATTTTTGTCCCCAATTTATAGATGAAGAAACTGAGGCTTAGGAATATATTCCTTCCAGTTTCTCCAGCTAATGAGTGATAGATCCCTTAACCATCTACAATTGTGTGCCCTTTTCCAGGGTGAACTGAGGTCTCCAGGTCAAAGGTTTGGACAGACGTCCTTGATTTCTCTTTATAGAGGGGGACTGGAGGGATTATTAATGTTTCAGTTGTTGTTGGAAGAATGGTTATTGGGGCTTGAGAAGAGTTGTCTATAGAGCTAAAAGCAGTATTTGTTTGAACATGAGTAAATGAGTTTATGTCGTCTGTGTTGAGTAGAGGAAATATTTTCCAAATCTCAGGCATCCTAGCATTAAGAATGGCGCACATGCAATTAAGGCATTTAAGTTCCCTGTGTTCTTTGTTCCATTTATCTATATCAAGGTACCCATGGGTATGGGAGCCATTTACTGGTTTGTTTTGTTGTTTTGTTACATCTGGCAGTGTTTCAAACGGCAGTGCAGGTAGGCAGGTGTTATTATTGATTGAAATAAAAACACTTTTGTGCCAGACTCTCTAACCCAGTGCCTGCTGCGTGCATTTATTCACCCTCTGCTCCCAGGAGGCAGATGAGCATGTCTCTGGTGAAGAATAGGTTAAGAATGCACGTTTTTACACCCTGATTACGTTATTACTGAATAAAGTAGGCTTTTCTTTGACTGTGTGTGTAATGAAACTTTAATTGTGCTACCAAATTATACAGACTCTGAAGGTTGAACAACCCAAAATAATACCACATTGTATTTTAATCTGTGTGTCCTAAAAATATTTGGTAAAATTTAAAGTCGACACCAACTTTAAAAAGAATGCTTCAGAGGCCATCAATCTTTGTATCTGCTAAGACTGAGTGTTGCAGTTAGACACACCTGAGGTTACCTAGCTCCTGAGTGACCTGTGAAAGTTTAGGTTTTGATCTAAGTGAAGATACAGTGTTCACCAGCTAAATATTGTACATAGTATTTAATGTACGTCACAATGTACAATATACATTAGTGTATATACAATATACATTAGTACTATAATGTATTTGATATATGTTAAATAATGAATGGCTTCAGAGGCCAGAGTGAGAGCTCTGTGCAAGCTTTTAAACAGTTCAGTTTTTCAAATTAAATATAATAAAGTGGATATTTTGTTTTGTCCTGCTGGAAACATTGGTTGGTTTTTTTTAAGTCTCTTTCTAAACACATATTTAAGTTTGTACTTGGAAAAATGATTAGCAGTCATTTAATAAATAAGTGGCATTCTGAAAGACTCTGAGGACTAATCAATATATTAGAAAGACTGTATAAAAACATTAGTAGAATGCAGAAGTGAGGAATAATTTACTTTGAATTTTATAATATCTCTAAGAGAGAATGCAGTAGTTTTCTTTCATCAGTGGACAATAGTTATATAATGGGAATGGTCGTAAGAATGCCATTATCTTTGTAATATTAATGGTAAAAAGAAAGATGTTAATGGAGCTCTTTACGGTATAATTCATGAAAAATTATATGATATCTAAAATCTGAAGCTGAAAAATACTTCTCATGGTGCTCTTAATGATATAGGAAAGCACAAAAGTGAAAAATACAATTTTAATGAAGTATTCTTCAAAATCTTCTCTTTTTGCTTTTGTATAAATACGTGCAAATTTAAATCTTGATTGTCTTCACTGAACTATTTTTTAAAGCATTAAGGACTTATTTCTTTTACAGAGTCAGCATAATTATTTTCATTTAACTTTAATTTTTTTCATGTAGGCTCCATGCCCAGTGTGGAGCTCAACACAGCACTTGAACTCATGACCCTGAGATCAAGACCTGAGCTGAGATCAAGAGTCAGAGGGTTAACTGACTGAGCCACCCAGACACCCCTCATTTAACTTTTAATATTTTAAATTTATTTATTATTTTGTAGTTTATTTTTTTATTAAAATATAATGTATTATTTGTTTCAGGGATACAGGTCTGTGATTCATCAGTCTTACACAATTCAGAGCACTCACCATAGCACATACCCACCCCAATGTCCATCACCCAGCCACCCCACCCCTCCCACCCCCCTCCCCTCCAGTAACCCTCAGTTTGTTTCCTGAGATTAAGAGTCTTTTATGGTTTGTCTCCCTCTCTGGTTTCGTCTTGTTTCATTTTTCCCACCCTTCCCCTACGATCCTCTGTTTTGTTTCTCAAATTCCTCATATCAGTGAGATGATATGATACTCGTCTTTCTCTGATTGACTTATTTCACTTAGCATAATATACTCTAGTTCCATCCACGTCATTGCAAATGGCAAAATTTCATTTCTTGATGGCTGCATAATATTCCATTGGATATATATACCGCATTTTCTTTGTCCATTCATCTGTTGATGACAACTAGGCTCTTTCCATAGTTTGGCTATTGTGACATTGCTGCTATAAACATTGGGGTGCACATGCCCCTTCGGACCCCTACATTTGTATCTTTGGGGTAGACACCCAGTAGTGCAATTGCTGGGTCATAGGGTAGCTCTATTTTCAACTTTTTGAGGTACTTCCACATTGTTTTCCAGTGTGGCTGCACCAGCTTGCATTCCCACCAACAGTGTAGGAGGGTTCCCCTTTCCCCACATCCCTGCCAACATCTGTCGTTTCCTGACTTGTTAATTTTAGCCATTCTGACTGCTGTGAGGTGGTATCTCATTGAGGTTTTGATTTGGATTTCCCTGATGCCAAGCGATGTTGAGCACTTTTTCATGTGTCTGTTGGCCATTTGGATGTCTTCTTTGCAGAAATGTCTGTTCATGTCTTCTGCCCATTTCTTGATTGGATTATTTGTTCTTTGGGTGTTGAGTTTGTTAAGTTCTTTGTAGATTTTGGGTGCTAGCCCTTTATCTGATATGTCATTTGCAAATATCTTCTCCCATTCTGTAGGTTGTCTCTTGGTTTTCTTGACTGTTTCCTTTGCTGTGTGAAAGCTTTTTATCTTGATGAACTCCCAATAGTTCATTTTTACCCTTGCTTCCCTTGCCTTTGGTGATGTGTCTAGGAAGAAGTTGCTGCAGCTGAAGTCAAAGAGGTTGCTGCCTGTGTTCTTTAGGATTTTGATGGATTCTTGTCTCACATTTAGGACTTTCATCCATTTTGAGTCTATTTGTGTGTGTGGTATAAGGAAATGGTTCAGTTTCATTCTTCCGCATGTGGCTGTCCAATTTTCCCAACACCATTTGTTGAAGAGACTGTCTTTTTTCCACTGGACATTTGTTCCTGCTTTGTCGAAGATTAGTTGACCATAGAGTTGAGGGTCCATATCTGGGCTCTCTATTCTGTTCCATTGATCTATGTGCCTGTTTTTTGTGCCAGTACCATATTGTCTTGATGATGACAGCTTTGTAATAGAGCTTGAAGTCTGGAATTGTGATGCCACCAGCTTTGCTTTTCTTTTTCAACAATCCTCTGGCTATTCGCGGTCTTTTCTGGTTCCATACAAATTTTAGGATTATTTGTTCCATTTCTTTGAAAAAGGTTGATGGTATTTTGATAGGGATTCCATTAAATGTGTAGATTGCTCTAGGTAGCATAAACATTTTCACAACATTGGTTCTTCTAATCCACGAGCATGGAAATTTTTCCATTTCTTTGTGTCTTTCTCGATTTCTTTCATGAGTATTTTATAGTTTTCTGAGTACAGATCCTTTGCCTCTTTGGTTAGATTTATTCCTAGGTATCTTACGGTTTTGGGTGCAGTTGTAAATGGGATTGACTCCTTAATTTCTCTTTCTTCTGTCTTGTTGTTGGTGTATAGGAATGCCACTGATTTCTGTGGATGACTTTATATCCTGCCACTTTACTGAATACTCTATATGGGTTCTAGCAGTTTTGGGGTGGAGTCTTTTGGGTTTTCTACATAAAGTATCATATCATCTGCAAAGAGTGAGGGTTTGACTTCTTCTTTGCCAATTAGGATGCCTTTTATTTCTTTTTGTTGTCTGATTGCTGAGGCTAGGACTTCTAGTACTATGTTGAATAGCAGTGGTGATAGTGGACATCCCTGCCGCGTTCCTGACCTTAGGGGAAAAGCTCTCAGTTTTTCCCCATTGAGAATGATATTTGCTGTGGGTTTTTCATAGATGGCTTTTATGAAATTGAGGTAAGTATCCTCTATCCCGACACTGTGACGAGTTTTAATCAAGAAAGGAGGCTGTACTTTGTCAAATGCTTTTTCTGCATCTATTGAGAGGATCATATGGTTCCTGTTCTTTCTTTTGTTAATGTATTGTATTACATTGATTGATTTGCAGATGTTTAACCAAACTTGCAGCCCAGGAATAAATCCCACTTGGTTGTGGTGAATAATCCTTTTAATGTACTGTTGTATCCTATTGGCTAGTATTTTGGTGAGAATTTTGGCGTCCATGTTCATCAGGGATATTGGTCTGTAATTCTCCTTTTTGATGGGGTCTTTGGGTTTTAGGATCAAGGCAATGCTGGCCTTTGGAAGCTTTTCTTTCCATTTCTATGTTTTGGAACAGTTTCAGAAGAATAGGTATTAATTCTTCTTTAAATGTTTGGTAGAATTCCCCTGGGAAGTCATCTGGCCTGGGGCTCTTGTTGGGAGATTTTTAATTACCTTCTCTGTTTCCTTACTGGTTATGGGTCTGTTCAGGTTTTCTGTTTCTTCCTGGTTCAGTTTTGGTAGTTTATCCATCTCTAGGAATGCATCCGTTTCTTCCAGGTTATCTAATTTGCTGACATATAGTTGATCATAATATGTTCTTAGAATTGTTTGTATTTCTTTGGTGTTGGTTGTGATCTCTCCTCTTTCATTCATGATTTTATTTATTTGGGTCCTTTGTCTTTTCTTTTTGATAAGTCTGGCCAGGGGTTTATCAATCTTATTTATTCTTTCAAAGAACCAGCTTCAAGTTTTGTTGATCTGTTCTACAGAATGTTCTTTTGGTTTCTATTTCATTGATTTCTGCTCTGATCTTTATTATTTCTCTTCTCCTGCTGGGTTTAGGCTTTACTTGCTGTTGTTTCTCCAGCTCCTTTAGGTATAGGGTTAGTTTGTGTATTTGAGACCTTTCTTGTTTCTTGAGAAAGGCTTGGATTGCTATACACTTTCCTCTTAGGACCGCCTTTGCTGCATCCCAAAGATTTTGAACAGTTGTGTTTTCATTTTCATTGGTTTTCATGAATTTTTTAAATTCTTATTTAATTTCCTGGTTGACCCATTCATTCCTTAGTAGGGTGCTCTTTAGCTTCCATGTATTTGAGTTTGTTCCAAGTTTCCTCTTGTGACTGAGTTCTGGTTTCAAAGCATTATGTCCAAAAATATGCAGGGAATGATCCCAGTCTTTTGGTACTGGTTGAGACCTGATTTGTGACCCAGGTGATCTATTCTGGAGAATGTTCCATAGGCACCAGAGAAGAATGTGTATTCTGTTGCTTTGGGATGGAATGTTCTGAATATATCTGTGAAGTCCATCTCGTCCAGTGTGTCATTTAAAGCCTTTATTTCCTTGTTGATCTTTTGCTTAGATGATTTGTCCATTTCAGTGAGAGGGGGGTTAAAGTCCCCTACTATTATTGTATTATTGTCAACGTGTTTCTTTGCTTTTGTTATTAATTGGCTTATATAATTGGCTGTTCCCATGTTAGGGGCATAGATATTTACAATTGTTAGATCTTCTTGTTGGATAGACCCGTTAAGTAGGATATAGTGTCCTTCCTCACCTCTGATTATAGTCTGGTTTAAAATCTAATTTGTCTGATGTAAGGATTGCCACCCTAGCTTTCTTTTGATGTCCATTAGCATGGTAAATGGTTTTCCACGCCCTCATTTTAAATTTGCAGGTGTCTTTGGGTCTAAAATGAGTCTCTTGCAGACAGCATATCGATGGGTCTTGTTTTTTTTTATGCAATCTGGTACGCTGTGTCTTTTGATTGGGGCATTTAGCCCTTTTACATTCAGGGTAACTATTGAAAGATATGAATTTGGTGCCATTGTATTGCCTGTAAGGTGACTGTTACTGTATATTGTCTGTGTTCCTTTCTGGTCTATTTTACTTTTAGGCTTTCTCTTTGCTTAGAGGATGCCTTTCAATATTTCTAATAGGGCTGGTTTGGTGTTCACAAATTCTTTTAGTTTTTGTTTGTCCTGGAAGCTTTTTATCTCTCCTATTTTCAGTGACAGCCAAGCTGGATATAGTATTCTTGGCTGCATATTTTTCTCGTTTAGTACCCTGAATATACGGTGCCAGTCCTTTCTGGCCTGCCAGGTCCCTATGGATAGGTCTGCTGCCAACCTAATGCTTCTACCATTGTAGGTTACCGATCTCTTGTCCCGAGCTGCTCTCAGGATTTTCTCTTTGTCTCTGAGACTCGTAAGTTTTACTATTAGATTTTTGGGGTGTTGACCTGTTTTTATTGATTTTGAGTAGGATTTTCTGTGCCTCCTGGGTTTTGATGCCTTCCCCAAATTAGGGTGGTTCTTCGCTATAATTTGCTCCAATATACCTTCTGCCCCTCTCTCTCTGTCTTTATCTTCTGGGATCCCAATTATTGTAATATTTTTTCGTATATGGCATCACTTATCTCTTGAATTCTCCCCTCGTGATCCAGTAGTTGTTTATTTCTCTTTTTCTCAGCTTCTTTATTCTCCATCATTTGGTCTTCTATATCACTAATTCTCTTTTCTGCCTCATTTATCCTAGCAGTTAGAGCCTCCATTTTTTATTGTACTTCATTAATACCCTTTTTGATTTCGACTTGGTTAGATTTTAGTTCTTTTATTTCTCCAGAAAGGGATTATCTAGTATTTTCTATCCTTTTTTTCAAGCCCAGCTAGTATCTTTATAATCGTCATTCTGAACTCTGGTTCTGACATCTTACTAATGTCCATATTGATCAGGTCCTTGGCAGTTGGTACTGCCCCTTGTTCTTTTTTTTTGAGGTGAGTTTTTCTGTTTTGTTATTTTGTCCCGAGAATAGATGAATGAGAGAACAAAATGCTAAAAGGGTAACAATGACCCCAGAGAAATATAATCTAAAGAAACAGAAGAGACCCGAAAACAGGGGGAAAGGATAGGGGAAAAAAAAAAAGGATATGATCAGGCTGGTGAATAGAACAGAACCACACGATTTTGGGTGTGTTTTGGTCTTTTAGAAGAAACTGCCTCCCAAAATTTTAAGAAAGAAAAACTTATATATATGTACAAAAATAAGGATAAATATGATGAAGGGAGAAATATGAGTGTAAAGATGAAAATTAAAAATAGACTTTAAAAAGGGAATTGATAAGTTGGTTGAAAAAGGAAAGAAGAAAAATTAAAAAAAATAGAAAATGAAAAAAATAAAGAAAATTTAAAAAATTAACTTTGAAAGACTAAAGCATCATGGGAAAAAAAGCCATGAATTCTATGTGCTGTATTCCCCTAGTGCTGGAGTCCTGTCAGGGGAGGGGTCTGTTGCAGAGATTCTCAAATGTCTTTGCCCAAGGTGGAATTGCATCGCCCTTGCCAGCAGCTGGGCTAAGTAATCTGCTGGTGTTTGCTTTCGGTAGCTTTTGTTCCCTGAAAGCTTTCCGTACAGCCTCGGAGGACAAGAGTGAAAATGGTGGCTTTGCAATCTCTGGCCCTGGAGGAGCCAAGAACGTGGGGCTCCACTGCTCAGTGAGGCCCCAGAGAAAAGCAGTCAATCACTCCTGTCTCCCCGGTCTCCGGCCGCACTACATACTCACCTGGCCTGTGACCAAGCGTTTCTATCTCTGGCACATGACCCCGTTTGGAATCTCCAAACCCAGCAGATTCCTGGGGTGGACTCCCATGCCTCTCCTCCCAGGGAAGGAAGGGGAGTCTCTCCGGATCTGCCGCTTGTTGGGGCCCTGCTGGAGGAGCAGTGGCCCGACTGTGCCTCGGATCACGGTTTATGGCAACACCGAGCTGAGAGCCCATGCCTCGGCTCTGTCTCTGCAGCTGGCTTCCCCACTCCAATGCCTGGGAGCTCTGCCACACTCAGGCACCCCCGGTCTTTCTGTGACCCCAAGGGTCCTGAGACCACACTGTCCCAGCAAAGGATCCCCCCCCCCTTAGCCATTGGAGCGATGTCCCCCAGTGGAGCAGACTTCTAAAAATTCCAATTTTTTTCCCCAGGTTCTTGGGATCGAGCCCTGCGTCGGGCTCCCTGCTCACCCGGAAGCCTGCTTCTTTCTCTCCCGCTCCCCCTGCTTGTGTTCCTGCTCTCGCTGTCTCTCTCTCTGTCAAATAAATAAAATTTTAATAAATAAATAAATAAATAAATAAATAAATAAATAAAATAAGTATATGTTTAACTTTAGTGGAATATGTGAAGGACTTTTTATAGAGATCATATTTATTTATACTCTCACCACAGTGTATGAAAATTCCATGTCTTCCACATTCTTGACAACACTTGGTATTACCAGTTTTCTTTTAATTTTAGAATTTTAATGTTTCCCTCAATTTTAGCTATTCTGGTTGGAATGCAGATCTCTCACACTGTGGTTTGAATTTACAGTGTCCTTTGACTAATGAGGCTGGACTCCATTGCATAGGTCTGCTAGTCATTTGGATATTTCTTTGTCCTGTTTTTTCTTATTGCTCCGTGGTTCTCTATAAATCCTGGAAACAAATATACTGAAAAATAGGTTCTTCCATTCTGTGGCTTCTCTTTTCACTATTTCAACATCTGTAAATGAACAGAAGTTCTTAAGTTTAATATATTCTGATTTGTCAACCTTTCCTCTTATGTGTCAGCCTTTCCTTTTGCGTCATGATTAAGACACCTTTGCCCTCCTCCAGGTTGTGAAGATATCCAGTTGTGCTATCTTTTAGCACATCTGCTAGCTCTATTCACATTTAGCTTTACAGTCTTACTGGAATGCCTTTCTGCCCATGATTTGAGGGAGTGATCAACCTTCCTTTTCCTTTTTTTCCTCCTTCCCTTTTTTTTTTTTCCTCTTCTTCTCTTTCCCCCCCAGTGTGGATATTTGATCAACCCAGCTCTGTGCATTTAAAAGAGGTGGTTTATTGTTTGTTTGTTGTTTTTCTAACTGATTTGCATTGCAAACATTGTCAGAAACCCAGTCCCCATTTATGTTGAATCTGTTTCTGGATTCTCTTTTCTGTTCCACTGGTCTGTTTGAGTAATCTTCTGCCAATATGACATTCTATTATTTTTGTAACATTCTGAGACTTGATACCCAGGCAAGAAAATCTTCCACTTTGTTTTTCTTCAAGAGTATCTTCGTGATTCCTGTCCCTTTATATTTTCACTAACAATGTATGAAAGTTCTTGTTGCTCCACATCATCACCAGTATTTGGTATTGGCAGTGTTGTGGATTTTGGCCATTCTAATAGGTGTCTAAATTCAATCTATATCCATATATAGAATTTCATTCAGCAAATTTGCTAACCACATGCTATAAAGTAATTTCTACATGAACAGTCATGCTACCTATGAATGACAGCAGGCTTATTTCTTTCTTTCCAATCCATATTACCTGTTCAGTATTTTTCTTACCCTAATTAAAGTATTCACCTCATGTGGAATGAAAGGGTCTATAGAGAACATACTTTGATTCTCAAACTCAAAGCAGATCTCAGCATTTCTTATAACATGTGACTGTTTGCTGTAAGATTTTTGTTAGATGTCCTTTATAGATTTAGAAATTCCCTTTTTAGCTAAAAGTTTAAATCACATTTAGATGTTGAATTTAATCAAATGCTCTTTTTACATCTGTTTAGAAGATCATATTTTCTTCAGTTTGATTAATTACCTTGAAAGATTTTTAAATATTAAACAATCCTTGTGTTCCTGGAAGAAACTTGATTAAAAAGTTATGATCTATGAAACTTTTTCTTTATTTCTGTATTCTATTTTAATTTTGCAACTATTTTAAAGGATAGTTGGATCTATGTTTACGAATAAGATTGGCTTTTATTTTCCTTCTTGAAAGTTCCTTGTCAGATTTTGATATCAAGGTTAAGTTAGCCTCACAAAACAAGTTGGGAAGCATTCTATTTTTCTACTTTTTGAAGGTGTTTGTATAAGATCACTGTTTTTTGTCCTTAAATGTTTAAATGTCCTTAAATCTTTAGAAAATTCACAAGGCCTGGAATTTTCCACCTGTAAACATTTTTAAATTATGGATTTAATTTTGGCAACAGAGATAGGCAACTCAGATTTTCCTGTTTTTCCTCTGTTTTGGCAAGTTGCTGTCTGTTTAGAACTTGCTCACTTAATTGTCAAAAACTATTCAAAGTAACCTCTTATGATCGTTCTAACTTGTATGGGATCATAGTAGGATGCTCTTTTGAATTCCTGATATTGATTATTTCTGTCTCTTCTTTTTTCTTTTCCTTGATCAGTTTAGCTAGGGTTTCATTAATTTCAGTGTCCTTTCAAAGCCTTATTTTTATCATTTACTTTGCATTTCATTCTTGGTTTTAATATACTGTATTTTTTTGCCCTAATGTCTTAACATCCATCCTTAACACATTAGTCTTCTGTCTTTTTTCTTTTAATGTCCATGTGCTCAGCACCAGTGACTTCTCTTCCACTTGTGACATTGGTAATTTGGGTCTTCTCTCTTACTTTTCTTTGGACAGCATGAGTGGGGATTTATCAGTTTCAGTGAACTTTTCAAAGAAAGAGCTTTTGATTTCGTTAACTTTCTCTTATGTTTTCCTGTTTTCAATTTCACTTATTTGTGCTCTAATTTTTATTATTTCTTTTCTTCTGATTATTTTATATTTATATTGTTCTATATTGTCTAGTTTCATAGGATGGAAACTGAGATTATTTATTTAGGTCTTTGGGGTTTTTTTTCCCCTAATGTATGCATTTAATGCTACAAATGCTGCTGTATCTCACAGATTTTGATAAATTATATTTTTATGTTCATTTACATCAGTTTTTTTAAAATTTCACTTGAGACATCTGCCTTAGCTCTTGGGTTATTTCCGAATATTTTTGGGCTTTCTAGCTATCATTCTGTTTCTTATGTCTTGTTTTATCCTATTGTGGTCTAAGAGCATACTTTGTACAGTTTACAGTTTCTGTAAAATTTGTGAGCATGTGTTTTAGAGCCCATAATGCAGTCTGTCCTCGTGAATGTTTCATATGATCTTGAGAGGACTGTTTCTGCTGCTGTTGGATGGAATATTCTAAAATGTCAATTCGATCCAGTTGACTAATACTGATATACAGGTCTTCTATATTCTTACTCTTTTTCTGTCTTTTTCATGTATCAACTACTCCAACTATAATAATGGATTTGTCTATTTCTCCCTGCAGTTCTATCAGTATTTGCCTCATGTATTTTGACCCTTTGTTGTTATGTGTTACACATAGAGGAGTGTTACACCATGTTGAAAAATTGATTGCTTTGCCATTATACAATGTTCCTGTTTATCTCTGATAATCTTTCTTGTTCTGAAGCCTGCTTTCTTTGAAATTAATATGGCCACTCCAGCTTTTTTTAGATCAGTGTTAGTGTTAGGCTAAAATACAAAATGAAAACCAAACTTGAAAATTCCCTGAGCATACAAAACCATTTAAGCCCCATAAGCAAAACTAAATCTAGTTTATTTCATGAACGTAAGTGAAACTTAAGTCATCTTCCAAAAAATGGTTAAGATAACCATTTTTAATCAATCCCCTGCCATCTGGAAACCTCCATTGTAATAACCAGTCACTACAAAGGTTAAACAGCTTCCTCATTTTCACTTTATAAGCCATTCTGTAATGTCACACACACCTCTAACCTTCAGAGCAATTTTGGTTTGAAAGCTCCCAATTCTTGAACTATTCTTATATGCACAATCAACTCTTGCTAATTACTATTTTATTGATCTGCTGATTTTAATTTTGCTGGTTTTGGATTTTTGACATTAGCATAGTATATCTTTTTTATTTTTACTTTTAATCTATTTTAGTCTTTTATATTGAAAGTGGATTTCTTGTGGATAACATATGGTTGGGTCTCATTCTTTATACCCTGACAATCTGTCTTTTAATGTAGTATTTAGACCATTCACTTTTAAAGTGATTGTTGATATGTTTGGATTAATATCTGCCATGTTTGTAACCATTTTCTGTTTGTTGCATTTGTCTTTTGTTTCTTGCTGCCCCCCTTTTAATGTGTTATCTGAATTTGAGCATCTTGTATTATTCAATTTTATCTCTTTCCATATTGATATACCTAAAAAAATTCTAGTGACTGCCCTTACCTATCAAAGACCATCTTCAAATAACGTTATGCTACTTACTAAGTAGCGCAGGTACCTTAGAGTATTCCCAGTCCCTCCCTCTCATCCCTTGCAACATTGCTGCCATTAATTTAATTTATCCATAAGCTATAATCACCCAATACATTTTTAGTATTATTTCTTTAAACAGTCATCTTATAACTAAGAATAAGAAAAATTATTTTCTTATAACTTCTTTTATTCCTTCTCAAATGCTCTTCTTTTCTTTGAAAGTTTCTGACTGATTATCATTAAGCTTTTGTCTAAAGAATTTCCTTTAAATGCTTTTGCAAAGCAGGTCTGGTAGCAATGACTTCTGTTGGTTTTTGTCTGAGAAAGTTTTTATTTTTTCCTTCACTTTTGAGTGATAATTTCTCCAGGTGTAGAATTCTAAGTTTATTTTTACTTCTCTCAACACTTTAAATATTTTGCTCCACTCTCTTCCTACCTACGTGTTTTCTGATAGAAGTCCAATATACTTCTTATCCTCATTCCTTTCTGGTAAGGTATTTGTTTTTCTCAGCTTCTTCCACAATGTTCTCCTTGTCTTTGGTTTTCTGCAGTTTCATTATGTTTTGACTCAGTATAGAGTTTGTTCTGATTTCTAACCTGCTTGTTATTCTTTAAAATTCCTGGGTCTACTTTGGTGTCTGTCAATAATTTTGGAAAGTCTGTTGGCCATTATTCAAATATTTCTTCCATTTCATTCTCTTTTTCTTTACCTTCTGGTATTCCACTTATGCACATGTTTCAACTTTTGCAGTTATCCCCAGTTCTTGGATATTATCTTCTGCATTTTTCGTTTTGCATTATAGTTTAGGAAGTTTGTGTTTTCTGATCTTCAAGCTCACTGATTCTTTCCTTAGTTGTATTGAGTTTATCGATGTGCCCATCAAAGACATCCTGCATTTCTGTCACAGTGTTTTGATTTCTGATATTTCCCTTTGTTTTCTTCCTAGAGTTTTCATCTCTCTGTGTATCTTACCCGTCTTTCTCGCATGCTGTCCACCCTTAGCGTATTAATCACGGTTGGTTTTAATTCCTAGTCTGATAATTCCAACATCTGAGACATATGTAAGACTGGCTCTGATGATTGTTTTGTCTCTGCAGAATGTGTTTTTTCTTGCCTTTTGGCATGCCTTGCAATTTCTCGCTGAAATCTGGACATGTTGTATCTAGTAATGGGAACTGAAGTGAGTACGTTTTTTCGTGTGAGGATTTATATTAATCTGACGAGGAATTGGGCTGTAGTTACTGTTTGCTGTAGGTGTTGTAGGTGCCAGAAGCTTCAAATTTATCTAGGACTCTTGTTTTTTCCTCTCCTCTTGACTTTGGGGTCTTCTTCCAAGGTAGTCTGTGTTTGTAGTTCTTTCAGCTAGTATCCAGTATTATTATACTAGAGTTCTGTTGGTATGATGATATGATATGAGGATAAGAGAGCATTCTATAATATTCCAACTAAATGTCAGTGTTCTTAGTGGGCCTCTGTCTTGGGACTGTGACCTTCACTAGTGTTTCTCTAGTGTTGTGGCTTGTTTCCCTCTGCCCCTTACTTCTTTTCCTGCCTACTGACTCCTTTTTTTTTTTTTTTTTTAAGATTTTATTTATTTTAATGACAGAGAGAGACATAGCAAGAGAGGGGACACAAGCAGGGGGAGTGGGAGAGGGAGAAGCAGGCTTCCAGCTGAGCAGGGAGCCTGATACAGGGCTCAATCCCAGGACCCCGGGATTGTGGCCTGAGCTGAAGGCAGATGCTTAATGACTGAGCCACACAGGCATCTCTGGCTATTGACTCCTGAGGACTATTTGTTCCCTTAGGTGGGACATGGAGAGTAGAGAAACCAGAGTGGGAGGAATGTTCTTTGCTAATTGGGATGAGGCTCTGGCAGTCTTTTCCCCTGGACAGTAGGGCTTTGGTGTACAGAACACTCTGGGCATATTTTGCAATGATTACCTTCTCCTCTCCCTGCCGGAGCTGGGAGGGAGTCCTTTTCTGATCTTCACAGAGAGCATGGAAAGGTTCCTGGAAGTCAAGTTCACAGAAATGTGGGGGTCCTCTAAGACTGTGGTCCTCAGGAGTTTCTCTCTCATGCCAGTCCACCCTTAGCCTCTGTCGATTTATCAATATTACCTCATAAGCAGCCCTATCAGTTTATGGCACTAGTGGCTTCTGCTCTAGGTAGACAGATCTCAGCTCTGACTCTTTGGATGGTCTTGTTTCTCCAGATTTCAGGGTGGTAGTTTGCCATGTGTTTCATTCAGCTTAGGCTGCTGTCACAAAATGCTGTAGACTGGGTAGCTTAAACAACAGACATTTATTTTTCACGGTTGTGGAATTTGGAAAGTCCAAGATCAAGTTGCTGGCTGATTCAGTTCCTGGTGGGAACCCACTTCCTGGCTTGTAGATATTAGCCTTCTCACCATGTCCTCATCTGGCTCTGGTCTCTCATCTCATCATTATGACACTAATCCCATCATGGGAGTCCCACCCTCATGACTTCATCTAAACCTAATTACTTCCCAAAGGTCTCACTTTCAAACACCATCATGTTGGGATTAGGGCCTCAACACGAATTTTAGAGGGACACAATCCAGTCCATAGTGCATGTAACCTCAGTGTTCAGATAGGTCTAAGAAGGGTCATTGATTTTAAGTTTGTCCAGCTTTCTTATTGTTTAGAGAACAAGAATGATGTCCAAGTGCTTTAAATATAGAGCTGATGCTTTTCTATTTACTAATGTATGTGTCTGTGTATCCAAGACACTGAGTTTCCCTTTTTTTCAAAAAAAGATTTATTGATTTATCTGAGAGAAAGAGAGTGAGAGAGCATGAGTGGAAGGGGTAGAGGGAGAGGGGAGTGAGAATTTCAAGCAGACTCCATGCTGAGCGTGGAGCCTGACACGGGGCTCGATCACAACACTGAGATCATGACCCGAGTTGAGACCAAAAGTCAGATGCTTAACTGACTTCACCACCTCTGTGTCCCATCTCTCCAAATTTCCATTTAAGAACAGATTTTGCTGCTGCTTTATTACTTTCTATTGTGTATAGGACATCATATTTGAAGAATGAACAATTTGCAACCTAGAAGGATATCTTTCTACGGAGTATAACTATATTTGTTTCTGCAGGTAGAAATGAGCACTTGACATCTCTGACCATCTTAATCTTATTGAGAAGATAGGAGGCTGAATTTTAGTCCCTGTAAGGAGTTGTCTGTCTCTGACTTACCCTGTATCCTAAGCTGTAGGAAGCTTATAGGATATTCTCATCCTTGGGGGACCTAGAACTAAAATTTTGTCTTTAACCCTGTGAAGTTGTAAAAAGATCTCCTCAGGTGTTTCATATCTCAGGTTCTCTTCAGGAATCTTAGAAAGGGTAAAGGGTCTCAAAAGTAGGGCTCGCTTCCTTAGGTTTTCTTCTTCTCCCACATCTTGGGCATTTAATGTTTTATTGTCTTTTAGCACTTCATTCCCTGTTTTTCATTTTGTACAGCTTTTCTAGCAGGAGGATTGTTCAGAATTTCCTAGTCTACCAACCATAATATGATTATTTTTTTAAGCTAGAAGTTATTTTTCATCTCAATAAAATCTTAGTCTTCCACAAAACTGGACATATATTACCCCAATATTAATTTAAGCATAATGACCTGTCCACGTATCTTCCATAAAACAATTTATTGCTATCTCTGAACAATAGCTATGAAATATAGCCAAGGTTGTATCTTTCACATGCTTTTTCACTCTTGCCATTTGATCTTGCCATCTTGAGAATTGAAACCTTTTTATGCTAAAAGGGCTGAAACAGTGTATTTTACAATTTGGTATCTCCACAGATTCTAATAAAGTGGCCAAGGCATGGGACCTTATTGGAATATTGCCAATAATTTGGTATCTCTTCAAATAAAGATTTTAAAGATAGTGAATATTTTCAGAGAGGTGTGGTAGAAACTGATTTTATATTAATAAAATTCTATTTTATTTTGAAATTTGAGATGTATTATATACACGGAACAAAATTTAATTTTCTAATCTGCTTTCTGTACTCTCATTGCTATTTCTCTATTACAATAAATGAATGACATTCACACTCAAGAGAGAATCAGCATTTATACATATAGTTACAACAGTCTTGTTCAACATATGTTTAAAAGTTATTCTTATCTGGGTTTATGTTAGCAAGTTACCCGCTTTTCAGGAGTATTCATTTTTTCTTCGCTTTTCTTTTGCATTTTTTGGTTTTTAGACAAGACAACCTCTTGGGAGGCATACTGGCACACTTGGTAAATATTTATAACCAACATCATAAAACAAAGGGCTGACTTCCGTTAGACAGCATGTTTTTATGATGCATTTAGTGTCTGCATGTCAGCTGACTGTGTCAAAACGAGTTGTACTTGGAAATAGGTCATATGTAAGTCACATGAATTTTCACAACAGGAGAGGTCAGGGGGTTTGCATTTGTGCCTGCTTGTCATGTTGAATTTATATTAGTATTGCTGTTTATTTTGGTGAGAGCAAAACCAATTTTTATGTAATTATGTAGCCTGCTGTATAACTACGTGTAAGTGGTCCCGTGCTTCTGATTTCTTACAGCAGTGTTCTGGGTCCCCTTATGGACTGCCATATGGGCATTTCCCTTTATGCATCTTGACTTTCATAGACGAGTTGCTCAATTAATATTGATAAAATAGATTAATGCTATTACACCTCCTCATAAACTTTAGAATCATTATGGAAATACTTAAAATCTTGTGAAAAACTTTAATTCATTAACTCCATAAATTATTTTGGTTAGAATACATTTCTAAACCATCTACGAATACCTCATTGAGTTTGAAAATCATCAAGCCTCAAAGAAAAGAAAAATATAATTAAGACCTTTTGATTTTTATCACATAAGACACATCACCTTACTTCTATTTGTAGATATTTTATATATTTGATGAAATATGGCATGTTCTTTTACATTCTGTATCTATTAGGAGGTTATCATTTTATGCAAGAGTCCTACTGATTATCAAACATTTGTCTTTTATTTTTATTCTACTCCAATAATTTTGAGAAAATATAAAGTTTATAGAATAGTCCTTTTAGCTGTAAATGTTAACTGGTAGAGCTATGTTCAGCAATCATCTAAGTTGCATTACTCTCAGTGTGTCAAAGATTTTAAATGTAAATTATGAGAAAAAGCCAGCGGGTGGGGGAGGCGGTGGGGAGGCCTCCAACAAAATATCAAGCTTCCTCTAGGGTGGGTTGTTTGCTTTCATGTTCTGTTAGAGTGAGGCCTACTGATAGCTTAGCTAAATTATGTGCTGTGGAGTCAGAAAATCCTGGGATTAAATCTTTACTCTGCCACTTCCTAGCTGTGTGGCTTTAGGCACACAATCTCTATAATTTTCATTATCCTCAGCTTTAAAGTGGGTACAAAAATGACTACTTTATAGGGTTGATGGAAGTATTACAGCTACATAATATATTTCTTCTGCACCTGATGCTGAGACACAGAGTTGCACACTGAAGATCTTTAGATTGATAACACAGAACACATTTGCTACTTATTTCTCTCTTTGGAAGTTAGCCCTGGTGAACCCTTCTCCACAAATGTTTTCCTTCTCTGAAAAGTTTTGCAGTAATGTAGGGAGGGGAAAAGAGCATGGTTTATCCACAAGCCAGAAAAATTTTCAAAGCCAGCTGAAGACCAACAGCACAAATGGGCTTGGTATGCACTAGAAATGCAGATTCCAGGGCCCCACTCACAGATTTAGTGCATGAGGTGCAGGATCTAGAAATTGCATTTTTAAACAACTCCTCATGTAATTCTGACAGACACCAAAATTCAGAATCTATAATAAAAGGGAAGACAAACATCCACATAGTAAAAATATGTTTTTAAAAGAGCAATTTAAGGGCGCCTGGGTGGCTCAGTTGGTTAAGCAACTGCCTTCGGCTCAGGTCATGATCCTGGAGTCCCGGGATCCAGTCCCGCATCGGGCTCCCTGCTCAGCAGGGAGTCTGCTTCTCCCTCTGACCCTCTTCCCTCTCGTGCTCTCTCTCATGCTCTCTCTCTCAAATAAATAAATAAAATCTTTAAAAAAAAAAGCAATTTAAATCCATGTGTTCTTTTTTAAATTTTTATTTTATTTTTTTAAAGATTAATTAATTAATTAATTAATTTATTTAGAAAGCATGAGCAGGGAGAAGGGCAAAAGGAGAGGGAGAGGGAGAGTCCCAAGCAGATTCCACACAGAGTGTGGAGCCTGACACAGGGCTTGATCCCACAACCCTGAGATCAGGAACTGAACCAGAATCAAGAGTTGGACCCTTAATCAACTGAGCCACCAGGGTCCCCTCAATCCGTGTGTTTATTTATGAATTGTGATGGTGTGACAAAAATCTTCATAGCAAATTGAGAAATACCTCTTAGGCAAAGGAAATACGTTTGAAACCTGGTAGTATGCCTAGAACTTTTAATTTATGAGGTAATGTAACATCAACCCCATGCCTCATTCACTAACATTCTGAAAAAATACCCATTAAATACAGAATTCCACGGCAAAATCTTTGTTGTTATCCTATGTATTGAAAAAATTTCAACATGGGGAGCAAGACGAGACAAATGTTACTATTCAGTTAAATCATAGTTAATTAATGGTGCATATTCTCCCAATGACGTTGATACTAGAAAGTTATTTAAGGTACTCAGAGCATTATGAAATAATGTTCTGCCTACTCTGTCACTATATACACACACTTCTATGTCTATGTCTTAACTTCATTTTACTAATTATTGTAAAATTAATACATGTTCATTTTTAAAAATCCAGATATGATGGGGATGTGCTAAAAATCCCATACCCTCCACCTCACAATTTCCCTTGCCCTTTGTAAGAAAAAGCTGCTTAAAATTTTGAATGTGCCAAGATATTTTTATTACATATACAAGGTAAGCACCTTATATTTCTTCTTTATGTTCTTAAAATCTAAATAACTCATAAATCAATCGGGTAAAATGTGAAAGATTACCATTCGTAGACCTCCCCATTCTACTTACCTGTTTGTTGCCACTGCCACTGTGCATCTTTTCTCCTAATCCCTTAAGATGTTAAGATCATCATAGTGGCATCTATCTAAATCTGTGACCGTACATTAATGTTGGAAAAATGTGAGCTCTTTTGGAGGGTTATCTGATTCATCACCCAGCTGTTCACTGAAAGAAATCAAAATTGTATTAGCCTGCCAGTGGCACCCAGGAAAATAGAATTGAAATGTAATAGGGTCTGATTAGGATTGAATGTTGATGGACCAGGGCCTCAACCCTGGATGCACATTACCCTGGTTTGGAGAGCCTGTAAACACACACAAACACACACACACACGCACACCCCAGTGCCCAGAGTATAAAATTTTGACTAGTGGGCGGAATGGGGCTTTCTAGAAGGGTCTGGTTATCAGAGTTAAAATATCTGTGGGTTTATACAGTATTTTATTTATGTTGTAGGAACCAGTAGCTAGGAATGTGGATCTAATAGTTGAAAACATACTGGATAACTCTCTAGGTCATGGGAGATTCAGTGCACATTTGCACATTTACATTTGACATGCTGAGAGGTTCTGTAATTGAGAACCTGTTGAACTTTGTTTTGTTTTTAAGCCCAATCTTTCCCAAATGTACACATCCGACAAATATTTTACTGTGAATCACTTCGAGCCAAGCCATGTTCTAGGTACTGTGAATGGAGGCCACTGAAGGTCCTTGCTTTAATGGAGCTAGTCTTCTAGTGAGATAAGATAAACAAACAAACAATAATCAAACAAAAGAAGGCCCCAAATAATGAGTAATATGAAGAA
The DNA here is from genome assembly GCF_037043125.1 of Eumetopias jubatus. Classification (NCBI taxonomy): domain Eukaryota; kingdom Metazoa; phylum Chordata; class Mammalia; order Carnivora; family Otariidae; genus Eumetopias; species Eumetopias jubatus. The sequence goes on from NW_028274816.1 coordinate 29,220,080, forward strand.
AACAAAATAGGAAGGTAAGATGCAGGGGTATGCCAGGTACACTGCTTTTGAAACTGTGATTAGAAAGGGTTTGACTTAGGTGGTAACATTTTGACCAAGGCCTGAAATGGCAAGAGGAGCTGGTTGTGCAGAGAACTTTTGGAGTAGTGTGGACAGCTGGTGCAAAGCTCTAAGCAGGACTGAGCTTGGTTGTTCCAGGGGGTACAGTGTGGTGAAAGCATAATGGAGGGTGTTGTCAAAGACTGTATGTTTGATAAGGAGCTTGGATTTTGTTCTAAGTGGCAAATGAAGCAATGGGGTTGGGGGTGACACGGTTTGGTTTACCTTTAAAGATATTCCTGACTGCTCAGAGGGGAAGAGATTAGGGCTGTGGATGGGGATGGTGACAGGGAACAGGAGACCAAAAGAGGTGAGGAGGATGTAACTGAGATAGTTCGGGTGAAGTAATGCTTTGTGGGGCTGGGTGGTCATAGATGAGACGAAGACAGATGTCCGGATTTGGGATATGATCTGGAGGTGCCATCACAGAAGGCTTGTGGTGCGTGAGCCGGAGAGCTGGGTGTACGGAGTATTGGTGAGGTGGTGGCAGGAGGTAGAGAATCGATTGATAAGGAGAGTCAAATCAAATTAATTTGACTATGAAACACCAAACACTTTTTTAAAAAAAATGTTTTGGTAAATGCTGGTAAAGGGGTATTTGTGAACTAGAAGGAAAGGTAGGTAAATGAGCCGATTCCCTGTGTGTTGGTATTCCTAATGTATTCGCCTCTGTCTTGTGCAACTTACATGAGGCTGACCCAGTCATGGTCAGCCGACCTACCAAGAGCCTGGATAGATCGCTTATTTTGTTCCGGCATATGCTGATTGTTACAGAAGGGGGAAAAAACCACAAGGGGGAAGAGGAGAAGGAGAAAGGGAGGATGGGTGGCAGAGAAGGAGAAGAAGAAATAAAAAATATAAATTATTGCGAACAACTTCCATCTGACATTTTCACACATAAAGCCTTACCATTTGTCATGAAGGTGAAAATAAAAGCTGCCCCGATATTAGGGGCTGTAGTATGTGAGTTTTGCAGGTGAACTACGGGTTAGGCAGATGCACCCTGATATGGCGGAAGGAAGGTAGCTCTTGGTCTCACCTTACAACAGTTTCACAAACACCAGGAGGTTATTTTCTACCTTTTTTTTTTAAAGATTTAATTTATTTATTTGAGAGGGAGAAGCAGGTTTCCAGCTGAGTAGGGAGCCCACGGGGCTTGATCCCAGGGTCCTGGGATCAGGACCTGAGCTGAAGGCAGATGTTTAACCAACTGAACCACCCAGACGCCCCTATTTTCTACCTTTCTGACCTTTAATTTCCTTATCTGCACTTTGTGCTACCTTAGCATCATTCTCAAGGTCTTTCTAGCTTTCAAATTCTAGAGTCTGTAAGTCTAATTATAGATCTTTCCAAATTATTATTGCTTCCAATTTCCCTTAACAATTTTTTTAATACGGGTGCTTTTGTTTTATTTTTGTTTTATTAAATAACTTTGACATGTAGCAATTCTTAATGTGCGTATCTGGCAGGGCCGTGAAGTTGAACAGCCTGTTATCACAGTGTTCTGAATGAAGTGTTGGGAGATACTTTTGTTTATGTTAATAAGAGGAGAAAATGAAACAGCAGAAACACGTCCTAAGTTTTATCATTCATCAGTGATGCAGGCAACTTCTTTGCTGAATCAGATCCTACTTTTTGAATACTGGAAGATTTTCTCAAATTTTTTTGGTGCTGTTCACAATGTTAATACCTTTTAAGTCTAATCTGAGCTTTATAGAAATTTTATTGAGGGTATCATGGTTGAAAGCTGGCTTAATGGGGAAGGTGGAATTTCAACTACTCTCAATATATAAGAAAAGCCTGGGCAATGGTACCTTCTGTGGGTGGAGGGACATTACTGTGTAACTGGTAATATGATTTTCTTGAAGAAGGTAGCCATTTTTACAGTAAAAAAGCAAGTCAGACATTGTTCATTGATGTCCTAGGTCACAGGCTGAAACAGATATTCTCCACATGCATTGATTTCCTTCTTTCCCTTTTCTTTTAGGGCTTTTCAGGAAATGCAAATGCAGACAGTGTTGTGTACTATAGACTCCAGCCTTCTATCAAAGCCCGATTTCTGCGCTTCATTCCTTTAGAGTGGAACCCCAGGGGCAGAATTGGAATGCGGATCGAGGTGTTCGGATGTGCCTACAGTAAGTGTTTGTTTATCCAACACACTGACATAGATTTCAAAGGAGATGTTTTGAAAGCCAACCTGCATGCTGAAATTGACTTTACAGCTATGTAAAGAGATATAAAAACAGGAATGATTCTTGTGGAAAGCTTTTTTTGTGCCCATACATGGTAATATTGACTTTAGCATTTGGCTCTATATTTTAAATCAGAAATGGAAGCATTTTATAGATAGATCGATCCTTAAAGAGATAAATAGATACAGATACCTGTTTATAGACGTATGTGAATCCATTTACCCAAATCTATTATTAACTAGACCCTGACTTTTCAAGTATTAGAGTTTTCCCCCCATGGACTATATTTGATGATGTTTCACTTAGGCACCCTGAATTTAATAAAAGATACAGTGTTCCATTTAGTGTAACCAGTCAAACGTCAGGACACGAAAGAATGTCTCTCCAGCCTAAAAATAATATGCCACATAACTCACTTATAAACGTGCTGTGCCTTCAGCATAAATTCATAGAAAAAGTAAAGACCTCTGCCAAAATATAAAATGTGTTTGAAATACTTTCACATAAAAAATGTGAGAGGCCACAGATTTCACTTAGTCTCCTCTTAATGAAGCATTTTATTATATCTTTTTGTGGGGCGGGGCCTAAGAGTTATTGATAGCCTACCTCAAGCCACACCATCCTGTTAGATGCTCTTTTATTATAGGACAATGAGTTAGTTAATATGATCTACAATTATCAGATAAACAGTCTGAGGTTTGGAGAGATTCCGTAATTTGCCCAGCATCTGACGCCTAGCACGCAGAAGAATCTAGAAAAGAGTCTGGGACTGTTCAGTTCCTCTATATCACTCTTCCTCTAGTGAACCTTTATTTTTTAGCCACGAAAGCTTTTTTTCACACATATTTTATCGCTTTCTGATATAAGTCAAGTTAGGCTCTGGTTCACTTTATTTGCAGGAAGGGAAAGCATGTCATGCAGGGGGCAGGCAACTTGTTGACATTGTCTAAACTGTGTCAGACAGACAAACTGTGGTGTACAGACTGCAGGTCTCCTTGCACTGGTTGGTGATGTTCCCGGCACCGTCCACCCCCACCCTCCCGGCCCAACCACCAATAAAGGTAACTGACCAGCCTTTTGTTCCTGCCAGGGCCTACAGAATAGTGATCACAGTATGAATATCAAGAGTAATAATAATAAGAGCAATAATAGTAATATTAATAATGTTAATTTTTTTAAGATTTTATTTATTTGTCAGAGAGAGCGCAAGCACAAGCGGGGGGAGCGGCAGGCAGAGGGAGAAGCAGGCTACCCAATGAACAAGGAGCCTGATGTGGGACTCGATCCCAGGACCCTGGAATCATGACCTGATCCGAAGGCAGCCACTTAACTGACTGAACCACCCAGGCATCCCCCAATAGTATTAATTTTTTAATGCTAGAAATAGCAACGTTTTATTGAGTGCTTATTATATGTCTAGCATTATATTAAGAGTTTATAATTTTTTAAAAGTCTGGGTAAATATTATGCGATAACTACTCCATTCTCCGACTTTGCAAATGAGGCAGCTAAAAGCTCAGGGAGGAGGGCTTGCTCAAGCCGTACTGATGGGAAGTGACTGAGCTGGGTTCGCAGCCATGTCTGCCCGACTCCAGAACCCAAGTGTGGGCTCAGGCTCTGTCCAGCTGTTAAATCCCAGAGATGAGTCATGGGCAGCTTACTTCTCACTGTCTGCCCACTTACTCTCTTGGCTTCAACCGTTTAGCTTAGCTGCTCCTATTATGTGTTAGCTCCTCCTTTGCAATGATCCATTTGGATAAAATCATCCTTTAAAAAAATATCCCACCCCAAACTGCAATTCTGGAACACAGAACCTGGAAAGTCAGTCTTATTTGTCTTTGGATCATAGAGATTAGCAAAAGCCATGCTACACAATGGATAATTAGCAAAACAGATCTCAAATGCTTCATATTTATAATTACATTCTCTACTTAGAACATCCACCTTGCAAAATATTTATTTGTCGCAGTATAAAAATAGCTAAGTTCTTGAGTGCTTACTCACTGTCAGGTATAGTTTTTATAGGCGTTCTTAATTAATCCTAAAAATCACCCATCTAATCGAGTCTTAGAAATATTAAGCAGTTTTCTCTGTCATACACACTTAATACACATTCAGTCTAGGATGTAAAATCAACCTCAGTTGAACAAGACTATTGACCCTGTTTTTCCAAAACTAAAGCACCACTCTTGATGTCCCCATGGATGTGACTGCTGAGGAACAAGTTCCTTTGAGTTCTCTCTGCCATGCACTCCATGGTTACTCAAATCTTCCTCCACTTTCCTTGATCTGCAGCCCTATGGGACAGTTTTTTTCCTGCGACTTCAGTTGCTGTCTCTTGCACATTGTCCACGCATTTCGTCAGCCTCCTCTTCTCACTGACCGGCCGCTGAAGTAGCAGTACTGAGAGCCAACAAGATTTTAAATTCAAACATAAACACCCATTGGTAAAGGGTACGACAGGACTCTGTTGTATAATTTTGGATAAGAGAAAAACATATAAACAATGGAAAAGTATTCTCATAGAATAACCTCAAGATGGGTTGGGTGTGAGTGCCTTAAGGGCGGGCCTTTGATCAAATGGACTTTAATTCTTGGGTTACACTTCTATTCTCCACCTTTTCATAAGTATCAGCCTTGCAGAATATAAATTTACTAAAGCATGATTCTATGTAACTATCATTTATTAAATAGTTAATATGTATCAGATATTTTCTTTCTAGGCATTTTCTGATTTAGTCCTAAGAACACAGTGAAGTAGGGGCATGAATATTACCATTTTATGCAGGAGTCAGAGCAGAGGAACGAAATTGTCTGCTGAAAGAGCCCTGTGGCTTGCTCTGGGCTGCCTGGTACAGAAATAGGTGGGACCATCCGCTCGCCTTGTCTGCAGAAGGGAGAGCTGCAGGTGCTCTCAGCCCAAGAACACGGTGGCAAGATTTTGTCTGCAACTCCCCTGAGTAGCCCAGATCCGAGATCAGCCCGGATTTTCTTCAGATATATATACAAGGCCATTCAGCTACAACACCTATAAAAAGGAGAAGTGGTATTGGGGAGTGGTCAGGGTCTCTCTCCTGGGTCACGGTCACAGGATACCTGTCCATGCTGGCAGTTAAGTGAGCCTCTCGTGAAGGCCTGGAGGACTGTGTGCACCCGCCGGCCTGTGCGTCCACGTTGCCTGCACCAAGTTAATGTGACTCTTTTTTGGGCTTTGCCTGAGCCACTCACTCAAGGGTGGTGTATCCCAGGTTGCTTCAAGTCTCCTGACGTGGGGGAAAGTGAACCTTAGAGAAATGAAGAACTTTGTCCAGGATTACACAGACTGCCTGTGTTAGAGCTAAGATTTAAATTCGCATCCATTACTTTCTAAAGCCTGTGCTCTTGACAACTATATGAATCATGCATGCATTCACCTTTTAAGTATTTATTGACACTTGCTGAAAGAGAACTGTATGAAGTATTGGGTATAGGGATAAATTTTAAATAATGTATGTTTCTTAATAAATGGGAATTATTACTATATGTAATATTTTTTTGCATTCTAACCCTAGGTTTATTCAATACAGTCCTTTCATTCTACACAACAAAGCACAAATGCAACATTATCTAAAATGCTACAAAGTTATAGATTTTTATTTATTTATTTAACAGAGATAGAGAGAAAGCACAAGTAGGCAGAGTGGCAGACAGAGGGAGAGGGAGAAGCAGGCTCTCCGCTGAGCAGGGAGCCCGACATGGGGCTCGATCTCAGGACCCTGGGATCATGACCTGAGCGGAAGGCAGCCACTTAACCGACTGAGCCACCCAGGCACCCCAATGCTACAAAGTTATAAAACTCAAAACAAAATTTATAGTACTTGTACAATAAAAGCCAAAAAAGCAATGTACATGTTATCAATGTAACCTGCAAGACCACCATGTATGACACCTATAGCAGGGGATCTGTGATGACCCTACAGAGCTGGCTCTCAACTTGCTTATTAATTTCACTGAGAGAAGGGAGATGTGGGGTGTGGGGGTGTGCACATAAGTACACGTAAAAACAGAACCATTTACAGCAACTAGCATGGGGTGTTTGATCCCAGAGGTCAGAAGAGGCAATGTCATAAAAATTATACACACTCAACATAAAATATTGTAGCATGAGTATAGGATGTGAGGAATGAAGTGATTGATGAGTTGACATTAGTATAAGAACATTTATAGCAAGAGGTTTGAAACTAAAGTGCAGGTATTTTCACATGGACGCCTGGGAGGGTAGTCCAAATAGGAGAAGGAGCGTACCCTAGTGAAGCGCAGAGACAGAGACGGGACTGCCGGCAGGGTTGGTTTGTATTTGAGGGTGGTCGTTCAGGCTGAAAGTAAGGGCACACACATTGGAGGCAGGAGTTCGGTTAGGAGCCTTCTGATCTCACGTGTGCAGTGATAGTGGAGCCTCAAGCCAGGGGACCAGCAATCAGGAGAGGGATTCTCTTGACTCAAATCTGACTCAAATGTACTGAGGATGTTGAATTAAGAGAGCTTAGTGATTGCATGGGTGGGTCGCTGAGTTACCAGATTGGAACAAGCATCTGGAAAGTGGTGCCGTGCTGGGAGGCCAGTGGAAAATGAATGAGCTCTGAAAGGGCACGGGGGAGATCATTAATTCCTTTGTTGACTCCTTGAATCCAAGCCTGGGGAACACACAAGGCTGGAACTCTAAATGCTCTCAGTCGATGGTATATAATTGAAACCTATATGAATATTGTTGTTACTAAATCATGACTTTCCGCTTACTGCATTACTGTTAGGAATAAAACTATAAAGTGCTGTGTTTGGACAACTACTCGTGGCTTTGAAAAGGAGGGGTGCATTTCTATCATAATTAAAGTGGGTCCTTTATGCTGTTTTTGAGGTAGCCTGCATTTTTATGCCACCCCCCACCCCCCGTGCCTCCTGCATGCGTTCACTGAAGTTATAGGTGCAACTGCTCCTATGAATATTGCAGGGACCATGGCTATTGTGAGAGCCACACATAATTTTATTACCCTCTGTCTGGGTGAGTTAGGGCAGTAACTTGTTATGAAGGAACATCAAGTGAATGGAAAATCCATATCAAAGAGCATGTTCTACTTTTATGTCGGAAAACTTGGAAGTTGTTTCCTGAGTAATGAGAGAAGAAGAAGCTAAATTTTATGGGTTCAGAGAGAAAGTATAAATTTCAGATGTCTTGGTCATAGCAGCCGTGAACATGTTTATAGAGCTAGACAAGAGATGTGGGTAAGGAAATACCTTGCGGAAGAAGGAAAAAGAAGAGAAAATATTTGATGGTAAAGAAATACTACTCTACAAAATGTCCTGAAGGGAAGTAACCAGTGGTAAATGAAGGCAGAGAAAGGGAACAAGACTGAATGGCAGTGACTGTGTCTGAGGTGTCCTGAGGGTGTGGCCGTGAAGCCACAGGAGATCATGGTCTTTAATTGTGGATGAATCGCTGCGACAGTTGCCCTTGGTGTAAATGCCAAGTTCCTCTTCTCTTGTTCTTGTGTAAACATCCTCATTTTGCAGCCTGTGCCCTGCCTTTCCTCATCCTCAACAGAGTAAAAGCCTCCAGCTGTCCAGCCATCCTGAACCATTTCCATTTCTTCAACATGCCGTGATTTCATGATTTTTCTAGACCTGGGATCTTTGTGTAGCGCCTGGGGCAGTCAGCACACGTGCAGTCTTCCTCTACTGAGAGAAGTCTTGCACTTGTCACCTTTCCTCAGCAGAGAAACCACTGTCTCTGACAACTTCTCTGACACCTCACTTTTGGGTCAGAGGACACTTCCACCTGTTTCTGGAACAGCCGTTCCACTCCCGGTGGTCATACTAGGCGCACATGATACTGTATGGTAGTCAGATGTTCCTTCTTTGGTAAGAGCCTTCTGGATAGGTGAATGAACAGAGGGGGGCAGGGTTGGTGAGCCTCAGGAGGGCTTTTCCTGCCAACCTGGCAGCATGTGCAGCCTGTGGACGATCAGACGCAGAACACAGGGACAACTGAGAAGATCGGAAGAGAAGAGATCTATAGAAGCAGAGGAACTACATAGAATATAGAAACTATTGTGTTTATTTGCTTAAATCCAGACTGTTTAATAAGAGAAAATTATGGATTCTATTTAACAAATGGAAGCAAGTCAACAATTACAAAGCTCATGTCAACTGAAAAAAATAAAAATATACATTTTATAATGTAAAAACTATTGAAAACTGGAGCGACTTATATCAGTAGATTCCAGTTTGGAAAACATTATTAACAGGAAATGCAAGAAAGTAGCTTGAGACGTGCCAAGTGCTGACACTGAGAACTGAATCATTGTCTTCTGTCTCTTCTCACCACACATCCAGTTGGGGGGAGAAATGAAAAGCAGTAAACTTTTTGGATTTACTCTAAAGAATAGTTATAATTGAATTCAGTGCATATTTATGAAGCTGCTCCCACATGTTAACTGCTAAATACTTGGCCAAGGTGAATTAAATACAGTCCCTGCACTCAATAGCTGAGGAATCCTATTTTATGCCAAAGTTTAGAGAGAAGATAGATTCTGGTTGGCCTAAAATCAAGGAGGATAAATCCTAATTCTTTGCAAAATTTATAGTCTTAAGATTTTAATCTTATGATAAGTGAGGTGGTAGTAAAATTAAAATAAGGTTAGCTATTATAATACCAGAAAAAAAGAAACCATGAAATATGCTGGGATTATGTCAAAAGAACTCAGAGCCAACTGAGCAGGTTCTCACTGACCAAAAATGGAAATATGATAGCGTCAGGAAGAATAGTAACTGCAGTATTGCAACATATTAAATATGTTTAAAAGAATGGGTTCATGACAGTACTAAAAAATGAAAATCTAATTGGTTACCTATGAGAGATATGAAGGAACCAACTCATTATTTTGAAAATTAATAAATGAAAGGAAACATCAAGAATTTATCTTACTTTTCCTGTGTGATCTGTACTTCAAGGTAACCAAATAGAAGATGAGGGAGAATTTCTCCTTAAAGGTATATTCCAGGTAATAAATAAAGAGGGAATAATGGAATTAGCATATCCCACTTCGCAATCCTAGATAAACTAATAGACCAAGTCAATGATTTAAAAAGTTCCCAAAAAGATGACTTGCTTTTCAGGACCAGTCCTAGCAGGGTCGTTTTTACTGGGCTACCTTGCTGTAGTTGTCATCGCTGGATACAAAATACACATAAAAAAAAAAAAACCCCTTCTGGGCTCTGAAGCTCAAGGCAAAAACAGGATGGAAATTGACAAGATTTGATTCTTGAAAGAAGGAAAGCAAACTCTGAGAGATTCACCTTTAACTGACTTTTTTCCTAAAAACACATCCTAGTTTGCAGACGTCATAATGCTCAAGCAGAAAGTACCCAGATTTTGCTGGGCTGAGGAGGCAGAGTTCAGAGCTCAAGGTTGCCAGAGTGGCTAAAAATTGAGCGTGGAATGCTGAAAAGGAGGGGGTGAGAGAGAGGGAGGGTCTCGTCTCAACTCCTGCATAGAAGTTCCCCCTCAGTCCTTGGCGATTCGGGAACCACACATGCCCAAGATGAGATACCAAGGAGCAGAGGCAAAAGCAGGATAGGAGAGGTCAGGTGCCAAAGACTTCAACATCTACCTAGTGCCTGGAGGAAGACCTTTGGAAAAAAATCCGTCCTGCCAATCTAGAGGGACTTGTTAAACATTTTAGGCTTTTAGCTGAAAAGCCAGAGGGCATTGCTTTAGGAGTAAAGACCAATCTGAGGACCGGTTGTTATGTCCTAGGGTGAAGGACAAAACCAAAATAGACCCGTCCCAACAAAACCTGGAACCACGCTTTCACGGGGTCAGGTGATCTGTGGACCTCCCCTGTCTCCTTCCTGCCACCTCCCCCCCACCCTCGCCAGTCTCCGTCCTCCCACCTGTCCTCACCTTCTCCCAGGCTCGTACCCTCCCTTCCCCATACCTCCTCCTTCCCTCCTGATCCTAGACATTTACGAAGGTGCGCATCTACTCAGATTAAGTTTCATTTCCTCCACGATGTGGTCCCCAATCAACAGCCTAATTTAGATCTCCCTGTTCGAAACTGCCGTACAACCCTGCCCTTTTCCTTCATGCTCCATTTAGAGTTTGTAAATACATCTGTCCATGTGAGATGAGTTGCTGGATGTCTTTCTTTTCCTTCAGATTGGGGGAATCCATGAGGACAGAATGTGTTCACTGTTGCAACACCAGCTCCTCCTGTAGGACTCGGCACAGTGAATGTTCAGTAACCATTTGCTGGGTGGACAAACTAAGAAAAACATCCAGTTAGCCGTGATAAAAACTGAAAGATGAATAAATGTATAAAAGCCACAGATGTATTACACTCCTGCAGTAGCATTTGATTAAAGAACTGTGAGATGACCATAGGAGATTTCGAATGTTATTATTAAAATGATAATAATAGCATACAAAATATGTAATAAATGAGGCTTTTTGATACTTGCATTTGAAACCCACAGCTTTTCGTGTGGTATGAGAAATTGGAATTTTTCTCCATGTATTCCAAATAAGGAAATTGAGACTCAGCATTTAAGTGACTTCTGTGGCATTCGTTACAAAAGTTACAAACAAATATTAGAAACAGAAATACAGCTTATGTCCTCCAATGACATACTCAAGTGTCCTTGATGTAGTAGATGTTACCCATTTCAAACCTATTGAAAAGGTTAATTTAGACTGGTATTTAAGTGGCAGTGATCTTGTTTGTCCCTATAACCTCCTGGAGTGTTATCACTGATCTTAATTCACTCTATTTAAAAACCATGATAGTAAAGTCACCTTTTCTCTGTGGTTAGATGCAGCACTTGATCCTGTACCTTGTTCCTTTTTATTGTATTAATTTTGGTTGTTTTAAACTTAAGAGTCCCTTAAATCATTCTGTGTTCCTTGATACTACTATGCAAAAATAGTACAACCCATTTCCTGTTGATTTCTCAAGTGCTTGCTCTCTCCTTGCCATCTCTTCAAAACGCAGTTCAGTAATGCAGATCTCAAGTGCCAATACATCATGCTGTTGCTTTCATATTTCACCATATAGTGGTTTAACGGTGACGCAGTCTGATTTATGTTTCTTAGAAGTCAAAACTGGACCTCTGTTTGTTGAGAAATTCATAGGTAGTAATTTTCAAATAAAGAAGCGGTGCGCTCGGTACTGGAGACTGACTTATTGTTTAGCCCAGAAGAGTTTTGGTCCATTGTTCTTTCTCCATTTAGATTACTTTTTTTCTCTATTTATATTTTTGGTGTGCTTCCCACAGAATGAATAAAAGGCTCTTGTGTCTTTTTCAGGAACTCTTTCATGACCTTTCGTAAAGTCACTTTTCTACTGTTCAGGTATTTTCCAGCTCATGCATTTTCTATTCCAGTTTGTCTCTTTTACGTTTCTTAGCCAACTGACCTCATCAGTGATGTGATGATTCACATTTGCATTCACAGAACCAGTTTCTCCCCAAAACACCTTTCAGGGACAAGCCACTACCACCTCCACAATTTTCTGCAAGTATCACTTACAGTGTAGATAAACATGTTTGTTTTCCATGGTACAATTCAATATGCAATGAGGTTATTCATTTTCAGGGAAAAGCCTTCTTTAACCTTCTATGTCCTTCTTGTCAGATAATCGTCATGCTGTCATCTGCTCAGGGTCACTCAGGAAACTGTTTTCCTGGGTGTGGCTCTCAGAGCGCCTAACTTGGTGGTTATCGGGCAGACCCCAGGATGTTCAGTGCTTATGGAAACACCAAAAGATTCTCCTCAGTTGATTCTAACATGGCTGACCACGGAGCTCAGTTTAAGAAAGCATGCTGTTGTACGGGTTTTTCTTAGTCATCCACTTACGGAGAGGGGAGGGCATTGCTTTTTCAGATAGCAACCTCACATTTTGCAAAGTCTCAAACTTCTGGAGCAGGGGTAGGATGTGGGTGGGAAGGATACCAAGTCAAGTGGAAGATACTACAACGAGGAGTCTGTTTATGTGAAATATGCAGAGGTAGAAGGTCAGCTTGCTGCTCGCAGAGGTACATCTGCATTTTAGTTGACATCCTTCTCTGAGGCTGAGTGGATCAACTCCTCCTGCACCTGTGAGAAGTCATTCGGACCCAGCCCCCATGCAGAAAGCAAAGCTCCAAGCCCTGGCATGAAAAATCACATCTCGGGGATGTGCATCTTTCCCATTAGAATGAAAGCTCCTTGACAAAAAAATGTGCTTTGTATTTACGCATTGCCGTGTCTTCCACCGTTCACAGGGAGCTCGCCATAAATATGTGTTTACACAAAGGAGCACAGAATACACATTTCAGCAATGCCACTTCTGACACAACTCGCTGAAAGAAATTTGAATATTTTGCATTGGAAAGCTCTTCATTCCACGGGAGATTGTATTTCTGAATCATGCAAAGAAAGCAGTCTCTACCTCTTTCCTGGGGTCAGAGGGAGAATTGGTATGAAAGTAGGGCCTACAGGCTTTGTGAGTCTCTTCTTTCCTTGATGCCTGCTGTAAATGAGAAGATTTCAGATGGAGGTATTCAGTGAGGAGGATTCAGGTCACCGACAGTCTCCATGGTGAGTCAGCTCAGGCATTATCTGACAGAGAAAAAGCCACAGAACCCACAGATGGCTCAAAATCATTCTTGCTGCATAACCTGGCCATGACATTGATAATTGAGCACTTCTTATGCTCTTCAGAAATTCATTATTTTTTTAAGGAGTTTACTTTTTAAAATAAATACACCAAATGTATTTATTAAACTATTTTTGCTGTGTCTCTTTCCCTGCCCAATGTTCTAGCAGTAAATAATAGCATTAGCATTAGTAGTAGTTAATGTTTATTGAGTTGCAGTTATGTGGCAGCAATGCTTCCAAAAATTATGCAGATACACATTCCTACAACAATCCTGTGAAGAATATACTAATACTATTCCCGTGTTGCGGAGAGGAAATGGGCAAAGGGGTTAACTACCTTGTGTCATAGAGGGAGCAATGCCCTGTTACCTGTAACTATGTTACCTTATATGATCTAGGCACCTACAGGTGTGATTAGATTAAGGCTCTTGAGTTAATGAGAGTAGCCTGGATTATCCTGGTGGGCCCAGTGCAATCACAAGGGTCTTTGTAAGAGGGAGGTGAGAGGGTCAGTCTGAGAGAAGGAGAGCAGAAACAAGGTGGGGGAGTTGCAGATGCTATGACACTAGTCTTGTATGTGAAGAAGGTAGTCATGAACCACGGAATGTGGATGGTCTCTAGAAGCTAGGAAAGGGGAAGAAAGGGATTATCTTTCAGAGACTTCAGAAGGAAAGCAACTCCTGCCAGCACCTTGATTTTAGAATTCCAAAACTAGAAGATAATACATTTGTGTTGTTTCACGTGACCAAGTTTGTGGTCATTTGTTACATCAATGATAGGAAACTCATACACTTGCCCAAGGTGGAGTGAAGGTGCAAACCCACACAGACTAGTTGGCTTAACCCCTAGGCTACACTAAAATAAAAAACTATTAAGAATGGTTCCGAAGGGGCACCTGGGTGGTTCAGTCAGTTGAGCGTCTGCCTTCGGCTCAGGTCATGATCCTGGAGTCCCGGGATCGAGCCCCGCGTCGGGCTCCCTGCTCCGCGGGGAGTCTGCTTCTCCCTCTGCCCCTCCCCCCTGCTCATGCTGTCTCTCTCTCAAATAAAATCTTTAAAAAAATGGTTCAGAAGGGGCCTAGCTGGAGGGGGATAAATGTGTCAGAACAGTTTGCAACTTGTTCCTAGAAAATTAGGGTTTATATCCTCCCTGTGGTGAACAGGGTGTGACAGGGCCACATTACTAATATCGTAGTAATTCAGTCATTGAAAACATAACTTCAGTTATAAGCCTACTAATGAACAGATTTACCATTAGTACATAATTCTTTCAGTCAAGTAACATGTCTCCTCCTACATCTTTGGACTATACGTCTTTTACGGTTACAAATTTTGTTAACTTCTGAATTTTCTACTACTTCTACTTTTCCTATTTATACATTTCACCTGTGTACAAAAGAGTCGTTTTCTGAAAGTGACAAAAGATGGACGTAAGTGTGATTCTGTTATTTGAAACAAGAATATTACTTTGGATGCTTATTTTAGTGTTTCTAAACAAATAAATACTGAGTTAAATTGCTTTCCTTAAGGGCCTGCTCTCATCAAATCTTTCATAAGTTAGTTTCAATGTAAAGAAATACTGTTATGAATCATCTGAACTTTTCTTTTGTGAGAGTGTATTTGCATTGGTAGTGTCCTTTGTGGAATAGTGAAAATAAATTTGCCTTGAATGTTACTGGTGATGGCTGATACTTTCCCAGGGACACCTGGGTGGCTCATTCGGTTAAGCGTCTGCCTTTGGCTCAGGTCATGATCCCAGGCTTCTGGGATCCAGCCCTGCTTTGGGCTCTCTGCTCAACCGGGAGCCTGCTTCTCCCTCTCCCTTGCCTGCTGCTCTGCCTACGTGTGATCTCTCTCTCTCTCTCCCTGTCAAATAAATAAATAGAATCTTTAAAAAAAAAATGTTGCTTCCCCAGTCAATGATGTGAAGCCCAAGTTGTACTTTTTAAGTTAGTAATGTTGAAAGCAGTTAAAAAAAGAAGAAGAAAAAGAAGAAGATAGCAGGAAGGGAAGAATGAAGGGGCGGAAATCGGAGGGGGAGACGAACCATGAGAGACTATGGACTCTGAGAAACAAACTGAGGGTTCTAGAGGGGAGGGGGTTTGGGGGGAGGGGTTAGCCTGGTGATGGGTGTTAAAGAGGGCACGTTCTGCGTGGAGCACTGGGTCTTATATGCAAACAATGAATCATGGAACATTACATCAAAAACTAATGATGTAATGTAGGGTGATTAACGTAACATAATAAAAAATGTTAAAAAAAAGAAAGAATTTTCAAAAGCAAAAAAACATGACTTAAATTCAAATACAGAATAAACACATATGAAAGATGTATTTAATTAAAGAAGGAATCAAAAGGATGGTAAAGCTAGTTGGAAGAAGATTCAAGAGACTGAGTGTAGACAGGAATCCAAGAAAGAATGTTGGATTACTATTACTAGGTTGGGTACATGAATAGTTAATGTCCAACAGGGCAATAAAACCATAACTGTAGAACCATTTGTATTTCTACTGGGCAAAGAAATCTACAAATTAACATGTAACTTAACAAAGTCTGATCCTAATCTGTAATAAATAGTAAAATCAGACATTTATTAATTCACCTAGAATTAAATAATCTTTAGGTGAGTCTGTGAAGAAATGGTCCTATATGACATTGAAAGAATGTGAAGTTATTCCTCTGGATTATATTTAGTTTTTCCAATTTTTCTTAATGGTGGGTAAGACCATTTTCAAGAGAAACTACAAACCTCTCTCTCCCACCAGCATCCTTGGAGAGCTAGATTCTGATAATGAATTCAAATTCATTTTCTCTCTGTTTCCCTCTCTCTGTCTGTCTCTCTCAAGACTTTTTTAAATATAATTCCAGATTTTTATATCATTAAGCTGTATATGCCACAACACAGTGTTTTGTGATTATTGTTGAAAATTGTATGCTTTTTATATATCAGATATGCTGTGTAGATAGCTTTTTATAACAGTGACTTATATTAGACTCATTTTAAGTGAGTCTTTTATTTAAAGTAATACTGTTAGGAATCACCCTGAATTTTTTTTTAATGAAAATTCTTGTACATATGTTGCACATATATAAGTTAAAAGTTTTCCTATGCTGACATTGTACTCACATTCTGAATTATACAGCTCTTTTCTCTGAAGCTATTGTTCACACACATGTGAAATCTGTTTATTCTTCTCCTCCTTAAACTACTTTCTCACTTTCAGACCCATTTTCAAGGCAAGCCCTGCTCACTTTTCTTCCTCTTCTGAGAGTTGAATTGCTGACTGTCACCATATTTCTCAGCAACCCTCAGAGCTTCCTTTCCTGACAGTGAAGGAGAGAAAGTGTTGGGAGAATGCCGAGGTTTTGGAGAATTAAATGTCCTAAGAGTAATTCTAAAAGTTTATGGGAACACATATAGGACTTGAAGACCGTGGGGAGTAGGAAGGTCAGTGGTGAGGTTTCCCCAACTCCCTTAACTGAAGAGACCCAGTCTTCTGTTAGGCTCCATCAGTCTGTCATGGCTGCTCACTGGTTAAGGCATGTCCATCTTCGTGGAATGTCAGCTCTATGAGGGCAGGAGCCATGCTGGTGTTGATTACTCTCTTAGTCTCAGCATCCATCCCAGGGTCTCACAAACGATGCGCTAAATACATACTTATTGAACGAATGTCTCACATTACTGAAGTATTATCTATGGAGTCAGGAGATAACAGGTAAGAGTGAAAGTGGCAAGTGGCTTCAGTTTAAGAGAGGGGGCGGTACACCATTGCTTCAAGCGTCAGTCCTTCACTGTCCTGTTTTTACTGATGGAAATATTGTAGGCACAAAAGCTTTAGGTGCCATGAAGGGTGAATATGACCATTATAACATATAATAGCGAAGAAGAGAAAAAAAGAAATAGTAGGCTGAACTCACACAGGTTGAACCTTTCCTGGAAAAAAAATTCTCTTGGTAGCTAATCCCCAAAATAGACTTTATCTAAAATAAAATCATTATTATGATGGTTGCCTTTAAGCAATACATTAACTCAGAGATAACTGCATGGCTCCAAATGTGACAGCATTTAAAGTCTGTCTTATTGGAATTTTTCTTAATTTATTGTAATCTAATAATCATAGAACACATTATTTGTATACGACACAGAGTTATGTTTTTACCGTGCACATTCATTCAGCTATATAACAAGGAATAATTGTTCAGTTAACATTATTCTTTCTACAGAATGCAATGTTTATTCATGTGCATTTGGTGAATGGATTCTTTATAAGCACATTAACAAGATGTGGAAAAATCAAACCTCTGAATTTTCAAAAGATAACTGCATGAAATAGTTGAAAAAAATTTCAGGGGGTGGTGAGTTATAAATGGTTCACATTAAATATGATGGATAATCTGAATGAAATGTGTATTTGGGCATACAAGTAGCTGTAATAATTTTGTCAAATGAAACAAAGTGAGTAAACTTTAATGTCATTTCATTGACTGGGAAGAGTTAGCTAACCAGTTGAAAAATAGCTTCATTGGGTTTCCCTAACCTCTTCGTTTATTACATAAATGTACACTCAAGGGTAATTGCCTTAAAAAAAATCTTTGACTTGCAAAATGTAGAAAACACTGCTAGGTTTTCTGAGTATTATCAGTTCTACTTCGTGTCTGTTGTTCAGGGTGCAACTGATTTTGACAGATGTGCTGTTACGTTACTGGTATAACATGACATCTTTTTTCAGATGAACTGAATAAAAGTGATCTTGACAATGAGTAGATAAGACACTGTCAGAAAGCTGAAAAAACATGTCAGTGTCACAGTTTTGACACAAATGCAGCAGAACAGCCCTTATAATATCATTGAGTGAATGCCTTTCCAAAGATGTCCTCTAGAAGACAGAATATAGCATTGCTCTTAAGTACTATTACTTAGCCACAAAAATCATAAAATAAAACACAAAGGTCAGCTTAATATATACTTGAGGTGGCATTTGATGAGTCTGATGTATGTGTGTGTATTTATATGTAGATCTCTTATCTACAGCCTGTATGAGAGAATTTTGAGACATCAAACCATTTTTTCAGGAGCCAAAAAGCATTTAACTTCAACACTTCAGGAACATCATTAAAAATACTGATTGTGAAATATGCAAAGTGATTTTATGGATATTGATCATAATCTTTTTCCTGATTTTCTTTTGTTTACTGAATGAAAAGAATAGCTTTCAATAATTTGAGAAAATTAGGAATGCAATTTAAGATGTATTTCTAGATCAAGATTTTGTAAATAGGTTAGTAAAGACTAAAATGGAATCAATCCCAGGCATCAAGAGAGAATTAGACATTGGAACTTTTATTTTCCCTTATGACTGGCTTGAAACTGAACTGTGCATATGTGTGTTTATGCACAATGCACAGTGCTTTATGTATATCATATGTATATGATATATATATATATACACACACACACACACACATTTAAAATGCTTTACTAAAAAGTATATGTATCCTTTAGAGTGACTTTTCAATGTCTTTGTCTCTAGGATCAGAGGTGGTTGATCTTGATGGAAAAAGTTCCCTTCTCTACAGATTTGATCAAAACTTCCTGAGCCCAGTAAAGGATATTATTTCTTTGAAATTTAAAACTATGCAGAGTGATGGAATTCTGCTCCACCGGGAAGGGCAAAATGGAGATCATATCACACTGGAATTAAGAAGAGGAAGACTCTTTTTACTTATTAATTCAGGTAAAATTATTTGGTGAAGTACTTGAAAATCTGGCCATTTGGATATCACTTCAGTAAATTTATATTTTTATAGCTTCTCTTTTAATAGTTAAGGTGCCTTAGTTCCATAGTCAAGGGCTTATATGTACACCAGTATTGCACTTTCATGTACAAGTGCCTCATATTTTACAAATTGTACAAGACCCTCATTTGATATTTTTTACAAAGTGCCAGGAGAACTACATAGCTGTTTTCAAACATCATGAAGAAAGTCATTGAAAATACTGAACTAGTAAAAATAATGAGGTTGTAGCAAAGATAAAATTTACATTGCAAATGAGCATGTGATGGGAACTACTAATAAAAAGAATTAACAGTGGAAGAAATTACAACAAGGTTGAGAGAACATTATATTCAAACTTCAGGTAGATCCATACTAGTGTTTTGGATGGAATGCAAGGAAGGAGATTGCAATTATTATGGGTTATGAGAGATGCTGGTCCACAAGGGGGAACTTTTTTTTTTTTTTTTAGACTAGGACTAATGGTGCCATTATTTTTTTTCTCTTCTCAGGGGAAGCCAAACTGCCCTCCACTCACACGCTCATCAATCTCACCCTGGGCAGCCTGCTGGACGATCAACACTGGCACTCCGTGCTCATCCAGCTCGTGGGCAAACAGGTCAACTTTACAGTGGATGAGCACAGGCACTGTTTCCACGCCCATGGAGAATTCAGTTACCGGGACCTTGATCATGAGGTGTGATAGTTATGTTTCAATTAATACGGATTTTTATGATGTGTATGTTGCGTAGCCATGCAAAAGAAAATACACTGTAGGGAGCACCCCTCGCCTCTTTCAGAGTAATTCCAAGTCCTGGCAAAGTGTTTCCCAAGGTGACCTAACTCACAATAGCAGATTTGGGCAGATACTACTGATGCTTCATCTTTCTGACAATATGTTAACCTGCTCTTACAGAGAGAGATTTTCTTTTTTACCTGAAATGTATAGTCACAGAGTATCACATGTAGGAAATCTCCAGGAGATTGTATTACCAGAAGTGGATATAGAATGTGTTGCGTGGTTTTTTTTTGGTGCTGTAGGGCATCCTTGAGCAGTGTAGATTTATGGAGAGGTTGTAGTAATGAATAGATTATCAATTGATTCAAATGCACAAATAACCAATATGTGCCGGAAATGTAGATAAAACATAATGCCATTACAACCAGTTATGTTATTAAACAGAGGTTTACCATGGATATAAAGCTACATTTTTATTCATCAACCAATAAACATCAAATCCAGATGTGATTAGTAACTTGTAAGAATAATCAAGCTCTTGTGTAAATGAAAACTGAATGCATGTAAATTTGTTTTCAAATCTGCATTTTAATTTTTAAAAATATCCATATGAAATTAGCAACATGGCAGTGTAGAGTGATGAAAAATTGATTTATCTGTGATGATTAAAGCTATAGCTGCTAATTATAATTATTTAAGCAGATTATCAGAAAATCACTAAACAATATTATTGATGCCATTTTTCTTTCTAAGATCAGCTTTGGAGGGATTCCAGCACCTGGAAAATCAGTGTCATTCCCCCATAAGAATTTTCATGGGTGCCTAGAAAACCTTTATTACAATGGAGTAGATGTCATTGATCTGGCCAAGCGACAAAAACCAGAGATCATCACTATGGTAAGAGAATCTTCATGTAAACGAATGAGTGAAACTATGTTACTTTTCCACACAATAAAACTGCTCCATTTTGGATTCCCACATGATATGATGTTTTAGAAATTAGTCTTTTAAAAATTTTCTCTGCTAGGCAATATGCATGGAAAGGATTAATCCTATCTAAAGGAATTATAATGCACAGGGCATGATTATTTTATTTTTATATAAAGTAAAGCATTTTTTTGTTTTACAGTTGATAATTTAATTCTGTGATGTTATTACTCCAGGGGACTAATTTCTTTGCTGTGTAACTTCCTTAATAAGATACTCCCTGACAAACTCCCTAAATAAGCATGCCAAGTTCCTGGAATCAGATAACATCCATGTACATTAGAGAGACACTTGAAAAACTGTATTTTGCCACGGTCATTCATAACAAATAAGAGAAACGAATAGGCTGTTACAACACTGCATCTGCCAGGCTGTCCCAGTAGCAGTTGTTGGTCAGGCTGCATTATATTCTAATTCTGTGGAAATGCAACAGCTTTTAAATATGACTGTACTGGTCAGGGTTCAGTCAGGGAAGCAGCACCGCTATGAGTCTTACGAACAAGGGATCTATTTTCGGACTTGGATCTTAACAATTGTCAGAGGAACTGGAATGTGGAGGCCAGCTGTCAGGAAGAAGAGACAGAGCATAGTGAAGGAGAGCCAGGACAAACTGGAGCAAAGCAGCTCCTCTGTGATCATCCTTCAAAACGCTTTGGAAGAAAATGGCTGGCGCTTCACTTGTGACTCAGATATCACAGAAGCTCCGTTTTGGGCTCACTTTTCACCAGAACCAGCCGTGGAAGGGTTTTCTGGGAAACATGGTTTCCATTTTAACCAGCTTCTTGATAGAAAAGCAGACACACAGATCCATTTCAGTACATTTCTTTAATTGCTCAAAGTTCAGGATATATCCGTTTAAGCTCGTGCTGTGTCAGCCAATCCCAAAGCATATCGTGGGAAGATTTGTTGTTTACAAAAGATTTTATTCCTGATTCTGTGTGTGAATCGGTAGTATTTGTAGGAGTATACCATCCAGAAAGATTTTTAGTTTTTTTTTTTATAAAAGGGAAGATGATTTAAAAGGAAAATGAAAAAAAGAAAAACTGTAGATAGATGTGTTTCATGGGCAAACGAGTTTCCAGAAACCGCTCATGCAGCTAACCCCCACTTTTCAATGGCAAGAGGATTTGCTGCTTGCAAGGTAGCAGGCAGCCGTCCAAATGAAGCATCAGACCAAACCGCAGCTGGTAAAATGTTTACAGTTTTACGAGGTTTGTTAGTTTCTAATTGCCTTTACATTTTGGCTCAGTGTAGTTTATTTTCCCGCTTTTGTTATTTCATTCACTGGGACAAGATATTTGTCCACAATGAAAGATAATTCACTTTTAACAGAATCACAGTATAACCAAATATTTTTGTTTAACCAAGACCAAATGGTCTAATTCCAAAATGTATCCTTCTAAATAAAGTCGATTTCACTGACTTTTCAAATCTATATTTGGAAAACATGTTAAAGATTACTTTCAGGAAAAATAAATACGTTCATATTCATTTCTGAAGCCTGTTAAGGAACGTACTTAATTACTTCTAACTAATTAAACCTTAAAGTTTTTTGAAATCCTTAAATATCTATTTTACTCTACTAGCAGAATAACTTATATATATAGTATTTTAATGAAAATTTATGCAATTCTAAGATATCTTGAAGATCTTATAATAGATTTTATAATAAATAAATTTTATAATA
This sequence comes from Eumetopias jubatus, assembly GCF_037043125.1. NCBI lineage: Eukaryota > Metazoa > Chordata > Mammalia > Carnivora > Otariidae > Eumetopias > Eumetopias jubatus. The sequence goes on from NW_028274816.1 coordinate 29,242,230, forward strand.
AACCATTAGATGAGAAATAATACATATTAATCAGACGATACGGGCATAATGATAAGAAATGATAAGAAAAAGCCAAAAATGTTTTAAAATAAATGTTTTAAAAATAAAGGAAGGTTGGGGCACCTGCCTGGCTCATTCAGTAGATCATGTGACTCTTGATCTTACGGTTTTGAGTTCAAGCCCCACATTGGGTGTAGAGATTACTTAAAAATAAAATCTTTTAAAAAAATAAAGGAATGTGAGTAGTACGTTATACATTGTAGTGTCCAATATAAAACATAAGAGGAAAAATGCGGGCGCCTGGGTGGCTCAGTCAGTTAAGCATCTGACTCTTGGTTTCACCTCAGGTCATGATCTCAGGGTCCTGGGATCGAGCCCCGCATCGGGCTCCCTGCTCAGTGGGGAGTCTACTTCTCTCCCTCTCCCTCTGCTGCTCCCCCTGCTTGTGCTCACTTTCTCTCTCTCTCCACAATAAATAAATAAATATTAAAAAAAATTGTGCTAAGGATATAAACAGACCATTCTGAGGAAAGCCAGTCCAAAAGAGCCACAAACTCATGAAAAATGCGCAGATCCACTGTTGGTCAGGTAAATGCAAGATAAATAAAAATGGTATATCACGTTGACATTTTGTCGTTGAACTTGTGCAGATTTAAAAGATCCTATAATACCTATTCCTGCCAAGGGTGTGGGGACAAGGCTATCCTTATATATTACCAGAAGAAATGTGGAGTATTTTAACTTCTTTTTGGAAAAGAAGCTGGAAATATTTATTAAGACATATAGGGATATATAGTTTTGCATTTAGAACCCTCTTCTGTAGAACTGAAAATACACATAGGAGCATGTAGAGTTATTTATTATAGCGTTGCTGGGAGAGGTAAAACCTGGAAACAAGCACATTAACAGGAAAACGGCTGAGTAAAAGTTGGACTAGTCACATAATAGAGTATTATGCAATCAACAAAAAGAAGGAATTAGGCTTATGCCAGGCTCAAAAGGATTTCCATAAGGTATTTTTTAGTTCTAAAACATAGTTCCTACTTTTGTAAAATAAATAATGCCTAGTGTGTAGCTATATCGTCAACATATAAGTAAGTGCTTATGTACATATAAATGAACATAAAACTGAAACTATATATATATATATTATATATATAAATAAGAGTTCCAATGGGAAAAGAGAAAAATAGGAAAAAAAATACAGAAGGAAAAACAGTAGCTCATTAATATTGCGCATGTTATGGGGTGGATTAGAACCAAAGGCATCAAAGGATGCAGGAGAAAAGGATTTCACCCAGAGCTCAGGGAATGGAAAGCCAAGAAAAGTTAAAAACAAAGAATTGGCTTAAATAAATTTTTATTGATCTCAATGGCGTTGAGTTGGATGCCCTTTATAGAAGTTGAGAGCTGGGGGAAAACGGATTTCACCAAGAACCTGGGGAAAGATTTTACTATCACAGGATTTGAAGAACCTTTAAGATATATGGCAAGGATTTGATTTTTCATGTTGATAGCAATTTGTTGTTGTTTTAAACCAAGGATAATATGAGATTGATAAACGGCCTTTGTGAATACTTCCATTTCTATTACTACAATGATGTGAGCCATTCTTAAAGCTTTTTCTTTTGCTTTCTTCTCAGGGAAATGTGTCGTTTTCCTGTTCACAATCACAGTCTGTGCCTGTGACTTTTCTCAGCCCTAGGAGTTACTTAGCCCTGCCAGGCTTTTCCGGGGAGGACGAGCTTTTGACCGCGTTTCAATTTCGAACCTGGAATAAGGCAGGACTTCTGCTATTCAGCGAACTTCAGCTGGTTTCAGGGGGTCTCCTCCTCTTTCTTAATGATGGAAAACTTAAGCTGAATCTCTTCCAGCCGGGAAAATTACCCAGTGACATCACAGCAGGTAATAAATGTGTTCCTGCAGGCAAAGCATATGGGTTTGAAAGATTTCATTATCTCTCAGTCCCTCTTCTGTAAAATTTTATGCATAACCAAAAAATTAGTATTTGTTTAATAAATGAATACTTGAGTTAATAAGATTATCAGTGTTCTGCCTTACAGGACCTTGATTCCAATTTCCTTTTAAATATGGCTTTGACACTAGCAGTTCTTATTAACCAAATGATAGTTATGAGGGACTAGAAATGTCCTTTCATGACCCTCTTGCCCACTCCAGATAAGTGGCTATATTCCGAGGAAATGTGTTTTGGGGAAAAATGCGAAAGACTTTGGAATGGATCCAAAGGTTTACTGGGCATCTTCAGGGGAAGACTAGGCTCTGTCTCACACAGCCATTAGCCTTATCTGGTCCATGAGAGAAAAGGAGAGGTCTTTCTTGGATCTGTATCTTTATTTCTATATTCGTGTGTGATGTAAAACTGAAATGATGAGTCAAAATATCTTCACTTGCTGATGTATTCTGTACAGAGTTGGATACATTTGGGGAGGTTGAAAAGATTCATGCCGGGATCTCATTTGGCCACCAAATGAGATTCTCTCCACTTCTAGGCAATACGGTATCATAATGATTTGAAGTACTATAATTATGGAGACTATATGAGTATCTGGAAAATTAGTGTCTAATTTAGGTCAGTGCTTTGGGTGAGGGATATTTTTGTCTCTTCATTAAAATTATATAGTTCTTGACAAGGGATCTCCATCACACTTTCATATGTGTGGAATAACACCCAAGCCAAGCAACTAGAGGTCACACTGGGGTAAATGGCTACATCAGTTTAATAAATGATCTTTAAAAAAAATTAAAGATGCTATTGTACTACTCCTCTATATTAACTATGACCAAAATTAATAGAATATGACTGAGAGAGGAAAAATCGGTTAGATCACAATCAGAAACTAAATATAGGAAGAACAAGTATACAAATGGATGTACAAATGCATAGTCTTTATGTATCTTTTTTGTTGCTCAGTATATCACTGCAATTAAATGTGGGAGCTGAAAGTTCAATATTAATTATAATTTTTAACAGCCACTATGTTGTGACTTTTTAATGTAATGCTCAAAATGTGGTAGATTTGCAGGCTTGACAGAAGGAAATAAATTAATCAGTGCCATATGAATAATTAACAGGCTCCCTAAAATGAGGGCCTAAAAATGTAAGCTTGTCATTAATGTGTTGTTTATTGTGATTTATTTGACATCATAAGGAGTGGTTATATTCACAGCCTTCTTTCAACATCTTAAAGAAACTGCTTCAGTATGTTACTATAGTGAGCCCCATGAAGCTAGTCCATTTCTAAACACATTACAGGCATGAATATTTATTAAATTACTAGGCAGAAGTCTATATAGAATACTCTGAATGATTTAAAAATCTCTAAATTAGTGTTTAAATTCGTATGTAAAGTAATCCATTATAGCATCAGAGGACTCAGTATGATTGTTTCCATAGCTAATAACAAGGAACCTCAACTATGGATGAATGCCAAGATAGGAAAAATCATTACACTTGAGATTATGCAAGTAGGCTTTGACTTACCAACTCCCCCACTCCCATTTTTCCAGTTTCTTGAAAAATATTAATTTTGGCCAGTTTCAGTGAGGCAAGCACCTTTTGCACTTGAAAATGGAGTATATAAATGGTAGTTGGGTGAGTGGTTCATTGGTTCCGTCATGGGGAAGGCTTTCACATGTACAATGTTCAAGAATTAAGTCCTTTGTCAGAATGTATTATAATGACTCTTTAAAGGGAATCAAATACTTATTGATGGATTTGTATCATATTATGTTAAAGCTTTCCATTCTACAAGGGTGGCTCAATTTTTCTTAGCGACTGAAGATATTAAATTACTAATCTTGTATGTTTTAAAGAATCAAAATTTTTCTGTCTTTTGCAGTAGAATAACAATTAAATTGTGTTGAGAAAGAACCGAATTGTTCAAATCTTTGAATTAGCAGGATAAATTTTTAATGTGCTATACAGTTTGGCAAATTGTCACTTGAAATTCTTTGAAAATAACTGTGTCAGCCTGTATCATTTTTGAAATATTAAAGATACTAGTCTAAATTATAAAAGATATTAGCAGTATTACAAAACCCCTCATGACACAAAATATTTCCAGTCTTTGTTGCTTTTATAGATGTCAAAGCAAAAATTGTTCAGATGGCATCAAGGACCCAACGAACAGTGTCGTTATATTTTCTTATTTCAAGCAAACTCATTATTGTAGGATTTGAGATTTCTGCTATGAGTTAGTGTTTTTGCTGCTGTTTTTGCCTGAAGGTGAAAATCAGGCCTATAAAGCAGCTTCTTGCTCTCATGAGCAGGGCCTGGCGATGCGGGCTTGCAGAGTAAGAGATGTTTCTGACATTTTTAATTTACTAGACCTTCATGATTCTTGTGGCCCTACCAGAGGAGCAGCCCTCTTGATTTGCCTAACCCAGAAGAAGCCTTGTTTTATTCCACCTTCTTCCCTTTCATTGTTAAAATATTCCTACTTTCAGATTGTAAACCTGTCACTCCCCAAAACTCCCCTCTTTTTCCTGAAGTGATTGGCACCAGTGATCTCCATATTTTCATCTTGACAAGCGCTGTCTGGTGGCCTGGAACTTTAGTTCTGGTTAGTGAATATAGTTAATGGATATAGGAATTTCTGACACTGTTTCAGAGCTCTTAAAGATTTTTAAAAACAGGAAAAACCCTTCAGTTGCTCCTCGAGCAATAGCCTACATATAAGCCCCTTTTGCACCTTTGCAAAGAACCTACCCCGTACAGCAGGCTTTTTTTTCTTTCGACATCTTATTTCATGGATGCCTATCACAGTCTTAATGAGAGAGTGATGTTGGCTAAGCTGTCCCAGTTTCTCTGTAGCAACTTAGGGTTGGGACCAGACGATTGTATACGAGGAGCAGATGGAAATCATTTTCCTCCTTCTGTATTTTGTGTGTTTATGTGGTTGGACCTGAGAAGGTGAGAAAAAGAGAGGGAGGGGGAGACAGAGATAGAGAGAGAGGGACAAAGAAGGAGGAGGAGGGTAAGAGGTTGGGCCGGGAGAAGAGAGGGAGGGCGAGAGTTCTGGTAAACAGTTGGGTTTTCCCCCACTACCTGTAATTGCAAGCACTTCTGTTTATTTTTCTATTCTTTCATAATTCCACTTAGAGTTGTCAGTGCTTTCCATCCCAAGTCCACAATGAACATACCTGTAATCAAGCAAGCTGTGGGTTTATTGCTTATTGCAGCAAGTATGACACACACCCTGGGGAGCCGCGGGCGTGTCTTCACGTAAAGGTGTTAAGGATGATTTATTGTAAGATTTTGGGTTGTCAGCTTTTTTGGGGGGAGGTTTCAAGGAAGTGGAAAACTCCTCTGGATTAAATGTTGCTAGGAAGTGAGGGTAATTGTGTGATGAGGTGTCTTTGTAAATCTTATCTAGGATGGAGGAACGAAATAAGGCCAAAGCTGTAATTGGTATAAAAAAAAAAATAAAATCGGTTGTCATTCATATTATCCAGAAGAGGAACTTTGGCATTTTTGTGGTTTTCACAATAGCCTTGTTATTGTCTGGGCTTACACAAGATTATGAAGTAGCCTTGGCTTTTTTTTTTTTTTTTTTTTTTTTTTGGTCCCATTTCATCGTTGTTTCCTTGACTAACATTGGTGTTCTATGAGATTGTGTTCAACGGGAGAACACCAAGGCCTAGCCCCGAGTGCCTGCCAACTTCTCATACCACCAAGGCCTCCTCAGAGTGCCAGGCCACTTCCTAGCAGTTTGGGGGCTGCTTTTTGGTTTCTTTTGTAATTATTTACAAGAGCAAAAAAAAATAAAGGCACTGCCTGTCCTGCAGGCAGAGAACAGTATGGGTTTTGAAATCAGCTCACCAGCTGGACATGACCTTGGATAGTTTGTTGTTCTTATTTGAGCATTTTCCCCATATTTAAAATGAGCATAATACTAGCAGTGTTGAAGATTAAATACACAATGCATGTAAAGCACACAGTACCTGTTATGAAATCCATAAAAACTGTTACTGTTATTTTTTTATTATACCAACAACATGCCCCTCCCCCAGACTCAAAGCTTATGAGTGGTGGGAGCAGTCCTCAAATTAGCATTTACTTACCTGATAACATGAACAAGAAAAAGTACAAATTCTGTGATTCTTCTCCTTCCCTTCTTTTACAGTGGTGTGGTCTTTTAAGGGGCTCCCTCTCATCAGACGTAAAAGAGGGAAGGAGTTGTATACTTAAAAAAAAATAGAACCTAATTTCAAAATTATCCTTTTATTATGTCAAGTTAAGAGAAAGAAATTAATTGGACTTCTCATTGTTTAATTTACATAATAAATCCCACTGATGGGTAACAAGCCTCCTCCTCCGAAGTCAGTGGTGTCTGTTGTAAGTGAGGCTTGGGAGGAGCTTTCCAGTGGTTCCCCCACAAACACAGCACAACTGCGCTACGTGCCGGCTGGTGAGGGGGGTGACTTAACTGTGTCAGATGACAGCGCGGCTGTCCTAGCAGTCTTTGCTCTTAATCTAAACTGGCTTCTGTATTGACAGAAGAAATTCCCAAGCTTTGACTTTAATCCTGCAGCATGCGTCACCCAGCAGATACCTGGAGCACTGCTACTCAAAAGCGTGGTCCCTGGACTAACACTCATTCAGTGAAATATTTGTTTCCAAGAGGAGCGTAAACCTTGGCATTAAGTTCTAAGAACCTGTTAGAGCAATAAGATCTTGCTGTGCCATCCAAGCGTATGGATGCTGGGCTTGTATTTTATGTCTTCTTTATTTAATTTTTACTAACTTTTCCCTCAGTTTTATGAAAGTGTCATTCTGCTCTGGGCCAGGAAAGAAAATGTTCATCACTACAGGTAGCTTGAGAAGCACTGTCCTGGACCTATAAGAAGCCTAAGATAAGATAACAGAAGCAGAATCATGTTTACAGGCATGTCCAACCTTTGAGAGAGCCGATAGGCGGTGCGTGGTGGCGCGTGGTGGTGGAGGGAGGGTGGGAGGCGTCTTTGCGTGTGACGCAAAGCTCAGTACAAGGACTTTCACTCCAAATGTATTCTCTTAAAGGAAGCTCTAGATGACAAATCTGGGGCATTTGATTTATTTTAGTCCAATCTCATACCGTCAGGAATTACATAACTCTTCAGTCGTCTATTTCCAGAGCCCACTCTTAGAAAATGTGTCTAAAAGTATCTAACCTACATTTTTCAGTTTTCAGGTCTTTCTCATTATCTTTCACAAACCAAGCCAGTTGGGTCTTTGAAAATCTTTTTTGCCTCCTGGATGTAGTATAAAAATGAGCTTCGGTGCCCAGGATGGAATTTGCGTTATACTAAATAAATCCAGGGCAAAGAGCTTAATCGCCTAAGAGAGCTTCTACACATTTTCTATCTGAAAGCCTGTGGTCAAAAATAGCTAGGGATGTAAAGAAATTGTACATTGTACATAATATCAGAAAAGAGGCCATGACCTTTGGGTTTAATAGAGTTTCCTATTTTAGTTTACTAATTGGATATACAGAATCATACAGCATTGAGTATTCAATGGATATAAACCTTACTGGTAAATCCACAATAGAGTTGCTTAGAGTCCACCTGTTTGCTGATATTCAGACAGAGAACCTTTGTAGACTTAATTCCCTTAAAGAAGGAAAGGGCTAAGTCATCTAATGGATTCATGAAACTAGAGCTGCCTTGGGAGGGAGGGGAGATTGTTTTTTAGGGGTGAAGAGAATACTTTGATTTTTGATTAATGCGATTTTTGTTTATATATATAATCTTGAAAAATCCACGGAAAATATAAAAATGAATAAAACCCACAATTTTCCATTATGCAAAAATTACTGTTTATATATAGGGGTATTTCCTTTCAGCCCTTCCCCATATTTGTACAAAAAGTAAGACTATCATTAGATTTATATATGTGTAGTTGATTCTCATCATTTGCAATAGTTATGTTGTGTAAAGTCATCGTGAACATTGAATTAGCAAATATTGAACTCCACTCCTAGGGGAATTATGGGGTTAGGTTCCTGTGACCTTCTGGTCACAACATTTTTGTCAACCAGTCAATATATAACCTTGCTTTTATATGTGATTCTGTTTAAAGATACCTTATTTAATATATATTGTTGATCCATTTACATTGAACTCGTGGCCAGCTTCACTATAACCAATGCCTGAATGAAGTTCATATAACATGTTTATTTTCTCTGTGAGGCACTATCACAGCCTTCTTGCATTTAGGAACACCAGACAGTACTTCATCACTATGCCTGGGGTCTTTTAAATGGCAAAATCACCAACCAAAAGCACAAAAATGTGGGAAACGCGTTTACATATGAGAGCTGAAACAAGTGTTTCCTTGTTTAACCTCAGCTGGAAACACATGTGTCGCTGAACTCAATTTATTCACTGCTCTTTGCATTTCTGTGAATGATTCCAAAGATGCCCTGAGTATTGATTTTGGGGTTACAAATAAATTATGGTGAGTACGTGAAGTTGCAAACATGGAATCTACACACCATGAGGATCGGCTCTGTAAATGTGGTTTTACACACTGCTTTATTTTTTAACTTCATATTATATGGGAAAACTTTCAATATTCATTATAGTAATTTTTGTAATGATGGACTTGATATACATTGCTAAATATATAATATTATAAAAGATGACTACACAAAAATGTAAAAAAGCAGATAAATCATTTTATTGGGTCTAACCGAGAATTTTGGAAAATATCTGTGCTCTTCCCAAACCCCTCCCCGTAAAAGGTAAAAGTACACGATGGAAGCTGAAAACTGTCCATGCCAAATAATTGGAAGATTTTAACTACTTAGGACTTTGCCCAAAGTTGGGGATTTTGTTCCTTTTATTGAGGCTCTAAGGAAAGAATAACGCACCATTTTCCACAAGAGGGTACCCACTTGCCCCCTTTTCCTGTCTTTCTGTTTCCTTTTATTAATATACTGAGTGCTGTGCTTGATTGGGCAATGTCTATTTTGTTTCTAACTATTTATACTGTTCACTGTTGAGAGAGATCTCTTTTATTTTTTTTTCAAATTTTATTTTATTTTTTTATTATGTTAATCACCATACATTACATCATTAGTTTTTGATGTAGTGTTCCATGATTCATTGTTTGTGCATACCACCCAGTGCTCCACGCAGAACGTGCCCTCTTCAGTACCCATCACCAGGCTAACCCATCCCCCCACCCCCCTCCCCTCTAGAACCCTGTTTGTTTTTCAGAGTCCATCCTCTCTCCTGGTTCGTCTCCCTCTCCGATATCCCCCCCCTTTCATTCTTCCCCTCCTGCTATCTTCTTCTTCTTCTTCTTCTTTTTTTTTTTTTTTTAACATATAATGTATTATTTGTTTCAGAGGGACAGGTCTGTGATTCAACAGTCTTGCACTATTCACAGAGCTCAGGAAACAAATCAAGGGTTGCTGGAGTGGTGGGGGGTGGGAGGGATGGGGTGGCTGGGTGGTGAGCGCTGAGCGAGATCTCTTTTAACTGATTTCGTCTCCCTAGGTGTTGGATTAAATGACGGGCAGTGGCATTCCATCTCCTTATCTGCCAAACGGAATCACTTGAGTCTGGTGGTAGATGGCCAAGTAGCCTCTGCTGCTTCTTCCCTGGGGCCTGAGCAGATTTATTCAGGTGGTACCTGTTATTTCGGAGGTAAGAGAAAAGGTCAGGCCATACGGGCAATTGACCCATATTTGCAGTTACTCCCCCCTGTGTCTTGGAGATGTCATCATGTTTTAACCAATTCAATAGTATGGTGATTTCTCACTTTCTTTGAACATGGAAATGTTGAGTGAATCAAGATGACCAACTATGACCTAAGATGCATTTCTTAGAGTGATTTACTTATGTTTACAATTCCGACAATGAGAATGATTGCAAATAGACAACCCTCTTCAGTTCTCACTTTCAAACTTTGTTATATTTTCCTAGTGTGAAATGATTCTTATATGGCTTTTTCAGATTTTATGGGCTGATTTTATTGCAGTATTTTCCTGCACATGGCTCTTAGCTCCTCTGGAGCATCTTTATTGCTTTCCTACTGCCCAATGCAGAAGGACGATATTATGCCGATGGCAAATAATCTAACCTAATTAGCCATAGAAACCTCTGTTCATTGCTAAGTAATAATGCGCTGATACATTTGATCAAATTAGGACATCAACCTTCAACACCAGGCCATCTCTCTAAGAGAACAAAAACAAATGAAGCATTTACCTGCCCTGGATGTTTGATTGAACTAAAAGCTTGGAAAAGAAAACCTTGGAAATGGAAATGAGTCTTTACCACTAGAAAATTAAAATAAAATGTGATTTGCCAGTAGAAAGGCAAAGGTGTAAAACTGGTAGTAATAAGACTTATTTCTAATCATGATTTGGTGTGTTTCTTATCACTGTTATTTTGAATTTTAATAGTCACCTCTGTCTAGAATCGCCTTTGAATTTGGTGGCAGTAGACCAATCTTTATTATTCATCAATAAAATACAAATTCCTTCCTAAGAATTGACAGTAAGCACACAGACCATGCATCGTTCATCTGATACTAAGAACAAACAAACACTTTCCGTGCTACCCAAGGAGGGGTCCATATGGTGTTCCTGTCATAACTTAAAGGGAAACTTTCACAATGTCTGGAGCCCTCAATGTCCTGCAAATGAAGGAGGAGGATGTCCTCAAATTCCTCGCGGCAGGAACCCACGTGGGTGGCACCAACCTTGACTTCCAAATGGAACCACAGTACATCTACAGAAGGACAGGTGACGGAGGCTACCTCATGAATCTGAGGAGAACCTGGGAGAAGCTTCTGCTGGCAGCCCGTGCCATTATTGCCGGTGAAAACCTGGCTGATGTCAGTGTCCTATCACCCAGGAATCCTGGCCAGCGCGCTGGGCCGAAGTACGCTGCTGCCCCTGGAGCCACGCCTACTGCCGGCCATGTCCCCGCTGGAACCTCTGCTGACCAGATCCAGCCAGCCTTCCGGGGGCCGAGACTTCTGGTGGTGACCAATCCCAGGGCTGAGCACCAGCCTCTCACAGAGGCGTCTCATGTTCACCTGCCTACCATCGCTCTGTGGAGCACCGAACTCTCCTCTGCGCTCTGTGGACATCGCCATCCCTTGCAACAACAGGGGAGCTCAGTCACTGGGTCTGATGGGGTGGGTGCTGGCCCGGGATACTCTGCGCACGCGTGGCACCTGAGCTCTACTTCTACAGAGTTACTGAAGGGATTGAAGAGGAAGAGCAGAGCGCTGCTGAAAAGGCTGTGACCACGGAGGAATTTCAGGGTGAATGGACGGCTCCAGCTCCTGAGTTTACTGCTTCTCAACCTGAAGTCGCAGGCTGCTCTGGCCACTGAATGGGTAGGAGCAACACCTGAGTGGTCTTAAGCTGCTCTTCCACAAAGGCAAACAAAATGGAAATAAGGTCGATGGAAAATAAAGTTTCTTAAAAAAAAAAAAAAGGAACAAAGAAAGAAAACCCCTGCCTAATCCGTTGCTGTGAATTGCAGCATAGTGGCAAAAATCTTAAAAGATGTAATTGCCTCCTTTAGTGAGATTTGTTCATTTCTGGACCAAGTTGTTTCTTAAACCTCATGAAATATATGATTGATTTTATGGCAATCCATAGGAACACATTCCTTTAATAAATGGTAAGGTATGGAGAACAAATTAACTAAGAGCTTTCATTTCAAAGGAAAAGATTTAGAAGCACTAAAAGAGATTTTAAAAACAGGCATATTGTTAAATGTGAAAAAAAGACCAGATAAAATTAATAGACTGGATAAAAGTGTAAATCATGAAAATAGAATCCTCGTTCTTAAAGTATTTTGCATCCCTCATATTCATATTTCACAATGCCTACCTATTTTTTGCAGAAAATTTTTATTGCTATTATTCATTCTGTCCTAGTTTATGGTGAAATATATCACATGTGCGCTCTGTAATTTTGCTTGTTTTTATTATGGTACAAATGGTATACACTATTTTATTTAAATAAACTTTTAATCTTTGAATAGTTTTACATTTATGAAAAAGTTGCAAAGTTACGAGGAGAGTGTCCGTATTCCCTGCACCCAGTGTCCTCTTACATCATATGTGCATTTTAAAGGATACTAATTAGAATACTATGCATATCTACATGTGCATTTCCCGGCTTAGAAAGATAATATTATCAACATTCATTTGCCCATCCAGGGTCCTATCTCTTCATCTCCCCAGATAAACACTGTCTTGAATTTGGGTTTTAGTCTCCGTCTCATGTTCTTTATAATTTGGTGTCTATTAAAGTGTTTCTGAGCTCCTAACCAATAAACTGTGGAAGCTTCCATAATAAAATTCAAACTTCAGGACTTTAAAAAAACAAAAATCACCATTAGGTATCTCTGTTTAATCAATCATCTCAATTGGTGTCCTTCGATCCCAGAACATTTTGGGCGTGAGAGTCTACTGATCAATGAACACACACCCCGCACGCACTGAGGCACCCTGACCTTTCCAGGGCTGGGGACAAGAAGCCAGAAGAAAGCAGGAGACCTTCTCCTGCCCTTCTCCTCCCTCCTCTTCCCAGACTTGTGGTCCAGAGACTGGTAGAGGAGGTCCATCCTTCTGGAAGCCCCCTTAGGCCTTTGGGCTGGCAATTCTGGATGCGGGGAGTGGACTGGTGGAGAGTGGGGTGACTAACTCTTCCCAGTTTTATCACTGGATGCCCTGAGTCCCAAGGCAAACTGTCACAGGTTTTGGCCCTGGAAAACCTTTTGCTCTGTGTGCCTGAGAGCCTCCTGTAATACTAGGATCCATATTATCCAGGTGGAAGGCTCTGCTTAAGTTGTTACTTCTTCAAGTAAATAAATATCCCATGTTCTGAGATACTTCCCATCGGTTCTCTTCCACAACTCTCTCACTTTGCAGTGATCTTATCAGCCCACAGTCAGCCTGCCATGGCTGCAGTCTCTTCCACCAACCTGCATTGTACCTCCATTCCAGGCTGGTCTTGAGAGTGACAGTCATGTTGGGAGAGGGGGCTGCTCAGAAATCACAGCATTCCGCCTATGCCATACCAGACTCCATTATCTCTCCATCATTTTCCACTTTTTCTCCCTCCACCTGAGGGCTTTTCAAAACCTCGGACTGTGTTGTGGTGCATGGTGCTCGACTTTTATCATTTATAAATTATAAATTTTATAAATCTGGGTTCTCCGGATTGAGGGCAGGCAAACGTCTGATTTCTGCAATATTCCCCCATGTGATCTTTGTGCTCTTGAATAACACACTGTGCAGCACAGACCCGAGGCAGTAGACCTTGGGTAGAATTCTCACACCCCCACTTGGGTAAATCAGACGTTCTCCATCCAGTGAACAGGCTAGACCACCATGAAGTCAAAGCCGACATCTTCTGGTGTGGTGACACTGAGTGATTATAATTTATCTGTCATCCTCAGAGGTGCTTCACATGCCGACTGCCTCCAGTAATGGATCCATCCGTTAATTCAGCATTAAGTATTCCCCAGAAATCTTCATATTTTAGACCTTCCATCTCAAACTGGTTCAGTGCTGAACTTCTCTCTGCTGTTGCAATATATTAACTTGTGGTTGCCTGTTATTGTAGACTAATGAGATGAACCTGGCTTGAACCCTTCTTTATTCTTAAAATCTCTTGCTTATTAAACATTGTAGCTAGGAATATGAAGTGCCTAATGATATGACGATGCGCTTTCTGTAAAGTTCCGTAATCTTTCTTTGTCACTGCGTTTGCTTAGTTTTATTCCCTACAGGCATATTGCACAATTTATTTTATTCTGAAATGGTTTGAAATGTGTCAGGAAACACTACCTGGAGAAAAGGAGATTAGCAGAGCTGTTTATATTCCTGGCATATTGTAGTTGCCCCCAAATATTATTGAACTATTATCCTCTCAGTTTTTACTTTAACATTCTTAATTGGTTAATAAGTCATCTAGAAAACATACCGAGGTTATAATAACCATCTCCTACACCACAGAAGAATTTAAGCACTGAAAATGTATGTCGTACCATGTACAATAAATTGATACTCCAAGAGCTCTCATCACCTTTTCTTGATATATCAAATTTGAAACTTCAGAGTCTCCCTTGGTTAAAATGTGATATTCCAATGTACCTGATGACCGTTTTCAATATGAATCCTGACCTTTACTTGCCACGTTAATGTGTTTTGTTAGGAAAATAAGCATTAAGGGGAGATATCGCCAGTCACAATATGTAATTATAATTGGGAAAGAGTGTGGATTGTATAGGTATTAGGAAGAAAAAGACTGTGGACTGTGTAGGAATTAGGAAGTTTCTGATTCATTTCTTATTCTTGAAACTGTAATAGTGCTTGACAACCATAACGGCAGAGAAAGATTAATGAAAAATACCTAAGTATAATATATGTGTTCATACTCCATAAAATTATTTATTTCACTTGGCTAGAGAAACACTTAGAACATCATTAAACCCCAGAGAATAATGGTTAATAATATAGTTCTTTATTACTTAAATAATTAGAAACAGGTCTTAGATAAGTGTTAGAAAAAAATCAATATAAATGGAGCATTCTTTTATGAGGCAAAGAATAAATAAAATCACAGTGAAATGTTTTTGACATTAAGTCATTATGATTTATTAAAATGCATGTGTGTATGGCTCTTATATGCATATGAAAATAAAGTATTTAATTAAATAGTCGGTAATTTTATTCCACGTCACTACATCTCCTTTCCCAAATAGTTAGCTTTAAATACCAAGGTATTTCACTGTTACTGATTTATCTTTTGTTATCTACAGTGCACATTTTCAATCTTTATGCCTTTTTTTGCATTCCAAAAGACTAAGTTCCTGTGTTTAAGTTTGATATATCATTTAATATTACATAATGATAATATAGTATATATAATATATAATTATAGCATATAATTATTATATATTATTATTCATACAAAGTATTTGTCTTCATCACCATAGGATTCACATGAAACCATGTTATTATAACATGAACCCTAAATCATGTTATTATAACATGAAATACTTTGTATGAATTGCAGTACGTCATTTAGATCAAATTAATGATGGCTGTGAGGGGCTCTTCCTCCCTCTTTTAATTTTAAGAAATTAATCAAGTGCCTTTTTCTTTTCTTTTTTCATAAGGAAGTTGTTTGTGCTACTAAATCCTGATTCATTATGATATATCCTGATTTACTTTGTTTTGTTTTGTTTTGGTCAGGTTGTCCTAACAACAGCTTTGGATCCAAATGTAAAAATCCACTGGGTGGATTTCAGGGATGTATGAGACTCATTTCTATCAGTAACAAGGTGGTAGATCTGATTTCAGTTCAGCAGGGGTCCCTTGGAAACTTCAGTGACCTTCAGATAGACTCATGTGGAATCACAGACAGGTAAGGGCAATCTCATTTCTTTACTTTGACCTGTCCATTTTCAAACATTTGGCAGCATATTAAAATTTATATATAAAATGAATATGTTTTTAAACTTCTCTTTCCTGCCATCACCTGTTCCACAGGAACTGGATGATATTCACATTAGAAATAAGAAAGATACGCTTGAAAAGAAAAATACACTTTTAGTTTTATACTTCATATTTCCAGGGATAAAATTGAGGTGGAAGACATGTGACCATGTTATTTATATGTACACATGCTACCAGTTTACAAAAGGTAATGTTGCTGCTGCTATAATATTAGATGGGTGTCAGTGTATCAAAAATATATCATTAAACTCAGCAAATTAGTACAGTCTAACAGTAGTATTGATCACCACGTACCAATAAGTCATAGACGGAATTGCTTCTCTGACAGCTGGGTAATATTTTCAGAGACATAGCAGTTTAACTGGTTGCTATGCTCCTAATGTGTACCTTTAACAACCCATTACTGTCTTCTCTGCAGGGAAAATAAAAAGAGCCTCTCCTCTGGAAGAGTTTGGAGTGGTAGTATTGATCAAGATAGAAGGATGATCAAGTAGTTTCAATAGGAACTCCACTACAGGGCATGATAATTCAAGATTTGGAAGTTAGTTGTAGAGAACAAGTAAAACAATAATTGATAGTTAATAATTAAAACGGTAATTGATAGTTGATAATTAAAACAATAAATTGATAGTTAATAATTAAAAAATATTTTTAGGCATGGGCATATTAGCCAAATAATCTTGCCAGTCATGCTTTCATATCAAGAGTGTTAATTTTAATTACTGAGTTCAATGGAGTGTCATAGCCATTACAGATAAAAAAATTAAGCAGTGTTGTGACAGACTTAGCCCCTACCCTGTAGTAGTGTTTTGTATAAGAGGGTATAAACTATATTTCTTCTCTATCGTTTCCTGGATCATTTGATTTTTGTACAGTGGGTATCTATTTTTTATAATCAGGAAAAATCAATAACATTATTTTCAGTTAAAATTGGAGAAATCCTATAAGCAAAACATGAAGTTTCCCATCCTTAGTTTTTTAATAGTAGAGGTGGCAGAAACCCCAGTATGAATGCCTTCTTGACATGCTTCACACTTTATTTTTTTATTCTGGGGTAAAAGAGAGCATTTCAAGCTTTGGTCTCAATATACCTTTCAATCTAAATTCTAAAAAGCATCAATAATCTGATCAGGGCTGTTCAAGTTGATACCAGAAGCTCCCCAGCTTTGTTGTCCACAGCACCCTATGTATTTCAGTGATTTTTCTCATCGTGTTCCAAGCCCAAATATAACTAACACTTTCATTTAAAAAGTAGCTTAGGTCCAAACAACTTATTTATGTACTAAAATTTAGTAACCCTTTCAAAAAGGAATATATATATATATATATTACATACATAATGTCTCTCTCTCTCTATGAAATATATATAATTCATATAATTGTAAATGTCAGTATATATATTATATATAGTATTTATGTAATTTAAAAATATTTTAATTTTATTTTGAATTAAACACAACTACTTCGTAATTACACGTGTTTACGTGTTGAGTACTGCACACCATTTCAAAGCTTGGAATCAGGTCAGACGCCGCCACCCTCACTTTTGCTCAACACTGATTTCTCATGGTACTGGGTTGTTTTGTTTTTTTTTATCAACTACTGAAAATCCAGCTTCTTACAGATAGGACATCACTAAAAGGAAAGTATTACAATCTAACGTTGAAATTGAACTATCTCGAGCTAGGAAGTTGTGCAGTCTTGGTCAGATATTGAGTATGGCTGTATTTCTCTTGAAAAGTTAAAATATCCTGAGAGCCCCTGTGAGTTCCATTCAGCACCCTGGAGCACCCTAACACACTGCTAGGAATTCGTGTGTCTATCCAGTGTACCTTCAACATTCCTGGAGGTCTTCACTTTACTCAAAAAGTGAATAAAGACACCCCTCCCTCCTACTTCCTTCTTTTTTTCTCTCTTCTTTATTCCTTCTTTTAAATATTCAGTGTAGGAAATCAATATGACTAAATGTTGTTATTTTATGTAAGCTATTGATATTTTTGGCAACGTATTGAATTAGTGTTTTGTCACTGAGGGAAAAGAAAGGACTCTGATATAGTAGGACATCTTGAAAATGAAGCAGTCACAACTACCTGAGAATTGGTTGAAATCTGATGAATTTATCGATCGAAGGTTTGGTTCTGTGATTAAACCACCTTGACGACAGACTGAGTAACCATGAGTCACGTTGAATTTACCCTTTCTGTAACTGTTGACATTCTTCTCTCACACGACCGTGTATAATTGATCAACATTTTATGATCGCTCAGAATGAAAAGTAGTGATTGCATCTGCACCTTTTCGTAGGTGTTTGCCGAACTATTGTGAACACGGTGGTGAATGTTCCCAGTCCTGGAGCACCTTTCACTGCAACTGTGCAAACACTGGTTACACGGGAGCTACCTGCCACAACTGTAAGCCGAACACACCTGCTGCTTCTTGCCTCTGTTCTGATTTCCTTGTTCCGTTTCCCTTTCCACGGCTGTGTGCATGGTCCATGTATTCCGTGTTCCATATACTGGAATGCACAACTCTGAAGTTTAGCATCCAGTTGCTTTTTAGTTTATTTTCAATCCACACCTCTTTTCAAGAAGTTGTCAAAGTAGCTTACAGAAATAGATAACATAAAACAGGATAGAAAAGAGTAGGAGAGCTGGCAAAGGGGAAACATGTATAGAAAACAAAAGGCAGCTAAGGATAAACATAAACAATGCAGAATACGTAATCCTTCAGTTCCCTTGCAACCCCATTAATGAGGATAATGAAATAAGGATGGCAGATAATGATGTTCATCATTAAATAGTTCATTTTATTGAGTATTTTCTAAATGCCAGGCACTGATCTAGGATTGTATATGTCCTAACTCCTTGAATTCTAATGACCACCTTAGTGGGTGGTTGGGTACTATTATTATCCCCAGTTTACTAATGAAGTAACAGAGAGAGATTAATCACCTTGCCCCAGCCTCCTTAAATAGTTGAGGCATAGTGAGGATGGGAACACTTGCAACTCTGCTCCAGAGCCTGGGATCATAACCAACACTCTTCCTATATTATACAAACCATGCAATTTTTCTGATGAAATGTTCGCATGTGTTGTAAGACTCGTTTCATTTTGATGTCCACTTTTTCAGTATGTGTGATGGGGAGATCTAAGCGCCCATTTTTCTTTCCCATTTTTTTCATGTCATTACTGACCTTGCCAGGCAACTTAATTCCTACTCCTATCTCCTGTAGCCCTGACTTCAGGCAAGGGTGTTATGTCATCAGACTCCTCATTCCTGTTTTCTTCACTGTGTGCTACTTTGTACTCCTGCTAGAGTTGAGACTGGAATCCTGGGCTCCCAGCCCTGGACATTCTGTAAGGGACCCTCAGAAGTCCTGGTGCAGGGCTGGCAAGGGCGTGAGTGGGAGGAGCTTCCAGTTTCACCCTCGTACCTGTACCCCTGCAGCCAGAGCCATTCGTAAGGTGTCAGTATATCTGTTGGAGTGCCTCAGAATATCATAAAGAATGCCTGCTGTTGCTAAAGCCACACCTCACTGTAACCAGAAGCCAAGTTACTTGAGCCGGGTCACCCAGCTAGCCGTCTGTTTTACTTTCTTATATCCTCCGTCATCCTAACTGTAGTAACTAACTCAAAACAAAAAGCTAATTGAATGTGTTTTAACTATTTATTTGTAACTGTTATCAATGACCAAATCTAAATATAAACACAAACAACTCTGAGGAAAAAAATTAGATAAATCAGATATTTTCATCTGTGGCCACAGTTTGATGAGTAAGTTCTTGAACAGATTGTCCAAATGGAACTGAAGGGTTTTGGCCAGTAACCATTCTGAGAAATGGGGCCAGGATGACAAACCTGGATATAGTGAAGCCTTGACTATCGTTAGCATAAATAGGGGAAGGGGCAGGGATGCAGTCTTTAAAAGGTTTCATTAGATAGCAGGAAGGGAAAAATGAAGGGGGGGAAACCGGAGGGGGAGACGAACCATGAGAGACTGTGGATTCTGAGAAACAAACTGAGGGTTCTAGAGGGGAGGGGGGTGGGGGGATGGGTTAGCCTGGTGATGGGTATTAAAGAGGGCACGTACTGCATGGAGCACTGGGTGTTATACGCAAACAATGAATCATGGAACACTGCATCAAAAACTAATGATGTAATGTATGGTGATTAACATAATAAAAAGAAAAAATAAAAGGTTTCATTAGAAAGTAATACGTTGTAAACAGTCATGTTATAAAGAGTCAAGCAATACACATAAAGTAAATGTATTCCTAATTACCCTCATACAATCACGTGTCCTTTCTACTACCAGCCCTGACTCTCAGGTCGGGAGTCTATCCTGCCAACCTCTTTCAAAAAATTTATGAACATGTGTGTATGTGCATACAGAAGTGAATAAACTAACCATTTTTACATGCCCATTTCACTGCACAAAATATAAATGTGACTCTAAAACAATCCATGCTTATATTTTTGTCTATGTCATATATAAGAGAACAAAATAAAACCATCAGACTGTGGAGGAATGGAGAAGTAAATTTGTATGATTATCCGAAATCACTATAACACTGAGCAAATTAGTTACATTATTTCATATTGTTTAAGGTGTCATTAATATAATTTTCAAAAATTTGGACTAGATCAAGGAAAGACATTCAGGGCATGACTTATTTCTCATTTCATAAAATAAAAAGCTTGATGGAAATTATAAGTGCATGTGGCCAAGTGTTCAATGAGACGTGTGCATCATATACAGTTGTTAATATCAAACTTTGTACATGGCAAATGTATAATTGTATACTCAAAAACATCCACTTATGGACTAAAACACATTGAGGCCACTTGAGGTCATATTTCATATAAATATTTCTTTTGCTTCCAGTTTTAATTATATTAAATTCTCATTACAGGACATTACAGAAAGTTTCTTTTATAAAATACTTTTAAAATTATTGATGAGGAGCTTTGTCAGTCAATTTTTTTAAAGATTTTATTTATAGATAATTTTATATGAGAAAGGAGAATAGTTACATTATTTAAAATTTTTCTATTACATAATTGTGGATAAAAGCAGATTATTTTTTTCCTTTTCTTTAATTATTTTTTTTATTATGTTACATTAATCACCATGCGTCCTGTCATTAGTTTTTGATGTAGTGTTCCATGATTCATTGTTTGTGTATAACACCCAGTGCTCCATGCAGTACGTGCCCTCTTTAATACCCATCACCAGGCTAACCCATCCCCCCACGCCCCTCCCCTCTAGAGCCCTAGTTTGTTTCTCAGAGTCCATAGTTTCTCATGGTTCGTCTCCCCCTCTGATTTCCCCCCCTTCATCCTTCCCCTCCTGCTATCTAACTCTTTTTTTTTTCTTAACATATAACATATTATTTGTATCAGGGGTACAGATCTGTGATTCAACAGTCTTACACAATTCACAGCACTCACCATAGCACATACCTTCCCCAATGTCTATCACCCAGCCACCCCATCCCTCCCAGCCCCCACCACTCCAGCAACCCTCCGTTTGTTTCCTGAGATTAAGAATTCCTCATATCAGTGAGGTCATATGATACATGTCTTTCTCTGATTGACTTATTTTGCTCAGCACAATACCCTCCAGTTTAAAAGCAGGTTATTTAAGGAGATTATACGATTGTGTTTCAGATGTGAGGTTATTACAAGGTGACACTAGAATTAGAAATTCCAAAATGGAAGTCAAAAGATCCATTTGGATGGATGTCCAAAATGGATGTTACATTATACTTATAAGCATTTTGACATTTAAAACACATACCTTCTCTTTTGTTGTTTTACCTAATGTAAAAATTAATTTTTATTTTGACTAATCTCATATTTTCTTAATGACAAAAGGAAATGCTGTAGAATTTAACCTCATTCTGCCTTTTTCTGTATAACCTTTCATCCATATTAATTTTTTTTTAAAAAATGAGTTTTGTTTTAAAGTATGTTTTACCTTTTCTCATGGTCAGTAATATACATATTAAATCTCAAAACTTGGCATATTTTGTGTCCAAATTAAAATTTAAGAGATTAATTTTATACTATTCCATTTATGAGCATCCGTTTTTTTTTTCTTACAGCTATCTATGAGCCGTCATGTGAATCCTATAAACACAGAGGAAATACTTCAGGGTTTTACTATATAGATTCAGATGGAAGTGGTCCCCTGGAACCCTTTCTTCTATATTGCAATATGACTGGTGAGTTAATCAATTTTCATTTAATAGTTAAATTTGCAGGAATGCTTTAAACACACAAATTTAAAATGAAACCAGTAGAAAGTTGACCTCCTTTGCAACTTGATTAAAATGTATATTGTTCAGTGGAAGAACTTAACAAAAATCTTTAAAAAATAGTTTAATGGTAATGATTTAGAAATGTTTCATTATTTTCAATGAATCTGGTATCTGTGTAGAACATCTAATAATAGATGTATCTTATTAAGTCCCCAAACAAAAAGGGCAGACTATTTCTCTGAGAAGACTGATACATGTGAAAGCTTTGAAAAATACTTATTTTTTAAATGTAGGTAAACATGACTTGTGTTCTTGAATTCTTACATAAATTTAAACAGGAATTAATAGTCATGGAAAATGTATTTGATTAAATTCAACATCCATTCATGATAAAAGAGAAGGTAAAAACTCAATAAATTACCAATAGAAGGAAAGTTCCTTACTTTGTGAAAGAGTACTAACAAAAAAAATCGTATAGCACATATCACACTTTATGGTGAAATACTGAAAGCTTTACCCCTGTTACCAGCATTAACACAAGGATGCCTGCTATTATCACTCTGTTCACCATTATATTGGAGGTCCTTGCCAGTGCAATAAAGCAAGAGAAAGAAAGGAAAGATGTAAGGACTGGAAGAGTAGAACTAAGATTCTCATTATTTGTCTATGACCAGGTTATCTATTGATTCTCATTATTTGTCTATGACTAGGTTATATTTTAGTACATGTATATATACTAATACATATATATATGTATATATATATATACAGATAAACTATTAAAATTAGGGATATCACTGCATATCAAATTAATATAAAAATTAACTTCATTTCATTTCTGTATACCAGCAGTAAGCAGAACGAAGTTTTAGAAGATTTTATTGTCAATCATAAAAAATCTCAAATACATGGTAATAAATCTAATGATAGATGTGCATGACTTCTATATAGAAAAGTATAAAATGCTCATGAGATAAATTAAAATTCTAAATAAATGAGGAAATATAAAAATTCTATCGATTAGAAAACTCAGTATGGTGTAAATACCAATTCTTCCCATGTAGGTTTTGATTTGGTACAAGTCTGAATTAAAGTTCCAGTGGGGTGTTTATTTGTTGGTTGATGTAACTGTTTTGGTGAAAACTGGCAAGCAGGTTCTAAAATTTATCAGCAAATTTGAAGGGACAGGAAGAACCAAATCAATCTTGAAGAATAAAGTTGAAGGACTCAACTCTAATAGATATAAAGACATTATACTGACAGGCTAAGTGAAACAGCGTGTGACTGGCATAAGGATAGACAAGTAGATCTGTGAAACAAAATAGTGTATAAACAGACTTACTCATATATGGATAGTTGACTTACTACAAAGGTGGCATTGATACACAGTGAAGGGAAGATGGTCTTTCAGCCAGAGGTGTTGGTGAGGGGTTGTAGATAAATGTCGTAAAAAAGAATCTTGATCCCTTCATTATCAAACCCAAAACAATGGATTCTAGATGAACTGGGCTGTCTACTATAGTAGCCACTAGCAACAAATGCCGCTTTCAATTCATATTTAATTAAAACTAATTAATAAAACTAAGTGAATGGAAATAAGCTTTAAAAATTAAAATTAATAAAAATAAGATTAAGTTAAATGCCCACTTTTTTCAGTCTCACTGGTCACATTTTAATTGCTCAGCAGCCACCTGTTCTCCATCACTGCAGAAAGTTTGCATTGAATAGCACTGTCAGGAAGTCACAGTTTTCTGGAGCAAAACAAACAGAAAAAGGAAATACTAAATTGAAGTAGCAGGTGTTTCAGAGGGGGATTCACTACTTAAGATCAGGCAGTGAATATCTGGGAAAAGAACATTCCAGGCAAAGGAAATAACAAGTACTAAGTGCTGAGAGCAGTGATCTTACCAGGTGCATTCAGAAAATAGCAACAAATCCAGTATGGTTGGAGTATGGCAAGTAGTCGGGGAGTAGTGGGAGAACAAGAGACAGTCAAGTAAGGCGGGGCCGGGAGGGGAAGTCTCATTATTCTGAATGAGATGAGAAGACACCAGGGAGTTTTAAGCAATGATGGATGCCGTCTGACTGCCTTTGGTAGGATCATGATGGCGCCTTTGTCGGAAGGTGCCCATTTAGGAGCAGAGGTACACACACACACACACACACACACCCCATATGCATGGATATATATAAGGTATAGATCTATATGTATGCGTATATAATTTATGTCCATCTGTATGTCTGTAACAGGAGTAGAGACCTGCTTGGAGACCAGTTCAAGTAGTGTAAGAATCCATGCAAGACGATGGTGATGGCTTGCACTGGATAATAGCAGTGTGGATGGGGGAGGGAGGTTCGACTTTCTCATTGAATATATGTGAGGTGTGAGAAAACAGAAGGAAACAAAAATAACACATTTTTTAGTTGGGCAACTGGAGTAGTTGAGTTGCCATTATTTGAGATGTGGTCAGAGAAGGTTTGAATGGGGGGGCGCCTGGGTGGCTCAGTGGGTTAGGCATCTGACTCTTGATTTCAGCTCAGGTCATGATCTCATGGTTGTGAGATCAAGCTCTGCATTGGGTTCCGTGCTGGCTCAGCATTGGGCGTGAAGCCTGCTTAAGATTCTCTCTCTCTCTCTACCCCTACCTTAAAAAAAAAGAAAGGAAGGAAGGGAGGGGAGGAGGGAGGGAGGGAGGGAGAAAGAAAGAAAGAGAAAGAAAGAGAGAGAGATTTGAGGGGAAAGACCAGCAGCTCAGTTTTACAGTTTGAGTTTGACACATCTGTGACACGTTCAAAGGAGATACTGAGAAGGCAGTTGAACATGGGGGCAAAAGTTCCTTTGTATTAATGTGTAATTCTAAAAACTGAAGGATGGTGGTAAAACCATGGCAACAGGTATTTATGGATATTAGAAAATTAGAATGTATCTTCAGAGATTTTTCATGTAACACAACCAGGTGGCTTCCATTTTCTTTCACGACCATTGAAGACGTTGCCTATCTTAGTGTGTTTGAGCTGCTGTAGCAAGATAACCACAGACTGGGTAGCTTACAAACAACAGAAATTTATTCCTTACAGTTTTAGAGGCTGGGGAGCCCAAGATCATGGCACCAGCATAGTCCAGTGAGGGCCTCTTCTGGGTCACAGACTTCTTGTATCCTCACATGATGGAAACAGCTCTGTGGGATCTCTTTTTTAAGAGGACTAAGCCCATTCATGAGGCTTCCACCCTCATGACCTAATCACCTCCGCAAAGCACCCCGTATTAATACCATTCATTATCTTTGAAGGTTAGGTGGTTCAGCATACGAATGAGGGGGCACAAACATTCAGAGCATAGCACTGCCCCAAACACCAAAGCAACCTTGGACAGCTGATGATTCCCACGTTTTTCCCCTCTACTAAGTTCCCCCTTCCACACGATACAGATTTCCAGGCAGCACCTTGAGTCAAGAGGTTCAGACAGAATGGTTGGGGTGAGACAATAGAATCAATATTTTACAACTCTTCCCAATTGATTCTTAAGTGTACCCAGCTCAGAGAATTGCTGTTTTGGGCCTGTGGTTCTCAAGCTTTACAAAACAGAGAATGGGAGAATTAAACATAGTAAGTTTGAAAATACCTCACAGAGAGGAAAGGAAAACTTTGCAAATGAAATACAGGACTTCAGGTGTCAACTAACTTTTTGATGTTTCCTGTTTGTCCAGCTTGGGTTGTGAATGAGCTTGAAGAATCTATCAGTGCAACCCTGTGAATCCTGTCTTCCCACAAATGGGTCCTGTAGTAGTCACATGCACGAGCTTTAAAAAGTTTAGATTTTATAAATCAGATACCTCTAAGTTGATAAATATCTCGAATCTTTGAAACTTTCAGAAACATAGTAGACACACACATACACACACAAATACACACACATGCATGCACACACACACGGTTCTCGTTATCCATGATAGTTGTGTTCTGCAAAGCAGCCATAGACACTGAATTAGCAAAAATTGGACCATTTGCTCCTAGGGGAAATGCAGTAAGGTTAGGTTCCTGTGATCCTCTGGTCACAACATTCCCATCAACCGATCAATACATAACCTCGTTTGACTTGTGTTTCAGGTTGAAGACACCTTATTTAATACATAATGTACTGTTAATTCATCAACATTGAACTCACAGCCACCAGCACAATAACTCCCACCTCAGTGAAGCTTATTCTAGCATGTGTGTTTCCTTGTGAAGCATATCACAGCCTCCTTGTGCTTGGGATACTAGACAGCTCTTCAGCACTGCCCTTGGAGGCCATTTTAAGCAGTGAAATCATCAAGAAGAAGCACAGAAATGGAAAAAAACATGGCACTGAATAGACCACAAATGAGATACGTGTCACAGTATGAGAGTTGAAACAAGGAGACAGCGTGTGGCCTGGTTCAGCTTCAGCTGGATACGTGTCTACTGGGCAACTCAAGCTTTCTGCTACTTTGTGCATGTCTGCAGATGTCCAAGAGCACCTTGAGTTGGGGGGTACAAATAAATTGTAGTGAGTAGGTGATTCACAAATAATGAGGACCTGCAAATAATGAGTATTGAGTCTATACACATACAGACACACATATGCATGATATCTTTCTATGGAATAATTCCAAAATTTATAGGCCAAGTGAACTTACATTATCTAAATGATAAGGCAATTATCAATTTCATTTTATTGAAGGAATTATTCCATTTCTATTAAATCAACATTTACCTTGTCATATTACTTTACCAGGTATGTGCCTTAGTCAATGAAGTTTCATGCTAACTCTGTAAAAACTCTAAGAGACATGAAGGAAATATGTATATACACACAGAGAGAGGTGAAAGGTGCTTCAGCAAAATTATCAGAAAGTATTGATGCAGAAGAGGACATTCACAACATTTAAAGCCATTTGAAAAGCAAGCCATTGAGGGCAGAGACACAGATAATCCAGGAGGAGACAGCTAAGTGTCTTCAGAGGCCCCGGAATATTGAAATACATTCACACTAAAGTGACAATCCCAGAATGTAACAACGCAGTGAAAAATAATGTTACAGCTTGAAACGTTTCCTATTGATCTGGTTTTGCAAATGAGGAAAGCAGGGAGGTTGGGTAAAGGCAGGCTAAAGAATCATTAGGGAGCAGTGAGGGACTAAAACCTCTTTTCGCCCAGCCTGAACATTTTTCTGCTAGAAAAGGCTACCTTCTATCGATGTCTCATTGCTTGTAGCCAATAACATATTCTCTAGTTATATAAATCAAGTATAATAATTATAAAAACAAGACAAAATTTTGAATCAGTAACTTGCAAATATGTAACTTTAAAAAAATCCAGTTACGAGTCTAGAATTAGTGTCAAACAAATGATTCCACGTGGATTTAAATACCTTTAAGCATTACAAGCTCAAAACTACAAAGGAAACTTCTTTTGAATGGATAATTTCCCAAACTCTGTTAAAGATGGAAAATTCTTTCTAAACAGAGTATTGTAAATATAATTTTAAAATAAGTAGGATAACATGAATCCCGGTTGGTCTCCCTCTAGAAATGTGCACGGCTTTTTTCTTCTACACGAAATCCACTGCTTTTTCTATAATGAAATGGTTTTACGTTCAAGATGTTTCTCATTCTCAAACATCGCATTGTTAGGACAGTTGTTTTAGTGGGGAGCGATTGATGAGTGCGTGCTAGGGCCTTGGTTCTCAGACTTTGGTGCAAGTGCTAATTCCCTGGCTTTAAGTCACTCTGTCCCACTGCACCACCACCAAGATGCCTGGATTGAGTTTTGCTGACTCAGTAAATTGGAGGACCAAGGCCTGGGTCTCTGCTCTCTGAAGGAGCTCTCCGTGTGCTTCTGAGACAGGAGCTCCTGAGACCATCCCCGGGGAAGGCTGGAGAGTATGAGATTAATAACAATAAAATTATTTTTACTTTAGGGATTTCAACAGTAAGGCCTTCTTGATAGCTCTGAGAGTTAGTAACTAACGATCATTACTCAGATGCAGCCTTGTTGACATCAAGCTCTGCTCCAGAATGCTGGCTGTTCCTCCCTTTCATCTCCCAGGCTTTCCTGAACACAGCGTTTCCTACCTGACCTCCCAGCTTTTAATCACATCTATCACCCTCTGCTGTTAATCCTGAAGGAGCACGAGCTCTGCAACTGTGTTGCTTAAACAGCATGTTTTTTCTTTACACTGTTATCATGCTAAAAAATAGCAGCCAGTAGAAGATAAATCAAGTTCTTAATTACTCAGGTGCTTCACATACAATCTATATATTCAAAGTCTCTTCAGAGAGACACACTGGTAGACTCAAACTGCCTTTCAGTGTTTGAGTTTCGTACATTTTTCTGCCCATTGCAGCTGTCTTTCCTGACTCATGTCCCTTTGTCTGCTTTACTGCAGCAACTAACTCTTTACATTTGGGTAAAGGACAGTTTTCCCAAAAAATAAGAAATAAATAAAATAAAAACACGACTCTTACACAGATATAAAAATAAATACTAAAAAACGTAATTTAAAGATTTTGTCTAACACATTATTAATGAGGAAACTGGTAAGTGGTTACAGCCAGTCCAAAGGAGAATCCAAGGAACAGACATATCTGTACATCAGTAATATTGAAATTAATGTGCAGATGGAGGCGGGACTGGCTTCTTCCGTAGTGGGTGGTGGGGGAGGGGAGTCTATCGAACCTCTGCCAGGTGGCATTTGCTAGTGTATGGACAATAGTTTCTTGAGAGGAAACAATGCCTTGCTTGCTAAGTAAATAAGTAAGTGAGGCAAATAAATAAATAAGTAAATCTGGAAGCCCTTGTTAAAGGATAATTTCATATAAATATGTCTTGGAAGTTAGAGATAGTGACTTTCTCTGGAGAGATTAGAAGGTTTATTGTCCCCGGATGCATTTGCCTACATTCTAAAAGTGACCAAAAAAAACCCTACAGACTGGTGCCTCTCCTCAGAGATCTCTTGTATTCCAGAGCCAGAATTCCTCTCTGCCTCTGTGAAGGGGAGGAGAAGATGTGCCAGCCATCTCCTCTAACCTCCACGTCTCATAATTTGGAGGTTTCCTCTCTCTCTTTTTTTAAAAAAGATTTTATTTATTTATTTGAGAGAGAGAGAGCACGTGCATAAGCAGGGGGAGGGGCAGAAGGAGAGGGAGAAGCCGACTCCCTGCTGAGCAGGGAAAACCCAACACAGGGGGCTTGATCCTAGGACCCCGAGATCATGACCTGAGCTGAAGGCAGATGCCCAACGGACTGAGCCACCCAGGTGCCCCGAGGGTTCCTCTCTTGTGGAACAACTCCAGCATGTACAGGTGCATCTGGCACTCCTCTATTGGACTCTGGGAAACGGAGCAGTAGAGAACAGATGCTGCTAGGATTTTCTGTGAGCAAATAGTCCCTGATCCAGGGACTCCCGTGTCTGTTAGTGAAGCTCTCGATCATTCATCTGTCTACAGCTAAATCTGTCTGGATAGATACAGATAAATCGATTTAATTCAGATAGGAGGCAAGATAACTGGTTAACTTGCAAGTAGGATAACATCGCATACCCTTCATAGTTTCAGACTTACTAATTTGCAAAACTATCGTTTACAATTTACAGAGTTCTAAAACAGTTACAAGGCGCCAGAAGTCTCACAGCACCATAGAATCAGGGGATCAGTACTCTAGTCTGGACGGCATATTGTTTTTATTCATTTATTCCCTAATTTCTTTTTTTTAATTTTTTTTGATGTAGTGTTCCATGATTCATTATTTGCCTATAACACCCAGTGCTCCGTTCAATACATGCCCTCTTTAATACCCATCATTTCTTTAATGTTTTCTGCATGTTGTGCCAAGCCCCTGTGCTATTTGCTACAGATACTGTGGGTAGCAAATCAGAAACTATCACTCTTCTCGTATAGCCTACAGATGAGTGGAGAAGACCCATAGAATAAGTCACAAAATACTGAATTACAAATTGTGAGAAAGGCTGTGTCCTTTACAGTTATAATTTCTAAACATCAGGTAATGCAGTCATGTCTGAAAAAGCAGTAAAGAGGCCCTGGGTTAGTAATTTTGAGGGATACCCCTGTTAGCAAAGCACATGAGATTTGGAGCATGGCTGCTGGGCACCCATTTCCAGTGTCCATAACCTGATGTGATGATTCCATTGTCTTTGCTTTGCCCTGGAAATCTAGATTATCCAATAAATGCAGCATTTGTTTAACTTCATATTTTGTAGCACTCTTTATTAGAAAATGAAATCACTTACAGAAACTACCATAATACTGAAATTTTAAATTTTTTTTTTAAAGATTTATTTATTTGAGAGAGAGAATGAGAGATAGAAAGCACGAGAAGGAAGAGGGTCAGAGGGAGAAGCAGACTCCCTGCTGAGCAGGGAGCCCGATGCAGGACTCGATCCCGGGACTCCAGGATCATGACCTGAGCCGAAGGCAGTCGCTTAACCAACTGAGCCACCCAGGCGCCCATAATACTGAAATTTTAGAATGTCAAAAGTAGAAACATTTCTGTGTGCTGTCCTTTAAGGATTGTCCAGCGCCCTGGCCTTGGATGAAATTTATGACACCTTAAAAGACCTTTGGAATCATGTGTTAATTGTGACCCCGTGGATGCTGAATGGCAGGGAAGGCCCTCTCCCTGTGACCCAAAGGCAAAGAGACAAAGGCCTCACGCAGGTATATTATCCTGCTCCTTTGGCAGCTGCTCAGCCAGAGCCGAGCTTCTTCATGCAGGCCATTGATTTACCGCAAGGAAAGAAGAATGTTCTGTCGAACAAAAAAAGCAGAGTCCAGTGGAGGTTAGGCTAACAGATTTGCCTGGTTAATAATCCTAAACTTCTAATAGCCAGGGTTGAGTTGGCTAAAATCAGAGAATTTCAGACCTACCCTGTGGTCTCCTATATTCTGCCACTTTATTTTCCAAACTTTGGAAGTGGAGGCTCAGATTTTACCTGACTTTTCTTAAGCTCACATTCCACTCCGGATCTCCAATTCAAATATCCTGATGGTCTCTATACCATATCAGTGTCTGGCCATCCACAATTAATGCCGTTAGCTTATATATCATGTCCTCTTGAAGGAAATTAATTTACTGATAAAGCTCTACTGTTAGCCAAAATGCAAGGCAGCAATAAAAGTAACAGCTGTTGTTTCCAAGAAAAATAACGATGCGACACAGAAGGTAATGAGGCTGTCAGAGTTGTCTCCTGTCTTATTTAGCAGACCTCTCTCTATTCAAGACTGGTGGTGACCTGGAGAGGGGTGGGAGTGAAATTTCTTACCTTGTCCCGATTGCCGATCCGTGTGAACGTATTAGTTAAAAAGAGGGGAGGAAATTCTACCTACTGTTTTCCTCCAATTTGGAATAGTCCTCTGTAATACAGAAGAGTTATGTGACTTAACGGCATATATATAGCACGGTTTTGACAACTTCCAATCTGTTTCCTACCTCTTAAATCAGAGGCCTTTTGATTAATCTGTTCATGTGCTTTCATCTATCACAGTAAATATAATGTGAAGTCAATTGCTGGGGAAGTTGAAGGCTAGATACAATATGCCTATCTTCTGTTACAAACATTGTAGGATTTTTATTTCATTTAAAAATTTTGGTAATCATTATGATGGTAATGTTTACAGACATTCGGGTGTCAATGGCGATTACTCTAGTAAGTACTCGGAGGTACTTTATTTTTTGTGTTAGTTGAGTTGCTGCTGCTGTGTCAGATGTGTTCAGCTCAAGGGAGTAACTTCCTATGGCCCTGCATAATGATGCATATCACACAAACCAAAATGAATATTTAAAATTCGATTTAAAAAGAAATTGATGTGCACTCATAATTAAATGTTGTCTGAAGAGAGATATATATAGGCCATAAAAATTTGACTTTCCTTTTGCTGGTAACAGGAATGATTTTTAAGATTAGAAAAGTCATTGCTTACATTATATAATTGAAAATATTTTAGAATTTCAAAGATACACCTTTCCCCCCCCCCACATTGTAACAACCCTGAATTTGGGGTGTATCAATAATTAGCAATGCTTTATAATTATAACAGGCAGCTATTTTTTTTCTTTTCTAAAATAAAATCACGACACATCTTTAAAAAGGAGAATATTGGATTCGATGAAATGAAATGTGTCACAAATTTTAATAATTTGTTTCCTTAATAGTTTTCACCATAAACATTTTCTGGTTAAATTATCTACAAAAGTAAGATAAGATCACTGCAAATGCATGGCAGTCATATAAACTTCAGGGAAAAGAATCACTTTGCTATAATTGAAAAATTTTAAGAATCCATTTGTATTAATTCTACCTCTCAGAGAGGTTTGATGACTAGAAAAATTTGACTCAGATAAAAGGTGATTTTGATTTTCTTTATTTATTTTAACTTTTGCAGACTAGTGATGGTCTCCTCTCTTTCTTCCCCATTTCTGCATACAAGAAACTGCATGGACCGTCATCCGGCACAATGGCTCTGACTTAACAAGAGTCAGAAACACTAACCCAGAGAACCCATATGCTGGGGTTTTCGAGTATGTGGCCAGCATGGAGCAGCTCCAGGCCACAATTAACCTTGCGGAGCACTGTGAACAGGAGCTTACCTACTACTGCAAGAAGTCACGACTTGTCAATAAACAAGGTAAGGAAACTGAGGCATCTGTCCTGCTGTGCGCCTTGCACTGTGCACTTGACCTCACCAGCTCCTGTGGATATTAATGATGCCAAGGTGGTGGCATATAGCCCCTTGAGAGTGTCTGCCCCCTTACGCTTAGCAAACATGTCACAGTCTGGAAGCCACAGCAGTGCTTTTGCCTGAAGAAAAGAACAAGGTCAGTTTACGCTGGGCTTTGTTTAAAGCCTTGATTGCCTTCAGAGTCTCTCTGTGTCCTTCATCAGATAACTCTACAGAAAAGGGCTTCATTGGGCTCCTCGATGGATGCTCAGTGTTTGTCCCCTATAAAGGGCAAGTGACATATATGGTTTGTTCTGTCATGCAAAAGAGCTAACGAAAATATGACTGACTTTTCTGAAAGTGACTATTCTGTGGGACTCTTCATGGATTATTGGCACTTAGCCGCTGGGTAAAACTGTAAATTAAAATAGATTGCCAGAAACAGTTTATTCAGCAATTTAAGTAGGAATCAGAAAACCTCTTTTAACTCTTTCTTTTATTCTACTTTTAATAACTCCTCAATTCTGTTTTTGGTTTTGTTTTCCCTTTAGAACATCTCATTATGTGACAATATCTTGGGTCCCCCCGGTTTTGCCTTAGTGTGGGCCTTAGTGACACTCTTGAATTACTGCAGGAACTTTCCAGCTGGCCTCCTGTAGGCATCTCTCCATACCGTCTCACCACCCAGTATGCCCCCTACGATGGGAATTA
Organism: Eumetopias jubatus; assembly: GCF_037043125.1. NCBI lineage: Eukaryota > Metazoa > Chordata > Mammalia > Carnivora > Otariidae > Eumetopias > Eumetopias jubatus. The sequence continues at coordinate 29,275,407 of NW_028274816.1, forward strand.
ACCTCTAAGAAACTCTGCTTCCATCCTGACACTTTTCTACTTACAAAGCCTGCTACCTTCCTCTTCACTGTCTGTCCCAAACAGACTCTTCTAGCTGGATAGCATAAGTGCATATTCTGGACCCACACCCTGCTGATGCCAGTTTCATGCCACTCCCCAACACACTGTTCTCTAGCAGCAATATCGAGGTATATTTTTCTTGAGAAATTAGAGATGATTCTAAGACATCTGCATGATAAAGCCACTTGGTGAATGTTTACCCCTGTTTATTATCTTAAGAGAGGTCCGGATAGCATGACAAGAATTTTAAAAGACGTGCATTTCATATGTGAATATCGTATGTCATGTAGATCAAGCAGAGAGATTTTGAACTCTTGGGATGACAACTGAACTGTCGTTTCTAGTTAAGCACCTTTTCCACTTACTGTCCACCCACAGAATATAATTGGATTATTCTCCCCCTTTTGCCTGGCTTCACACCCTCTCCTCCTTCTTTTCCTCCATCTTCTTCTATGTCACAAGGTCCTCTTCTGGCCTTTTGCCCTTCCCATCTTGCTGGTCTCCCCGCAAATCTTATCCCCTTGGAAACTCAATCCCGTTTATGAATGACCATCAGATAGTTGTAGTGCAAAGAGCATAAGATTTGAAGGCAGGGAGAGATGTAAGTTCAAATTCCAGGGCTCTTATTAAGTAGAGAGCTTGGTTAGATGAGTCTTTATCAGCTTCGCTTTCTCTTCTGTGACACAGGGCCAGTAATGGGGTGTGGCGGTGATCGGGTGGCATTACACAACACATACAAAGTGCCTGAAGTGAGTTTCTCTTCCCAGCTCTCTGGTGCATCACCGTTATAGTTAACATAGCAGTTTAGTAGGCGAGTGATTGTTCACTTGTTCATTGTTGCTGAATATTGATCTTGGAATCTAAAAACATAGATAAATACGGAATTGTATTCTAAGAAGAGTGAGAACCTTAATTATAGAAGGATAAATGAATGGGATGCAACAAAATGAATGGAATTGCTTAACTAGAAAAGAAAGATAAAAGGGAAGACAAACATCAAAGTCACAAAAGAGCCAAACTCTGAAAGAACCAGAAAACAAAATCCCCACAGGGTTAGTGAGCAAGCACCACACAAAGAGGGCAATACAGAGCCGGAAGGACCCCTACCTTCGTGGTCAGTGGTGTCCTTGTATCTTTTGCTAAGACTCTCCTGGCATTTTAGCCAGGCTTGAGAGCCACTAGTAAAGAAAATAACTTCTAGAAAAGGCCATTGAACAAAGGATGATGATAATTGTCAAATACACAGATTTTTTTCTTTAAAGTTTTTTATTGTTATGTTAATCACCATACATTACATCATTAGTTTTTGATGTAGTGTTCCATGATTCATTGTTTGTGCATAACACCCAGTGCTCCACGCAGAACGTGCCCTCTTTAATACCCATCACCAGGCTGACCCATCCCCCCACCCCCCTCCCCTCTAGAACCCTCAGTTTGTTTCTCAGAGTCCATCGTCTCTCATGGTTCGTCTCCCCCTCCGACTTACTCCCCTTCATTCTTCCCCTCCTGCTATATTCTTCTTCTTTTTTTTTTTTTTTAACATATAATGTATTATTCGTTTCAGAGGTACGGGTCTGTGATTCAACAGTCTTGCACAATTCACAGCACTCTCCATAGCACATACCCTCCCCAATGTCTATCACCCAGCCACCCCATCCCTCCCACCCCCCACCACTCCAGTAACACTCAGTTTCTTTCCTGAGATTAAGAATTCCTCATATCAGTGAGGTCATGTGATACATGTCTTTCTCTGATTGACTTATTTCACTCAGCATAACACCCTCCAGTTCCATCCACGTCGTTGCAAATGGCAAGATCTCATTCCTTCTGATGGCTGCATAATATTCCATTGTATATATATATACCACATCTTCTTTATCCGTTCATCTGTCAACGGACATCTTGGCTCTTTCCACAGTTTGGCTATTGTGGACATTGCTGCTATAAACATCGGGGTGCACATACCCCTTCGGATCCCTACATTTGTATCTTTGGGGTAAATACCCAGTAGTGCCATTGCTGGATCAAATAGTAGCTCTTAAATACACAGATTTTCCTCAGGTCCTTCACCCTAGAATTCATGTAGAATGAATTTGAGTTGGCAAAGAGAGAGAACAATTTGCATTTTGAGTTCACAATAAGAAATAAATGGAGAAGAACAGGAAGGAGATGTCAGACAAGTTAAATTTACAGTTTCAGACCTTGAAGATATCGACCTTTTAAGTAATAATGTTGTGCCATTATTGTGGATGAATAAGGTGGGATGTGTATGTAAATACATTTTCAGCAAGCTGTGGAGCTGTGACTCAGCACATTGAAAAGATGGCCAATGTGGATACTCAAGTCATTTAGGATTTTAACTACAGGAAGTGGAACGTCTGACCATGATCACCAATATTTTATAATTTTAAATTTTTTAAAAGATTTTATTTATTTGAGAGAGAGAGAGAGAGCGCACAAGCACTGGGAGTGGCAGGCAGAGGGAGAGGGAGAAGCAGGCTCCCCACTGAGCAGGGAGCCTGATGTGGGACTTGATCCCAGGACCCAGCAGTTAAGGCAGACGCTTAATGACTGAGCCACCCAGGCGCCCATTGTAATTTTAATTTTTTACTTAAAAAATTTCTCATGATTTTCTTCATTCTTTCTTATACTTATTTAAATTCTTTAGGACACTTCAAAAAGTCTTAAAGGGAACCAAATGTATTTGGTACCTTTAAAACATTCAGTGGTATCTATTTTATGGGGAAGATCAGAAATTTAGAGGTGAAAATATTATTCAATATTTAGAAATAATTTATTTTCTTTTTAATCTATGAACACATAATGTTTTAAGCAATATATTGAAAAATATCTATTAAATGTTTCAAGGTGGTTTCACCATCTGTTGATGAGTTAATCCTGTAATTTAAAAAAAAGATGAAAAATCTTGATTTTAATGTCTCTGTCCATACACAAGCTTCCAATTAACTCGAGTTTTTTGGCATGGTATGGGCTGGTATGTATAGTAACACTGGGAGAAGAGTTGTTGGCATTAGTAGAGGTTTGATCTAATAGTAAGTTGTTCTAAGCATTTTCTTTCTTAGGTAAGGGAGAAATTAGTACAAGTCCCAGATTTTCAGTAGGGCTCATGGCAATAACTTAGAAGTTTTGAAAGTCAACAGAAAAATGATCTAACACCTTTGAGGAGCTGACTGATTTGATGTCACATTCTTCTCATGCCCTGATTATCAAATGACTATGATTTTTCCTCTCTACCTATTGTTTTTTTTCGAAGACAGATGGCCTGCTTTCCTCACCTGAATGTGCTGTCTGTTCTTTGCTCTAGTTCTTTGGCATCATGTTTAGTCATAACTCTGAGAAGGAGCTGGAAGCTGAACATTCATCATAGAAAGAAATGCATTTGGCTAAGGGAAATTCTGTTTTTGAGTGTAGTGTTTGCTTCAGGCATAAAGATCTTTCAGTGTTATTTCTGTAGTCTCCAAATAAATAGCCAAGCCATTAAATGGAAGAAAAAAAATACATACTTCCAAATAGATCTTAAATCATAACAAGGGAGTGCCATACCATGCCTAATGTTTAATAAACAGCTAATATGTTTTTAGCCAATAAATATATTGAGATAAACTACTGACTTTCCATAACATTCCATAATGTTTTAATGGGTATTTCATGATCTCAACTCAAGTTTGTTCCTGATATGTTAATTACTATGGTTTATATTTTGATATCTTCTTGTTTCAAAAATTATTTTTAAAGAAATAACATATGTGAACTGCTCTCAAAACATTTTTTAAGTACCATGCCTGAACTAAATAGGAACTGCTGATTTCTTTCCTACTTAAAGAAAAATACATTTTCCTTTTAAGCTTAAATAATAAAACATTTTTTAAAAAGCTTTCTTAAGGCAATGCCAGCAAGAGCCATGTTTGGAATATCACTGCATCAAATCAATCTTTCTTTTCCTTCTCTTACTCTTTTGAATGATTTGGGAAGGAAGGGAATGACCTGGGCTGGAAGGCTGAGGGGTATAGAGCAGATGTCACATTTCTCACATTTGTCTTTCAGATGGAAGCCCTCTGAGTTGGTGGGTTGGCAGAACCAATGAAACGCAAACGTACTGGGGAGGTTCTTTGCCAGATCCTCAAAAATGTACATGTGGATTAGAAGGGAACTGCATCGATTCTCAGTATTACTGCAACTGTGATGCTGACCGGAATGAATGGTGATTTCCATATGATTTCCTTATGCAAAATAAAGTTTATATTTAAAAATGACTCACTCGGAACGTACAGTGTAGTGAGGCAGATACTGAACAAATTAGTACAATGAAGAAATTAGATAAAGGTGTGTTTTGATGAAATCTGTTACAATCAATCTGAATCCTAAAAGTTAAGACCAATTTTTTTTTTAATTTTTTGGTAGTGGACCATAAATCATTACAGTTTATTTTTGTAATAAGATGAAATAGAGGCATCTGTTTCTTGTTTCCTCTTCATTATAAGTCAGTTATCATTCTCTTAAAATTAAGTGTAATTAAGAATTCTGTTAGTCTCAAAATATATTTATAAGCATTAATTACTAAAGGACATTTCTTCAGTAATCTGCCTATAAAACCTTTTAAACAGGTGAACTCAGAATTTCTTACAATTATTTAAACATATAGCTCTAATTTTTTTAAGGACGAACCATGCTGCAAAGAACTAATATTCTATTTATTATATCTTGAAAAAGGAAATCTAAAACATTTAGGGATTTTAAAACTGAGTCTGAAATAGTCTTTTAAGTAGAAGTCTTATGTATATGTTTGCCTTCGAAAAATTAAAAAAGATATATTTGAGACTAGAATTGAAATGTATATTGATTTTATTTATTCATGAAGTGAAATGTTTTTCAGTTTTTTTTTTAAAGGTTTATTTATTTATTTATTTGACAGAGAGAGAGCAAGCGAGAATAGGAACACAAGCAGGGGGAGTGGGAGAGGGAGAAGCAGGCTTCCCGCCGAGCAGGGAGCCCGATGCGGGGCTCGATCCCAGGACCCTGGTATCATGACCTGAGCCGAAGGCAGACACTTAATGACTGAGCCACCCAGGCGCCCGTTTTTCAGTTTTTGTATTCACATTTCAACATACCATATGCATATCCTACATCCTACATAAGCAACTTTGAACATAAGAGTTATTTTTAAAAATACTAATAGTCTGGCACAGAAATCATTGATTTGGTTACAGAATGTACATTAATTTCAGTAACACAGTCTGTTGTTAATTGAGCTCATATTTTGAGTCATATGATACTCTATGTATTTATTTGGCAAACATCAAGGCTGTATTATATTAAAAAACAGATTCTTTTAGGATACCCTAAAAGGAGGTATCCATATGGAGTCATGATTAGACTTTTAGTGTTACATGTTTGGTATGAAGAATATTGTCTTGCTTGCTTGAGCTCCAATTTTTCAGAATATCTACTTCCTTTGGAAGGCACTCTTTTTCTCACTGCCTTCACACACACACACACACACACACACACACACACACACACACAATGCCTACACAATAATAATGTATTCTAAAATGCAAATAAAATGCTAATAGCAATGCTTAACTGGAAAAAAATTCACCTAATCACCAAGAATTCTCCAATGCCTTTATAACATACTATTCATCAAAAATAATTTTTAAAAAGAAAATTTTGAAACTTCTCATATTAGATTCTGCTCATTGTGAAGTGGCTTGCATAGAGCTAACCTTCCTCAGATATATTTATAATTCCAGGAAATATATTTATAAAAACACCTACTTGAAGAAAGTGGGGAACAACCAAATGTTGTGGGGGGGACCTGGACCCTTGAAGAAGGGAATCCAAGTGGATGAGATAGATGTTTTACATGCCTTTTCCCATGAGGGCGCTAACCAGATCACATGCCATGAAGTGGTTAGGGCTCTAAGGGAATACTAGATCTTTTTGGCATGAGGTAGCCGAGGACAAAATTTGGGGCTGCCAAAATGACTGAAAATTGAGGAGGGAGTAGAAATCCCAGAAAGAAGAAAGCTACCTGGGCGGAGTTCAGTCTATCAACTCCACTCAGATCCCTGGCTGCCCTGCACTGCACATGCACAGGGGAGATTTCTAGGAATCACGCAGACAGCTATAGCTGGAAAACTGAACAAGCTCTAGAGACATTTCAGTGGCTACTATCAGAGGAGAGAGAGAATTTGGAGTTTAAGTCTCATTAATTGAGATGGGCTTGTAAGCCCCTTTGCTTTCCTCAGAAATGACAGAGGGTTCGTGTCTTCACAGCAAAGACTGTGTTCCAAAACTGAATATGATTGAAAACTAAGAAGAAAACTGATGACAGCCCACCAAAGATGGTATAAAACCAAACCTCCACAATTTATTATGATAAGACTGTGATTTAGCTGTCTGTGGAAAAAAAAAGGAAGTCTTCAGAGAATGATAACAGAATCCAGAGTCTCCATAGTGTATCACTCATAATATTCAGAACATTATAACAATTGTTACATATTCCCAAAAAGAGTAAATTTGATCCAAAGTCAAGAAAAATAATAGTAGTTATTAGAAATAGACCCTGGAACACTGATGTTTGATTAGTAGGCAAAAACTTTAAAGCAGCTATTATAAACATGCCTGAAGAATTAAAGGTAAAAATAACCACAAGTGAAGAGAGGGCATACTGAGCAGACAAATGAGAACTGTATTCAAGAAGCAAATATGTTTTGGAATAGGAAAGCACAGGATCTGAAGTGAAAACTTTCCTGGAAGGACTTGAAAATAAGATCTAGCAGAAGAAATCTTCAATGAACCTGAAGACAACTTCATCAAAATCATTTAATCTGAGGAACATGGCAGGTGGGGTGGGGGGGAAGGTTGGAAGAAACATTAACAGAACCTTTGTGGGTTGTGAGAAAATATCAATGATTTAACAGGCAAGAAATCAGAGTTTCTGAAGGATAAGAAATAAAACAAGGCAGAAACTATTTGAAGAAACAATGGCTGGAAATTTCTCAAATTTGTTTAATAAATGTCTGTGGTAGCAAGTCCCCAAGTCGGCCCTCCATGAGCCGCGCTGCCGGTTATTCACACCACTGTGTAATTTCCTCCCTGTGAGTGTCGCCTGAACCTTGTGACTCGCTTCAAATAAATAGAATATGATAAGAGGGATGAGAGTCACTTCTGAGATTAGGTTCCAAAAGACTGTGACTTCTGATTTCCTTGCACCTCTTTCCCTGACTTGTTTTGACAAAACAGTCTGCCATGTTGTGAGCTGTCCTGGGGAGAGGCCCAGGTGGCAAGGAATTGAGGGTGGCCATCAACCAACAGCCAGTCAATAGCCAAGGCCCTCAGTCCATCCGGTGGCAAGGAACAGACTACTGCCAACAACCAGCCACGGGAGCGAGCTTGGAAGCAGATCCTCCCCGTGCCAAGCACTGAGGTGACGGCAGTTGTTGCCAACACTTTAGTTGTAGCCTCGGGGGGGCTCTGAGCCAGAGTATCCTGTTAAGCTCTGCCCAGATTCTTGACACACAGAAACTAGAGATCATAAATGTTGTTTTAAGTCACTAAGTTGTAGGATAATTTGTTATGCCATAGCAGGTATATAACATAACATCAATGTACAGATTCCAGAAACTCAGAGGATCTGAAGCGGAATGAAAACAGAGAAAAGCACACCTTGGCTTATTGTTCAGTTTGCTAAAAAATAAAAAAACCCAAAAAACAATGATCAAGATAAATATTTTAAAAGCAGCCAGGTTGAATAGATCTGGTGGAATATATTCCATGCAGGGGAACAAAGATACAAATGCAGGCTGACTTCTCATCAGAAACACGGGTTGGAAGACAATGGGGTGATACCTTTGATGTGCTGAAAGAGAAAGCAATGTCAACCTGGAATTCTATACGAAACAAATAGATATTTCAAAAATGAAGGCAAAATAAAGTCCTTTTCAGATTAAACAAATGCTGAATTTTTTACCCACTGAACTGCACTGTATGAAATACTAAGAGAAATTCTGTAGGCTAAAGAGAAATAATGCCAGATGAAAACCCAGATCTTCAGGAGGGAATGAAGAACACTGGAAATCATGAATATGTCAGTAAATAGAAAAGCCAGGGTTTAAATTATTTTTTTAATTAAAAAAGAAAATTTACCATTTAACTGTATTATAACATCTCTGACATCTAGATTTAAAATATATGACAGCAATAGCACAAGGAACAGGTGTGTATTGAGGGGGAATGTGGGGGGGGTAAGGATATTATTCTATAGTCAGCTTCTAACATTTTATATTGAGTAATATAACACAAAATCTATCTAAAGTGGATGAACTAAAGATGCATTATGTAAGGGTCCATAAAGCAAACATTAAAATACTGTAAACAGACATATAGCTAAAAAGTGAATAAAAATAAAATTGAATACAAAGAAATATGGAGTAAACCAAGAAAAGTAGGAGAGAGGGAGCAGAAATACAAGAAATCCTATGGGAAAAAATAGAAACAAATACCAATTTGGTAGATCTAAAACCGCAGTATCAGTCATTACACTAAGTGTAATTAATCATTTATTTATGTATTTATTTTCTATTTCTTTTTTGTTACTGAATTATAATTGGCATACTATATTGTATTACCTGCAGGTGTACAACATAGTGATTTAATACCTTCATACATTACAAAATGATCACTTTGCTATAAACAGTCTACTTAAAGAAAATGGTCAACTGAATTTCAAAATCACCAACTATAGTCAGTCTGCAGGAGACATTAAACTGTGGCCATATTTTCACTCAGATGGGCAATTTGATCCTTGTTCTTTTGCATGTGCAGACTTATCTCAGAATAGCTTGGCTTTGGAATGCAATAAGGGCTATTGCTTATTGTATAATTATGTTAATCAGAATAATTTTAAGAATTTTGTTGTTGTTAACTGTTTTTTAGGACCAATGACACCGGATTCCTTTCTTACAAGGAACATCTGCCAGTGAGGAAGATAGTGGTTACAGACACGGGCCGACCGCACTCAGAAGCAGCTTATAAACTGGGACCTCTGCTCTGCCGGGGAGACAGTAAGTGCTGGCAGTGGGTTGTAAACATGGCTGAGCACGAATTGTGTTTCTGTCATAGAATAATTAATCACACTTCTGTTGTGAAAAATGCATGAGCAGTGCCTGAAGTAATTCTTCCAGTCAGTCAAAAAACAAGGTACCCTTATAAAGTGCAAAGCCCTGTAATAAATGCTTGGTGGCAAGCTTTGTTCAGATTCTAAGAGAAGGAACCCACTAAGCATCTCAATTTGATTGGTTTGTAAACATATCCCAGCATTCCTAAATTTCTGCATGCCATTATCCATCCAGGAAAGCCTCAGTGCTGCGTAAAATTGCGAAGAATGTGACTTTTCTACTGTTGGGCCTGTGGTGAAATTAGAGCATCAGTAGAATCAAATGCCAGTTTTATCAAACATATTTCAACTTTTAATCTCTTTTTTTTTTCCAGTTTGTGTGTCTGTGTGTTTATGCTAAATCAATGGGAGGTACTGTTTTGTATATTCAATGTATTAACACTCTAAACCAGAATTTTTAAATTCAAATACAGTTTCACAGAAAATATTTATTTTCAGCAGGGAATGAAATGAGTATACATATCCATACATATGGAGACTGATGCATTAATTATTTATGCTTTTAGTTATTTCCAGGACTTAAAGTGGGAATGGGAGAAACATTTATTTATGTTAGAAGTATACCCTACAATCAAATTTTATTCTAGGAGCTCAACATAGGAGATGATCTAACAATGCAGTGGATTTATGGAGATACATAGCAGAAGTTGCTTAGTTAAAAAGCAAAGGTGATACTGACCTATAAAAATTTATATATACTTGTAAGAAACTGTCTGCCATTATGCCTACCATCCCTAATCTTTGGCATCTCTACTTGCTGTTCTTCCAGTAGGCCTCACACAGTCACATGAAGATAACACAGGATATTGCATGGAGAGAAGAATTATGTGCAAGGAGATGAGGTTGTAAACTCAGGATGCATTCAGGGGAGTACAATGATTTTGTGACTATAGAAAATTGTTCTACACGTCACACACAGTTTTCACTGCTGGCTCTGATCTTAACCCTTCAGGGGTCCAGGCTGGCTTCCTCCTTCCCCTTTATTCCATTTGCTACCATCCCTGGGGAAGTGTCTGCTTTGACTGAGGTCACTACCACTAGTCCTTAGGGCTTCTTTCTTACAGATTTCCTGCCATGAACTTGAACACATAGCACCTTTTCATTTAACGCAAGTGATTCTCCATGCTAGGTAGTTTTTCCCCCTCAGTGGGCATTTGGCAATATCTGGAGACGTTTTTGGCTGTCACAATTGTTGGGGGGTTGAATGTACCGGCATCTAGAGGGAGAGGTGAGGAATGCTGCTAAATATCCTACGATGTGCAAGAGAGCCCTCCACAACAATGAATGATCTGGTCCAAAATGTCAATAGTGCTGAGGTTGAGAAACCAGAAAGTTAAACTTTTGTTGACCACGGGGATGCAGAGGTGTATGGATTTACAAATAGTTTAAGTATTTAGAGACCTGCTAAGTAATTTCTAAGTTATTTATGAAACAGTAATTGAGAGTTTCCTTGGCCTTGTCTTCTACATCTATTTTAGGCTTAAGGCTCATCCCCACATAAAGTCGTAGGACTGTTCTCTGCATGGAGGGCTCTTTCTTGTTCTATCAGTCAGAAGAGCCATGGCTACAGAACAATGAATGCTCCCTTTTCTCTATATGGGAAATCTGCGGTGCCCTAGGCACATTGTTTTTTCTTTCCAACTGAGATAGACTGGGTGGCTGAGGGGCTTCTAGATATATACTCATGCACAGTGGGCCTTGTAAGCAGAAGAAGGGTATGTGGACACTATCCTGAGGGCACTGGGGCCTGAACACTGGGTAATTTAAGGCTGAGAAATAGCGTGATCTTCATGATCCAACTGAAATCACGAAGACCAGGTATAAATCTAAAGACCAGCGGAGTGACCTTTGATGTAAGACAGGAAAAATGATAAGGGCTTCAACCACACAGTGGCATGGACCTTAAGGAAGGGTCTCACATACAGAGGGAAATTCAGTGTGATCTAGAGGAGGGTTGAGGTCGAAGGGGGGTGAGGTTAATCTCTGGCTTTCTGATCTAAATAAAGTCGCTGAGGATCATTCATTGAAACAGTAGGATGCTAGTCCTCTTCACTGAGACAAAAGAACTTTGAGACGTTCTTTGACAGAAAAATGAAAAAATGAGAATGAAAAATCGACATTTAGGTTTTCTCCCACAAGCTAGAGATGTTGAAAATTTTATATCTAGCCATGTTTTTGTAGGAAAGAAGACAGAAGCCTTGAAAAAGCAGGACAGATCAAACAAAAATGAGTATGAGTCCTTACTGGTCCCAAATATGAGCTTATCCCTGATTAACTCATACTATCTTTTTCTACATCCTTCTTTCATCCTTTTTTTCTAAAGCACAGGTGATTCTGAAATCCCGTGGGACTGCTGCTATTACTGTGGTGTCAGAAGTCGTAGATGACATTGTTAGGTGTTTGACCTGAAGCACCGCCCGAATGATAAAGTCACCATTACAGCTGTGCTACAGACACAAAACTTCGTAAATATCGGTGTCCTTAAGGAATTTATTTATGTATGAACATGGAACTTAATTTCTTGAAAATATATGTGAAAAGTAAATGGCAGAATTTAACATCCTATTTATGAGAAAAGCCAAAGTAGGAACTAAAGAGAACATCCTCAGTGTTTTAAAAGGCATCCATGAGGGGCGCCTGGGTGGCTCAGTTGGTTAAGCGACTGCCTTCGGCTCAGGTCATGATCCTGGAGTCCCGGGATCGAGTCCTGCATCGGGCTCCCTGCTCAGCAGGGAGTCTGCTTCTCCCTCTGACCCTCTTCCCTCTTGTGCTCTCTGTCTCTCATTCTCTCTCTCTCAAATAAATAAATAAAATCTTAAAAAAAAAAAGGCATCCATGAAAATCTAACCGCTAATACCACACTGAGTAGTCAGACGTGAAATTCTTTCCCTCTCAGATGAGGATCAAGGCAAGGATGTCTGCTCTCACCTCTCCTAGTCAACATCATAGTGCTAGTTCCAGCACATACAGTAAGAAAAGGAATTCAAGGCATGTAGATCAGAAAGATATAAAATGTTCTATTTATAAATGATCTGGATTTCTGGGTAGGAAATCTGTAAGAATTTCTCTTTCTTTTTAAAATGAGTTTAGCAAGATCACAGGATGCAAGGTCAATATTCAAAAATAAATTATATTTCTGTATTTTCTTAATAAGAACTCTAAATTGAAATTTAAAAGCACTTTTTACAGTAGCACCAAACATATTAAATACTTTGGCATAAATATAACAAAATTACATAACATTGATGAGAAATCATTAAAGAAGAACTAAATAAAAATATGAGAGTTGTGGATTGAGTCAATATTGTTAGGATGTCAATTTTTCTAAAATTGATATACATATTCAGTATAATCCCAATCAAACCCCAGTAGGTGTTTCTCTTTTTTTCTTTTTCCTTTTTTTTGTAGAAATTGGCAAGCTTATTCTAAAATGTGTACAGAAAAGCAAAGAATAGTCATGTGAGTAGATAAATAACTAGAATAACTAAAACATTTTAAAAATAAAAATAAAGTTTGAGACTTATACTACCTGATTTTAAGACATATTCCAAAACTACAGAATTCAAGACAATGTGATACTGACATCAAGATAGAGATAGAGAAGTAGATTGAAAGAGCAGAATAGAGAGCCCAGAATATATATATATATATTCAATTGGTTTTTGAAAAAGCTGCCAGAACAACTCAGTGGAGAAAGAATAGTCCATTTCAAGAAATAGTGCTAGAATAATGAAAACCCATTTGAAAAACAAAAACAAAAAACCAAAAATCTCAACCCATACTTCAAACTGCATACAAAAATAACTCAAAATTAACCATATACTTAAATATAAACCTACAAACTATAACATTCTTTAGGAAAGTATAGGAAAAAAAATCATAGTGATCGTGGGTTAGGCATAGATTTTTTAGATATAGCCGACCAAAAGCATGATCCATAAAAATGTTAAAATGATAAATTGAGTATCACCAAATTTAAAAACTGCTTTTAAAATGACATTGTTAAGAAAATGAAAAGAAAAGCCAAACACTGGGAAAAAAAATATTTACAAAATAAATATCTGAGGGGTGCCTGGGTGGCTCAGTCATTTAAGTGTCTGACTTGATTTCAGCTCAAATCATGATTTCCGTGTCCTGGAATCAAGGCCCATGTTGGGCTCTGCTCTCAGTGGGGAGCCTGCTTAAAATTCTTTCCCTCTGCCCCTCCCTCTACTCAGCTGTCTCTCTCTCTAAAATAAATAAATCTTTTAAAAAATATATATGTATATACACATATATTTATCTGATAAAGGCTAGTGTCCATGATATAGAAAGAACTCTCTCACAGGTCAGTAATAAAAAAATTCAAATTAAGAAATGGGCAAAACATTTGCACATGCACTTCATCAGAGAAAATATACAGGTTTCAAAAAGCACATAAAAAATTCTCAATCTCCTTAGTCATTAGGAAAATGTAAAATAATACCACAATGAGAATAACCATTAAAATGGCTAAAATTAAAAAACAAAAAACCCGACAATACCAAATGCTGGTGAAGATGCAGAATAACTGGAACCCTCGTTGCTGGTGCAAATGTAAAATGTTACAGCCACTTTGAAAAATAGTTTGGCAGATTTTTTTTATAGGTTAAACACATATTTACCATATGATCCAGCAGTCCCATTCCTAGGTACACAAGAGAAATGAAAAACCTGTATGTAAAGTTTTATATTAGCTCTATTCATAGTCTCCTAAAACTGGATACCACCCAAATGTCCATCCACTAGTGGTTGACTAAACTTCCCATTTTACTGTGGTGTATCCATACTATACAGTGGAATACTACTGAACAATAAAAAGAAATGGAGTATTGATACATGCAACAACATGAATGAATCTCAAGTGCTTTATGCTAAGTGAAAGAAGCTTTATTTAAAATACTACATGCTGGACTATTATTCAATAACTAAGATACTCTGGAAAAGGTACAATCATGGGAGCAGAAAAAGAATCTATAACAGCTTCAAGGTGAGAGGAATTTTGCAAAGGGGAACAGGTGAAGGACGTGTTCTTTTTTTTTTTTTCTGTGTGTCCTTGTTTTTTTAACATACAATGTGTTGTTTCAGGGGTACAGGTCTGTGACTTGTCAGTCCCACACAATTCACAGTGCTTACCACAGCACACACCCTCCCCAGTGGTGAAAGACGTGTTCTGTATCTTAAGTGTGGTGGTGGTTTCATGGCTTTATGCATTTGTCAAAATTCCTGCACAAAGAAAGGGTGATTTTTATTACATGTAAATTATCCTTCAATACATCTGACTCCAAAACAAAAACAAAACAACCAGCTACTATTATGAGTAGTTATAATTATGGTTGTTTAATTTTTTGCCTTTTTTAGAGCAATTTTAGGTTTATAACAAAATTGAGAGGAAACTCATATATCCCCTGCCTACACATGGATAACCTCTATTATTATCAACATCACTCACCAGAATGCTACGTGTTTTTTTTTTTTTTTTACCAAGGATGGTAATTGCTTAATTGAAAAATTCGTTCACTTAAAAAAAAATGCCATAAAACTAGGAGACACTGATGAAAACAATTGACAATACAAACAAATGAAAAGATATGTCATTCTCATGGATTGGAAGAATTAATATTGTTAAAATGTCCATATGCCAAAGCAGTCTACAGATTCAATGGAATGCCTATGATAATACCAACTGTATTTTTCCTAGAACTGGAACTAATAATGCTAAAATTGTATGAAACCACTAAAGACCCCAAATAGCCAAACCAATCTTGAGAAAGAAGAACAAAGTGAGAGGCATCACAAACCCAGATTTCAAGTATACTACAAAGGTATAGTAATCAAAACTGGTATTGGCACAAAAATAGGCACATAGATCAATGGAACAGCATAGAGAGCCCAGAAATAAACCCACACTTGTACAGTCAATTAATCTACAAGAAAGGAGGCAAGAATACACAATGGGGAAAAGACAACCTCTTCAACAAATAGTGTTGGGAAAACTGAACAACTGCATGCAAAAAATGAAACTGGACCACTTTCTTACACCATACATAAAAGTAAGCTCAAAGTGGATTAAAGACCTGAATGTGAGACCTGAAACCATAAAACTCCTTAAAGAAAACACAGGCAGTAATGTCTTGTATATCAGCTTTAGCAGTATTTTTCTACCTATGTCTTCCGAGGCAAGGGAAACAAAAGCAAAAATAAACTTTTGGGACTACACCAAAATAAACAACTTTTGCACAGCAAGGAAAACCATTAACAAAACAAAAAGGCAACATACTAAATGGGAGAAGATATTTGCAAATGATATATCCGATAAGGGGTAGTACCCAAAATATATGAGTATAGATTATATATGCAGTACACACACACGAATATTACTCAGCCATGAAAAAGAATGAGATCTTGCCATTTGTGACAACATGGATGGACCTAGAAGGTATTATGCTAAGTGAAATAAATCAGACTGAGTTAGGCAAATGCCGTATGATTTCATTTATATGTGGAATCTAAAAAACAAAACAACAGAAACAGACCCATAAATACAGAGAACAAAATGGTGGTTGCCAAAAGGGAGGGCGGGAGGGGACGCGTGCAATGAGTAAAGGGGATTGGGAGGGCCAGACTTCTGATTATGGAATGAATAAACCATGGGAACAAAAGGGGCAGAATAGGGAATATAGTCAACGGCATTGTAATAGTGTTGCGTGATGCCAGGTGGTAGCTACACTTGTGGTGAACACAGCATAGTATAGAGTTGTCAGATCTCTCTGCTGTACACCTGAAACTAACGTAACATTGTGTGTCAACTGTCCTTCAATAAAAAAAAAAAAATACCAGAAGTAAATTCATAAAACAGGAAAGGTTTTAGTAACACGGTTATTCTTCAAGACGCTTATAGAATCCTGCTGAATCTGTTTCTGACTTATATTAACTTTAGAGGCAAAAGAAAGAATCACAGGAAAACATCTGGGTTTACTGGTTAATAGAGAGGTTCTAACTAGTGAGAGGGCTTACCCATGTACTTTCCTTTCCCCCAGAAACAGTGGGAACATCCTCATTTGGAGGTACCATCCAAAGTCTTCTTGACTTGGTAATCCCTCAACTTCAGCCTGCACAAAAATTAGCTGGAGAGCGTGTCAGCTGTGCTTTGCAGCGTTTTCAGAACTCCCCCCAAATACTAAGGAGAAAGTGTGGATGTCCAGTATTGATGCACAGGGTTAAGGCTTTTTTGACATTGATCAGGAGGACATCTACGGAGACCTTTCCCTGCTTCTGCACGTCCTGCAGCAGAAAGAAACCTCATGGACCCCTCATGGCATCTGGCTCCACTACCCCTTCATTTGCTTTCCTTCATCCGCAAAATCTCCCGAAGCCATTTACTGAAACCTGTCGCACTCAGGTTCAAAGCCTTCCGCCGTGAAGCCTCCCACAGGTCTCTAGAGTACCTCATCTTACACTTTCAAAGAATGTTGAACAAACTACAAAGATACATTTTTCATACTGGTTTTTAATTATTTTTGAGCCTCTCAAGAGCAGATCCATTGCTCATTTATTATTGTGTTCCTGGCACCTAGTACATTACCTGTTACATGAAAGATAATCGATAAATAGCAGTTTATGAAAGAATGAGAATGATCCATCATATACAGCTCAAGAAACTATAGCTTTGAATTATTTGTAAAAGACAGGAATAAGGTTTTGATTATATAAGCAATTAAATGATGTGCAAATATATACTTTTAATGAAGAGAATAGATTATATTGAAAGACTTACTCCAATTGAAAAATCACATAGTACATAAGAATCTAGTTCCATCTGAACCATTTTTCATCAATACACTTGGGCTTGTGGCAGTGAAAGTGTTTTCAAATGAGTACATGATATTACTTAATACTGTTTTTGATTTTCACTCTTCTAATAGTACCATGCCTTTATAAAACTGAAACACTTTCTACTTGGAGAAAAAAATATTTTGCGGTCTATTTTGTTTCGTTTTGTGTTCTGTTCTGACTTACATTACTAGCTAGTAATTGATAGTCAAGCTGTTTCACAAATGTGAGGGAACATTCTTTCTAACACTTTCAAAAAATTTCCACTTTTCTGAGACTGGCAATCCTGATAACTCTCAAGACTATAATAATATGCTTTTGTGACAGTTTTATACACATGCATACCTTTATTTATTGTTTTAAGTATTAAATATTAGTGATTTAATTGATACAGTCATTATAAAATTTTAAGATATACAGAAATGTCAAAGAAAAGAGTATAATAATCACCAAGAGTCACACAGCCCAGAAATAATGATTAATACCAGCGAGTATTATTCCAGGCATTGCTAGATATTTCTAGAGCAGGGTTTCCCAACTTTGGCACTCCTGACATTTGGCCTATTATGATCGGGGGCTGTTTGTGCATTGACGGGCATTTAGCAGTATCCCTGGTCTCAACCCACTAGTAGCCCACTAACCTTTCCCCTAGTTGTGACAACCAAATATGTCTCCAGAAATTGCCAAATGTCCCCTGGAGGCAAAATTGCCACAGGTTGAGAAGCACTACCCTAGACAAAAAAATAGAAAAAGGGATTGAGAAATAAGTTTGCAAAATTTTATTAATAGAAATTGACAGAGAAAGGAGAAACCAAATTGAAGCCAAGGGAATTGCTTTACATTATTTATATATCTCATAAATATATGTTCTACTTGAATGATCCCACTGAACTTTAAGAAAAGATTATGAAAATTTGAAAAGTTATTTTTTTAAAGGTTTTATTTATTTATTTGAGAGAGCAAGAATGGGAGAGAGAGAGAAAGCACGTGAGAGGGGGAAGGGTCAGAGGGAGAAGAAGACTCCCCGCCGAGCAGGGAGCCCGATGCGGGACTCGATCCCGGGACTCCAGGATCATGACCTGAGCCGAAGGCAGTCGCTTAACCAACTGAGCCACCCAGGCGCCCGAAAATTGGAAAAGTTATAGAGTCACTAGGTTTCATATTAAATTCATTTTTAAATTTTAGACAGTATTGATCTATTGTGAAAAATGGGAAAAGTAGCACTCATTTGTCCGCTTCTCTTTTTCTCCCCCACCTGTCCTTTTGGTAGTTTTGCTGTTATTTCTGTATAATGCTAGCCATTAGTCTATCATCATAGCTCTCTATTCTTGAATGATTTTTTTATTTTGATTGATTTCTTCTTGGATTGCCTTGTCAGGTAGCTGATGTTTTCTGTTTTTCCTCCAGGAAGACCTATGAGTATTGCATTTCTTGAGTTTGCATGTGCTTGAGAGTATTTGTTGCCTCAGAACTCTAAAACAAACTTTGCAGGTTTAACTTTATATTATCTTTTGGTAACAGCTTTAGTAAGAAATAATTCACATGCCTTACAATTCACCCATTTAAAGTGTACAATCTAATCATACTTTAGTATATTTAATCATTTTTGTATATTACAGAGTTATGCAGCAATCACCACAACCAATTTTGGAACATTTTCATCACCCCAAAAAGAAACCTAGTCCCATTGAGGAAGCATTCCCTGTTTCCCTCCCACCCCGACACCAACCCCAGTCAACAACATTTAGATGAAAACACAGAATATGTGGTCTTTGTGACTGGGTTTCTTTCACTTAGCATGATAGTGCCAAGATTTATCCATGTTGTACCATGTATCAACACTTCATTATTTTTTATGACCAGATAATATTCCATTATATGGATAGACTACATTTTGGTTACCCATTAATCAGTCGATGGACATTTGGGTTGGTTCCATTTTTTGGCTATTATAAATAATGCTGGTATGAACATCTGTGTATGAGGTTTTTGTGAACATATGTTTTCGTTTATCTTTTTTCTTATATAATTCAATTATCTTGAGTATATTTCTAGGAGTGGAACTTCTGGATTGTAAGGTAACCTTACATTTGAACTTTTTAGAAACTGGTGTAACCTTTTGGGGGGGGTCACACTTTGTGACTTTCACCATTTGTACATACTTTTCTACTTCTGTCTGCACTGAGAGATGCAGTCATCTTCTCTTCCACAGCTTTTCTAGATACCTTTTGGCTGACATTTCATTATGAAGTAGGGTTTTATTTTTATTTTTCCTCAAAAAAGATTTGTGTGTGCTTTATTCTCAGATTTCTTTCAAATTTGAGAATATTTGCCTATTGCTTTAACAAAAAAAAGTAGGCTGGATACATTTTCTTTCTCTCAGAGATTTGTGGGTAGTGCTCCTTTGTCTCCTGATATTGAATATTGCTGTATTCTGAAGACAAACTGATTTCTTCACCTTCTAGATGACTGGCTTTTTCTGACCGAATACTTTCAGGAATAATTTCCCCTAAAGGTCAGTAACTTAACAAGGATACATCTCAGTGTTGTGCATCGGCATTAGTTTTTCCTGAAATTCGATGTGATGTGGTAAAATATATAAAATGTACGTTTTTAAGCAGTTTGTTGTTGCAAATGTGATCTGTATTTCTGCTCTCAGTTCATTAATCTGAACAAGGTAATCTTTTCAACTCTGGCATTTGAATTTTTCTAACTATTTTATTCAGTGTATTTCTTTTTTTTTTTTTTTAAGATTTTATTTATTTTTTTACACAGAGAGAGGCAGTGAGAGAGGGAACACAAGCAGGGGGAGTGCGAGAGGGAGAAGCAGGCTTCCTGCAGAGCAGGGAACCCAATGCGGGGCTCAATCCCAGGACCCTGAGATCATGACTTGAGCTGAAGGCAGATGCTTAGCAACTGAGCCACCCAGGCGCCCCTCAGTGTATTTCTTCTCAGTTAATTAATTGTTGAAATTTTATGTCAATGAAGGAACCCCCAAAACTTACCTAGTTAGGAAAGGTTGTTCTAAGTTTCTTGTTCTAAGAAATTCTTGTCAGTGAAATTAGTTTTTTCATTTTGTCTGTATTGACTTGTTCAGCTGTCTGAGAAATCACGGCTGCCCAAAATGCATTAAATAATCAAAGGTGCATGTAGGCAATAAATAACTTGGCAGAAGTTACATTCGTAGACTGGAGAAAGATATTGACTAGTGATTTGGTTAATTTCTCTTCCATTCGACAGAGTTCTGTTCCATTTGACAGACTACATATAAACCATTAAAAAGAGTGAGGATCAATTCCATTTCAACAAATAATCATATAATTTTGCAAGTTCTACTATGTCAGATAATCCTCTGCCATTAGGAAATTCTTTTTAATTTTTATATTTTTATTTTCTTTCCTTAGGTTTTCTTTATTTAATTTTCCTAAAGTTTCTTCACCTTTTTACCCCTTCCTCCTTTTCGTCTTCTTCCTTCTCTCTTCTGCCCCCCCTTTCTACTTGTTTACCTAAGAATTTGAGTGTGTTTATTAAGATACATATAATACAACCAAACTGGGAGCAGTTAACCCTTCTTATCACTACTTTGACAAAGGAAATCTCATAATTTCATTCAACAAATATTTATTGAGCCCATACATTTTACTATGCTTTCCCCACATCCCAAGAGAAAGAGAGAGAGCACACACAAAGGGAACAAAATAGACAAAAGTATCTGCATTCTTGGAGCTTGAGTTCTCTTGGGGGGGAGGTAGACAATATATAAGTAAAATATATGATATGATAGATGCTAGTAAGTGTTGTGAAGACAATATAGTTGAGGTGGGGGTGGTATGGGGTTGGAAATTTTAAATAGAATGGTCGTAAAATGCTCAATAAGAATGTGGCATTTGAATAAAAATCTGAAGGAAATAGGGAGCAAGACATGTGTATATCTGGGAAAGAGTACTCTAGACAGAGGAAGAAGCCAGAGTAACCATGCAGAGATGGGAATGTTCATGGAACAGCAAGATGGTCAAAATGTCTGGAGCAGAGTGAGCAAGGAATAACGGAAGATATTCGAAGATCTGGTGGTCAGATCATGGAGGGTTTTGAGAGGTCTTTATTTTTCAACTTCAGTAAGATTGGAAAACATCAGAGAATTGTGAGTAGAGGATTGGTGTGATCTAATTTATATTTTAATGAGATTTAATAGGGAAGGTGGAAGCAGGGAGGCCATTTATGAGACCATATCGCCAACCCAGCTGAGGGATCATGGTGGCTTGGGCCATGGGCACAATAATGATAGTAGTAGTATGGGAATAGTTCAAAAGCAGAAGCAATACAGTTTGCTGATGGATCAATGTAGGTTGCAGAAGAGTCAAGAATAACACAAGGTGTTTGGTCAAATAATCAATTGGAGGCACAGAATTGGCATTAATCAAGAGAGAGAATACTGCTGGGGTCAAGGAGTTGCAGAAGAATATGAAGAACTCAGTTTTTGAACATATTAAAGTTGAGATGGAGGTGTTCAGCTAGAGATGTGGAGTTGTTAGTTGTTAGTTAGTTAGTTAGTAGTTGTTAGATCCGAAGTTCCAGGCTTTGGATATGTATTTGTAAGTCATCAGCATATTTAAAGCCATGAAATGGACCAGCAGGAGTCATTGTGGATGGAGAAGTGTAATGATAGGAGCTGGGGGTGTTCCAACATTAATAAGTAGAGTAGGTGAGGAGAAAGAAAGAAAGAAAGAAAGAAAGAAAGAAAGAGAATTATAGCACTAATGAGAAAGGCAAAAGAGTGTTGGTATTCTGGATCCAAGTGAAGAAAATGTTTCAAGGAGGGGAAGATAATAAACTATGTTAATTGTTCTTGATAGGGTAAGTAAGATGAGGACTGAGAATTGACAAAGGACTAGTAACTAGAATATATAAAGAACCCTCAGAAATCAACAGTGAAAAAAAGAAACAATCCAATTAAAATATGGATTTATGGTTTGAATTCTTTCCTCACCCCAAAGTTTATATGTTGAAGCTCTAACCCCAAGGTAACTGTATGAAGTGGTAGGGTCTTTAAGGAGGTAATTCAAGTTAAATGAGGTCATAAAGGTGGTGCCCTAATTTGACTGGACTGGTGTGCTTATATGAAGAGTAAGGGACACCAGAGAGTTCTCTCTTCCCACCTGTGCACAGAGGAAAGGCCATGTGAGAAGGTTGGCCTTCTGCAAGCCAGAGATATAATGGATAAAAGACATGAAGAGAGATTTCACTAAAAGGCCACAAATGGCAATTAAGCACACAAAAAGATACTCAGAATCATTAGCCACTGGAAAGTGTGTATCAAAACCACAATGAGATGTCACTGCATACCTTTCAAATGGCTGAAACAAAAGTAGTGACAAGAACTCAGCCAGGACATGAAGAAACCTGATCACTCACACATTGCTGGTGGGGATGTAAATGATATAGCCATTCTGGAAAGTTTCCTAAAAAGTAAAACGTGCAACTCTCATATGACTCAGGGTCTGTATTCCTGGGCATTATCCCAGAGAACTGAGAATTTATATTCATATAAAAACTTGTACATGGATGTTCATAGAAGCTTTGTTTGTAATTGCTGAAAACTAGAAAGAATCCAGATGTCCTTCAATAGGAGAATGGTTAAACTGATTTTCCATACGTGGAATGCTGCTCTGCAATAAGAAGAAATGAATTACTGATACACATAAACCTGCTTTATCTTCAGGGAGTAAATCTGAGTGAAAAATATGTTATTCTCAAAGGGCTACATACTATATGCCTTTATTTATAGAACATTCTTCAGATGACATCGGAGAACTGACTAGGGGTTGTCACAAGGTTACAGAAGGGGTGAGGCAGGAGAGAAGTGGGTGTGGCTATAAAAGAGAAGCATGAGGAATACTTGCAATGATACAGATGTCCTGCATCTTGACTGGTATCAGTGTCAACATTCTGGTTTCAATAGTGTACTATGGTTTTGCAAGATGTTACCTTTGGAGAAAACTAGCCAAAGGGTACACAGAATCTTTCTGTATTATTTCTTACAACTACATGAGAATCTATAGTTATCTCAAAATAAAAATTCTAATGAAAGAAAGTATATTTCTGGCTTTTAGAAATGATTCTTACACATTCTAGAAAGATCCGTTTGACTAGTAAATTATCCCTTGCCTTGGAGTTTCTACATTTTACTTCATTTTATTTACTTTAAAGAATGGTAGTGTTACCAAACTTACCGAGTTTTATACATTAAATATGCACAGCTCTTTACATGTCAATCATACCTCAGTAAAGAAAGAAAGAAAGGTAGGGTTAGCATGTCATATGCATTCTGCTTTTAAAAGTAAAACACAGCACCTTAAAAAATAACACCTTTTTCAAATATTGTCCTTTTTTAAAAACAGCTTTATTGTGATATAACTTATATACCATACAATTCATGTATGTAAAATGAACAACTCAATGGCTTATAGTATATTCATAGCATTGTATAATCATTACCGTGATCAATTTAAGAACATTTTTGTCACACAAAAAGAACTTTCCACCCCTTAGCGACTATCATTCTCCAATTGCCTTGTCTCCCCAGTCCTAGAAAACCACTAATCTACTTTTTGTCTCTATAACTGTTATTTTAAAAGGATAATCTATTCATGATATAAATAAAAGTTTAGCAAAAGGAATATTTTTTAAATTACTTCTAATCTTGACTTTTTACCTAGTTAATTTTCCTAAATGAGCTCTTTTTACTTTGTGTATGGAATTAAATCCTTTGTACCTCTTCTTCTTCTTCTATGGATCCCATTATCCGTTACTTTTTTTTTTTTGAAAGATTAAAAGTGGAATTTCTGAAGGAATCTTTCCAAAGTTTTAGTACCCTATACTGAATTTAATTGAAAATATATTAGTTATTAATTACTTAAAATTATTTACTATTATTAATGAATCACATAGAATAACACATCATGATTTGTTTTTGTTGGGCTAATAAAAGGGGCCTAACTCGCCTGACTAATCCAGCAAGTGATTGCATTCAAAGTTGCTACTGGTGCAGCTTAAGGACTTTTAAACCACTTTAGCCAGAAACTTTCTTCAAAAGACCTGCAGCTTCCTGCTGGTGCCCGCCTGCTGGGCTCTGCTCTGCCGCCCTCCCTCTCCCCTCCTTCTCTGAGGCAGTTCACATTCTCCTGGGTGCTTCTTAATGGCACAGTCTGTAAAGATCTGAGGTATCATATGCCATAAACATTATTCGATCATGGAAGTATTGGCCTTTGCTTTCTTTATAATTGTTTTGAATTAGGAGCAATTTCTTACTCCAATAAAATGTTCTCTATTTTTTTTACCTCTTGTGAATCTGCACAATAAGGTTTGCTAACTAGACAGAATAGGCACGATTATGTGTGTGAGAATGTTTAAGCTACCTAAGGTAATAAATTGTTTTCATTGCCGTAAAAGCATAAAAGCATTCATTGTAAAGACAGCAGCAGTTCAAAGAATTGTTCCTATGTTTCAGCCAGTTCCCTGAAGCCTTCGATAGGATGCTTTATTGGGTCAGTTGTGATAGAAAAATGAAACAAATGAAGTATTATGTTTTATAATGATATTATCTCATTTAGACCTTTAAGGAATGCTGAGTGTTCTTTTAAGTCTGACCAAATGAATAAGATTCAGTAAGATTCCATAATTTAGAGTTACAACTTTAATTTTCATGTATATCACATTCAACAGAAAGGCATTTAATCTCTTTTAAAAATGGGTCAGGTAAGAGGTTTTAAGAACACAAATGTGTTGTTACACCTGACTTGGTATTTTGCATTTTCCTGCATTCTTTCCTAGAGATCAGAATGTCTCATCATAGAAATAACTGCAAAATGGAAATAAGTACTAGGCTTGGCAAACTCAGATAATAGGCAGTTTCATTTGGCTTTAGGGGGGAAAAAAGCCCTCAAAGTATATTCTCAGCTGAATAAATTCAACTCTAAAATTGTTCACAGATGAGCTGAGAATTGACTTTTGAATGAGGTCCCTCAGAAAAACAGAAAAAGTAAAATAGACAGAACCACTGCTTGTTTGGTCCAGAAGTTATAGAAAATAACTTAAAATCTAAGGAACAGCTAGAAGCTGAGTCGAGTTTGTGATTTTTTAACCCGAGGTATCTGTTCCCTGCAAATATAATGGCCCATTGTTTTGAAATTACTGTTTTCTAACTTCAGTGGATCAATACATCTTCGAGAAAGGTAGTTTAGATAGAATTTTAACCAATGTTGTGAGTGCGGCGTATGTAGGCGCTTGCTTCAAACTCAAGATACATGTTTATGGTTGATGTGTCGAGAACTTGCTGGTGGTAGCAGCAATACATAGTTGGTTTCTCTGATGGTGTTTCTCATCAACCACACATAGCCACTTGGATCTCACTCCTGCCACCTCGTGCCACTGCATTTACATTTTATTTCCCAAACGGTCAGTTATAGGAGCGCCACGGTATTTTTCCAAAAGGAAAGTTGTCAATACAGCATCAGCAAAATGAATGGGAAAAGTGAACATAAGAAGTTGCATGTGGACAGAAATCATAATTAAATTATAGTCCACATAAGTTTTTCTCAGAGCTCTTAATTTATATCCCAGCCTTTTACCCATTTTTCTCCTTATATTGAGCATTTTTAAACTTTTTCAGAATCCTTTCCTGCTGTTTATCTACTTCACTATTACACGCAAAGTAGAAGATAATTTGGAATGAGAGGAGCATTTTCATGAGGAGATCAGCATAGCACAGACTAAGTAGTGTCTTGATCTTTAATTAGTTGAGAATATTTCGGATGCCAGTCTCAGTTTAGAAAATCGCAAAGCCCATTAATGAAAACAGTTAGTTGAGGGTGTAACTCTGTGAAGTGTGTGTGTTTCAGGTGTCAGAACAAAAAAATGCTTTGAGCTTCTTTAGATTTTTTGTTATTCGAAGGAATGTAGGTGTTCCAATTTTCAAGTTATAAAAAAAATTCAGTCTATTAATCAATATTTGGCAGATTCTTATATCACTTAAGGCAGAGGGTGGTGTTTAGGGTGAGGCTGATTTTCTAATATAAAATATAACATTCAGACCATTTCTGCAGTGTTCATTCCTCTCCTATGTTGGAAGGAATCCAGGATTGCAATCCTTGGGCTCCCATCCTGTATACTATATAGTTAATAGAAAAAAGAAAAGCAGGTTTGTATAAATGCTAATAATAGAAAATGTAATTATGCCATTCATCTTATGAATTTTTCTTTTTGATTTTTTCCTTTTTTTTTTTTTTTAAACAGGGTCATTTTGGAATTCAGCTTCCTTCAATACTGAGGCTTCATACCTTCATTTTCCTACTTTCCATGGAGAACTTAGTGCAGATGTGTCTTTCTTTTTTAAGACAACAGCTTCATCTGGGGTATTTTTAGAGAACCTGGGGATTACCGATTTTATAAGGATAGAGCTACGCTGTGAGTCTCCTTTTCCTTAGAAGCTTGTGGGATTCTATTTAATAGTAAATCCTTTAACTAATTGTTAAACTACTGTGTTTCTACTTTATCAGCTAAATCTTTTCACTGTGTCCTTTTGAAAAAAAATCTATGATATTAAGTTAGCCTTTCTGCAAGAAAATTATTTAATATATAACGCAATAATTTGAGAAAATAATTGGTATTCTCTAGAACCAATTGAAGTAGGGTTTTAAATCCAAATAATTAAAACTTTTTAAAAACTAAATTCTCAGGTAATTGCAGAATTACATAATTAAATCGACCAGCCATATAATTTTGTATGCCATATAATTTTGGTATACTCTTAGGCCACTCTTAGTATCTTATTATCAAATGTATATTACGTGCTTTTAAAATTAGATAAACTTTGAATCATTGTAAAAATTTTTACATAAAATGCCAGATGCTATTTAGTTTTCTTGTTCTGGCTTGATAGCTTTGCTCTATCGATATGCAAAATTAACTCTGAGGATGAATTTCTTAAAATCTGGGTGTTATTTCCAAATGTATTTTCCGTTCTCATTCCACGTCTATTCTTGACTGATGTCATCGGTTCCTTCCATAAGATTTAAGCCGTTACTTTTATATTTCATGATTGCCATGCCATGGTGCTATTCCTAAGTGTGTTGAGGACTCCTCTGTCCACCACAGGGACTGACTGGAACAATCTTCGTATCTCCTATTTCCAGCTCCAGCAGTAGTGACCTTTTCATTTGATGTGGGGAATGGGCCTTTTGAAATCTCGGTGCAGTCACCCACTCATTTCAACGACAACCAGTGGCACCACGTCAGGGTGGAAAGGAACATGAAAGAGGCATCTCTTCAAGTGGATCAGCTCTTACCGAAGACACAGCCTGCTCCCGCTGATGGGCACATCCTTTTACAGCTCAACAGTCAGCTCTTCGTGGGTAAGTTCTGTTGGGAGGCAGTTTGTCATTGAACTCTATGACCTAAGTGTAGAGGTGGGCCAAAATGAAATAATACCAACTGGTAAACACAACAAGCCACTGTTTATTGAGAACCTATGTTCTAGGCGTGCCAGATGTTTTATTTTTTCCTCATAACCAACCTGTGAAATGGGTTAACCCCATTTTACTGATGAACTAACTGAGGCACAAGGGGTTGAAATGCCTTGCTTTCAGAAATCTACCTAGTAAATGAGATTTGAATTTGTGTTTGATTCATTCCTAAGCCTGGATTCTTAATATTACAGATTATGTAATTGGCTCTAGTTTGGGTTGTTTTGGTTTTGTTTTGTTTTATTTCTTACATTAGTGCTTTTAGTGTTTTGTTGGGGGGTGTTTATCTCTGTTCTCAGGGGACTTAAGGAATCCTCCGTGTAGTTGCGGCTGATGACAGACAGGGACCCCTGTCAAAGAACAGGCCAATAGAGGAAAAAAAGAAAAGCAGGAGCAAAATGTATAAATCATCAGTTCTTCTGCTGGTGTCTCTCATTTTGCCCACTTTTCGGATACCTTCTGGTCACCTACCTCATGCTTATATCCAGATATTCCTTTATTGCCTAAATACATTCACTTGGTATGTGTAGACTTCATAGTGGAATCCTTCTGGAAGTGTCTGTTTTATTTTCAGTCTTTGCTAATTACTTTATAGAACTCATCGACCATTAAGTTCAGGAATTATTTCTTACTTGATCACTTCTCATATAGTTTAATGTAAATAAGGGCACAACAACTCTATAAAGCCGAATAAATTATAAATGATCAGAAATTATATTTCAAGCATTTTTAAGAGTTATGTGTTAGAACAAAATTCAACAGATTCCCATTACATCTTTTATTGCTTAATAGTCTTGTTTTATTACTCTCACTGCAAAAGATAAGCCAATTTGTGACTTATTTGACTAAGAGACATTTGGGATTTCTAGTGAATTTATATACTCCTATTTCTAACATTAATTCTTTCATTTAATAAATAATGAGCAGCTTCTATGAGTAGGGCACTGTAATAGACAACCTAATCATGATCTTGCAGCCACTCAACTGACTTATTTAAGGGTATGGAAAGAGTAAGGAATACTTGGAACACATAACTTTTCTTTTAGTAACATCCTAGAAACTCAGTCAGGAAACTGACATAGATAGTTCTTGATATACAAAAACTGAGAGATGGCTGCAACCAAAGGTATGGCAAATTAAAATCTGTCAGTATCTTGGAAATAGCCTTACTATTCTTGGAAATTGAGAAGGCCGAAACAGTCCTCAAATTTTTCAGTGAAATCTGTTGCAGTTCGCCTGAACATGAACTTTCATCCTTTGTGTGAATTTTAACTTCATAGAAACGATGTCACTATATAGTGTGTGTGATAGGAATCCTGGCCTTAATTTGATTTCAGGTAGTTGTAATGGTTAGAAGTACTGTTATATCAGAAGACTGTGTTGGAACAGACTTGAGTCTTTTGCCATCAATCGTGTTATAATTTTAATAAATATACCTAAGAGATTTCATCTTTATGGTGGCAATTGGTTAGGCTTTTGATATTCCCATCTGTGTTCAAATCCAAGGACTGCCTGTGTGAATGTTTCATAAACTAAAATCATTACTATGTTTAAGTCAAGTCACTGAAGACTAAAAATAAAAGCAGAAAGATCTCTGAAAAAATTGTTACATCCACTATTAATAAAAATCTGTTTATATAATTCCCTTCTTTTTACTCATAGGTAACCGAGAAAATTGACAAGGTTACTGTGATGACATTGAAAGAAGGACTCCTGTTTTTTAAAAGGCTTAGGGAGAGGCACATCTTTTTATCTTTACCTCTACCACATAAGTGGACCCCTGTCGTAGGAAAGAGACCCAAACAAATTAATAAAAACTATACTTACACAACAAAATATTAATTTCTAAATTTGTAACATTACTTTCAACAAATCAGAATATTTTTTAAATTTCTAGATGAAAATACTTCAATGGGGGTTAAATTATAATTTAAAAGGTTACACCAAATTAGTGCAAAGTGGGTAAAAAACTAGTAAAAAAGTCAATAAAAATTCGAACTAACTTAATATAACACTTACTAAGACCAAAAAGTAGCTCTCTGCATTCCTGATAGTATGTTTCAGTG
Organism: Eumetopias jubatus; assembly: GCF_037043125.1. Classification (NCBI taxonomy): domain Eukaryota; kingdom Metazoa; phylum Chordata; class Mammalia; order Carnivora; family Otariidae; genus Eumetopias; species Eumetopias jubatus. The sequence goes on from NW_028274816.1 coordinate 29,305,106, forward strand.
GGAGACAGGAGGCAGCCAATAAAAGAGTAAGTAGTAAGACAAAATAGATATTATTTATAATATATTTATTAATATCATACACATTTTGTACATGCATGCACACACACACATATTTGTGTGTCTGTGTGTGTGCATACAAATTCAGATAATGATAAATAATATAAAATGTCAGGAAATGACTTGGGTTGGGGGGTTTCTACTTGAAGTGGGGTGGTCAGGGGGTGCCCTCTGAGGACCTTACCTTTGGAGAGAGGCCAGAGAAAGCAAAAGAGGGAACATCTGTGAACATCTGAAGGGAGAGAATTACTGGCAGAGGGACCATGTTCAATGTGAAGAGGAGGAGCTTTAGGAGTCAGGGAGCAAGGAGGAAGCCATTGTGGCCGGAGGGGAGAGTCAGTCTGAGGGAAAGCGTGGTTTCAGTTGTGGTCAAGTTATATGCTGGGTCTTGTGAGACAGTGGCGAGGAATTTGGATCTGTGGTCCCTGTGGGAGTTAGTGGTGGCAGGGGCTGGAGAGGAGATGGTGAAAACCAGTGGCGGGCCATACTTTAAGTGTAGACGTACACAACTTGTGCTGGATGGGTTGTTGCTGTTAGTGTGTTACTTCTTAGCCCTGCTAATCTTCTTGGGGACAAGACCCTTCTTTGTAGGTGTCTGGGATCCTCGCATCATTTCTCAGTTTTCAATTTCCACTGAAGTTCGCGTTTCTTGTTTTCTTCCTTTATCATAATGTGTAGGATGACTCAAGCTGTTCCCTGACCCTTCAGTCTGGATTATACACTATGAGCCCTACAAACCATAGTCCTGCCAGGCTGCAAAAGCCTGCTGGTCCTTCTTCACAGCCCGGAGAAAATATTCCCCTTCCCCCCTTTCCTTCAGTGAGATCCCACCCGTCCCACAGTCACACACTTCCAGGAAATTGGGCTTCTTTGTTCATATGCTCCGTGCCAACACACAGTCAAATATTGAAGGGACCCTGTCTTGGACACTGTTTCCCCATGTGTGAATACCTTCCAGTATTCTAGAGTTCAGTCTGTTCTCCGAGCCATGACTCCGTGGATGACTGGGAGTCTCTGCTCTGATTCAACAGAACTGATCCTCTGGTTCAGATTTTAAAGGGTAATTTCATTCCCCTTACTTACAAGTTCAAGAGTTTGAACCCATCCATCCTAAAAATAATTACGGCTAATCAGTATTTTTAAGTATGCATAATGACTGTCATTTGTTTTAGGGTATCAGGATATATTAATGAGATAAATGTAACTGTAAAGAGTAAGTCTACAGTATAACTTCTACTCCTAAAAAATGTTTGAGTTCAGACAATGATGATGATGAAGATAGTTTTAAGTTACATAGAAACAAAATCTTTATAAACATGGGACAAAACTGTAAGACTAATGTCGGTCTAAGATAATGTTAGTATCCCAGCATTTAGTAGCTTTACCAAAAATGTACCTTCTTGTCTGTAAACAAATTTGGCAGAAAACATTAACACTATTGTGGAATATTTTAAATACCAAATAAAGTTACTTTATAATACTACAAATATGAAACATAAGAGATTTTGATAATATAGAATTGTTTGTGATATATCTGTAACACTTTTACCTACAAGTAAAATGTTGTGCATATTTGAATATATATTCATTTTGATTTCAGTTATATTCTCCATCTCACTGTGCTACCACAACCAGGCCTATGTTGATATTTATTGACATTACATACTTTTTTTGAGCTTAAGGATTTTGGTGGTCTCTCAGAAGTGACTAGTGGAATGGGATAACCTGAAGGCATCTAATATGTTTTCTCAATTGCTGGCTTCAGTCTCTCCCTTAAAAATCAGTTGTAAAGTGTGTCCACATTTCAGAGTGAAACTCTGAGGCAAGACTGATGCTTTACCTTCTGAGCAAAATCAGTAAAAATAAATAGAAAGCATGATTAAAAATGTGATTCAGATGAGCAACAATGATATATGACGATTGAAATAGAAAGAAGGAAATGAGAGTTTCAGAGGTGGACTAGTGTTCGTCTACACCAAAGATTTATAAAACAGAACGATCCCTGTACTTCCAAATATTGGAACAATTGTCTCCCATTCATCTAAACTGTAGGATGCCATGCAACCAGAAGGAGTAATAAAAAATAATGAACATAAAACCACTTGTATGAACAAGTGAAAACAGTTGACAGGAATGTAATTAGAAACAGTAAACACCAATGCAGTGACCATCTCCTCCCCTTTCCCAAATATCCCAACCATCACATTGCTTTTCGTAATAAAAATGACAATTCACTTTCTAGTTGTTGCCCATCTTTCTCCATTCTTGTTCTTAATTATGGCACTGGGTCTTTCCCGACCTTTTCACATTCTTTCACTTTCTCCTTTCTGTATGTGTGTAATTTATGACCTGAGTTGAACAGTCCTATTCAGAGGTGCTATTTATTACTTTAAAACATAAGTTTAGTGGCATGATGTTAATTGGTGTATTAAACATATGCCCTTGACCCTGTTACACCAAGGACTCAATGTCGAGAGTCACTGCTGTTATCATTCCCCTGCAAACATTCTCCAACCATGGAAATGATGGAGAGAAAAGAAGCAATCGTTTTTTTTAAGCTGAAATGTGACAGTGGTCATTTTCTATTTTGGTTTGTAAACTCAGCATTTTTCTTAGAAGTTTCTTAAATTAGCCTTGAATTGATTTTCATTCAACTAGCTCTGCAATTTTTGTTTGCAATCTAAATTCTTTTACTGACAGGTTTTTAAATGGGGCAAACTCCATCTCAATACTTTGTGACTAGGACCTGAAGGAGAAGTGAGAACTCCTGACATAGACTCTGAAGTCATTTGCATTGCATTTGAATTGCATCAAATCCACATATATTTATTGAGCTTCTGGAGCAAACCATTTCTAAATGCCATACACAAAGGTTAATGTTGAACTCTGAGCATATTGAAGCTCTGAAGGTTGGTTCTCACCCTTTGTTGCACATTAGTATCACCCGGGGATCTTTTGGGAAACTGACAGTACCAATACAAAGCTAGATTTATTTCCGGTGGATGGGCTTTTGTGTACTTGTAAAGTTGGATGCCATAAATACATCCTTGTACTGGTCCTTTGGTGAACATATGCTTGTATTTATGTTGGGTCTGTACCTAACAGTGGAATTACTGGGTCATAAGATGTGCATATGTTAAGCCTTAAGAGACATTTCCAAATAGCTATTGACCATTTGGATATCCTCCTTTATGATGTGGCTGTTCAAATCTGTTGCCCATTTTCTACAAGGTTGTCTTCTTTTTTTTTTTTTTTTTAAGGTGTCGGGGGTGGCCCTGGGTGGCTCAGTCGGTGAAGTTTCTGACTCTTGATTTCGCTTAGGTCTTGATCTTGTGGTTGTGAGTTCAAGCCCTGCATTGGGTTCCACACTGGGCATGAAGCCTACTTAAAAAAAAAAAAAAGATTTATAAGAATTCTGTGTATATTTTGGATTCATTCCAGATACATTATTCCAAATTTCTTGTCTCTTTGGATTGTATTTTCATATGCATATGTAATGGTGTCTTTTGATGAACAGAGGTTATTAATTATAATATATCTAGGATTTGTCTTTTTACTTTTAGTTCACTTTTCATAGGCTAAAATAGTTTTGGGATGAGCATGTCAAAAAGTTTTACATTTGAATACTTTTTATTTCAATCTGATTTTCTTTTGTGTAAATATGTTCCCACACACGAAAGCACAGTGCAATGAAAGCCACATTTCTCTTTCATGCAATCATATCATTTACTTCAATTGTGTTCTTCTCTCCTCCTTGAGATGGCTTTTTCACGATTAGCTTAAGAAGCGCTCAGTGTACTTTTGCATTTTTAGTGAGCAAATCTTAGTGACTGTTGACTGAAATCAGAATTCACATGGGATCTCTTAAGAGCAGAGAATATGACTCATACCACCAACAGTTCATTTCTTTAAAATATGCTTTAGGAGGTCAAACCAGAGAGGTGCTATGGCCTTGGCATGTGAGAAAACTAAATAGACCCACATTTTTCTGCTGGGACTACCATGAGGCCATGTTCTCACCACTGACTTTGGTTCAGGGAACAGTGCCTGCATTTTCTGCCCTATGACACTGTTGCTTACACTACCTTCCTATTTCAGCCGTAATAGTTCTTTGAACGTGAGGGAGAACGGTCGTCCTCCCCCGGGCTCTCCTAGGGTTATGGTCAATGAGGAACATTCCATGGCAAAATTATAGCTGGGGTCCAGTCTCACAGCTCTGTACATTAATGCACCATTTCTACAAGGCTAAGCCTTCCCAAGGATGGCTGGGTAGACCAGGACTAAAGATCCAATACATAATATACAGGAGACCATTTTTTCCCTTCAATCCCCTCACTTGGTCCTGGGCCCAGCCTGCATGGGCTATCACTTTCCTGTTCCAAGTTGATCTCAGTGGTCAGAGCCTTAGCTGCCTTTCTCTGCCACAGTACCATGGTTAGGGAGAGCCCGTGTACTCTGCCAGACATGTTTCTATAACTTTAAATTTTAAAGAGAAATGTGGGATCTTGATTTCTTTTTTTTCTAAGGCCCCTGGGCAAATACACAGTTGTTCCCAGTTAATCCTCAGTAACATTCAAGCACAGCACATAAATAATTTGCCATTAAAAAATTAAAGGTCTTCCTGCTCAAAAAAAAAAATTGGCATAGGAAAGAGCCAGCTCATATTTCGTGACAATAGCATCTGTCACTTAGACTCACTTCCTGGGAGTCATGATAAAAGGGTTGGACTCAGTCTCTGTTCATCGCCTAGTGCACCTGTTAGGTGCAGATCCCAGTACTGTTATGTAAGTGAACAGATTCAGTAACTAAGGTTAGTCATTAGTTTCTCAGGATACCTAGTGTTTGTGAAGTTCCAGAATTCATTATATCTGATATAGCATGGCAGGTAAATTGATAGGAAATTAATTGGAAGACAGTTCCAAACATAATAGCTCAGTGGAAACATCCATAATCAATTAATCAAACGGCAGCTCATTTTAATTGGACCCACTCTAACCCTGAAAAGTCATTGGAATCTTTAATTAAGCTTTCAAGCTCAATACTATTTACATTCGCTATGTTCTCCAGAATAGTTCTTCTTAAAATAAGAAGTTATTAACTTGAAACCTAATGGTAAAGCAAAAATCCTCAACACATGTATGACATGTATGCTTGTGTTTAATTAGACTTCCTGATAATTTGAAAATGTAGTTTAAAACTATTTGATTAAGGGCGTACCTGGGTGGCTCAGTCAGTTAAGTGTCTGCCCTGGGCTCAAGTCATGATCTCCGGGTCCTGGGATCAAGCCCCGTGTCGGGCTCCCTGCTCAGCAGGGAGTCCGCTCCTCCCTCCCTCTCTGCCCCCTTCTCCCTGATCGTGCTTTCTCACATGTGCTCTCTCTCTTTCTCTCTCTCTCTCTCAAATAAATAAAATCTTTAAAAAAATAAACTTATTTGATTAGGTAAATATTAACTCTTCACAAGTACACAATTCAGAAATCCTGTTTGCAAGGCTGGGTGTTGATTTTCTTTTCACTATTAGAAATATATGTATTTAATACATATATGTGGGGTTTTTTTCCTGTTAATATCTCCATCCTCTGACCTTCTTGTTCACCAGGTACCTATTTCTACCATTATAAACATCATGTGTTTCCCTGTCTAAATCTATTACTAGACCATGAGCTCTGTGAGGGCAAGATCAGTTGCAGATAGTTCCGTACCTCCCATGTCAGACACCGTGACCAGCGAAGAGCTCCTACGTAGAGCTGGCAGAGCTGAAACGCTGTTCAAACCAAAAATGATCTAAGGAATAGAAGAAAATGAAAATTACCTTTTTTTGACCATATTTTGGTGTGGAGACACAGTTTGCAATAAAAGGCCAACTGTAGGGTTTTGCCCTTTACTGCCTCTAACTGAATGTGTTTATTTTAATATTTCCTCAGCTGTGTCCATGGAATTCTGTATGCCTCTAGTTCCTCATCACCTAGAACAAATTAAAACAGATAAGAATAAAGCTGGGGCAGGGGCGCCTGGGTGGCTCAGTTGGTTAAGCGACTGCCTTCGGCTCGGGTCATGATCCTGGAGTCCTGGGATCAAGTCCCGCATCGGGCTCCCTGCTCGGCAGGGAGTCTGCTTCTCCCTCTGACCCTCTTCCCTCTCGTGCTCTCTTTCTCTCATTCTCTTTCTCTCAAAATAAATAAAATCTTTAAAAAAAAAGAATAAAGCTGGGGCAGATGAAAAGGAATTGTATTCAGCTGTTGGACTCCCATGTTATTTAGTTATGATGTCACTGGCAAAGGGAGTTCAACTCCTAAAGCAGAGAGATTTGCTGCTTCAGAGTGACAAATGCTTAACAGACTGTGATTTAACATTACTGTGTACTATAACCTATATATCATGATTTAAAGTACTCTAACATGAAATAAATGAAATACACCAGGAATCCACCTGTAATCCAGACTTCCCAGCGCCGGACTCTCCTCCAGAGAGTTCCCGGGCCAAAGCTAAAAGCAAGGCTGTGGGCTTCCTTACCCAGCAAAGAAAAGTCCAGCAAGGATGCTAAGAGAATTTGGTCAAAGACTTAACTCTGAGCTCTCAACATTCTATTGACGTGACTTAGCAGAGTGTGAGAATAGGGAGGTCTGAAGCTAAGGTGAGGAGCAGCTTTAATGTGGAAGGAAAGGAAGAGGAGTCCTAAGGATAAGGGGAGGAGAGAGCCTTCAGGGGTGGAAGGAGACAGAGTAAACGTAGGAGGGAGGAAACAAGAAGATTGTCAGCTATTCTGAGACTCTGGGATGAGATGAACTCCTTTGTCCCTGCCATGCCCACATAAACTGGAATCGGAATATGTCTGGCTCCATAGCATGCTGCATCTGGATTTATAAATAAAAATATGACTTCATTGTATGTGCGTCACAGAAGAAGCACAAATTATGTCAGCTGAAGCAATTTCAATACACAAGTTTAAGTCCAGGTGCTTGAATGGGGACCCTTATGTCTATGAACCTGAATTGTAAATACCACTAGTGAAATGAGTCCAAAATTCTTAGAAATTCTTTTGGTTTTCCCTTCATCGTATTTCATTATTCAAAAATACAGAATTAATGGATTCAGAAATATTCCTTGGGTTTTATCCTCATTCTCAGGCTTGGGGACCCTGTGCGGGCAATAGTGTTCTCTCTGTGAAGCACCAAGCACCCAGCTCCCACCCCCATGGCATAATCCAGTTTCATGAGCCAGTGCATTAACTGGTTATTAATAATCAGTTATTAATGTCAATTGCTGATCAATTAGTTATGATTATAAGTCATTACTGCACAGCTCTTCTGTGTCAGGCACAGCTCTGTGTGCGAGGGTACAGGGTGGTTGAAGCAGATATATGCTGATAATATACAAAGTCATTTGGTAAAATGTAAAACCTGGTAGTCGGTGACCAAGACCTATGTAGGGTCTTTCTGGCCAACTCTTGGTTCTGAAGGTTAAAAAAAAACCAAACCTGTTTAATCCTTGAGGATAAGGAGATGTTAACTGATGAAGGCTAGATGAGCGTGCTAAGTGACGTGGTTGAGGAGGGAGCCAGCATGTCCTAGGAAGAGCCAGTCTGTACAGAGCAGGTGTAAGATCCTGGCCATGAGACCACATCATCTGTTCAGCGACAAAGCTCCTTTTTAGAGGACCTGTGATCATCTAACGCCTCTGGGTAGAACCATCCAGACTATTTAGATTAGAGTACTATTTGCCCACTTAAGTTCTGAGTATTACTTTATGGTGTTTCTGGACACCAGGTGAAGGGCCTCTTTGAGCTTACATTCTTATTAGGATCATGCTGATGAAATGTGGGGTCAAGGGACCACCTGAATAAGATCTACCTGGGAGGTTTGTTGATTGTTTTGATTCACAGCCCTTATTTCTGGCCCACAGAATCAGTGTTTCTTGGAGCAAGGCTCTATTTTTAAGAAGGCTTCCAGGTGACACTTATATTCCTTAAGCTTTAAGAGCCTCTCTCTGCCTTAGAAGAGCAGGGTCTGATTCCACTCAGACATTGTAAACCTCTTCAGGGGTCACTTGATAAGTCATACTGTCATGCATTAGCCAGTAAATGCTACATCACTGTCTCTCCATCAACCCCCTGCCCCCAGTTTGTTGAGAATCTTCCCAAGCTTGCATCAAACCACACTGGACCAGTATTTAGAAAAAATTCACTGGGAAGTATGCCAGACAAAAGCAAATAATCTCAGTTACCATGTTTTTGATGGGAGGGTAACGACCAAAGACCATATCAGTGCACAGTCGTTAGAAGAGCTCAAGGAGTCTTTCATAATTCTCAATAAATTAATACCATACCAGCATCAGGATCAGGTTTCAATATGAAGAACGAGCCACACTGACCCACAAATATATGCTGACTTAAAATTGCAAAAAAAAAAAAAAAGCTTCTACCTAAGACTATCAGTCCATAAGATACAGCCTTATTTTGTTCTTTGAAAGAAACTAAAAAACAAAACAAAAAACCTCTCTGGCTTACATTTTAATAAATCATTTTTAGGAAACCAATATGTAACAAATTCAACCTTTGGAAAAAACTGAATTCATGTTTTATCTTCTTGAATTCTCTCAATAGTGCGTCACAATATTCATTATGCTCCCCAAATTATGTTGGCTCATCCAATTTTGCCCGTAAGGCCACAGCTTTTGCCATGCTCTCTGAGGCCTCAGTTTTATCTGGTCTTGAAATCCTGAATAAAACACCCAGGAACATGTTTCCATTTGCAGTATTTCCCTTTTAGGTGGAACGGCCACCAGACAGAGGGGCTTTCTGGGCTGCATTCGGTCTCTGCAGTTGAACGGAATGTCCCTGGACCTGGAAGAAAGAGCTAAGGTGACGCCCGGAGTGGAGCCGGGTTGTAGAGGGCACTGCAGCAGCTATGGAAAATTGTGTCAAAATGGAGGGAAGTGCAGAGAAAAGCTCAGTGGGTTCTCTTGTGACTGCACCCTCTCTGCATATACAGGGCCGTTCTGCTCCAGGGGTAAGTATGGCATGGGGTGTCCTGACAGGAAAACTCGCCCAACATGAAGAAGACATCTTGCAGTAATTTTCTGGGTAGCTAATTGGAAGCAAAAATAGTTCCATTTCGGATTTTGTTTTTTTGCCAATTACCTGTTTCATGCCAATCCCATTTCATTTCTTAAATATTTGCCTCAATTCTTAAAAAAAAATAGTATCTATTAATAATAAAGCCTCTCAAGTTGCCTCTAGGTGTCCTAAAGTGTTGGCTGCTTAATCTGCTTTTTTCTATCTGATGTTGATGCTTTTAAGTATTATGGCTGTCAACAACCTGTCCCTTGGGGCAGCTCTCTATTTTAAAATCTCTAAAGGCATTATTGTTATTTTTGATGAAGATCATCAGCCATGAAAGGAGATTTAGGAAGGATTGTGTTTTGGTTTTTGCCAAACAAATATTTTTTCCAAGAATAAAAATAACTTTTCCATTAAATATGCACATGTAACAAAAAAGAGATACTCAGGCATTTTGCTCTGTGATGTGGCTACTATCCGTGACGTAAAATAGTGGGATATTTTTCAGTTTGTCTTGTTCACAGACCTATGTCATGGAAGAAAGAAAGAACTGAGTGTAGTATTAAGTGTTCTGGACGGACTTCTCTGAATACACAAACATTTGTTGTGCTTTCATAGTTGCTCCTAGAAAACTGCTATCATGTTTAATTCAGTTGCTTTATTTGAGTGTGTCTGAGCTACTGAACCTTTTTCCTGAAGGAGGCTAACAAAAATTGCCTCCAAATTGAAGCAACTCCTGCTTTGCAAAGAAAGCATTTGGGATTATTTCATGAAAAGTGGGTTAAAAGTCATCTACACTTTATCAGAACTAAGTTATAATTTCAAGTCAACCCCTTGATAATAACTCACACACCACTGCTATCCTTCTAGGAGGCTGTTTACATTTTAAGTTAAGAGATTCCTGGGTGGCTTAGTGGGTTTAGTGTCTGACGACTCTTGATCTTGGCCTGGGTCTTGATCTCATGGTCGTGAGTTCTAAATAAAGTTAGAACAAAGAGCACCTCTTCTGAAGAACTTGTCTTTACTTTCTGAGTCTAAATGATTTCTAGTTCAGCTTGCTAACTGCAATCAAGAATGCTACTCTGCATCTGTGTATTGTATTGCATATAAAAAGTGTATTACAGAAATAAAAATAATAAAACAAGCAAATAAAAACACTCTTCAAGTGCCAAGGGAATGCAGATGTTGCTATATTACCCGGTGAGCGTCATTTACAACTCACGTTCCACAACTAGTCCTTTATAGTAATGGAGAGAAGCAGAGTCCAAGGACCCAGCTCCAATCATTCCTCCAGTGTCCTCCTCATTTTCATACATGTATAAATAAACAGGTAGTGTGTGTGTGCATGCACATGCATGTGTGTGTGAATTTGGGATATTAACCTCATATAAGTAAAGTACTACACTTTTGTAAAACTAAAAGAGGCTGGATAGTTCCTTATGTTGATCACTGCTACACAGAACCCTGCTGCCCATCTTATATTAACACTGGACTTAAGCTTCTTTTCATAGGGCACAATAAATAGGGGAAAGTGTTTAGGCAAAAAAGAACATTTCTTTCTCTTGATCCTGAAAGGTAAGAACACCCCTCAAGCTTCCTTCCTTCCTATTGCAGGAAGACTAGTGCATCCTAGCTACAAAATAATAGATGGGACTAAAAATTTAAGTAAGAAAATGGATGGTAAGGGAGATAAAAGCCAAGAAACCTGGTTTGTGTCTGAAGTCAGAGAGGGGGACGTTATGCTTTCAATTACAAGGTTAACTAGCAAATTAATTACATATAATTCTAACATAAAGCCATTTCAAGGACAGTCATAAAAGCTCTATTAATTTCCTGTGTTATTTAGTCCTGGTTTGGGGCTATTTGTTGTATCTATACAATTTGTTATTTAATTAGAAAATATCAATATACCTGAAACAAGATCCTTGTACTTAATTTTTTTAACATAAAATGTGTCTTATCATTCCAGAGATTTCTGCATATTTTGGATCTGGCTCATCTGTGATTTACAATTTTCAAGAAAATTATTCCTTAAGTAAAAATTCCAGCTCCCACGCTGCTTCATTTCATGGCGATATGAAACTGAGCAGAGAAATGATCAAATTTAGCTTTCGAACAACACAAGCACCAAGCTTACTGCTTTATGTGAGCTCCTTTTATAAAGAATACCTTTCAGTTATCATTGCCAAAAATGGTGAGTGCTTTTAGATGAGAGAGAGAGAAAATTGAATTAGAACATTAGATTAGTAATAATATGGATAGTTCTCATGTTCTTGCCTCTCAAACTACGAACAGGAAGAAAAGCGTGCCTGTTTTTTGTATTCGATATTTTTAAGACTATCCTATAAATTTAATCTAAAAGGATTACTTTTTTTTTTTTTTTAAAGATTTTATTTATTTATTTGAGAGAGAATGAGAGATAGAGAGCACAAGAGGGAAGAGGGTCAGAGGGAGAAGCAGACTCCCTGCTGAGCAGGGAGCCCGATGCGGGACTCGATCCCGGGACTCCAGGATCATGACTTGAGCCGAAGGCAGTTGCCCAACCAACTGAGCCACCCAGGCGCCCTAAAAGGATTACTTAAAATTAAGATAGCTTTAGCTTATTATAACTTTGATAATTTTACATTCAGTGTTAATTTTTTATTTATATAAAATACTTACCATATTGTATTATTGCTAAAAGCTCTTTACTATTTCATATAATATCAGTATCAATTTTGTGGGTCATTTTGAAAGAAGATACCTATTTGTATATAGTAAATATTTCCTTCAATTAAAAGTAAAGAAGTTTTGAGGGAATGTTAACAACCTACCATTATATATAGGAAAAGGTCCCCAAAGTAATCTGTTGGTTCTAATGGTCAGCAATGAAATAGTCATGGAAAATGCTGGTACAGAGCAATGGCTTGTGGATTAGGACATGTGTATGTTACAGAAACCTTGTCACAGAAAACCACTTGCTGATGTTTTTTCTCCTCCCTATATCCAGATTAAAGATAAAAATTCTATAGATAAATTATCTGAGTGAGGAAAATAAATTTATAAACTTGAATATATCATTTCAACTCAAATAAATATGGCCCAAGGGCACTGAACACTAAAATAAAAATAATATTGATTAATAAGTATATTTACCTTCCCTGTGTATCTTTTGAGCTTGAAGCTTATCTATACATTAGGATATTTTCTTTGCTAAATTGAAGATACCTTGTGAAATAAATTGGCATCTTTGCAGGCAGCTAAGTGAATAGTATTAATTCTCATGGTAAGTTTGGCTAAAGACCATTCATTTCATCCTGATTTCATTCCAAAGTCTATGACTGTGACCACGTGGAAATATTTTTCATCTTCAGTAAAACCATATTTGCTTATAAAAATTCCATTAGTCAACTGCATTTTAGAGTGGCAGATGTATTTTTTCAAAGGTGAGATTGTGGAAGCATGTTAATGCAGTATTCCACAACAGTATACTAGGTGTGTTTTTTTTTAAGTTAGAGACTAGTATAGAGATTTGCTTATGCTTCACTGCATATTTGACTTCTAGGGGGAAAATTAAAGATTTGCAGGAAAGACTGCTTATTGGCAGCATGCGTGGTCTTGATCTTGAAAATAGGGCAGTTTGACACAGAAGCTGACTTCTAGGAATTATGAGGAAAGGAGACATCCAATAAGCTACTGTGAATTTTCCACCTGAAATTAATAGCTAAAAAGAGTACTCTGAGTTTTTATAAGTAGCTCTTAAACTACAATTTTAACTAAAAATATAACTTCTCTTCCCTACTCTAGGAAGTTTGCAGATCAGGTACAAGCTAAATAGATACCAAGAACCTGATGTCGTTAACTTTGATTTCAAAAACATGGCGGATGGGCAGCTTCACCACGTAGAGATTAACAGAGAAGAAGGCGTGGTCTTCGTAGAGGTAATATATATAATACATTCAACAGAAGCAGTGCTTACAGTTAACGATTCCCCAGCATGAAGGACCGTCGGCAGAATTATGATAATGAATAGACTGAAGACATCCTTCCAGGGCTGCTCTCGCACAGACCATCGACACACTGCCAGACGGGGTCTAGTTTTTGAAAGGATAAAGATTCTGTCCAAGATATGATTACTGTTTGATACCCAAAATGCCAGACTTTCCTCGTTTGTTTTACATCATTCAGGAGGGAAAGCTGTCTATTTTATCGTACATACTACTAGTAGGGGTATTGCTACTTCATGAAACCAGTGGAATTGCTCATTCTACCAGCTTTTGAAGAAAAGCACGAATGTTTTGGCCCTCTACATAGAGGAAAATGTCTTAGCTGAATGACTCAAGTGAAAATACCAACCTAGGTAAAGGTATCAAGGTGAAAATAACTCGTATCTTTCTTTTTCTTTTTCTTTTTTTTTTTTTTAGCTTTACCAATTTTGAATTTCTCATACAGTGGAGAAAATTAAAATGATATAAGGGGATAGAAGGTGGGGTGCACTGATACCTGAGGGTAGAATAGAAGGTTTAGAAAATATCATTCACCTTTGTAAATGGCTCTTTAAAATTTGTTTTTCTAAATCTTGGGGGCCATACTAACAGTTGCCTGTTTTATCATTTTCTTTTGTCTTCCTTGGCTTTCTATCATCTTCCCAACAAAATGGCATCCATCTGGCTGTTTGCACCTCATGTAACAATTCTATAGATTGACGAGAATGCAAAGAGACAAGTCCACCTGTCATCAGGTACAGAATTCAGTGCCGTCAGGTCTCTTGTACTGGGCAGGATTTTAGGTAAGTAAAGGCACGACCTTCCCCTAATCGTGACGCATAAAGATCAGAAGGGTTATATTCCAAACATGCACACAGGCCACACACAAATTCATCATGCCAAAAGAAATCTCCTGTTTTGTTTTAAGTACGAAATGAGTGATAATCAAGGCAGAAACCATACCTTCTCAGGGGTTATGTAACCGTGTGCAGGGACTTCCTGCTGAGCAAGCATGGTCCTTTGATAGTAATGTCACTGTGGTCTCTGTGTAATGAAACATGATTTTGTTCTCACACTTCAAAAATATCAAACAGTAAAAGTAGAAATAACAAACTGTGTATCAATCAGCCGCCAAATACACAGGTTGTCATCTAATGATCAAACCAGGACTAGGCCTAAGAGAGAAGGGAGGGGAGAGCAATAGCTTTTTTTCAAGGTTTGTGAATCTGCTTTAGGTTCTGGCTTGGATCCTGTTTGCCTTGTTGAAAGGTGGTAGTGGCTTGCCACTCTTGCTGGAACCCAGTGTTAAATGTCATATGATTATTATTTATATTCACCAAGCACTTCTGATAGTAGCACTCAAGTAGAAACATTTTCTTGCCATTTAACATCCAAATATATGTACATTTTTTATACTTGCCAACAAGGACTAAGTGGGAAAAGGGGTACTATGTTTTAAAAGGGTTTTCTTTTTAGTTATAAGTAAATTATAAAGAGGAGTGATATTTCACATGATTTGGTGGGGTGGGGGACCTCTTGTAGTCTGGTGTTCATCTCTCGTTTGATATTTGAAACTAACCTGGAGTATTTCGCCTCGGGTAGTAAATGGAATCTTTTATTTTTTGACTCTTCAGCTGTTTGTACCTTGACTTATCATTCCATACATTCCCTGAACATAATCTCAGAATCCTGAGAATGTTTGATTAAACCCATGGGTGAATGATCAAAATATTGGTTCTTGAGAAGGTTAATAGTTAAATTTATAAATATTTCTAGGTTTTCTAGGACTATGATGAGCATCAAAATTGTGTGCTCTCATTCTCCAAGCAAACAGGGGAAATATGAGTTGCAATGTTCTCTCAGTATGCTAGAGTGGACATGTGCAAAGTACTTGTTAGATATTTGGAAGCTTAACTGAAAAATTCCAAGTGAGTTTCATCATGTAAATTATGTAAATTCAACTATAGTAATAAAAAAACAGAAAATAAATATAACAAATCTTGATCTCAAGAGTTCCTCAGTCTAGCAGGGTCTGAAATGAGGCATTACATAGAAATGTAAAATACAAGATAGAAAATTTTAACAGTCATGCATAATGTTAATACAGTCATATTTTTGAAGAAATAAAATCTTCAAATTTAATGCCACGCTTACTGATGAAAATACCTTTTGTGAGTAGAAATATATTAAATATATTATAAAACAATTGAGAAACTTATCTGCATTCTATTAGGAGGATTGTATTAATCAAACAGTAGAATAATAGCATTCATTATATAAATATTTGTTTCCCTTTTTGTAAATGAGGAGGGAGATTAGTAGGGAATTAAAGATGTTAATGTTTTTATTTAAGAATAGCATATTATTAAAATGCATGTCATTCATACTGAAAAATAAGATTAAAGTCCAGATTCAGCAATGAACTTTATAGTCTGAATCAACTCATTCTCCTAAAAGTATAGGTAGGAACTTATAGGGCGTGTATCTAAGGTTAGGATCTTGACCCAGGACCAAGGACTAATACTCCATTCAAGTCATTTGTAATTGAAAGGAGAGTAATAATTTATGGTCAAATTTGGTGTGGTATATGAATTTACAATTAAACATGTAGTATATAATTATATTTTAATATAGTATATTAATTTATAGTAAAATAGATGCTAAAATGGAGCTATTAATTTTCCAGAGAATTGTTCAATCTTGGAGTTTCTTATTATGTTAGGCTGGGTCCTCCAAAAAGCAGTCGCCAAGACAAAATTAACCATGTGAGGATTTTATTCGGGGAACACTTACATAAAAGAAAGTGGGGAGGGAACTGGCCAAGAGTGGCAGAGGCATCAGATGGCCATGCAACTCTGCTTCCAAATGAAGGGGGGAGAGAGAGAGAGAGAGGAAAAGTTAGAAGTATCTTGGAAGTCCGTGTAACCTCAGAAGGGTTGAGCAGTCTTTGGGGAGCCCTTGAGTCAGCCAGCCATCAGAAGAATCTCCTGTTTCCCAAGAATGAGCCCACCTTAGAAATTCCCTGCTGTCATCAGCCACCGCTGGTACCACCCACAGGAAGCACGGCCTTGGCCCAAGGATAAAGATAGGTTTCAGAGCCTGGCAGCTGGGGCTGTTGGTCAATTACTCTCCTCTAGTTGGAGGTCTGCGAGGCATGTTGTCATGGCCCCACGCTTATCAAATATGGTTTTCCTATTTGGAAGCCCTTTTGGCTTAGATTCATTTAGCACATACTTTGTGATCACCTGTTGTGTACACAGAGAATGCCATCCAGCAAGATGGACATTGCATCTGCCCTCACAGAGCTTATGTTAGTGGGCATACACATCATCGTCCTACACAATGTTCCTGTGTATCCAATTGAGTATAATGTGCCCTATGTCACATTAGATAAAATAGTTCCAAATTACCCTCCAAATAAAAATGAGTAAAATATTTGTATCATTTTATGATTTCTGAATATTTCTTTTAAGGGAACAGAATATGAACATTGATCAATCATTTTTTTTTTTTGGAGTTGTAATTTGTCTGCCTTTTCAACCAAAGACTGAAGGATATGACCATTCTATATTCCATTTTAGATGGAAACCCAGAAAGGAGGACATATTTTCCCTCTTTCAGCTTTCTCCATTACTCATTTCTTAAACTTAGTAAGAACTATGGAGATGATTTTGGACTATTGTCACTGTGAACAAACATTACTAGCTGATACACAAAAGGAAGGTGAATTTTTGAAATAATATCAAACTCTATTATGACAACATGGAAACCATCTCCAACTCCCTATTACATTTAATTTAAGTACTCAATAACTTTGACAATAATAATCATTAGTAGTTGGGAGCTGTGGTTTTAGCCAAGCAGCTTAGTTCAGATCCTCCTACGATCAAGAGTACATTAAATCTGCTCTTCATATTCATGTCTCACTGTAAGATTATGCTCTGAATTCTGTATCTAGATACTTTTATACGTTATAAGAGATTTTTGATTTATTTTAGTAAAAACTGGATGATTATTTTCACTTACTCTGAGTAGTAGCTTTTGCATATTAGAGGTCTTGATCAATAGTGATTATTCCTGGGGTGCCTGGGTGACTCAGTCGGTGAAGCATCTGCCTTGAGCTCAGGTCATGATCCCAGGGTCCTGGGATAGAGCCCCGCATCCAAATGAATAGATAAAATCTTTTTAAAGAACAATGATTATTGCTCTCTTCTGAGGACACAGAGCCAGGAGGTAGCTCAGATCACTGCAGTGGAGATTAGGCCAGATGTAAATAATGTCTGTAGTCAGCAAGGAGAGGACAACTGGTCTCCGCTGAAGGGCTGGGGGAATAATTTCCAGTGTGTCAGGAATCCTTTATGTAAAACTCACTTCAGTGCCTAGAGGTGAGGAGAAATCAGATGACCTAAGTCCTGATTGTGTAAATATATTGTGAAATGACACTTAAGAGAATGGTTATTTTAAAACCAAATTTTAAAAGAGAAGTACAGCTTAGAACAAGAGCAGTAAGAAATCTACTGAATTTTTTTTTCTTCATCAAGTGGATTTTTGAATATTTTAACAATTAAAATGTCATAGACCATCTCTGATGCATAGAGTGGCTTCATCCTTGTGGAGGCTCTAATTGTTTCCAGAGAATTAGCTACATGAACTGGCCATACCTAGAAGCTTAAAGACACCTCTCTCCTCATCATGATACAAGAGCATAGATCAAAGTGTGACGTCCCAAACCCAAGGAACACTTGGGTTGCTGAAACGTGTTATCTGAGTGTTATCTGATTTTAATTATAGAGCACATGGTATGGTAGACATTGGGATTTTGTCAGAGGCTCATAAAAATCATGAGGCTGTGCTCCAGGTAGGAAGGATGAGTCTGCGCCTTTGACAACGCTATCACCCTCATTGCTTTCATTTGGCAGTCAAACATTATAAAACAGAGCTCTGCTTACACTTCAAAAAAAATACTGAATGATAAAAGCAAAAGTCATGAATCCCAAATTATGTATTTATCAGCTGCCAAATCTAGACACCTTTGCACCATGATAAAACTAGAATAATTTCTAAAATAAAAAAGAGAAGGCAATTGTTTATTTCTTTAATTACTGACATGCTTTAAAATGTACCTGCACTAGGAATAAGTAAAAAAATAAAGCCATTATCAGGGGCTTACTCTGTTGCATGAGTGACCTTACTAAAGAGCAGGAATTGATGGAAGAGAAGAGAGAATGAGGTTGGCAGGAGAGTGCATACAGGAGCTTTGGGCACAAAGCAAAGAGATGCTGGCAGGCCAGCCTAGTGATGAGCTGCGGGACTGGTCTGTGAGAGTAAGAGCAGTTAAATGTGAATTCTGCTAGTGTTGTCTATTAAGTATAATAGAGGGTTAGAGCTGGTTCCCATGTCATCTTAGTACAATTTGATATTATTACCTAAAAATTACCCTCCTTGCTTGATAACTGCTACTAATGCTTGTTAATGATGATGGGAGTTAAAAATTTGTTCCTATGGTCCGTTTCCTTTGTAAAAATGAGTACTTGAAGACAGAGAGGAAGCAATTTTTTTTCCAGTCTTCCTTCCGAAAAGGCAGGCAGTCTGATGTCATTTCTCTGTCAAGTGTGTTGTTCACATGTATGAAGTACTGGTGCCGAAGTGAATGATTTCTCAGCAGCTCCTCTAAGAGAACTATTAACTTGAACATTATGTAAGAAGAGATCTCTCTAAGGTGTAATTGATCAAAGGAACTATGCAGGTGTGAAGTTGCTTTGCTAACTCATTTAGGTTTTGTTGGGTCACAATGCCACACATGAAAAAAGAAACTCAGTGAAGACCATTACATAATCTTGAGATTGCATCAAACCTTTCACGGAAAAATGTGCTCACCTCTTGAATGATATAATTTAACCCATTGTAGAATGACTGAAAAGTCACTGTTCAAAGGCTGAGTGAAGTTTACAGTTACTATCTATTACTTGTTTATGTCAAATCTGTTATGGTGCAGGGACCCTGACAAGCAGCAATCCGTTGGTCCCTCACGGTGTGGGAAGAACGAGGCTGCATCAGACGGACTTGGCTCACATTCCTCCGTAATTAATAGGCTGCGTCACGTTCATTTTTACATCCAAAACTCATTGTAAAATGAAGTTCTGAGTTCTGTTTATGGATTGTTTTTATGTTAGAAGAGTTTCCTAAAAGCCTGAAGATGTTTTTCGCTCAGTCTGTGCTGAGCAGTAGCTTTGGTATATTTAGAGGCAATGACCCATAGGGATCATTGATCTCTTCTGAGGCTGCAGAGCCAGAAAGTAGCTCAAATTTCTGCAGTGGAGATTTAGGCCAGATGTAAATAAAGTGTGTGGTCAGAGGAAAGAGGGTATCTACCCATCTCTTAGAAGATCTGTAGGAACAAACGTCAATCTCAGTGCTAGTTTATGTAAAACCTGCTTCAAAGCCAAGGGGGTACATAAGATAGTTTGATTAGATTATTTAAGGGACCTTGTTGATTTTGTAAATGTCTTGTGACACTTAAGACAGGTTACATTGAAAGCAAAAGAAAAGTACAGGTCGCCCAGAAATATCTAACTATAAATAGCTTCTGTATTAATCAGATTTTCAAGGTTATATCTCAGAGCCGTAGGTTTGGTTGGCAAATAAATACCTTTTATGAAAACCTGCTTCCTTATCCACGTAGTGTTTGCTGACTGCTTTGCCATTTTACTTTTCCACTAACTCTTGTTTATTGAATCCTGGTCATAATTGCATGTAATGACAAAGATGCTCTGCTGGGTGTTAGCCCTGCTCCCCCTCTGATTTATTGCCCCATGTTCTGGCAAGCCTTCTTATCCTTATCTTTATGGGTTAAAGATACTAAGATTCTTTTTAAACAAGGCCCCTCTTCCTAGGTATGGACAACCTATTTGGTTTTGTTTTCTGAGTTTTTCTGTTTGTTTGTTTGTTAATGAGAGCTACAAGAAATTCCGTGAAGCCCTCCTTGTGATTGTTCTTCCATTTACTTCATGCCCTTTCCAGAAACAGTCCTCTTCCCAGGTATAGAAAGGCACTTTCTACAAATTTTAATTCCTTGGTACTCTATTTTTCTGGCAGGCCTTTTGTTAAAAGGTTTCTTCTTTAACAACGCAGAAGTCATTCCCTTTGTTGGAAAATACAGTTGGGGCTAATTTTTTAATAGGCGAGATTATCCAAAAATCTGAGTCAGTTAAGGGTTTTTATAACCAGAAACATCCAAAACATGATTGAGTCCTCTCAGGATTTGTGTCAAGCAGGAGACGTTGGTCTTCAATTCTTCCACCCTCCCTGTTCTAATCTTTAGATGGTGTTGGCATTTCAGGAGTTAGATAACAGGAAAGATAGCTATTTTTGCTCATTGGCTTTATTAGCACAATTGTCGATGTCCAGCAAGATATCTAATGCTATGTATTTCTAAGGCCAGCTTTGCTTATGAACAACATAGTGTAGCTGTTCATTTTGTTTGGACTCCGTTCTGGGGAGGTGGCTGCAAAACCCTGTGCTGTGCTTTCCCTCCTAATTCTAATTCCCACCCATTGACTCTCCTGAAAATAGGAGTTGTTGGTCCAGCCCAGCAGGCAGGCGGGAGCCTGGAGGTTGCCAGTGAAGAAAGTGGTGGGGGCCTCCTTGCCCTCTGGTTGGAAGACAGTCAGGGGCCAGCCTAGGAAAGTCTTGGGGGGCAGACCCTAAATTGCATAGATCCCTCCCCTCCACTTGGAAATACTTAGCTTGCCTAGATCTCTGGAGCCCATGGGGAGAGGTCAGTATTGAAAACGTCACTATGCCCATTTCCCCTCTTTGCCAAAGAAGGGAGCAACCTGAAACTCGAGGGGTTCCTGAATTTTGCTGAGGATGACCTGAAGTTTTGAGTCCTCTCTGTCTGGAGTCCTCACTGGTGTGGGGCAGCTACATTGTCTACCACCTAAGGAAATCAGTGACTGAAAAGCACCCAGCAGATGAGAAAAACAACTCCATTCTTAAGAAGATTCAATGACAAAAAAAAAAAAAAAAAGAAGAAGATTTAACAATAAAAAGGGGGAAGAAACGAAGCCACCAGAATCATTCCCTATCACAGTAAGCCTCTTCAGGGAAACGGATACCATCCTGTTGAAACTTAGTAAGAGCACTTGCTTTTAGCAAAGCAACCAAAAGACCTTGAGGAACTAAAAAGTATGATTGTTCCAGACCAAAAATGTCAGTAGCAGGAAAGAGTGATCTTTGTTGAAACTTGAATTCATCACGTAGAAGATCAAGTGAATGAAGGACTTGACTCACATAAAATTAAGTCCTAAAATATAAAAATCAGGTGGGAAAAGTAAAATAGCTTAAAGAATATGCAGAGGAGACCCCGTGTGAATAATCAGCAGACCAAGAGGATAAAAAATTTAGAAGTGAAAGGGACCCCTGGTGGCTCAGTCGGTTAAGCACCCAACTCTTGGTTTCAGCTCAGGTAGTGATCTTGGGGTTGTGAGATTGAGCCCTGCATCAGGCTCCGTGCTCAGTGGGGAGCCTGCCTGAGGATTCTCCCCCCGCCCAAGCCCCTCCTGCTCATTCTCTCTCTCTCTCATTCTCTGTAAAATAAATCTTTACAAAAATATGAAGGTGAAGCAATAGTTGTGTGCACAATGTATGAAATTTTCCAGGCTAAAGAAAAAACTTGTGTCTCCAGATGAAAAGGGCCCAGCATGTTCTATGCAAAATTCCTGAATCACAGAGAATCTCACAAAATTTGAGAAAGAAGTAATAGAGCGAGAAGATGCTGGAATAATATCTACAGACTACTAAGGGAACAGGACTATGACGAGTCAACCTTAAAATAGACACACAAAACTCACCTAACCCATCAAGATAAATTTCTGTTCCAGACACACTCCATCACACTTTCTAAGTCATTTCTTCAGAACATTACCACTCTTCAAAATTTTCATTAGTTCCTGTCTCTATGTTTATTTTCTGTCTCTGCTGCTAGAATGTGAGATGCCTGATATGCAGGGAATTTATTTCCTGTATCAGTAGCTCTTAAAACAAATATTAATTGATTAACTGCCCACTTTAAGTTTTAGAATTTAAAGTCTTTTATACAGTAATTTGTAATATTCAAGTTTTGGACTTGAAGGTGTAGTCTTTAAAATTCATCTCGGGGCGCCTGGGTGGCTCAGTCGGTTAAGCACCCAACTCTTAGTTTCGGCTCAGGTCCTGATCTCATGGGTCGTGAGATCAAGCCCCGCATCGTTGGGCTCCATGCTCAGTGGGAATCTGCTTGGATGTTCTCTCCCTCGGCCCCTTACCCTGCTAGCTCTTTCTCTCTCTCAAATAAACAAATCTGTAAAAAAAAATAAAATAAAATTCACCTCCTATTAGATTTGTACCAGAGAAGTGAATCTTACCTATTTACATTTTTTTTGGTTCAAAAGATAAGATTTTTTTAAAATCTATAGAAATTGTATCAAGATTTTAACATTTTAAAATAAATGTGAAAAGCACTGCCCTGGCTATGCTGCTATTAATGTATGTTTTCTTTTCCTTTCTTATTAAAGTAAAAAAACTCCAAAGCAAGAATGCTGTCTTTTTAAACATAAATATGTTTGAATGTATATCCATTCAAGTGAGCGAATGCTCTGTGTTGGGACTAAGTTCGTTCTTGCTTTCTATACATGGACGGAATGGCTTCTATGTAACAGCATAACGCTGGAGGTTGAGGGTCACCTATGGGTCCAGGAAGCCCATCTTTGTGCAGTGAGGCAGGGTGGCCTGATGGTCGGAACATGGCCTTCTGAGGCAGAATGCCTGAGCCTGAGTGCCGTATCTCTATCTCCCACCGCAGGGGAGTAATGTAATTGCTCTGATTTTCAGATTGGAGGATGACATTCATGATACTCAACATTTAATCAGCGTTTTCATCATTAGGTATAAAGTGTGAATGACAATGGAACAAAACGGCGTTCTTCAGAATTCTTAATATAACAAGACTGGCTCAATCAGAGCTGAGTTGTCCAGAGTCACTTCAAGACCAGCGGCTCTTAAGCCAAAGAAATAATAACAAAATAAGTAAGAGGCACTGCAGAAGATAGGAAGAGAAGAAAGAAAACAATGTGTCAGTCAGAGAGCAGTTCATGAATAGCGGAGTCTTGTGGTTTGGAGCCTGAGTCCCGCACAGAATGCCCACAGCTCCTCAGCCTCAGGCAGTCACTGCAGTTCTGACCCCACGTGTCCCGCCTGTACCACGAACATCAGACCCTCCTGGCTCCTGGGAGCTGCAAACACGAGCATGCAAATCCCTGAGAACAGTGCTAAGCGCATTATAAGTACCCAATAAATACTTAATACCTATTATCCTTTTTTTTTCTTTTTTCAAAAAGAGACAAAAGTGCAAACCGTGTCTGTGTCCCTGTATATGCAGAGTAGGAGAGAGGAGTCCTGCTATTTTCTGGTCACATTGGGTGGATTGGATGCATTGTAGTCTGATAACATTTGAACTTTAAAACTCTACAGGTAATTCCCCTTGTTTCAATTTGAGCCTCGCCAAGCATAAAATGTAAATATATTCTTCACTGTAAAACCATAAATTAATATTCTGGCATTCAAGCCAGTCTCTGTGCCACAATAGTTGCAGATAAACTAAACTCCCATTGATCTGGGGGAGGGTTTTTCTATCTAGAGGGGACGGGGATGCACACGTGTCTGTCTGAGTGACAGGTGGCAGAGAACGAGGGAGAAAAGGCTGTGAGGTATGAATGTTTTCACTGCTGTGCATGAGTCATTAGGGCAACTCTGGGGGGTAGCCTCCACCACATCTCAACATCATCCCCCTGCGTGATGGGGTCGCAGAGTACCAGAAAGCTGTTGGCCCGACTGTCGGCTGGCTGGGCAATAGATAAGGGCACTCCAGAAGCTCAATTTTCCCTCTAGCTTCTGTGCTTTTCATGACTTACGTCTCACAAGCTGAGCTGAATTCATTTCCAAATTGGGAAGCACTTGAATCTCTTACTCCAAGCCCTATCACAAATCATGTTAATCATCTGTGTTTCAGTTTACCATCTCATGAACCCTCATCAGTTCCAGACCTGGCCCATTCTTAGGGAGGCTTCAATCACTTCCAGAGTTCACCCCATGATATTAAATTAGCCATCCTTAAAAACCTGCCTTCATTAACCTGGAGAGGCTCACCAGTAGTCACGGAGAGACTTACTGGATCCGACTCTTTGAATAAAGACTGACAAAGGGGAATTTAGTCTACTGTATGTATATTTGCTGTTGTATTACCAGACTGGGAACATTCCGTCTGTAGCCTTGCCTCCTGTTTGCTCTTGCACAATCGTTAACATTTCGATGTTTCTTTGGGTTCACAGAACACAGTGATACAGACCAGGAGACAGCACTGGCGGGCGCACAGGGCTTCCTGGGCTGTCTCTCTGCTGTGCAGCTCAGCCACGTGGCCCCTCTGAAGGCCGCGCTGCAGCCCAGCCACCCGGCCCCCATCACCGTCTCGGGACACGTGACAGAGTCCAGCTGTGTGGCCCAGGGTGGTACTGATGCCACATCAAGAGAAAGGACACACTCGTTTGCAGGTGGTGTGTGGCCCCTCCTTTACACAGTAACGAACACACTAGTCCCCTGGGTATTGAGTCTTCTGATGCCGCTGTGGCAGTGGGTCCTCGAGGTGGCTTCTCAAAATTGGCTTTGTTGGTTGACGTCCAATTCTCTTTCCCATTTCTTCTCTAGATTCTCAGTGCCTTATTCATGTGTGCCCCTGCAGTTGACACTGCTGAGCTTCAAAAAAGTTGTCAACAGGGATTCCACGTTGACCTCCATAATTCTGCTCTGGTTTAAAATGTTTTAAGACTTTTTTTTTTTTTTCAAAATTTCTTCTTTTTGATTGGCTATATCACTCCCTTCCCCCCTTTTTTATTCTTTCCCTGCAGATCATTCGGGAACAAGAGATGACAGAGAACCCCTCGCTAATGCAATTAGAAGTGACTCTGCAGTGATTGGAGGTAACAGAAAGCATGGATGGGCTCTTCTTTGGTACTTGTCATTACTAGGAGTGGCGAATATTGAGCATCAGAGAAACCATGAAGAATCCACACACATCCCCATGGTTAGGCACTGAGGCCTGAGGTCAACGGGAGTGGTTTATTATTTATACTGGATTGCCTTTTAGAGTCTTCTTGAGTTCCCGAATTCCTTGAAGATTTTCAGTATAAATAATGGATAATTTCACCAAGGCACCACACTCAAGGAATAGTTGCTAAACTGTGTAAAAATGAGTTATCATTTAGCTTGAAAGTGGCCTTCTACAATCCCTAGGGAAATCTGAATATACTTGAGGAAGCAATATGATTTTTATTGGCTTCTTGGACTTTGTTGTACTGCTTCTGCAAGAGTTTATGTAAAAAGCAGGAAAAACTTATATTTTATGTCGTGGTCATGCTCAATAAAATGGATATTTCCATGGTTTAGGTGCTCACATCAATGAATATTACATTTTTAGTTGCATTTTTGTCAAATATTAGGCTAATGGAATAAAAGTGATTCATAGTTATTTTTAAATTGCAGAATTAACACAAAAAAATTTAAGTATATCTTCCTGGCAATGAAACAGCATATTCTCTGAGACATAATTTATTTAAAACCAACCCCCCAAATATACCGTCTTCTTCCTGATCAATGGTCTTAAGAAGGTTATTAATCAGATAATGGAAATGCTAAGTGGCTCATCTTTTCTCCGCACTCTGCGTAGGATAAGGACATAAAAAGTGAAGTTATTTTATTACACTGCCAGATAATGTGATTACTCTTTTACTTGGGCAGTTTTTGTGGGCTTTGTACCTGATCCATTTGTTCTGTTTTTTGTACCTTTACTCATCCAGACATCAACTTCCTTTTAGAAGTTGGGATTTTACTGAGACGGACAATAGTACTAGTCAAATCTTTGTGAGGATATTAACATTCCCATTGCTATTTCAGGTATTTTTCTTTTAGCAAACTAATGGTGTATAAATTAAAGATACCCAAGATAGAATTCCCATTTAGTCATATAACAAGCAAAAAATAAACAATAGTAAGACCTGCTAGAAGAGTAGTTAATAGCTGAATAACTGCATGTCTAAAAGAAACACATGAATATATTATTATTAATACATTATATGGTAAAACCTCATCTAAAGCTCTAGCATTTAATGCGCTTCACATTTTAAACTGGGATTCCTTGTCAAACAGATTGTTGCAGTCTCATAATGGAGCTTCGTTTATACACTTAACTAGGTATAGAGATAGGGGGATAAAGACACAAAGGTAGATATACGTAGAGAGTGATTGGACAGTCAAGCCAATGTTAGAGCGGAGTATTTAATCTTTAGAATACTGTTGCTTTGGGCAGAGATCATTGAGAAGATTTACAGACTAACGGAGGGGTGTGTTGATAAGTCATTCTACATTACTCTGGAACAGGAACGAGTTATGAGTCACCTGTGGAATCTCGCTTGGCTCAGACGCAGAGCGCGGACAAAGACAGGGTGGAAAATTTGCAGCCCAGGGATTGAGTGTCTAGGAATCCAGTGGCGTCTGCTTTTGGGCATTGCAGAGACTGAGCATCAGAAGCAAAGCAGCTGGGCATGGCTGTTTAAGCTCCGAAGGCCTTGTCTGGGACCACATGCGATTTATCTGCTAAATCACAGAATATCATCCTCTGGGGAGTTTCTCCATCTGGTAGCATCGTAGTATAATTTTTCACCCGTTGTCTAGTTACTCGTAAATTGCACCCACTGTGTAGCAATAATTAATCCATTTAAAATTTCTCCAAATTGGCTAATTGCCCTATGTTCTATATTGTAGGTGATCTTTCTCTTCACTTACAAACACTGTATAATGTAAGATGGGAAAATTGTTTATAAGACATTTAAAACTGGTGACCCAGATATTATAGAGAATTTCTGGCCAGGCTATGCAGATAAGGATGGTGAGATTTAGACAAAGAGAAAGCTACACAGTATCTTCATAAAAACACATTCAGACAGAGCCTCAGATGGCAATGTCATAGAGCACAGTGGTTGGCCATATTTTATGTAGTGGTTTTTTTTTTTTTTTTTTGTATAACAGGTTAGATCAAGGTTTCCTTGGACATGACAAATCCTGACATAATACCTTCCCCCAAATTAAAGGAGATAAATCACATACATGGAACAAAGTAGTTCCAGAGTCCATTCACGATTATGACTGTCTGGGTATCTTGTCTCGGCCACTGTAATGTTGATGTTTATTTTATAATTGCTGTAGCCTGCTCTCTATAATAGACTTCATCAGTTTTTCACATTGAAATTATTCAGAATGTCTCTCTTGATACAAGAGGCCTATAACAAGATGCCAGACAATAGAAATATTTATAGCAACTCAACTGCTGAGAGGCAAAACATATAACAACAATTAGATACTCCGAATAAAATTATTACTTACTAATATAACTAATAGTGGATATGTAGTGAATTTTTTAGATTTCAAGTGCAGTATTTGATTGCCACGTTTATATTAGATTTATGAGAAAAGAATAATTGCTGTCCTTCTCAGGTAAGTTTGACCCAGCCAAAAATCGGCTCGGCCATTGGCAGTATTATGATTTGCTGTAATGAATCCGTCCATTAAATCATATGCTTAGGAATCCACTGTGATTGGTGAGAAATCACAGTTTCTGGTGATAATGATTCAGTGTGTTGGCTTGGTGGACTCCGTTAGAGTTATGCACCTAATTGAGACTGGAAGGAAGAATCCTGGCTTTACAATATGACAGGTGATCCACCTTGCTGTTTTCACTGTACCTATTTTTGTCTAAAAACAACTCCATCAGTTAATACCTACACTGTTTTCATCAGAAAAGTGTAAGTATTAGGAAACTCTCAAACTCATGGTGACAGGCAGTAGTTTTCCAAATTCTGTTTTTCATTTGAAAGCTTGACTTTTATCACTGGTGACATATATTGTCAGCTATTTTTTCTTGAAGTGACGGACTCACTTCACTCATTTCAGAGAAAGTATCTGTCGAATATCTGAGTCAAAACAACCATGGTTTGTCAGTCATTCTTTCAAACAAAAGTGGTGTTCCATGAAGCCAAAAGTGACTAGTTGAGCTCACAAGACAGCTTTTAACACAAATGCTTTTCCTGGGGACAGCCATTGTACTTGGAGATACACCCCAAGTACTTTCCATTTCATCACCCAAAATGTTAAAAAGGCATGTAGCCAAGGGTCAAGATTTCATAAAATAAGTAATTTTTAGTGCTTCATCGAGGGCACTCTTAAGTGAAGCTAGCTTTTTTCTTTTTCTCTGGGGTTGCCTGGCAGTGTAATAATGAATTCAGTGACCGCTGTTACAGTTTGGTAGCCTTGCCTTGATTTGTGCTAAGGTACCAGGAATTTTACCCAGGCTTGTTTTACATTAGCAGTGGGTATGTCAACAGAATGGAAAAGGCATCTTAGAATTATTATGAAAATAGCTTTGACCCCGTGGACCTCCTCAAAGTGTCCTGGGACCCAAAAGGGACTCACAGATCACGCTTCGAAGAACTTCTGGCCCAATGTAATGCCAAGGTTGATACCCATATATGGGCATAGTTAACAATTGTGGTATTTCAGTCTTTTATTTACAACCTTTACAACGTTTACAATGTTTCAGAATATCAGTATTCCTCATATAGAAATAAGCGAAATAATCTATATTATCTGTATGAATATATTTCACTAGTCAGGATTATTCAGATGCGTGTATCCTGCCCTCCTCTTCAGCAGTATAACGAACTATTGCGAATCAACTGAATGACACTGTTTAAATATTTAAGTACAAAGACACATTTAATCATTTTACCATCTTACTACTGTCTATAATTTTAAAATAATTAAAATTTGTGTATAAATACGCAGTGATCACATGGTCTTAGAGACGTGTTGGTAACATCTTGTGTTTAATGTAAAATGCACTAAAAAATTCTTTAAAAAGATAAATGGAAATGCACTGAATAAATCCAGTATAATATGCGTGCAGAGTAAATGGAGGCGAACCTACCGGGCTGATAGAACTCAGAAACAAACGCAATGTATTATGATGCCACCTGATCCAGAAATACTTGAGGTTTGGATATTTTTTTAATTTATAGATACCAGATGCTCGATTTATGTGGAAAATAATTTTATTCTGACTTACTAGACAGTGAAGTCAGCGGGCCTCCATTTGGACAACAATTCTGATTTCGCATTGTTTCTCCCCTCTCTCTAGGTTTGATAGCTGCCGTGGTCTTTATCTTGCTCTGCATCACTGCCATAGCTGTTCGCATTTATCAGCAGAAAAGGTTATACAAAAGAAATGAGGCAAAAAGGTCAGAGAATGTAGACGGTGCTGAGGCTGTTTTGAAAAGTGAGCTTAATATACAAAGTGCAGTCAATGAAAATCAGAAAGAGTACTTCTTCTGATTGGCGGCTGTGATTTAACTTGCAATTCCGACAGTCTGCTTTAATAGCCAGGGGCTCTCAATGGACAAAAAAATGTTCTTACACTGAATGTACAGGCAACGGATTTTCAGCGCTGCCATCTTCCTGTATCCAGACTCGAGATGGCTGCGGGAGGCCTCATCCGGTGACGTATTTCCCATAGCAGTCGTTCTAGAGAACAAGGAATTCGATATTGCTCTTAATTCCCAACTGTTCTGATAGGATCTAGAATGGAAATTTGACTCGCTTGATGACTACGGTTTTTGAATGTGAAAACTGTAGCCCTGGTCTCTCAACCATGTGATACATCACTTTTGTTAGAGGTAAAAAATCAAAATTGGATGATAATGACTTGCTTTTTTTGAGAACATGCTCTGTGTTTGTTTTAGTGTCCCTCCAGTGTTATTCATAGACCTGGTAATGCTTCTCAGATCCTGTTTGGCTGGTGTTTGCATCTTCAGTGGCCAAAAATATATCAACCCTTTGCCTTTCTCTGTATCACATTCAATACAGTTTATCAATAGTCTTGAAAGATGTTTTGTTGTTGTTGGTTTGATCGTATTGCTCTTTTTCTATTTGACTCTTCTTAATGATTTTGAACGTATTAGGTTTTGAGTGTCAGACTTTAGCTCTGAATGTAAAATCCATATGTGACAAGACTCAGAGAGTGCATTGGTTGTCCAGTGTGTGATGTCCTGCCTTTTAAATTTCTCATCATCTGCTCTCCGTGTTTGGTGGTGGCAGTAGGGAAGACGCTGGATAAATGCCAATTTCCCCAAGACTGTGAAGTGTTTGCAACTGCTAAGCTTGTTGATATAAAAAACACAGTTCTTAACAATGCCAAAAAAATTATTTTTATTTACAACTGTAATGTCTCGTATGAAACGTACTTTTGAGAATACTTTCCCCGAGCCTTATGCCAGTTATTTTTTTTTTAAATAGGTTTGTACTTCTGTTTTTCTAAAGCTTGTCACCAAATTTTCTTTGATCTCCCTTGACTATAGTCCATGGAGCACATTCCTGATGTATTAAAAAGAAAAAGGGACAATTTGAGGTAGAGAGCTCCGTTCCCCATTCTAAAACATATACCCCTTCAGGCATACATTTTTCCATGCACTGACCTCCAGGACAGACTTTTTGAAATAGAAGCTGCAATTATGCCTCCTTTCACCAAAGCCAGTGGGGTAGTTAAAGGATGCTCACTCTAAGGGGTGATGGCATATTCTCTGATCTGTGCTAAGTCTGCCATTCTGTCATGTCTCATTTATGGTGATGGGGTAATTTCTTAAAAAATACCAGAAATCAATATAACCTACTAACTAGTACATTCTGATTAGGGTGTGTATACATACCAAGAGATCAGAGAATTATCAGTAACCTTATGAAACTTGTTAAAATAATGGATTTTGAGGCAAAGCAAACAAGATGCATGCATGTAGTTATCTTGAAATTTCATAAGCCAATTATATAATAAAGGCACTTTGCTCTTTATGCTCACACATTCCAGGTGCCTGGCAAGGAAAAATTGGATTCCTTCATTTGTTCACACCAGAACAGTTTGGAAATACATAAGTTAAGCATCATATTTTCCTTCTTAACCTGCCTGTCTTTCCCGTAGCTCTATAACCATTTTACTGTTTCTGTAAATGCCTGACTAAATCTTGGGATATGAATTAACATAGTAGCTTATGAAGGATCTATGTTGATAAATGCATACTTTTTTTTTTAATTGAAAGACTTGAAGGATTGAACACAGAAACGGTAGTTTTTATTTGATGCAAAGCTGAATACAAGCATAATAACAGCTCTGAATCTATTGCAAGTGTTCATGTGATTTAGTAGCCGCATTAACCTCGTTGGGAATGTAGACAGGTTTATAGATGGTGACGCCTCATGGTTCTGTGTGGTCCGCACTGCTAGAAACTGCAGCATTATGGCATCAAAATGCATTGATTCATCATATGTCATGATTTTCATATCCTGATTTGTAATCTATTCCTTTTTTTTTTCTTAATAAAATGCATTTTTGAAGTAAAATGCAGAATATATTTTAAGAGATGTTGTATAAAAGTTTAAAATGAGGGAATTATACTGAATTTTCATTTTCTTAAAACAGTAAAAAGATGTGTAGATGTTCACCTTCTTTACTGGTGGTCTGTTTTTTAAGCCTTTTGGTACATCCTGTGATTATTATGAATTATTAACAAAAACTGCATTTGTCATGCATTTTCCTTTTAAGTGGATGCAAAAATGACAGAAAAAAAATTAGAAACATGTTTATTGATTATAACAAGTAAAGGCAGTTAAACTACGTTTAAAGTTTTGCCAGAGACAATATTTTGTCAGCAACTGTTTGTTGAAATGTTTTGTGTATTTAAATTGGTGATATCCTTCTACTTCTGCAGAGAGAGCTTGGCCAGTGAGCACTATATTGATACACAGGATTATATGGAGGAATATAGTGTACCCTTCTATAATATAAAAGTTTAAAAAATTCTTATCTGTAATTTCAAATGAAAGCAATTATAATTAACATTCTCTTTTTGAGATGACTAACTTTCCAAATCTCATTAAATTCAGATGTACAGTATGCAAATAGAGTGGAGTTAATGTGGCATTGAAGACTTGCCTCTATGAAATGGGGGTCATCTGTGGGAAATGGCATCTTCATTTTCTGGGAGCTGTGTCACCGAAGTGGCCCTTGTCCACTCTAGGAAATAGCTTCATTTTTTAAAAAATCCTTTCCTAAGTGTCACTCTTTGAAACACATTTAATTCTTTAGACAATAAGGTAAACAAGGAAAAGCAACAGACAGCCAACCAAACAGAAGCCAATTATTTAAAATTGGTTATTGGTAAAAAATAAAATTCTGTTATTTTACAAGCAAAAGTGGGCTTATTCAGGGAGAGCAGAGAAATGTAATCTGGGACAAGAGCCTATGGCAATGTTTCTAGGAAGAAGTTGCTGTGGCTGAGGTCTAAGAGGTTGCTGCCTGTGTTCTCCTTTAGGATTTTGATGGACTCCTGTCTCACGTTTAGGTCTTTCAACCATTTGGAGTCTATTTTTGTGTGTGGTGTAAGGAAATGGTCCAGTTTCATTCTTCTGCATGTGGCTGTCCAATTTTCCCAACACCATTTGTGGAAGAGACTGTCTTTTTGCCATTGGACATTCTTTCCTGCTTTGTCAAAGATGAGTTGACCATAGAGTTGAGGGTCCATTTCTGGGCTCTCGATTCTGTTCCATTGATCTATGTGTCTGTTTTTGTGCCAGTACCATACTGTCTTGATGATGACAGCTTTGTAATAGAGCTGGAAGTCCGGAATTGTGATGCCGCCAGCTTTGCTTTTCTTTTTCAATATTCCTCTGGCTATTCGGGGTCTCTTCTGAAGGTTCCATACAAATTTTAGGATTCTTTGTTCCATTTCTTTGAAAAAGGTGGATGGTATTTTGATGGGGATTGCATTGAATGTGTAGATTGCTCTAGGTAGCGCTGACATCTTCACAATGTTTGTTCTTCCAATCCATGAGCATGGAACGTTTTTCCATTTCTTTGTGTCTTCTTCAATTTCTTTCATGAGTATTTTAGAGTTTTCTGAGTACAGATCCTTTGCCTCTTTGGTTAGATTTATTCCTAGGTATCTTATGGTTTTGGGTGCAATTGTAAATGGGATCAACTCCTTGATTCGTCTCTCTTCTGTCTTGTTGGTGTATAGGAATGCCACTGATTTCTGTGCATTGATTTTATAGCCTGCTACTTGACTGAATTCCTGTATGAGTTCTAGCAGTTTTGGGGTGGAGTCTTTTGGGTTTTCCACATACAGTATCATATCCTCTGCAAAGAGTGAGAGTTTGACTTCCTCTTTGCCGATTTGGATGCCTTTGATTTCTTTTTGTTGTCTGATTGCTGTGGCTAGGACTTCTAATACTATGTTGAATAGCAGTGGTGAGAGTGGACATCCCTGCCGCGTTCCTGACCATTGAGAATGATATTTGCTGTAGGTTTTTCGTAGATGGCTTTTATGATATTGAGGTATGTACCCTCTATCCCTATACTCTGAAGAGTTTTGATCAAGAAAGGATGCTGGACTTTGTCAAATGCTTTTTCTGCATCTATTGAGAGGATCCTATGATTCTTGTTCTTTCTTTTGTTAATGTATTGTATCACGTTGATTGATTTGCGGATGTTGAACCAACCTTGCAGCCCAGGGATAAATCCCACTTGGTCATGGTGAATAATCCTTTTAATGTACTGTTGGATCCTATTGGCTAGTATTTTGCCATTTGCAATGACGTGGATGGAACTGGAGGGTGTTATGCTGAGTGAAATAAGTCAATCAGAGAATGACATGTACCATATGACCTCACTGATACGAGGAATTCTTAATCTCAGGAAACAAACTGAGGGTTGCTGGAGTTGTGGGGGGTGGGAGGGATTGGGTGGCTGGGTGATAGACATTGGAGAGGGTATGTGCTATGGTGAGCACTGTGAATTGTGCATGACTGATGAATCACGGATCTGTACTTCTGAAACAAATAATGCAATATATGTTAAGAAAAAAAAAGAAGAAGAAGATAGCAGGAGGGGAAGAATGAAGGGGAGTAAGTCAGAGGGGGAGATGAACCATGAGAGACGATGGACTCTGAAAAACAAACTGAGGGTTCTAGAGGGGAGGTGGGTGGGGGCATGAGTTAGCCTGGTGATGGGTATTAAAGAGGGCACGTTCTGCGTGGAGCACTGGGTGTTATGCACAAACAATGAATCATGGAACACTACATCAAAAACTAATGATGTAATGTATGGTGATTAACATAACAATAAAAAATTATTTTAAAAAATTAAAAAAAGAGCCTATGGCAAAATCACAGGCAAGTTGGCTGAACAAAGGGGTGGGGAGGATGCTGTGGAGTGGCTTTTCATTGGCTGAGCTGTGACTGTCTCTCATTGGCTGGGCTGTTGCCGGGTAGGGGAGGAGGAAAGCCCTTCCTTCTGATGGGGTAGTGATTTCCAGTGCGAGGTGGTCTTTTCCTATTGGGTCTGCACTTGGGTGATAGGACTTCAGGGCTCCCCCTGTTACCCTCCCTCACTCCATTTTTTTTAAGATTTTATTTATTTATTTATTTATTTATTTGACAGCGAAGGACACAGCGAGAGAGGGAGCGCAGGCAGGGGGAGTGGGAGAGGGAGAAGCGGGCTTTCCGCTGAGCAGGGAGCCCGGTGCGGGGCTCGATCCCAGGACCCTGGGCTCATGACCTGAGCCGAAGGCAGACGCGTAACGACTGAGCCACCCAGGCGCCCCCCCCCCCCCCCCCCCGCCTGCTGACTCCATTCTAAATGAGGTTTCCTTTTATAAAATTTTCACAAAATCATCTTTCATTAGCTGGTATCATCCTTCCTATATAACGGAATCTTGGAACAGTGTCCATTATGCAACTGGAAAGCACTGATTTGTTATTATATAATAATATCTATTAGTGCAGACCGCTCAGTTTTACCAATGAAATGTCTAAGATGCAGATAAATGAGGTGATGTCCCCAAAGGGATATGTAGCAATGTGAAAATGGTGAAGCTGTGACTAGAATTCCTTTTTACTCCACATGTTGCTGATCTTGGTACTTCCAAGACCTGGAGTTTTGACAGTTATCTAGTGGTGTAGAAAATTGGAAGGATCTTGGTGTCCTTTTTGACCAGAATGATAGAGTTCTAATATTTCCGGTGTCCTTTAAAATGAACATAAACCTTTATCTGATAGGTCAGATTTGGTTTTCTTTAAAAAATTTGTATTAAGTTGATGGCGCTGGACTCCAGGAGAGATAATTATAACTGGAGCATTTTTATGTAGTCTTTGTGAAATACACAATATGAGTTAGATCTGACAGATTGAGTCACCAAATATTTTCCTTATAATGAAGAAACAGATGCCATAAACCCAACTCATATCAACCTATGTTCAGTTGATTGGCTTTCCAGTCCTGTGTCAACTACATTATGAATCTACCAGAAACCTTCAGAATGTCCTGGCAGTTCTTTTATTTTCCCAAAGTTTTGGGTGATGGAGAGTGGTAACAGGGAAGAAAGAGAATAGAAGCCCACTCTGTGTTGGGGACATGTGCAAATGAGCACATGTATGCGTACAAGAAGGAATACAAAATGAGAAAGGGAATATGAAACAGTTTGCATATAATTTAGTAAAAGAGTTGGACGTTTGGTGTGGCAGTAGCTTCCCTGGGGGCTGGTTTTGAAGATTTGCAAATGAAAATGGATGGAATGGAAAACAACCTGACCCATGATTGTAATGGCTTCGCCAATGCAGTTGTTTTTTCCTTCTTTTCCCTACTTATTTATTTATTTATTTATTTATTTTTAAAGATTTTATTTATTTATTTGACAGAGAGAGACACAGCGAGAGAGGGAACACAAGCAGGGGGAGTGGGAGAGGGAGAAGCAGGCCTCCCACTGAGCAGGGAGCCCGACGGGGGGGCTCGATCCCAGGACCCTGGGACCATGACCTGAGCCGAAGGCAGACGCTTAACGAGTGAGCCGCCCAGGTGCCCCTATTTTCCCTATTTATAACATATTTAAGTTTTTTTTAAAAAAATACATGAATATATTTTAAAAATGAAACCAGCATAAGAAATCTTACAAGGAAAAACAGTTCTGTGTTGCCATATCCCCTCCTGGTCACCTTTGGCTCCTTTAGCTGCCTCTTGGGAGCTGTCTCCACTTTTTAATCACATGCTGTAGCAAACTGGGTTCCCTGGGAGGTAAACTCGGAGATAGCAGTTATCATGGAGGACATTTATCGGGGGTACTATCCGGAACAACATTTGTGGGGTGCAGAGGGGACAGGGCAGGATGGGGCTGATGGAGAAGCTGGGCTGCGGGGCAGTCACCCAAGCGTGCAGCCAACCCCGCTGCTAGGGCCCCTTAAAGATGTCCCGAGTGGGAGTGAGGGCCTGGGTATTTATACTCTTGTATCAACCAGGCATTGGATGTTGACTGCCCAGTGAAGTGGGCATGAACTTGGACAAACAGCTCTCTTCAGCTTCAGCAGCTTGTAGAGGAGGACAAAAACTGCTCAGTGCCTGGGGGAAATAAACCCTTCAGTCCTGCAGCAGGGATCTGGGTGGCCCAGCTCAGCACCCCTGAGGGTTCACACTGCTGGTGAGCCTCACTTCCTGGGAAACATACATGAGGAAGGAGGATGGAACAGACCACAGACCCTGCCCCTGCAGGGGGTCTCTGGGCTGCGGCGGGTGCTCATTCTCCCCCTCCCCCGCTGCCCAGGCCGGGCTCCAATCAGTCCGGCTAACGGCCCTGCAGAGAGTTTGAACCCTTGTCTTGTCTCCCGTGACCCCTCAAGCTATAGCTGCTGCTCTTTTGCATTTACCATTAAAATTGGTCAAAGGAGTATCTACTTGCCAAACATATTCCTCCTTGTCCCTAAAGTGTGACAGTGACTCTCTCTTACCACCAGTCAGGGACAATTACCCCTGATATAGCCGCCCACAAAACACTGCATCAGCCAAAGATCCACATTACAGCAAAGGATCTGTGAGAGTGAGCACACTTCCATGAGATTTGCTGGTCCTTCTGTATCATACCCTCAGAAGGTCTCTGTAGATCCTCAAAAGGTGGTGTTGGCTGATACCTTACAGGTGATAAAGACAACTCCTATCTGAAATAAGTAATGATTCCAATCAAAAGTAATGTCTAGTCCATTCAGGATAGAAAAGATCTGATGTAGTCAACTTGCCAGAAAATTGGTGTTTTTATAGAAGGGAACCATTCTGGGGAATGGACACTGGTCTCTGTGGCTGAGCATTTGAACGTTCAGGAGTGATGTTGTATCAGTCCTGAGGAGCTCATGCTTCTTGGTGATGCATAGCTTCCGTTCCCACCTCCACAGCTACTCTGTTCATGCATCCATTGACCTAGCAGTGACCAGTGATTGAGGTTGGTTGATACTAACTGGTTAAGTCATTCTGTCTACTTGGCTGTTCAGTGATTGTCTCATGGCACATATGCTTTCCTAGTGGCCAAAGATCTTTACATTTTGTGCCCACCCCATAGGTACATCCATCTGCTTCTATTTCAGACCTTCTTGTCTCTGATCTTCCAAATCTCCTAGGACCCTGACAAACTGGCCAAATTACTGCCCATAAGTCCATATATATTATAACCTTGAGCCCTTTCTTTTGCACAAACTGGATGACCATGGCATCATCCAAAAGTTCTGCTCCTTTGGAGGGTTTCTCCTCACCACTGTCTTTCTGTGGCCCTCTGATTACAACTTTAGTGACTCTAGTGGTATTACCTTCCATTTCAGCTTGCGCTCACGTTCTCAGTCAAGCTGTCTGTGCACCAAGTTCATACTTTTCCCTTCTCCGGCAGCTGGTAATAAGGGGTCATTCGTGCAACTCTTAAGTGTAAGCTGTGGGAACTGTGCTGGGGAGGAGTAGTGGATGATGTAAGGATCTGGCCTGGGTGGCTTGTGTAGCTTGTTTGTGCTTGCTCATGCTTGATCCCACATGTACTGTTTCCCATTTGAGTTAGCTTTCAGCTGAGCCCAGATGACTTGTGACTTGGTGGGTCTGAGGAAACCCAGCTCATTATAGGCAAATTTGCCCACATTTAGTGTCCCGGTGTGAGGCACTTCCTCTGTAGCAGGGTTCAGTAGCGTGTCAGGAGATTTTATTTTTATTTATTTATTTATTAAAGATTTTATTTATTTATTTGTCAGAGAGAGAGAGAGAGCCCAAGCAGGGGGAGTGGCAGGCAGAGGGAGAAGCAGGCTCCCCGCTGAGCAAGGAGCCTGATGCGGGACTCCATCCCAGGACCCTGGAATCAT
The DNA here is from genome assembly GCF_037043125.1 of Eumetopias jubatus. NCBI lineage: Eukaryota > Metazoa > Chordata > Mammalia > Carnivora > Otariidae > Eumetopias > Eumetopias jubatus. The sequence goes on from NW_028274816.1 coordinate 29,343,526, forward strand.
GACCTGAGCCAAAGGCAGAGGCTTAACCAACTGAGCCACCCAGGCATCCCAGGAGATTTTTTTTTTTTTTAAAGAGAGTTGTATATTTCTCTGCAGCAGATGACATGGCATTGCTCCCAAACCTTGAATTTCTGCAGTGTGATGTTCCTATTGTCGATGGCCAGTGACATCTGCACAGCATATCATACAGTGATCCCACATAGGGTCTGTAGGGTTGTATGGTCCAAGGGGCTTGACTACTTATCTGCTGTTTAGACCCACTGTAGAACCTGTTCTTGTTCTAGGCCCCATTCAAAGCTGACTAAAGCCTTATATGTCACCCAGTGTTTGGTCACAGATCTATTCCCAAGTGTGGAAAAGGCTGCTTCCAGAACCCAAAGAAGCCTACCAGGCACCGTGCTATATTTCTCATAGTGGGAAATGAGAGAGGCAAGACTTTGTTATTGACTTTGGAGAGAGGTCCCAGCATGCCCTAGATGAGGGATCAGCAAATTTTCTGTAAAATGGTTTAGGCTTGTGGGCCATAGACTCTCTGCCACAACTCCTCAACTCCGTCATTGTCACATGAGAGCATCCATAGACAATATGAAAAAAAAAAGTATAGTTGTGTTCTCCCAAAGCTGTGCACAAAGCAGGAAGTAGGCTAGAATTGATCCACAGGCCATAGTTTTCAGACCTCTGCCCTAAAACCCTAGATTCTTTTTTTTTAATTCTTTTATTGTTATGTTAATCACCATATATTACATCATTAGGTTTTGATGTAGTGTTCCATGATTCATTGTTTGTGCATAACACCCAGTGCTCCACGCAGAACGTGCCCTCTTTAATACCCATCACCAGGCTAACCCATGCCCCCACCCCCCTCCCCTCTAGAACCCCCAGTTTGTTTTTCAGAGTCCCTTGTCTCTCATGGTTCGTCTCCCCCTCCGATGTCCCCCCCTTCATTCTTCCCCTCCTGCTATCTTCTTCTTTTTCTTTTTTCTTAACATATGTTGCACTATTTTAAAACCCTAGATTCTTAATAATTGTACCGATTAGGGGTGCCTGGTTGGCGCAGTCGTTAAGTGTCTGCCTTCGGCTCGGGTCATGATCCCAGGGTCCTGGGATCGAGCCCCGCATCAGGCTCCCTGCTCGGCGGGAGGCCTGCTGCTCCCTCTCCCACTCCCTCTGCTGTGTTCGCTCTTTCGCTGTGTCTCTCTCTGTCAAATAAATAAAATCTTTAAAAAAAAATAGTTGTACCGATTGGGTGAATAGAAGGGACTAGTGTGCTCTGCAGGATGTCTAAATGATACAGGTCTCTTCAGACTACACCATGACAGAGAGAGGAAGTGCTAACGTAGCTTTGGGGCAAGACCGTTGTCCATTCTAGGAAACTATGGACTGTTTCTAAATTTCCTTTCTGATAGGTTTGGAAAAGGACACATTTTTGACATGCACATCCACACACTATACCTGAGACCATGTTACTCTAGCAAAGGTACCAACATCAGGTCCAGCAGCTACAACTGGGGCTCCAGCAGCTACAACTGGGGCAATTTCCTGCCGCTCTACCCATGTAAGTCCCTGCTCAGGATGCAGAGACTAGGATGTGGGCAGCTTTGAGGGGGCCAGGAGTCTGCCTGCAGTACCGCCCCCCCATTGACTGATTTTCTCCATCCAACTCCGTCCTGAGGTCCTTCATTCCAGATCCTTCTTGTTTGAACTCTCCTAGGAAGAAATCTATATTCGGGTGTCCCTTGATGCTTTTATGTGTCAAATGCTGACGAAGTAACTGCTTGTCCTCACATTTCATGACTTGGCTTGGAATGTATGGTCCATTCCTTGACTAAATTTTTCTCACTTTCCTTATGTGGAAGAAATGCCAATCGTCAGTGAATCTAGCTGCAGTGGAACCAGGGCTCCTCCCGTGGCCCTGGGTTCCTGCCTACCTTCCCTCCTCCTGAGAACAGTTTAAAACTACTCATAACTTGATTTGCTCAGGGCCTTCATATTGCCTCTCTGACAATGAGGAGCCTTAACCATTGTTTTTTGAAAAGCCATTAAACTAATACCTGTTTTATCAAGCCATAAGCTGGCAAGACCAGTTCTTATTGTGATTCTTTGCATCAGGCCACACTAAATTGTGTTTGCTCTTAATAAAATAACTTCTTTATTCCATGTGCTGTTATTAGACATGGCTGTATGCCCATTGAACTAACACATCTGCTTCCAAGCTGTTCATGTGAGAAACTTTCTGATAAATTATGTTGCTGTGAATGAATTCATATTTTCATTGAAAATAAGCTGTTACAAATGATTCATGTTTCTCTGCATTTTCAACAGGAACAAATTAATTTTTTAATGGAGTAGTGAAATGACCTGTTCTTCCAAAATAAATATTCAAAGAATATGGTTACAAATGACCATGATGATTGAGACTCTTTGTAATAATTTTTTTCACTTGCTTAAGATGTTTGACAAACTTTTCTTGGTAGAAATCCATAGCACCAAATAAATTATTGTAGAATGGCATCTTCTGGAATAGGATTGTAGTTATATGAAAGAACATAAGCTAAATGTAATGAAAGCACCACACTTTATCATAACAAAAATATTTAGGAATTATAACAAATACTGACCAAAATGCATTTCAACTTAGACAGAATCTTTGTATTATGAACTATAGTGGTGATAATGCTAATAATAGTTTCTGAACGGTATCACATTATCTGTCTACACATTTATTTTCTACCTGTAATTTGTATAAAGAGATAGCAAATCTCTTATCCTTCCTGATGACTTTCTTAGTGGAAATTTAGTACACTTCAGTTTACCGTAGTTGAAATTTCATGATGTATGAAATTGATATGGTGCTAAAATGTCTCTAAAAACTTCTTTGAGCAATTTCTACTTTTCTTTTGGCTTCTATCATGAAATTGAAGCTACAGAATTTAAGCTATAAAACATAATAAAAACGTAGAGTCCATCTTCTTCTTGAAATCCTTAATTTGAAGGGAAATACTTTCTGAGATATTAATAGTATTGTACAAGCAAAATTGCTACTAAATTGCCAAAACAAATCATAATTACACCCATGCAACTATTTTTTTTGCCATGTGAATGTTTTTCCACTGAAGGAATGGGCCGGGGGAGAGGTATAGAATCTCCCACTGGCTCCCGGACAGCTCAGGGAAACCAAGGCAGACTTCAACCTAGTTCCTTCAGCCTGTAGATACCATCCTTTCCCTTAATATCCAAATAAAAATAGTTTGAGCTCCTATCTCGAGACCATAGGAATTTGGATCCTTTAAGTGGGTACCTCCTCCCTCCCAAATTTTCTGGAGGTCGTGGAAGGAGTGATATCATATTCTACAAACCCATCTTGGTCATTGAAAGTTACTCCAGTGAGCTGCCCACATTGGACCATGACTCTAGTGACCAAACAAAAGTTTAAGCTCAGTAGATGATCTCTATAGCTTCTAGCTATAGCTTGGGTTTTTCCCTTAATTTACCAAATACAGGGAAGACCAGACTGCAGCATTTCAGAAAAAATTATGGACGTCTTGGAAATAATGCAGTAATAAAGTAATAATAATGCAGAACAACTGAATTCAATTGGATATCAATTATCACAGTTCCTAGAGTCCATCAATCAGGCCATTCCAGTGAGTTGTCCTCCTTAGTCTTCTGTCCAGCTATTTTCTCACCCAGGGTGGTATGATTTTCCTTCCCACTCCCAAAACATAAAGAACACAGCCAAGTGGAAGGACAGTTCCTTGCCAACACCTGATTTCTTGCTGCCCCAGGGTGAACAACATTCATTATTATTTGGTGGAAACTTATACTCGGACACAAGATAGGGTCTAGCTCCCAAGTCAGTGCCAGGACAAAGTGCTTCATGGCCAATTTCCTGAAGTACAGAACCTCCATCCTTGGACAGGGCCAGGTGGAGGATTTTGACGTACTGTCTCTGGTACATTCTATGGACTCCCCATTGGGTTACCATGAACATCGACCTCATCGTCCACACTCCAAGCCTCATTCCAACGAAGTGTCCGCCTGCCGCTCTCTGCTGCTGGCCGCCTGTGGTGCTTCCCATTTTATGGAATAGCATCATCAGCCCCCTCATTGTCCGAAGCTGAAATCAAACCAGGAGGCCCCTTTCATCATAATCCCCATCTGATTGGTCACCAAGACTCATCCCTTAAACATCTCATAAATCTGTCTGTCTGTTCTCTCTTTTTCCACCCCTCCCACTCAAGGTATTGCCATCGTTTGGATAATCCCCTAAAGTGGCTTCCTAAATTGTCTGTCCACATCAGGACTGCAACCTCCCCCCTCCTAGCCCTTCTCTGCTCTAAGGCCTTCCTATTTGTCGTCTCATACCCTCCCTCTTTAGAAGCTTCTCTTTGCTCGAAGGATAGAGGACATGGTGACTGTACAGCCCACATGGGTTATGCTGATTGTCCCCGATTAATTATAAACATGTCAGATTTCATTATCAAGAATATATTCCATTTTTAATGATAAATTATGTGGCTAACCTAAACAAAATCACGATCTGGCCCCTGCTTCATCTCAGACAGAGATACCCCTGTTTTTTTTTCCACACTAATATTGTTTCAGTTCAGTTTCATTTATTTTCTATCCATCCCCCATCTCCATCGCATAAAATTTGAGTTTGCTGTTCCTTTGTAGTAAATCCCTTTCTCTTCAAATTAATTAGTTAATTCATTTCCATCATTTTGAGCATCAGTTTTTTTAAGCAAAGCTTTCCAAGTTCTCCATTTCAAGGTCAAAGTCTCCTCCTGGAAAAAACAGCACTTGTGTGTCTTCTTCATGAGACTGAGCCCCATGAGATCAAGAGATGCAGCTCTTTATGTTTCGAATTCAGTCCTATTACCAAGCACAGCACCAGATGTTTACAGCCACCCAAGAGAGTTAACTGAATATACACCGATTAAATACATAATGACTTAGAACTGGTCGTCTTCTGTGTACATACAATCATAGGGTCAATTTCTGGTGATCCACCCCCAAAGAAAGGAAGACTGCCACAAGCATGACTGACTATGTTTACCTCCCAAACTGGATCACTTGTCATGTTGAAACACAACTTTGCTTATTACAAAATAGATTGACCCATCCCCACGGCACTGTACTTGTCAATAAAGCTTCTTTAATCAGTGTCTCATGTAATACTATGCCATTACTAAAATCAATCTTCTGTGACTATCTTACAAGCTAACAGCAGAACAAAAGGCAAATGTTGTTCACTAGTTAACAATTCTTACATTATCTAGCTCTATATCCCTCATTTGCTCTTAATAAAATACATCAGCCTTCACCCTACTTTTCCATATTTCACAAACAGAGTGCTACTCCAGACATTTTCTTCCGTCCGTTCCGACATTTTCTTCCGTCCGTTCCATATTAGTCATGCCATTAGGTAGAATTGAAAGCTACTCGCTCAACAGTTATCTGATGTAACACTGTTTCCTTGAGTCGATGGAAGAGGTATACAATATGTGGCCACAATTGCAAACACTGTTTGGAGCATTTGGATTAATTTCAAAGAAAAAGGGTACAGTGGGGCATAGTAACTTAGACTGTTGAAATGGAAAAAAAAATTGGAGGTCTTGGTATTGCAATGACTTTCCATGATTTGCAATTATATGATTTATATTTTCTAATAGAAATTTTTGGGTGTTTTTTGAGATTTGCTAATTTTTGTTGGGTTTGAAAATTGCTTTACTTGAAATCCACATGGATTGGGGGAGGGCAGAGGGAGAGAGAGAGAGGGAGGAAGAACACTCTTATTGGACTGGATGTTTCCAGTTGCTTCCACGCTTTGGCTCTGAGGAGCTAGAATTCAGCCCCCCTGCTGTGGCTCACACAGGAGTCAGCGTGGCTCCATTTGAGAGTGACTCTGGCATGCAGGATGATTGAGGGTGATTGCTTTCGTTTACTTGATTAAAATTGGTCGAAACATAGTCCTCCAGTTGTGTTTTTTTTTTTAATGCAGCCTGCTGACTATTGTTCTTCTTTTTAAATGGACGTTTACTACCTATTTAGAACAATAAAATACCTCAAAGCAAACATTAAGCAAAATGTAGCTTATCTATCACATGCCCAACTCCTCTTGATAGTAATAACCATGAATACAGTGTCCATTACATGGCAAATTCTACATTTTTACAAGTTGCTTTATAGATTCATTTTGTGATCACTAATAAACCTATTTAGAAAGCATCCAATTAAGAAAACCTTAATGAAAGCCAATTACTCAGTGCCCTAAATTTGCTAAATTTTATTTTTGAGGTACTGAAATGTGTTTTAAATGGGTCATATTATATACATTAGTACTAACAATGTTGCCCTTGTTCAATACCAGTTTACCCACAATAACACTTATGGGCAATTAACATTTCGTTTTGCGTGCTATATTCATCAGTAATTTTATTTATTATAATGTTTAAAGAGTGTAGCTACATTTATAAGAAATGCATTTTATTAGTGGTCAAGCTGGACCTCCACTCATGAGCCAACCTGGCAGTTGCATGGGACAATGTGTTCATTCATATATTAGTAGCAACTTTCAGACCCATGAACTCAAGTGCGTTCCAGGAAGGAAACTGACGTCCCAGTTGTGTTTTAAGTTTAATTTGCAGATAACACAAGAAAGGATAGGTGCCCATGAAAATACTATGTCTCTATCTTTTTAAAAAAGTGTTTTTATTTGAAATCATTTTAGACTTACAGAAAAGTTGTAAAATTGGTACAGAATCGACATCTACCCTTCACTCAGATTCCCTAAGGTTAACAACAATTATGAAAATCTAGGCAATTTCTGTTGGACACTAACCTACAGATTTTACCCAGATTCCTCCAGTGTGCCCCCTAATATCCTATTTTTATTCTGGGATCCAGCCCAGGATCCCCAATTGCACACAGCAACTGGGTCTTTTTTTTTAAATTTTTTATTGTTATGTTAATCACCATATATTACATCATTAGTTTTTTTAAAAATTTTTTTATTGTTATGTTAATCACCATATATTACATCATTAGTTTTTGGTGCAGTGTTCCATGATTCATTGTTTGTTCATAACACCCAGTGCTCCATGCAGAACGTGCCCTCCTCAATACCCATCACCAGGCTAACCCATCCCCCTACCCCCCTCCCCTCTAGAACCCTCAGTTTGTTTTTCAGAGTCCATCGTCTCTCATGGTTCGTCTCCCTGTCCGACTTACTCCCCTTCATGCTTCCCCTCCTGCTATCTTCTTCTTTTTCTTTTTCTTAACATATGTTGTATTATTTGTTTCAGAAGTACAGATCTGTGATTCAACAGTCTTGCACAATTCACAGCGCTCACCATAGCACATACCCTCCCCAGTGTCTATCACCCAGCCACCCCATCCCTCCCACCCCCCACCACTCCAGCAACCCTCAGTTTGTTCCTGAGATTAAGAATTCCTCATATCAGTGAGGTCATATGATACATGTCTTTCTCTGATTGACTTATTTCACTCAGCATAACACCCTCCAGTTCCATCCACGTCGTTGCAAATGGCAAGATCTCATTCCTTTTGATGGCTGCATAATATTCCATTGTGTATTTATACCACCTCTTCTTTATCCACTCATCTGTCGATGGACATCTTGGCTCTTTCCACAGTTTGGCTATGGTGGACATTGCTGCTATAAACATCGGGGTGCACGTACCCTTTCGGATCCCTACATTTGTATCTTTGGGGTAAATACCCAGTAGTGCAATTGCTGGATCGTATGGTAGCTCTATTTTCAACTGTTTGAGGAACCTCCATACTGTTTTCCAGAGGGGCAACTGAGGTCTTTAATGACCTTCCGTCCACGATAGTTCCTTAGTCTGTCCTTGTCTTTCTTGACCTTGACTCTTCTGATTTTTTAAAGTAACTGATCATTTTGTAGAATGTCACTCAATTTTGGTTTGCCTAGTGTTTTCCCACTATTAAATTGAGCTTATGCATTTTTTGGCAAGAATAGCACAGAAGAGATGTTGTGTCCTCAGTTCATAATAGCACAGGGTACATAATGCCAATATGTCTTATTACTTGCAATACGGGCCTCAAATTCTTGGTTAATGTGGTGTCTGTCACCACTGGGTTTCTCCTTGGTGAAGTTCCTTTTAGCCTAAGCTGCTCTCCTGTTTCTCCTTAAATTTTCACCCACTGATTTTAGCCTCCCTTAGGGGATCCTGCCTACTATTGTTATTACTGAGGTGTATTCCTTACAATGATCTTGTATTTCCTTATTCCTTCCACATTTATTATTCTGAATTTGGGGATAAAGAAGAACTGCTGGGGCGCCTGGGTGCCTCAGTTGGTTGAGCTTCTGCCTTTAGCTCAGGTCAATGATCCCAGCTTCCGGGGATCGAGCCCCAAAACGGGCTCCCTGCTCAGCGGGGAGTCTGCTTCTCCCTCTGCCCCTCCCCCTACTCGTGCTCGCTTGCTCTCTCTCAAATAAATAAATAAAATCTTGGGGAAAAAAAAAGAACTGCCTTTCTCCACCATTTAATTATTTAGTTAGTTATTTATATGAGTATGGACACGTGCCTATGTGTTCTACTGGATGAGTTTCAATCCATCACTCTGTTTACTCTCTTGCTCAGATTGTTCCAGATTTGGCCTCCTTGGTGATCGCCCCCAGGTGAGCCTCACGCTTGGGCACAGAGTATCATACGATCAAATCAGCTGGGTTTTTGTTAAAGAAATGCAAGTATTGATACTGATATTTAACGAATCACAAATACTTAGCCCTCTGTACGTTTCTGGGAGAAAAATACCCAGAGGAGAGAGAATAAATATCCTGGTTTCCCGCAGGCCGCATCCTTCTGTGCACACCTCAGCAGTTCTAGGCACAGCCCAGTTCAGTTAGAGTCTGACTCCCCTGCCCCTCTCCTCTCTTTGAAGGACTTGTTCTTCGGCTCGGCTGTCCATATTGCTATTGTCAGAGATAAAGCCAGATGCTAGTTAAAGTGGAAAGGGTGGATTTTACACAGTAATAATAACTCCTGCGGCAGGGGAACCAAATCCAACTCGGATTGGCACCGAGTTGGCGCCAGGGCGTTCGTTGTCAAGGGGGGTGAGGGAGTGGGGGGGGTGGAGGGCTCTGTAGTCAGGGGCGGGAAAAATCACGCCGGGTGGGTCAGCTGTGTCTGCTTGCGGGCAGTGATGTGAGCTCACACGCTACCCGCCATCCTCGGGGGTGGGCTGGAACCGACAGGAAATCGGGCAGCCTTGAGGTTTCTCAGGCGGGCACGTGAAGTGGGGGGGGCTCGGGCCATCTTAGGGATGTTAGAAACCCTGTCAGTGTTAGCTCAGCTCTTCATGGGACAAGGCAGAGGCCTCATCGAGAAGAGGGAGCCTGGCTAGAGTATGGTCAAGGAGAGAATGTTGGTTACTTTGTCCTTCTCACTGGGGTCCTTTTGTTGGTGCTCATCATTTTGCTCTGACGCAAAAATACCATTGTGATTTTCTTCTGCAGATGCTAGGTCTCTGAATATGCTTTTTTTTTTTTTAAGATTGTATTTATTTGAGAGAGAGAGAGAGCATGAGAGGGGGGAGGGCCAGAGGGAGAAGCAGACTCCCCACTGAGCAGGGAGCCCGATGCGGGACTCGATCCCAGGACTCCAGGATCATGACCTGAGCCGAAGGCAGTCGCTTAACCAACTGAGCCACCCAGGCACCCTCTGAATCTGCTTTTAAGAACATTTTTTTTTTTTTTTTGCACAAAGCTTTTCCCCTCCTCTGCCCACAGTCTAGCTCTGACCTGTGAGTGAGTGTCCACCATGAAGAGAAGCCCCGTCACGCCTCCTGCCTTCTCCACTCGCAGCAGCTGCAGACCCCACGGATGCCAGGCATTTCCACAATGGCTCGGGGTACAGTGTGTCCTGTGAACCTGAATTTTTGAGGGACCCAAAATGTTCCTCTGGATATTTTTTAAACACATTTATAGGAGGCACCAAATACATATATTCTCTTCCATAATAGAATACATATACTTGTTTTGTATATATATATGTAAACAGATCCATCTCTATATATGTATATGTACATATTTGTGTTCATGTCTACAGTTGTTTACATGTAATAGATGCCCGTGTGGTGTATGTACTCTGAGCGTGTGTGTATGATTTTTTTGTTTTTTACAGTCATCTGAATTATAAAAGACATTTTTAAAATCTACTTTGCTAGAAATCCAGAGGCAGCTAGAGTATTTTCCAAATGAGATGGTTAAAGAGTACATTGTAAAAATCTGGGTGCATTTGCAGACTCACTTCGCCTGCCATGTCTTTAAAAGTTCTTTCTCTCCCAGAGTAGCTTCATGTAGGTACAGCACCTCCTCCAAAGCCTTCGCCCCAAGCCTCCTGGAAGATACGTCTTACACCAACACTGCAGCCACTCTGCCTTATGCTGGTGTAAATGCACTCAGGTGCCTGGCCGTCTCGGGAGTCCGTGTGCTTGTGAGCTCGGCCTCCCCTAAGTGCTATGTGAGTGTTCGTACCGATAGAGTAGCAGTTAGTTAGGAGCCGAAGGCAAAGACGGGGACAAAGAGATGACACGTTAGAAGACTGAGGGCACAACAGCCTAAGTTTTCAGCTCTTAACCTCCTGGCCTCATGGCTTCCAACACCCCGGGGCTGTTGGACCAAGAGCTACAAGTGCAGAACATGCGCTCTTCTCTTCCTTCTCTGCCCCCGAGTAACCTCTAGCTTCACTAGAATATCTCTACATTGTGGTTTTGCACGCCCCTCCCCCCCACAATGGCCGTGACTGTTCTGGCAAGAACCGTATAGGGGCAAACACTCCCCTTCCTAGCCTGTGGGAGGAGTCCCCCAAATGATTGGAAGCAGCCTCAAGTAGAGACCACCCCATCCATGACCCCAGACCCCACTCACATAAAAGGAAAAGACCCCTGTAGCCCCAGGGCAGCTGCCATCTCTGGGTCCGCCCACTCTCCCTTCTTGAGAGTGTACTGTCAATAAACTGCTCCCGCTGTCTTTATTGTAGGGCGGATCCTCACGTAAATCTTTAGTGGGGAATCCCAGGAACGGAGACCTCTACATAACGCACACTCTCCCACCAGTAACAATCCCTATTGTGCATTTCATCTCAATCCGAACAACTGACTCATGGGTAATATACGGGTAATATATGGGTAATAATAATTTCCGCGGATATTTAATGAAAATAGGAGAACATTAGTTGTCTTACAACAATCAAAGCATAAATTCTAAGAATCTTCTCCAAAGCAACTTCTTGGTAAGACAGGACAGGGACACGGGCAGAGGCTAGAGGTGTCTTTGACTTTGATCCCCACTATCTATGTCTTCGATGCAGTCGTTCTCAAAATTTAGTGGAAAGAAGTCATCTCAGCTGTGCATGCCTAGACCCCAAGGCAGATGTTTCCAATTCAGTGTGAACACAGGAATTTCCATTTTTAATCAACATCTCCCGGCTGGTAGAAGGTTGAAGCAGAATGGTGGCTTGGGAGCCATCCCTGGGGTTTGCTCCTGGCCTGGAGGGGCGAGGTGGGGAGCTGCCGGGAGTGGATCTGGGCTTGCTTCTAGGCACCAGCCACCGGTGGCAGGAGCAGACTTGGTGAAGGACGGTTTCCAGGAGGTAGAGCCACAGAATCAAGCGGGAAGTTTGGTGAGTTGTCTGGCTTTTCATTTTCAGTAACACAGAAACACCCAACCTCTGCATTTGACCTCATCTGGTTCAGTGTTGCATTTATTGACAGGTAAGTCATCTCCGCACTGATTTCAGGGAAAGGAATAAACTGTAAATGGGCTTTTTCAAAATGCGTACCCACCCCGTACCAGTCACACTTCACCTAAGAAAATGTGAAGAAGATATGAATTTCTAATTTTTTTTTAATCAATGGCAATTTTCAACCTAATTTTCTGAATATAAGCGACTTGTTCATTCCTGGCTTGTGATGTGGATGGAAATCATGGGTTCACGTGATTTGCATATGATTTAAATAACTGTTTTGCACACCATTTTTTTTCACTCTCCTGTTCCTATTTATTTTCAAACTTGAATAAAAGAGATAATGTAGCATTCAGCTTTCACTTCAAGCATAGTGTAACTCCTTTGATTTTATGAGCTAATGTCTAGCATGCTGAATAGGCTGATGTTCAATCCAGGTGAGTATCTTCTGAGCTGTAAACTGTATCAGGATTCCCTAGTCCCTGGAAATTAAATACAAGTAGGAATAATGTGAATATAAACGGAGATTTTTCACCTGGGGATATGGATGTGCTTTCAAAGTGGTATAGTAGCAAAATGTTTTCTTGTTGTAATTAAGAGGTTAAAGTCCAACTTGTGACTATGTTTTCCCAAGTTATTTGGAAAATTGGAATTTTTGGTAATTTAAGAATTTATAAGGCTTCTGACTTTTAATTCAACGGTAAACCTATGTACTTGTTAGGCTACAGATATAAGATTCCTCCCCCGCCCCCGCTCCCCCCAAAACCTCCCCAAAATTCACAATTTAAAATGCTGTTGCAAAGAACTATTTGAAGATGTAACATAAATACACATTGAGGCTGGTGATAACTTAGTTCAAAAAATTGGATGCCGATTTGAAAAGGAGAGAAGCAATAGTGAATATACTCCTGGAATTTCAGAGTGGTCTGATCATTAGAATCACGTGGGAATCTCTTTGGTTGTAATTATTTTTATCACTCGTAATCCTAAAAGCGAAGCATCTTGAAGGCAGAAGATAATTAGATTTGAGACCAAATGGTTTTTAATTGCTATAGGTCTATCACGATGAAACTATCCAATAAGCGTGTCTTAAATGTGAAACTGGAGATTGAGAGGTGAGCAGAGATGTAGGAAGGCAGATGATTTGCATAAGCATTATGGTGAAAGCCTTAGGAGATCACCAAAATAAAACAAATAGAACAGCTGGGAAATCGTTTGTTTGCTTTGCCTATTGTGATTTTTTTCCCCTCAGATCACTGTTTTTGAAGTAGGATAGAAAAAACACAAAAACTTTATATGAAATGCAAACAGAAAGTATCCGGAGAAATCTGAAGGGCAAGTTATCTAGAGCCCTGATTGTCTATTTTAACCTGCACAGAAATCACCAGGGATCTTGTTAAAGCTGTTTCTGATTCAGAGGGTCTGGAGTTCACCCTAAGAGTCTGCATTTCTAACGAGCTTCCAGGGATGCCAACGTTGCTGAGCCATGGACCACATTTTGAATAGTGAGGTGTTAAACTGAGTGTGTGCACACCCACGAGTGGCTATATTTTGCACAACCAGTTAGGGAGGGCACACAAATATCAGAGAATTATGTTAACCCCCCTCAGATACAGAGAGTTTTATTGAAACCAGCCCTTTGTAAGACTCCATATCCTTTCTCCCTGAAGGAGACCAGAGGGCCCATGGACAGCCCGGTGTTGAAATCTTGCGGTCCTGAGATCCAGCTGGTGCTTCCCAGTGGCGAAGCAGGTGTGGGAGGTAGAGCTGATCAGGTAGAATCTGGAGGAAAAGAAGGTTAAATGGGTTGAAATATGTGAAGGACTAAAAATCTGTGGCATTTTTAGATCTTGGAAATTTCCAGGTGGAATGAATTTGGGGGTGGGCGCGTATCCTTTCACCTGATGTGACATTTCTGTGCCATAACCGTATTTATTTGCTGAGACCTAGATTGTCTCTTCTTTGGGGACAGAATGCAGTGAGTTTCCTCAGCAAATAGCATGTTATGGTATAAGCAGTGTAAAAGTCTTTTCAGTGTAGAAGACATCTTCAGACACTCGAACACTTACTTTTTTAAAACTGTTTAAATTTTTCTTCCCAAACTACACCCAAGTGTCCATTCTAGAGGCTCACCCACCTCAACTGTGGTCACAAGGTCATGTGGATCATTCCTGGACATTTTTACAAAGGCTCCTTCTCTGTGAAAAATGGGAAACCTAAAAATTCATGGGTAAAAATCTAGATTTTAAAGAAGCATTCTTCTAGAGTGAAACCGCTAACACAGTGTCTCAACATGAAGTGACTTTTGTCCCTGTGGTCTAAACTGTGGCAGAAATCCCTGCCGTTTGTATAGTTTTCCATCTGGGTGTGACTGGTGTAAGAGTCCTCGAATGGATTTTTTTCTGTCACCTTCCAAAGGTTGGCCAAGTAGAAGATGCAGGTAAAGCTGGCTTACCATATCTAAAAGAATTAAGACTTTACAAGCTAACAGGTCATGAGCTAAGACCTAATATTGATGTTAGTGGTAGATGACGGATGGTATGTGGCTATATTTGCTGATAAGCCTACGCAGTGCATGTATATTCATCAAGTCTGATAAAGTAGCGACCCTGCATTACTGCCAATGAGTGTTGTCCTTATATCTGCTCATCCCTGGGTAAGTCCCATTCTGGTCTTTAACTCCCGGCCACACAGTCTCGGATGCCTTCTGAATTTTCTCCGGGCTTGACCATCACTCTATGTGGTATTTTATCCCTTTGTTTTAAAAGTTCTCTGAGTCCCATAGGGATACTTCTTTACCAATTATATATTCTTGTGCCTCAGTTTTCCACATAAATTGTGCTATCCTGGGGTTCTGGATTTGCGCTGTGTTCTGTATGTGTTTTCAGGATCTTTTTTGGCCATCTGCCACTAACACTGTCTTGAATCTTTTTATTGTCTATGACAGTGACAAATTGGGGTAGGGGGAGTTTAAAAAAATTCCAAAGCTTGGGCTGCACTCCAGACGTCAAATCAGAATCCTTGGGGTGGGACGTATGCATTACTATTTTTTTTTTTTTTAATTTAAACCCACTGTGAGATTCCAGCATACAACTAAGTATGAGAGTCCATGTTCAAAGGGGCTCTTCCCCATTACAGGCACAAGGCATCAGTGTGCTCACCAGCCACATGCACTGCCCCCCTGTGGAAGCCTGTGGACTAGAGGCAGGGCTGACCACACTGGCTTTCTTACATGGCAGTCACCGAGCCTGCGGGCCAGTTTGACTCCATGGTGGCCATTACCATTTCCGACAGCTCTTGACCTCTACTGATAGATCTGCCTTGTCTCCTTTACTTCTTCCAAGTCATTACCCTCATCCCAGAGAGAAGCTCCAAGTTTTTCAGTTGAAATACTTATGCTTAGGGGACATTTGGGAAGCTGTTCTCCTAAGGTAATGAAAGAAAATGAAAACCTATCTGACATCTCTGGTCTTCTATTTTCCTTCCAAACTTTTCTCTTTTGCCAAACACAGTCTGCCAAACTTCTAGCCATATTTTGCCCCCAAAGGTAGCAGGAACATCCCAGAGAAAAAACAAACTGTAATTCATTCTCTGCCCACTAGAGTCCATGAAAATAGGGTCATTTTGTGAGGCTTGTATTTAAATTTACTCTTGTTTCCTATCTGGGTTTGTAAGAGAGGTGGAAAATAGCCAGTTCAGTTTTTCCGTATATGCACCTTAGTTCAAATCCTTTCTTTGGGGGCACCTGGGTGGCTCAGTTGTTAAGCGTCTGCCTTTGGCTCACATCATGGTCCCAGGGTCCTGGGATCGAGCCCCGCATCCCGCATTGGGGTCCCTGCTCGGCGGGAAGCCTGCTTCTCCCTCTCCCACTCCCCCTGCTCGTGTTCCCTCTCCCACTGTGTCTCTCTGTCAAATAAATAAATAAAATCTTAAAAAAAAAAAATCCTTTGGAAGTTTCATGACCCCTTCTCCGTGCTCATTGGAAACGCATCAGCTGCACTGAAGTGGGACTGTCTGACTCTGTTGAACATTAATGTCCCATGTCTGAGTTGTCTTTGTATCTTCAGGGGTTAGCGTCCTAGGAAAATCTCAAAGGCTCTCATAAGCATTTCTACTAACCCTAAATTTGGTTAGAGATTTGTCTCTTCATTCCAATTTATTGCAGTCATTGCTTAGTGACTATCATGGGCTGGACACTTGGCGGATTAGTGAGTTAGAGACCTTCGCATCCCTGACTGTGTTGCTATGCACAATCTATCATGTATCTGGCAATAACCGAATATGTGATAGATGCTTAATAAAAGTGTTTGGCCAAAGGCCAGTAAGAGCACAAAAGGTCAAAGTGCTACCGTGATTCCACCTGTGACTGTAATTTCCACTCGATCCTGAAGGGCAGATGGGATTCTGACAGAACGTGACGGAAAGGGAGCGAGAGAGTCACCGGTGAATGGGGAGGTGCTGGGGGCCAGGGGAGGGGGTTGATTCAGTTCCCCTTTTGTCATGTGCAGATGTGGAGAAATTGGAGAAATGAAAAGGGAGATGAAAATTGTACAATTTCAGTCAGTTCCTCAGCAGGCATCTCTCTGAAGGTTGGTTCTGTAGCTGCTGGCTGGTGGCCAAGTTGCTAAGTCCTCTTAAATTGACAGAGAAGCCAGATAAATAGCCACTCTTGGCAGCACTTCCCTGACAGATGGTCTGGCGTTGATGGTGTGATCCAAGATGACAATGGTAGAGCTAAAAAGCTGTGTAGCTTAGCCTCTCCTAGTGACTGCATGCACTGTGTAACTAGGATTCCGGTGTGTTCTCAGTCGCCGTGCTGGAGGCAGGGGACATGGAGCCACACATAATAACCAAGAAATTGCATCCACATCTAAGAGGGAGGATGTTTCTGCTGGAAGGGGGGCTGTGTAAAAAGCTGCCCTTCAGGCTGAAAGGGCAAAAATCTGAGAAAGGAAGTGTCATCATTGGGTTTCTCAAAAATGCACGCCAGCAATACACTTGTGACCTGAAATGAAATGGAAAATAATTGAGCTTCTACGACCTTTCATTCAGGAGTTTTTCAAGTCTCTTGGTCAGCAGGTTGGATTTTTGTTCCCAGAAAAATTTCCAACAACTTGTAAGTGTCCTTGATGGCTGTAATTATCTGTCCTGCTATTTCTGACACTCACCATGCTGGGTACGAGGATGAAGGATTGATGCAGTGTGCTCAGGGCAGGGTGATCCAGAGCAAGTAGGAGGTGGTAGAAGACAGAGCACCATCACTTAAACTGGGTCCTTGGGCATGTCAGCACCTCTCTGTTGTAGTTGCTGTTTCTCTTAACAAAAGTATCTCTTTTGCCAATCTAACTTTTATTTTGGAGAAATTGCTGTGATTTACCAAAAGCCACTTACTTCTATTTCCTATAGAATGACTTAGCAACTTAAGACAGAGACAATCTTAAGAGAACATCGGCTAGAATTACCTGGATATTAATAGGATGTAAATAAATGCCTGTATTAATGAAGATACCAAGGAAGGTTTCTGGAGACAGTGGGATTGATGCCTAAATTAAGATCTTGAGAAAAGAAGGGGACTTCATCAGAGATACTGAGGAAGAAGGGTGATTGGTGCTTCCCAGTTGTTGAGAGGCATGAAGCCATCTATTACCACAGTGGCTAATCTTGGCAGTCAGAGCTGCAATTTGTAGCTGCAGAATAATTAAAATCTCGTAGCTCTTGTTTGAAAGGAGGTCATGCTCCATGGTGGAATCCCATGACTTTATACCAGTTTTGGCTGGAAGTAGATTGTACCTGTTTTTTCCCCCAGGTCTAATTATTTGTTTCTAAAAACAATATAGTGCTTTAAATGGATACTTTTTGTCTCCCTGTTGTCTACTAATGAGAAGTTACACGAAAGAAATTGCTGGGCATTCTTAGGATAGATTTATATGATTTATATGTATTTGTAAGAGGAAAGTCCATCCTAGGTTCTCAAGTTAAATAATGTGGAGTCACTTAGGAAGGGACCTTATCTAAAAGAGACCATGGGTCCTCCAGTAAGGCCCTACAAAGTCTCTTTACTCTTGAGGATGACACAACCCAGGTTATTGGGGGAGGAGTACTTCATTCAGTGACTGAGCCAGAAGGCGTTGCTCTCTGAACTCTTCCAGTCCTATCTGAGGAAGCGGTGCTGTGGTGAACACATACAGCAAAGAGTCCCTGCCTTCTCAGCTTTTCTACTTTGAGGTCGCTTGCAAGCCTGCAGTCAAGTTGCTGACCAGAGGCAGGGTCTCACCGGAAGGCTCAAGTGGGGAAGGCTCTGCTTCCAAGCTCACTTGCACACTTCTTGTCAGGATTCCTCTCCTCAAAGGTGGTTGGGCCGAGGGCCTCACTTTCTCATGCACTGTTGGTTGCAGACCCCTCTCCATCACTTGCCACATGGCTTTTCTTTCATTATGCATCAGGGCTTACAAGAGGCAGAGTTTGCTAGCAAAACCCAAGTCACAGTCTTTTGTACCTAGTCACAGAAGTGGCATTCTCTCAAAGTTGAGTTATTCTATTAGTCAGAAGCCAAGATAGTCCAGTGGTGGGCTTCTCAGAGGTTTTGACTACTGGAAGGACAGGATTGTTTGGGACCATCTTAGAGGCTCCTACCACTGTGTGTGTGTGTGTGTGTGTGTGTGCGCGCGCGCACACGCGCGCGCGTCCATCCTATTGCATGCACCCAGTATTTCCAGGAGGAGAAAAAGTAGTTGCTTGAGTGACAGAAGTGTGAGAAGTGGATGTATGTTTATTCATTCCTTCTGTTCCCTTGGGACATGGAAAGTTGGAGTTTGAGATGCCAGTTGGACCTTTAACTAGAAATACCAGAGAGTGTGTTTCAAGGATCTATGAATAAGGAGTTCAGAGAGAATCCAGAATTGGTTATAAGATTTGTTGTCTGAATTAGGAGAGGATACTTGAGGCCATGGTCCTGGATGAGGCCACGCAGGGAGTACGATCAATAGGAAAGAGAAGAGGTTGGAGGTTTGAGTCGGCTGTGTTTTCTTTTGTTCCTTTTAAGGAAATACGTTGCTAAGCCAGAAAACTGCCTAGTAAGAGTTCCATGTAAATGCTTAATAAAATAAAAAGAGAAAAATGATTTTTTAAAAAGTCTAAAATTGCATTTAGGGCAGTTGCGCTGTGATGAATTGGAGTTTGGTTGACCACCCACAGCTTCACATTATCCAGACTAACAATTTGGGGTGAGAAGTCAAGATTCAAGAGTTCAAAAAACAGGGAAGACAGAGAAATGCAAGGAATTAGAGTCAAAAGAGCTGATACACTTGATTTAATTCTCAACCTTGAAAAACCCACAGAGCCCTATTTATCTGCAGCCCATGGCTATGTCTCCCGTCCAGTATAACCCTATCAGATCTTAAGTTTATTCAGCTCCTGCTTCTTCTAACTTGCTCCTATGACAGGTTATGTTCCAGTTTTTTCTCTGGGATACAGTTATTTTTATTCCCACAAATGCATAGTCCTCCGTGGTACCTGACCAAGAACATGCAGTTAGAACACTAGTATCGACTGAGTAAGAAACTACCACCTCCCTGAACTTCATCTATTCCACTGCCAATCTGAGGATTTAAAGTCAATTACCTTCACAGTCACTTGAACCTTTACGATTTTATGATTTGAAATAGTGCTAAACTAAGGATAAACACTGTGCCAGTGCTAAACTAAGGCACATACATTAAAGGTGATGGGTTATGGCAAGCACCGGATAGAAAGTTCTAAAGCTGTTGAAGCTCTTTGGAATTCACCCTGCGTCCCAGTCTCTCCCCTACCAGCCGCCTCTGCATTTAGGCCAGGAAATCCTTCCCACTAGAATGAGTCACCACCTTGCACCCACCCATACGTGTATCCAAACACAGCACACCCATGTTCATACATCCTCCACCTTCCCCTCTGTGTCCTCCCATGTCCCCAAATCCTTATGCTCATCACAGTCCCCCTCACATGTCCCCAGTCCACACACACACACACACGCCTTTCTCACACGTGCCCCTCCTGAATCCCCAGATCTCCACCCACATTCCTCACATGTACCCTGTGGGATACCCACCCCATGTGCCTCTCTCACATTCATGTGTCCCCAGCACGTGCCTCCCCATACACTCCCAGAAACACATCCGGTCACACAGATGTTCAGTAATAGACCAACATCCTCACTCAGGTAAACTCCAGCCTGCACATCTGGACTCTGTGTGGGCGCTCACGTGCGCAAACGCACATGAACACACATCTGTACTCGTGTACCACACACACGTGCACACACATGCTCTGGATGATTTCATGTGCTGCTTATGAAAGTTTAACTCAAAACTGTGTATTTCATGAAATTAAAGGCATTATGAATAATGATGAGCTTGCAGAACAGCTATGGCCTTTGCTTTGCTTTTATTCATTTTAGATGTTAGGCTGAAGGGGATGCGCTGTATAGCCCACATATTCCATAAAACTGAGCTCCTCCAGTATGCATTTAAATCAGCTTTTCAGTTTCACACACACACACGCACACACACAAAGGAGCTGTTGTCAGCGATGGTTTTTATAGGATCTCCTGTCCACACAGAAGTTAAAGTGAATGCTCCCTGCGTTGACATATGGAGCTAATTTGATGGATGTATGTTCAAATGAAATACGTCTCAATGATTCAAAGGCTGGGTAACACTGATACTAGCTGATTGGATGGTTATTTTTTTAATATAAATTATTTTTATCTGTAAGTACTTAGGGAAAATGAGGAAATAGAGACTAAAGACTGTTGATTTTAAGAGACAAATAACACTGTCCATTTGACTCGCATTTACTAAAACTTACATAATACGAGATACACCTATAATTCTGTGCTTACGCCATTGTTAATATGGAAGGATATATTGACTTTGTGGTCAAAGCAGGGTATTTATGAAAGCATTCCATGAATGGTATTTTTCCCATCTCTCACTACTGTTGCCAACAATTTGCATCACACAGAAGTCCTTTTATCATACGCATTCTTCCTAAGGACTTGACCACTGGAAGACTGGAGTTTTTTTGAACATGGCACATGAACATAGCTGAAATGGAAGGTCTTTTGTTCTTTTGAAATTCTGGTGGAATATTAGAAATCAGGTCTACGTGGAAAGACCCTTCATTTCGGGAGACAGTTTATTGAGCTCTCGCAGTATACGGATGGATGTGATGAAGACCAGCTGGATTGGAGCTGACTTCATGGAAAGCAAATAGCCTTTCCTTTAGTTCTGATTGTTGACAACTAACTACAGCAGTATTACTAGTACCTGTGATTTGTACCCATAGAAATCCGATATAGTGATGTCACATTAGAGTTGTCACCGACCTCTCAAAATAGTTTATATTCATGTCTAGAAATTACAGTAGTTAGTAGCCTGCCACAAAGGCTTGTGATTTAATGCATAATATTTTGATATCTCTGTATCAATATTCTGGGACGGAGTCTGCAAACTTCCTTAGACTGCCAGAGTTCAAACTCACTGTAGTTACAAACCCACACTCTGGGTGAACTTGCTGGGAGGCTTTGTCATTAAGTTTCCAATAACAAAAGGCTTGATTAAAATGTAGAGATTAAATTTATCCAAACAATGTGGGAGGGTTATAAAGATGGAAAAATCTCCCTGCAGAGAACAGAAAATGGATGGGGATGGAAATATCCTGCACATATAAACCACCAATAAAAATTTATACCAATTAAATATAAGTAAGGCTTAAAAGCATACCTCTGAGAGAAGACCTAGATATTTCCATTAACTAAATTGTCCCAAATTAGTCCTTAAATAATGATTATATACAGTGGCAAAAGTCAGACCAAGAACTGTCTGAAAATCAGTTGAGGGGGTAAAAAAAGGGCTAAATATGAGGGTGGAAACTTAATACCATATATCACACGCATCACCTGTCTTAGCCTAACTGGCATGTAGTCACTATGTAGAAAACCTAGATGTCATCTTTGGGGACGTATTATTTAACTTTCATAGTTGGCATGTGATATTAACTGGAATATAAAAAGGAAATTAACTGACCCAAGAAAACATGTCCCATGACGAGGTTACTCTTTTTTTTAAAAAAAAGATTTTTATTTATTCATGAGAGAGAGAGAGAGAGGGGCAGAGGGAGAAGCAGACTCCCAACGAGCAGGGAGCCCGATGCAGGACTCAATCCCAGAACTCTGGGATCATGACCTGAGCTGAAGGCAGACGCTTAACCATCTGAGCCACCCAGGCGCCTGACGAGGTTACTCTTCTTAAGCACAGCCAAGATTCCTGCTTTAGATGATGTGTGTGCATGTGTGTGTGTAGAGTCATCCTATAAAACTGAAGCATACAACATTTGGTATTCAAAATGATTTTTAAGTGTTACACTTGTATTCACAATAAATATCTCCCATTAGTGCGTGATCCACATCTGGCTATGGTTTGTTGTAGATTTGTACATTCAACCGTTAATAAAACCCATTTGTTGAGAAAATTTTAAAGAAGTAGTATAAGAAAGAAACTTTGCATCGTCTATTATGTATCTGCTTTTAGAAAGCAACTGTCTTTATGCACTTAATACATTTGGGAAGCAATTTCTGTATTAATAGTATTATGACACTTTAATGTAAATTTAATTATATAAACTGTGCTGCGTGCTAATTGCTACTGGATTAAAAATGAGAATTAAATACTTGAGTTACATAACTTGTGAAGATAATGTTTTTCCTGGTGTTATCATTTCTGCCAATTACTCCTCTATAGCTCAAGTTTTTATTCTTGATTAAAAAAATTGTCTATAAATAACTGCACTCATTGATGCCTTTGACTATCCCTGACTATCCCTAGAACACTTGGTGATAGCTAAGTTATTTAGATGATCAAAAATAAGTGCATTAAATTTATCCAGCTATGTCAACCCTCAAGTACCTTGAAGCTGTGTAATCATGTGTCATCTGGACTCTGACCAGTTAACTGACTGGGCTGTGATTGGTCACATGGATGCAATGTGAGAGAGAATTGGACTGTGTACATAGTGTGATGGGGATCAAGATCTACAAGAGGCAGAAGCTCTATGTGTAAGTTTTGCTTTAAAAAAATGTAGACCAAAACATGTCAAACCTTTTCAGAAAATTTTCCCTAATAAAATAACTCGTCCTTCTCTGTACCCCTTTATATCTACAACTCTTTTGTATTCCACCCAAAACCACAAGCCTTCTTAATTCTTGGATTCCCTTCTTCCACTTCAACTGAATTGTAAGGTCCCATGGGCATGACTGGTGTCTCTGTGATGCATCTCTTTTTCTCACGGACAAAGCGGAGGTCCCACGTGGTTTGCTGGGATCTGTTAGTGATGGTGGAGAGGGGTGTGGCATGAGTGGATTGGAATGAGTGGAAACTATGGACCGTTTGGGATCGAGACCTTCACCTACCTTCTCAGACTCCCACCGATGCTTGCTTCTTTCTCTCGTGGGTGTCATTTTACCTATGCCAGACTTTTGAAATTGGGGAAAGTATCACTCCTTAGGGTATGAGATTTGGGTTTCTGTGTGTCTGTCAAGGGGTCAGAAGGACATTGACTCTCAAAAAGGGAAAACCTAATAGGATATGGGAGATCGGAAGGAACCAAGTAGATATATTTCCTGTCTATTCTATTCCCTAAGATGAGATTCATCCTTGTAACTCTTTCGGAGAATTCCTGAGCTCTGAACGAACATCCTGTGATTTGTGGCGTCCTCCATGGATCAGTGTGAGGCAGTCATCATCCTATTGCAGAACGTGTCTCTTGGTCTCCCCGCCCCCCCCCCCCATTCCTCTTCTTTATAATGTTTTAGCAATCTGAATCCCTTCCTCAGGCTCTGTTTTCCTGGGTTATGACAATTTGTCTTACAAGTATTTTTAAGATATAAATCTGTAAGGGACGCCTGGGTGGCTCAGTCGGTTAAGCGGCTGCCTTCGGCTCAGGTCATGATCTCAGGGTCCCGGGATTGAGTCCCACATTGGGCTCTCTGCTCGGTGGGGAGCTTGCCTCTCCCTCTCCCTCTGCTTGTGCTCTCTCTGTCAAATAAATAAAATCTTTTTTTTTAAAGATTTTATTTATTTGAGAGAGAGAGAATGAGAGATAGCACGAGAGGGAAGAGGGTCAGAAGGTCAGAGGGAGAAGCAGACTCCCCGCTGAGCAGGGAGCCCGATGTGGGACTCGATCCCGGGACTCCAGGATCATGACCTGAGCCGAAGGCAGTCGCTTAACCAAATGAGCCACCCAGGCGCCCCAAATAAATAAAATCTTTTTAAAAAAAAAAGATATAAATGTGTAAGATGGGTTTCAGGGGATTGCTCTCCTGAATGAAAGTAATAGTGATCCTATTGCTGGTCATCAAGTAGGGTGGTAACGATCCCTAGCATGCAGGGTTGGGTTTACTTAGAAAGAGATACTAGCTTATGCACCTACCCTAAGAAATTCTTGATATGCATCAGAATAATGGAGTAGAATGGCTTCTGACAGAATTACAGAAAGATGTGACAGTCTCTGGGCCGCCAACTGCCAATTTAAGACAAACTGTGGAAGCCAGAGGGCCTCAAATAGAGCTTTGAGGGGTATCCTCCTGTAGCCTCAAAGAGCCACATGCTGAAAATGAGGCTTAGGCTCAGGTTTTAAGAGCTCAGATCTGCAAACAAAACTAAAGGTACAATCCCAGTAGATTTTCTGTGTCAAAATCAGGGCTCTGATAGGAAAAAAAAAAAATTGTCCCTCTGACTTTTCTGGGGATATGTGGGTGAATAAATACAAGACCTTTTTATCTTCAAAGTTCCCTGAGTCCCTCCTTTCCAAAGGAGATTAGCTTCCCCTGGTCTGGAGACTGAGTGAAGGCCTTACTGAAAGCAGGTGCCTTGTGAGATTGAACTGTTTCTGCCCCAGCTCTCCCTGATGGCCTCCAAGTCAATGACCAGGGTTAGTTCTGAATGATGACGTGTAAGCCCTGTACCCAGGGAGGGAAGAAAACAGCACAGCAAGGCAGATTCAGGACATTGCTAATAAGTCAGTCAGAAGGGGGTGGGGGCGGGGTGGATGGGAATGAACTTTTAAAGGTTTTAGACTGTGTGTGTCTGTGTATGCACATGCACACAATATGAAACTGAATATGACAGAATTCATTGATGGGAACACATTTTCCCATAATTCAGGAGTTAACATATTAGTAAAAACACTTGGGGCTGATCTGAATGTTTTTCTTTGATGGCACCATGGAGCCTAGATGAAATAATAGTCTTCCAAATAAGTGAAGTGCAAACACCTCTACACAGTGAAGAAGAAATTGGTGGGCATGACTTAGGACTTTGAATGACTTATGACGTTCAGTGTTGAGTTTCTACAACCTGATATAATTGACCTGCTCACTCTGAGAAATTCTTTCTTTGATTATATGAGAAAAGAAAATGATGCAGAGGGTCAGTTAATTTCTTCCAAAATGCAAATAGTAATAGTATAGAAGACACATCAAATACTTTCAACAATTTCTCACTTTTAAAGATTTATTTGCGAGCACTTGAGTGTGGAGGAGAGGGGTAGAGAGAGAGAGAGAGAGAGAGAGAGAGAGAATCTCCAGCAGATCCTGCTGAGCGAGGATCCCATGATCTGAGCCGAAATCAAGAGTTAGACGTTTAAGCCACTGAGCCACCCAGGTGCCCCAATTTCTCGTTTTTAAAAGATAAATCTTGGGTGCCTGGGTGGCTCAGTTGGTTAAGCAACTGCCTTCGGCTCAGGTCATGATCCTGGAGTCCCGGGATCGAGTCCCACATCGGGCTTCCTGCTCAGCAGGGAGTCTGCTTCTCCCTCTGACCCTCTTCCCTCTTGTGCTTTCTATCTCTGATTCTCTCTCTGAAATAAATAAAACTTAAAAAAAATAAAAGATAAATCTTGCACATGAAGAGTTGCTACTCCATTCTGAATTCCACAGTGACATCATCTGGAGGTGTACTATGGAAGACAGAAGATTGAGATTATGGGATGCCTGGGTGGCTCAGTTGGCTAAGTGCCTTCAGCTCAGGTCATGATCCCATGGTCCTGGGATCGAGCCCTGCATCGGGCTCCTTGCTCAGCAGGGAGCCTGCTTCTCCCTCTGCCTCTCTCATGTGTGTGCTCTCTCTCTGACAAATAAATAAATAAAATCTTTTAAAAAAAGATCGAGATTAACAAGATTTATAAATCTGTCAAGTAGCAGTTACTGGCAAATGGATTGAAAATTGAAAAGGTTATAAACTTAAAACATAAGTAATGTGTTTTCTTGAAGTGACTGATAGTCATATTTGAATTCCAGTACCCTGTCCTTAAAAGATGAGGTGAGTCAAGGGGCACCTGGTTGGCTCAGTCGGTAGGGCATACAGCTCTTGATCTCGCTCTGGGTTGTGAGTTCAAGCCCCATGTTGGGTGTAGAGATTAAAAAAATAAAATATTTAAAAAAATTAGATGAGTTGAGGCAAATTGCTTCATTCAACTTATCTGTAAAATGAATTAGGTTTAGAGTATTTCACCACTTTTTGGATAGGTGTTACATAGCATTACATTTATGAACTATGATTCATGTTGAGGTTATTTGTATGAGTTGAAAATGTTGCTGATAGTCACCAGTAAATCAGGTTTTAAGGAGCACGGCACCGAACCCAGTGGCTTTTGAGATCCCTGAGGAGAGTGCTAAGATCATGTGGTTCTCTAAGTAAATTTACAAAATCAACTTCTGAAATATTAGTTCTATGGACTGAGTGACTGAGTGCTTTTATGAACAAATCTGAGTTATTCCTCAAGGACAACTTGTTACCTTCTGCGCTATCATTAATCTACTAAAGATGGATGCTATCAAAATCTACTTCCACTAAAGCGGAAAAGACCACCTATGTTATTAAATAACCTTTCAATAATATAATTGGCATTAAATTTAAACAACTGCCACATAAATTATGTAATACACTGGGGTACAAGTTCTCTTTAATAGTTTTAGATAGCCCAGTATGTATTGGCCAAGTATGTACACATACTTTACGGTTACAGATCAGAATAGTGAAGAATATTGCTGTCCTCTGCTAAAATGAAACAAAATTAGGGTTGTTTCTAAGAATAGGAATACAGTTGTTACACATCTCTGCATGAAGTGATCACTTAGTTCCTGAAACTTGCATCTATATTTATAAATACAATCATAATAATTATACCAGTGTTGACAGAATTTGTCAAGAGAAATATTTTCTTGAACTATTTTCATTAATGCAATTTATTTCATTGATCGATATTCCATAGAGTGATGTAAAATTATCTTCCTTCTTTTTAATTATGTCTTACTGAAAGTATTTTCATTAAGACCTTTCCTGTGTAGTTATGCGACAAATTTGTTTCATAGTGGAGAATTTGTACATATATCAATTTTACTGATTACCATTACCAGCCTTGTGAATTTCTTTATGATGGCTATGTAATCTAACTCAAAGTATCCAGGGCCAAATTTTACTTTGTGTGGACCATTCTCTGCTCCTTACCTCTGTGCACCATCTAGCCAACTATCCACTCCTCTACTTTTTTTGTTCAAATCTGATTGAAGACAAATGCAAGTTTGCAGTGAGAAATTGTTACATTAGTAGGATTTTAACATACCAATTATTTTTTTTTGCTTGATCTGTATAATCAAAAAGAGATCACTACCACTGATTACTTATGTACCCTAATAATTGTGCTGCCTTTCTGTGGAAGTAATTTGCAGCATTTATGTGGGCGAACGATGCTATGTGAAGTGTCTCTTATTGGAGGCCAGAGAGCTAAGATGGGGTGAAATTTTGGGGTCAGAAAGAATAGAATGGAATTAGGGAAAATTCATTTATAACACTTGATCTGTTTTTAATCTGGCTGAGATTGTACTGAACATCTATCAATAATTTATACCACTATTTGTCGAAAGATACCTATGGTTATAAATGGCCAGGATAATAAATGTACTTTTAAAACAATTTATATATTATTTAAACTTGCCTCTTTGTGATTAGTAGGTGGTATTGAAATTAGAAGTATAAAGAGGTCAGGGAGATTACCCACACTGGGTTTTGCCACAGAATGATGGACAGAGGGACGCTTGGGTGGCTCAGTCAGTTAAGTGTCTGCCTTTGGCTTGGGTCATGATTGCAGGCTCCTTACTCGGCGGGGAGCCTGCTTCTCCCTCTGCCCGCTGCTCCCCCTGCTTGTTCCCTCTCTCTCTGTCAAATAAATAAATAAAATCTTAGAAAAGAATGGTGGACAGGACCTTTTGTGGCCACCATGATCCTCATTCATTCAATCATCCAATTATTCAAAACTGGTTCATTGAGGCACTATATTAAGTACCACAGATAGAGTGATCTTCAAGACTGCTCTCAATCTCTCTTGCCTTTATGGGTGTTACAATTTAAGGGAGACAAGCAGTAGCGTTCTAAGTATTAGGACTCCAAAAGTCCATATACCTTGAGATATTTAACCCAGGCTTGACGAGGTGCTCCATGGAGAATGCGATCCCAATTTGAGACTGGGAATATGGACTGGTCTGGATCCTGGCTTAGTGCTTTCCCATCCCAGACAATTCTAACAGCTCTGTAGGTACATCTATTCTCTGGGGATCACCAGTAATGACCAAATCAAAGATACCTGTTATATGAAATAAAATTCCAAATAAATGATTTATTACGGGGATCCAAATTTCTAATTAGGCCATTAGCTGTCCATTCTCAGGGGCATCTTTTTCCTGCCATTGAGCTCAATGCTAAACCCATTTTTTTAAGAAGACTTAGCTTATTTTTAGAGAGAGGGTGTAGGGGGGGCTGGGCAGAGGGAGAGAGTGAATCTTTTTTTTTAAATTTAATTTTATTATGTATGTTAGTCACCATACAGTACATCATTAGTTTTTGATGTAGTGTTCCATGATTCATTGTTTTTGTATAACACCCAGTGCTCCATGCAATACGTGCCCTCCTTAATACCCATCAGCCAGCTAACCCATCCACCCAACCACTTCCCCTCTAAAACCCTTAGTTTGTTTCTTGGAGTCCATAGTCTCTCATGGTTCGTCTCCCCCTCCGATTCCCCCCCCCTTCATTTTACCCTTCCTTCTCCTAATGTCCTCCATGCTATTACTTATGTTCCACAAATAAGTGAAACCATATGATAATTGACTTTCTCTGCTTGACTTATTTCACTTAGCATAATCTCCTCCAGTCCCATCCATGTTGATGTAAAAGTTGGGTATTCATCCTTTCTGATGGCTGAGTAATATTCCATTGTATATATGGACCACATCTTCTTTATCCATTCATCTGTTGAAGGGCATCTTGGCTCTTTCCACAGTTTGGCTATTGCAGACATTGCTGCTATGAACATTGGGGTGCATATGGCCCTTCTTTTCACTACATCTGTGTCTTGGGAGTAAATACCCGGTAGTGCAATTGCTGGGTCATTGGGTAGCTCTGTTTTTAATTTTTTGAGGCACCTCCACATTGTTTTCCAAAGTGGCTGCACCAACTTGCATTCCCACCAACAGTGTAAGAGGGTTCCCCTTTCTCCATAACCTCTCCAACATTTGTTTCTTGCCTTGTCAATTTTTGCCATTCTAACTGGTGTAAGGTGGTATCTCATTGTGGTTTTGATTTTTATTTCTGTGATGGCTGGTGATGAACATTTTTTTCATGTGTCTTTTGGCCATTTGTATGTCTTCTTTGGAGAAGTGTCTGTTCATGTCTTCTGCCCACTTCTTGACTGGATTGTTTGTTTTTGGGGTGTTGAGTTTGAGAAGTTCTTCATAGATCTTGGATACCAGCCCTTTATCTGATATGTCATTTGCAAATATCTTCTCCCATTCTGTGGGTCGCCTTTTAGTTTTGTTGATTGTTTCCTTTTGCTGTGCAGAAACTTTTTATCTCGATGAAGTCCCAATAGTTCATTTTTGCTTTTGTTTCCCTTGCCTTTAGAGACATGTCTTTCAGGAAGTTGCTGTGGCCGAGGTTGAAGAGGTTACTGCCTCTGTTCTCTTCTAGGATTTTGATGGATTCCTGTCTCACATTGAAGTCTTTCATTCATTTAGAGTTTTTCTTTGTGTATGGTGTTCGAGAATGGTCGAGTTTCATTCTTCTGTATATAGCTGTCCAATTTTCCCAGGACCATTTATTGAAGAGACTGTCTTTTTTCCATTGCATATTTTTTCCTGCTTTGTTGAAGGTTATTTAACTATAGAATTGAGGGTCCATATCTGGGTTCTCTATTCGGTTCCATTGGTCTATAGGTCTGTTTTTGTGCCAGTACCATGGTGTCTTGGTGATCCCTGCTTTGTAATATAGCTTGAACTCAGGCAGTGTGATGCCCCCAGCTTTGTTTTTCTTTTTCAAGATTTCCTTGGCTATTCAGGGTCTTTTCTGATTCCATACAAATTTTAGGATTGTTTGTTCCAGCTCTTTGAAAAATGTCATTGGAATTTTGATGGGGATGGCATTGAAGGTATAGATTTCTCTGGGCAGCATAGACATTTTAACAATGTTTATTCTTCCAGCCCATGAGCATGAAATGTTTTTCCATCTTTTTGTGTCTTCTTCAATTTCTTTCATGAGTGTTCTGTAGTTCCTAGAGTATAGATCTTTTACCTCTTTGGTTGGGTTTATTCCAAGGTATCTTACAGTTTTTGGTGCTATTGTAAATGGAATCAATTCCCTAATTTCCCTTTCTACAGTTGCATTGTTAGTGTATAAGAAAGCAACTGATTTCTGTGCATTGATTTTGTATCCTGCCACATTACTAAATTGCTGTATGAGTTGTAGTAATTTGGGGGTGGAGTCTTTTGAATTTTCCACATAAAGTATCATGTCATCTGCAAAGAGAAAGACTTCTTTGCCAGTTTGAATACATTTTATTTCTTTTTGTTGTCTGATTGCTGTTGCTAAGACTTCTAGTGTTATGTTGAATGATAGTGGTGAGAGTGGGCATCCTTGTTGTGTTCCTGGTCTTAAGGGAAAGGCTCTCATCTTTTCCTCATTGAAGATGATATTCACTGTGGGTTTTTCATAGATGGATTTTATGAAATTGAGGAATGTTCCCCCTATCCCTATACTCTGAAGAGTTTTACTCAGGAAAAGATGCTGTATTTTGTCAAATGCTTTTTCTGCATCAAGTGAGAAGACCATATGGTTTTTCTCTGGGAGAGAGAGAATCTTAAGCAGGTTCCACACACAGCACAGAGCCCGATGTGGGGCTCTGTCCCCCAACCCTGAGATCACGACCTGAACTGAAACCAAGAGTTGGACATTTAACTGACTGAGCAATGCAGGCACCCCCAAACCCAATTTTTAATTAGACAATTCAGTCATTTATGTTGGAAAGTTCAACAGAGTCATGATGAACTCTGAACTCTCACCCAGGACTGAGATGAGAAAGTGCATTTTTTTAAATGTATCTTTTTACATAAATGCCTGCAGCTCTGTAATTCTTTCTCTCTCTCTTGTGGTTAGTTGAGCATCTGTTTTGTCATGTTTCAATATGCAGTGCACCCTCTTTTCTCTGTTTACACATCCTTCCTTCCTGCATGTGCTGGAAGCTGCCCTTCAACCATGCTCAATCCAGGTGTGAACACATCTCCCCAGTCTGATCACTAGAGACCGAGAATACTGGGAGAAGCAGAAATAAAGACTGAGTTTAAATCTTTGTTCTGCCCCATATGGATTGTGTGACATCATCACAAATCATAACTCTTCTTAAATGGGAAACAATTACAACCGTACCCAGTGCTTAACAGGATGGATTTAAAAAAGTAAATGAAAAGTTGTAAGATCAGCATCTGGCATGGGGTAGATCATGGAGTCCATGGTACTTACTAGAACTGTGTTGCTAGCCCCAGCTCTCTACTCTTCTTTCTTCTGTCAGCACCGCTAATTTTCCCACATCACCATGTGCTGAATTTTTATACATGAGGCTCTTAATGAGAAACCCATTTTACACCTTCTAGGGGAAACTTGCATCTCATGTACATAGTGATTGTGGGAGGTTAGTAACAAAGAGAAGAAGTGAATATCAGTAAAAGCAAATGGGAGGTTTTAGAAAAGAATGATTAGAGTATAAATATGATAGACAATAGGAAATTTTTAGATTGGGGATTTGGAGAAAATAGTATTTTTAGGAAGCACAGGTGGTAGGTAGTAAAATAATAAAGTGAGAAAGACAAAGGGATGAGAAGCAGTGGTTTATTCAGGTAGTTGTATTTAGGTAGTCCATTTTTCATTGCAAAATCTCTTTCTGGGAGTAACTCTGTTTCAACTACATTTCAAATTTGTTCTTCTAAGTAGGGGTATATTGGTAAATAGATTCTCAGAAAAGAAAACAAAGGGAAAAATCGCATCCTGATTTGTAGCTTTTGCCAATTTCCCTGGTGTAAATACTCCCACAGTGGTTTTAGAGTTGAAAAGAAATTCAGAGAATTGCCTTTCTTGTGAGCTGGTATGAGCTGACTCCAGCAAGCCTCCATTTTTAAACCTTGCTTAAAAGTGAATGCCTCTAGTATTGTATTTTTAATGGTGACCACAAAATGAGCCTTCATCCACATGCTAGGAGTCTAAGTGGACTCCATACATATTGTGTTCCTGTCTCTTTATGGGCCTTAAGGCTGCCTTTTAGGGACTGCTCATTTCCCTCTGAGCTCCCTGGCTTCAATTACAGTTAATTGTGACCATAAAAACTATTAATCATTTGGCGAAGGCTACTTCTGTGTGTGGGGAAATCAAGAGAATAGATTAATACATTAGGCAGGCAATAATGGCTTTTCCACTATAAAAATTTTCTTTGACATAGCAGAACATAGCATATAACTATCAACTCTTATTATTTATATTAACACGAAGCAAATTTTAAAAGAAGGTGAGCATAGAGATCCAATTCAGCCCCTATGAAGCATCCATCTGATTAACCTATAAATGTTACTGTTGTTTCTCTTAAATCTAACACTTTCCCCCTTAATATCTTTAAAGAGATTTCTTTGGTGCTTCAGGTGTCAGAAAAACCACGGTCTTGCCATTTATATGTATTTCCCTGAGTTAGCCACTTAAAGTTCTCTTCGTAAATTTCCTCATTGCCTGGTCTACACGTGGCTAGGGGAGGGCCTAAGCGTCTGTGGGAACGTGGGAGCCAGCGCAAGGGAAGAGAGGTGGTCTTGCAAGCAGATGCTGAGCGTCTACACACACAGCTCTGCTCAGGCAGATAAAAATTTCCCTTTCATCTGTCATCAAGGCAATGGTGAAATGGGCGCGCCAGTGCACTACACGCCTGCACCTGCGCACTACCACGAGGCCCTGAAGAACCAGAGTAGGGCCAGCGTGGTTTTTAACTCCCTCTGTGCATTGACCTTGAGGGGCCCCCAGAGAGGCTCTGCAGCATCCACCGGGTTCACTAAGCAGCATTTTTGGAAGAAATTCTAGCATGCACATGTGCTCTCCCTCCTGGAGCTGCTAGTTAACTGCCCTCGGGGAGTGGGGTTGCTAGGCCAAGAGAGAGTTACCAATTCTACGAGCCAAGTACATTGTGGGTAAACGTGGGACAATGGGTCCTCCAGGGAATTCGGGCCATTTGAGGTAACGGCAGGAAGCTGGTACTGGGCATGTCACAGGCAGCCCCCGGGGGGGAGTTCCCCATCACCCAGACATCCTGTGGGACGGTCTCGGCTTTGCCGTCCTCCCTGTAAAGGGCACCAGCTCCCGTTGATCTTCCACATCCAGAAGGAACATGAGAAATACTGACTTTTCCCCTTTGTCATGTTCTTTCTTGGGCTTAGACAAAAACTACTTAAACTTAGGAATCCTGGGAGTTCTGTTGCTTTTATTGCAGAGGCTCCAGCTCAATCTGTCGATCAGATGACTCAGGTGGGAGGACCCGGGATGTTAAGAATTAGTGCTTAAGTACTCGAATAAGCTTTCGGCTTCTCTAGGGGGAGAGTTTAGACTTAAAAGGCCTTTAAAACATGCTTATATATAACATATGTATAACATATAACATAACTGGAATATATATATATATATAACATAATTGGAATGAACAGTTCCCACTCAGCACGCTTATTTCCTGGTGCTCCGCTGAGAAAGCCACATGTGTTACTCAGTCCTTGCGATCACAAGACTGGGACCTTTATTATTACTATTTATAATTATTTATTTTGATGATGTCCAATGTCCAAATGGAAGGTGGGATATCACCCTCTAAAAACGCCTACATTGTGATTTACGATCACCCTAAAATCGGGGGACAGCTTTACAGGGAATATGTAGGGTGCCCAAGGATTTAGTTAGGAAGTGACTTGAACTCACTTAGTTGAGATGCCTCACAGGCTAATGCTTGTCTACTTCTGGTGCTGAATACATGGGTCTATGTTGGACATTTATGGAAACTACCACGTGAATTATAGAGCATTTAAAATTTGTTTTCTCTATTTCACTTTTGTTTTCATCTGTCTGTGGTTATCAGACAATTCTGGGTTAGGACTTATACACTTATGATACAGAAAAAAGGGAAGGAATAATTATCTGGATAGATCAGACCCATGGTACCATTTTCCTTGAAATAGTTGAATCTTTGAAATTAATTTTTAATTTTTGTTACTTGTTTTCAGCTTTGCCTACTGTCGTCTTGTTTGGTTGATTGTTTCTTCTGTGGTGCGTGGGGCAGGCAGATGCTTACAAAGTCTTCTAGTCCTCGAGGAAAGCAACAGGGAGAAGGAAGAGAAGCATTAGTGAAGAGACTGGAAATGGAAGCAAGTGGATATTTATGGTTTAATATCTCGGCAAACCAGTGTTGAGGAGCTGATTTAGCATTCCATCATACAGAGAATCGATCCACTTGTCATTGCCTGCAGTCAGATGTAGTTAGATGAAGCTGATGGTTTCTATCTGCAAACTCACATGAGCCAAATGTTAACCAGCTATTAAAAACTAAAATAATGTTCTCTCTTCCCCTTTTATGAAATGACAGCCAGAGCGGAGCCACTCAACATCACCCCAACATTCTCTGCCTCTGGAGTGTTTAGCTAATTTACTTTATTCTTTAAAATGTATTTTCTACTGTAAGCACCTATCAAAAGCATTACCATAATTGTTTTGCCTCTGGCAAAGTAGGAAGAGTGCCCAAGCTTATGTGGTCCGGTTATTTTTTTTTTTTTTTTTTTTTTAGAACCGTGAACACAGCAGTTCCTTTTACATTTGACGACCCAGCAATTTCCATAATATTTTCACAATTATATATTACATAAATGCTTTCACTACATAATGAATATTTTTATTTCTTGATTCAATTTTATGGTAGGGAGACCATAATGGCATTAAAAATGTGGAAAATTCCTCTTCCTTTTAATGCCATCTGGGTTTCTATAATATATGCGGAGTGGCTATATGAATTCTAAAAATGATGTAAAGTTGCTTACATAACTTCAATCTTATGATCTTTAGAAGGATTTGATGTATATAGCAGATCCATCCAATTTTACCTTTTGTTGGTTTTTAGATATTTTCAAAAAGATGTGGGGAAAAAAATTACAAATTTTCCATTTAGAGACTATTGTCTGTCATTTTTTAATGACAATTGCCTACAATTCAAGCAATGACAACAAAATGTACAAATAAAACATCATTTCCTGAAATCTAACCATTCAAAAATAATTCTTGTATACTTGTGGTGAAACTCATTCTGGTTGCTTTTAAGAGCACATACACAAATAGATGATAGGTTAATATAGAAAAAAGTATATTTTAAAAATGTATTCTGTATTTTCAATGAAATTATTGAAAACTAATACAAATGACAGGAAATGTGAACTGCCAGAATGGCCTGCCATCTGGTCACCAAAAAGTTTTTTTTCCCAATGCAGACCTTTATTTTCATACCTAGGTGTAAGGAAGCCAATCATGTTACTTATGCTCAGTGAATCTTTAAAATTAAATGTTTATACATATGTTTAATACAAAGCATTATATTTTTACTGCAGGTGAAACTAAGGAACTTTCACTTAAACATACATGTTGAAATACAAGTTTAAAAAGCTGCCTAGTATTAAGAAAAAAATAACGTAATTTTAGTCCTTTAAAAAAACCACGCAACATTATAGCTAAAGACCCAAATGTTCAGAACCCTGAGGTGGGGTGATACAATAATAGAATTCAGATATCATAATATGGGTGTGTGCTGCTTTTTCTCTCTGGAAATTTATTGAATATTCTTATTCTTGAAATCAGGAACATTATCATTTTTATATGTAAAATGGTTACTAGGTTATTTAAAAATACTTAGTGATTAGTACAAGTTGAATGCTTACTAAATGTTAAGCATTATTCACATAATAAACAATTTACCATTTAACTTTTTATCATTGAGAATAGGACCAAGTTTGGAGTATGATGACTTTAACCTATTTTTATTTTTTAACATAAAAATTTAGATGCCCAAGAACTTAGCCGACTCAATTTTTAGTTTTAATTTATGTTCTATTCCTATGGATGCATATTACCCCCTAATTTAAAAATCCTCAATAACCGGCACTAACTAACTGAATCTTCATCAAACGCCAAATACTATTCTAAGTGTTTTAATTTGTTGCTCAAAACTGATGCAGAGTCAGATCCTGATGAACTGGATTTAGAAAGTTCTTCCAAGTTACATCGTAGGAGGAACGGATTGTAGTTCACGCAGTTTGGCTACCGATTCCACGTGTGTAACTGCTATGGTGTATTCCCTCTAAGTGTGGGTCCATGTTAGAGCGGAGATACAAAAGCCAGAAACGGACGGTGCGGTTAAAGATCTCACAACCGGAAGGGACGGAGGGAAACAGACCGTGCGATCTGGTGCAATACCTGAAAGTATGGCGCAGGCGCAGTAAGAAAGGGCACAGGCGCTCCTTGAAAGAGGGGAAAAGGAGCTGGGAATTAGAGAACAAAGCCGCCCCAACCTCAGGTACGAGACAAAGACGGTACAAAGCGCGTGAAATAATTGGGTAAATTCTAGGTGGTGGGAAGGTTGAGGTGTGAGATGCAAGCAATTTGACAAGAAACTTGGTGAGAAAATAACTGCTAAGGGAGTAGAGGGCTTGGGGTGCCTTGGGCAAACCTCTCCTTCTGTAGGTGGTGGTGTGCAATAGAAGACTTTCCTCGGTGAAGGAAACCTTTCCTTTGTAGAGAGAGGACGGACGCTCTCCAATTACAAGAGCTGAAGGGTGGGAGCGCAGATGAAGTGACCAGGCTTATCCACTTTCTCTTCGTCAGAGATGGGGTGCTTTGTCTTACCCACATCCTTAGCATTGCTTAGGAGACACACGGTAAAAACAATTCAGGGAAAAATAGTTAACTGTACCTTTTTTCATGAAAAAAAAAAATACTGCCTAAAATGGAGAGACATGTGTTGCTGTTTGGAGGAAGTTTGTACGCAAAGAATGCTTTTTTCCATATGAAGAGTAAATAACAGAGAGGAGAGCTAAGAAGCAGCTGGAACTTAAGAAAATAAAGATCTCTGCTCAGAACTGCTAGATAACTGGCCATCGTGTTTCTGTATCCGGGAAAATTTCAGACAAGATGGGCAACCTTTCCAAGACAGTTTTCACCGGTGAAATAGGTGAAGCATATTGCCAAGGTGATTTCATTGTCCCAACTACAGGAACAGAATTTATGCACAACAGACATTTGAGGACCACGGGAACAGGGGTAAGAGGAGTCCTGTGAAAACTATGGTGTTCAGTGATAGACCAAGAAGCCCGTTGGTCCAGTGTAACCTAGTATTTAACCCAGTATGAGAATCAGCATCTTCTATGCCATCATCATCCCTGACTGCATCACCATGAAGTCAATCCTAAGCATTTACATTCATTTGACCCCTACAACACCTTTAAGAATTGGGCACCATCACCATGTCTATCCCTGTGTGTGTGTGTGTGTGTGTGTGTGTGTGTGTTTTATTTTTTTATTTTATTTATTTATTTGACAGAGAGCGACAGCAGGAACACAAGCAGGGGGAGCGGGAGAGGGAGAAGCAGGCTTCCCGCAGAGCAGGGAGCCCGATGTGGGGCTCGATCCCAGAACCCTGGGATCATGACCTGAGCTGAAGGCAGATGCTTAACGACTGAGCCACCCAGGTGCCCCCTGTGTGTATTTTAACGTGGGCTCCATGCCCAGTGTGGAGCCCCATGAGGTGCTTGAACTCGTGACCCAGAGACCTGAGCCGAGATCAGGAGTCTGAAGCTTAACCGACTGAGCCACCCAGGTGCCCCTGGGATTAAGCTTTTGCTGCATGATTCTAAGGGATGGGATTAGGAGAATGAGAAGAAGTTCCAAGGAGACGCATTTGGACTCAACAGAAGAAAGATCTCCGCAACATTCTGTGCAGGCCCCATATAGCAGCCTCCCTGGAAGTTCCCCAGCTAAGACTAGGTTCTCACTGTGGGCAAGGAGGAAGAGTGGGTGGGTACCAACACTATCCTCAATGTTTTATGGGACAGAACTCATCTAGTCCTTCTGAGGATGCCGTCGAGCAGTTCTGTTACTATCATTGCCACCTTACATAGCAGGAAAAGGAGGCCCTGTTGGGTAGGTAACTGGCCTCATGCCAAAAGCTAGTGTAGGGAGAAGCCAGGATGAAAGCCCACGCAGCCCGGCTCTGGAGTCAGCCTCCCCATGGAGATGCTTCAAGCATCGGAACATATGGTTGAACTAAGTGAGTTTTCCCTTCCCTTCTAACCTTGAAACTTGCTGATCCTATGCACTCAGCTGACTGACACATTCCTATAGAAATACACTGCATCTCCTTGATGTTACACTGTCACATTCGGAAACTCTGGGGGGAAAAAAAAACAAACCAAAAACCTCTGTGAAGGTCATGCATGGGCAGGTGCTATAATGTGAAAGGAATTGAAATCCTAATTTGAAGGAATGCTCCATTTGCATCTACATGCTGCTGTATGATTTATGACAGGGAGACTTTTCACTAAGATAGAAAGTTCTACAGTGTGAGTGATTTTTCATTTTCCAATCTCAACAGGAGCTTGGAAATCAAAATAAAAAATTAATCAACTTATTTCAACTTATATTAGAAAGTAATTTAAGATAATGTTTCCAGAGTTTTCTTATTTGACACACTAGTTGTCTTTTATTGTAATCACATTATAACAAATAAGTGAAGTCTCTAAAAAAATGACCATGCAGAAAAAAAAAAACACATTAAAAACCCACAAAATTGTGGTCTGTTGGTGTGTGAAGTAGTTTGCTATCATGAGAATAACCTTAGGTGCTAGAAGACTGCTTAGTAATTTCAGCTCCTCAGTATGGGAGGTTGTCATTGAGACACTTGATAAACCTTCCTGGCGTTGGACCCTCGCTAAATAATGTTCAGAATTCTCTTTTTCTTTTTCCCCAATGACTGTGTATGGAAATATCACTAATAAAAAGGAACAGGGTCAGTAAAGTGTTACTTCTATAGATTACAACAAAATACAAAAATAATTCAAGACTGCAGTCATTATATGTATTTTTAAATTACTCTTCCAGCAGATTTTTATCTGAATAAATAGATATTTTGTCATTCTCATGGACTAGCATGTTTATCTCCCTTCTCTTGCAGTAGACCGAGAACACAGTGGTAGTTACTGGAATGAAGGCCATGAGATATCAGTGTGAAAGATAATGCACACCTGGCCCATCTAAATAGGTTGGGAAATTTCATTTCCACTATATAATAACTCCTAGAGAGTCAACTTTCTGTTTGAGATGAAAAGTCTCCCTGTCATAAATCATAAAGCTGCATGTAGATGCAAATGGAGCATTCCTTCAAATTAGAGTTTCCATTCCTTCTGTATGAAATAGAAGTTGTAGGATTTTATTTCCATAGGTCAGCATAACTTGTTAGACTTCATTAAAATCAGTGCTAATAATGAACCCACTTATGTTTTTCCAAACGACACAGTTTTACGTGAATAAAATAGAGGTTTAATGAACAACTGACTGATACCTGATTTCAACCAGGTCTCTACAATACAAAGATGATTAAGTACTAAGTTGAGAAGAAGCCTGAATATGAAATTATGTCTATATTCACACAAGGGTTTGTATTCTTTCACTAGAAATTTCACAGTTCTGATCATTTTTTTCCCTATACATGAAAGATTTTCTCAAATTACTCTTCCTGATTTTTTTGCCCAGTTGACCAACAAGGTTATCAGGCAGTGGAATTTTTGGAGCTGGATACACTTACAGCTCAACTAAATTCTTAAGAGCTAAGTGGACATCCTAAAGAAGTCAGTCCAGAACCATGACAGACTATGGACTCTGAGAAACAAACTGAGGGTTCTAGAGGGGAGGGGGGTGGGGGGACCAGTTAGCCTGGTGATGGGTATTAAGGAGGGCACGTTCTGCATGGAGCACTGGGTGTTATACCCAAACAATGAATCATGGAACACTACATCAAAAACTAATGATGTAATGTATGGTGATTAACATAACATAATAAAATAAAACAAAATGTAAAAAAATAAAATAAGTCAGTCCAGTATGTTAAGACACAGTTTGTGTGTGAGGGCTGTTGCCATTCCATATGCTAGTGTAGTTTCTAGAACGTTTGAAAATTAGTCAAGCTATCTCACAAGATTTACCCTTCTTAAAATATCTGCTGGTGTGGAATTTGCCATGTTTGCAAATCTGGAAAAGTGGGGCTCTGTTTGTTCCTTTCCAAACTTCAGGTTAAATGGAAGGACAAGAAATTTCAAATTGGCTTACCTTTCAGAAAAAAATCTGTTAAATACCTGAAATGTGTGGGTATACACTGGTGGCCAGAAAATTGCTAAACAGTTCCCGGTTTTTTTTGTTTGTTTGGTTTTTTTTTGTTTGTTTGGTTTTGTTTTTTTGCATGTGGATAGGACTGTGACTTCACCTGCCTCAGTCCAATCTCAATTCCATTTTCAAAAGCAAGTATTCCTGGGGCGCCTGGGTGGCTCAGATGGTTGAGCGTTTGCCTTTGGCTCAGGTCATGATCCCAGGGTCCTGGGATCGAGTCCCGCATGGGGCTCCCTGCTAGGCGGAGCCTCTGCCCGCCCCCCCCCCTCTGACTCTCATGAATAAATAAATAAAACATTAAAAATAAAGCAAGTCTCCTATTTTTCTGAAAATCCTCAATACTAATAAATAATGTAATGGAAATGACCAGCAATTATTCATTATAAGTGCAACATGGAGACTATTGTGGGCTTTCAAGTTTTTACAATATGTATAGTACATGCCTGGAACCTTTGTGTGTGTGTGTGTGTGTGTGCGCACGCGCGCGCGCGCGCACATATACGTATATATGAGTGTTTGTGTGTTATATGCATACACATAACACTACCATATAAAAAAGACATCCCCATTTAAAGAATAGTGTTAGCAAATAAAAGCACTTAATTTACACTGAGAATGGAATCCTAACTCTACTGAAACAATTCCAACACGAAAAGGTGATTAACAGCCATATATCAATAGTCATATTAATCCAAAATCCCTACTGCCAACTTTTTTTTTTTTGCCAACAGTTTTATATTTGTCTCTCACAGTTTCCAGATGGATGGTGGCCGAGAGGACATTGTGTTTCCCTGTAGCAATTAGTTTTTTTCCTCAGGATAATTTTTCAACCATCAGAAGGGTATGTGCTTAAGCAGAGATTCATTTTATCTTTCCATAGGACAGGAATGAGGGTTCTTTGGTTGTTGGCCATTTAGTCCAAAGGACCAGCTGGCAAACAAATCAAGATAATTTTGGTTTCTTTTCTTGGCATGTTGCCTGTATATTGCATGCAAAAGAGGTACTTTTTAAATTATGTTACTGAGCAGAAATCTTGGGTCCTAGCCTAGAAACTTATTAATGGTTATTGAGATATCAGATGACAACACGGTGCGTGGTTCGAGTTCCAAACGGCATCCGTTTCTCTTTCTTATGGTAGTGATCATTGTTTTCAAATCGATCTAAAGGCTCTGTCTTCCGCAGAAAGCAGACCTGAAAGTCAGAGTTTTTGTACAATTTCACGACGATACTTTTTGCCCAAATCTGTATAGTAGGAGAGTAGAAATTTAATGCCTTGTTAAAATGCCTTCCAAAGCTTCAGGAAAATGGGCATTTTAAGAATGAGGTTATTTTCAGAGCCTGGGCCACTGAAACAAACACATGTACAGTCCTTGAATTAGGGCTTTTTGTGGCTTAAATGGAAATGACCTTCCCATAAGTGTGGTGGTATATAAGAGCAGTCACCGTAACGGTGTCCAGAACCAGTCTTTTAGCCTCTTCTAAGACGGGTGCCTTCCCCTGTAACCAACATTATCAGTTGTACTGACTTTCCGGGATAAACGTGAGTTTGATGATCATGCGCAAGAAGCATTTGGCCCACTTGGACATGGCATAGGGACATAGCACTTGTGGGCCTGCATAGACAATTTCTTTGAAACCCGAGAAAAACATCTTCATTGGCATGCATCAGGCATTGTGGTAAGCATTTATAAACATTTATTCACTTAATCCCCACAACAATCCCATATGTATTTTTTTTAAAGTCTACAAAATGTTAAACAACATGTCCAAGGTCCTCTAGCTATTAGGTGGTGGATCTGGGATTCAAATGTTCCTTGCCTTCCGAACCCCACCTCACAATCAATATGTTCTTTAGCTAATTGTTATAAATACCATCTACCAGGGCATGGGTAAATCTATAAATACCTGTCATAGATAGAAGAAATATAAAGTAATTGTGTATGTAAATTGATTTATTTCCATTTGTAATTTTCTTATAGTATATAGATATGTTACCAAGAGTTAGAGGAAAAGAAGCCATGAATCTTTTTGCCACTGCAGTAAAGAATTACAGGACAGCTAAAGGAAAGTAAAGCAGAGCAGAGTTTTCTTGAAGTACTCCTCCAAGGGAGGAGCCAGTCAAGGAGGGGCGGCCCAATGGCCCTGGAAACTCCAGAAGGTGGGCTTATGTCAATTTTTCTTGTGGGTGGGTCCTAGGGTCGCAACATTTGAGTGACAGGCCTGGATTGTATAATAATTAGTCAACCACCCGTGTCCTTTCCCCTGATGCATTTGAAATACCTGCAGGGGGGTAGGAAACCGCTACATTATTTCTGTTCTAGAGACATGGGTCAGATAAGGACAAGTGACCGCTTTCTGCCAAGTGTAACAAGCACAACAGACTTAACTCTTCCTCTGCTGGGATGTCATAACCGCAAACGGACTGCTCGATGAGTGGAATGGGGTGGTCCCCGGGCGGTCCTCCGTTGGGGCTCTCATCAGGATGTCTAAGGTCCATCCTCCTGGTGCTCAAGCCTTCCAAACACCACCTCTCAATCAATAGGTTTCTAGCTTCCTGCCTAGTGGGTATAAATGTAGCTGTCCTATATAAAAGCATGATACAGCAGTAACGTGTGAGGGTGGGTGTCCATTGCTTGATTTTCCCTTTATTGTTTCTAGAGCAGAGTTTGCAATTACTCACCATGTTGGGGAGACTTTGGTGCCCACTTTCTGGGAGACCATCCTGGCGTACTTGGGAAGGTCCCTGGGCGGGGAATTAGAGAGTCCTGTTTCAGGTTGTTGCTTTACTTTCTTCATAGAGGAAATGAGGGTCTTACATCTCAGGGCCATTCAAGTTCCCAAAGGGCCGATCCTAGGGAGGCGCTGAAGATCCCTAGCACCATGCTGTGGGTGGGAGAGGAAAGGAAATGGGCATCGACAGACATTTCAAGAAACATTACCATCTGCCATGACTCTTACAACAATTCAAAAAGAACAATAACAACCGCAAAATTCCTGATCAAAGCCGTGGCCGAATTTATGAATTTGATTTTCATGCAAATTCAGCTCTGAACATGAAGTGAGTCATGAAATGGAATTTGAAGGGGTCATGCTCGGCGCTCATGACTGACTGCAA
Organism: Eumetopias jubatus; assembly: GCF_037043125.1. NCBI lineage: Eukaryota > Metazoa > Chordata > Mammalia > Carnivora > Otariidae > Eumetopias > Eumetopias jubatus. The sequence continues at coordinate 29,387,223 of NW_028274816.1, forward strand.
CATCCATCTGCCCCACTCCCTGCCCGCACCCCCATCCCCACACGGAAGAGATCATTCAGGCTGATGTGTGTCAGATGCTGTAAAATGGAGTTAATCATTTGGGAATAGAAAAATGAAGTTGTTTTTACGCTGATAATGAAACTCCTGTTTGTTTTAGAGATTCCCACCCCCATGGGGAACTTTAGGATATTGCAAAATCATAGCTATTAAAAACCACATATATAGATCTTAGGAATATGTTCGAATGCCTGTAGAAAAGTCTGTAGAGAAAATCAGTAAAAATTCTGATCTTCTGCTAAAAACATCATAAAAGTTTATGAAAAATAATAAAGAAAAGGACAAGAGAGAAGCTACATTAATAGAGAAATTTAACATCTTTTATTCCAGTAATAAAGATGACAAAGTAGGAAACATCTATAGTAAGTAGCTGTAATGTTATCTCTAACCTTAACATATGGAACTTTTAATGATTTAGGAAAACTGAGCTTTCAAGGGTAGTGAATGATTTATAAATTTTAAATGAACTTACTCAAATTAATAATTTTATAATTGCTTACTCAATTTTTATCCTCTATCCAAATGATTAGTTTTCCGTGTTTTCATATTGTCTAGGTAAATAGGACTCTCACATGGAAAGACCACAATCAGTGCTATAGTTTCTATTACTTGCTAGATTGTTATTTTATATTTTACCTTATATTTGTGATTGAGAAGCTTCAGGCATTATGTGTTCTGAAAGTTTATGACCATTTTGTCTTGTAAATTCAAAATCAATTTTTTATTGTGTGGTATTACAGACTACGTCCTATTTACTGGCCTTGATAGTTTCCGCCCATGAATGCATGCTATTGTACTTCTCAAAAACAAACAAACATAGAAAAGACATATGTGTATGAGTAACTCCAAAGTTCTAACACTGAAATCAGTGTTCAAGCTCGTTCATGTCTAGGCACCTGAGAGAATAAATACCAGCCCCAAGCACTTGCAAAGTAATCTCATAAATACAAGGGGAGCATTCATGTTTTAAATATGATTTGCAAAGCATGGATTCCTATCGCTCCTCTGTGTTATTTTTCCCATTCAAACAGTATAATGTTTCCGTTCCTGTCAACCCAGCAACCGGAATAGAACTTGTAATGTGTTTCTAGACTTTGTTTATGTTTTTTAATTTCTTTCCTTTACCATAGTTGTATTAACATTATTTAATCATAGGCCTGGATGTTTGCTTTTCTAACAACAGGATATTATTCATTCCGAACACCCGCTTTTTGTGTTAGCCAAAGCTTTCCGAAATCACTCTAGTGTGTCAGTTGAATGTATAATTAGGCATTTTTCTAAATACACAATAATTACCCAGCAGAAAATTCTACCATTTCTATTTCTTAGTCTTAACATACCCAGGATGGTTAGTAACTCAAAAAAATAATAAATAAAGGAGCGACCCAAATACTCTTTACATGGTTTTTAAAGTACGTTTTATATTGAGGCATAACTTACATAAAGAAAAAGGCACAAACCCTAACTATACAGTTGAGTGAATTTTCACAATGTGAAGGCATACCCGTGGCTGCCATACAGCATTTCCGGTCTAACTCCTCACGGTGGTTACTAACCTAGGCGTAACCTCGATGCGGACTTCCACCACGATTTGTCAATTTTACTTCTTTCGTTAGCATGCTAGGAATGAAACCATAAAGTAAGGGCTCTTTCGTTTTGGGCTGGTTTTCCCCAATATTGTGTTTGAGGTCTATCCGTGTTACTATGTAAGACACGGACTAATTTTTCTCCTTGCTCTGGAGTACTGCATCATAGAAATACATACATGAGAGAAAGACCCCTTCCAGCATCCATGGAGGAGGTTATTCATAGTGGGGCTTGAGCAGCTGACTGAGATACCTGCTCTACATATTAAGTTTGGGTCTATGGATGTGTGGGAATGGACTGGAATGAGGCACAGTACAGCTGGGCAGAGCAGGTGTAAGAAATGAGGACAGCTCGAATTAAGAATGTAGCGTTAGGCATCAATTATAAGGTTTTTCTGATTAGCTGGGTGTAGAAGCTGAGAGTAAGAGACTGCAAAGGCTTACTCTTTTTTTCTTTTGTTTTTAAACAGCTTTATTGAGGTATAACTGATGTACAAAGCTATACGTGTTTAGTGTATACAGCTTGATGAGTTGGAGATGACTATATATTTCTGAAACCATCACCACAGTTGCTCAAAAACTGAATCAATGTCTTTTTTTTAATTTGAACAATCTATCTGGGTGAATGCAAATTCTTTTTACTGCGACCAGTATGAGAAGATCAGGAACGTCAGGGTGTCAGTCCTGGGCGTGTCACGTCTGAGCTGTCTGAGCATGGCCACATCCAATTGTTGAATAGGCACTTGGCCCAGTGAGCTTGGAGCTCATCAGGTTGGAAATGCAAACCAGGAGCTGGTGATAGATGGTTAGTATTCAAAACCATGGGAATGGTCACGATCGTCTAGGAATGGAATAGAGAGGGAAGAGAGAAGATGTTACACTGAGTCTTGAAAGAAATTAAGTATTTAAGAGATTGTATGAAAAGGGAAACTTGAAAGAGAGACATCAGTGTTTCAGAGTTAAAGGAGGAACCATGGCTAGGGTGGCAACCCAAAAGCCAAGAGAGGAGGAATGTTGGAGGAGGAGAATGGGAGCAATGGAATCAAAGATTGGTGAGCTGTCTGGTAGCTTAAGGGTTAAAGAATGCCCATGGGTTTTGCAGAATGAGTGTCTGAATCTGGCAGCCCGACTGGTGTGGGATATGAACACTGAGGAGCTGGAGACCATTGGGTATCGACTAAACTTTCGAGAAATGGCCAATAAAAGGGAGCGAAGGATAGGGTGGTAACTGGTGGGCGTGAGGTTCAAGGATTTCTTGTTCGGTTACAAATGACTGAGTGCCCTGGATGCTGACGGGAATGCCTCAGTGGGAAGAGATCCAAGATACTGCACGGAAAGACAGGTAACCCAAACCCTAAGAGAAATTACCCCCCAGCCTCCATCATCTAACGGAGCTCCAGAAGCAGCTTCCGAGTGGCTGGGCAGAGCTATAAGGTTGAATTTCCCCAAGGTATGCCTGAGAAGCTCCCCAAGGAAGCTCTTAATCACCTATGCTAAGAGGGCAGTCGACCCACATGCAAAGCATCTAAAACCCAGCTCCAGGAGAAGGAGGATGACCCCCGCCTCTGTCCCTCTTGTTGCGCATCTCCCATTACCTCGGGGAGGAGTAAATGCCTGAAGTGTCTCAGTCATCCAATGTAAACCAGGCCAGTAATGAACTTTTTTGAATACTGATCTTTCAGGTTGGATATTAGAAACAATTTATTTTAGCGACTTTTCTCTCACCGCCTGATCTGGGCACCGTGTTCCTCCTCTGTGTGGTGTATGGTAAAAGACTGGTTCTTATCTGTATTCCCCTCTGGACTGGAAGAGGGCCCAGAGACAAAGTACTGTGTTTTCTTCTTCCACTTACCCAGTATTGATTTAACAAGTATTTATTAGACATATCTTTAAATTCTTAGGGCATTTAGTAATGGCTGACCCACAGAGGGCTCTACAAGTAAATTTGTTGAATGAATGGATGCATGCACACGTGAATGAATGAAGTACACTAGAAGCAGTAATCAGAGCTGTGTTTGGTGGTAATTATGTCTGGAGTGCATTTTTTATTACCTTGAACTTTGATACTCATACACTGTGAACAATGTTTTATCATATAATTACTTTAGAAAATATCCACCCTTTACAAAAGTTTGAATCCGTAAGGGAATTATACGAATGTTTAAAACATCATCTTCTATTTATTTAGAAATCTTTCAAACATTTAAATGCATTGCTTTATGCAATAAACTAGTTTTCCCCAAGCCTGCGTGATAATGCCAGGATACGCAGCATGTAAGGATAATTCTAAGAGGTGTTTCATTTTCTAATATCCATTAAAAAGAAAATTTCAGGGACCAACTAAGCCTTCCACCAAACGTGGGCTAGAATGGAGAAACTTCTTACGCCCTAACCAAAGGTCCAACTAGAATTGCTCAAGAACTTATTTGCTGTTGTGTGTATAGACACCACTCAAGATGGTCCCAAAATACTCCAATTAAGAACCTTAGAAAGTGTATTTCCTATTTTCTGGCATTAGGGTACAATGGTGTCTAACCACAAACTCCAAAGGTAGATGTCTGGAGTCTTACATTTATTTTATAAGCAATGTATGCAAATATATTGGAGCTGAACTAGATTTACTGATATCCTCCTTTCTCCTTCTTAAGTGAAACTACCGCACAACCCCCCACCCCAGCCAGTCCTCCCACATCCAATCTCAGAAGATGGTATGGTCCAAGCGGGTGGTAGGGTTGGTTACATTGTGAGACATTTTCCCTGAACTTCATCTCAGATTGTGTGTGGTGTGAGAACAGAAACCATGTCGAATTCATGCTTTCTACCCAGAATTAAGAGTAACATCTGGTTTTGAGGAAGAGCACGATATTTTCGTTAACTGAAAGGAGAAATCTATGAAATTCTCCCAGCATCAGAACATGAGCTATAGATGGTTGAGGTAATGACTCAGCCCGGAATCCTCACCAAGGCCTGTTGCCACATGTGTTTTATAACAGGCGTTCCATGGAAAGAGACAGTAGGGAATTTGAACATGTATCCCTGGCCAAGGGGACTGCTGGTTTCCAGTTCGGCGTGTAAGGAGCTTGGAAGTCACCACGGTGTACTAACAGCAGGTAAAACGCTCAACAGCGTGAGAATCAGCAGCTCATCTTGGATTCGTGAGAGAGGGGAGGGCACAGGGCAAGACTGGAGAGGCCGACAGGCAAACACAGGGAGTAGCAGCTTCCCCGAGCAGGGATCAGGAGTGGAATCCTGGCAGGAACCAGAGCTGGGGCAGGGGACTGCGTTGAGAGCAATTGCCCCACAAGTCAGAGTTAGAAATTCCAGGGGGGCCCAGTTGTGGGGGCATTCCCCCCAATATTGGGAGATTGTACCTTCAGGAGCTCGACCAGGTATCCACATCCCCTCCGGCTTCCAGTATGGGGAGGGGAAAAGGAACCGCTTAAAATCACACCAAGCAGCATTCTCTACAAGAGCCAAATTATGGAAACAGCCCAAGTGTCCACCGCCTGAGGAATGGATAAAGAAGATGTGGTGTACACATACAATGGAATATTACCCAGCCATTAAAAGAATGAAATCTTGCCGTTTGCAACAACATGGATGGGTCTAGAGAGTATCATGCTGAGAGAAAAGGTCAGAGAAAGACAAATACCATAGGTCACTCATGTGGAATTTAAGAAACCAAACAAACGTGGGGCAGAGCGGGGAGAGAGGCAAAGCAAGAAACAGTCTTAACTATAGAGCGAAACTGCTTGTTACCAGAGGGGAGGTGGGTGGGTGGGGGATGAAATAGGGGATGGGGATTAAGGGGTGCACTTGTCGTCATGAGCACCGGATGATGTATGGAAGTGTTGAATCAATCACTCTATTATACACCTGAAACTAACACCACCCTCTATGTTAACTAACTGGAATTTAAATAAAAACTTAAAAAAAAAACAAAAAACAAACCCAACTTACCGCATCAGAGCGCTTTGTTCTTAAGGAGGCCTGTCTACAGGAGAAACTACTTAACCAGAGCCCCCCAGACCTGTGGAAGGGAGGTAACCAACGTTAGCTTCCATGGGGGAGAAGGAAATGGCTAAGTCCAGCCCCCTCTGGCCATCCTGCCCCACCAGGGCAGGGAGGGAAAACTGAATGAGGGAGGGTCACACAGGCTGAAGGCACAGGCCCCCTCAGAGACAGAGACCCATCACAGGCTATGGGACACTGTCCTCCACCCACACCTCATGGCCACACTGCTCAAAACCTATTTACAGCATTTCCCTTTCCCCAGTGCCTGGTGTCTGGCTATGACCAATGACAAGGCGTGCCAAAAGGCAAGGAGCGCGATTTGGAAGACATAGAGCCAGCGTGAGACCCGGACAGAGCAAGGATGTTGTGATGATCAGGCTGGGAATTTTAACACAGCTGTGAAGGAAAGCAGGGTGAAGAGTTGGTGCAAAAATCCAGTGACAGATGGTGGCAGGCCGAGAAGCTAATGGTGGAGGTGCCGAGAAGCGGTTGGGTTCAGAACAATATTTTGATGGTACAGCTGAGCAGTTTTATTGATGGATTGGCTGTAATTTGTGACAAAAACAAAGAAGAACTGGGATAATTCCACGTTTCTGACCAGAGCAATCAAAGGATGGCAATGGCCATTTATTAAAATGGGGACACAGTGCAAGAAATCGGGTTTTGTGTGAAGGGGACAGAAGTTTTACCTTTATCTGAGCTTTATCACCTCAATAACTAAGTAGGTAGTCTTAACTCTTCCTTTCATTTCATGTGTGCGTTTTTCAAAATATCCTCGCAAAGCCTGCTTAGGAGAAGATGGTCTCTGCCCATCTTTGGGGGGACGAACGCCAAGAAGCACACGTGCGCCCCGACCCAGCAACAAAAAGCAGAGAGGTTCTAGCTTTCACTTCACATGATGGAGGACTCCTCCCCGATTTGATTTTTGACATCCATGCCGTGGTGCTTGGTATGTCCTGTTGTTCAGAGTCTTCCAATTTATGACATTAAAGCGTGATGAGATGAAGAAGTGCCCAAAATACACATTCCACTTCCTTTGCGTTTTTCCCTTGGCTCGAGTTTTCGAAGGGCAAACAACGGAGCTGCAGGTAAGCACCTGCATTCTGGTTGCTGAGCCAAAAGACCAGAGACAAAGGAGAGCAAATTTGAGGAGAGAGAGCTCTGGCTCCAGCTGGTTCCACGGGGACCGGGTTAGGGCCCCTGGCCACCCCAAAGCTCAGGCCTGGGGGGGAAAGTGTGGTTCCCTCCAGTCTCCTGTAAGGACTCCCAGAATGCGTGCCCAGGCATTCTGACAATTCACCCCACATGTTGCCCCTTGAGTGAAGAGACAGAAGAAGGCCAAATCAGACCAGAAGATGGTCCCTGGAAAACCTCTGACCCAGTCTGTTTTATTCTTCCCATTGGGATTTCACCTTATATCCACCAATTACAGTTGTTTGTGATGATCTGGAATCACTAGACCGTGAAAGACAAAGTGGGAATGTTGTCATTTAGTGCCTTGGGTCTAGATAATAGATTTTTTTAAAATTCCAGTATGAATCCTTTATTTAAAGCTATGTGTGTAATCTTGAGAATCCTAGAAATTTTTAAAAAACGGTTAAAATAGGTGAGGGCAGGAAATGACTGGTTAGAAGAGTTTTGCTTTTCGTGACTTAGCACGATTCATTCTTTGGATGTGCATGGATTGCTTTGATGGTCTATATTTTTAAGTAAAGCAAAAGGGACTTTCTAAGATTTGATAATTGCAATTAAATGAGTACCCTAAGCAAATGCATAGCTACTTACAGGCATTGCTCCCTATACGTCAGGAATATAATGAGATCCTCTCCTACTGAGTGTCAGAAGACCATTAACAACTGCAGAAAGACCTACGTGGCCCCCTTTAATGGAAATGTCTATATGCAATTATCTGCTGTTCCTTGATCTTTCTTTCTTAGAGGCTGAACTAAGACTAATAGGTCAATAAATGCCTATAGATTGAAAAAATCGAAAGGTTCTGAAATTCAGATTCAATCCTCATTAGAAACACATTGAAAGAGGGCCAGTTTAATTTGGGGAAGCTCAGGAAATTTTTGTTAAATTTAAATCACAGTTTATTTTCATAAGCTGATGTGTTTAAAACCATGCTGTGTTCAATACACCAGCATCTTTTCCACTAAAAATATGAATTTCAAATTTCTGTGTCAACCCTACTGCCAGGCTTCCTGTCTGCTGTTATGCACCCAGAAGGGCTATTTCTAAAGGGATCTGTAGGGATATTTCTTAATAGAAATGATTACACAGAGTCCGAACACCTTTCTTAAATTTGTGGCAGGCCCCATTGTGTGATTCCTGGAGGTGGGCAGGGATCCATCTCCCAAGGTACAAGCCTCTTGTGGTTGTTAGGACATGGGCATGGAGCACTGGGCCATATGGATTATATGCTCCCATGTAGGATCTCAGGGAGAGAGACAACTACAGGGACAGTGGAAACGTGGACATCATTAATTATTCAGTGGGGGGGGGGTGTCTGAATCCAGGAAGTGGTCTTCAGTGCACTGCCCACTGCCTGTCCCCTCTCTCAGTTCTCGCCACCTCACTAAGCCTTATTCTCCAACCGTTTGTAGGCTTCTATAGGCTTTAGATGTCCTCCTAGTGCATTCTTTTTCTGCTTACGTTATCCTAAGTTGTTTTCTGTTGCATGCAACCAACAAGCATCAGCAGTGAAATGACATACTGTTGAGACGCTAGAGTGAAATAGACATATGTGCGTGTGGGCTGATGATCAGGAAATGGACCTTAACAATATTGCTACCATTTGTGTTTTGCAGGGTAAGTAAGAGGGCTCTGAGAGCAAAAAAAAAAGGGGGGGGGGGCTAAAAATTACATGTGAAAGGACATTACTACTTATGTTTAAAGGAACTAGGAAGCACTTGAAGGTCCTCCATCCCCTCCATAGCTTCGGGTATGGTATACCAGCGTTATGGAGTATGGAGGAGATGGGTTCTCTGCCTGCGAGAAACATGAGGGTCGAGAATGACTTCGCTTGCTTCTCCCTTTTTACTGTTGAAGAATGTAATGACACAGAGTGGCCTTGACCAATAGAAATATAAAGTGAGCTACGTACGTCATATAAACATTTCTAGTAACCACATTTAAATTGGAAAGAATCAAGTGAGATTGTCTTTAATAATTTATTTAATCTAAGACATCCAAAATGGTATTTCGATATGTAATAAATATTTTTAAAATATTGAGGGGTGCCTGGGTGGCTCAGTGGGTTAAGATTCCAACACTTGGTTTTGGCTCAGGTCATGATCTCAGGGTCCTGGGATTGAGCCTCCGTGTCGGGGCTCCACGCTCAGTGGGGAGTCTCCTTGAAGATTCTCTCTCCCTCTGCCCCTCCCCCTGCACTCTCTCTCTCTCTTTCAAATGAATAAATCTTTAAAAAATATTGATGATATTTTCCATTTAAAAAGTCATATTGGGGTGCCTGGGTGGCTCAGCCAGTTGAGTGTCTAACTCTTGATCTCAGCTTAGGTCTTGATCTCAGGGTTATGAGTTCAAGCCCCACGTTGGGCTCCATGCTGAGCATGAAGCCTACTTAAAGAAAGAAACATTTCTTAAAAATCATATTAAAGGGTCCAAATTCAGTGTGTGTTTTCTATTTATAGCACATCTTAATTTGGATCAGCCACATTTCATAACCTTAATAGCAACATGCAGCTACAGGCCACCATGTGAGACAGCAGACATAGAGCCACCAAGGGGAATAACAAGCCTGCCTTCTTTCAGCTACTCTTAATTTTCATGCCTTAAGAAATAGATATTTGGCTAACGGAAAAAAAATCACTCAGTGGATTTTCAAAGCTCCTCAAACCACCAGTGCAGAAAAGGTTGTGTAGAGCCTTTTACTTTAAATGAACACCTGTGGGGGGCACCTGGGTGTCTCAGTCAGTTAAACATCCAACTCTTGGTTTCAGCTCAGGCCCTGATTTCAGGGTTATTAGGTCAAGCTCCGCATCAGATTCCATGCTCAGTGTAGAGTCTGCTTGAGATTCTCTCTCTCTTCTAGCTCTGCCTCTCCCACTTGTACTCTCTCTCTCTAAAATAAGTAAATAAATCTTTAAAAAAATTAATAAATGAACGCTTGCAGCTCTGAGGAATGTGGATTCATGACTCCATCAACATTCTCTGCCTCGATTCCAGCCATGGCCTACAAAGGAGCCCCATTATTTACATTTCCTGGAGATTCTTCTTTCCCTTGGGCAAACCAATGACTTTTACTATTTTCATTTTTTCCTTCGCCTATCGTTTGTAGTGGTGGAGAGATGGGGAAAGTCTGAATGGAAATGTTTGGGTAAAATTCTATGATATGATTTAATCATTCACTCTTTGGAAATGACCAAAGAGACATGTGTATTCATGTAACATCTATAAATGTACTATCTGTGGCCAAAGCTCCGAAGACCGTGCAGACCATGGGGATGAACAGATTCATGATTGGAGAGAAACCTAATGAAAGTTTGCTCACCGATCTATTGTAGTTGCATTGGCAGAAGACCTTCTGTTACAAATGACAGCTGTGTAGATAACTCCTGGAGCTTTGCATTTACTTGGTTATATATGTGTAAAATACGTGCATTTTGGATTGTCTGTGACCACTGGGGAGCTAAATTTTCGTCCAAACTATTCAGTGCAGAGTACTACAGGGTAAATGACAGATCCTGTCATTGCCTCGGTCAATGGCTGTGTCTGTCTGTACTCTGCTTCTTCTCTCCTCATCAACGCATGGATGTCAGGAGATAGAAGTGCGTGGATACAAAGACCTGAGTATGAGCAGGTGTAAAAACATGTCTATTAGATGTTGTAAGAAAGGTTTAGGGTTTAATAAATAGACACCAATTTGGGGAAATAAATGCACAAAGTGTATATGAGACACATGTTTTAAGGAAGCACCTTTTATTTTTTAAAAGAAGTTTTAGTCCCTGAAAAATTTTTTCAGTCAGGGCACCTGGGAGGCTCAGTTGGTTAAGCGTCTGCCTTTGGCTCAGGTCACGATCCCAGGGTCCTGGAATCAAGCCCCGCATCGGACTCCCTGCACAGCGGAGACTCTGCTTCTCCCTTTCTCTCTGCCCCTCCCCCCTGCTCATGTTCTCTCTCTCTCTCACACACACACACACACACACACACTGTCTCTCTAATATTTTAAGATTGTATTTTATTTGACAGAGCAAGGCAACACAAGCACATGGGGCTTGATCCCAGGACGCTGAGATCGTGACCTGAGCTGAAGGCAGATGCTTAACCCATTGAGCCAACCAGGAGCCCCTCTCTCAAATAAATATATAAAAATCTTAAAATTTTTTTCAGTCATATTGAACTATACTTAATGTACAAAAAAATGCACATATATAATGCGTACATTTTGACAGGTGTGGATATATGCATACGCCCATGATATCATCCCCACAATCAAGGCAGGAAACATGTCCATCACCTCCAAAAGATTTCTTGTCTCACTTTGCCGCCTTCTTTTCTCTGTGTGTGTGTGTGTGTGTGTGTTAAGAACACTTCACATAAGATCTAACCTCTTCCTAATATGTTATCTGTTGCTGCATGTATTCCTTCCACAAATACTAAGTGCCACATTTGTTTCAGGCTTGAATCAAACATGCAGTATGCTGAAAATAAGCCTCACACAATTCCTACCTCTAGGAAAGCAAAATGTGCCCATTAGCTAGGCATTTGAAATCCATAAAATCTGAGGCATAATATGAGTTGTACTGCATAGTTTAGCCTTTCTTCAAAGGCTTTGGAAAGGATTTAAAGACCTTAGTTGGCATAATGATGTGTGTGTGTATAGGAAATATTAATCTACAGGTGAAAATGAAGGGGAAGAACAGTTGAGGGTGAGTGGTGGTGAGACCGGAAGAAGCTGATACGTTCAAAAGGTGGGAGATAGTGGTGCCTGTCCCTGGTTCAGGCACAGTTCTCCTGAAAAGAAGCAGGAGGATTTTGGAAATGTTTGGGATGTGAACTGGCCTGACTTGGTGATTAGATATTGCTGAGGTAAGGGAGAAGAAAGAGATGAAATCTCTTCACAGCAAATTAAATACTGTGTGTACTTAAATTATATAACTATATGTAATTATATAATACATATATATATATATGCACATATGTAGATATAAATATACATAAATCATATAACTATTCAGATACAGTCTTGAAATTTCCTAGGGAGGCAAGCTCCCACTTGTCAGTCAGGATTTCACATAGGTAGCATCCTAATGAGTCAACAGATGTCACTGTGTTATGATTTAGTATTTAATGAAGTGACAGGAGACAGCAGGTTACAGTAAGAAACTTTTCTCAGCCTTCCCAAGTAAAAAGTTGATTTTGAAACCTGGTGTATTAGCTAGCTATTGCTTAAAACAACATACATTGATGATCTCACATTTTCTGTGTCCTGAGTCCAGGAATGACCTGTTTGGATCCTCCTGCCAGTGGCTAACAAAGGTGCAATCAGTCCCGTCAGCCAGGGTGTTGGTTTGATCCGAGGTTCAACTGGGGAAGGATCCCGTTTTGAGCTCATGAGGTTGTTGGCAGAATTCAGTCCCTTTGCAAGCTATTGGGTTGAGGAGTACAAATTTTTTTTTTCTTTTTCTGGCTTGTGGACAGAAGGTGCCCTCAGGTGCTTGTCACATTGTCCTCTCCATAGGCCAGCTCACAACATGGCAGCTGGCTTCTTCAAAGGCAGCAAAGGAGAAAATGTCTCTGAGCAAGATAACTGTTACAATCTTATGTAACGTAATCACATCTAGCCTGTCATTGTTGCTGCGTCCTATGGGTTAGAAGGAAGTCACAGGTCTGGCCCACACTCAAGGAGAGGAGATGACACAGGAGTACTGGGAGGGGAGGATCATGGGATAACACAGATGAATGCAATCTCCATGAGCCCTTAGGTTGTTACTCCTGTCTTACCCGCAAGCATTTAAAGGATAAAGTAATACCTAAAGTGAAACAATGGTATCTTACAAACATATCTTTTTTGTGTTTGACTGTCTTACGTGTTTCTTTTCAATATATCAAAAGTTTTGTTTGCAAACTTCAGCTAAGTAATTATCCAAAACTAGTTGACTCATAGAAAATAGAACATTATCTTCCAAAGCAGTGAAAATTATGCCACTGAAGCTCTGGGAATGTCATTGTGAGCAAAGAAAATAGAAGCTTACAGGGGAAAAAAATGTGTCTTAGTAATAGGGTTTCCAGTAATTCAATTCAACTTCTTGAAGCCTCTCCCTATTCTGATATCCTTTGGTGTAATCCCTGATGACTATTCTGTATGTGCAGTAACACAAACAGACAATCAATTTGGCACAATTTGAGTACTGACTGGCAATAAATTTATAGAGCAGATCACAGAGCTGTTCTTATTATTGGTTCATCTTTTCTACCAAGCCTTATTGAGCAGGATGAGAGGGAAATATTAACTCCTCATATTTCTAATATCACAGTCGCATCAGCAATGAATGTAGATATGTTTGGTTTCACGCGTTTGGTCATTCATAAAATTCACCTCTAGCAACCATGTCAAAACCCAGCTAGTAAATGTGGAGCATATTTAGTCTTGTGTCTGTTATCCATTTCTCATTCATTATTGGCCATGTCCTTGGCTATCTAAGACTCCGTTACAGCAGGTAAGCAGACTTCAGTTTTAATTCCTCTTTCCTCTGCTTGATTTTAGTTAGGTAGAGGTAGCTACTGTCGAGCATTCTGATAGTTATTTAGCTCAGAATCCAAAGAGTTTAAAAATCCGTACTGAGCAGAGCAAAGACATACAGCTGGATCTCTAATGGGAGAGGAGGCCTGTATTCATCCAATTTTAGTGATCACCATCTCTTTACACCTCTGAACAAAAGAATACTCTCAACTGAGGGCACAGATCCATGCACAGGTATATAAATACTAGTCATTTTTTTTTTAACTTAGGTTTCCAAGAGCCTATTCTATTGCCCTTGCTATTCTTCGTGCATTCAATGGCCTTCCCATATACCTGGGACTATCAGGCTTAAGTATACTAGACATTACTTTAGCTAACTTCCATTTACCAGTGTCCTAGAGCAAGCTGGATTCTCCATTGTTTTTGCACCACCTGTTGACTTGGACCCCGGAGCTCTTCCTTTTGCCTGCCCTCACCTTTCCATTTACACCAGCTGAGCCTCATGTTTGTCAAGAATCAGTTATGTTCCTTTCAAAACTGTATTTGCCACTTTAGTTGTTACTCTCATTACGTGTTGTAATTAAATACCAAAAAAAAAAAAAGTGCTGAAATAGAAGTTGAAAGTAGAAGAAGTCAGTGGTTCAAATGAAACTAAATTAAAGGCTTTAGAAAGTCTTGGTAAAGAAGAGTAGCTTTAAAATAGCTGCCAAGAATCCAGAGAGGGAGACAAACCATAAGACTCTTAATCATAGGAAACAAACTGAGGGTTGCTGGAGGGGAGGGAGGTGGGGGGATGGGGTAACTGGGTGATGGGCATTAAGGAGGGCACGTGATAGAATGAGCACTGGGTGTTATATAAGACTGATGAATCACTGAACTGTACCTCTGAAACTAATAATACACTATATGTTAATTAATTGAATTTAAATTTAAAAAACCCCAGATTAAAAAAATAGCTGTCAAATTAGCTGTTGATGAGGTAACTGTAAAAGACTGGGGAAATATTTAGACAAATTCTGCCCTTGGAATGATCCAAAAATGTCTTTCTCGCTCAATTTGAAATAACCTAAAAGTAGGACTTTTAAAAGCTGCATTAGGGTTGTAGATTATGAGAAAATCACACAAGACAGTGTTCGGGCTGCCTTCCTGGAAAGGACTCCTTTCTCTTGCCAAACATTAGGAATAAATACACATCTACTTAGGAGTTTTAAGTTAAAAATGTTACCATTGTTATGACTCAGTTGTTAGTTACCCTTTTTATTGACCTATGTAATTCACACACCAAAAAGTCACCTTTAAGATATTGAATTTAGTGGTTTTCAGTAGACTTACAAATCCATCAACCATCACTACTAATCCTAGAACTTTTTCATCATCCCCAAAAGAAACCCCATACCTGTTAGTACACCCTTTCATTCCTCTCCTGTCAGATTCCAGTAACCACTAATCTCCTTTCTGTCTCAAATGTTTGTTATATTTTGGGCATACCATATAAATGGAATCATACATATGTAACCTCTTACGGCTGGCTTCTTTCACTTAGCATAATGTTTTCAAGGTTCATCCACCTTGTCCTATAAATCAATACTTTACTCTTTTTTGTGTGTGAATAATGCTTCATTTTATGGATACGCCAAATTTTGTTTATCCAGTTATCAGTAAGTGGACATTTAAGGTTTTCTACTGTTTCGACTATTACAGACCATACTGCTATGAACTTCTGTGTACAGTTTTTTGTGTGGCCGTATATTTTCAATTCTCTTGGGTGTATACCTACAGATAGAATTGCTGAGTCATATGGCAACTCTTTCACTGTCTAAAGTACTACCATACTGTTTTCCAAAGCAGACAATACACCCTTTTACATCACCAGCAATGTATCAAAATTCTAATTTCTCCATGGTTTTGTCAACATTTATTACTTTTTCTTTTTTATTATAACCATCTTAAAGTAGTATGCCCTTGTGGTTTTAATTTGCATTTTGCAAATGATTTTAAGGATCTTTCCACATGTTTTTTTGGCCACATGTATGTCTTCTTTGGTGAAATTTCCATTGAAATCCTTTGCCTATTTTTTATTATTAGCCCACTTTGTGGGGTGTCTTCATTTTCTTGATAGTGTCCTTTAAGTCACAAAAAATGTTCATGTTGAAGTCCAACTCTTTGTTTGTTGGTGCTTTTGGTGTCATATCTAAGGGAATCACTGCTGAGTATGAGGTTACCAGTATATACAAGTATATTTTCTTTGGAGAGTTTACAGCTTTTGTACTTATGTTTAGTTTTGTTAACTTAAAAAGTTAAGTTAACTTTTGTATATGGTATGAGGTAGAGACCAAAAATCATTTTTTTAAAGATTTTTTTTTTTAAAGATTCTATTTACTTGTCAGAGAGAGAGAGAGAGCACAAGCAGGGGGAGCAGCAGGCAGAGGGAAAAGCAGGCTCTCTTCTGAGCCTGGACCCCTGGGATCATGACCTGAGCTGAAGGCAAACACTTAGCCGACTGAGCCACCCAGGTGTCCCCCAAGATCATTTTTTGTATGTGGTATCTACTTGTCCCAGTAACCATCTGTTGAAAAGATTCTTCTTTCCCAATTGAAGCATCTTGGCATCCTTGTTAAAATGTATGAGTTTATTTAGGGCTCTGAATTTTACTCCATTGATCATGTGTCTATCAGTATGTTGGCCCTGCCAGAATCATGATTACTATAACCTTGTAATAAGTCTAGAAATTGGGAAGTGTCAGTCCTCTAACTTTGTTCTTAATTTTTAAGATTATTTTGGCAAGGTTTGGTCTCTTGCATTTCCATTTAAATTTTAGGATTACCTTAGTTCACACAAAGAGCAATTGAGATTTTTGGTAGTGATGGTACTGAGTATGTAGAGTATTTTGGGAATATTGTCATTATAACAATATTAAGTCTTTCCATAAACATGGGGTGTCTTTTATTACATTTATTAACATATTCTTTAATTTCTCTCTACAATGTTTTGTAGTTTTCAGTATACACATCTTCCACTTTTTTTTAAAGATTTTATTTATTTGAGAGGGAGAGAAAGAGCAAGAGCACGAGCAGGGGGAGGGGGAGAGGGAGAAGCAGACTCCCTGTGGAGCAGGAAGCCCAATGCGGGGGTCACTCCCAGGACCCTGGGTTCAAGACCTGAGCCGAAGGCAGATGCTTAACCTACTGAGCCACCCAGGCGCCCCACACATCTACCACTTTTTAGTTAAATGTATTTGTTATTGTTTTTGTGCTATTGAAAATGGAGTCAATTTCTTAAATTCATGAATGTTCAGATTATTTATTGCCAGCCTATAGAAATACAACTGATTTTTATATATTGATCTTGTAACCTCCAAACATACTGAACTCATTTATTGGCTCTATTTTAAAAATGGATTTCTTAGAAATTTCTCTATATAAGATTATGTCATCTGCAAATAGAGATAGTTTCATTCTTCCTTTCCAAAGTGATCGCCTTTTGTTTCTTTTTCTTTTCTAATCACCCTAGCTAATCCTGTAATACAATGTTGAATATAAGCTGTGAGAGCAGACAGTCTTGTCTTGCTCGTGATCTTATGGGAAAACCTCTCAGCATTCATTATTAAGAATGATTTTAGCTTTAAGCTTTTCATAGATGTCCTTCATCAGGTCCCTTTCTATTGTAAGTTTGCTAATAATCTTTTTTTCTTAATCATGAAAAGGTTGGAGTTTGTATCTTAAGAAACCATTTCCTTGCTCTTTATTTCTTCCTTTGGATTCAAATTACTCTCTAGCCAATTTTTCACTTCAGCCTGAAGAAGTCCTTTTACTATTTCCGGTTAAGAAGATCTGATCATGACTTTTATAATTATTCCTGCTTATTTATTCATCTCTGGAAGAACTCAGGACAACTATCCTGTAAGATTTTCCACAGATTGGACCTTATTTTTTATCTAGTCATGGTGTGGTTCAGCATGTTCTTCTGTCTTCTGAAGTTCTTTGAATATTTGGTGAGGAACCTAAGGCTTCATCAGAGCCAAGTTTCATTCCTTTGGAAAAATTTTGCAGGTGGTGTTTTGTTTTTTATTCAGGAGACATGTGACATTTACATTCTTACTCTTTGTTATGTTAGCAGTCGTTTATGCTCAATGATTGGATTCATTAATTAATTTTTGCAAATGGTGGCATTTTAATTGTCCGTTCTTTTAAATATTAATTTGCTGGAATATTTTTATAAAGATACACTTCCCATGATTTACTCTTTGACTCCCAGTGGTACAGTTCATACAGATAAAGCAGAATAAATGCTTGCTTCTTTATCTTTACTTAGCCACTTTTCAAGAAAATGACTTGTTTTCTATCATTCTCCAAAGATGACCAATTTGTTTTTGTTTGTTGTTTTGTTTTATTTTGTTTATTGCTGTTATTTTTTCCCCCAGCACTCTTTTAGGAATTAGAGCTGTAAAGTTGAACACAAAGCATCTGCTTTAAAATCTTCCCAGTTTACCTCCAGATTAAGCCACATTAAAAAGCTATTTAGATAAAGCATAAATGAACAATGGGATATTCTCTTTGTATGAAAATTTCTATCTTACCCATCTTTGGGACCCAAAATCACTGAACAGTTTCAATAAGCAAGAGCATTTCTATGTATTAGAAAGGAATGAGATATAGAACTAGCAGGAGAACAGATAGTAAACAAAAAAATCTTATTTGTAAATACATAAGATCCAAATGTAAATGTTTTGAAGGAGTAGAATGTGATGTAATGCATAAGTTTAATAAAGAATACCTCATTGACACAGAATGGTGAGTTGGAAGAAGCAATTTTTAAATTAAGACTGGAAGAATGAGTAGGAGCCAGGCAAGCAGAGATGAGGGAACAAAATTTCAGGCCCAGAAAGCAACATGAGTTGGAAGAACTGAGGCATGAAATAACTTGGCATAACTGAGGAAAAGACAGGAGGCTTTACCTCAGAATGACAATTAACTTAACCTGGGAAACACCAGGTACAAGTTGAAATGCAATTAATAACATTATTTCTTTCCAGTTTACAAAGCATTTTTTTCCTGTGTACAAACCTACTATTGATAATAAAAGAAAGGAAAATATAACATTAACAAATTCTTAATATAATACATTTTGGTGAAACTGTTCCATCTGATATTAGATTTATAGCAAATTTCCAAATTATGCACAAAGATACATTTGCTAGACTATTAGAAAGTTGAAGCTTTCCTTCAGATTCTTCTCAAATAGTATCAACCACTGATAGTTAGGTACTAGTTCATGCGTCGAAGATAGGGTCTCTTGTCTTCTTGGTACTCCCAAGACAGAAAAAATGAATTATTTTTTTCTATCCAATCTCTCTGATATATTGTCTGCTTCTCTTTCCAATCAGATTTTTACAGTTAATGAGTTTAGACAAATATATACATTCATAAAATAATTGCAATAAAAATATAGAACATTTCTCTCACCCTAAAATATATTTTTATGCCCTTTAAAAGTCATCCCCTTCAACTCCTGACCCCGGGCAAGCACTGACCTCCCTGCTGTTACTATAGGTTTGCTTCTGTTATTCTACATTTTATAAACAGAATCCTAAAATGTGGGCTTTTTTTCGTGTGCCTTTTTTCCAACATGATGCTTTTGAAATTGATCCATGTTATTGTGTGGCTCAGTAGCCCATTTATTTTTATTACTAAACAGTCTTCTGTTCCATGGATAAACCATAATTTGTTCATTCATTTACCCGTGGAAGCACATTTGGAGTATTGCCAGTTTGGGTCTATTATGAATAAGGCTGCCATGAACAATGGTGTAGAAGTCTTTGTGTGGCCATAAGTTTTCATTTTTATTGGGTAAGTCTTTGGAGATAAAACTGCTGAGGCACAGAGTAAGTGTATGTAAAAGGAAGTGTCAAACTGTTTCCCAGACTGTATTTAATTTTATACCCCTAGAAAAAAATATGCAAGATTTCTGGTTGCCCTACATACTTCCAAATGCTATTGGCAGCTTTCTAAATTTCAGCCATCCCAGAGAGATTGTATTAATGTGCATTTTCTTGATGACTAATGATAAACTTTTTCATATGTTTATCAGCCACTTATAAGTCTTTTGTGAATGATTTTTTCAATTATTTTGCACATTTTAAAGTTAGATTGTTTGCTTTGTTATTGAGATTTAGCATTCTTTATATATACTTGATACAAACCGAGTTATAGAATTTTTTATTGTCTTATTGAAGATTTACCATTTTAGGAAATCTAACTATCATGATTTATTTGTCTATTCGTGTCTTTCAAATATATTTTTAATGATGTGTGCTTGCTGTTGTTCTGTATAAAAATTCATTGTGCTTATGAATGCTGTGAATATATTCTGCTTTCTCTTAGAAGTTTCATAATTTTACCTTGTAAAGACAGAACTATATCCATTTTAATTTTGTATCAAGGAACAAAATTCCTTTTTTTAAAAAATATATGGATATCCAATTATTCTAAAGTTTGTTGGGGGAAAAAAAAAAAACAAACCTTTCTCCCATTGACTTATCTTGGCAACTTCGTGGAAAATCAGTTCTTACTACACTCCTATTTCCAGACATTCTAATTTCTTCCATTCATCTACTTTTCTATCTTCATGCCAGTACCAAAGAATCTTAGTGTAGCTTTGTAATAAGTCTTGAAATTAGAGTCCTCCATCTTTCTACTTATTTTTTAGAAAAGTTTTGTCTTTTGAGATCTTTCAAATATCCATATAAATTTTAGAATTTACTCATCAATTTCTACTACAAATCCTGTTGGGTGTTTGCATGGACTTGTGTTAAAATGATGATCAGTTTATAGAGAACTGAGTTCTTAGCAATACTGAGCCTTCTGACTCATAAGAACATTCTGTCTCTCCATTTATTTTCATCTCATTTAATTTCTCTATGCAGTATTCCTTTTATAGTTTTCAAAGTACAGATCTTTTATCAATTTTAAATTTGTTCCTAAATATTTTGTGTTTTTGGATGCTATACTAAACTGTATTTTTCTAATTTCAATCTCAAATTCTTGGTTGCTTATATATAGAAATATATATGTTTATCTTGCCTTCTGTTATCACCTTAATTTCACATATTAGTTCTAGTGCATTTTAAATGGCTTCCTTAGGGTTTTCTCTATACACAAGCATGTCTTTATTGCTATCTTAATTTCCAGTTATAAAAACCATAGCTTCTTTTGCCATGAAATTTTTATTAGAAATTAAATGTTTCGGGACACGTGGGTGGCTCAGTCATTAAGTGTCTGCCTTCGGCTCAGGTCCTGATCCTGGGGTCCTGGGATCGAACCCTGCATCAGGCTCCCTGCTTGGCAGGAAGCCTGCTTCTCCCTCTCCCCCTGCTTGTGTTCCTGCTCTCTCTCTCTCTCTCTCTCCGTCAAATAAATAAATAAATAAATAAAACCTTTAAAAAAGAGAAAAGTTTCATGAGAAGGAGCAATCTGAATGTAAACAATAATCTGAGTTTCTTCTTTTTATTTTCATAATGTGTTCTATTTTTTCTTGCCTTATTGCATTGGCTAAGACCTCCTGTACAATATTAAATAAAAGTTATAAAAGAAAAATGTTTGCCTTGTTCCTGATCTTAAGGAAAATTCATTTAGTCTTCACTGGTGAGTATGAAGTTACCTGTCGATTTTTTTTTTTTTTGTAGATGCCCTTTGGCAACTAGAGGAAATTTTCTGTTATTCCTAGTTGGCTGAGATTTTTATCATAGGTATTAACAGAGTTTATATTCCTGAGGGTGGGGGAAGCCTGTTGTCATGACGTATTAAAATTTTATATACTTCTAAATTCTTTTTTCTAAAAATCTGTTAAGGAATTTCATTTCTATGTACATGAGGGATATCAGTCTGTAGTCTGATAGTGTAAATTTTTCTGAACTAGTACAATACTGGCATCATATAACGTGTTTATAAATAGAGAAAAATACACAACAAAAAATGTTATAAGTAGACCAATTAGTGTTGAGTGGGTAGGATACATTTAATATGGAAAGCCACTGGGCGTCAGGAAGATAAAGCACAAAACTTATTTTTTAAAAAGATTTTATTTATTTGAGTGAGAGAGTGGGAGAGAGAGAAAGAGAGAATGTGTGCATGAGCAAGGGGGAGGGGCAGAGGGAGAGGGAGAAGCTGACTCCCCACTGAGCAGGGTGCCTGACTGGGGCTTGATCCCAGGACCCCAGGATCATGACCTGAGCCAAAGGCAGACACTTAACACACTGAGCCACCCAGGAGCCCCAAAACTTATTTTAATAGTACAGAAAAACAGGTTTATTTGCTTAGAGAGACACTAAATAATGATAGAAATAAAACAGACACAGATAAATATTGATTATAGATATTTAGAGATGTGTATATTTAATTGAATCAAGAATTGCAAATAATGCTGAAAATATCAACGTATACTTATACTTATTGAGTTCATCTGAAAGCTGTTTTTTTTTTTTTTAAGATTCTTTATTCATTTGAGAGATAGAAAGCATGAGCAGGGAAGAGGGGCAGAGGGAGAGGGAGAAGAAGCAGACTCCCCACTGAGTGGGAGCCTATCCCAGGACCCTGAGATCATGACCTGAGCCGAAGGCAGATGCTTAACTGACTGAGCCACCCAGGTGCCCCTGAAAGCTTTCTAATCCAGAGGATTCTGAGGATGAGCCCCAGAATACATAAGCTTTGCTCTAGTCCTCTTAATTATAATATTCCTACCACCTTTCCCTCAACTTGAAAGATGAAAATGACTTACTTGTGCTCACATTTGTTTCAAGTCAGATTTATTATGTGGGCAGTCACACCTACTATTGTCCATCTTACTTTACAGTGACAAGACCCTAGATTCTTGCCATGAAGATCTTATTATAAATTAAAAGTGATTTAAGAACAGACCACCTGAAAAATCCATTTGCCTATCTGTTTGATAATTCCTTGAGTTTTGTTGTTGTTCTATTATCTGGTAAAATGTTTATGGATATTTCAGAAGTATCTTAGGATCAAATGAAGGATGATTATAGTAATCATGTTAATTTAAAAAATGACCAGTTATCTTCAAACTTTACTTGACATGATTTTCCAGAAGTCACTTCTTCCAGAGTTCCTGTGTGTGTGTATGTCTGTGTATACATCAGACAGGAAATTTGGTCTCATCTGTAAAGGCTGACCTAATGACATTTTAAAAGTTGATATTTAACAGGTTTTTCCTTAAAATACCATCTCACTTGATAACACTGTATCTTGGGTTTTTCCTTTTATTTACTGAATTTCTTCCTTTAACTAGGAAACCCTATTGATTTTTCTCACCATAAATGGATTCCTTGATTTGATTCAGAAGCCCTAAATTCTGTGTGTGTAACTGCAGTGGGTGCCTCTTCAGGACAAGTGCATGTGTATCTTTTTGCTTCTTTGAGTCTCTTAAAATAACTTTGTATTTCTTACATTTAAATAACTGATATGATCATTGTAAAAAAAAAGTGTAAACATGGAAAATCTTCTTTTCCATTCCCCTTATTCCACTGGTTGGAGGTAACAACACACATGAATTAAAAGCAGTCGCACATCAATTCAAAACCTATTTTAGCTCTCCATTATGATTTGACCTTGAAATCATATTCATTTATAACTTTGCCATATCTTCCCCTTTGATGTTTCTGTCAATATTATTCCATAGTCTTCCATTTTAGTGAAGAAAACAAAGCTATTCCGATTTACATTCTTGGACCTTTGGAAAATTTACTTTTGTTTTTTACCCCTGGTGACTTGAATGATTTTCAAATCTTGGTGTTTCATCTCATTCTTTTAAACTGATTTTGTAAACTTTCCTAATTATCAGTGTAAGTGTGTGTGTGTCTTCATACGGTAAATATTATTAGTTCTAATTTCATTATGTCCATATTTGTACCTTAAAGAATGCCTATACTTAGCTGATTGAAGGGGCACAGCCTTGATGACTGTTCATAGTCAAGGCGTGTCCCCTGTTCCCTTGGTCAGTTCTTACCCTAGGTATGAACTCAAAACTAGTTTCCTTCTAACCAGTTGCTAAGTAGTTTGAATATATCCCCTGGCTGGAATGTTTTTTTCTCTCTCTCTCTCCCTTTTTTTCTCCCTCTCCCTCTCTTTTTCTTGGTCTCTCTTTCCTTTCCTTCCTTCTCATATTCAAGAATATTCTCTAGAGGGATGCCTGGGTGGCCCAGTTGGTTAAGCGTCTGCCTTCAGCTCAAGTCATGATGATGCCAGGATCCTGGGATCGAGTCCCACATTAGGCTCCTTGCTCAGTGGGGAGTCTGCTTCTCCCTCTGCCTGCCACTCCCCTGTTTGTGTGCTCTCTCTCTGACAAATAAATAAAATCTTTAAAAAAAAAGAATATTCTCTAGAATGCTTAGCTGTAGTCTAAACAGTTCAACGTGTGGTCAAGTTTTGCTGTTTATAGTAACTATTACATGAAAGTCTAGTCATGTTTGCTGCAAATGAGTCCCCTTCTTTTTTTCTTTGCTCTATGGGCAGAGTTTTCCCTGACATTTTCCTTTGATAAAGGTATGAAATCAAGAAATTCCAGTGCGACAGAAACACATAATTTCCATGAAGTCCCCTAAATCTTGACCACATTTATTCTACTGATATAAATAATCCCAACCAGGAGATGTCCTATTAAACCAGCATCAACATGAATCTTATCTGGATCTACTATTGCCCTGGCTCATACCCTTTAAATGTCTCATCTTTGCTGTTTTCTCTCAAAATCCCAATTTACAAATTGTTGAGTATATCAAGGAAAAAATGTTATATAGATCTCCAATGACAAATAATGCATTGCTCTAAAGTTCCCTAATAATGTTAGAGCATGGATCTTTCTCGCTCATAGCTGTCTGAAGTTTCTGTAAACACTTGTAAAAGTCTCCCCATATTCATTACCTAAGAGACCACCTTCCAGTGGCTTCCTGGGTTCTGGCCCCTTACTAGAGGAGGTGTTGATCTATTCTATTTGAAACAGCCTGTCCTTCTCTGTCAGATTTCTGTTGCATCCATGAGAACTTTTTTGATTTAGAATCTATGGAAAATGTCCCACTTTTATGATATATTTTTATGAGCATATGAACCCATTTGCATCTTTTTCCCTTTTTCTTTCTCGGTTTTTAAAATCTAAAACTTCTCCTAAGATCTATCCTTCATCTAGTTTATTCTGCCTGTCTTCTTAAATTTAATATATATATTTGTAGTTTAAATTAAATGTATATATTTATAGTTACAAATATATTTGTAGATGTATATTAATATATTAATGATTATAAACATAAATATATTGATAATTATAAATTATAAATACTTATATGTAAATGTATAAAACACACACACACACACACACATATATATATTTGTAGTTTCTTTTCAAATGTCTACTTTTCCTATCATGACAGTGAGATTAAAGCCTGTGTTCCTTCCCTCCTTGCCTTCCTGAGAAAACTTACCCAGAAATCCTTTAGTTTTTTTTTTTTTTAAGATTTTATTTATTTATTTGACAGAGAGAGACACAGTGAGAGAAGGAACACAAGCAGGGGGAGTGGGAGAGGGAGAAGCAGGCTTCCTGCTGAGCAGGGAGCCCAATGCGGGGCTCGATCCCAGGACCCTGGGATCATGACCTGAGCTGAAGGCAGATGCTTAACGACTGAGCCACCCAGGCGCCCCCAGAAATCCTTTAGTTTTAAAATAATTATGTCAACTTTCTATTCCACTTAGAAGAATTTCATTTTAAACCAATTTTAGTGAGCGATCTCATTTCTTTTTATTTGATAAAAAATTATCCTTCTTTTATATAGGAAACAGTTCTCTTATGTGGAGAATTAGGTTTCTAAATCCAAGAACTATGGTCAGAGGATACATAGGCAATCATGGGTCATGTCCTGGGAGGTGACTGCAGATAAACCACATGAATTCAAGGTTGGTTTTTTTCATAGACCCATTTCATGGTTCCGTTCAGAGTTCAAATACTCCATAACACGAATGGATTTCAGGTGGCCTAATAAGGCTGTCTTCTAAGACCAAGTATTAGCAAGGTCTAACCAACCTTGCTGAATAAAAATGGCAAAACCCTCAAATGTTTCAACCCTTGTGCAAATACAAAGTTCAAATTGTCAGTTGGATTCACTGGAAACCTGTCCTATCTAGCGTAAAGGTTTATCATAACTAACAAAAGACATCAGGCAGGCATGATGCATACTCCATGTCACCATCTAGGAAAACTTGGACTGAGAGATATCCTAAGTCCCTTTTTCCAGATTAAGAAGTATTCTGGTTTTATAATGGTGAGAGCTGGCCATGTGTAGAACAAGTTAGCACAGGGAGTAGCCAAGGCTGGGCGACTGCCAGTTGATGTATCTTGATCTTCTGATACTCCTATTCTAGTTGCTGTGTACTTTCCATTATTCAGCCCAGCTGAGTCCCCTAATCTAAAGGGTTATTTATAATAAGCAATCTAGAAGAGTATTGTTCAGAAAAGTAAAATAACACACCACACATATAATTTAAATTTTCTGGAGGCATACTTAAAAAAGTTTGAAAAAATGAAATTTATTTAAATAATGTTTCTCCAAACCACATCCAAAATAATTCAGCATGTAATCCAAATGAATTAATAAGGTGTTTTACATTTTTTTTCTGTGTGGTCTTTGAAATACCTTACGTTTTTCACAGATATGACACATCTTACTTAGACTAGCCACATGTCAAGTGCTCGATAGTCATATGTAACTTGCAGCTACAAGTCTTAGTGACATTTTTCCACTAGCACCATTGTCTCTTAAATACTTGTGATTTCATTACTATTAAGATGTCCCCTGAGTAAGGGCAGATGCTCTTCCCCAAAGTTGCTGGCAAGACTGATGTTTGATGAGTCTAATAATACAGACTGTATTCTCAGATTACCATGTCTCTAGACGGATCGCCAGCCCTGTCCAGTCTCCTGAAGGATAGCTCCCTCTAGCGTCTCTACTTGGGTTAGCACACCGTTTCCAGCCTAATGTAGAGCAGCTCAAAATGCCATGTCAGCATTTTTCCTTCTTCCATCAAGGATTCACCATCTGTAGAACGTGTAAGAACTGACTTCCAAACAGCTTCCTGACTTTCAGTTGAGGAAATCCAATCAGTAGACTTAGTAACCACTCCGCATGGCTGGGGGAGAATTTTGGGGTTAAAACCATCCAGCAGTCACAGCAGAAAGGACCTTGGCACAGGGCGGAGGGGGGGGGGTTGTTAGGAAAGGCTTCGAATGCAGTGAAGAAATCTATGCATAAACGCACTGAAGTGATTTTGGACCCTCAGCTATCGTGTACTCCTGAGGCTACCACTTCTCTTTGTCCGTGAGCTCCACCGAGATGCTTCCTCAGTTGGAACATTTTTCTGACATCCGTCCCCCAAGTCATGATGGGTGTTTCTGGTTTCAGGACTGTCCAAAGATTACCTGTGGTAGGAGCAATTCCTACCGATGCCCAACAGCAAGCTTACAGTTCCGTGTCTAAATGGCTGCACCGAGCAGCTGCATCGGACCCTTTTCAAGTCCCAAATCCCTGCTTTCTCCACTGAGTAGCTATATTGATTTCTGCCAAAAGCTCTAGTCTGTGTGTGTCCTAGTTGCTTACACTTCTGCAGTCATCTGTGCATTGGGGTCTTAAGGCTCAAGAGGCAATGCCTTATTGTCAGCCCTTTATAAATCTTTTGTTTGTTTCTGTCAGGGCACAATTCAATCTTTGATGTCTTTCTGGTGACTTTGTGAATAGGACTAACAATATCCCCAAATGGGAGATACGGTTTTGCCATAACTCAGACCAGCGATCTCCAGTCTCAGGACTGTTTAGTGGCAGGGTCAAGATCAGCTCATAAATTATTTCTCACACGATGAGGAAAGCTTTCTGTGGTTCTAGCTCATGTTATTTTTCAGAGACCGGGGTGAGTCTTGAATTTTAATGGAATCTATCTGCCAGGCTCTATCGGCACATGGAGGATCTCCATCTCTAAATGCCCCTGTGCTTCTTCCTCTGAGGAGGCAATTATACATCATTGATGTTACCAACTTACTCTTCATGGTTATTAAGACCAAGTGCAACCATGCTAGATTGTGAAAGTATACTGGTGAACACATGAACACAAATTGTTCTTGACTGGCTTTTGGAATAAGAATAGAAAAGAAAGCCTGAGCTAACTCTGCATTGCATACTAGTCTCCTTTGTCCCATTGCCTTTTGGTGCAGGGTGTGTGTGTGTGTGTGTGTGTGTGTGTGTGTGTGTGTGTGTGTGTGTGTGTGTGTGTGTGTTTAATCCTATCTACAGTGCATCTGAGGCAATTGGTAGATCTACCTAGATGAATTCCCAATCGTCCACTATCAGTATCTGCAAATCATCTGCTTTGCCTTTTGGCTTGAAAGGGCTGTTAAAAAGAGAATTAATGGAGATCAATACGCCTGCCTCAACCATTAATGCTAACTAAAGCATTAATCTCCTCTTGCATGCCTGGAATTCTATATTGTTTAATATTTTCTACAGAGGAGGGCTTGGGAATTGCAAAGAGTGTCATTTAGCATTTCAGATGAAACCAGGCTGAGGGTGGACATGGAACACATTCAATTTAAGAATGGGGGGGCGGTTATCATCCTCCATCCACATATGGCATCCACCCCAATTATGTGTTTCAGTAAAGGTGATGCAACCAGAGAAAACCATCATCAGGTTTTCCACATTAGAGTTTAACTTTCATCTGGTATTATCTATCACAGAATGCTGATACTGAGTTTCACCTTTAAGCCCTCTTGGGTGCCCTGTCCACTGCCCCCCTCCACAACAGGGATTATGATACAATGGGTCCCAAAAGCATTCGTTCTAAATATCTTAGTTATTTGCCAGAGGCCACTCCACCTGCATCATTTTCTAGTTCCTTGGATTCCCCCTCGGAGAGCTGGTGAGCAAATCCCAAACCCTCAATTTGCTTTTATTTTTATTTTATTTTTAAAAATTTTTATCTACATTTTATTTTTTTAATTTTATTTTATTATGTTAGTCACCATACAGTACATCATTAGTTTTTGATGTAGGGATCCACGATTCATTGTTTTCGTAAAACACCCAGTGCTCCTTTTAAAATGTGACGGTTTTAACTGAGGGAGTAAGTACTCTCTAAGTTTTTCCCATTCCCAGTCACTATCTTGATCATTGGATTTGTGTTCATCCATGTTGGGTGATATGCAGTGAATCTGAAGGGCTTCTGAAGGTTTGTGGGTGTCACAGCTAGAGCTGAAGTTGGTTTTTCATCTCTCGGGTCACAAGATTATATGCCACCAACACCCTACTAGGGATCTTCTCTCTTGCTTCCTTTTCGGTCTTCCCTTTTCAAAAGGAATAAAACAACTCCAGCCGACTCCATCAGTTACTACTTCTTGCTTCCTTCTTTATAACTTTCCCCTTAGTCTTAGCTTTCTTTTGGGTAGCATGGACGTTTTGGCCACCTTTGGATCCCCTGCATAGAAACCGAGCTTTACTGTCTCTTGAGTCTTTCTTTGGCCCCTAGATAGCAATATAACATGAGGAGCCCAAATTTGGGGAGCACCTCAAATCATAGTATCTACCATGGTTTGGGTCAACAGTGTCCAATTAGATGTATCCATTTTCTTGATGATGGTGGTGGTTTCTCGAGTGTTTATCTTGACCCAAACTTTAAATATGTGCGGCTTGTTGTGGGCGAATTCTATCTCAGAGCCGTTACGTAGGTACATTGCTCCAATGGTCATTTAACTCATTGAAAGGTGCATTTACCTTTACCATTCCTACTGCTTCAGAAAGATGGTTTCAGCTTGCCCAGCACCAGGCTTGATGCATAATTATCAATGGGTGTGAGACACGAGCAACAACACGCATAGCCTCTGGGAGGCTCCAAACCTGCAGACACAGCACAGCTTCCTCAGTGTCCCTTCCCACACCAGACATACCTTGGCTTTGGAGTTTGTCAAGAATATATGACAAGTTAGCCAGGGAAGCTGCTGAGTTCTGGAGTCCCACTAGGCGCCTGGTCTTGTTTTGGCTCTGTGTATAACTTCCATGCTTGAGCATGGCTTCAGGCTGTGATTTGCAAGATAATTTAACCCACACAATCTAGATGGACCAGGATATAATGCTAAAATCATTTCTAAATTAGTAATCAGCGCATAGCAAACCCTTTCAGGACCCTCATTTATCTTTTAGCTAGCATATTCGATCAGTCGATATTTGCAAAGAGTTCTGATCAGGGTCAGACTTCTTCAGGGATCCCCAAGGAGGGAGGAATAAATTACAGGCCCATGGTTACCCTTTCACAAAATAGCTAAAAGGCCATTATGTGGAAAGAGTCTCCCCAAAATCTAATTCTTGCCTCAGCCAGGTCAATTTAGGAAGACTGGACTGCCAGCAGCCAGCTCTCTAATACTGCCCAAACAGAAAAAAAGCTTGTGGTTTTGAGTAAGGTCCAGACTGTGCCTCTATAGAAATAGATGTTACTCTCTGTTAGAACAAGCACTTGCCCATGGACAAAGCTTCCATAGGCTGCTGGTGGACTGGGAAATCTTCAGTGTTTATTTTCCTATGTTGATGCTGTGATAGGTGGCTTTGAAGGTGACCCTTGATCATCCCTGCCCCTGGGTACAAGTCTATGTGGTCCCCTCCCGGTGTGTGTGTGGGCCGGCCTAGAAATTTGTTTCCAGCCCACAGAATATAGCAAAGGTGAGGGGTTATCACTTCTGTGATGAAGTTACATAACAGTTTAACTTCCATCTTATTAGTAGATGCTTGCTTTCTCTGACTTTGATGAAGCAAGCTTGCCATGTTGGGGAGGCCATCATGCCAAGGGCAACTTCTAGCTAGCAGCCTGCTTGGAACTGAGACCTTCAACCTAACGGCCCAAGGAAACAATCCTGACAGTGACTGCAAAAATGAGCTCAGAAGCCAGTTCTTTCTTTCCCAGTCAAGACTTTAGATGACGCCACAACCCTGGCTGACAAAAGGGTCGCCAAGTTTGTGAGAAAACCCGAAGCGGAGGACCTGGCTGACCTGTGCTCACATTCCTGAACCATAAAAACTGGAAGATGATAAACCTGTGTTGCTTTGGCCACTAAATCTCTGGCAAGTTGTTATAGAGAAATAAATAATGAATATATGGGCACAATCTCAAAAGTATAAAGGCAAAACACATGCATTCTGATGTTCCCCTCTGCTCATTTTATGGTTATTTTCCATTCAGCTTTGAGGATGAGCTCATTCAATGAGCAGATCGGGACTTGAGGTAAAATAGTCTGAAAAGTAAAACTGCTTCATAGGTCAAGAAGAAAAAGGCACTGGTTCCTCGGTCAAGAAGGAAGTAGTTAAAAGAAGAGAGATTGTGCCGGAACACGGAGAGTAGATCATTACTGATGTTGGCCCCAAATAATTAAGCAATGGAATATGATCTGGATCTGCCCATTAGGTCAAACCTTCCAGATCAGTAGTGACCAAAGTGTAGCAGGTTCTTCTCAGCACTGGCTTTAGGCTGGCAGTCTGGAGAGGGGATATACTATGACAAAAAGGGGGAAGGACATTTCACAGTGGTGTAAGGTACATGGGAAACTGGAAGGGAAGGAGTAGCCTTGGGTATAAATACAATTTAAACTGAATCCTAATGGGAACTTATGCCCATTGAAATGATATAAAGTTTATAATTAAAAGCATAGATTCCACAGGCTTGGCAACCAAAAAATACCAGATGTTGCATTGTGAGCAGTAGGTGATCAATTTAGGCCAAAAAAATGTCCATTTGTTCCAGGAAGTGAGCAAAGAAGTATCCTTAATGTGAATTTAAAAAATATATATCCAAGAGACCAAGATATCTGGGAAAAACATAACTATATTATGACACACTGGATGCTTTGACATTCAATTTGTTATCAATTTTATAAGGAGTAACACAATGGCAATCTCCTAGAAAATGGATAAATAAATCCAACAGAAACAAAAACATCAATTTTTCAGCTTACTATCATCATCATCATCATCAAGTATATAAAGATAGAGAAAGAGACCATTAAATTCACCTCCTGACATTGGGTGTGTCCACATCTAAATTTTCATGAAGTTCCCTGAACTTTTAAAATGTAAAGATATTAAAATCTGGCTCTCACTACAGTTTGATATGTGAATTTTTTTTTAACATTCTTTGGTGGAATTTTTGGGAGAATGTCAAGTTAGCATGGGAATCCTGTCTTCTCTCTTCTTTTTTCCTGCATCCTGCATCCTGATGGACATTACCAAAGGAGGTTCAGAATATGGTAAGAATATAGGTAAACTCAAGGCTAATAGGAAGTAAAATGATAATGTTGAGGCTCTTCTGCTAGATATAATAGAGATAGAATCATTGTAAACTACGAATGTAAGGGTAACAGAGTAACTTTCTCTTTGCTGTTGAAGCCATGTCATTTCTGTTGGATATAACTGGAGAGTGTTCTCTAAGATGTTTAGTGAGAAAAAAAAAATTTAGCCTAGGGGTTAGGAAGACTGAGCCAAGTAATAAAAAGGGCATTTGCTAATCTGTTTGTCACTGAATATCAAATCACTTGGAACACCTAGAAAAGTCCCAGGAAAACAGTATGTCCTCAAGAAATATGTCGAATCACTGAATGCACGCCGGGTTAGGATCAAACCGCCATGGCAGAAACATCACAGGACGTCGCCCTGCCACTGTGCTATTCCCCAGCAAGCCTGCAGGAGGTGGCCGAGCAGATGAGCAGTCACTGTTCACGAATTCTCATTGGGCCGGGAACTGCTCATTCACAGAACTTGATGGAAGTGAAGTGTCCTCATCATTGGTGGGATTATCTGTTCATTGTTTATCAGACTAAGCTTTGTGTCTAACACGGGGTCTGTTTCATGGCCGCAGCTTGCAAATACCTAACTGAACCCCACCCAGCGAAGTCAACTCATTCAGTTTCCTAAGACAGAACTTCCTTAACGTTGGTCAGAATGCTTGTGTTAGTCTATGACAAATAAGTGAAATTCATCTTAGAAAAAAAATTTCACAAATCAAAATTCTCTAAGACTGACTTATCCTCTGGTAGCAAATTGACTTTTTTGATTCCTTAAAATAAACTTCGTATTTTTATTTATCTATTTTAGAGAATAAGACAGTGAGAGCTCAAAGGGAGGGTGGAAGGGGCAGAGGGAGAGAGAGAATCCCTGAGGGTAGGGCTCACTCCCACCACCCTGAGGTGACAACCGGAGCCAAAATCAGGAGTCCAATGCTCAACAGACCGAGCCACCCAGGAGCCCCTAAAATAACCTTCATATTTTTAAATGATGCGGGGAGCCAGAGTAAGGGGTGTGTATGTGTGTGTATACTATGTAATGATTTTTTTAAATCCAGGAGTCCAAGAGCTTACAGGCCTAGCATAGCATGGATTTTTCATACATTAATCTTGGTTATACTAGGATATTTATTTTCAGACTTTGTTATTGTTTGGGTCCTTATTCAGAGATTCATGGCCTTTGTAAGTCTGCTCTACACTCTTCCAAGGCTATGCTTTATGACAGAGTTCTGAGGCTTCAGTCTACCGAGCGTGTGTGTGGGCACGTACACATGCATATGTGTAGAACACTAGTGGGCTCTGCCTACAAGTCCTCCGTGGGCAGGTGGAAGGCTAATTTATACATGGCCTGTGGCTTTGTCAGCATCTTCTCCCGACAAAGAATGAGATTCCACTTGTGGTTCGCTGGAAGAATATCCTTAGAAAGGGCAAAATAGAACACCTGCCCTCCAATTATTATCAGTAAATATAACTTGGTTCCTTGAAATTTACAAAGATTGTCATTGAGTGAAATGACACACTTAGACCTGAACTGGTTTAATCTGTCCATTTCCCTGGGTGCTCTAAACTCTGTCCTTATATTGACCCAGGGGAGGATGGAACCAGGAACCCAGCCTTCTGACACCATCATGGGACACTTTTCCTAAAACATAGTTTTCCATCATTGTCATTACAATTTTGAGGGCTGTTTTAACATGTAAGATGAAACCTATGTGATTTAGTATAAAATGTTGACAACATTGTGTGCTTTACCCAGGGTCTGTGATGCTCCTGGGGAAAGTTTTTCTCAGCAGAAGTGAGGATAATTGAGTTTTCTTTGAGCATTGATTTTGATGGCATCTTTAGGACGTGGCCAAGCGATAGGGTTGCCTCACTATACTGATTGGTGGAGAAAACAAAGTCAATTCAACTGTCCCTTCTAGCAACTTTATGTGAACCAGATTTCATTTTGTATCCTGTGCCTTTGTTTTAACTTTACCTGAATTTCCCCACTTAAGTTTTTTATTGTTTTAATTTCATCGTATGTTATATATTTTGAAAGTTGCCATAAATCTACTTTTTGAAGAAACTAGGAGAACTTTTATTTTATCTAAAGATTTTATTTATTTGAGAGAGTGAGAGAGAGTGTGCAAGCGGGGGGAGGGGCAGAGGGAGAGGGAGAGAATCTCAAGCACACTCTTTGCTAAGTATGGGGCCCCACTTGGGGCTCAATCCCATGACCCTGAGATCATCACTTGAGCCAAAACCAAGAGTCGGACGCTTAACTCACTGACCCACCAAGGTGCCCCTGGATAACTAACATTTAAACAAACCATCAGGAAAAGATACATGTGTAAATAAATTGTGTCCAATGCCTTTTAACATATGTACATTTAAAATACAAAGAAATATAGATTTGGTTTTAGAAATAAATATATATTATCTTAAATATAAATATAAACATTTAAAACAAACATATATTTAGGATACATATTTTTAAGCATTGGACACAACTGTTAAAATATTTATGAGGTGGTCATGGAGACAAAATCAGAATGAGTTAGGAATAGGAAGAGGTTGATATTTTACATAAAATCAAACAAAGCATCATTTCATTTGAAGAAGAAGAGGTAAACTTCCAGACACAAGAAAACAAATACGGTATTTACATGTCTCTCTACTCCTCTGCTTTTCTGTTAACTCTGAATACACCAAGGATAAGTATTATTGAAGGTAATTACTTGCCTTGGGAAATATCATGGGTGTTTTTCCCCCTCAAACACAAACAATAGCCTGTTCTATTCCATCGCACAATTTCTAAAATCGATCTTGTGAGGAGACAGCATGGTCTTCAGCAATGTTTAGGATGCAGGACACTGACTTAAATGAAGCCTCGAAATGCCTGAAAAAATGCCTCCTGGGAGTGAAAAACTTAGAAGGTCAATAATCCTCTACATACTCACGAAGTAGAAAACTTGCTCCTAAAAAATAACTCATTTCCTCAACAACAAGGAGAAAGTAGAGCAGATTTTAGGATAAATATTTTCTTGTACTTATCATTGTTTCTGTGACAACATCCATCACCCTTCAGAACAAGACCATCCCTAAATGCAAACTTTTTAAAGTAAAGCTGCTGCACTTTCTCCCCCCAACCCCAGATTTTAAGTCCTATCCACGCCCAGTGTGGGGCTCGAACTCACAACCCCGAAATCAAGAGTTGCATGCTCTCCTGACTGAGCCAGCCAGGTGGTGCCCCTACTGCACTTTCTTATGGAAAACAAACCAACCAAAACCTAAACACTTATAAGTACTGTAATGCAAAGTTAAATAATTTTTCCCCAAGATGTTGCAGAATTACCCTTGTAATTTTGAAGAGAGTTCATATATAAATTGATCGATCTATGGTTTGCCTTTTTTGAAATGGAGGACATTGGTAGTCAAGTGGCTGAAGTTATTTGGCATGATCTGTAGATATGAGACCTTGTATAGTGTTAGGGATAACACAATATAGTGATAATATGCTATATATATGTATATACGTATATACACACACACATGTATATGCATTTCTTTAGAGTGTATGAAATTATAAAAACACTTGCAAAATGAACACTCCAAAATTCTTGATACTTTAGATTCTTGTTTCTTCCTACATTAAAATATAGATTTCTTCCAATATTTATGGAGTGCAAATCATTAATAAGTTCAACTACATTCGAGGCAAGAATTTCTGTTTATCACAGATAATGCTAGAATTACACTTTTAAAAATTGGGCAAAATCAAGTGTTTGTAAGGACACGAAACAACAGAAGCCCTAGCCCACTGCTTATGGGAGCATTTTATTCATACAACCACTTTGGACCAAAGTTTGACACTGAGATTAGAGAAAATTGTTCAGATTATACTTGAAGAAATATAGCTGAAAGATAAAGAAATAAGATTTTTTTCCAGTTCATTAATTTGTTTTGTGAAATAGCTTTAATTATACAAAGAGACTGATGGGATCATTTGAATTGTCCTTCGTGCCAGGATTACAGCCCAGTGTCCTACAGCACTTTGACATTTTGGATATTACTTTAGTCTTTGGGATACAAAGCTTTAGATAAAGGAGGGAAGGATTAAAGAATAGAGCTAAATATCAACCATTCTCAGTAAAGAATAGTCTTTTATAATGTAGAAAAGAGATCCTTGATTGACAGCCAAAAGAAATTAAGCAAAAAAGAAAAGTCTTTTAGGCTCAGAATTTCTCAAGATCAGAAGTCCTGCAAGATTGAGATGTCTAAAAGCTGAACTGTGTGGCTAAACTTTTATTATAATCCCTGAATTTCATGAGAAAAAGAAAGCTTCTGAGAGCAAAAAGATGTGAATGAACTGAAATTACGATTTAAAAAATAAGAATGCCTTCTTTCCTGAAGTTTCTTTGACAAATGGTGCTGGGAGAACTGCATATCCATATGCAAAAGAATGAAATATTTGACCCTTATTTTATACCATAGAGGAAAACCAACTCAAAACAGATTCACGATTCAAACAAAGACTGGAAACTAAAAAACTCCTACAAGAAAACGGGAAAAGATGCATGACATTGGTGTTGGCAATGGTTTCTTGGACAGGACGCCGAAAGCACACGAACAAAAGGCCAAATAGACGAGTGGGGCTACCTTAAACCAAAAAGCTTCTGTGCAGCGATCAGCCACGAAAAAGCAACCTACGGAATGGGAGGAAACATTTGCAAACCATCTCTCTGATAGGGGTGAAGCTCCAAAACATACAATGTACTTCTACGACCCAATAGCAAGATAAACAAATAATCATAAATAAGCCAATTAACACATGGACAAAAGACTTGAAGAGACATTTCTCCAAAGCAGACATACAAATGGCCATGAGGAATATGAAAAGATGTTTACTATCACTCATCATCAGGAAAATGCAAATCAAAATCACAGTGTGGTATCACCTCACTCCAGGTAGGATGGTTATTATCAAAAGAGAAAAGATAAATGTTGGTGAGGGTAATGGAGAAAAGGAACCCTTGTGCGCTGCGGGTAGGAATGAGAAATGGTGCAGCCATTCTGGAACACAGACCGTATGGAAGTTTCTCAAAAATTAAAAATAGAACTACCCTATGATCCCACTTCTGAATATATACTCCAAATAATTAAAATTAGACCTTGAAGAGCTACCTCCACACCCATGTTAATTTTAGCATTATCCACAATAGCCACGATATGATATGATCTAAATGTCCATGAGCAGATGAATGAATGCATCAAGAAAGTGTGGTATAGACCTACGATGGAATGATAGCCTTAAAAAGGAAGAACCCCTGCCATATGCAGCAGCATGGACAAACCTGGAGGACATTATGCTAAGTGAAATAAGCCAGACACAGAAGGACAAAAATACTGTATGATTCCACTTATATGAGGCGTCGTGCATAAAAATGGTAGAATGGTGGTTGCCAGGGGCTGAGGACAGGGAGAAATGGGGAGCTGCTAACCAATGGGCGTAAAGTGTCAAGTATGCAAGATAAGTTCTAGAGATCTGCTGTACAACATTAGGCCTGTAGTCAACAATACTGAATCATGCACTTAATAAAATATATCTAGTGACTGATAAATTATAAAAGTTTTTATTCAAACAAATTCTGAGATAGATTTTGAGGAAGAATTTGGTGTTTTTTGTGTAAGTGAGAAATTATACAGTATCTCCAAAAGTCAGTTAAGAATGAATTATTGATGACAAGAGTTAATGCCACATGCTATTAGCTGTACATGATAGTTAACTATTCACTTGGAAGACAAGGTGGAAAAGAAAATGAGTATCAGAAGGAAACACTCTGACCTATTAATTGCTTTTCAGTGAAATAAAGCAACATTTTTATTTCACTTTAAAGAAAGTGAAGGGGACATGAGCGAAATAATACCAAGGAAGAAATTTCTTCTGACACAAACTATTTTTAGAAGATAATTTAATCAATTTGATTTCTTAGACTTGATTTGATTGACAGTGATTCAGACGAGCCCCTGACAAACCAGGTGACCAACATGCCACAGAAGGAGTGATTTTAGGAAGACAGAGATAATGTGATCCGTTTCTCATGGGGGCACTCATGACTCAGACTTCTCTTGGTGCTGGCTGGTGCCCACGCATGCCTGGGGATAAAGTTTGAAGAATCGTCTGTTCACACATAGTGCTAACACACGGAGAGGCTGATCCTTCAGAATCATATTAGGAATAAACTCCGAGGAGTGAAGGGATGTTGAAGTTCTCTTGGGTGGTGGTTACTCTCCAAAGAGAGCCACCTGCCCCTCCTTTCCTCCTGTTTCCACAAACTGCTCTCATCAAGAGATGGCATACAGTTTACCCCCACCCCCAGCCCTCTTGAATTTGGGCTATCCTTTGTGACCTGCTTGACCACTAGAGTGTAATGGAATTGATGTTCTGGAATTTGGCGGCTAGTGACAAGAAGACGGCAGATTCTGTCTTGTTCTGGGGAAAACTGGGACGTGTAAGGATTCTTGGCTGCCCCTCAGACGTCCGCCCATCCTCAGCCGAGTTGCCTGATGTGTGAGCTTCCAGTTCCAGCCACCATTTGATAGCAGCTGTCGGTGAGACCCCAAGTGTGCACGGTCTCGTTGAGCCCAGTCAATGCACATGACTATGACAAGCAATAAAGTATTGTGTGAAACCCCTATGTTTGGGAGTGGTAGGTTATGTGGCAACATATAACCAAACATCCTGCCTTCAAATGACAACATTCAGCATTTTATCCTTATCCATTCAGCATTTTAAAAATCTCCAAAAGCATCTTCTTGGCATGTTTCTTGTTGTCGTTCATCTAATTAGTACCCTGTTAAATGATATGCCAAGGGTGTCTCTACTTCGGGCTATGCTTCTTGTGTAGGTGGATGTTTTCTGCGGGGCTATCAGTGATGCTATAAGCCTCTAAATTCCTTCAAGACTGCTGCACACATTACCTTCTGGCATGCTTTGATTATATCCCCTCTGCTGTCTGTCTCTGGACTATTTATAGGAAAAATTGATGTAGTGAGGGAAAGCAAAAAAAAAGAGCCTACAAATAATATCAAAGAAAAATATGAATTTCTCTCTCTTCCTGTCATATTAGCCATTAATGACACAATCTGTCGATTCTCTCCTAAGATCAATTTCCTCAAAATATACTACAGTTTCTCCTGTGTAAGATGGAAATATCGGCTTCAATTTGCATTTTTCCTGATTACCGGTGAGGGTGAACATTTTCTTGCCACGTGTTTATTGCTTTTAGGTGAATTGCTCATACATATTTTGTGCATTATCCATTTTTAGGATTTCTTTCTACTGGCTACTTTCTACTTGAATAAGCTCTAAAGACACCCCTTGTCTGTGTCTTAGATTTTGAATCTGTTTATAACTTACTGTGCACGTATAGCAGGATTCCCTTTATGATTGTGCTGCTTTAAGAAAATCTTCTTTACCCTAATATCCTCAGGATAATTATCTATATATTTCCTAGACAGTTTAGCTTCACTCATTGAGGTGGTTAGAATATTTGGGCTTGATTTCGGTATGTAATATGAGCAAGGGATATATATACTTTTTTTCTTCTGGCTGTTAAGTTTTCCCATTAGCATTTAATAAGAAGCCATCATTTCTAGTGATTTGTTAACACTGCGTCTTTCAGAAACCAGGTCTACACACACACCTGGGTAGGCATCTGAGGTCAGCAGGCCCTTGTTTGGTCTCTTTATCTATGAATACTGTGGTCTTTTAAAATGTAGTATTTAAAAATTGTTTCTCATTCTTTCACAGCATGTTTTGCTATTATGAATGGAAGTCTGACTTTGGTGTTTGATATTTTGATTTTGATTAATGAATAATTATTATTTTTCACTTTGGCATATCAAAGGGACTAGTGCATCTAGCCAAAGCCAGTGATGCTGAAGTCGACTGCCTGATTTTTAACCCCAGCACGACCACTTGGTCACTGAGTGATTTACAATTCTGCTCATTTTTGCTTTATGAAGTCTGGGGCTAAGTTAATAAGAGCAATAATATTTACAGTTATGCTGCTAATTGACTTTAATATCCCTTTTAACTCTATTATTAGCTAATTCTCTGTGTGGCAGACGTTGCAGACTTGAGATAGTAAGTATTTCAGTTCAATGAAGGTGTTATGATTAATCTTGATAAGTGAGAGGGAGTTTTGCTAAATGACATAGGTATTATTATATTGTGATTGCTCCGGCAGAGGAACGAGGAAGAATGGTATCTTTAAACCGAAATTGAAATATATTTTTCCACTGTACCATGTCACGTTCCCCCCTCCCCGCCGTTTCAGCATGTTTAGTATCAAATTTTTCTCAGGCCATGCCTCTCTGCACACACTTCCATCTGATACTCTGTTTTAGTACCAAAAGAATGGTTTTCCAATTTAACCATGATTTCTGAAATCCTGATGGCTTTTTATGGGCATAAATATATCCCCCACAAATGTATAGATCCTCTGTTAATACTGGTTCTCACATGTAGGGATTCCATTTCCAGAAACCCATGTGACTGACTGAAGTCATGTGACTTGTGATGACACATGAGCAGAAGTGCTTCCGGATCAGAGAATTTATTTGTTGATGTGAAACCCTCCTGAGAGTTTTTTTCCCCTTTGGTAATGGTTGCGAAGATGGCTGCCCCACCCCCACCCCTTGGCCTGTATCTCTGATGACTGATGTGCAGAGCCACCTGCTGCGTGGATTGGAGGAAAATTTAACCAAGCCACTGTGATTTGGGGTTATGTCTTCCAACACCTGGCGCATTCTGACTAGGAGGGGATGCTTTCATGTGGCATCAACACTGATAGATAGTTAATAAGCAGACTGGAGGTAAATTGATACCGAATACTGTGTTAATGACCATTCATCTTATTCTATGATGAAATTTTTTTATAAAACTGTGTGGGCTGAAATAATTTGGGAGGTAAAAGAGCACAGAGCCCATTTTCAGGACATGAAGAGCTGAAAGTGGCAAGTGCTTTTTATCCTCAAGTGTGAAAGATAAAATTCAGAAGGTCTTTGTTCAAGACAGGATGATAGAGCTTATGTAGTGAGGATCAAATCAAGGGTATGGCTTCTACCCATTGTTAGAACTTCTAAGTGGATTAAAGAGACATGGATTTTTTTTTTTTTTTTTGATTGAGAGACAATGTGTGTACAGTCAAAATTATCTTTTGACAGGTTCTTTTGATAAGGTCATGCTTCTGCTTTTTAGTGATTTCTTAGAGATCCCAAAGTGATTTGGCCATATCTACAGCATATTCCTTTAACAAAATTGCTCTGATTGAATGAATTCTAAAGAAACCTCCAACAATCTTTTTTTTTTTTTTTACATGCTTAAATTGTTGGGTCTTCTCACTCCTAAACAAGTTGTCTTTGTTGGTGTAAATATTTGTTAATTTTCCTTCCAAACTGGTGTGATTCCTTCTGGCAACAAATTGATTTCATTCAGTAGTTACTCAGAGTTTCTTACATAGGAGACGCTGACTTTTCAGAGACATTTGCATCATCTTAATAACAAAATCCATCCTTCAGCAAATATTTTGTTACATCCTAAGCCTAGGGGCTACTCATATTGGATATTGCAATTTCCTATAGTACCCTGGGTGAATGTATTTTTGTTTTTAATAATCCCATTTTGGATTGTTCACTGCTAGTGTATAGAAATTAAAATTGATTTTTAAAATACTCTAATATCCCATTACCTTGTTAAATTAGTTTATTTAATAGTGTTTTTAGTTATTCCTTAGAACTTTATATATAAAAGATCATGGCATCTTTGCATAGAGTTATCTTTCTTTCAATCTGTATTAATTTTGTTACTTTTTGTTGCCTCATTTCCCTGACTAGGTCCTCTAGTACAATGTTAAATAGATGTTCTTCTAGAGCAGTTTGGGTTCACAACAAAATGAGAGG
The DNA here is from genome assembly GCF_037043125.1 of Eumetopias jubatus. Taxonomy (NCBI): domain Eukaryota; kingdom Metazoa; phylum Chordata; class Mammalia; order Carnivora; family Otariidae; genus Eumetopias; species Eumetopias jubatus. The sequence goes on from NW_028274816.1 coordinate 29,428,896, forward strand.
GAGGTATAGCAACTTCCGTACTCGAGGGAAGGTAACATACCTACTCCTATATGCATATAGCCTCCCCGTTATCAGTATCCACCACCTGAGCGGTAGGTTTGTTATAACTGATGAACCTAGAGTGATACATCGTTACCACCCAAAGTCCATTGTTTACATTAGGGTTCATTCTTGGTGTCATACATTCTATGGATTTGGAAAAATGTATAATGACATATATCCATTGTTATAGTATCATAGATTTTCACTGACCTAAAAATCCTCTGTGCTCTGGTGCTCTGCCTATTCACCCCTGCCACCCCAAATCCCTGGAAATCACTGCTCTTTTTAATGTCTCCATAGCTGTGTCTTTTCTAGAATGTCATAGAGTTGGAATCATACAGTATGTCTTTACAGATTGGCTTCTTTCACTGAGCCATAGGCACTTAGGTTCTTCCATGTCTTTTAATGACTTGATTGCTTATTTCTTTTAGCACTGAATACTATTCTGTTGTCTGGATGGACCACCGTTTATTTATCCACACCCACTGAAGGACATCTTGGTTGCTTCCAGGTTTTGGCACTTACGGATAAAGCTGCTATAAACATCCATGTGCAGGTTTTTTTGGGACATAGTTTTCAACTCCTTTGGGGAAATACCGAGGAGTAGGGTTGTTGAAACATATGTTTAGTTTTGTAAGAAGTTGCCAGACTCTCCCCAAATTGTCTATACCATTTTACATTCTCATCAGCAATGAATGAGAGTTCCTGTTGCTCCACATCCTCATTGGCATTTGGTGTGGTCAGTGTTTTGGATTTGGTGCATTCTAATAGGTCTGTTTGCATTTCCCTGAGGACATAGGATATGGAACATCTTTTCACAGGTTTACTTGCCATCTGTATATCTTCTGTTGACATGTGACATGTCTGTTGATATCTTTGTCCTGCTTTTTAATCAGGTAGTTTTCTTATTGTTGAGTTGTACGAGTTATTTGTATTTTTTGGATAACTGTCCTTTCTCAGATGTGCCTTTCCCAAACATTCTCTCCCTGCTTGGGGCTTGTCTTCTCATTCTCTTAACATTGTCTTTCCTTGAGTGAGTTTTTAGGTTGTGTTATACTTTTCAACTCCAGGGTTTCCATTTATTTCTTTTCAGTAAGTTCTGTTTTCTTGAGACATTGTCATATCTTTAATTTTTTAACACGATTTTTTTGCCTTTTAACATCTTTGATGTCTAATATATCTGTAACGTCTAATATCTGTGCTCAGATTTTTAAATTCCATTTTAGTCTGAAAAGCATTGGATTTTGTCCAGTGCTGCTTAGACATTACCCCTGGGTCAGCAGCAGTCACATTTTGCTCAACGTCTGTGCTCAAGCTCTCTTGGCCAGCCAGATTTTAGCCTGTACCATTTTATGTGTGTATGGCTTAGAGGCTCCTACTCTAGTTCAAGTTAGTCTTTGCCCCATGTTCAGAGAGGGATTAGCAGTTTGGAAATGCCTCTCCAGTCACTCCTGGAAGGGCACAGTCTTGGGCATGCCTGCAATATTCCACCAGGGATGGTTGTGATTTGTGTGTGTGTGTGTGTGTGTGTGTGTGTTTTAAGCCCAGTTTCCTTAAAGGTTCCCCTGGATTGCTTATTGTTCAGCCAGTGTTTGGTTAGAGCTTGTGCTTGATCCTCTAGTGACAGTGAGGCTTCTGTCCTTTGTGACCTGGGGACTGTTTTTACTAACCTCTGTCACATTGAGTCCTAATTTCCCCTGAGTGGGTGCAGCCTAGCACGCACTTACACACAGCCTTCTCGACCCTCAAAGATGAATGTGAAACCAGGATGGCTCTTCTTAATGGCTATGTCTCACCTTGATTCTGTTCAACTTCTAAGTGCCCCATCATTGTGCTGTTGGCTACCATTATCATGGAGCTATGTGCTCCCTGTTAAATACTCCACCAGGATCTCCATTGTTTCGTCCATCTCTTTAAGTATGCATATCTCCATATTCTTTCCCAAAGTCCCTTCAGGCAGAATAGCAGAGTCCCTCATCTATAGAGCCTGCCACTTTGGGACATTGTACAGGAGCTGCAGGTAAGGAGAGCGGCCCCCTTCTCCTGTGTGATACCTTGCTCTAAAAGCAGGTACTGGATGGCTAGCATAACCTAGTTGGCTTGGCTTCTTCCTCCAACATGAAAATTCTACCTTAAGAGTCAGCTGGGGCAAAGACAATGAGGATCACTAATGCTTGGGTTGTTACACTTGGAGTAGGGCTTCCATCCCATATGGGGGAAAGGGAGCCTGGTCCTCTCAGCTATGGGTTGTTACACTTGGAGTAGGGCTTCCATCCCATATGGGGGAAAGGGAGCCTGGTCCTCTCAGCTATGCCTTCCAGGAAAAGAGCTTCTGCCATCCGGAGCTATAGGAAATCAGAAATGCTAGTGACTTACTCCTTTTGTGAAGAACTACAGTCCTAGCCTGTGAGCTACAGGAAGAGGCAACCCTGTATTTTCAGGTGCCCCACACAGAGTAGTGCTTTTGCCACACGGAGCTGGCAGCATGTGGGTCATGGGTCAACTGCCCCAAATTTTCACTATTTTGTCCAAGCCCACAGACCTTGGTTTCTATAGGACAATACCCGCTAAAGGAATCAATCAAGGATTCTTGGAGGAGATAGAGAAACTTCAGGATAAGCCTAGGGCATCTTGTGCCAAAAAGTAAATCAGTGTTTAAAATATTATGGGGACGTGTTAGGAGTCAGTTTGCAGGGGTTCCCTGCAGGCAAAATTTGGAACAATCTGAGCATAAAATGATCGATAGTAACAGAACATGCACTGAATTAAATAAGCAAATAGTCCATACTGATAGAAATAAATGAATGTTGGGAAAGAGAAAGCTGTCATGTTGAGCAGAAGACTAGTAAATATAGAAATAATGGTTTATTATGAAATCTGATTTTTTGCAACTATCACAGTAATGATTGATACAGGCAAGTAGCAATAGATGCTAAATACAGTGGATAAAATATTAATGAACAGAATATTTACATAATCTCAAAGTATCTCCCTCAAATTACTTGTTAATCACAAAAGAAAAAATAGTAACTTTATAGGGAAGAAAACTGGTTGGCATCATCTAATGAAATGATCAACTTAGCATCACCAACCAATGGACAAGCTGACATCCTGCATTTTCTAAAACAATGCAGTGGGAAAACACAGCATCAGGTTTGTGGTGTTCCTGCTAAAAATGCATAACCTGGATCTAGTCACAAGGAAACATCAGGTAAATACAAGTCGAAGGACATTCTGTGAAATAATTGGCCTCTGTCCTTCATATAAGGTCACAAAAGACAAAGGCTGAAAACGGTACCTAACAATTGAATGTGATTCTGGATTGGACTTGGTCCAAGAAAAAATTATGAAGGACATTAGAACAGTTGGTAATGCTTGAACTGTGGAATATGTGAGAGTCTTGTATCAGTGTTAAGTATCCTAGTTGTGATATTTTGTGATTACATAAGAGAAAAGCCATATTTAGGAAACAGCCACGGACTTTATTTGTGGAAAGAGAGATGTGATGTTTTTAAATGATGCTCAAGTCAATCAGAAAAATACATGTATATATTTGAAAATTCTTAATGGGTCATCAGAACAGTATACAGTATTTGACCACTACATGGAATTTATGCTAAAATAAACGGCAGGGGGCCTGGGTGGCTCAGTTGGTTAAACATCCAACTCTGATTTTGGCTCAGGTCATGATCTCAGGATCATGAGATCAAGCCCCCCTGCCGAGGCTCTGTGCTCAGCAGGGAGTCTGCTTGAGACTGTCTCCTGCTGCCCTCTCTCGCACGTGCGTTCTCTGTTCTCCCTCCCTCTCAGAAAAAAAAAAGGCAATGGAGAAAATCCATTTGCATTCCTATTAAACAACAGGTTAATTTTAATCATTTGTTTCAGTAAAAACAGCTTCACTTTGCACTCCCCAGAATGACAGAATGCTTAAGGAAACTGTTTAATCGACCTGATATATTACGTACCCACTAAATATCATTACAAAATACATGGTTAACATAACCAATATAAAAGCATTGATGATAGCTGTGTAAAATCAGTATGTGAGCTTGGAGTGGAAAGAAATCTGAAAAGAGAGAGAACCACTTCCCAAGTTCTAGATGCTTTGTTTGGTATAATTGAACTCAGTTGGATACATTCATGATACGTACTCTCTGTAGCAGAGGATGAAACAAAGGTTTTGGCACGGAATTTTCTTAAAAGCTCCAAGCACAACAACACACACATACAAACCTCATCTGCAAACCACTGGCGTTCTAGCCAAGAGCACAAAAAAAAAATCAAAGGAGGGGGAAAAAAGGAAACAAAGAAGGGGAAAAAAATTCAGTTTCTGCGTTTGTGTTGACCAAATTATTGGAGATAGGATAGTTGTTCTAAGAAATAATGAAAAACAATTTTAATATGAGATAAAACACTGACTACATAGAACTTCGGCTTCATTTTTATAAGTATATTTTCACATCTCTATAAACCATAAATTCAAGTAATAATCCTGAATGTAGGTTTCAAAGGTCCTGCAAAAGCAACCAGAGCCTGTACAAAACAAGGCAGTTTTAAAAAGATACCTGTGACGAATCTCACTGAGGAGTTAGATGGGGGGATTTAGGAAGGGGATTGAGAGCTATTCCTCTGGACAGGCAGGAGGCATCCAGTGGTCTGTTTATGATTGGTTAAAACAAATCCTAATGGGGCGCCTGGGTGGCTCAGTTGGTTAAGTGACTGCCTTCAGCTCAGGTCATGATCCTGGAGTCCCGGGATCGAGTCCCGCATCGGGTCCCCCGCTCAGTGGGGAGTCTGCTTCTCCCTCTGACCCTCTCCCCTCTCGTGCTCTCTCTCTCTCAAAAAAAAAAAAAAAAATCCTAATGCTCCTTCGTCAGGAAAGAGTCTTCAGTCAGGTCCAAGGCCAGCCTAGCATCAGTGGGATCACTCAAACTTCTTTAACAAGGCTGGTGGGTTAGAATAATTTTTGAGACACCATTCTTATCTTGAGATCTCTTAGGCAAGTACTGCTGTAAGGGGAGATTTTTTTCCTTTTACACAATTATAAAGAAGGGTTTCTAGTAGATGATCTTGGAGAAGTAGTATTATAGAATATTGTCAAAAGGTCTATTCCCAAAGAAATTAAGTTGGAGAAAGTCTATTTCAAAAGCAATCCAATCCATGAATTACATAAAGAATGACTAAAAATGACTAAAGAAAAGTAATCTCAAGGGAGAGGACCAGCCCATGCTCCATCTAAATCGGAAATCCGCCATCTCCAGCGGATGCCTATACAAATTATATATGTGAAATACACTGGATGTATATACAAATGTATGTCCACATTTACAGTATAACATGTTTTGTGTATATAAAATGTAGTTAATGTGTTTGTAAAGTATAAAAGTATTAATACAAGAAAAACCTGGGTACCTCCACTCAGTTCAAGAAATCACACAGTACTGGTTCCTTTGAAGTCCATTTTCCCCGCTGATCATTAACTTGCTTTACTTCCGTTTTATCATACTGATTTTAGTTTTAAGACCCTAAAATCAGGCTTGATCCCACAACGTTATTAAATTTATCAAGTGCCATACCGTGGATAGGGTTTTAGAATCTAGGAAATAAGGCCAACGAGGCATTTTTATGAACTCAATGAATGTTTATTTCCAAGTTCATTACCATGTGTGTCTCCCACAGATGGCAGTCCTCAGTGATAAGGGACCCGAAGAACTTGGGCTTCTATAGCATCAGAAGAGAAAGAACCATCACTTTTCAGAGAGGTGACAAGACAAAGGAAAAGGACTTTTGAGTTTCTAGGGCAGTAAATGGTGAGAAGCTAAGGGCTACCTAGTAGTGTTTGTTAGGTGCCATCTCAGAGCTGACTGGGGTCTAGAGTTTTCTCCAGTGATTAACATCTGTCCTTCCTGGTAGAGAAGGGAGAGGGGGACACCTGCACAAAATAATGTCCTGCTTTTAGGCGAACAGCAGGACAGAGAGCTTGTCTTGTCTCCACTTCTCCCTTGCCTTTAGCTCCAAATAATCCTTATGCCAAAGTGGTATGTTCAGCTACTCTTCAGTGTCAATAATTAAAAAAAAAAAAAAATAGGGGCACCTGGTTCAGTCCGTTAAGCATCTGACTCTTGATTTTGGCACGGGTCATGCTCACAGGGTTGTGAGACTGAGCCCCATGTTGGGCTCCATGCTGGGCATGGAGCCTGCCTGGGACTCTCTCTCTCCCACTCCCTCTGCCCCTCCCCCAACCTCCACCTTCTGTCTTCCTCTCTTTAAAAAAAAAAAAATAGAAGGTGGAATAAGAAAAAGGAACCTAGAGTATGGGCTCTGAAAACTAGACTAACAATTGAATGTTATTATGCAGATTGTTGATTTTTGAGAAGTAAATACTAGCAAATACATCTCCATAAATCCACGTCTTGGGGAGTGGTTTAATTTCCTTAGTGTTAGAAGTTGTCATTAGCAGTCTCCATGGGATACTGAAGACTCCAGGAGGAAGAGGGACCCATGGGAACAGATTAGGGTAACTTTACCTCTATACAGAATTTTGGAAGTTGAAAAATAAGGCCGTGGGTAGAAAGCCAAAATTATCTTCTGGCCTCCATATAGAGAAAAAATCGCCAACATCTAGAAAAGAACAATTTGCATTTTAAGGTGTATCCAATGATCTGAGAGATAGCAACACATCAGGTGAATAATAACTTCAGCTGCTGCAAGCTTTTCTTAACATCTCTATTTAGTGCTTGAATGCATCCTTCTGTTCTGCTGCTCTCCCAAAGTACCCAACCCTGCACAACATATAAAGTCATCATTTTTAAGGCTAACTACATCTAATTCTTAGCCTGGGTGGTAGGTGTGTAGACAAACTCTACAAAAGCTGTATTTTCACTTTTTTTTTTTTTTGCCATATCACAGTGAAAATGTAAATTGCAAATGTCTTTACTTCTCAGATTGTGTGCTGGGTCCCCTGCAGTTACAGGAATAATATTCGCTTATCATCAGAAGGTCAGAATCTCCTTACCTTTATGGCCAGGGAAGCACCGTTCCTACTTCCCAAATTGGATCCTTTTCTCAAAAAGTGGCATCGTCTTTGCCTGAGGGCACTCTTCTGATATTCATATATTTCAAAGCAAGCTTCATTATCCAGGAAAGAAAAACTATCATTGTCTCTGCTTCTCTGAAACTGTAAAAACTCACAAGAACCTAGTCTATGTCAAGCCACCTGAATCTCCCCCCATTAAGTAGTGGATTTATTCAATAAGAATAGGATAGGAATATTTCTCAGACACTTTTCAGAAAGACATTATCAAAATTCCATCTAGCTTTCTGTAGACCAGGCTCACTGCCTGTGAGGATTAATTTTATGATACCAGTCCAGATGCTGCCACAAAGGTATTTTTTACATGTGACTAACGTTTAATTCAGAAGAATTTGAATAGAGTAGATCATCCTCCATAATGGGGGTGGGCCTCACCCAATCAGTTGAAGGCCTTAAGAGGCAGAGTCTTCGGTCTCCCAAGGAAGAGGGGATTCTGCTAGCAGATGGCTTTTGGTGAAGGCCTTAAGAGGCAGAGTCTTCGGTCTCCCAAGGAAGAGGGGATTCTGCTAGCAGATGGCTTTTGGCACTCAAACTGCAGCGTCAACTCTTCCCTGAGTCACCAGCCTGCTCTGCAAATGTCAGACCTGCCAGCCCCCACAATAACATGAGCCAATTTTTTTAAATCCATCTCTTTCTCGGTCTCTATGTATAATGGAACGTACACACATCCTATTGGTTATGTTTTTCTGTACAGCTCTGGCTAGGAGACTGCCCCTCTAGAGGACACCTTCAGTCCTTTTAAAAACATTTAAATACATTGACCTAGATGGTCTTCACATTACCCTCAGCTTTATCAAACTTTACACAGGCACCCGATCTTCCTTTTCTAGAACCTCTGTGGGAGAAAGCTTGTCAGTTTTTCTTCCCCCGTGCCTCTCTGAGATGATAAATCTTTTAAAAAGCCTCTTGCAGGTTTTGTATCCCATCTTTTTGAACATAAAACGTCGGGGAAGATAGCACCTGACACTCCCCAGTTTCTGTGAGACTACAGGAGCATAATTTGCATGTATGCCTCGCTCCTGATTGTAAAACTACTTCCTGTCACTTTTTTTGGGTAAAGCCAAAGAGCAAACACAGATGACTTGTTCTGCCTCTCACACCAGCACTTAAAAGCTCCCTCCTGTCCTGTTTCGGTGAAGTTGATCTCAGACTGAGTGCTGGTCTCTCTCCCCGACTGCAATTGCCTAGAATAGCGTCTTCCTTCCCTGTTCAACTTTGCTGCGGTCTTTGCTTTGGCCATACGGAAAGACTATTCATTCCTGAATTTGGTACTAAAGTTACTCATAATTGGCTGGAAGTCAACAGCGGGGTTTCCATAATATAGTCAGATCTCTTTAGTCCTTCAAAAATTGTGTACCTGCCTTAAAAGGAAGTTTCTTATTAAAACAATTTTTTAAAGCATACTCTGCATGGGAGACGTAAATAGTGAACATAAGCTCTAGGAGTTAAAAAAAAATGTTTTCAGTAAAACTTTGAATCTGGAGAAAGTCTGGTAGCCATCTATCATGATTGTCAATTTTCTCTCTTTCTCAATTCACTGGGTATGTGTTAGATCCTTTTTCTTGTGGCATTCATTTCTTCTTACTCCACTGACGGAAACTTAACTCCACGCCGTGAACAGAGGTTAAAATCAAACTAAGCCAGATACCCAAAGTCCAACATAATTCTTTTTATCCAAACTTACTCCTAGGAAATGAAGGCTCAAGTATCATCCTGATATGGCAGGATATTGTGCTGTTTGTGAATGTTTATTGGTGAATGCTTAATACATTTAGGTTTTAGATTATTTTTCTCCTCTTGGGCCAATCTGATTCCCTAGAGATGAATATGTAAATATTTTGTTGAGTTTAAGCCTCACAAACCAAGTGTTTATGAATTATAGACTAGAATCCTCTCCATATTGTGAGAATCTGAGACACAATGGCCTCCTCTTAATCCTATTAGAGGGGCCAGGGCCCAACTGTCTGGACCACAAGTCTGATGGTCAATTTGTCTTGACCTGCTTTGAACTGAAAATTATTGTCCTAGAGGGTGTCATTTGCTATGATGATACATAGCCTTCCTACACACAGTGTTCCTATTGTTTAGCCATAACCTTCTAGAATCTGTATGCATGTACGGAATATCAAGCCCTACCTAGACTGGCCTGTGCTCATAGAATTTATACTTCTAGAATGATTTACTCAAGAGCTCAGTGTAAGACTCAGGTTAGAATCAGTATATTTACTCATTGATCAAATAAGCTGCACATAGTATACATGCCAACTTCAGAAACCAGCCACAGTATGTTCACAAACTGGAAAGTTTCACTGAGCTCCATGTCTAGAATTTTCAGTGGGGCTCCATTATGTAGGCATGATTTATTAAATCATCAGACTTGTGATTGTACTCTATCTCCAAACCCCCTCTTCTTCCCAGAATTTGAGCTAGCCCAAAGTCACAACACTTTAACTGGGGATGAGTCTCTCTGGGGACCAGCCTCCATCCAGAAGCCAACTAGAGCCCCACCTTGAGTCCCCTCATTAGCATAATAAAGGCACACCTGTCACCCAAATTCCAAGGGTTTTACAAATTCCTTACCTGGAACCAGAGGCAAAAAACAGATATATTCTTTATTATACCACAGTTGATAGCTCTAAAAATTTAGGATGAGTGAAATCCAAAAAGGAGGCTATTGAAAGATTCACCCTCTGTACATCTGAACTGAGATTCAGAACTTTCTAATTTTCAAGAGCATATGAAGAATTCTATATGGCTGATGAGTGTGTAAATTGACACCATCATCTGAGGAAAAAAACCTGGTAAAATCCACTAAACCTAAACATATGAATACCCCTGATTTAGCAAATCTACTTCTAGGCAAATACTTGGACACATCTGAAATGCACACACACCCACACAAAAGATGACTGGGTTTCTGTGTCGTTTACCCTTCCCAGTCTTCCAGTTCATTGCTTTTGAGCTATTTTATTTATTTATTTTAAAGATTTCACTTATTTGTCAGAGACAGCACAAGCAGGGGAAGCTGCAGGCAGAGGGAGAAGCAGGCTCCCTGCTGAGCAAGGAACCCAACGTGGGACTTACTTAATCCCAGGACCCTGGGATCATGACCTGAGCTGAAGGCAGACGCTTAACCGACTGAGCCACCCAGGTGTCCCATTTTTGAGCTGTTTTATAATTTGTAGTTTCTTATAGTAAATTGTTTTTCCATAGAAATGCTAATGAGTTTAAGTTTGTGGAATGCAACTGATTATTGTCCTGTAAATGTTGACAAATTTAGCATTTACGTGTAAATTCATTTCCTGCATTCCTGATTGTGTATATATAGGTATATTGTTTGAACTGTCCTTTGAACCAGTGGAACATTTTGCTGGCTTGCTAATTAACTGAGTTCTACAAGATCTATGGCATGTGCTCTTTTTTTTACCTTTGCAGGAAAATTATGATTTTGCCCTTTAAAAAAAATGTAACCTTTACCACCACCAAAACCAAATGCCGGACAGTTCATGGAAACATTATTTACATGTGGGTAAGAAAGTGTCAACATTGGGTCTGCAACTCTGTTTCATCGTCCTCTGAGACAACTCAGTTTTGTCCTTTAAACACTGATGGAATTTACTACCTGGAAGATAAATGAAGGTCTTCTGGGGCTACTGTATACTGATTCCTTACCTTATTTTTCAGCATGCTATACCTGGTCTCTCTGGGTTGTATATTGTATATAAACCTCCAGTGAGGATGTACATGGGGTGAGAGTTTTCCCTTCATCCCTCTGAAACCAAAAGGCATCTTGGTCTAGAAAACGAGTTGAACTATGGAGCTGCATCTAGAAAGAGACAAAGTAGTGATTACTTTTGACATTAGAGCATTTTCTAAAAATCCTGCTGGACTCTCATCTAATAACTCCTGGAGGTGTAACTTTGTGGTCACAGTGTATTTGACTAACAATCCACAACTGATAAATGTGCAAGTAGTTTCGAGCTCAATAAAGTTAGAGGTTAACCAGAAAATACTGGTAATATAATTTATTGGCCTTTAGACAGCCAATCTTATACATAATTTAGCAATCTTAGACATATTTAGACATTTCTTTCTTGACTAATCTCCTTTCTCCATTGTTCTTTAAGTGAGCTCTTGTATTCTTGATGGTTCCCTCATTGATGAGTTTAATAAAATTTTGAGAATTGTCCTTTACATCCTACTATCATTCAGGCCTAAGAAAAAAAAAGGCCTTCTAATATACTCTCATAAAAATGGAGGTCATATATTTCATTATATACCATTAAATATTATTTAAATTTTAAATACTGTTTAAATTTCACTATTTTTATGAGTAGATGCCACAGTTCTTCAAGTCAAGAAATGTTCTTCTGGGAAAGACAAGGTCAATATTTGTCACAACAACTTGGATTCATAGTTACATTTTTAGGATACTTATGGTTAGGACCATTGTGGGCTTTTGTCTTTCTTATTTATGGTCCTCGTGGAAAAGAACATTTGTTTTTTAAGAGGTTACCTATATTCATTTCTTCACACCAGCAGCAATATCCACCTTAACAGAACTTTGTGCCTCTGTGGGAAGTTAACATCTTAACTGACCGTCTGTTAATGAGAAAAAAAGATCCTGCATTTTGTTTTGGGTGGGATATTTGAGGAAAATATAGAAATTGCTATCCAAAGTTAATATAAAATGAGATTTCATAGGGGGAAAAAAAGCTTTTTTCCCTTTTTAACTTCACAAATTTTTGAAAAATATTTCCCTGTTACCATATGGGTTCTGAATTATTTTTTAATGTCTTGTAATACAGAGTTCCATATTCCAGTCCTACATGTAAGGAGCTTGGAAGTCATTATCTTAACAATAAATAGAAATAATGGAACAAATAAAAAACTCAAAAATTCATCTCAGATCTTCCAGAGATGTGAGGTTACTGGGCAAACTGCTGCACCAAACTTGGAGACATAGGTAGAAACAGAGAATCACAACTTATCAGAGTAAAACCCACAAGCAGAAACCTTGGCTGGAACCAGAGCTGGGGTCCTTTTACCCAGTACATCATGTCCCAAGAGCAAGAAAAAATCTCAAACAGTACTAAAGGTCAAGCAGTTTGAAAAAATAGGGACGTTAAATTTAGCAGACCAGAATTCAAAGCAACAGACTGATACGCTAAGGGCATATATGGAAAAAGTAGAGAGTATTCAAGCACAGATGTACCCTGTGAACAGAGATGGAAATTCTAAGAATGAATCAAAAAGAAATATGAGTGATCAATAATACTGGAACAGAAATGACACAACTGAGTAAAGAATCTCTGAACTTGAGGACACCTCAATCGAATCTTCCAAAACTAAAAAGCAAAGAAAAGCACTCACTCACATGCGCGTGCGCACGCACACACACACACACACACACACACATCACAGCATATGCAAGAACCCTGGGACAATTACCAAAGGTATAATATATGCATAATGGGAATATCAGAAAAAGAAGGAATGGAAGAAATATTTGAAGGAATAAGGCCTGAGAATTTCCACCAATTAATGTTGGACACCCAACCACAGATCGAGGAAGAAAAGTGAACACTAAGGACAATAAATGTAAAAACAAAAAGCAAAAAAATTACACCAAAGTATATCTTAGCCAAGTTTCAGAAAATCAAAGATAGATAAACACCTTCAGAAACCATGCAAGAAAGAAGAGCAGAGAATGAAGTATTTAAAATGATGAGAGGGTAAAAAAAAAGTCACCAATCTAAAATTCTGTACCCTGTGAAATTATCCTTCAGCAGTTAAGGAGAAATACTTTCTCACACAAGCAAAAATTGAGCAAATTTGTTGCCAGTAGATTTGCTGTGCAAGAAATGTTAAATTCTCAGCAAAGTGGGTATAGAGGGAATGTATGCCACTGTAATAAAGAATATATATGACAAATCCACAGTTAACATCATACTCAGCAGTGTAAAACTGGAAGATTTTCCTCAAAGGTCAGGAACAAAGCAGAGATGCCCATTTTCACCACTTTTATTCAATATAGTATTGGAAATCTCAGCCATAGCAATTAAGAAAGAAAAATAAGAGGCAGTGAAATTGGAAAAGAAAACTGTCACTATTTGCAGATGACATGATACTACCTATAAAAAACACCCTTAAGACTCCACCAAAAAACTATTAAAATAAATTAATTCAGTAGAGTCACAGGACACAAAATAACATACAGAAATTGGTTACATTTCTAATATACTAAAAACTAGCTATCAGAATAAGAAATTAAGAAAATAATCCCATTTACAATTACATTAAGCAGAATAAAATACCTCGGAATAAATTTAATGAAGGAGGTAAAAGGGCTATACTGTGAAAATTCTGAGACAGTGACAGAAGAAATTGAACATGGCACAAATGGAAAGATATACCATGCTCATGAATTAGAAGAATACTGTTAAAATGTCCATACTACCCAAAACAATCTACAGATTCGATGCAATCAATCCCTATCAAAATATCAGTGACATTTTTCACAGAACTAGAACAGAGAATCCTAAAGTTTGTATGGAGCCACAAAAGACTCTGAATAGCCAAAGTAATCTTGAGAAAGAAGGACAAAGCTGGAGGTATCATGCTCTCTGATTTCGAACTCTACTACAAACCAGCAGTAATCAAAACAGTGTGGTACTGGCACAAAAACAGACCCACAGATCAGTGGAATAGAATAGGGAGCCCACAGATAAACCCACAATTATATGGCCAATTAATCTATGACCAAGGAGGCAAGAATATACAATAGGGAAAAGACCATCTCTTCAATAAACAGTGCTGGGAAAACTGAGCCACTATCTTATACCGTATACAAAAATAAATTCAAAATGGATTAAAGACTTGCATGTAAGACCTAAAACCATAAAATTCCTAGAAGAAACCATAGGCAGTAAGCTCTTTGACATAAGTCTTAGCCTTGTTTTTGTTTGTTTGTTTTTTTTTGGATATCTCCCCTCAGGTAAGGCAACAAAGGCTAAAATAAATGAGATTAGATCAAACTAAAAAGCTTTTACGTAGGGAAGGCAGCCATCAACAAAATGAAAAAGCCACCTACTGAATACAGGAAGATATTTGCAAATCATACATCTTACAAAGGGATAATATCTAAAATATATTAAAAAAACTTGTACAATATGAAAAAAAAAACCCAATTATAAAATGGGCAGAGGACTTGAAGACACTTTTTCCCCAAGAAGACATTCAGATGGCCAAGAGGCACATGAAAAGATGCTCAACATCACTCATCATCAGGGAAATGCAAATCAAAACCACAGTAAGATATTATCTTGTATTTGTCAGATTAACTATGATCAAAAGAACAAAAAATAACAAGTGTTGGCCAGGATATGGAGAAAAGGGAACACTTGTACACTGTTGATGGGGATGTAAATTGGTGCAGTCGCCAGGGAAAACCGTATGGAGGTTCCTCAAAAAAGTAAAAATAGACTTACCACATGAGCCAGCAGTTCCACTGAAGCAAATGAAAACACCAATTCAAAGAATCAGATGCCCACCCCTACTTTCACTGCAGCTTTATTTAGAACAGCCAAAATATGGAAGCAATCTAAGTGTTTGTCAATAGATAAATGGATAAAGATGTGTACACACACACACACACACACACACACACACGATGGAATATTATTCAACCCTAGAAAAGAATGAAATCTTACCATTTGTGACAACATGGATGAACCGAGAGGGTATTATATGGGTGAAATAAGTCAGAGAAAGACAAATACCATTTGATTTCAGTTACATGTAGAGTCTAAAAAACAAAACAAATGAACAAACAAAATAGAAACAGACTCATACAGGAAGCAAGCTGTAAGTTACCAGAGGGGAGGAGCCGGGAGCAGCTGAAGTATGTGAAAGGGCTTAGGAGGTACAAAATTCCAGTTATAAAAGAATTAAGTCACAGGGATGTAATGTATAGCATAGTGGAAAATGTTAACAGTTCTTCAGAGACAGGTCCAAAACTCAGATGCACATAAAGGAAGAGCATCAGAGAAGGAATAAGTGAAGGCAAAATAAAAATGTTTAATTTTCTTACTCTAAATTAATAGATAATTGTTCAAAATAATAGCAACAACATATTTGATTATGTATGTTTATATGCTTATGGATACTTATGTACAAATGAAATGAATGGCAGCAATTATACAAGGGACAAGGAGAAAAAAATAGGATTATTTTGTCATTTTAAGGTACTCAAACTACTTGTGAAGTGCCTGTAACAGAGCATCAAACTACATGAGGCAAACGCTGATAGAAATGCAAGGAGAAAGAGATGGATCTGCTGTCAGAGTTAAGATACTTCAACATTCCTGTATTGGAAATGGAAAGATCCAGCAGGCAAAAAACTAGTAAGGACACACTGAAGTCAACACACGTGACGTTGGATGTAATATTGTCTATAGACCACTTCACCCAACAACAGCAGTTACGTATTCTTTTCTTCTCAAACTCACAGAGAACATTCTGGGCCCTAATACACCTTAACAAATTTGAAAGAATAGAAACCATAGAAGATCTGCACTCTGACCAGAATGGAATTTAACTAGAAATTAGTACCAGAAAGAGAGCAGAAAAATCCCCAAATGCTTGGAGATTAAAATAGACGCTTGTAACACATGGGTCAAAGAAGAGATCACAAGACAGAAATTTTAAAATATTTTAAACTAAATGAAAGTGAAAACACAACTTACCCAAAACTGTAGAATGAAGTGAAAGCAGGGCTTGCTGGAGAATTTGAATCTTCCTCTTCACGGAGCAGGGGACAGACCTGCAGTTGCCCCTCCTCCCACTGGGACCCTCCCGGTTTCTTTGACTTTCAGGCCAGACGCCTGCTTAGCTCCATTCACGCAAGGGCACCAGCTCCTCGGGCAAGACAATCACATCGTCAAGGTTGAGGACATCACAGACTTACAGAGTTTCCTGTCCCTCCTTATAGGTTCCAGCTCTTGTCTGCGGGTTCCATCTTGTCCATGATGACCCCATTTTACATTTTTCTTCCTCCTTTAACTGCGGGTCACGTTGACTTCAACCTCAAGCATCAAAGGCAACAGGCTTCGACACCGCTTTACCGGCTCCCACAACTGCATAAGGTCAAATCCCTAAGATAGGCAAACAGACAACCTACACTTAGTGCTTAATGATGAAAGATTGGGTATTTCCCTCTAATTTCAGGACCCACACAAATTGTTCACTCTTACCATTTCTATTCAGCGTTGTGTTAGAGCTTCTAGCCAAAGAAATATGGCTGGATAAAGAAATAAAAGGCACATTGCTGGAAATGAAGATAACTAACCGTCTTTACGAATAGCCTGATCATCTATGTAGAAATTTCTAAAGAATCTACATTAAAAAAAAAAAGTGAGTTTAGCAAGGATACAGAATGTAAACCAAACAAGAAAGAGTATATCAAATACATATGGTTAGTGGTCCAAGAGTTGGACGCCTAACTGAGCCACCTAGGTGCCCCCTAATTTTAATTAATTTAAACTTAAATAGCCATATGTGATTGGGGGCTACCCTAACAGAAAGTCCTTTTTACCTGCATCTACTATTCTAGGAGTCTATATCTATGCCAGTAATTAAAAAAAAATCATCTTTTAGTTTTATCTCAAAGTTTTATTATAGGCTGTTTGCGTTAATAGTCTGTGACAGAGTGTGAATTACAGAAGACACAATGCAACCGCAAGGACATACAGCAAATATACTGACTGTAAAGAAGCTGTTTAATTGGTATGTGTGTGATTTCTGACTCTTGTACGTGTCACCACACCAGCCTACTATTGGATCAATTTCACCATGTACAGTCTGTGAAAGAAGCGGTGCTGAAGCAGTGCTACTTGGATGCATCTTCAGTGATGCTCACTGCAGGTAAACAAGAACAATGGTGTTAAATTATTTTCAAAGAAGCAAAATATAAAACGACTTGCACTTGGAGAACACCACCCAGGGAGCTTAGTGGCAGATTTTTGACAGTTTCCCTGAATTTGCTCATTCCTAGACGTTAGCTTATTAAAATATTGTCTCCACAGATCCGCCTCCTTTTCTGTGGTGTTTTAAGATGTGCACAGTATTCTTAAATGGAATCACGAACTTTCCCATACACCTTCGTGTAAAAAACAATACTGAAAAATACTACTCTGCTTTTTTTGTGATGTGTGGCTCAAGACCTCAAAGTACAAGTAATCAATTGACTTACTTTCATACACCTACAAATCTTTACCTTGTAGAAAACACAGCCATACAAAAAGGAGTCCCTGGAATAACCTGCAATGTTTTACTGTCATTTATGATCAGATTCATCCTTATGGAATGTCTATTCTATACACAGAGCAAGTTGAAATTAAATTTCTATTGTTCAGGTAACCTGGACTCAAAGGATTTGTTCCTATGGAGGAAAATAAGGGTTCTTTCTAGAAACTGTACTTAACTATAAATACATATACATTCCATTATATATATTTATATGTATATTTATTTCTATATGTATATGAAATACGTCCACTGAAGTCTTATGGAATTAAATGCAGAGATCACACAAAACATGTAATAAAGACAGGTATGGACAATATAATGTAAAACAGCTTCAACAGATCTTCCAAGGAACATAGCTCTGGTGAGGTCCCCTGTTCCGTAAGAGTCCCACGGTCATATGGAATGGGGAATTGCTGTCCAGCTTCCCTCTGGGAGATGCATTGAGCACATCTGCACCTTAAGGCAACTGAACTCATATACAACAGCGGAAAGTGGATACTAGTATCCCACCAAAGAATTTACAAATATATTTGACCAAAGTACCCCTTTCCATTGAAACACTTGCTAACCTGCTCTAGGCATAGTGATTGAAGGAACACAATTTGGGGAAAACCATCACAGAAAGCTCCATTCATTTTTCAATGTAAGTTACAGTATTCATTTCAGTACTGATTCAACTACAATGGCCGTAATTTACGGGGTTTACCCTATTTTCCTAAGTTTGTGACAGCCTTACCTAAGATGTGTCTTCCTATATTTAGTCAAAATAGATGCCAATGTAATAATCTTTGCATGTATTTTTTTCATTGAAAATTACATCTTTGTATGCACACGAGCTTATGCATATAAAGTAACACATCCTATATTAAAACAAAGCATTAGGGGTGCCTGGGTGGCTCAGTTGGTTGAGTGTGGGACTCTTGGTTTCAGCTCAGGTCATGATCTCATGGGTCATGGGTTTCAGCTGTGTGAGGCTCTGGGCTCAGCAGGGAGTCTGAAGATTCTCTCCCTCTGCGCGTCCCCCTGTGCGTGTGTGCGTGCATGTGTGCTATCAAATAAATCTTTAAAAAAAAAAGTAAATACAAATAATATACAATATTATGTTTTGATTTTATATATGAACAGCTTCTACATAAAATTAATGAGCTGCAGTTTCCTATTGATTGAAACGTACCAACAGGAGACAAGCTGTAAAAAGATCCCTGGGCCTTTGGAGCTTCTCCTAATTTCTGATGGTCTAACTGCTTGGCTGAGTCAGTTGATCTAATTTTTATATGCAAAAGAGGGATAGAAGACATTAAAGTAATTTCTATCTTAGCCTGTTTTAAAATGAATCTCAGGGATTTCTAGAAATACATATTCTTACATATAAAAATATTTATCTTACAGAGAAGAATATGAATCTCACATAGAAGATAAAATATAAGTGGTTAAAGGGGAAATGTTAGTACAAAGATAAAAAAAAATAAAAGAAAGGCTGAGGGAGATTGGATAAGTTAATCCTTAAAAATGCTTTTAGTTCTAATATTCTGGGATGCCATATTTGAAAATGAGTATGTGATTTATTTCACTTGAGTTCTGCCGGCCCTCTGTTTTCATGCTCTTCTGGCACAGCATCTAGTGACTTGATAAATTGATGTAAAAATGCATCTTTAAAGGAAATTATATTCTGAATTTATTTAAATCAGAATATATTTTACAAGAATTGTTCTCAGGACTTGAGGAAAATTAAATAAAACTGCAATATTTAGGAATTTACTTTGTATTTCTGAATATTAAATAAGTTCACTCCATATTGGTTATAAATTTATATGCACATTCAAATTCTGTATTTGATTAATATGTATTCTATGGAGTCTTCATTGCTTCATAATTATCCTCTGTTGTGGCAAAAATTATTCTTTTAAATCACAGATTTAAAAAATAAGCTCAATATCTCATTTATTTTCCAGTTTTCTTCCTTCATCAGGCTGACTATTCATTTTAGGAATACTTTCCTAAAGATGTTTTCATTGTGTGAACATCTTTTAGTTTACTACTTGTTGCTATTATGCTTTCTTATTTTTATTTAGAGGAAATAAATTCATTGATATTCTTTATGTATGTTTGAGCCCCTCTACATAACATTACATTAGAATGGGGTGATAACTAGGACCCATCCCTTACGCGTTTCTGGTTGAGCCTACTCTCAGCACACACTGCAGCCAGCTACCATCATAAAATAATTCAGCGTATCTAAAAAGAAGGACTCTACCCATGTAGCAATGTCTGCTCTTGGTGCTAGACAGGTGTTTTGGCTCATATGACTCTATATTTGTTCTCTCTGCTTTGGTGTCCCCAAAATACTGCATTGTCTGTTCCCTGGTATTCTTTATATGGAGGTTATTTTGTTTGGATTATGCATTTTATGATTAAACGATGAGATCATACACTTTCATTTAAAATATAGGAAGTAGAAATAGCTCAGTAATTCCAAGTTATTCTCTTTTAATAAAGATAACAAAACATATATATGTATATATATTTTTTTCAATTTGGCACCGGATGGCACATTCTTGGGCAGAAACAGAGAAAGCATATAATTCAATGTTATCAGCCAACTGCCGTTTACTATGTGCTCGGCACTGTGACAGATGATTAACATGTAAACTGTAACATTTAACTCTCATAGAAGCATTTTAGAGATTCTGAAAAAAAGAGATACATGGAGATTAATTAACTCCCCAAACCGTAGCCATAGCAGCAAGACAAGGAATACACACACACTCACACAGAGCCAAAAGATACAGCTACTCACACTCTTGGTAATTAACCTATGATCTCTTCTCTACCGTCCCTAGTCTAGTACAACTGAAAGTAATTATAAAATAAATATAGAAATTTAACTGTGGGAGTTTTGAGCCAGTAGATTTCCACGACTGGGTGAAATTGATGTTTGGGAGAGCCGAGTGGGTTGGAAAATAGTTGATAGAAAAAAGAACACAATTTCCTAAAGAGAGAAAAATTTTTACGGTGATGAAAATGTGCTCAGTTATAAAATGTTTTCACATGTATTGGCTAAAAGCAGACGAATCAACTGAAATGCAGAGGATCATACGCATTTTTCCATGTTTTTGTAATGGTAGTAAACTGTAAATGAGGATTTGGCTTAATTTAAGGCAAATTCCACGGATATTTTATACCTAGTCCACAAAACAGGATTCTACAGTATCTTCTCGGATACTTCCTGTTCTGTCATAGGAATAACAGGTGCGAGAGAATCACTCGCGGGCCTGGGAAACCACAGAGGATGGTTAAGAGACCAGGTGTAGATGACCCGTATCCTTGAAACAAAGCAGATCAAGGAAGCAATGTATTCAAGGATGTGATGTTTCCAAAAGGAAGGAAGGTGGGAGGTAATCCCTGTAGTTCAATAATTCACCTTCTTTGAGAAGAGCCCATCATCATCATCATCATCATCAACATCAACAAAAAACAAAAGGAGGGAGAAGAAGAAAAATACAATACGCTAAGAATGAGTCTCAAAAGAAGGTCTGGTTCTTGTCTAGAAAGCTTTAAAACTCCACTAAGTCAGGTCCATAAAAGAGATTCTGAAATAGCACAAAGACATCTCTTCTTCCTGGAAAGGCACATGAAATATCATGAAGACGTAAATGTTTCCCAGTCAAATGATGTCACCCCGGAGCAGCCACAGGGTCCGCGTACACACACCATGCTGCGGAACAATATATGTCTTCATCCTCAGTGTTCAGTGGGTACATGTGCATGCATGAACAATGTCTGGGGAAGATACATGCCCAATATTAAAGACAATTTAAGAATCGGGACAAGAACGGCGAATTGTGGCAGACCTGTGAACTAGGATTTCACGTGCTTCCTGTCCTGCTTGATTTTTTTTAAAAAACTGTAATTGTATAGTGTTTTTACCTTACAACTTTATATTAAAGCAAAACCAGAAGTAGCGTAAGCTCAAATATAACCAATAATACCTTTCTCCCCCCCCCCCCCCCCGTTTTCTTTTTCCTGGGTAGATTGACTTTGCTGATGACCTGGAAGCCGAGGGATTTTTTTTTTTCCTGATAAAAATGATGGACAGTAAAAGGACACAGGCTTGCAGATTAATACTAATAAAATGTGAACCCAATCTGTGCAGAGCAAAGATGAAGTCATTCCTCAATTGCCATTCATTCTGCAAACAATCTGATGATCAGATGCTTTCATTATACCCTGTGTGTTTCTCTTACAGAAAGCAACAGGGCAGCATTTCGATAATACTGACTTTCTGGAGAAAATGTAAGCAACTGATCTTGGAAGGCCTTGCTCTGTAGGGTTCCTTTGTTTGTGTTTGTGTGTGGTATGTGTTTCCTCTGGATCCTCATACTTTAAAGAACATTTTCAATTCGCAGTGTTGCATTTCTTTCTTCCTCCTCCGTTTTATTCCTTAGCGTGATGGTTAGCCTTCAGTGGTAAGCAGAACGAAGACCTCCCAAGGATGACCATGTCCTAAATACCAGATCCCATTGCTATGTTACCTTTCATGTCAAAGGAATATTTAAGTTACAGAGGGAATTCAGACTGCTAGCCAAGTGACTGGATGATGTGGAGATTACTCTGGAATAACACAGGTGGGTACAATGCAGTGACAGGGTCCTTCAGTCGGAAGGTGGAGGCTGACAGTAGGTAAGGGTAATGTACTGGGATGCGAGAGGGATCTACATACAGTTGCTGGCGTTGAGGATGAAGCAAGAGGCCATGAGCCCGGGACCGTGGGTAGTCTCTCAAGGGGAAGAGGAAAAGGATTCTCCCTTGGACCCTCCAAAAGGAACACAACCCGGGCAAAAACATGGTGATTTTTATTCACTGAGACCCATTTCAGAGTTCTCACCTCCACAAATCTAAGACAATACACTTATATTGTTTTAAGCCACCAAGTTTGTGATGATTTGACAGGAAAGGGAATATACCAACCTAGAAAGCAAGGCTACCAGTTGCTTCCCCTGCAACCCCTAGCTTGCCAGGCTGGTCTGGGGGCTCCGTTGAGCACCAACGATCCCCACCCTACCCTGTGCTGGTTTCTCTTGGTGTAGTGGCTAGAAAGAAGCTTGAGGACAAATCCTTACTTGTCTGAGGCTCCAACCTTGGATCTCTGATGACTGCACTTCTAGTTCAGAGGTGCTATAAAAATACATTGAGTATGACTCTTGGTTACTGTGTGCGAATAAAAGTTACTTTTAGAATATAATTTTACTACAATCTACTTAGAGAATTCTAGTAGCTAATGGTCTGTTTGCCATGTCCCTGAACACCTTATATAGGTTAATTTCATATAATATTTGCAACAACCCTATAGAGGGTAGGCAGTACTGTTATTCCTACTACCGCTATCACCATCATTCCTGATTTATTTATTAGGAAAATAAACCAAAGCACGGAGAAGCTGCCGAGAGACTCCTCGGTAGTATGCTTTATCACCTTGTCTTTAACCTTGGCCGTTTGCCTCTTGAGTCTGAGTACTTAATCAACACAATCTGACCGTTCTTCAATATGTCCATATAAAAAAAAGGAAGTCTACCCCCATAAATCGCCTGTGTTGCTGAAAGAAGAGGCTTTAGCTAAAAATATTAAGGGTATCATACCTAGAAGGACGGGCCCGGCCAGGGGCGTGGAGGACTGAAGTCATGGCTCAGGAAGGTAGATACGCCTCTGGAGGGCCTCCAGCCCAGAGTTTACGGGAGCCTCCTCAGACAAGCGGTGCGCAGAATTGAAGACAACCTGCCATGTGCTCCTCCTTTCACTTAGCAGGAATCCAAATGTCATGGTGGATGGTCTTAGGAGGATTGCTGAATGCTGCCCGAAGCCTGTTGATTTGCTCTTGCTACAATGGCTCCAGCCACAGAAATGAAGCTTTCATGGAGGCTACAGGGGATATTGTGGTGCTCCAGCAGACACTGGTAATGTCCTGGGTTCCCAGCTGACGGGAATATCGGCTGCCAACAGCTCACAGCACATTCCCTGAGAGAGGCCATCTCCCCCGGGCTTAGCCCAGATGCCATTTTACTTTTTACATGTTTTTCTAAACCAGAAAAATTTGGGCCCAGTAAAAGCTTGTTAATGGGCTATTAGCTCCTTTTTTGCTGAGCACATACTTAGCAGATATATACCATTACTACCCAGTGACGAAAAAGAGGTAGGAAAAGATTTCTCCAAGCATAATAAAAGTTCTTACCTTTTATTGACCCTAGACTTCATGCTGTCCACCATCTGAGTATTCTGATTTACAGTCTCTAGATTCAGATGTTTAATTGAATGAAATAACACTTTTTATTCAGACATCTGAAAGACAGCCTTCGAGTAGGTTCTACAAAAAATATTTGAAACATTCAGAAGGCAAATTGGTGTATAACTTACGTGGCAGTGATACTCTGAATGCGCTGCTAGTTGAGAGAGATAATTACTATGTATCTTCTATGCCAAAATAAAATTGTCCTGGCGAGAAAAACAGTAGCTTTATCTACTCTGATTGTGACATCTGTTTAACCTTTCTTTGAAAGTAAACCAATGAAAATTTTTCCCTGATATGTACTGAAAAATAAAAACAAAACCTAGAGTACCCATAAAAGTTATGAGCTTTCCAAAGTTTTTTCTTCAGAGATACTCAACCATTGAATAGGCATCCTCATAAGACAAAATCATGGAAAGAGACTCCAAATACTAGAAGGAAGGTTGTCTCAGTTCACTGAATGTGAACAGAAGAAAACAGTTACGATATTCATAAGCCAAACTTACACTGAAAAGGAGATTTTTTTTTCCAAAAAAGCAGAGCACAGCACTTTATAATGCATCAAACTACAGAATGTATTCATATTCAATAAGCCTAGTTGTATTTTATGATTAAAGATAATATAAAGCTTTGTATGAATGAATTCTTGATGTATTTGAAACAAATAAATGTTTAACGGCATGAAAGCATACAATTTAAGGACACATTTTTTAAAAGCAGCTTTTTCTTAAAGAATTCAAATTTAATGTTAAAAAATACTATTTAAGAAGAGCCAAATTTTACCTTTAACTCGGCAATTTCCTGTTGGTTGTCCGTTTGCTTTAATCTCCCCCACCTCTCTCAAGAGGGAAAAAGAAAAAATATCTGTGATCACACTGTCGTCATTAAAACATCCTGAAGGGAACAAAGGATCACGTTCTGAGTCCTTGAAAGTCTTGACATTTGCAGCCCCTACAGAGAAATCAGAGGAACAACTCTCACAAAGAAGGTAACTTTCAAAGCTGACCTAACAGCCATAAAAGCCTCAACCGTTTCAGCTTTAAAACAGGACTCAAACTATTAAGTACACTATTCTGAAGTTACACACGAATGCCCATCTATGTCTATAGCTCTAGACTTTTGGGATATAAAAGGAAACTAATTCCTGCATTATTCTTATTGTACTTGAAATTTGGGCCTCTTAGTGGAAATAGAATACAGAAAGTGTTTATTAGAATAGTTAAAATATTAAGAGGTGAAGAAAAGTTTAAATTTACTTACATGGGCATTGTCTCTGAATATGCAGGATTTATTAATAATTTATGTAAAAGGAAGACACCGAAAAGTCTTAATAGCAGGCACCTGAGTAAATATGTAGGGGTGCCTGGTGACTCAGTTGGTTAAGCATCTGACTTGAGTTCAAAAGACTCAGTTCATGATCTCAGGGTCACAGCATCGAGCGCTCTGTAGGGCTCTGCCCTGGGTGTGGAGGCTGCTTAAGATTCCTTCTCTCCCTCTCCCTCTGCCACTCCCTTCCCCAACTTGTGCACGCTCTAAAATAAATAAATAATAAATACATGGTTTTCCGCTGTTTAAGAGTAGCAAAAAATATGGTTTGGTATTATCCACGGCAATAAAAAGACAGCTAGGCTAATGGACAATTCCTGAAACTCACAAAGCCATTGATTTACCTACCATCTCATAAACGTTTTTTTAAAGAAAAGGGTGGAATTTAATCTTTATTTACGAGACACTGCAAGAGAAGAGATTCCACATAGAAATAAGAAACGCACTGAGAGTAGGCGCTTCATACAGGTTGTACAGTTTGGAACTGGTCAAGCAGAGTTTCGCTGTAAAAAGTGCTACAATAACAAAACACATTTAAAAAGAGTTCTTAGTAGAGAAACAGTAAGACAAACTTCTACCAAACAGAATATACAACAAACAACTTTCTGCCTCAGCTGCACAGTCTAAAAGTTACAGTTCCCGGGAGTGCCATCCTGAACTTGGAACGTATAGCCTTCAGAGGTAGTTTCTAGCATGACATTCTGATCTTCCTCTTCCTCTACAGAGAAATACTTCTCAAGCAAGTTTAATGAAGCTTTGTACACAAACTCGTCTTCATGGTTTTGTAGAGTTTCAGTTTTGTCCAAGCCTCCACATTCTTCAATCATTATACTAACTTTCTCAGTTTCATCTAGTTTCTCAGCAGCCTGAAAGATGTTTGAAATGGCATCCGGAATAACCGGAATAATTTTGGTACCTTTTGCAGTTAAAAAGTTCATCAATGGTTCTATTATGCCACAATGAACGAGGTATACAATCTGTTCAACTGTCTCCCCACTTGTACCCAGACAGCTTCCTTTTGTGTCTTCCTTTTGCGTTCGCCTTAGAGAGAACACCAACGAGGAATGGGACTAATCCATGATTCACAACTTGCTGTGAACCCAAGACTCCAAATGATCTTAGCAAACTTCTACCTTCTTTTCCCGCATCACACTCCTTGATTTGAAAACCAAAGTTCAGTGTGATGGTTTATAGGAAAACTGTGGGTAAGCAAATAACCTGCATAGAAAAAAGCAGAGAAAAACCAGTCTCTGGATAACTGAAAGCCAGCTTGGTACGTTTCATAATAATTGTAGAACATGTCGTCAGGAAGAGACCACCAACTGAAAGCTCTTCTTAGTTACAAGTTGATTAATAACATTTAGAATTCGAAGCAACAAGCAAGCAGTGATTTGGAAACTGCTCCCCATAGATGAAGACGTTATGAATCACCATTTGGAATGCTGTTCACATGATCCATGAAGTTGCACTAGAAAAACTTCCCCCACAAGGCCAACACGTTTCATTCCACCCAACAGTGACAGTGGGTCCTAAATGTATGGAGCAGTTTCTACCACCTTTGGATCTAGGTGAGGGTACTCGCAGGCCACTCCACTCCTGGAGAAAGTGCTTAAACATCATCCATGTCTCATGTGGAAGAGTTTAAGGCACATAATGTATGTCCAAGCACAGGGGTATTTACCCAACATTACTGAGGCACATTATGGATCTTAGTAAGTAATGCCTAAGAAGGTAACTATGTTCAGAGAAGTTTACAAATAGTTCCTCTCTCACAGATAGTACAATGTTGTGCTTGTCAAATGGAAAGCAATAATACACTGATTCAATTCTTTTTTGCTTGTTGTGCAACACCAGCCAGCAAAGGTTTATTATTTTTTCCTTGGGTGATATTTCTAGATGAAGTGAAGTGCCCGATAATTTCTTTTAACATATTTGCAAAGCTGAATTCAGGCCCGTGATTCATTGTAACTGCTTCAGAACACCATGTGAAAATTAAAAAATGAATAAAAATGCAGTAGAAGGGAAAATTCAAAGCACGCCATTTGTTAGAATCAATTTTTTTTCTTTTTCTTTTCTTTCTTTTTTTTTTTTTTTCTTTTTTTGCAAGCACAGCACTTCAATCTCAATAGTGTTCCAAAGCCTCCAAAGCTTATAATGTTGGGGATACACATATTTTTCTCTCTGAAAAACAGGCCAGGAGATAATGAAACTATAATTTCAGAATACTGCAGCCGATATAAAATGGCCACATGTGTGATGCTGAAACACTCTATATGGGCACTTTCTGTAGAATAATCATATATTAAACTCAAGGAGTAAGGAAAAAGAATTTTAAGAGAGCGAAAGAAAAGCAAGGAAATACTAAATATTGTGAGATAACACTCTATTCAAATCAGCGCTTTATTAATCCAACTTGAATTGATTTAATTCCCTCCTACATCTTAATCAAGACAGCCTTGAGTGCTAGAAACTTAGAGGCAGAATTTAGAAGTCAGGGAATTCAGCAAAACCAATCTGTTCCTTTATATGAATAATTACATCAGTACCAAAGGCCTTTTCCGACTCTCACACAGGTGTGCAATTTAAGACATTTTTAATACCGCCATTAGATGTTCATGGAAACCGTTATCAATTTACACATGCATGCACAGAAGCACATTTCACAGTATATTTACTTGTAGTTGGCTTATACTGGGTGGAAAGAGGCGATCTAATACTTTGAAGTTTTGTTTTCTATTTTTCAGCTGTCAAAGAGTTAACCCGAGGTGCTAGTGATAGATATGGTGGAAAACAAAGTATATTGTTTGCCTCAGTGTTTTTCCATGCTCTAGAGAGTCCTCCACACATTGCTTGGGAACAAGGAAGACAGTCCTACTCTCTTGTTTTATTAGGTGGAGAACGAAAGACCAGGACACTTAAGTGATTCACTTACCACTACACGGTTAGTCGATCAGCTTCTGACGTCATGCGTCGCAAACTTCCTTCACCACTGAAGAAAACATGTCTTAACTTCTATTCTTGTAGCATTTCACTATTTTTATTTCCTTTTATTTTTAGGATGTTTATCTGCTTTTTTAGATTTGGATTTAATTTTTATGCAAGACACTCTGTGATGGAAAACAGAAAACACTTATGATTTTAAAAATTAATATCTTCATGGAGCTGGGAGTTTTCTGTGTCCTCTTGAATAACTATCTAGAATCGTTTCAGAGAGGGACATTTCACACCATAAAAAAAATACTGTTACATAATTAATTTACAAATTCA
Organism: Eumetopias jubatus; assembly: GCF_037043125.1. Classification (NCBI taxonomy): domain Eukaryota; kingdom Metazoa; phylum Chordata; class Mammalia; order Carnivora; family Otariidae; genus Eumetopias; species Eumetopias jubatus. The sequence continues at coordinate 29,457,212 of NW_028274816.1, forward strand.
GACTTGTTCAAAATTCTAAAATGTTAGGGAATGTGTTAAAAGCCACACTAAAAAGAAAAATCAATAAACTTATGTAAAATATTTTAATTTTAGTATATGTGCTGCCGAAGTGAGCACTATGTAAAATATTTTAAAAATCCAAATCCATGTATACTTTTTGTTTTCTATACACATATATATTAAATGTCAAATGAAAAACTACAAAAATTTAAATGATAAATGATAAACTGGGAAAAATTTGCAACCCATATAAGATTTATTTCCTTGACTTGCAAACAGCTTAAAAAAGCAATAAGGCAAATAAAATTTGTATGTAAATGTATATGTATTATATATAAATGTGTATATTTATATACACATTTATTTATATATGTCATACATTTATGTTTATATGTAATTTATATATATTTACCTATTATATATTACTTATACATAACATATAGTTACGTATGTTTATATATAACTTATTTATAGATTATATATCATGCATAGAAAAATAAATACTAATGGCAATATTATAATAAAAAGATATGATAACATAGATTCATTTGAGTGGGTCTAGGTTATCAATGAAACAGTGTGATACTATGCGCTATTAACATGTCCATAATCTCTACTACATAGGGAAGAATGTAAAAATATATGTCAATCTGCTAGTAAATCAGGGTTGAGAATGATCCAGCAGATTCAACTGAGAGACAACTATAGGTTTGAAAATACTGGATTTACGATCTATAAAAAGACTTCACATAAAAATGGCTTTACCTAGGTGTAAAGATATGCACTGGCTTTTCCTTTAAAATATTTAAGGTATTAAAAGGGATAATTGGAATTGAGATGTCTAATTATTTAGAAAAATAATTTTAGTGATTCTAAAAATAGAGTAATTGTACCAGCTAGTGTGTGGAAGGCCCTGTCCCAAAAAGTTATCACCTTTGCAGCAAGTCCTACTATATCCAAAATATTTAGGTTACTACAACTCCAAGTCTCCCACCCCATATTCCCTAAACAACTGACTCTGGTTTACTGTTCTCATTATTCACATAATACTTATCAACATCTAAAATCTTAAAATAGTAAATAAACATATTATCAGTCTCGCTCTTTCTTTTTTCAAAGATTTATTTATTTTTTAGAGAGAGAGAGAGAGAGAGTATATGGGGGGAGGGGCAGAGGGAAAGGGAGAGAGAGAGTCCCAAACAGACTCTGCACTGAGCACAGAGCCCAATGTGGGGCTCGATCTCATGACTCTGAGATCATGACCTGAGCTAAAACCAAGAGTCAGCCCCTCAACTGGGTGAGCCACCCAGGCACCCCAGTCTTGCTCTTTAATAATATATACTATCATGCTTTAAAGAATCACCAATTCATCCTAAGCACTTAAACAGTCACAGACATTATACATTATATACTGCAGGGACTTAAACTCCAACAGAAGAGATGGAAAGACTCACCCAAGTGAAACAGGAATGATACTATGAGGTTCCCACAAAGACATGGACGTAGTCCCAAGAGAATTCTTACAGCATTGGATCAACCTTTAAATTAATGGTAAAATTTGTTAATTTAACATTTCCAGGATGGATGAGATTTGTAAAATAATGATTCTTTCAGGCAAGGGTTTAGACGTATGGAAAGGTACAAAAATGATAAGCCTCTTCATATATATACTGATGAGAAATAAAAAAAAAGCACATGCTCAGAGAAGAAATGGTCCATTTGGGATACACTTTGTCGGCTATGACCAGCACATTTTCCCTGAGGTGTTCGAAAACCACAAACGATGCAATGTTTAGACATAGTTCTTAAATGAGGTAACAACAACAAAAAAAAATACTAATTCGTAAGTATAATTATAATTTTCTTGGCAAATGTTTCTGGGCCAAATTGATATGAGTTAAAATGCCATAATTGTGGGGGCAATTTTTTAGACTATTTTGATACGCTTGAGTTAAAATACTTCCAGAATAATTCCATTGTATAACATTTATTAAATCATAAAGTTAAAATCATGAATGTAGATTAATAAACACATGGCATTTGTATTTGAGATTTAAATCAGTTATAAATCATCCTATATTAGTGACTAATCCAATCCCTAAATAGAATAATTTTAGCTGAAAGTGAAATCATTATTCTACTTGCAATTCTAAATATTTGTTAAACTTAGAGGAAAAACAGACGGCATTTTGAATTGGTTTTGGACACGCTGGCATTCACCTGGGGTGGATGAACCGTCTAGGGATGAGCTACTCGTTGTGCATGAGAGAGAAGTCAATCAATGTATTCCCCATTCATATAGCATGACAATAACTCCCGTGATAAAATCTTTTTTCTTTATAGTATTGTAAAGGTAAAGCACTACATCTCTTTCTATGCGCAAAGTAGGAATAGTTCCATTCATTGGAAGTAATCAGTTCTATTGAGAGAAAAATTCCCAAAGATGAAAGTCTGTATTAAAACTTTCGACATTAGAAACTGTCCTATTTCTATGAAGGTTCTCAAACATTAACACGGTGTAACATAAACTGCCTGATGGAAATCTGAGTTTCCTGATGGAAATATTTTATGGTTCATTTTGATTAGTTTTTTTCTCTTGCTTTTGAGGGAATCTAAAAGGCATTTACAATTAGCCATGAACAGAAGCTAGAACATCTACAACTTGAATTTAGTGCTATGATGGGAAATGTTTAACAACCAGCTCTCGTGGCAGGCAGGAGTGTCTCTGATTTGTACGATTTGTGACACTGGCCAACATCTGTGATGGAAATAGTCCCGCTAGCGTCAATTTATTCCCCCATGCTGTACCTCTTATTCCTGTGACTTAAAAAAGAAAGAGATCTCGCCATTTGCAACAACACTGAGGGACCTGGAGGGTATCATGCGAAATGCAATAAATCAGACAGAGAAAGACAAATATTATATGATTTCACCTAAATGTAGAATCTAAAAAACAAAACAAATGAGCAAATAAACAAACAAACCAGAAAGACAAGTGGTGGTTTCCAGAGGGGTGGGGGGTGGGGGCATGGGTGAAACAGATGAAGGGGATTCAGAGGTACAAACTTCCATTTATAAAATAAGTCAGACACAAAAATGGAAAGTACCACATAGGGAATATAGTCAATAATATTGTAATAACGTTGTATGGTGACTACACTTAATGGTGAGCACTGAATAATGTACAGAATTGCTAAATCCTTATGTTGTACACCTGAAACTAATATAACATTGTATGTCAACTATACTTCATAATAATAATAAAAACAACCCCAAACTGTGTTTAACCACCATCTCACAAAATTGCTCACAATTTAACAACTGACATGCAAGCCACTCAGGCCAGCCCCATCCAGCATACCACCGGCCAGAAGGAGCAGAGAGAGGGGTCCTTCTAGGGACTGCTGACACACGCTTTGCAGTTAGGGAGGGACGTTCCAATCCTGGTTTTGCTGCTTATTTGCCTTGTCACTGTGGACAAGTCCTGTACCTTCAATGAGCTCCAGTTTTGTTATCTGTAAAGTGGAGTTATTGATACATCATAAAGTTGATATGATGATTAAATGAGCTGATGCATGTAAAAATGGTTAGAACGTCTGACAGCAAGTAATTTCTGAAACAGCATTTCTTGCGCATACATGTAAGGCTTCATGATTATCATGAGAATTACAGCTATTACATTTTTTACTGTTTTCACCGGAGGTATGTCTATAATTTTACTTCTTTTAATTATAGACTGCTTTTAAGAAGAAATTATCACTGACTTGAACATGAAATACATATCAATTCCAGGTTGCCAAAGCTCAGAGAGCATCATGTCCTCATTCTGAACTGTCATTCTGCAATGAAAGCAAACTCTTAACACACTGTCTTTAAAAATATGATGAAAAACAAACTGAGGGTTCTGGGGGGGGGGACGGGTTAGCCTGGTGATGGGTATTAAAGAGGGCACGTTCTGCGTGGAGCACTGGGTGTTATACACAAACAATGAATCATGGAACACTACATCAAAAACTAATGATGTAATGTATGGTGATTAACAAAATAAAATTTAAAAAATATGATGGTTTATGACAGCCTCATAGTAGACCTCACTGTTTTTCACTTTTCCCTTGTCAATTTCTTTTTATCTCAATATAATGGCTCTCCTATATACCACAACTTCGCATCCGTCCTTTCCAATTTGGGTTTATTTTATATCCTCCCTAATTATATGTGGTTCTATTATAACATGTCGACAAACTTCATTCGCACTATCCATTTTAATCCTCACACTCATCCTTCTTAATTAAACACTACTTTGATATGAGTATTGAAGTTCATAGAAATGAAGTGATTTGCCCCAAATCATACAAGTGATAGTGACAGATCTAGAATCTAAACCTAGGTCAGTTGACTACCCAGCTGGTGGTATAGGCAGGCAGCCCAAGTGAGAGGACTGTGTAGGAACCATAACCTCAGGAACCATGGGTTGGGGCACAGGAGATGTTGAACCTACAGTCTCCTGAAGGATCACTTGAACTCCATTGTATCAAGGAGAACCACAACTGTAAGAGTAACTATTTGGACTGGAGATTGAGTGGTCACAGGGAGTTAAGGGATGGCTATGTTTGATGAGATGAGAAGATGAGAACATATAAGAAAGTCATGGCCCTACTGAAATGACTTCTGGAGAAAAGTTTCCTTTTTAGACATCTTTTTCCCTCTTAGGATAAATGCAGAGACTAGATGTATTGGGGAATCCTACTAAGAGTCTTTAGTGGGGAGCTGCTATAGGGAAGACATGCTGGGTGAGGTCAGAAAAGGGTGCAGGTTGAATTCATAAAATTGGACAAAAATCATTCAATGTTTTCCGGTAATGGGCCAATTCTGACTTTGGAGTTCCAATCAGTTATTCTTCCCCAGTTTAGACAAAGTTTATTGACCCTCCCACCACCACTGGAGAATGTTGATAAAAACTCCATTAGCCTGCGTGAGAGGATACTTAATTTGTACTTGCAAAACTACTTTAAAGCCTAAATTGTTATATAGTTGTCATGTGCTGCTCAGGAGAGTAATTTAGGTGTGCATGCAGAGTTTTAATAAAAATAAACAAGAACACATACTTCCTTAAGTTTCTCCTTACAAATGCATTTTAAAAATTCCAACTGCTATGTTCAATGGTGCATGGAAAATGATGTGTGCATTTCATTATATTGATGTACCTTAAAATTCAATGAACCTTTAAAGATAAGATGGATCTAAATAGGAAAAATGAGAACCAAACATAACACCATAACATTTAACGGTCATGCTGGAATGTATTAATGGTTCGATTTTTAATATTTAGCATTAACAAATTTTGGTATAGATTCTTGTTCTGTATTGAGAGATGCATCAGGTTAACTTTACCATTCAATGAATGACACTGACACACAGTCATTAGATTTTACTGTCTGTATCAGTTCAGTTTTTGAAATAGTATACCCCTAGATATAAAAGAAGCTCAGTGTAATAACAGCACGTTGGAGAGCAAAAATAATGAATCCCACTAGATAAATGGAAAAAAAGCCCTGATAATCCCTAGAAACCATAAAATTTATTAACTTTACCCTACTGTAAGTGAAACGGATAACGGCATATCACATCTTGCACAGGGTAGGGATGGGGAGGTGGTGGTGGTTGTATGATCTCTAACGTGGTAGTTTACCTCAATTTTCCTTTAAAATAGTGACTATAGTACTATTAATCTGTTAGGATTAAGCAAAAGATCAAATGAGATAATACATATAAAGCACCTTCTAACAGTGCCAGGCACAGACTGTATGTTATCATCATTATTAAATTGTCTTAGGGGCGCCTGGGTGACTCAGTTGGTTAAGGGTCCGCCTTTGACTCAGGTCATGATCCCAGGGTCCCAGGATCGAGTTCCGAGTTGGACTCTCTGCTCAGCAGGGAATCTGCTTCTCCCTCTGCCCCTCCTCCTGCTCATGATCTCTTTCTCTCTCACTCTCTGTCTGTCAAATAAATAAATACAATCTTAAAAAAAAATAAACTGTCTTAATAAGTACTTGCTTTTAGGGGTATTTTCTAAGACACATTCCAGCTACTTGTGGAAATCTAGTTCAAATATTGATTCGAGTATGTGCAAGTGTACATGGTATTTTCCTTTTCTCCCCACTTGATTATGAAACACTTATTAAATTTATTCACAGGACGGGGTGCCTGGCTGGCGCAGTCAGTTAAGGGATGGACTCCTGGTTTTGGCTCAGGTCATGATCTCAGGGTTGTGAGATCAATCCCCTCTCTTTGGGCTCTGCGCTCGGTGTGGAGTCAGCTTCAGGTTCTCTCTCCCTCCCCCACCCTGTTCTCCTCCCCCTGCTCCCTTGAGCATGGTCGCTCTCCCTCTCTCAAATAAATAAATTTTTTAAAAAAATTTATTCACAGAACACAACTAGTTTTTCAAGCCCACAGGGTCTATTCTTAGATATATCACAGAACAGGTACAAAGAAGCCCCATAAGTAGATGTGGAGGAAATGATCTATATTAATCATTATATATACTATAGTGGTCCCTCTCATACTTGAAGGCCATGATCTATCCCACAGTCTATCTGGACATTGTTTTATAGACACAGGAGCTTACCATGAATCTCCTACATCCCATTGATCGTGTGATTAGAAAGAACCAGACAGCCTCAGAGATGCTGTGGCAGCAATGATTAAAAATCATTTTCTTGATGATATAGAAGAAAAATCACGTCTGATGTCTAAGGTAATTGGAACGTAAGAGATGCGAATTTATGTGACTGAGAAAATATATACTTATTAGACTATAATATATATGTAGAAATTAATTCAAAACAAAGACACTATCCTTCTAACTTATTTCCTCCAATGAGAGAGAGAAGTATCAACTTTCAGCCTTTACACATAATTTAGCTCACGGCTGACACAAAATCTGATTATCAGGGATGCTGCTCAAGCAAGCAAAGTGGAGCTGCCTAGGAACCAGCAGTATGCAGAACCTTGGGGTGTTCTCTCTTTCTAGAAGGCACAGACCACAAGGCATGCTCACCGGCTCCAGTGAGCAGCTCTGTTCTTAGTAGTCAAGGAGTGCTCACTTCTCCAGGAGACCTGCTATTCGCTGCTGCTGCTTTGACTATTCAAAAAACTCTACGAAATTAAAGAAAAATAAATACAAGAAAGTGAGCCTGGAAAATGTTCCCCGGTTAGGTCACGTTTACAGTAAAACCTGCCAAAGAAAGGCTGACAGACCAGACCCATCAGCAATGAAGAGACTCGGGATTGCACAATGACCTGAATTCATCAGATGGTTCCTGAGGACACTGTCCGCTTTCTGATCAGATCGAGGGCTACACCTCGACCGCTTTACATGTCATAATTCCTACCCCAACTCCTTTGGCTCCCACGTCACTGAAGTGGCATAGGACTTCTAATTTCAGCCCCTTTCTCCTACTCAAACCTCTAATCTCTCCATTCTGAATCGGTCCCGTTATTCACCTTTTCCGCTCCGTGCCCAGCCCCCTGCGGGCTGTTAGATTAAATCACACATTTGCCAGATTGGTGTCATCACGCTTTCTGGGAACACAGTGGTAGCTGGACTCCGACCCTGCTCGGCAATCCTGTTCTGCCCACTGGTCAGCTACCTGTGCTCTTCATCACAGCAACCATTTTAATTCTTTAGTAACCTCCTCCCAAACCCTGCCACCAGCCACTTTTCTCCGCTGATAATTTCTCTTCCTTCACAGAGAAAATTGAGGCTTTTAACCTATATTCAAAACGTTTGCTTTTCTACTGACTCCCACACGGCCCTACATATCCTCTGGTATCTCCTATTAAACATACAGATACAGTCCCTTCCTCATCAAATGTCCCTCTTGAGCTACTCCTTTATCTTTCTCCATTCCTTCACAGCCAAGCGTTTTGGAAATAGGGCTTAAATTCACGAACACATTTAGCTTCCCATTTAAAATTTTAATCTACAGCAAACTGACTTCTACCCCCATCAACTTCACTGATAATGTTCTGGCTAAGTTCTTCAATTACCTTCTAAATGCCAAAGCCAAGGAAGCCTCCCAACCCTCCTGTTATTTAAAGTCTCCACAGTGCTTGTATTTAGTCTTAGAAATACAAGTTGTAAGTCTATTTCTACTACAAGGATTATACTTTTCCATTGTAGAATCTTTGGGCTCTATAAAAAGAAAGGGAGGAAACGTGCCCATATCCTCACCACTCATGGTAAAGCAGTGTTTCACACTCTCATATATTTCTTTTTAAGATTTGTTTTATGCACATATCGACATTCTGTACAAGCAAACATTGTTTTGTTTAACATGCTGCCATAAACATTTCCCCCATGTTATCAAGTAATCTTCAGAAATGATATTTTAAGGTTGCATAATTTTCCATCATATGGAAAAATATACTTAATTCTTGCACAGCATGTAAACAAAGAGATGCGTTCCTATAGTATTGAGTGTCCTTGAACAAATTTGACATGCAAAATCCTCCGCTACCGTGGTTGTACAATAATTTAATTAATCTCTCTTTCTGCTAGACTTTCAGGCTATCAAATGTTTGCTATCATAAATAGCACTACAAGGAACACGAAGGTACCCCGGATCATCTTGAATCTTCTATGTAGGTATTTGCTAGCTCTTTCCGAATTAGAATATAAACTTTCCCACTTAAGAGGTTTGTTCTTTTTGCAATTACCGCACAGAATTTCTCCCTACATCTCGAAAAGAACATATTATTGGAGCTTGTACCTGGCTGGCAAGAAGGCAGGGGACACGGTTAGTGGCAAGGGACGTGGCTAAATATTGGGTTCTTTTATTAAGGGGTAAGAAGGCCACTGTAATTCCTGGAAGTCTTATCCAGGAGACATCTTTTTATTTGTCTAGACTTTTTTGGGTTTCAAAGTTATTTTATTGTATCAAACACAGCTTACATTTGAATTACTGCACTTACCTTACCTATAAGTGAGGACCATTGGTGACAATACCTACATTAGTAGAGATTGAGGGGAAAACACGAAATAAATAATGAAGTCTTTCTTGACTTAAGTTATTGCAGACAAAACTGGCTCTTTAATCTTTTAATTCCTCACAAAAGCCTGGAAATGACAATTTTGTTGTGTTATTTGTGACTTACACTAATTAAGTCTGCCTTTTCTACAAAGCATGAAGGTTCTGTGGAGAAAATGGATTGTCAAGGGTAAACAGAGACTGCAGATCACTGAGTTTCAGTCTTGCTCTGAATCTTCCCCCCAGTAATTAGCAGTCTCCAAGCTCAAAGAGAGCACCAGAAGAAAGGACAGTCTCTGCTGGTATCTGTGGAAAACAAGATGGGAATGAGAAAGACGGCAAGAAGGCAGGCTCCCTATTTGAACGCAAGTAAAAATTTATACCTGATTTAGCTCCTGAAATTATTCTTCACGAATGTGTGCATCATTCTCGTGCAGGGGACCATGCTCATCTTCTCTGTATTGTTCCAATTTTAGTATATGTGCTGCCAAAACCAGCACACTCCTGAAATTATTCTGACTACAGTGTGAAAAAGGTAAGGAAAAGAACAACTTCTAATTTTCTACTTATGTTTATAAGGAGCTAGTCTAGGAAGATAGTCTCTGATTAATTGAAAGATTGGTTTAATGACCCCCCAACTCATAACTGTATTTTCAAATTCAGTGATAGATGCAAGACCAGTTTTGATCAGCGAGGGCCTACATTTTGGGGAACCTCTTCCAACCCAAATAAATATGATTCAGTAGATTTTCTGACTGCAAGCTCCTGAAAAAGCAAATGATGTGATACTGAAAGATTTGGTTGAGATACACAGATATAAAAAAGACATCGTGTAATAAAGTGTGTTAGGAGTCAGCTCATGACGTAGATATCAAAAGGAAATGCTAGGAACCGATACCCACTTAGCTGGAGGGTAGAAAATGGTCAGGATTTTTAGTTATATAGAGAGGAGTTTTATGAAGATGATTTCTTCAGAGAAATCTGTGCCATTCGTCCCACCGCCCAACACACAAGACGACGGTACGTGAGTTGGTGTAAGCTTGTGTGTGTGTGTGTGTGTGTAGTACAGAGGGAGGAATATCATCTACCTCCTTTATCTTGAGGGTAGAAGGCCAGGTTCCAATGGAACCTCAAGGAAATCTTGCTTCACGCTTCCTGGAAGGGCTGAAAATCGTAAAATGGAATCTGATTCTTGCCACTGAAGCTCAGAGGTCTACAGAACAAACATTGTTTTTAATAAAAAAAAGTTATAAAGAAAGCCGAACAACCACCACAAAGGTGGCCACACAGGAATTGCCCTGGACTTTTGCTGAGCAGGGACGTAGGGCAGGTGATGTTTTTCATGAACCAGATGTGATCTGTGAGACACTAAGAGTCAGCCTGCACCTGTTTTGACACCTGAACAAGTAAACCAACTGGGAAGAAGACAGAACTCCAACAGAGAGTCTGTGTCATCTGAAGGTTCTGAAAATTAGGGGTTGAGAGAGGATGGGCAGTAGGACCACAGAAAACATCACCCAGACTGCAATTCGGTGCAACCAGTAGGCTGACGGGTCAGAGAGCTCTGAAGAAGTTATGAAAATACCCACGCAAGACAGAGCATCTGCTTTAAAGGTCTTCCATGTCTAGAGAGAGTGAAGCCAATGTACAAGAGGACCAGGTAAAGACGAAATTTCCTACCACCCATTTCTCTCCTCCCTCAATTCCATCAGGTAGGGTGGTACTAGAAGTGGCGGCTTGTGCACCTGCCCCTCCACGTCTGGGCGATGGGGAGGGGCGGCTTGTGCGCGTGCACGTCTGGTGGGGAGGGGCGGCTTGTGCACGTGCATGTCTGGGGGATGAGGGAGTGCGTGAGGCTGTGCGTCACAGAAGCTGCTGCTCTCCCTCTTCCATGTCTCTGACTCCCCTTTCTATCAGCCCACCTGCAGGAAGTAGTCAGTTTTGGCTAGACACTTGTAATCACTAAATGGAGGCTATTCGTTATACCTTAAGGAAGCCACGGGAATTTTTATTTTCAGAGTGAGAAGAGAAGACTGGGGTCGAGATTCAAGGATATCTGAGTTTCTGGATGCCTCAGCGGCAAAAGCAACTTTTAAAACCCTGGGAATGATCTGAAATAATATGTTCCCATAAAATTTATAAAAGACATTCTCATCACAGTTACTGAAGGCCGGTTTCTCCATCCAGTTCAATTTCTCCTCTCACTCTTACCCTCCTATCAAGGGACTCTGAAGAGGCGATAGACATTTTGAGGTGTTCTTCACTTTCAGACGAATGTTGATATTTTTCAACATTGTTAATCATTGAAAAATCATAAAGGACCACCAGGGTAAACTGTAGAGAAAGGTAAGTTTCACTCAACACTATTACATGAAAAACAGGGTTTTTTTTCCCCCAAATCATGTTCCTAGTAATATTTATAGGCCATCAAAGAGAATATATGAGATAAGAGATTTCTCCGATATTTTGTGGAAAAGGTTCTTGAAAAGTCACACTATTAGAAGATTCTGAATAGCCTATTTCATGACCAGTTTCAAATAGTTTGTTTATAAATAAACTCCTTTCAAAAAGACAGGAATAATTTCCATCAGTTGGGTTCTAAGACCAGATGCATATGATGAGAACACTCAAAAGTCATGAAAATTCCACAGACTACAAAAAGGCTGAGTTTACTTGGTGTGCACATAAATATACATGTACAGATTGGGCCAATGTTTTGAAGTAAAGATGACAGGGAACATTCGATTTATTTTGAGATGCTAAAAGATTAATTGCAGTCATTCCATTTTCAGAGATAGAGATTTCCCCATTAGAGGTCATAGTGACAAAAGGCATTCTTGAAAGAACAGAAATGTCATAAAAATCATGGAATTAATTGCAGGATCTGACTCATTTTTATGCTAGCTCTTGAGGAAAAAATTAAAGTGAGAAAAGATGAGTTAGATTTACTTTTCAAAAGCATTTTATAAATATTTTTAAAAAAGAGAAAACCTGTACAAATTGAGGTATGTCCACTTAGAAATATGGAAGATAAATCCTACTTGATGGTTGTAGATTCTTTGTGAAATGTGACAAATATTGAACAGCTGGGGATTACTCTGTGCTGCTGTTAAATGGGGCACACTAGGAATTTTTTTTTTTTTTTTTGCCTTTTCACAAACAAAACCATCTGTCACTTTTCAGCAAAGTGAATACTATGGACAGTTGTAACCTCTGGTTGGACGACACATAACTGTTAGAAAAGTACAGAAAAAGGGCTGCAGTCATGTTTTTAAGAGCATCATTATATGACTGTAGGCGACATCAGCAGGAAGAGCAGGGTAAGAATGTTCAAAAAATTCTTTTCTCCATAAAAGAATGAGAATATTGGCGTGACTGGCAAAAATCAAGATTTAAAAAAAAAAATCAAGATTTTTAAAATTCTGGAAACCTACCAAAGGGATTAATACAGGGGCATTTATTTGAGAAAACTAGTTGAAGCTCAGTAAGAACAGTCAGCTTTGTCCCATTTTAACTTTCCCTGTCTCCATGCCAGACGGGAGATGGAACGGCTGGTATCACTGAGGATGGAGAGGCCCCTTCTGCTGGCACGGAAGACTCATTAGAATTTAGAGGCTCAATGTCCCCAGCTTCGTCAGGATCTTCCTGTATGTCCCCATTCCAACTTAAAGGCTCTCATTCTTTCCTAGTCATTGCTCTCACTTTAACAGAAGACACCCTATGAGGCTGGGAGTTCAACTTGTGTTGTAACTCAGCCAACTGCAGGATGGGGTCCTTTGTTTGATTTTCAGCAATTTCGGCCCTGTGTGTACAGGGTCTCCTTCAGGTCACACATAGAAGCTCTCAGGTCAGGGGCGCCTGGGTGGCTCAGTCGTTAAGCGTCTGCCTTCAGCTCAGGTCATGATCCCGGGGTCCTGGGATTGAGCGCCGCACTGGGCTCCCTGCTCAGCGGGGAGTCTACTTCTCCCTCTGCCTCTCCCCTGTCCAATTTGTGCTCTCTCACTCTCTCAAATAAAAACAAATAAAATCTTAAAAAAAAAAGAAGCTCTCACGTCATTTATGTGGTGTTTGAGCTGAGAAATCAAATCTCTGAGCTCATCCGTTTCTTTCACCACTTTGTCTAGCCACATTAGGAGCAACTAACCACTGTCATGTATATTCCTCCGTTTTCCAAAAATATTTTAAAGTATTAAATACAGAGTCACTTAATGCCTTGATTAGGAGTATCCAATGCATGTCTCTTGCATATGCTATGGACTACCAGTGCTCTCTCCATTGCTGGAAATAATCGTTAGCATCTTTAAATCTAATCAGATTAGAGAGCCAATTGCAGAAGGCCCAGAACCAATTCAGAAAACTCATCCTTAAATTTCCCTTCCTCTCAAACCACTTTTGGTACTAAAATCTGTATTATTCATGGTTCTCCAGAGAAATCAAACCAAGAGGACACAGACATACAGAACAATATTTATTATAAGATATTTGCACATGTGATTATGAAGATTGAGAAGTCCCATAATCTGCCATCCACAAGCTAGAAACCCAAGAAAGCCAATGGTGTATGGTCCAGCCCAAAGGTGTGAACATCAGTGGATCCAATGGTCCCGGTCCAAGTCTGCAGATCTGGAAACCAGGAGCACTGATGTCCAAGGGCAAGAGAAGAGGGATATCCCAGCTCAAGTACCGAGAGCAAGTCTATCTTCCCTCCACCTTTTTGTTCTACTTGGGCCCTCAGTGGACTGGGTCATGCTCATCCGCCCCGGTGAGGGCAATCTTCTTTATTCCGTCTACAGTTCTGAATGCTGATCTCTTCCAGAAACACATTCACAGACAGACCCAGAAATAATGTTTTACCAGCTATCTGGGCATCACTTAGCCCAGTCAAACTGACACATAAAATTAACACCATGATGCCTGTACCTTGTTGTGATACTGTTCCTGTGAATAATGATTACAAATGAAAGATGTCCTTCCTGAAAGGAAGGCAGAGTGGTCCTGAGGAGGCAGACAGGAGGAAGCTCATTAAGCAGGACCCCAGCTTCCTCCATGTATGTCCCCAGGTACAACTGGGATAGTGGTTCATGAGGTCGCCATGCAGATAGCACCTTCTGGAAATCCACAGTGGTCAGTGAACTGCAAAAGGGGAAGGGCTAGGAGGACCCTTAGCCCGTTGCGTGACAGGGCTTGCAGGAGCAGTGGAGAGCGAGAGCAGGAGCCTCCCAAGGCACATAAGTAGAAAAGTTGGCTCTGGCTCTCAGACTGTGTTATCCATGGGTTCTAATGAACTTTTGCTGGAATTAGGGATGCGAAGTCTCCACCTTCAACCCTAAGAAAAGCAGGACATCAGGCCTGTGTGCTTCTCCTTACCTCCTGCTATGACCTTGCAATGTGGCCCTATGTATGCCACAGAATTCCCAGGACTTGTAAGTAATAAACCTTTTAAAAACTTTTTTCCAAGTTTCTTGGTAGTTATTGCTGAGAGCATCTTGAAATCATAATAAGAACCACAAGGGCCAGTCCAGCCACATCACTGGTTATCAACAGGCTGAGACTGACATAAAACACCACCTCACAGCATAAAGCATCATTCATAAACAAGGCACAGTGTGCAAACATGCAGCATTTTGTCTCCCTTATCATGACTGTGACAGTATACGGAGCACAAAAGAGCAAACAATGCTCTACAACTGGGATAATAATATTTTAAGGACAATCAGAGCAATTTGAGAAAGGTGTGCTTCTAAATTACAGACAAAGCTATCCTATGTTATTATTTCTCCATGTATTATTAATTTGTACCTTACATAATTATAATTATGAGTATATACTTGCTTGGGAATAAAAATATGTTTCCCAAAGAATCTTTCTACTCTTGCTGCTCATTTCCTGCTTGCAAACACAACGCTCTGTATGTGAGAGAATAATCATTTTTCACAGCAATCAATGTGAGAAATATTTACCTTCCCACAAATGAGGACATAAAGGGTAATCACAGAATATGGTAGTGGTGGCTTCCTGGATCAGGCCCCCCAGGTGCTGCTGTTTGGGTTCACGAGGGTTATTATGCCTCACACCATTTTCCGCATCTTGGCGCTGGCAAGGGCACTAATATCAGTTGACTTCCCGTGTCTCTTACGTAAACCTTCCTCGGGCTCACAAAGTAACATTCCATCATCACAGTCACATCTAGCAAACCGCAAAGGCTGGCTTACATGGAATGTGCTCAAGGTCATACAAAATGTGAATGACCTGTTTGGGGATAAAATCTACCCCTCCCCTGTCTCATTCTTCCAGGTGTGGTAGACACACATCACTGCTGACCACAGAAAGTACTGGAGGCAATGGAATTACTGCTCATCAACAAAAGGAAATGAACCACTGATGGACGTCACAATACGGATGATTCTTGAAAACATCATGCTGAACAAAAAGGGCCTGACACACAGAAAGTATAATTCAGTTTCTCTGATATTCTAGGAAAGGCACAACTTACCTATAGTGATGGAAAGCAAATAGGTGAACTTTTGGGGATGATAAAAATATTCCGTCCTAAAAGCGGTGATGATTGCATGGGCGTCTGCATTTGTCAAAACTCAGGGAACTAACTGTACATTTAAAATGAGTATGTTTTACTGGCATGTAAGTATACCTCCATAAAATGGATTTTTTTTAAAAAATCACACCTTTGAGGTGGGCTCAAAGCACAACATCGCTTCTCATCCATATAATTTAACTGCATGAGAATAAAATCTCGAAAAAAAAAAAGAGACAGGAAGCAAATGAGCAGGCCACTTGAATGGAGGCCCTCATCCACATT
This sequence comes from Eumetopias jubatus, assembly GCF_037043125.1. Taxonomy (NCBI): domain Eukaryota; kingdom Metazoa; phylum Chordata; class Mammalia; order Carnivora; family Otariidae; genus Eumetopias; species Eumetopias jubatus. The sequence goes on from NW_028274816.1 coordinate 29,473,058, forward strand.
CTGAGTGAAAATCAGAATCAATTTAGCATGCCAGATAAATGGCATACATATCATCTAAGTGCAAACAAAAATATCATCCCAGAAGTTAGTTTCAACTTGATAGTAATAGTTAAAATTCTGTTTATTTTTGGTTTTCTGGCTATGAGTTGATACGTTTTTCCTCTGATAGTTTGCACATGTGCAGAAGCACCATCAGATTATCACATGAATAAAATATTACAAGAAAAAAAGTGATGCACTTATCTTAGAGAATTATTACATCACAGACCTCAAGAAAGTATTTGAAAGTTTCTTTCAAGAAGCAAAATTACAAGCAAATCTACCCATAAACTGTCATCCTAACAAATCTGCGAAAAGGAAAACATTTTTCCCCCAGTGGTTTTTATTTTTAAAATTTATTTAAATTCAGTTAATTAGCTTATCATTAGCATATTATTAGTTTCAGAGGTAGAGTTCAGTGATTCATCAGTCCTATATAATACCCAGTGCTCATTATATCACGTAAAAGGAAAACATTCTTGACATATGGTTTAAGAGTCAGTGAAGATTTGGTCATAGTCCTTTTCGATCCATTCTGTGGTTTTAACTCCCTGTTTGTACTATTCAGTTGAGCAGGGCTCATTGTTCCCAGTCACTCCTAAGATAATAAAAATCCTTCATAAGTCAAATTATGAGCAATAATTTTAGCAATTGAAGTGTCTAGTCCTAGGTGAGAGTAAGCCTTGAAACTCCGTCCAAGGCTGGAGCTCCTCCCCCCACTCTGTTCCAGCCTACCACAGGCTGAACACCCAGAGAACGGAGACCGTGGTCAGTGCTTGTTTCCTTCCCCAGCCCGTGCTTGTCCTCCTCTCCCCCACTATTACCTGGCCAGGCTACTGACGGCTCTTCCAGGTTTAGAGTAGAGGAGGGGACTGGATATGGGGACGGGAGAGGTCTCCATTGACTAACACTGTCAAAGAATTCATCAGTGGCTGACTGGTACTGGCCCTCTTCCTTGGGGCAGAGGGTCTCTCTGATAGGACCCTCTAGTATTAATACTTCCTCCTTGGCCCCACTATAGAAGATGCCTCTTAACGTTTGCCTCCTATGACACGCTAGTAACAGCCGGGAGAGTGAGTTATCCCTAGATAAGAGATTTCAAGTATTTGCCTGGAAAAATAAAAGTGAAAGAGATTTTGGCGGAAGATATGTGGAGGATGCCACAGCCGTGGGGAAGACTAGAAGAGGAGAGGCAGAGAGACGGCCTGCCCTGCTGGGTAGAGTTCCAGAAATATCCAGAAGTGGAGCTAGCAGGCATGGGGGTGGGTGGGGGGTGGGTAGGGGTGGACAGGAACAGGAGGCTGAGCTAAAAAACCAGAGCAATTGAAACATCATTAAAAAGATAATCCTCCGGGTCCCATCACAGCTTCCCCAACGTCATGCACTGAAAAGTGGGACAGTCAGGCCAAGCACTCCCAAAGTTTTCACTGAAGTGCTAACACACACTGTCCGAAGAGAGCTGGGGCCCTAGGGCCAGTATTCCCTTCTGCGGTAACCCTTCCCACCCTGCTAGCGGGCACTCAGCCCGGAGACTGCTCTTCACCGGCTCAACCTAAAATGAAGCTCTGGAAAACACAAGCACACAGAGCTTTCTGTTAGGTGTTCTACTTCATTAAACACGGAAGACCAACAAGGGACCACCATGCTTTTGAAGAAAACCAACAGCTTAAGTCAATGAGGAAGAATGAAGTAAGGAAATTTTTTTTTAGCACTTAGTGAGTTGTAAGCGACGGAAACCCCATCTCAAACTGGTGTATTCAACAAACAAACAAGCATACAAGCAAACGAAATACGGGTATTAGTTTGCTAGAGCTGCCCTATCAAAGTACCACAGACTGGGTGGCTTAACCAACAGAAATTCATTTTTTTTTTTAATGGTTCTGGAGGCTAGAAGTCTAGGTAAGGTGTCGGCACGGTTGGTTCCTTCTGAGGCCTCCGTCCCTGACGTGAAGAGCTAGAGGATGGTCTTTTCCTTACGTCCTCACTTGTTCTTCTCTCTGCGCCTGTCTACATCCTAATCTCCTCTTCTTATATGGACACCAGTCACATCGGGTGAGGGTCCACCTTCATGACCTCATTTTAACTTAATTACCTCTTTAAAGACCCTATCCCCAAATACTATCATGTTCTGAAATACTGGGGGTCGGGACTTCAACACAGAAATTTTGCAGGGACACAATTCAAGCCTATAACATACATTTGCTCAATTAACTGCAAATGCTAGGTCAGCCTTAGCTTGAGGCACAGTCACGATCACGATTCCCATGAGTGGCCTCAGGAGCAGCTTCTCCTATTTTCTGTGGATTGTTATTAGATCTTAAATTTACAAGAGGCACACAGGTCATTTTAAAACGAATGCAGCTTTATTAGAAAAAAATCAACTGGTATGTATACCCAACAATTCTAAAATTAAAATTCTATTTTTAATAATCCACCTCCCTCGGCCATCACTTCTTAGCCAACTAATGTCATCATTCCTTTCATCTGTACTCATTATTCCTTGTACTGCAGACACAATTGTTCTCATCCATGAATCTGGCTGTCCCTGCCGACTGTGGATACAGTCACTATCAAACAGTCCCTTTGTGCAGTATGGCCTTTCTGTGGCCGTGGGGTGTGGAATGGGGAGCGTGGAGGGAAGGACAAGGGTGGTGGTGCCTATCAGGACCTTCTCAGAGCTCCTGACCTCGGGAGAGACCTACATTTATGTCCCACCTCTGGCTGGGAATCACACTTGGTTTTATTTCTTGGTTTGTTTCATACCACCCTGTAAAAGAAACCCACACCTGCAAATTTAGATCACACTTTTATACCCAACCAAAAATGCATTCATCAGTTCTAATGATTGGTACTGACCCAGGAGATGGATAGTTTTAAGAAATCATGGTATCGCTCACAAGCAGCATCGAGAACACATTTTCATATGTTTCTACAACATCTTGCTGTTTAAATTTGCTGTCTCTCTTTAATGGCTTTCATAATGACTGGCTTAGGCCATCTATACTCAAGTGGATTCCAAAGTGTTTCAGGGAACTAGGCAATCAAAATTGACCAATTTAAGAGATGTGAAGGGGCACTATTGATTTTTTTTAAATGCTATTTTTAAGGATTTTTCTGACAGTTTTAGTGGTAGTTGGAAGAATGTCAAATTTACCCTTTAATAGAAAAATTGATTATATGCAAGAGGGCAGAGCAATGTTGTTTTCTTCATCCCCAATCTTATGCCAAACAGTGTTTTCTTCTCCATTCTTCTTTTAACTGAAAGGAGCTCATTTAAGAAGGGGAAAAAAATGAATATGCATCACTACATTCTTCTCTATATTTCCCTTACTTTAAGTGGCAAAAAAGAGAAAGTAAAATTCATACTGTTTGAAATTAAGTAGTTTCTGTAATAATTAGCAGACTGTGTTAAGTAATTAAGTACAAGGTTTGATCTTTGTAATGGAGGGCTCTTGAAACAACACTCTGTTTTTCTTTCGATTTTAGGCTCTTGAAACAACACTCTGTTTTTCTTTCGATTTTAGGCTCCTGTTAATTAGATCAAATGTATGCCAAATACTGGAATATTGATATGAGAAAGAAAAAAAACCTCTTTTTTAAATAAAATAGTATTTTTATGAAATGTAAGAAATTCATATGCTCATGTAATTTCATCACAAATTCTACTAATAGAATTGGTAAGATCAAAACTACATATTCTGCTACTTGTCAGAACTGTGCATAGAAAAGCTATATTACTTACAGATACTAAAAAGACAAAGAAATTGTGATTCTCCTTTTAATAGAAATCACACCTTTATGTAGTTCAGTATACTCTGTTGTGGCTTCTGTGCATCACTCTTGTGGCTTCTTGCATCTAACAAGACATAATACCTATTTCTAAATATTATTTAATTGGTGTTAATATGTTGTATTATGTCTATAAGCATAAGGTGGGAGACTGGGCATTATGTGACCCTTACACTTCTTGTATACTCTTTATGGGTTATTCCAATAATGGCAACATACTGTAGTTTTTTGGGACTGAATCTCCAGTTGCAAGATCTTCAGAGTAAGGCACCCACCAGAGTAAAAATATCTTCTCATATTCCAAGCAGTGTGAATGGGAGAACCACTCACCATTATTAGTTCCAAGCAACCACCACTGAAATGGGCGCAGTACATTTTAAGCTTGTTTCCCCCCAATTAAATGCAAGAAGAGCCTTGCTTGCAAAGTTAAGAATTTCAGGGAAGAAATATGGAAGTTCGTCTGCTTTAAATAAAAGAAATGCTGGTTGATTACCTGGTTCATGTAAAGATAATGGAATCTTGCATCTTTTTATGATTCCCTTAGATTTGAAGGTCAGAAATATTTCTGCTACCTGTGACTTATACTGTTCATTACTAGAAATATAAGGAGCCCTTCCAGTTAGCCCATATATTTATGTGATGATCAGATGCTGAATATATATCCTTAAGAGATGATTTATTTTAAATTTAGAAACACTAGTGGTTTTTTTAAACATAAATTTTTTATATTAGACTATTATGAGAAATATAGAAGAGTTGCAGAGACAATGCAGACACTTCACTTCCCCCATTTACCCTTAACGTCTTACAGAACCATGGGACATTTGTCAAAACTAAGAAACTGATGTAGGCACATTACTATTAACTAAAGTTCTGACTTCATTCAGATTCCATGAGTTTTTCCATTAATGCCTATTTTCTGTTCCAAGATTCAATACAGGATATATCACATTGGATTTGGTTGTCATAATTCTCCATACCGATCTACAACAGCTTCTCAGTCTTTCTCATTCTCTCTCTCTCTCTCTTTTAATGGCCTTCACGGTCATAGGGAGTATTTCTGGGCATCCTGCAGAATGTCCCACGGTCTGGGACAGTCTGATGCCTTCTCATGATTCGACTGGTGTCACAGGCTTTGGGGAAGGCTACCACAGAGGTGAAGCACCCTTCCTTCATCACCTCATATCAGGGGGTACATGATGTCGATATGATTTCATGAGTGATGTTGGACTTCATCACTTGGCTAAGGCAGGGTATGCCAGGTTTCTCCACTCTGAAGTTATTCTCTTTACCCTTTCCTACTCTATTCTTTGGAAGCAAATCAGAGTCCAACGCACATTAGGTGGGCTTGGAAGTGAGGAGGACGAGTTCTATCCTCCAGAAGGGGGATTATCTACATATATTACTCGCATATTTCCGTATGGAAGTTTCTTCTTGTGCATTCATTTATTCAATTATTTATGTACATTAATATGACATGTATATATTTATTTTATACTTTGGGCTATAATCCTATACAAAGTCATTTATTTTGTTGCTAAAATTATTTCAGTTTTGGCCTTTGGAAAGTCGTTTTTTTTTTTTCTTTTAAGGATTTATTTATTTATTTTAGAGAGACAGAGAGTGCAATCAGGAAAGGGGGAGAGGAAGAGAGAAAATCTCAAGCAGACTCCCTGCTGAGCACAGAGCCTGATGTGGGGTTCAATCCCAGGACCCTGAGATCATGACTTGAGCCAAAACCAAGAGTCAGCTGCTTAACTGAATGAGCCACCCAGGCGCCCTTGGAAAGTCTTTCAAGTTGGCTCCTCTATCCCATCAACATAACTCCAGCCTTTTGTTTTTTGAACACTTCCTTAGTTTCTGGGACTACATGATCCCCCCTGGCTCATCTGGTATTTCCTCTGACCCATCACTAGAATGCAGAGTGACTTCCTCCCGAAAGTAGATGATGGAAAGGCAGTGGGGGAGTGGAGTAACTTTAAGCAATGAAATCTGCCAAACACTTTCTTAGCCAGTGATGAACATCAATATCAACAATAAGTCATATTTATACCATATACCCTTAATTTGATGTGATGAAAATGGCATCCTACCTCTGTGCTCTTCCTCCCCAAAACACATAACCCTTGTCTAATCATAAGAAAAACATCAGATACGTCCCAGTTTAGAGACATTCTACAAAGTAGTTAACCAGTATCCCTAAAAATTGTCAATGTTACCAAAAGTGAGGAAAGTCTGAGAAACCGTCACAGCCAAGAGTAGGCTAAGGAGAAGTGACTACTAAACGTAATATGGTAGCCTGGATGGGATGCTGGAAAAGTACACTGAGTAAAAACTAAGGGAATCTGAATAAAATATGGACTTAGGTTAATATTGGTTCTTGATGTAACAAATGTACCATACTAACATTCGATGTTAGTGATGGAGGAAGCCGAGTGTGGGTTATACAGTGGTTATACGGAGACTCTTTGTACTATTTTCACAATTTTTCTCTTTTTTTTAAAAGACAGAGAGGGGTGCGGGGAGGGGCAGAGGGAGAGAGAGAATCTTAAGTAGGCTCCATGCTGGGCGTGGAGCCTGGCGAAGAGCTCGACCTCACAACCCTGAGATCATGACCTGAGCAGAGACCAAGAATCAGACGCTTAACTGACTGAGCCATCCAGGAGCCCCAATTTTTCTCTATTTCTAAAATTGTTCCAAAAATACATTGTATTAAAAAAAAATAGGTATGCAATAAATATGATTGACCTGACAGCAAAAACTGAAGAACTCTGACATTTTATCCCTGGAATTGATTGACTCTGCATTCATAAATCAGAAGATAAATGGGTCTGAGTGTCAGAGGACAACTTACACATAAATATACCGCTAAAGTTTCTCTCCAAGTTTGAATTTACCTAAAAGTTTATCCTAACGAAATTTAGAATTCTCTTATTAAGAGTAGAAATCAATTCCATTATTTTGTTTTGTTTTTTCAGTTTTAGAAAGAATGATATTTGAATACATAATATAGGTACATAACACTACTGGGTAAGAATGAAATGCAATAGTCCCCAGGAAATGCTTTATCAAGAGGAGGGGACAAAAGTTCCCTGGAGTCAGGTAAGTAGCAGATAGAAGAGAATGTTCCATAGTCCGTGGGGGGCCTAGGAGCAAAAATGAGTTCTTGAAATTAAGAAAATGCTGCAAAGTAAAACTGCATTTCTAGGTGAAGACCACAGTTCCCAGTGAGAATAATTACGATACCATTATTCTTATTAAATGTCCCAATTACTGTGTCTAGGAGACTTTATACTGGACATTAAGTAGGAACAAGATGGTTATTCCCATGAAGCCGGGTTGGTTAAACCCCAGCCATTCTGATGAGGCAGGATTACATTTATGTCCATATGTTTAAGTACTCCGAAAATGGCAAGAAACATAGTGTCTTTCAAAGTGTTCCATAGTTTAGCTGTCCACAGATTTGAAAAGGGGCTTGCTGCCATTTTGTCACCGTAGGCTGGAATTGAGATAGCAGGGCCACTGCCTAGGATTAGGGCACTGGTGGAGAAGGGGAGGGGGCTGCACAGGACCTCACCTTCCTCTGCCAGGTCCTTTTTACTAATGCTGCCTGGGGCTTGAAGAATCTCTGAGACCTGCTCCAAAGCACAGGTGACCCCAGTTCCTGAGGCCAGGTTAACAGGTGATGAACCAGACTTTCATTGCCTGGAGCAGAGGAGAAAATACTGGAACTGGCACAGCTCAGTGTGAATAAGCCCAGCAATCAGAGTGCAATCCCAGGAGGATGGCAGGATGACAAGCTTCACCAGTCCTCAGGCCCAGGAGCCCCAGGAATGTTCTCTAACTCCTGTCTCCCTGACATCCCCCCCATGGGAAGGAGGCAGAGTGGCAGCCCAGTCTACCCCCCAAGAGAGAGCATGAGCTGCCCTGATACAAGGAAGGGGCGCAGGTGACCTCATGCCCAGAGGCCCGTTCCATTGCTCATTGTCCAATCCAGTCCCTTCGAGGATGGTAGAGCCATCCCTATGGGAAGGTTGCTGGAAGGGCCTGGTGGGGAGAGGACGAGGGCAAGAGGTGTGGGCCGGTGAATGGGGTGACGTGCAGAGCAGCCGGAATTCCGGGAGGCTGGGAAGGGGCCACACAACGAAGCTGACCCAGCAGCCCTCCCTCCGGAGCCCACACGCTCTCCTGCACCCCCATCTCTGCTTCTTTTCCACAGCGGACTCAGTCACACACCAGTGTCTTCACCAGATGATGGAGTGAGTCACTGCTTCTTGGCTGCCATTCCCCCAGAACAGGCTTCTATTCAACTCCCTTCTGTTTTGGATTCCGGGCTGCCAGGAACCACAGAGACTCTTATCTCAATTTTGATGGCCCCATTTTCTCATGGAAACAGCTCTCCTGTTAACCACTTCCTCTGTCAGCTAAATGCCGGCTGGTGCATTCCTGCCAGAAAAACTGGCTTAAAACATAAAATCCAATCTTCACGTGTGTCCAAAATGCTTCCCCAAAATGTGTGCTACTTCCTGAGTGGCAATGACTGTCTTGGTCACCTCGGGCTCGCCCATCATGCCTGATACGTTTACATGATTTCACTGTCCTGGGTACACGGGGTTGCACTCCACATGGCATCAACTTGGAAAAATTTCCCCACTTCTCCACAATCACTACAATACACCAAAACCTCCCGTCCCACAATTGGGTAGTTAGTAGTCTTACTTGAAGAACGAGGATTTGGGGGAAACAGAATGGGCCACCTAGAGGAACAAGAGACGCACCTGAACGCCGGGCACCCACATTCTCCAAATATTCTTTAGTGACTATGACCAGGGATTGTCCCTGACTGGCCCACCCCCATCTAGTTCTCAGACTTTAGCCTTCTGGGTGGCTTCTCTCAACTTATTTCTCTCTCTTCTCCTCACCTCTCTGCTAATTTTAAATTATTTGCAGTTGCTTCAGGGCTGATATGTTGTGTTCTCCAAACACTACAGCCAAACTGTGTTATAGACTGGCAGCCGCAGTGTAGATAGGCCTAGAGTGCTCTGGAAGAAAGCAGACCCTTTGCCTTTGAGAAGAATGGTGGTGGTAAACAGACAATCTCTGCATCCTTTTATACTCCCGATACAGCCTTCAGGAGAAACATCTCTTAGGGACCAAGATACAAAGAAACATTTGAAAGGTCTGGCAGTAATAACTGCCTTCCCCGGTTGTCTGGGGAAAGGCTATTTTCCTTTCTGCCTTTTCCGGAGAACTATGTCCTTTTAGCCTTACTACACACTTGAATGTGTCTTTGATTAAGAGATACAAAGAGAATGTCAAGGTTTGCCAAACACCCTCTATCTTTCTAAAATGTAATTGGGAAAGTGGTATATAGTGATGAAAATTTCTAAAAAAAAAAAAAAAGTAAAAGAAAAAAGGAGGACTATCCCATTGTTATACAGCTAAATCATCCCATCATTTTTCACTCTTATTTCAAAAGAATTAGGAAAAATGGGTAGATAAAAGAATAAGCCACCTATTCACATAGAAGTGGTTGCTGGAGCAAGATAAAAATCGAGTAAGTAATTATTGCATGTAAACCAAGCTGTAAAGAGAAAATCTTCTCCCTCTGAAAATTACTTTATTTGTGATTATTTTGTGACTTTTAAGGTATGTGAATAACATAAAATCCTCTACTTAGCTTTGTTAATGAAGCAGACCATGTAGAAATAGCACAAAATATTTCAACAAGGCATATGAATTCAGTGGGGGAAAAAATCACCAATTTGTCTCTTTAAAGATGTATTTGGCATATTTTGCTAATGCAAAGAAATAAAATATCAGTTTACTCGAGATGGATGAGGCTCTTTTGCTTCGTGTTTTGTGTGTTTGTTTTTTTTAACCTAATATTGGCAATCTATGCAAAAGGGTTTTTGAACACATCTTGCGTCTTCAGAAAGCCAAAAAGCTGGCTCCTGATTTTTTCTTACTTCTTGTCAGAAGCATCTAGAATTGTAACATCAGTTATGTTGACAGTTTTAGGCCAAAATTCATTGGAATGACTTTAATTTGAAACTAAGTGATTTTTTTTATGCATAGAAAGGTCGTTTACTTCCCTTTTACTGATTCTAGTTCACTGTTCACATTTTACATAATAGACCTACCGTCTTTATTGGAAGAAACAGAAAAATCCCTAAGGAAAATGTTTACCACATAATTGCTAAGCAAAAGCAGCTGACTTAGAAGGGGGCAGTCCTGAATGTGCTGGGAAGATATTTGCTTCTTTTCTTACTGTAACTTCAGCATTGTATAAAAATGCTATTTTTATGACTGTTAACAAGCCTTTTCGTAACTCATTCAGGCAGTTTTAAGGGCTATTTTGTATGGAGCTACATTTTTTTCATTTTAATAAGTATATTTCTATAGCTCTGTATTTTGACTAATGCCTCATTTCTACATTCTTATTCATACCCTAGTTTTCTATCAATTGCCTATTTAGAGTCAAGTGAAAAATGAAGCTGAAGGGAAGGAGAAACTCATTTTAAATATATTCATAAAAATGGCAAGGTCAATAGGTAAATGTTATTTAAAAATATGTAATGCAGAGTATTGCTCCTTTTTATCTTTATGTCTAAAAATATATGATCCGTGTAGTTGCTGCTGATTGAGAGTTTTCAAAAACAGGTGGAGAGGCCAAGAGGTGGGACTGGTTGATAAATCACCTGATTTATCAAGGGACTACAGTCTTCTACCAAAGGATAGCAGAGCTAAATATTTACATTTGCTCAAAGTTCCTGGTGTAGCTCCTGCCATAGCTTCATTCAACAGTGATAGCTACTAATGAGTGTTTGGTGAATGAATAACATAATTCATTCACAAGGATATTTTATTTTTATTTCTTTAGCAAAATCCTAACATTCTCCCTCTCTTACACCATCCTTTCCAAACTCGTGGCCTTACAAGTACGAAAGCAGTGCCATTAACTGGAGTCTTAAAGAGAAGAGAGACGTGCACAGGGTAGGTAAAATACCCATTGGTAAAACTTGTAATACATTCAAGCATGAGCTGGTGGTTGGGAGGGTAACATGGGTAAAATAGGAAAATAAAATGAAGGACATACAATTCTAATGTAACAGATCATGTACAAGTAATGATCTCGATGTGAATACCCAAATACCACAGCTTTTAACACTACTCTGCTGATCCGTTTCCCCAGTCTGAGCTCTACGCCTATACGGTTCCACACAGAACCGTGGAGGAGGACATAAGGGCCCTCTGACAAAATTTACCCTTCACCCCCCAATGGCCCACTTCCAGGATGACTCAACGATCTCTTCCCCTTGCAGTAGTAAAATGCACAGGATATTCACTAGACACAAGCTGCATATCCAGACCCGCAAGATTTCACACACATTTTCTCCTCCCGTGTGAAAATCCCCATGGACTCTCAGTAGAACTTCCCTATTTAAAGTAAATAGTATCACAGTGTCTTACACCTTCAAATGCCATTTGAAGTGACATTTAAATCATGAATGAATGGATGACTTAAAGAAAAAAAAAAAGGCAGTACCATATAGATTAGAGGCAAGAAGCCTAGATGGAGGGAACGGCCTGTGAGGAAGCCCGGAGGCATAGAAGCGCTTGGTGTATTCAAAGAACTGAAAGGGGCGGGTGCAGATCCAGGGTGCTGAGCACACAAGGGAAACGGCTCGTGGTGGACAGGTAAGCACGCTTCTAGTCACGCAGATCTGGAATCTCATGACTCGTAACCAAGATAAAAATAAATGCTTCATCTGTGTTTTTTGTTTTTTAAGATTTATTTGAGAGAGACAGAGCCAAAGCTGGGGGAGGGGTAGAGGGAAAGGGAAAAGCAGACCCCCCGCTGAGCAAGGAGCCTTAGGATGAGAATCACTACTAAGACTCAGGCTCCGCTCCATCCCAGGACCCCGGCATCATGACCTGAGCAGAAGGCAGACGCTTAATTGAGCCACCCAGGCACCGCTCATCTGTGTCTTTTTAAGATGCTAAAGACAAAAATTAAAAAAGAACAAGGTGAGTGAGGTGACTCTAATAAAAGTTGTGAAAACCCTAGAGTCATGAAAGGAAGGAATAATTCCTCATTCTTAAAATGAGCAACCCAACCTACATGGGATGTACATTTCTGATCCGGGCTGCTGATGCTAGACTTCATTAGGAAGCATACTTGGACTCTCTACCAGTGATTCCCAACAGGTGTTTTGTAGGATGCTGATTTTAAGTTAATTGGAATTTTGAAAAGAATTCAAAAAAAAATCTCAGATCTATAAACATGGAAACATTATGTCATACATGAATAATTATATAATTTCTTTGGCTACTACCCTCTTTTTTCCCCTGAACTACCTAACAGCATTAGAGCTTCAGGGGACATAATTTGGTCATGGCTGCTACTGGAGACTAGACAACAATAAATCTGTCTTGGTTCTTGTTTGCCTATTACAAAATACTCTTTCTTTTTATATATTTTCCATTAAAATAATTATGAAGACTTAATCTTGAAGACCATAAAATGGGCTATTTATTCCCTCAGGCACAGGAGATTAATTCGATGACTTTATTTTGGATTTTATTTCCAGCTGAGGTTTTATACCTGGATGTTGAAAGCCCATAATCTGGCCAGCAAATGAGGAATGTATAAAATCAGGGAAATCTTCTCCAACAACTTTTTGAAGTGCTCCTGTGTGCTCTGAGGTCTTAATTTTGGATTGACCAAACTGGTCTTTACTTGAACTATACTAAATGTCCTATTAATCTGGTCTTATTTCATGGAACCAATTATTGTCTAAAATAATCCCTATAATATCTGAAGCGAAAGTAGCTCATTCACATGCTCTTGTAATTCTGAAAGATCTGGATGCATTTTTAACTATTTTGAAATTGTGTAGCAAGCAAAAGTTGCAAAAGTAGTAACAGAGACTTTCTGAGTACCCATCACTCAGCTTCCACCCACCATAACATATAGACATTTGACATACTGTCAAAACCAGAAATTTGATGGTGCTACAATACTGCTTTATCTGGATTTTAGTAGCTTTTACATGCAGTGTGTGTGTGTGTGTGTGTGTGTGTGTGTGTGTGTGTGTGTTGTGGGGGATGGGGAGTGGCTATCTTTTAAGGAAGGGTTTTATCCAGGGAGTTTTCAAAAAAGATAGCTGCTATAAGCAAGCTAATTAGACAACCACTGCTAACAATCTTGACCTCAATTAGGTGAGGGATTCCTAATTAAATCGTTACCGGCTTTTGTGTTAAACGGTAATTGAATGCCTAAAAGTTCCTCACAATTATATTAACAAGAACGTATTTGCATTTTTAATGCTTTATTGATTTCCAATTCATGACAGGGCTGTTAGTTTTATCTTACGGTGCCACTGAAGGCTTTACAAATTGTTCTTTAGGGTTGACAAGCTTAGGGAACAGGTTAAAAAAACAACAAAGTTTGTCACCCACTCAGGGTTTTGCGGAGTGCTGTTTAGCTACTACCTCCCACAATTACCATCATGTATTTAAATGTAAATCTGTGGGTAGGAAGGCAGAGGACACCTGAGACTGGAGATAGGTGACCTAGGCCCCTCCCCTTTTCTTACCATTTTTATATCATGGACCATGATTTCTTTTATTCAGTTGAGTTGGCTTAATTTGGTTGTGCACATGAAAACCTTCGGTTTCAATACGTTTCATATTTATTTATTTCACATAAATTTGTGGTCAATAATGATTACCTATGTTCATAGGGACATACAGCATTAATTCCTTTAAAATATTTACCCGAATCTGTTAACAATACTGTATTTGTTTTTGTACTGGCTTTGACCAGTCCATTAAAAAAAAAAAAGAAAAAAAAAACTTGTACAAGGTGGACAAAGCGAGATTTTTAAAAAATCAATGTCTCCTTACTTTACAATCAACCATGGGCCTGAATCGATCTTTTGAACATGAGTTTAATTGGACATTTAAAATAATAGGATTAATTTGAGAAGGCCTACATGGGTTTATAGACTTAAATAAATTGTAAAGAAGATGCATATGAGTCTGTCTCAAATTCAGACGATTTTCTCCAGCAGTAATTGGGAGTATATTCTCATTTTTTAAGGCCAAAAGCAATTTCAGAACAAAGTATTTTGCCAAAATGTACCTCTTCCCCCAAATAATCTGCCATGCCCCACCTCCTACCATCTTCTTTCATGCTGCCTTACACACTACTTCTTGATTTCAGGGTCTTTTCAACTTGGTTTTAGGAAGGGTATTTTCATAGATTATGCATTCCAGAGGTGCCTTGTGCATTACTTACTGTACATTCCTCACCCACACATTAGATTTGTCATCTATTATAAGCCTGTGAAGCACAGTAGTGGAAATCAGATACCCACACACTAGAATACATTAACAAATGTAAACAAAACATTTTTCTTAATCTTTTTCCATTAATGTCTCCTGGGAGTCTTTTAGATAATGGAGGTCACATTAAAACAATCAGAGATTTTTAAAAAAGGAGTATTTTTGCAAATACGTCACGGAGAAAATATCCATTTGAAATCAGCAGTCATTCCTACCTAATGTATCAGCTAGGTGAACACACACCTTAATCATGGAGCACAAAGGTAATGCTAACTTTTCTGCTGTCAGGCGTAAAATACTAAAGATAGAAAGGATGTAATAGTAAAATTAAAAGTTTGCTCCAGGGTATGTATTTCAAGTTCCTGATATTATTTAGGGGAATACATTTTTTTTTCAAAAATTTCAGATATGATTAAAAGTGAACAATTATTCAGATATAATTGGAAGTGAACAATAATAAATCAGCAAACATAATTCCACCAGAAGCATATCACAGCAAAAGGGTCTAGAGAATGCAGTTAATGCACGGATTGATCCTACCTCTTGTCTCCCACAGCACAATGAAGGAGATGGACTAGAATGTTTAATTTTCACATATTTCATTTCTCTCTTTCATAGTATTAGATGTACTAATACCCCTATACAAATTCAAGCCCATGAAAAATACTTTAAAATATTTAATATTGGTAATAAAGTATTAATCTACAAAAAAAATCAATATTCCTATTGATATGTTCACGTTACTGTGGTCTGCTCTTTGGGATCACTTATATAGTAAAATTTCCTCAAAAAATCCTTACTGTGTTATGCATTCATCTGTATTAGAAATGGCTCATTTTATTAATCCTATGTTCCTGTTCATGGAATTATAGAACGGGAGGATTAAAATACTTTAGACATAATATAGCTGAATTTACCCTAATGGGGTCATGATACAGATGTTAATTATTTTCCCAAATTTTAATGTAACATGGGCTTATATATATTTTCCACTTCACCATTTTTACTAAATATATGAACGAGCAGTTACTACTAGAAGTTTCACATTGTAATTTTCAATTCAATGATTTTATCCTAGGTCAATCCAAATTTGGGCATCATGGAAGTGTGCCAGATTCTGTTTATGAGCCTCCTCTGATCCGCTTAGCTCACCTGGCCTTGTTCATATAGAAGGATCCTCAAGAACCACTTGTACCATTCTTGTGGCCTTAAATATCATCATATCCTAAGTTATAGGGTGTGTAGTATTCCTCAGGGGTAAAGCCTGGACTCTGCTATAGCCTATATCCTGTGTGACATCTCTTTCATGTTTTCCAACTCTCTAAATCTCTAGACTACACCTGCGTAATTTCTCCAGACTTTTTAGCCCTGATGCTACTTCTGTTTCTATCTGTCTAATCTTTTTTTTTTTTAGCTCATCCATCTAGTTTTTAATTTCAGTGATATATTTTTCAATATATTTTTTCAAATTCCACTACTGGCTACTTACTCAAAGAAAACAAAAGCACTAATTCAAAGGCAAGGTAAATAAAAGCAAAAATGAACTTTTGGGACTTCATCAAGATAAAAAGCTTCTGCACAGCAAAACTAAAAACAAAACTAAAACTAAAAACAAAACTAAGAAGCAACCCACGCAATGGGAGAAGATATTTGCAAATGACATTACAGATAAAGGGATGGTATTCAGGGTCTATAAAGAACTTCTCAAACTCAACACCCAAAAAACAAATAATCCAGTCAATAAATGGGCAGAAGACATGAACAGACACTAATCCAAAGAAGACATCCAAATGGCTAACAGACACATGAAAAAAATGTTCAACATCACTAGCCATCAGGGAAATCCAAATCAACAAAACCACAATGAGATGCCACCTTACACCGGTTAGAATGGCAAAAATTAACAAGACGGGAAACAAGTATTGGCAAGGATGTGCAGAAAGGGGAACCCTCTTACACTGTTGGTGGGAATGCAAGATGGTGCAGCCACTCTGGAAAACAGTATGGAGGTTCCTCAAGACGTTAGAAATAGAGCTACCCTATGACCCAGCAATTGCACTCCTGGGTATTTACCCAAAGACACAGATGTAGTGAAAAGAAGGGCCATATGCACCCCAATGTTCATAGCAGCAATGTCCACAATAGTCAAACTGTGGAATGCAAGATGTCCTTCAACAGATGAATGGAAAAAGAAGATGTGGTTCATATGTACAATGGAATATTACTCAGCCATCAGAAAGGATGAACACCCACCATTTGCATTGACATGGATGGAACTGGAGGGGATTATGCTAAGTGAAATAAGTCAAGCAGAGAAAGACAATTATCATATGGTTTCACTCATACGTGGAACATAAGGAATAGTGCGGAAGACCACAGGGGAAGGGAGGGAAAACTGAATGGGAAAAAATCAGAAAGGGAGACAAACCATGAGAGACTCTGGACTCTGGGAACCAAACTGAGGGTTACAGAAGGGAGGGGGGGTGAGGGGATGGGGAAACCGGGTGATGGGTATTAAGGAGGGCACGTGTGGTGATGGGCACTGGGTGTTATATGCAACCAATGAACTGTTGAACACTACATCAAAAACTAATGATGTACTACATGCTGGCTAATTGAACATAATAATAACAAAAATTAAATTAAAAAAACAACCTCTTGTTAATAGATTATAGGATTTGACTCACCTTCCAAATCAGTTAATAAAGACCAAGAATCACATTCTATTCACCTCTGTATAATCCCTAACAACACAGTCACCATTGTGACTCAACTGTTTGGAATAACTGCTCTTTACAACCTCAAGGGCCACATCACAAAGTGGTAGTCGTATTTCTGTTTCTTCACAAGGTAAAGGTCATACATCTCTCCAAAACCAAAGACTAAAATACTATTGGAATCAACTCAACCTCACATTTCACTCTCTGAAATAAAACTGGGATCCATTTTGATTCTTTTTGTCAAGGAGAACTTGTTTTAAATGGTTCCGAAATAAGTAACCCATATATTTGTATTTCTAGTCTTTGGAACATAGACTTATAATAATATTAATTGTTGGGTGCTTACAATCAATATATAAAAATGTAATTATTTTATTTGATTTTGATAAATCTTCTCTAACCTTCCAACAAACACTAATTCAAAAAGATATGTGCACGCTTATATTCAATGCATTATTTACAATAGCCAAGATATGGAAGTTATCCAAGTGTCCACCCATAGACGAATGGATAAAGGAGATGTGACACACACACACACACACACACACACACACACACACACACACACCCTCAAATATTACATGACCATAAAAAAGAATGAGATCTTGCCATTTGTGACAATGTGCATAGACATAGAAGCTATTACACTACATGAGATAAGTCAGACAGAAAAAGACAAATATCAGATTGTCTCGTGTGTACTTGGAATCTAAAAAACAAATGAATAAACAAACAAGATAGTATCAGACCTATAAATACAGAAAACAAACTGGTGCATGCCGGAGGGGAAGGGGGTGGAGGGATGGGCACAATGGGTGAAGAGGAGTAGGAGATACAGGCTTCCAGTTATGGAATGAATGAATCATGGGAACTGAAGTTACAGCATAGGGAATATAGTCATTGGTACTGAAATGGTGATGTATGGTGACAGATGGTAGCTACACTTGTGGTGAACGTAGCATAATATACAGAGTGGTTCAATCACGATGTCATACACCTGAAACTAATGTAACATTGTCAACTATACTCAAATTTAAAAAAAAATTCTTTTTAGAAATTAGACAATTTAGAAATTTCATTTCTAAGTTCATTTTTTCCAAATGTGCTTTATCTTTTAAAAATCTTTTTAGTGGTTGCCCTAGAGTTCATAATATCCATTTATAACTAATTTAAGTACACTTTCAAAGAACACTATATTGTTTCATGGGTAGTAAAAGATATTCTATAAAAGATTATTCCCCATTCCTCCTCCCACCCCCCTGTAAGATTTCTGGGACTCATGTCACTTGTCCACACTGATCTATTAGGCCAATTAAGAATATGATAAGATTTTGTTTTACTTCATTCTTTTTACAATGCTTTCCCTTTCCTTTGGTAGATCTGAGTTTCTTCTCTTTCAGTATTTCATGCAGGGCATGTTTGCTGACAATGTATTGTCTGTTTTAGTTTGTCTAAGGAAGTCTATTTCTCTTTTACTCTTGAAGGGTGATTTCACTGGATATAGAATTCTAGGTTGGTGTATTTTGTGGTTCTTTCAACAGTTGAAATATTTCCCTCTATTCTCTTCTTGCTTGCATGGTTTCTGACAAAAAGTCCACTGTAATTATTAGTAATTATTATCCTGGTTCTTCTAGAATAGCCCTCAGCTTCTGTTCAGATTTTATCTTTGTCTTAAGTTTTGTGCAGTTCCTTTGTGTTTTGATTCACTCTTAGACACTTATAAATACTTAGTTTCCAATAATGCTACAATCTGTAGCTCTTGGGTTCTGATTATACATATTTTTTCCTGACAACTCTTAGTAATATGACTTTTTCTCTTTTATGTCTTGTAATTCTGGATTATGAGCTCATCCTTGGTGGATCTACTTGGGAAATCAACCTCTTGAGTTGAGGAAGTGTCTTTTTTTTTTTTTTTGTAAATAGGTTATTAACTTCTGCAAGGCAGCAGGTGCAATATTGACTGTGGATAAATTTAAATTTATTTCTCAGCCTGAGTTTTTCCCAATTACAACAGTAGTATGAATTCAAACCCCAAAGACATATGAAGGCATGCCTATGCTTATAAATATTTAAGCGATTTTTAAAAATTTACAGGCCAGAATGAAACAGGCAAAGTCCTTTGCTTGCTCCTATTTTAAGAGGGTAATAACTGGAAATATCTGTTAGGATGTCTTCAAGTATTTCAAATTCAACCTGTCCAAATGTAAACTCTTTATCTCTTCCCTCATAGATTATCAGTGCCACAGTGGAATTATTGTGATGATTTAGTAAGGTATAGTGTGGTGATACACTCAACAAAACATCATCTAGTTACAATAAATCAACATAGTCAAGAGTTAGTGAATTAAACAGTGTGTTTGTTATAGTCACTTAAAACCAGAGGCTTTAAACCATTTAGAGGAATTTGTGTCAGTGCCTGTATTGGCCTTATAAGCTAACTCCAAAAAAAAAAAAAAAAGACTTAAAAATTAATTACCACTATATAAATATTTTATTTCTTCAGAGCATAATGTCAATATTTCTATGTAAAATCCCTTGAGCATGAGTTTGGTTCATGAGTTTCTAATGCTGTAAGTTATTTGGTACATTGAGATCCTTTCACCCATAAAGAAAACTGGGTTCTCTTAAAACAAGGACGAATGCTTGATTCTCCCTCCAAATCCACTCACCTCAAACCTACACCCCTCCTGAGCTCTCCTCTTTCAGGAAATGGCAGCTCTCTTAGAGCTGTTCAGACCAAAATCTTGGGGTCATCTCGATTCCCCTCTCTTTTACCAAACCCATCTACTCCTCCAGCAAATCCTGAAAGCTCTACCTTTAATCTAGAATCCAAACATCTCTCTCCTGCACGTGTGTCATAACCTGGTAACTTATCTATGCGCTTCTACATTTTCCATAATATAGTCTATGCTCTACAGACCCACCAGAGTGAGCCTTTATTATTTATTCAGGACATAGCACTTTATTTACCGAGTCAGACCACATCACACCCTGCTCATAACTCTCCGATGACTTCTCATCTCACTCAGAATAAAATTCAAAGTTCTAACGCAACATGCCTCAAGACCCTATGTGATGCGGTCAGAAAGCAGAGTGTCTTGCATCTCAGTTAATTGAATTCCCTTCCCCAATGTCTGTTCTGCAAAGAGACGGTCCCTGACCAGGGGACATAAAACTGTAGCACATCCCCGGTCCCTCTATCCCCTACTCTGTTTTGATATGCTTTCTTTTTATCCGTAGAACTGCAAACAGTATTCTTACACACTACCCGACGTTTCTTTGTTATCTATTAATAACCTGTCTCTGCGGAGCTTGGTCTTATTTCTACAGGAGATAGATCACTGGCCAGGGACAAAGTAGGCACCTTAATAATATTTGTTCATTCATCGAAAAATATTTGCTTCACTACATTTAGTGTTCAGAATAAAATGTCGAGCCAAATGTCCATGTGTACAATACACTATTAAATGGATAGCAATGAGAAATGTATGTTGGTTTTATAAAGGGTGTGTAAACAGAACCTCTCATCTGCTCGAGGGAGTTGTGAGTCGCTTCTCGGAGGAACTGACATCTGTACAGATATGGGTGTGTGAAAGGCGTTTGAGTGACAAGGGCATTTCAGGAGGATCAGCTTATGCAAAGGCCCTGTGGCAGGAAGGAGCAAGGCCTAGGCATGTAACTGAGGGAAGCCCAATGTGCCTGTTGAACAGAGAAAAGGGAGAGGGAGACTGAGAGTAAGACTGAAATTAGGGGCAAAGCACAGAAGTCTGCACAGATCTTGATAAAAGGGTTCTTTATCTTTGGGCAAGTGAGCAGTCAGTGCAGTCTGAAGTAGGTGAATCAGGGGATCCAGTTTCCAGCGTAAGAAGACAATTATGCCTCCAGGGCAGGAAATGCAGAGACTTTTGCAATAATGTGCA
Source organism: Eumetopias jubatus (assembly GCF_037043125.1). NCBI lineage: Eukaryota > Metazoa > Chordata > Mammalia > Carnivora > Otariidae > Eumetopias > Eumetopias jubatus. The sequence goes on from NW_028274816.1 coordinate 29,493,879, forward strand.
ATATGAACTAGGAGATGGATAACAGTTTATCTGTGGATAGTTTCCCAGAGATATTTGGAGGTTAAAGTGGCATTGCCTGGCGACTAATTAGACTCAGAGAAAATAGTTAGGTATCGAAAATACATCCTAGATGAATAACTTGCTCAGATGGAAGGAGAGTTGGTGTTACTCCTGATTTGGGAGGGAAAGGAAGGTGTGAATATGAATGTGGACTCATATGCTTCAGCACTGATATTTAGAGAGTGCATTATTGTTCTTGAACAAACTCTGCCCTCCAAATTCTGCAAATTACGTGGTAAGAAAGCTGCTCGTTTTAAAATTGTCCTCACATGTGTGACTGTATTGGAATGGTGGCAGAGTCCTGAGGTGTCCTAGCACAAAACTTGAGTACGTCCCTCATGACCTTTGCTTTCTCTTTGCTATGCTGCTGATGAGTGATTTATTCATGCTAGTTTGCAGGACAAGGTGGAAGAATCTGAACCCAAAGAATATTTTAAAAAGTAATTCATGTCTCCAAACAGTTTAAAGTTTGAAATATACAATAAATAATATCTAAATAATAAAGTAATATATCTTCTAGGAACAGTTCTCTGTAAGAAGCAGGTCTCATGGATTCTCTTCATTGCCAATAACCAGAATCTTAAATCAGCGGCAAAATATTAGCCACTGAGATATTAGCGTCAGTAGAAAAATATATAGAGATGCCTCATCATTTACTTTCAGCAGAGCCTACCTGAGTGTTTTCAAATAAATGACAGAAATAAACTCAACAGAACATTTTATTAAGTTAAAAATTAGTCGTTGAATGGGTTTGAAATAATAATTCTATTTTACCGAAACATGAAAATATAGGTCTTGAAGTCAACTATTTAGGTTTGAATTATGAAAGAATCATTACTTAGAAGGCCTTCTAAGCAGAAGTATGTAATTATTCAGACATTTTGATTACATACTTCTGCTTTTTATATAAATGGCTGCTATTCTGTAGAAACCACAATTATAAATATATGAATAAAAGTTAAAGGCAATATATTAATTTTGCATTTTGATTCAGAGTATAATATTGAAGGAAACAAAAAACAACATTGGCTCTAACTCATGAGGGGATAAGGAAAAAAAAATACACAACTACGCATCTAGCCATTTTCCATTAGTGCAGAGTATTTTCTGACTTAGAAAGTCAGCCAAATGTCCCACAGAAAGGAAAAAAATCACAAGCAGCTGTCTTTGAAGTAGGCCTGACTTGAACTACCTAGAGCTGAAAAGCACTCTGAAAAGGAATCTTTTTGTGATTTGAAGGAAGTCATCTTACTGTGGTTGAGCGTGACCAGATAATCAGAACGGGAGTGGGAATCTATAAGGAGAAATTATTTTAAAGTAGATTGATTATCCTTAAACAGATGAATACATGATAAGCTCACATAAAACATGGGATTGCCATCTTGTGCCTATATAACATTTACCTTGATATGCTGGAGACAATATATTTGGCAAAATTACTAGAAAATTCATGTAATAATCATTTCGTTATTGGACACAATTTGTGTATAAGAAACTTCTTACTAATTTACGAGGTTGGGCTCTCAGGAATAAGGCCTCTGTGAATGCTCGGGTGCATGTCTTTGTGTGACCTATGTTTTCACTTCTTAGAATAAATATCTAGGAGTTGAATTGCTGGGTCATAGGCAAAGTCTATGTTTAACTTTTGAAGAAACCCTCAAACCACTTTCTTAAATCATTTTATGCTATTGCATCCTGTCCACAATGTAGGACAGTTCTACCTGCAGCAAATACTCACCACCCTTTGGTACTGTCAGGTGCAGAGCTATTTCACTGTGGTATTAACTTGCATATCCCCGACGACTAGGAAGGTTGAGCATCTTTTCACGTGCTTAACAGCAAGTTATGTATTTTGTAACTCATGTGTTCAAATATTTTGCCTATTTAAGTCATCTTTTTATTTTAGAAAAAGTTTTAGATTTAGAGAAAAATTTGCGAACACAATATTCCCATAAACCCTGAGCCCAGTTTCCCCTATTATTAATACTTTACATTAGCATGGTGCATTTGTTAATTTTATTGAGCTGATGATATTAGTACATTACTATTGACTAAAGGCCATGCTTTATTCAGATTTTCTTACTTTTAACCTTATGTGTTTTTTTCTGTTCCTGGATCCTGTTCATGATAATGTATTACATTTAGTAATCACATCTTCTTAGGCTACTCTTACTTGTGACAGTTTCTCAGATACTCTGTTTTGGTGACCTTGACAGTGCAGAGTAGTGGTCAAGGATTTTGAAAAATGTACCTCTACTGGGATTTTTCTGATATGTTTCTTATCATTGGCCTGGGTTATGGGTTTGGGGGGTAAAGTGTCATTTTATCACATCATATCAAGGGTACATAAATCAATGTGCACTGTTACTGTTGAGGTTAACCTTCATCACCAGACGGAGGAACTGTTTGTTGGGTTTCTCTGCAATAAACTTACACTATTTTTTTTTTCCCTTTCCATACTGTGCTCTTTAGAAGAAAGTCATTGGTACAGGCCACTCTTAAGTAAAGGGATTTATGCTTCAATTCTTTGGGGGCAGACTATCTACATAAAATATTTGGAATTCCTCTGCAGGGCAGATTTGTCTCTCCTCCGCCATTCATTTATTTATTTAATCATTTATTAATATCAGTACAGACTCATGGATTTTATACTTCTTTTATACATTGTGCTATAATCCAATACTACTTTATTTCTTTTATTGCTCAAATCATCCCGTCTTTAGTCACTGGGAATTCTTTCAGTTGGATCTTGTGCTGCTTTGATATTCAGTGTAGGTTTGTGTTTGTTTATTTGTAGCATTTCCTTACTTTTGGGCACTACAAGATACACCAGGCTCACCTTGTATATTTTCTGCCCTCGTCTTAAAGTTAGCATTTTCCCAAAGATCCCTGAATCCTTTGATTGGAAATGTGGATACCTAGTAGAAACAATTTTCCTTATAAAGTTTCAAGTGAACAGAGAAAAGGTTTTTAAATGATCATTTGGTAAAGCAGGAAAATCCAAATAATCTCTTTTTATCAATTATTACTTTACAGTTGAATATAGCTTTTGGAATCTCTGTGATGAGTCATGTTAAACATTACAAAAGACGATCATACTTTCTAGATGTTTTATTTATTTAAAAATCTGGTGTGTCACAAGAGAATTTTATGACAAGTGTAAAATTTACTGACATGGCCTTTTCCAGCTATTGTCTTCAATGCTAAGTTACTCTAGGGCACAAGAGAAGCAGACTAAAGTATTTATTACACACCTGCTCTACCTGCAGTTTTCTTCCAGTGAACCTTCCTGTGTAAGGTACAAAGGGACCTTGCAGACTGGTTGGGAGGCAAGGGTTCTACACTGTAAAGACAGCAAATTCCTGGATTAGACCCCAATAAATCTAGCATCCAGTTTCCATTCTGTTCAACATTAGGTACATAATATAGATATTGTAAAAATCACTTAGGAGCCTCGGGTCACTTTCTGTTACATCAGGAGGTTAGATTAGAGGATTAGAAAGATTCTTTCAGGTGCTACCGGGCTATTCCGCAAAGACAATGCTGCATATAATTACGAGGTGAAGTACCGAGTGTAATTACTACAGGAGTTCAGAGAACAGAATGATGTTCGCTGAAACCACGGGGGAGGAAATGATGAAAGACGTGTGACCGAGGATTTCAGGTGACTGCAAAATATTTAGTGCTTGGATTTATAACCAAAGTCAAACGTTTATGACCTGGTAATCACCCTTATGTTTTATTTTGTGTGACAACAGCAATGCTAATCTGAGCCACTTTTAATCAAATTGATCGGTTGTTTTATTAAACAGTTTACTGCTTATTATTGGACTGAGGTTTAACAGAAACGCAGGACATTTGTTTCACTTAAGGATAACACAGAAGTTATTTTAAGCCTAACTTATTTGCAAGAGTAAAATTTCTGGTATTTTAGTTGTCCCTTACTAATGAACTGTTCCTGGGGCTAACAGTAATATCGCTGGCTGGACAATAAGATGGATTTTTTAAATGATGCCCAGATGTTGGAGAGTTCCGGTTAGGTATTCTACTTGAGTTATGGTTTCTGGCCCCAAGAACTGTGTGAATCCACATTTGCAATCAGAAAGCAGCATACAGAAGGATTTACCAAGTGTGGCAAATAATGCTTGTTACCAACTGCTGCTCTTTTTTTTTTTTTTTGACAAATTCAGCTCACAATTAGACGCTAAAGTAACATTCCCCATGGTGTTGAGATGTGAATTCATGAAAATAGCTGCCATTGGTAAACATTTTAAGTGTTGAAAGAGCCATCAACTTCCAGTCCCAGGGAAAAATATACAGTACAATGAAATTAATAAAGCAATAGATGTGTTTCTTGGATTCAGATCCTCTACTACCACCACACAGGGAAATTCCTGTGGTTGTATGAAGAAGGTAAAAGTAAACTGCCCCAAATTAAAGGTTTAGGAATAGGTTTTGGCTACATTAAAAACATTTCAAAATCACTTGGATGGTAGTTAAAGGTCACATGCTAAAACTTTATCAGTGGGACTCTGCTCTCAGTGATGGCTGCACTGTCCTTTCCTTTATGAAGAAGTCTTCACCAATTATAACCTCACATGTGTTTTTACTCTTTCTGCTAGGTTGGTAATTGCTAACTGAAGAGAACTTTTATCTGTTCATGTAGTGGGAAAAAAAAAAAGCAAATAATAGGAAGAAAGCAAGATGTGAATTAAACCCTAACAAACTAAGCTCTGTTGAACAGCCACAGTCCACGAGTAGAAAGAGCTCCCTCTTTGCAGCAAATCAGAAAACGAAGAATCTCACCTCTACCATCAATTCGAGGTAGAAACGTAAACAATTCATGTTATGTGTCAGTTTCAGTTCTTCTGTAAAAAAAAAAAAATGAGTAAATAGGAAAGGATCATCTGTAAGATTTCTTCCAGGTATAAATAACTGATATTTATGTTAGCAAGAACACTGCTGCCAGAGCAGAACCTTCAGATAAAAGAAAGACTCCACACTAGTAAAGAAAATAAATGGAGAAAGGAAATCAAACACTAAGAAGATGGCTGCACTTACACACACACACACACACACACACACACACACACACACATCCTGACAAGGATCCCATTTGTAAGGAGGTGTATTATACCACAAATAATAGAACATTTGCAAGTTCAAGTTTGGCCTTCATGATGTAGATGAGGAAATTGGCTTCAGACGAGTGAAGGGGCTGGTTCAAAGTCAGGGAAAGGAAAGAATGCAAGATCGGCACCGAGCATCCCCGGTCCCCAGCACCATCTGTCATCGCCACCTCATTCTTAATGATAGGACATGTTCTTCCTCTTCCTTTCATCTGCCCTGGGGGATTACATGTTTGTCCTTCATCATTCATTCAGCAGTATTTATAGAGCACACACCACATGTCATGTGCCGCTGTGAGCAAAGGATACGCGACTATAGGTGCTGGGGCATCTTTCTGTCATTAGAAGCATGCAAAACAAACACAGAATGAAAATATGTGTCTGTAGATGACATTGTGGGCTTCTCTAGCACTTCCACAATGGGGGTGAAATATCTTCTCAGCTCAGATTCTCTGCTTTATATCAGCAAACAAAAACTGAATATGGACAAAGCTACTATGATTTAAACATATTCCTTCAAACAGATACAAGTTTGAAACAAAAATCACCCAGGCCAATCTCTTTTCTTTCCTAAAAATATTCAAAAAAAAGATTATGGATCTTGAATAGCATGTACGGAATGAAATTCATCCACTTAAACATGAATCCATCATTCTCAGAAGCACCAACGTGATGTCAGGGAAATGAAAGATAATTGTATTTTTTGTAAGATTTCAAAATACCTTATCTACTTAAATATTTGGATATTTATTATAAGTACATGTATTTAATTTTTTAAACTTTGAAAGGCTATTATAGAGAATTATAGAGATTAATTATAGAGTTAACAATGCCTCAAAGAAATCAATTCTCTAATATAGAACACCTATGGGTAACAGGGATAAATAAAAATGGTAAAAATACTACAAAGAATGGTTTTGGAGATTTACATTATTTTTCCCCATCTCTAGCCTAAACTGATATTTTTACCCATCCTTGGTAGATGTTAACTTGACTTCTGTAATATGTGTGTAAAAATGCTGATTGAACATGAAATAAAAATTGTGTCTACATTTAAAAAAAAATCCTCTAGCACTAGTTAAGTGCCATGGGTAATTCTGGCATTCCTTATGATATTTTCCATAGAAGCAGATGAAAGATTGCTTGAGAAGATGTATTTAGATGCCCAATTTAGATAACTTAGTAAATAAGCAAAATACAAATAAGCAAGCCAGCAACAACAAAACCATTGTGTAAAAACACTCGGTAAAACAAGTAAGTCAACTAAACCTGTAACATAAATTGACAAAACTGTAAACATAAATTTCAAGACCAAAGCAGAGGAAGTGACAGATGCGTATGAAATTTTAAAAAAGCACGTCAAATAAATGTGGCGGGTTTTATGGGTAATTATCAAAAGATCAGAGTGTGAAAGGAAAGAATTTCTTAAATCTCAGGGTTGGCAGCCGCGATTGACCAGACGCTGAAATCACACCAATGGGGTCGAGGCGATCACGAGACCTCCCTCACACAGCACGTGTCACACAGCCCCACCCACACGGAAATCCGTGACTGGGAATTCCTTTTCCTAAGGAAAAGGAGACAGCTGAGACAGCTCCTCTCAGTCCTGCTGCATCTCATCACATTCAGCAAAAGGAAATCAAGTGACATTTTCACTGTCCACTTAAGAAACACCTCGCCAAAGCCAAAAATCCTTTAGGCACGCTCTTCCTACTTTCTACTCAGTGCAAATGGCAGTTTTGTCGATAAACCACAGGTCACCATTTTTCCAGCATCCAATAAAACTTTTCTCACCGGTTCTCAAGTCTTTCTAACACAGTTTTTCTTTCTTTTTTTGCTTTCTTTCCTTCCTTTCTTCCCCTTTCTCTTCCTTCCTTCCTTTTTCCTTTTCTTTCTCCCCCCGCCCCCAGCTCTGGCTAATGTTTTCCTTCTTCCCAATGCTGTATATTTTAGATTTTGCTAGGGTTTAATTCCATTCCTAAATCACACTTTCTATATCACGTTTCTGCTCCTGCACAGCCGAGTCACCCCAAAACTTACTGATTTAAAATACTACTACTTTGTTACTGCTTACCTAGTCTACAGGTCAGCTGGGCATCCCTCCTTCTGGGGAGCTGTCTGGTGACACTTCTGTTCCCTGCAGCCTCTCATACTCTGGCGGGCCAGTTCAGGCTCTTTCTCAGGGAGGCCAGAGGATTCTGAAAGAGAATATAAGCAAGCAAGTCTTCTTGAGTCCTAGGCTTGGAACTGGTACACCCATACCTCCTTTGACTTCTATTGGCCAACACGAATCATAAGGCCAGCCCAGATTCAAGGAATGGGAAAATAACTTTTTTTTTTTTAAAGATTTTATTTATTTGACAAAGAGAGACACAGCGAGAGAGGGAACACAAGCAGGGGGAGTGGGAGAGGGAGAAGCAGGCTTCCCGCGGAGCAGGGAGCCCGATGTGGGGCTTGATCCCAGGACCCTGGGATCATGACCTGAGCTGAAGGCAGAAGCTTAACCAACTGAGCCACCCAGGTGCCCCAATAACTCTCTCTTTTAAAGGGAAGAGGCTGGACCACAAGGGATAAGAACAGGAGGCAATGAGGTCATATCAACACTTTCCCCCATATTTCCTATGTTCTGAGCTGATGAATTAATTAAACATAGGAGCATGTACACCATGAAGAACCAGTTCAGACCCTGTGTCATTAAAGAGAAAGGTCCCTCTTTCTGAATGATCAAAAGGAATAAACATTTGTATTTGTTATTGTCCTTTTTACTAAGGGCAAATCATACTGAATACATCTGCTTTGTTCTATATAGTGTGGCTGTTATCAAATGTAGGTAATGATTCCTTTTTTCCTTCTCATACTATATTCCATCAAGTAGTAGGAGACAAACACCATGACTGCAACTTCATTGCCGCCTGCAGAAATGAGCTGATGGGTCAGCTTTTGTTCTTAGTCCTTTTTTTGGCATTTCATAAAATATACAAGGTATATTTTATGCAAGGTATGCATCTTAAGTTTTCTTTTGTCCTAACATCATAAAATGAAATTAATTTCCCATGGCAATCTTTGTATCTAGAGTTTAGTGTAAGGAAGTGAGTGACCAAAACCCAGCAAACTTCCAGATGGTTTCAAAGCAGAGTAAGCAAACCAGCATCCTCCTGTGTTAAAGCCCCGTGGGTGCCATGTGGTTCCCCTTTAATCCATCTGTGGCCTGGTTACAAAATTTTCAATCCTGTTTCCTCAGGCTCCTTCTCCAAGATCTCCCCCTCAGCTTTCTCAACTGAAATCACACCAACGATAGGTGTGAGTTTACTTTTGTTTTGTTTTGTTCTAACAATGGAAGATTTCCCATGAGGAACCAGACGATCTGATAATTATGAGCCAAAGGCCTATTATATTTTAAATATCTAACAATGGGTGATGTTTATTATTTTTTAGCCTGTGTGTAAAACGTTATTGAGAATGTGAAGACACAAAGGATTATCACCAAAAAGCTCTTCTTAGCCTATTTTCGTGGGAAACTGTAAGAGTTCATTTCTTTCAACAGTTGACAAAAGTTTGAAAACTAAAGTTGAGTCCTACTACTTGAAAAGATTAGACAATCTCGCCAGTAAACAAGGGTCTACTGTGTCTCCCCCACCACCTAAATCCACAGGTGGAAGCACCTGTAGTACAGAACCTAAGCTATCTTAGGTATTTGGTACTGCTCAACCTTATTTGGAAAGGACCCTTCCTACTAATTTAGCTCCTTGGCGCTCAACCCTGGCTAAATATTGGAATCCCTCGGGCAACTTCTAGAGTATACCATTCTGCAGAATCAGATATTCTGATTTGATTGATATGAGGCCACTGCTATATTTTAAAATACTCCCCGCATGACCACTGTATAGCCCAAATTGAGGACTACTACCCTCCACTCAATGAATATTCCTTTGACTTAGCTGTATTTAATTCTTTAAAACATTAATCTTGTGTCTGAATTTACTGACACATTTTGAAACAACATTCCATTCATCCTTCTCACGTGTGTAGAGACCATCTTTCCTGACAATGGGTTATTGTTAGGTTATATGAGCCGAGTAACCACATGACAAAGATGGAAAGACACTGCATGAGAGAACGGGCTTTGCATACAAATTACTTCAGCTAATCATATTTTGGGAACATAATTAGCAGCCTGGGGAAAAATAAACAGAGATAGCTGTAGGTTCTGATGCAGCATCTTTGGGCCTTAATCTCTCTGGTATGGAAAATCTGAATAAATGTATACTCCTTTGAGATTGGCCAAATCAGAGAGTGGCATATATTATTATTCAGCACCTTTGATGAGTTACAATATTAATTAAGTGTTACAACTAAAGGACATTCAATGCAAATGAGGATAACTTTATAATGTGACTTTTAATCTGACCATCTAGGGTCATAAACAAGAAGTGACTTTTGTTGGTGTCCATGTAGGTCAATAAAACTACATTTTTTCCATAAGGCAGAACGTATGTCCACATATCACTGAAACATGCATGTACACCAATGGCAGTTAATTCAACAAATTTGTATCGACCTCCTCTATTGGTGGGCACCGTGAGCTCATACTACTACAGGATCTCCAATCTATGATATTGTTGGATGCAAGGTGAACATTTGGATGTGCCGCTGAGAGAAAAAGTTGATTAAAACACAGTTGCCATTGCTAAAAAGTGTCTTAGAATTAGGAAAGTAAAAGCAGTAAAATTTATTGAACACTTACTATGCACCGGGTATTGTGCTAAACTCCACATCACAATAACCATAGGAGGTATCATTATAATTCCTAACCTATGGATGGAGGGGGGTGAGGAATTAGGTTCAGAGAAGTTAAATCACTTCCCCAAGGTCACATGATCAGATATGAAGATTCCGAGGCCCATCTTTCAACAACATAACATGCTACTGCTTACAGTCTATTAGGGGAAAAAATAAACTTTATTTTCCAAAATAACATAATGTGCAGTTTTGCATGCAGTTTCACGGTACCTCAAAAGAAGGACATTTAAGTCAAACTCTGGGTTCTTAGAAAGTATCCCGGAGCAGAGAGATCTGGTTTTTAAAATACCTGAAACAACAGGTTTTGCTAAACACGTAAAGACTGCCAATTTGCATAGGTAACTGAATCACATAAAGAATCTGAGAATTTTAGACAGAGAAGAATATTATAAATCATTTAGCCTAGCTTTTAGAATGAGGAACTTGAAATCCAGGGAGGTCAATGCACTTGCTGAAGGGCAAAGTAGCAATTCATAGCACAGCCAATACAGTGCTAATAGCTCAGGACCTGCTTTCAACAATGCCATTATTTACAGTGCAAATTATAAATTCTGTAGACATGGTAACCCAGTAAAAACTATTTAGGCAAGTAGAGATGCAATGGGAATTTTTGTTCTAAAAATACCTTATAATTGGCGGTGTGACAGATGTTGGGTAGAGGAAGACAAGTGTCGGATTACTATGTAAGTCCAGTGGTTCCCCCAGGGAGTCATTTTGATACCCAAGACCACAGGGGGTAACATCTAGAGACATCTTTGATTGTCAGGACTGAAGGTGGGTGCTACTGGCATCTTGAGGCCGAGAAGCCAGGGATGCTGCTAAATATCCTACAATAAATGGAACAGCCCCCTCCCGCTAACACACACGCACAACAAATCATTATCTGACCCCATGTCAATGATGCCGAGGTTGGGAAATCCTTTGGTCATGCAATAGGACATCAAGATCTGAACTAGCATGACTGCAGTGGGGTTGAGTTCAAGTTTCACTTATTCATTATTCATTGTGGATCTGCTTTTGTGCCAGTGACTGGGATATACTCCAGATTAAAAAAAAATAAAGATACGCACAGGGAACCCCTGTTCTCCCATGGCTTACAGCATGGTGGGAGAGATCAATGAGTGTTGAGCTACTTAAATGTTAACATTAAGAGGATCATGGTGGTGGAAATGCACGCAGCGATGGGAGGACACGGAGGGCTAGCCTCCTACCAGAGGATTCCGTTCCGTCAGTTTCTTACGCTAGACTTTTCATAATTTAATATTAACTGAACTGTAGGTAATGAACAAGATTCTGCGGACCACAGACACGGTGCTACGAGAGGAAAGAATGGGGCTACACATAACTTCTTGGTTTGCGAAATACTCCACTGGGAAAATAACATTGAAGGTACAGTTTTAAGACAAAGAGGAGGAGGAAAATCCTCAGTTGTTGGAACACCATCTGCAAAAAATGGAGTCAGAATTAGAAGGAAGGGGACAGATGGGAACGAGATCACAGAAAAAGCTGTGTGGGAAAGAGGCGGCAGATGAGGGTCACGGGGGCAAGATCCCACTGGCCAACCGTTATTTTTCACCCAGCGATGGAAATAAAGGGCTCTGATACTGATCCATAACAGAACAATATCCACTGACCTTAGGGGAAGCCCCTGATGATGAAAACATGAACAAGCACCCCTCCACGCAGCTGTGCTTTCTGAAAGGTACAGGGGTAGGATTAGAGTTCTGGATTCATTTACCAGATATTTGGGAAGTTCATGATTTAGAATAGTTCTATGAACTTTGGGATCTGAGTTTAGTGCACGCCCCACCCCATACACACACATATACTATTTATTTAAGGCTCAGTACATTTTTAGAGAAACAGCTGAATGTAGCAGCTATGAATTTACTTACTTAAAGTCATCAGAATGAAAGAAATAAAGCATCTGTGAATGTGGCATTTCAGTGAATTGTGGCCTTTTCTAAAGACATTTTGAATTGCGAAGGCGGCTTTTTATTTTTTATTTTTTTTAAGAGATGGCAACTGAAAAAACAGGAGAAGACGGTTTTTTGGGGGGGGTCAATCTTATATTTTCTTCTTAATGAAAATTAGTTTTGGAGAGAATGGCATCCCTCGGATTTCATGGTATTTATAGGAAAAAATCATGCCTTTCCCAGGGGTAGTAATTAAATAACAGAAAAAAGAATTAAGATGATAGGGAATTAGTGGTGCGTAAAGAATATAGCTATTTCTCTTCCTTTAAAATACATTTGTGAGGTTGAGTACAGCCTGTGTGGGGCAAAATGGTGAATCTCTGTAGTGTTTAAAATATTTAATGCACCATTTACCTGTGACATAATTAAACAGTGAATTAGCAATTTGTATATAAAAGCAATACGGCAAAGAGTAACGAGCACAGACATTAGAATCTAACCAACCTGGCTGCAACCTCTTGTTTGCCCAACGGCCAGGTAGGTTTAAGGGAAAGCTGGATTACTGGAGTATCTAGGACCTGTTACTCAAAAGCTGAATATTGTTGGGGAAAATGATATATAAAACGTAGAAAGCGAGGCACTCTATGATAATTGTGTCAAACAGACCCTCCCATTAGACAGTGTTTTCTTTCAGAGTGATGTTCCTCCTGGGGTAACTCTGAGAGCAAATCAATGGTAAGGTCCAGATATCTCACCTATTTTAATATCTTTCAGTTTCTTGGAGAATATCTGCCTAAATCCGGTGCCAACAAAAAGGCAGGATTAGGCTATAGAGGAATTGGACACGACTTCAAACTGATAAATTCTTGCCTTTAACATTTTGATCATTTGAAGTCATTTAGACATTGGGTTGACACACATATTATTTAAAATAATGTGGCACACATGCATCTTCTTTTTTAAAAATGGGACATTTCACTTACAAACTTCAATCATTCATAATAACTGGGCATGGTAAAAATAACGACATATTTGCATTTTTAGTTTTGAGGGAGATGTACTTTGTGATAGGAGTTTAGTGAGAATTTCCAAATTTCCCAGAGGGCCTAAAAAGCTTGTTATAATATTACTGCAATTATAATGAAAGAAAAACAATGACAGATGATGGCTTTGTTTCTAGGGAATTACACTGGAATAGGGAAAATATGGAAAATTAGAGTATTTTCTAAGTTATAAATGTGCTTCAAACTTGTTTGTATACTTGGGATACAAAGTTTGACACATTTCCTCTCCGCAGCTGAAAGATTATGGCTCCTGGTTTACAAAGGAAGGTGAGCTGACCTCCTATTTAAAATGTAAAAACCAAGTGTCAAAGCTGCCAAAAGTGTCTTTAACAGACTGGACAAGGGAGAAAGTAATTGAAATTCAGAGCAAGCAATTAACTCCATGGTTCATCAAATCACTAACTCTGACTACATTTTTTATTTTTTAAAGATTTTTAAAAACAAAACCCATGAATGATAATCAGAAGACTTCCTTCTTGTAAATTAAGCATGTAAAACCACATCTGCTTCAGGATAATTAATTCATTGACATTTAAATCAATTGATAAGAGCACCGGCTAGTGCCATTAGTTAATTAGTAACTTAAGAAAACACGCGTGGAGTGCTTGGCATGTCCCCAGTCATCTACCAAGCACCGGGGACACAATTAAGAACAAGATGCAGTCACGTGGTCTGCTGGGCGATTCTAAGTTCAGGCTTACCATGAAGCTACTGAGGGTCAAGGCTGGACAGAGAGAGGCTGTCAGGGGTCAGACTGTTCAGGCAAGTAAGCAAGCAAGGTGGAAAGGAGGAGCTTGACAACGGTGAACAGGCGGACGCATACTAACACAACACGTCACAATGACCAAACACAGGCCTTTGAAACCAAGAGTGAACACCAGCTTCTACGTGGCACCTTCTGCTTTGGAGGACTAGGCTGGTGGGGGGGGGGCTGCGGCAGGGGGGGATTCTAAAAATAGAGGGAAGTGGGAAGTGGCGGGTGACTGCAGCCCACTGCTCAGGGGCTCACCCCTGGGCCCCCATCAAGTCAAAAACTAAAGTGGATGATCTGTGATTGGTCCCGTCTGGGCCATCTGATCCTGACTCAGGTGTTAGGAGATATTCCTGGGATGAGAAGGCCACCTGCGAGGAGCAGGTCTTTCAAGCTGGATTCTGAGGAGATAACGGGGTTCCTCAGAGTTGCCTTGGAGGAGGTGAAGCGCCCTGGCCATCACTGCTGGACCCCAGGCGTCCGCCCCCCCCCGGCCGCCTGTTCCCACCTCAACTGGAGCAGTGCTCCTTTCTGGCTTATTATCCACGGGATGAATGCAAGTGGCTTTAGAAATATGAAACCAATCAAAAATTAATGATATAATGTATGGTGATTAACATAATAAAATAAAATAAAAAAATAAAAATATGAAACCAAATGGAGAATAATTAGCTAATTAAGCATTAAATCCTTTATTATTTAGTAAATTGTATATAATAGGAAATATATAAATAATACATAAAAATAATAATTACATAAAACAGGAAAGGGATAGATATAAAATAAAAATGAACTCACTGAGGCTCTCGGGTGGCTCTTCCCCTGGCTACCAGCCCTACCACTTACTAGATGTGTGACACTGGCCAAGTTATCTAATTCATTTAAGCCTTGGTTTCCGCTGCCAAGTGGGGGTAAGAGTGGTACCTGTCTCCTAATGTGGCTGAGGGAATGAAGAGTCTGCATAGACAGCGTTTGGAAGATAGCCTGGCCCAGAGTAAGCTCCCAAATGGTGTGATCGACTTTCCTTCTGTGGCCAGGGGCATCTGCTGCATCAAGGAAGATCCAGATTGTTAAAAGGTGGAGGGAAAAAGCAGCCTCAATATTCTGCTTTCGGCTTTTAGCTAAGATTTTTGAGTCTAGAGTGACCGAATAGCTTTCGACAGCTGGAGAGGCTTTGTTTGTGAGAAAAGGGTATAGTCAATTCAAAACCTTCTGCATTTTACAAACTAAGTCAGTTTATAGATGTAGAAAGGAAGACGGGCTGCACGGGAAAGCGGGGAGCAGTGGTGACCTAACCAGGTGTGATGTCCTGACCCGGCCCTGGAGAGAGGACCAGCATACTCATGCCCCGGGGAGTTGGTCAAAGGGGGCTGTGAACGGCAGAGACTGGACTAGAACCCTCCGATAGGGCACCACCGCCCTGTCACCCCTTACACAACGCAGGGTAGAAGGTGGTCTCTGAGATCAAAGCCTTGGAATAGTGCCCCGAGTCTGAGCTCCCACAGATGGCACTGCCAAGTGTGACAGCCCAGGGTTCCCAAGCGCTTAGATCGCGAGGACGCCAAGTGCACATTCAGCCAGTGACCCGTGGAGGCCTCGGAGCGGGACCAGTTAGTGGGGCCCTTTTAATGGCAGGCAGAAGGCTACACACACCAGCGGGTAGCAGACATCATCCACAGCCCCTCCATCAAGTACAGGACAGATAAGCCACTCGAAGGCAGAGCCCGCAGCAGGATCCCCAGGAGCTTCACCAGACCACTCACTTCTGAGCATAGAGGGAACAGAGAAGGACTGCCCAGACATAGTAGGATTTGCACACAACCTTCTTCACCCAGCAGCCCTCCTGGGGATGAGGAGGAATAAAGGAAAGAGGGGTTATGGACAAACAGCCCTGAAAAGGGATTTAACTTTTGCAGGCACTTTCCCCTAAAGAATCAGAATTAAATGGGAAGAGATGGCTTGAACTGGAAAAAAAAACAAAAAAACAAAAAAACCAAAAAACCAAAAACCTGTTGCCTTGAATTTGTTCATGTTAAATCATTTTCTGGGTCCCCCATCTCCCTGCCATGGATGGCTATTCTTAGGAACTGGGCTCCAGAACAACTTACAGAACATTAAGAAAGATGACTTTTTTTTTTTTTTTTTTTTAAGATTTTATTTCTTTGGCAGAGAGAGAGCGAGAGAGAGAGAGCAAGCACAAGCAGGGGGAGTGGGAGAGGGAGAAGCAGGCTTCCTGCCAAACAGGAAGCCCCATGCCGGGGTCCATCCCAGGACCCTGGGATCATGACCTGAGCCCAAGGCAGACACTTAACTGACGGAGCCACCCAGGTGCCCCAAGAACAATGACTCTTATTGAACATTTCAGTTTGAACAGGATACACTCTGACCCCTTCACAAAACATAAATGGTCAACCATTACTAATGGGGCCACCCCGTCTCCCATCTCTAGAAGGTTCTCTCAGTTTTGTGGAATCCTAGTGCGGGGGGCTCAGAGTGGTCACCACAATGTGATGTTTCTAAAGGCGGTTTTGTACCTGGAGGCCTAACACCCAATGTCCTTCCCAAAGCCAAATTATCCTCGAACGTGAACTCTGAGTTCTGTCTCCTTTCGATTCCTTGAGGGTGACCACTTCTCAGTGAAAGTTGACCATGAATCAGGAACAAGTTTCTGATGTTCATAATAAATGACTAGTGACTCCAAAACAAAAAAAATCAGAGTTCCCGTTCCAGGGCTAGCCTTCGGATCCAACGAGACCAGCACTCCCTTCACAGACATCCATTAGAGGGCAATTTCCCGAACATAGCGAGCACCCATTGTTAGCTCCCACAGAAAAGGAATTTTGACCAGGGTGAGCCACGTTTGCCGAGTGCTTGATTTTTCTGAGGAAACAACCACTAGTTATCAAGATCTGAGTTAAGAGTCTACCCATTTGGGGGCCTGATGAAAACGAGCGAAAGGAGTCTGATTTAGGTTTTGTTCAGAAGAGGGGAAGTCATTTGATGTAGAAGTTCACAAAAAAAAAAGTAAACTTCGCTGCAGAAGGAGAGTACTTCCAGTTGAGAATTCCTAGGTTTTATTGGAGTTCAGTAAAAGTAGAAGCTATTGATGTAGGAGGTTAATGTCTGTCACAGTCTGGGTGTTTTGCAATGACTTCCTTCACAGTGTGTTCATTTTAAGAATAAAGAGGTCTTTATGGTTAGTGGAGGTTTAATGAGGATTACAATGGCCCCCCAGATGCTTACAGCCCATTTAAATAACCCATAACCCCTATGTTTATCATGAGAGGGAACATGCCAATTTAAGGTATTACAAACACTCTCCTGAAAAACTTTAGTTTCCACAGGCATTTTCAATAATTTTCCTCTCCATTCTGCAATTTATAAATTGCAGAATGGATGTTACTATGGAAACAACCTCTGGTCTAGCTGTTACTTGAATGCATGGAAGAGAAGCTTTGGGGATGTACCTCTACTGGTAAATATCTTTCTTTACTGGTTAATCCCTCCATACCTCCTCCTTCTCTTATACAGGTTAGCTAGGAGATGTTAGAACAGGTATCATAAAGAAGACAAATATGGAATTAAATAAAAGCACAAATGTCTTCTGAAAACAGAATCAGGGGAGCCTAAAGAAGATAGAAAAGTAATATAAGTGATGTTGACGCAGCTAATATCTGTTGACTACTTACGATAGTTTGCTCCTGTGAAGTTCACAAACATCAGAATCACCCAGCTGGGCCCTACCCCTAAGTCTAGGAGGCAGCAGATGGGGGCGGGACCCACACTTTGCTTTCTTAACAAGTCCCAGGCGAAGCGGATACTGCTGGTCCAGACACCATAATGAGAACCACCGCTCCAAGCCATCGAAGTATTTTTTTACTTGTGGTAAAATACACATTACATAAGATTTGCCCTTTTAACCATTTTCAAGCGCATGGCATTAATTACATTCGCAATGTGGCGCAACCATCTGGGGATGGTTCCACCCCAAGAACTCCTTCATCCCTAACTGCAATTGCTCCCACTAATAAATAACTTCCATCCCTCCCTTTACCCAGCCCATGGCAACCACCATTCCACCGTCTCCATGAATTCGACTATTTTAGGTACCTCATAAAGTGAAATTCTACAATATTTGTCCTCTTGTGACTAGCTTATTTTGCTTAGCAGAATGTGATCCAAGTGCATTCATGTTGTAGCAGGTGTCAGAATCTCCTTCCTCTTTAATGCTGAAGAATATTCCCTTGTATAGACCACATTTTGTTGATCCATCCACCTGCTGATGGACATTGGTTTTATTTCCGCCTCTTGGCTATTGCGAATAATGCTGTGAACACGGGCGTACAAATATCTGTTCAAATACCTGCTTTCAATTCTTTCGGGTATAATACCAAGAAGTACAATTGCCGATTCTAAGCATTTTACATATATACTTAAACTGCAAATTTAGAAAAAGATGGGTTATCATCCCCACCTTATAGCTGAGGTGACAGACACACAGAATTCACCTTCTCCTCCTCAGGCCTCGCAGCTGGTAAGGAGACTCTGGTTTTTGGCACAGGCAGGCTGCTTCCTCTGCTCAGGAACCCAGGACACTTAATTTTCTTCTCTACCTGAAGAAAGTACTTCATTTTCCCAGGAAAACTCCCCTCATTGATACAGACATTTTTTTTTTTTTTTTACAATAAAAGTGGAAGTAATTACCTTTCAAAATTAATGGCTACCATGAGATTAAATAATAATATGTATGTAAGAATTCTGGTAGAGGATAAAGCAAATTATTCTTTCCAGTTTATTAATTTATGCATTTCTCCTTTAAATTATTTCTGGAATAAAGTAGGCTCAATGATTTCTAAAATCTGCCACTTAGGGGCCAAAACTATTTTCAGTTTCAGTTGCCTACACAGTTCAACTCTGAGCAGTAAAAAAATGACAATCTGACAGTGGAGTGAAATTGTCCTTCCAATGATCAGAATAGCAGGATTGGCCCATGGTCATATATTCCATTCTCTGGATAACTAAGCCAACTGTCCACGGAGAAATCCCTTTAGTGGGATTTACATGCAGTTAGGTTAAATTAATATGCCACAAGAATTAGAAGCCATGATCTGAATACTACAGGGAAAATCCAGCACAGGGTATAGGACATAGGATAACAGGACAACATGGCTGAGAAATTCACAGGGGGTCCACATTAAAACACTAGATTCTGTCTATTTCTAGAACGCTCCTTCCCATGTGGACTGCTTACTTCCATGTCTCAGACTCAAAAAGGCTAGTATGTGTGACCGTGCACGTCATGTCTGAGGGATGATGAAGACGGCGGATTAAAATGGTCCGAAGACTGGAGAGTATCATTAATTATGGATATTTTAAGTATTTTAAAGGTGTGCATTTTTTCTCCTGGATTTGCAATCAGGACATGGTGGGTTTTAAGGTTGTGCATAGGCAAATAAGCATTTCCATTCTTCAAACCTCGTCTCAGATCAGACATATACATTGCCTTCCTTGCCAACCTCAATGCTTCAGGAATATTGAACGATTATTAGAGCATTATTGTATTTGTAACTGAAAGCCAACCTTTAGGTAAAAGAGACATGAGAGAAAATGAGAGTATATGAGGAAGGCAATTCCCAGCTCCTTGGTCTAGTGCCTCAGGCAGTAAGATACTATAATTCTAGAAATCAAGTTAAGAGAAAGATTTCTGCTACATCAACAACTGAATGGTGGGCACTTTGTCCTGCACACGACAGAATCTTACAAATATTTCCCCATCTCTAGGTTTGTAGGCTGTAACCTAAATGTTGCCAGCCCTTCCCGTTGCTGTGAAAATTACATAATTTTCCATCGTATTTGTGGAGCTCTAAAGGAATGGTCATTTGTGGGAGATTCTATGTAGCCTCTCCCTTCATATTCCAGAAAAATAGTCCTTTTCCCCCTAAGTACCACCAACATGGTCTTCCTGGTACTTTTAGTATAACATCTAGGATTGCTTTTTAATGAATCTGGAAATTTAAATTTCCACTAAATTACAAAGGGCTCTTCTCCCATCTCCTAAAATTCCACTTGCACTTAAATATTTTTCCCTTTCCAATTCAAAAGTTAGTGATAATTAATACAAAGGGAGAACAACAAATTAAAGATATAGGATGGCATTCTCTATCTTTTTTGAATGTATCATCCCCACCCTGAATCAAGCCTTCCTTTTTCATGTTAATTTTCTTGTACAAAGGACTTTAAAACATACTTTTCTCATATTTAGATACAATGTTTAAGCATGAATAAATTCTGGACGGGCTCCTCCTTGAAACTGTTTCTATAGCTTGAGGTACGTTTCTTATATCAACATTTGACTAAATCTTCCTTTCCATACCTAGAACATTCTTTTAGTATCTGAGCTCAAATGGCTCTTGGATCAGAAACACTGGTTTTACTAAATAACTTTTTCAGTTCTCAAAGTTCTTATGATTCTTCAGACATTTGATGTGAGATCCAAATATTACTTATAAAGCTACAACCTGTTGTAATGTGTCTCCTGGAGAATCTGTAATTATTGCTTGTTGAGATTTCTTTAAATATTTGGTTCTCTGAAGTCAAGATGGTACCTGAACATTCAGTGTTCTCCTTCCCATCAGTCAGGATTCTTATTTGCATATAAGAGACACACACACTGGATCATTTTTTTAAAAAATTTTTATTGTTATGTTAATCACCATACATTACGTCATTTGTTTTTGACATAGTGTTCCATGATTCATTGTTTGTGCATAACACCCAGTGCTCCACGCAGAATGTGCCCTCCTTAATACCCATCACCAGGCTGACCCATCCCCACACACTGGATCATTCAAGCAGAAAAGAGCTTCATGGAAAGGAAACTGAATAGCTCACAGGCTTTCTTGGGTCCAAAGACACTTGGGGGTGGGGGCTTTTCAGGACTATCACCCCAAACCTGACCAACAGAGCCTCCTGCATACCTGTTCAAAATCTGGTTGGCTCTACTTCTTTCTCCAATCAATGCTTCGGGAGTCAGTTCCATGAAGACTTTGACTGGCTTTCTGTATATGATATCAGTGCCTTATCTCGAGCCTGCCTGCACAACTTACCTTTTATCGCCTGAGAAGGAACTACCCTAAGCCGCCAGTGGAGACACCCTCAAGAACTCAAGGGTGCCGCCAGGGAGCCAATGCGTTTGGAGTCACAATGGGGCAGAGGATAGATCTGTGTTGGTCCCTTTTATCACCCAGGTGCACAGTTAGGACCTTTATTTCACTAAGGCTCTTCACACATACCCTGGTAGAATGTAAGCCTTATAGCTTATCACAGTGGCTAAATCAGTAACACATCTTTGTATTAGCTTTCTTTCCTACCCTGTTTCAGCTCCTACTATGAACTCCTACTTCCTGAGATCACATGCCCCAAAAAACTACCAGTTCACAAGTCTGTTCCTTCAGACTTATGAGGAAGTCAATGATAAAAAAGCTTGATTTCCTATGAATCTTATCATTCCATTTCTCTCTCCATTAGCTTGTGAGTTAGTATATTCTTTTATTATCTTCTAAAAAGTTACTCTACAGAACAAAGTGAGCGTTGATGGAGGGGAGGTGGGTGGGGGACGGGCTAGATGGGTGATGGGTATTAAGGGGGGGCACTTGTGATGAGCACAGATGTTGTTGCGTGTAAGTGATGAATCACTGAATTTTACTCCAGAAACCAATACTGCACTGTATGTTAAAGTTTTAAAAAAGAAAACCGAAAAAGTTACTCTAGAGATTGCAACATGCATCCTTGATTAAGTTCTAATTTAAATTAGTACTTTTTGTCACATCCTGGTCAGTTGAGTGGACCTTTCTCTGACACATGGACTATTGGTGTTGAATATTTTATATGAATTGCAAATTCCACAAGACATCATGATGTGCTGTTCTGTACAATAGATAATGACTTTTTAAGGAAAGGACTCTTTATTAAGGAGGAAAGACTGCTATAAAAGTTGAAATGCTTTCACAGCCCAGTCCCCCCAATTCCTCATGTGTTAATGCAATGGCAGAAAACAAGCCGCTAAACCATGAGTTTAGTGAATTCATCACTGATTGATCCCTTACAAGAAATACTATTTCTTAAGCTGCTGGTGGGTGCTGAGTATTTATGTTATTCCTTGTAACTCCATGTGTATATGTGCATTTCTTTTTCAATTTTATTGTGGCAAAATCCCCAAAATATTTACCATTTTTAGGTGTACAGTTCAATGGTATTAAATACATTTTTTATATGATAAAGCCATCATGACATCCATCTCCATAAATTCTGTCGTTTTGTAAAACTGAAACTCTATATCCAAAATGACATACTTTTACTCAGAAATTTATCTGCTTTGTTTTACCCTCTGATCTGCATTTAATATCATTTTCTTTCTGTGTGAGAACACTTGTCAGTGTTATTTTTAATGAAGGTCTGTGGTGACAGATGCTCTCACATTTGATTTGTTGAAAAATGTTTTGCCTCCATTTTCTGAAGGATGTTTTTATTGGGTATAGAACTCCACACTGACTGTTACTTTGTTTTAGCACTTTTTAGAAATAATGAAAAATAATTGTATTTTGGCTTCCACTGTTTCATCTGGAGGAGTCAGCTGTCATTCTCATTTTTCTGCTAGGAAGGTAATACAAACGTTTTCTTCTGGCTGATTTTTAAGATTTTTCCATTTGTCTTTGGCTTTCAGCAGTGTTTAGATATGGCTTTCTAGGAAGCATCCTGCTTGAAGCTTCTAACACTTCTTAAGTTTGTTGCTTAATGTCTTCCATCAATTTTGGAAAATTGTCTGCCACTGTATTTTCAAATCCTGTTTCTGCCCCATTATCTTTCCTCTTTTCTGCATCTACAGTTATACCTAATATCTGAATTTTACCCATGTCATGCATCTCTTTTAAATTCTCTTTGTCTTACTTTTTCCACTCTCCGCTTCATCCTTGATATTTTGTTCTCACCTACCAACCAAACTGTCTCAACCTACGTCTAAACTGCGACTGCGTTTATCCACTTGGCAACTGTTGCAATTTTGTACGTTTTTTTTGCTAGAACTTTCACTCTGCCCTTCTTTAGAGTTTCCAGTTCTCTGCCAATTCTATCCCATCTTTTGATACTTGGAACAATCTCATTACCATGATTTCAAGGCACATAGCTAATATTTTCATTGCTTTTCTTTTGCATCTATTTTTATTATATGGTTTTTCTTTGGTTCTTAGTCTTTTCTTCTTTTATGCCAAATCATATTTTATTGACTCTTGTATATTTATATAAAAATATAGAATAAGGATTTGCCTCTGTTTCGGGCAGATGGCTGGATTGGAGAATATCACCTAAATCTTGGGAACTGAATAGCTTTTAAATTAGATGTTTCGGTATTAGTGACTACTGGTTTCCAGTTCACGTATAACCTTGTGTGGTGATTTCAAGGACCCAACAGAAACCCCTATTGATTTAAAAAGTCCCTCCTCATGGGGTGAATATAAACTCCATTTTCTTCCTTCTCCTAATCCCATGGGACTATTGAAATGTTTACTCTTCCCAGTCGCCTAGCAACTGCTTTTAGCATTCCCACTGCCATGAGTGGAGAATGAAGCCAACTACCAGACTCCCATCTCTTTGGCTTTTTTCTTTTCCTCTGATCTTAGCCCCCCCAAATGCCTACTGCCTAAAATGTAGCTCCCTGGTGTCTTCAAACAGTTTTGTTTGGTTTTGTCCAGTTTATTCTAGTAGTTCTCAGGGCAAAAGCTGGTCCATCACAAACAATGCTGCTACTATCATAAGCTGAGATTACAAAAGCTAGAAAAGATGTGATAGAACACTTACACACACACTACTCTATTAAGGGAAAAGCTCACTGGCTGGTCTTGCCCATTTCCCTAAAGCCCACTCCCTATCCCCAGACAGAACCCCAGCCTACAGAGGTAATCTCGTCTGAGTGTTCTGGCTAAAATGCCTCTTGGATATCGACTCACAGATCAACAAGGTGATAATAGCTTTCAATTTCACAAGTATTGTTTGCTGACAATTAAAGCACAGATTTTTTTAGGGTAAAATAATTTTTCTTCCAAATGGAAGAGAAAATGTGGAGAGCAAAGACAGTAAAAATTTACAGTAAGAATCAGCAAAGCTGCAAAGCAGGAGAATAGACAAATTACGAGATTGCCGAAAGATATTAAAAATGAACAAATATAGTAACAGTATTTTCATAAAGTATATTGATTTCCCTTTGGGTAGAAATGTTGCATAGCACCAAGGGCATGCTAACCCTCACAGATAAATATAAAGGCAAAGCAAAAACAAAACCACGCCGGTGTAATATAAATGTTAAATTCTGGTTGAGGTTGACTTTGCCAATAAATGGTTGTGAAAATTAACATGTTAATATTAACATGTTGTTAAAACTGCTAGTGGGGAGGCTATGGTGTCCCTGCACTCACACACTCCTCCATCTGGACATCTCTCTTCCAGACTTTTGCAGGCAGATGCATAAGGGACGGAGGAGAAAGCATGAGAGTGGGGTGGCATAACTCAAGCCATCAGAAGAACTAACGGCATAATCAATCTTGTATTGCATCTAGAAGCCCCAGTCATGTGCCAATTATTTTATATCATAACAAAAATTATTCTAATATTTGGGCGTAGCAATGTCCAATGTGCTCTATTCAGAAAGCTAAGATTGTAAGCAGTTTCCACTTTGGAGAAACTGAGCATGTGATAAATCCTGGGTAGAGAAATAGGATAAATAGCAAATATTATTTATATAGAAAGACAGGCTCCACAAGCTTGTGGTTTGGTTTGATTGGTAAATTAATAATAACTTTATAAAGGGAAGTTTGAGGAATTCTCAGGTACTGACTTCATGTTGTTAGATATTAAGAAACAAAACATTAGCGGTACTGTAGGAACCCCTGTGTTGCTACATCTGGGCACAACCTCTAGCCAAAATAACCATTACTTAGACTTCCAGCCCAAACGATTAGTCTGGACTATTTATGAAATCTATCTAAATGTACTAAAACAGCACCTTCATAGTTGAGTCTAACTTCTGTTGCTCAACATTATATTTGTGAAATTTATCCATGATTGTTCCTTGTAGTGTAAGCTAAATAATTTCTATTTTGATACATTATTCTGTTGCATAGATATACCATAAATTATTTATCCACTCTATAGCTGGTGAGTATCTGATTCTGAGTTATAGTGAACAATACGGCCATGGATATGATCGTACATCTTTAATGGACATATTCTAGGCATTTCTGTTGACCCAGCCTGGTAGTTGAATTGCCGGGTCATGGAAAATCCACACATTCGTATTTAGTACACTGGACCGAAGACCTGTCCCAAGGGCTAGTAACCATTCTACCTTCCACCGTTCTTTCACACGCTCCCCATCACCAGCCTTTCAATTTTATCACTCTGGCTGTCATAAAATTCGCCTTTTTAAACGACGATGTAGAGTATCTTATATGCTAATGCCTTATTGGTTGTTTTCATTTGTAAAGCGTAATTTGTTAAAGTTGTTGATCTATTCTGTATATGAGTTCTTTGTTATATATTGCCAATAACTTCCCCCACTCTGCAGCCTGCCTTTCTCTTCTCTTCTCTGTGTCTTTGAGTGGCCCAAAGTTCTTAATGCTTAAGAAATTCTATCAAGCTTTTCCTATATGGTTACTTTTTTTTTTTTTTTACCATATACATTTAAAGTATATAACATGATGCTTTGACATATACATACATCATGAAATGAGTACTATATTCAAGCTAATTAACCTATCAGCTTACACAGTGACCATGTTTTTGTGTGATGAGAGCACCTGAAATCCATTGTTTTAGAAAATTTCCAGTATTGAATATGCCTAACTATGGCCATCATACTGTACATTAGATCTCTACATCCTATACAGCTGTGGGTTTGTACCCTTTGCCCCATGCCTCCACTCTCCATTCTCCCCACACCTCTCCACCCCTGGTAATAACCATTCTACTCTCTGCTTCTATGTGTTTGGTATTTACAATAGCCAAGATTTGGAAACATCGAAGTGTCTGTTAACAGATGAATGGATAAAGAAATCATGATTGATACACACACACATACACACACACACACACACACACACACAGGAATATTATTGAGCCTTAATAAAAGCAGATCCTGCTATTTGCAGCAACATGGATGAACCTAGAAACATTATGATGACAACTTTTGGCGTCCAGTTTAAGAGAACTTGGCCTACTCTGAAACCAGGCAAGGATTTTGTATGGACTCCAGTTCTCTGTGGGGACCCTCTCTCTCACCAACTCTCCTCTTGCGGAAAACCACAGTTTTAAATTTCTTTTCTATGTACTTCAAAATATGGATGATTACTGGCTCTGTTTCTAACGTTGTTATTTTCTTGGACCTATTGTTCACCTCATTTTTTTTTAATTAAATGCCATCCATTTTGCGTGAAAAAATTTACAGGCTGATGCTATATTTCCTCTAGGGAACTAGGTTTTAAAATCTTGCATGTAGCAAATTTAGGCATCCCCTTACCCAAGCAGGACTTGCACAGGTTCAAGGGAGGGTTTAGGTTTCTGTAAGGCCTGGTCTATCTTCTGGCTAGCTTTCCTACAGGTTGTTTATCAGGACCCCTTCCTCCTTAGGGTGTGCACGTGCAAACATTTCTGAGTATCTTTTTAGAAACATTTAGGAGCCCACCTTGGGGCTTCGCCTTTTGCTCTATAATCCCTTTCCACTGACAAACAACTTTGCGATGAAAATGGGAGCGGAGTCAGGATTTCCTTTGCTTCTCTTCCCTTCACTGCAGGAGTTGGCCCTTCCAGTCCTGGATGCTGTAAAAGATTGGATCCCCCGTCTTTGTCTCTCACACCTGTAAGTCTGTCACTGACGCTGCTCAGCTGCTACTTTCTGCTCAGCTCTTCTACCTCGTGCCCCATGCTGTTAAACAATCTGCAAACGCCTTGACTCAAAAAATGCCATGTAGAATGTTGGGCTTACCTCCAATGTGTTTTCCTTCTCTCCAGGTGCTTGGCTCCCCGAGTTCTAACTGCCTTGATAACTCTCTGGTACGTTTGAAAATGTGTTCTCATTGCATTCACCTTCGCTCATGTTCTTGGCTTTTGGTTTGGTCAGCTGCACACTAATCCATCATAGCCAGAAGCAGAAATCTTCAATTACCACACTCTCGAGTCCACAAATAAATCCCTGAAAGTGAAAGAAAATGATTGATAGGACAAAATGACCATCAACCTAAGATATTTAAGTAAATGTATGACCATATTTCAAAGGAGATTATCTGATCATTCAAAGGACTCAGGGAGTCACATTCATTTGGCCCCTTCAAGATTCCAACATGTAAGATGTAATTCGGAAAACAGTAGTATATGTTTAATCCAATTGAATGTATAATAAGTTTATTTCACTTAAAACCTACGAGAGCATATTCTTGCCACGAAAAGCACTTTCATGATGAGCTCTAGCAGTAGCTTGTATTTTACTATACACAGCACTTTAATCCACGTTTTCATTAAAGACACAAAGGGACTACTGCTATTTCTATTTCTGAAACAAGGGAACAGGCAGAAGGAGAAGAGAAACTCATTTGATGCTACTCTGTAGTAACCAGAGAAGTCAAAATTCCAACTCAAGTCTATTTGATTCCAAGGCCCAGAGGTGTACCTGTTGTATATTTATTCAAGAAATCTACCCAGAGTTATATTTGGAGGGCAAAATATTGAGTACGAACACAAATATAAATACGGAACATTCATGTGAAGCTATCTGCACCCACAAAAAGGACAAATGAAACAAAAGCTTTTACCTCTATTCATCAGAGTCACCTAATCCTTTAATAGTTTGAGGTTCCCACTGGGAGAGACATTTCTGATTACATAAGCTTCACCAGGGGCTGCAGCTGTCCCTGCATCCATGCTCGTTAGTTCAATAACGTGGTAGTGGGATATGAAGGCTGTGGGGTCCCCAGTGATGATAATATTGTTGGATTTTAGGATGTTATTAACAATTTGCAATACAAATGAGTTGTCTGCAGGAGGGGGAATCACACTGTGATCATACCTAATCAATGTGAGAATTAAAAACAAGCTAACATGTGGGGAGGCACAGATGTGGATATTAGGAGCTAAGCTTTCGCCTGCCAATCATCAGACTCAAGGTCAGGTCGGATGCGCTCAGGTTTACTTTAGTATTCTTTTCTGTTATTTTCACTGAACGTGGACAGAGCTAGAAAGTCTTCTTACATGAATGTGGATAAAGAGTTCTCTTTTGCTTCCATGCTAAACAGAGACTCGTGGGACCACTCCCTGGAAATCACACAGACCGAGAGGAGAAATAAATAAAATCAGCATTTGCGTAGTGCATTCATGACCAGAAAACATTTTGGGGGATACCTTCATAAGGTGGTAATCTCTTTAATTTCTTCACTTCAGCTCTTCCAGTGTGTTAACTCCTAAAGCATTCAACGAACCCCACCATCCAAGTATCTAGTAGCCAATAGGAATTCTGTATACAACAGGAGTTGAGCACTTTTGAACAGACAGGAAAACTGGGGGCATATAAGGACTCAAAAACATGTAAAATTCTCTGTCTAGGAAATACAGTCTCTGGTGTAAAAAGAATGCTGCATTTTGTTGAATTTGTCGCTCTTTCTGCCTCGAGGTGACGGTTTCTCGTTTCACTGTTCCAGTGAAACATTTTTGATGGGTCTTAAATTATATTTTCACTGCACTTCATACATATACTAAGACTTAATTTCCTTTATTCTGGCAACAAGTTTTAAAGGTGATTGAGAAAGGATTCATTGAAAGCAATTACAAATAACCTAAAGAATAAGCAACAGGCCCACAGGCTGGTTGTGCGGCTGTTTATCCTTCAGAATTTAATCAAATCTTTGTGTTTCCATTTAAATAATTTTTGGGGGCAGAATACCACCTCAGTGATATTTTGTCCTCCTTAGTGGATCTTATCAGGAGGTACCTGCTGTCCCTTTATCCTTATTAACAGTGATACTAATTTTGGTCACTTGGTTAAGGTGGTGTCCACCAGATCTCTCCACTGAAAAGGTATTTTGCTCTTTTTGTTATTAATATCTCTGGTAAGGAAGTTTTGAAACTGCATAAATGTCCTGTTGAAACTTGTACCTAATGGTTTTAGTGACCAGTGTTGCATCAGTTAGTTTCACACTAGTTTCAAAATTAAGGTTTTTCTATAGTCCTTCTCTGTTTATAGAAATGCCATTCTACTCAAAGAAACCATTCACTCTTCCCCTGTTTGTCTGTTTGCGGGTGTTGTTTAATACGTGAAAGAACCATTTTGTAGAAAGGAACTAATATTATTCTGACAAATTTTTAAAATATGAGCCACAACCACCCATTATATTTGATGCCAGTTTCTTGGGAAATTTGGTCCAAGAATCTGTGCTAAAGCACACTGTACTTGAATATTACTGGCATGAAATCCTTTCTGTTTCTTGGTATGTGTGGTTGGCACATGGAAGGAGTTTTCAGTGAAACATTTGTGTAGCCTAGAGAGAACGTGCCAGAAACACGGAATGGCAGAGGATTCCTAATCTGAAACCCCTTGTTCATAATCATGCCTGAGTCCATGCATGGCTACGGAAAGAAGAGATGATGCCCTGCTTTTCCCACAGCCAATGAGCCAACATGTCTCTCTTTCCAGTTTAGATGAGTTGCTTCCAGATGTTAAGTAGGCATTTGCAAATATAAATATATGTTAATTAAATGTATTCAAAAGTTTTTTTTTAAGATTTTATTTATTTATTTGACAGAGAGATAGCGAGAGAGGGAACACAAGCAGGGGGAGAGGGAGAAGCAGGCTTCCCGCTGAGCAAGGAGCCCGGTGTGGGGCTCGATCCCAGGACCCTGGGATCATGACCTGAGCCGAAGGCAGACGCTTAATGACTGAGCCACTCAGGCACCCCCAAAAGTTCTTTATTTTTTAGATGATTTGACTTACGGTGCTTTGTAAAACTTTCTAGCTTTATCAAAGTCCTCTGATTGTGACACCTTATCATATAAGATGTAACTAACAGCTTACCCACTGTATATTTTATATGCATTTGTTTGTCCTCAAACTCTAGATGTATCTAGAGATTCTGGCATCAATTTTTTTTTTTTAAGATTTTATTTACTTGTGAGCGAGAGAGAGAACACAGAGGGCGAGGGAGAAGCAGACTCCCTGCTGAGCAGAGCACGTGACGTGGGGCTCGATCCCAGGACCCTGAGATCATAATCTGAGCTAAAGGCAGATGCTTAAACAAAGGAGCCACCCAGGTACCCCCTGGCATCAAATCTTAATGTTCTGAAAGATGTCTTCAATTTTGTTTATAAAAAATATTTTCATAGATCATGAAAGTAGGATGAGTACTGGGAACAGTGCATCTAGCTAAAAAGTAAGATAACCTATAAATACAAAAGTTTATTATTTTAATCTTTTAACAAACACATCCCGATTGAATTCTGTTTCACTTTATCAACAAGGGTAGATGAGACATTTTCTGAAATCAGCAGGGAAGATTTTTAGACGGTTGTTTGGTTTGTTTTTGGCTTCGTTTGGAATTTTTTTTTCCCTAAAGATGATAGCTCTGTGGTCTAGAAATATGCCACATAAGACTCATCCTTATTTAGCCTTGAGAACGTCAATAGTGGCATATTAAACGCATGTAGTTAAAACACAGTGATTCAGCGTGGGAGCAAACTGAATGGAAGAGCAAGAAATGAAGCAAATCCAGTTTAGAGAGTGCTATGGAGATGTTGATGGCTTGTGTTATGAGCACAGACCCCCTGCCAGGCCTTCACTGACCACTCTGTGTTGATGGAATCTTTGAAGTGAATCCTTATCCAAGTCAAAGATGGCCATGAGAAAATTAAAAGAGCAAGATTATGGGGCAACTTGTTTTGACAATATTTTTCTTTTCAAGCTATGCACATATATATTAAATGCCTTACAGAACACGGGACAATGGGAAGGGGAGGAAAAGGTCACCTTTTAGAGGTGTGCAATCAGTGTGTTTTGTCTCTTATGAGAACGGACTGAAACAGAGGATGATCATCTGGCACGCTTAAATTTCTTAAGTGATATGAACTACCCCTTCATCAAGGCAAGTTCATTAGAGCAATGACTGAAAAAGTGGACTGTTAGCCAAAAGTCCATCCAGTCACTTCACAGAAACTCAGCCACAAATTCTATTGTGTGTAAATGCAGTCCCGATAAAAATCCACTTGCTCATCATCCACCACCGGCAGTGACATCCTCTATGTAACCTCAAGATACAAAAGTCTGTAATTTAAAACTGCGCATTGCCAAGTAAAAATAAAGCAAATTAGTTTTGTGAGTTTCCATATAGTCTCCCCAAATGCTGATTACTAGGGAGCATTTGATTCCATGGTAATTTCCTGATGCTACAGAACTATGGTAAAACACCACCAGATATATTGACCATTTTAGTACAGAGTAGGCTCTGGCTCCAAGAGGAATTTCTCCCACGAACTCCTGGAGTTAGTGTCTATTTTCCAAGTAAAGAATTTGAGGTCCAAAAAGGCTAGTTAATGTACCCAAGGTCATTCAGGAAACATAAGTTTTCATATATGTAACATCTGAGGCAACTAATAAAATATGTTAAGTTAATAAACCTGTGTTTCTTCATTTTCCTTAAAATTAACTTATGTAGTTAAAATGTCAGCATCTAGTTATTTTTTTCGTGGTATACAGTCCGGGAAACAGAAACAAACATTTGTTTACAACTTCAGAGTTCAGTAATACGTGACAGTGCACAAAAACATCACATCCCCTGACAAAGAAACATTCTAGTGTTTGTATAAAGAGCTACCAAACTGTAGAAGTAGCTGTGGGCTCTCTCACGTTTAGCCTCCATGGTTTTTCTTTTCTTTCTTAATATATACACTTCAGAGAGAGCGTGAGTGGGGGAGGGGCAGAGGCAGAGGGAGAAGCAGGCCCCCGCTGTGCAGGGAGCCCGACTCGACTCAGGACTTGATCCCAGGACCCCGAGATCATGACCTGAGCTGAAGGCAGATGCTTAACTGACTGAATCACCCAGGCGCCCTGTCTCCATGTTTTTTCAACAAATCCTGCTCCAGACTATAATGTGGTGTTCACTGCAAGAGTTCTTTTGTGTTTATTATTGTTTTAGTACATTATTCTTTAAAGTTGATTTATGTTAAGGACTATGCAGTGCACATTATTTTAGTAGATTTCCTTTCATTTTTAAAAAAAAAGTGTCCCTGGTGATTTTGCTAAGGTATATACAGGAGTAAATACATGCAAAAAAAAAAAAAAAAGAAAGAAAAAAAGAAATAAAAATACGTATAGCAAAGCATACAAATGTAAACGGAAAGTAAACAGATACTTCTCAAGCAAAGGCACAAAACATTTATTTTTTGCTCCTCTGTTGGACAAATAAAATGAAGTTTTATAGATACCATGTTTGATTTATTTTCTTCACAAGAGAATAACGTTTGGGATGTACATATGTTTGAGAATTTACCTGTATATGTATAATGTGTTTGTGTGTTTAACTGTTCCTCACAAGTTCTTGTTTCATTTTATGAAGCTGCCACACTTGTCTTTTCTCTATTTTTTAAGATTTTATCTATTTATTTGACAGAGAGAGAGACAGCACACAAGCAGGGGTGAGGGGCAAAGGGAGAGGGAGAAGCAGATTCCCCACTGAGCAGGGAGCCCGACATGGGGCTCAACCCCAGGACCCTGAGATCATGACTTGAGCCAAAGTCTCATGCTTAATCGACTAAGCCATCCAGGCACCCCTATACTTGTCTTTTCTTAATCAAGAACTTCCTCTGGGTTTTTTTTGTTTTTTGGGTTTTTTTTGCTTCTTTTCCTAAGATTTTTCACCAATTCAGAAATGGGACTCTTTCATTTAAATTATGTTGGGGGGGGGGACCATGGACAAACAGAACAGTGTCTTTCAAAGACAGAAGCAGTGGGAGAATGGTAGGGAAGATTATTAGTGAAATTTCCTTTCAAGGTAAATACTATTTTTTTTTAATGTAGATTTCATTTTATTTCACGAATAAGGAAACTGAGAGCCTAGGATATCTAGGTGAAATTTGTAAGATGTCAAAGCACAGTAATGTGATACCATTAATAACAAAATTCTCTGGATTTGAATTTCCTCCTCTTTAAAATGAAGAAAGGAAAATGTATGTCATCTACTGAGGTCTATTCCAGATCCAAAAGACAGCCGAGAATCACACACTCATATTTATATTCTACCAATGACTTTATAAAATGGCAAAACACTTTTGGATTCTTCCATTGTCAGACCTGCCCTTAGTCCTTTGTAGAGATATCACTTGCCCATAGGCCCTAGAAGAGGTATGCCCGGTTTTTCCTGTGATTCCACCTTTCTGGTCATACGTATGATCACACAGGGATGGACACGTGATCAAAGAGAGCCAACCTTGTTCCCTTTCTTTGTTCTATGAACTTGCTTTGGGGTAACCAAGCACACCCATGTACAGAGAAGCAGAGAGTGGAACAGGTGCAGAGAAAATGGAGGTAAGAGACCATAAGGCTCTGGACAGACGGAGCAAGAAGCAGGGCTGCCCATATCTCAACACAGTCCCTATTTCCAGGAACAGACCACTCGAGGCCAGAAAATACTTTTTGCCCTGTCCTCAGATTACGCATGGTGCTCCTTACCATAAAGATTTTATTCATTGTATAGAACTTGGGTAGAATTGGGGTCCTTTTACTAGAACAAAAACGAAACCCTCAAAAACATTGCACTGGTGAATTCTATAATTCAGTGAACAAAAATCAATGTGTTTTTTTTTTGTAAAATAAATGAAATCCCAGAATCCTTTACTTATCATCCACTCATTTAACACATTTTGATAAAAATAGGAGTACCTCATGTATTTTAGGCATTTTTCAAGGGTCTCTGGTCTGTGGGTCAACAAAATGGACAAATACCTTTATCCTCATGAAGATTGCACTTCAGTGAGGAACACAGGTGATTAAAAAAAAAGAGGAGTATGAAAGTAGTGATAGATATTAATAATGTCTTCTTGAGAGGAGAAGGTATAAAAGACAGGAAAACACGGGGGGAGTTACGATACTCTATGAAGTGTCCAGAGATCTATGTGACAAAATTACACCTGAAGATGATGAGAGGGTGAACACAGAGGACAGCTGAAGGGCAGAAAATTCCATGGAGAGGAAAGAAGTAAAAAGGATTTCAGGCGGGTGCATGATGGCAAAACAGTGAGGGGAGACTTGGGGTTTCCTGTTCCCGCAGGTAAGGACCTTGCATGTCACCACTCCAGCCCAATAAGTAAAAGCTGAACAGACTGAAAAGTCAACAACTGTTCTTGGTTCTTGGATCCATAAGAGAGGCGAGGACACAGGGCAAACCACTGCTTCTAAGACCAGAGACACAGGCTGGCAAATAACAGGGAGTCACAGCTGTCTTCCTGAGCAGAAACTTATAAACCACCGTGAGGACCTGTGATAGGGCTGATCTGGGACTGTTCAACTGCTGGGGGCTCAGTGTGGACAAGTCAGAGATGAAAACTCCAGGGGGGCCCAGTCATAAAAGCACCCCCATAATATTGTGAGATTTATCTCCAGAAGCTCAACCAGGTGGCCACAGTAAATATCACCAAAAAAAAATCCCTTCCTGCTTCCGGCAAGGGGAGGGGGAAAGGAACCATTTTAAAATACATCAGAGAACTCTGTATTCTTAACAAGGCTTGTCTTCTGGAGAAACGACTTACCCAGGGCCTAACCTGCTGAGGTATGTTCTCAGATCCTCACTGACCAGTGAAAGGGAAATACCCAACAGCAGCTCACTCTAGCCCTCCAGTCCCACGGAAGTGGGAAGAAATAACAGAGGAACACTGGTGAAGTTCACGGGCCAGAGGCACAGGCTCACTCAGAGACTCAGACCCATCACAGGATACAGAACACTTCTCCTTCCCCCATACCTCTTGGCTACATTACTAAAGGCCTATTTAACAGTTCCTTTTACCCTGTACATCGTGTCAGGCTAGCAAGAAAAAATCATAAGGCACACCAAAAGCCAAAAACCCCCCCGCACAATTTGAAGAGATGGAGCAAGCATCAGGACCGGATGTGCTAAGGATGTTAGAATGATCAGACGGAATTTAAAACAACTACAACTTATACACTAAGGGCTCTAATAGATAAAGCTGACAACATGTATATAAGAACAGACGGGCAATGTAAGCAGAGAGATGGAAATTCTATGAACGAACCATAAAGAAATGCTAGATACAAAAAATACTGCAACAGCAATGAAGAATGCCTTTGTTTGGGCTTTACAGTAGACTGGACACAGCTAAGAAAAGAAGCTCTGAGCTTAAGGACATCCCGGTAGAATCTTCCAGAACTGAGAAGCAGAGAGAAAAAAGACTGGAAAATTGAAAAGCGAAGAGAAAAGACTGGAGAAAACACACACACACACACACACACACACACACACACAGACTAGCTAAAGACTGTGAGGTCAGCTACAAAGGTACTCACATCACCCGGGCAGTGGGGTAGTGTTATTTGAAAGTGGAGATGGATTAGTTGTAGACATACATTGTAAACTCCAGGGACACCAGTGAAGAAAGTTATTTTAAAAAAAGGTATAACTGATGTACTAAGAAAGGAGAGAAAATGGAATCATATAAAATGCTCAGTTAAAACCACAAAAGGCAGAAAGAGAATGGAAGACAAAAACAGGAAGGACAAGGTCAAAAAGCAGAAAACACCAATGACTATGGTAGATATTCATCCACCTGTGTCAATAACCAAGGTATCATTAGCAAGGACCAGTTAAATGTCAATGGTCTAAAGACACCAGTTAAAAGACAGAGATTTTTCTGAGACGATCAAAAAACCAGGACCCAACTCTGTGTCATCTACCAGAAGCCCTCTTTAAATATAAAGACACAGATAGGTTTAAAGTAAATAGATGGAGGAAAATATGCCATCCTAAACTAGGGAGGTAATAGGGTAGCTGGAGTGAAGTGTGTATGAGGAGGGTAGTAAAACAGAGATCCCAGAGGTAGCAAGTAGCCAGATTATGTAGAACTTTTTTTCCAATTCTCTTAATTAAAAAAAGAAACTTTATTGGCCACAAGGGACGAGAGATTGTGCACAGATGGGTATCATCACCTGCTGCTGAATCATAAGAGGCTCAGATAGGATACATGTGTTGCTTCTTACTTACGTGCATTGGAGGAAGCAGAGAAAAGTGAAAGCCATAAATTTAATTCCTGCTTATGCCATTTACATCATTTGATAATGGGTTAATTACTTAACTCTATAAGCTTCTATAAACTGAAGCTTATATTATATTAATGATGGGGAATTTCATGAACTACCTTAAATTTAATATAAAAGTTCATGACTCTGTG
Organism: Eumetopias jubatus; assembly: GCF_037043125.1. Taxonomy (NCBI): domain Eukaryota; kingdom Metazoa; phylum Chordata; class Mammalia; order Carnivora; family Otariidae; genus Eumetopias; species Eumetopias jubatus. The sequence continues at coordinate 29,530,078 of NW_028274816.1, forward strand.
GCTCCTATCAGCATTCATTAACACGGATCTATGGGCTATTAGTCAGGGCCCATTTGGTTACAGAACAAAACAAAAACTCATTTCGAAACTACCTCATGATAAAACACAACAGTGCTGAAGAGAGGACATGGGGACTAATACCCAACTGGGAGCTTCATCCGTGTCAAGTGCAAGAGATCAAGGGCAGAACTCGATGCTCAGGACCCCAAACCCCCATCTCCACACTCTGCAGGCTGCCTACTGCTCTGCTCCTGGCTTGTCCCACGAGATGGGACGCTCTGTCTCCAGCAGCTCCAGGAACACCTCTCCGACTCTTTGCAAAGAGACTCCTCACCTCAGTTCTAATTAGGAAAATCCTGGGGCTGCCACATCTGCTCCCTTCTCTGGCCAATCTGTATGCAAACCACATCCTTAAGAGTGAGGTGAAGAGGAAAAGTCCTTCCTAAAGTGGAGGGAGAGTGCTCTCGTCAGAGGGGAGGTACTTAGTCCAACAGGCATCTGAGCAGAGGCACGACCAGTAGATGGTTGTGAATCATCCATCATTGACTTTAAAATGTTGTGTATACGTTCACTCCCGAAGGAGAGATTTCCCTTTTTTTTTTTTTTTTCCAGAATTAAGATTAAGGGTCTCTAGGTTATTCTTAAATTTAATTTTTTTGACTAAGATGGAGAAAAAGAAAAGGGGGGATAGTCTCTCCTGACTCACAGAAACGGAACCTGGAATTTAGCTCTGACCATTTGCTTTACCAGTGAGTGCCAAGGGCAAGTAATGGACTTCGTCTGGGAAAGGAACAGCAATCTGACCTCAAACCTCCCCAGGTAACAGAGACTACAGATAATTTACTGTTCAGGAAGCATTTTGCCAGTAGATTGCTTGGTCCTCGTACAATCCCATGGGGTTACCACTAGGTAATCGGCAGGAGACACAGAAGCTCAAAGTGCTTTTATCTTTCAATACAAAAAAATAATACTGAAGGTTCTAAGTACAGAGGCATTACATTTTTGATTAGTTTCTTGTGATATGGAGTCTCTTTACATAGAACAAAATTCACACATTTTATATATAGTTCTGTGGATTTTGACAAATTCATATAGTCATGTAACACCACCACCATCAAGAAATACTGTATCTGACATGAACCTTAAAGGGTTATTCATGATCAGTTCCCCACTCCCCAACCCCTGGCTGACACCAGTCTGATTTTCATCCCTGTAACTTTCCCTTTCCCAGAATGCCATATAAGTGCAGGCACAAAGTACACAGCCTGTTAAGTCTGGCTTCTTTCATTCAGCATAATGCCTCTGAGATTCAACAGTTATTGTGTGTATCAAGAGCTCATTCCTATATACTGCTGAGTAGTATTCTATGGTGCAGATATACTATAATTTTTCCATTCATTCCCCGAACAACTTTTGGGTTATTTCCGGCTTTCTGACAATTACAAATAAAGCTGCAATAAACACTCATGTAAGGTTTCTGTGGGGACACAGGTCTTCTTTTATTCTTGGGTAGGTGTCTAAGCATGGCATTGCTGGGTCATATGCCAAGTTCTTTTACAAAGGGACTGTATCACTTTGCTTCCAACCAACAATATAGGAGAGTTTCAGTTGTTCTACACCTTTGCCAGTATTTGGTATTGTCAGTTTTTTTAAGTGGATTTTTGTAACATAGCCAATAAAAGAGAAAACTGGAATTCAAACATCTTTTGATTCTAGATGGAATAAATTAAATAAACTTGAAAGTGGTCTGTATTTATAGAATTATATAGAAGTTTTTGCAAATACTGCTTATTTTCTATATGGGATCCCATGGTAATGGATCACAGTCTGTTGCCTAATTCTTATAATAATGTCAGATCGGAAAAGTCACCATATGGATTGTCTGTCCTGTTTTCAATTCATTTGCTGACTTAGTGCCAGAATGCAATTCATCTTTAATCAATATCAACACCAGCAGAACTTGGGGAACTGAAATTTTAAGAAGTCAGAAATTAGAAATTTTACTATTAGGCATAGTTTACCTATATTTTCCTTAGAGTTAAAAAAAAAATGAGTATATGAAGCTTGGTGGAGATTCCTCCTACTTTGGTGATTCGGTAGTCAGAAAAGAATAAACTAGACTGCATGGCTGTGATCGCCCCTCTTTCATTCCTGACAATTAATGGAAGGCCCTCTTTGTAAAGCACCATGAACACCGTGGTGACACATAAGATCAAGTCTCTCCCTGGGGAAAGCCCTGTGTCACTCCCAATGTACAGTTACTTCTGTCCTTCCTAAAATTTCAGGGGAGAATAACTGATGACCTTTGCCACTCCAGATCTTCATGTAAGCAGTAACTATTTTGAGGTCCCTTGCTCCTAGAAATTCTTCCTTGACAAGTGGAGGATATAGGATGGAGCATATCCAACAGATTCTTGAGGAATGAGTTTCTGTCGTATCTTGTTGCCTCCTGCTACCAATGACGTTTGTATTTCGTCCCTTAGGACTTGCATGCTATTAAATCTTTTTCTTCCTTTTTCCTCCAGATTCTTACTCCTTAAAGTAGGATCCCACTCTATCTCAGTGACGATAGATGATAACCGCTTCCTAAGACACACCTGTGTTTCATAGGAGAAAATTATTTCAACTAACGATCTATTGCCAGTAAGATGAAAGACAATCCTGAAAAATGTTTTCATTCGTTTTACTTTCCATTCAAGATGCCTAAACTTGATTTCCTTTCTTCAGATCTTGACGCATGTTAATTTCAGATTATTTTACAGGCATTTTACAGCACTGAGGGAATAGTTATTTACATAGGCTGTGTGAGCTATAAGGAAATTCAGCACCTTCATAGTCACGGTCTTCACCAACAAACCTAACACTCCTTAAAAGAATCCACTGCGCATCTGGTAGATTTTACTAAGGTTTTGAGTCTACATCATGGACAGTGAGACAAAAATACCCAATTTTATATGAGCCATTGATTTCTGTTTCATTTTCCCCTTTAATCCATTCATCCTCTCGGGTGTTTCTTAAGTGACTTTGGATCTGACCCAGGCCTTGAATATTTTTTCCTGGATGGATTCCATTTCCATCCTGACTCCCACCTTTTTCTTTGCTGCTGCTTCTTTATAATTTTGTTTTCCATTCAGGAGGAACTAAGTCAAAGAAGGGCTACTTAGATAACAGCTGGTCAAACAGAACCCCTGGTTCTCATTTCTGATCCTACTGCCTCTAGCTTGTACGACTGGGCAGGTTATTTAACCGCTCTGTGGCTAGTGGTCCGATTTGGAAAAGTGGGTCAGTAAAAGCACAACTAACGCACAGTGTACCTGGGGATTAGGTGAGTTAACCCACATGGTGCACAGTTGGTTTCCTGGGCATGCTCAGGGCCACATCAGTGCCAGCCACCAGGTTGTGTGGCATTTCTGTGCAGAGTACTTCAGCCCTGGTTGCACTTTTAAAAGTTCTGTTCCTGGGAGCAAGATGGCGGAGGAGTAGGAGACCTGGATTTCATCTGGTCTCAGGAATTCAGCTGAATAGGGATCAAACCATTCTGAACACCTACGAACTCAACAGGAGACCGAAGAAGAGGGTAGCAACAACTCTGAACAGCGAAGCGACCACTTACTGGAAGGTAGGACGTGCGGAGAAGTGAATCTGAGACGATATTCGGGAGGAGAGACGGCGGGGGAGGGGGCCTCCGTCGGCCGCTTCCAGCAAGTGCTAGAGCCGCGGAGCACAGAATAGGAACTTTGAGAAGTCTACTCCGCTGAGAGACATCACCTCAGTGGCTAAGGGGGGTGGGGGTGGGGTAGAACCCTCACAGGACAGTGTGGTCTCAGGACCCTCGGGGTCACAGAAAGACCGGGGGTGCCTGAGTGCGGCAGAGCTCCCAGGGATCGGAGCTGGGAAGCCGGCTGCAGATACGGAGCCGAGGTGCGGGCTCTCAGCTCGGGGTTGCCATAAACTGTGATCCGCGGCCCAGTCGGGCCACTGCTCCTCCAGCAGGGACCCAACAAGCGGCAGATCCGGGGAGACTCCCCTTCCTCCGCCGGGAGGAGCGGCGCGGGAGCGCACCGCAGGGATCTGCTGGGTTTGGAGACTCCGAGCGGGGTCGGGTGCCAGAGATACAAACGCTCGGTCACAGGCCGGGTGAGCACGGAGTGCGGCCGGAGACCGGGGACACGGGAGTGACTGCTTTTCCCTGGGGGCGCACTGAGGAGGGGGGCCCCGAGTTCTCAACTCCTCCAGGCGGAGATTGGGAGGCCACCGTTTTCGCCCTGGTCCTCCAAAGCTGTACCGAGAGCTTGCAGGGAACAAAAGCTCCCGAGAGCAAACCCGAGCAGCTTGCTTAGCCCGGACCGACAAGGGCGGGGCAATTCCGCCTCCGGCAAAGACATTTGGGAACCAGGGCAACAGGCCCCTCCCCCAGGAGATCAGCACGAACAGCCAGCAAGCCAAGACCAAGTTTACCAATCAAGGAGAACGGGAGAACTCCAGCGCTAGGGGAATACTGCCCATAGAATTCATGGCTTTTTTACCATGATTCATTAGGTTTTCAAAGTTAATTTTTTTAACTGTTTTTTGTTTTTTTTAGAATTTTTGTTTTTCCCTTTTTCAACCAACATCTTATCAATCCCTTTTTTAAAAAAACAGTTTTTATTTTTCATTTTTAGAGTCATATTTTATCCCTTCATAGTAGATACCCTTATTTTTGGCATATATATATATATATATATATATATAAGTTCTTCTCTTTAAAATTTTGATATACAGTTTCTTCTAACAGATCAAAATATACCCTAATCACTAGTGTATGGCTTTGTTCTAGTCTCCTGCCTGATCACAGTCTCTACCATTTTTTTTTTTTTAAATCTTCTTTCTTCTTTCAAACAACTTATCAATTCTGTTTATAAAACCTTTTACAATTTTCATCTTTACAGTCCTCTTCCATCCCTTCATTGTATCAACCCTTATTTTGTACATATATAAGTCTTTCTTCCTTTAAAATTTTAGGAGGCACGTTCTTCTAACAGACCAAAATACACCCAAAATCTAGTGTGTGGCACTGATCTATGCACTAGCCTGATCATATTTGATCATAATCTGTTTTTTTTGTTTTGTTTTGTTCTGTTTTTGTTTGTTTTTATCTTTATCTTTTTCTTTTTTTTCTCTTTCTTTTTTCTTCCTTTCCCTTTCTTTTCCCCTGGTTTCAGGTCTTTTCTGATTTGTATAGAGTATATTTGCTGGGGACATTGTTAACCTGTTAGCATTTTGTTCTCTCATTTATCTGTTCTCCTCTGGACAAAATGACAAGACGAAAAATATCACCTCAGCAAAAAGAACAAGAGGTAGTACCGTCTGCCAGGGACCTACTCAATATGGACATTAGTACGATGTTGGACCTAGAGTTCAGAATCATGACTTTAAAGATACTAGCTGGGCTTGAAAAAAGCGTGGAAGTTATTAGAGAAGACCTTTCTGGAGAAATAAAAGACCTAAAATCTAACCAAGTCGAAATCAAAAAGGCTATTAATGAGGTGCAATCAAAAATGGGGGCACTAACTGCTAGGATAAATGAGGCAGAAGAGAGAATCAGCAATATAGAAGACCAAATGGTGGAAAATAAAGAGGCTGAGAAAAAGAGAGATAAACAACTACTGGATCACGAGGGCAGAATTCGAGGGATAAGCGATACGATAAGACAAAACAACATTAGAATAATTGGGATCCCAGGAGAAGAAGAAAGAGCAAGAGGGGCAGAAGGTATATTGGAGCAAATTATAGCAGAGAACTTCCCTAACGTGGGGAAGGAAACAGGCATCAAAATCCAGGAGGCACACAGAACCCCTCTCAAAATCAATAAAAATAGGTCAACACCCCGACATCTAATAGTAAAACTTACAAGTCTCAGAGACAAAGAGAAAATCCTGAAAGCAGCTCGGGAGAAGAGAGATGTAACCTACAGTGGTAGAAACATTAGATTGGCAACAGACCTATCCACAGAGACCTAGCAGGCCAGAAAGGACTGGCAAGATATCTTCAGAGCACTAAACGAGAAAAATATGCAGCCAAGAATACTATATCCAGCAAGGCTGTCATTGAAAAATAGAAGGAGAGGTATAAAAAGCTTCCAGGACAAACAAAAACTAAAGGAATTTGCAAACACGAAACCAGTCCTACAAGAAATATTGAAAGGGGTCCTCTAAGCAAAGACAGAGCCTAAAAGCAGCATAGATCAGAAAGGAACACAGACAATATACAGTCACAACACCTTACAGGCAATAGAATGGCACTAAATTCATATCTTTCAATAGTTACCCTGAATGTAAATGGGCTAAATGCCCCAATCAAAAGACACAGGCTATCAGATTGGATTAAAAAACAAGACCCATCGATATGCTGTCTGCAAGAGACTCATTTTAGACCCAAAGACACCCCCAGATTGAAAGTGAGGGGGTGGAAAACCATTTACCATGCTAATGGACACCAAAAGAAAGCTAGGGTGGCAATTCTTATATCCGACAAATTAGATTTTAAAACAAAGACTGTAATAAGAGATGAGGAAGGACACTATATCTTACTTAAAGGGTCTATCCAACAAGAAGATCTAACAATTGTAAATATCTATGCCCCGAACATGGGAGCAGCCAATTATATAAGGCAATTAATAACAAAAGCAAAGAAACACATTGACAACAATAATAGTGGGGGACTTTAACACCCCCCTCACTGAAATGGACAGATCATCTAAGCAAAAGATCAACAAGGAAATAAAGACTTTAAATGACACACTGGACCAAATGGACTTCACAGACATATTCAGAACATTCCATCCCAAAGCAACGGAATACACATTCTTCTCTAGTGCCCATGGAACATTCTCCAGAATTGATCACATCCTAGGTCACAAATCAGGTCTCAACCGTACCAAAAGACTGGGATGATTCCCTGCATATTTTCAGACCACAGTGCTTTGAAACTAGAACTCAATCACAAGAGGAAAGTCGGAAAGAACTCAAATACATGGAGGCTAAAGAGCATCCTACTAAAGAATGAATGGGTCAACCAGAAAATTAAAGAAGAATTTACAAAATTCATGGAAACCAATGAAAATGAAAACACAACTGTTCAAAATCTTTGGGAGGCAGCAAAGGCAGTCCTAAGAAAGTATATAGCAATACAAGCCTTTCTCAAGAAACAAGAAAGGTCTCAAATACACAAACTAACCCTACACCTAAAGGAGCTGGAGAAAGAACAGCAAATAAAGCCTAAACCCAGCAGGAGAAGAGAAATCATAAAGATCAGAGCAGAAATCAATGAAATAGAAACCAAAAGAACAGTAGAACAGATCAACGAAACGAGGAGCTGGTTCTTTGAAAGAATTAACAAGATTGATAAACCCCTGGCCAGACTTATCAGAAAGAAAAGAGAAATGACCCAAATCAACAAAATCATGAATGAAAGAGGAGAGATCACAACCAACACCAAAGAAATACAAACAATTATAAGAACGTATTAAGAGCAACTCTATGCCAGCAAATTAGATAACCTGGAAGAAATGGATGCATTCCTAGAGATGTATCAACTACCAAAACTGAACCAGGAAGAAATAGAAAACCTGAACAGACCTATAACCACTAAGGAAATTGAAGCAGGCATCAAAAATCTCCCAACAAAAGCCCAGGGCCAGATGGCTTCCCAGGGAATTCTTTCAAACATTTAAAGAAGAATTAATACCTATTTCATCAAGATAAAAAGCTTTTGCACAGCAAAAGAAACAGTCCCCCAAACCAAAAGATAACCGACAGAATGGGAGAAAATATTTGCAAATGACATACCCGATAAAGGGCTAGTATCCAAAATCTATAAAGAACTTATCAAACTCAACATCCAAAGAACAAATAATCCAATCAAGAAATGGGCAGAAGACATGAACAGACATTTTTCCAAAGAAGACATCCAAATGGCCAACAGACACATGAAAAAGTGCTCAACATCGCTCGGCATCAGGGAAATCCAAATCAAAACCTCAATGAGATACCACCTCACACCAGTCAGAATGGCTAGAATTAACAAGTCAGGAAAGGACAGATGTTGGCGGGGATGTGGAGAAAAGGGAACTCTCCTACACTGTTGGTGGGAATGCAAGCTGGTGCAGCCACTCTGGGAAACAGTATGGAGGTTCCTCAAACAGTTGAAAATAGAGCTACCATATAATCCAGCAAATGCACTACTGGGTATTTACCCCAAAGATACAAATGTAGGGATCCGAAGGGGTACGTGCACCCCAATGTTTGTAGCAGCAATGTCCACAGTCGCCAAACTGTGGGAAGAGCCAAGATGTCCATCGACAGATGAATGGATAAAGAAGAGGTGGTATATATACACAATGGAATATTATGCAGCCATCAAAAGGAATGAGATCTTGCCATTTGCAACGACATGGATGGAATTGGAGGGTGTTATGCTGAGTGAAATAAGTCAGAGAAAGACATGTATCTTATGACCTCGCTGATATGAGGAATTTTTAACCGCAGGAAACAAACTGAGGGTTGCTGGAGTGGTGGGGGGTGGGAGGGATGGGGTGGCTGGGTGACAGACACTGGGGAGGGTATGTGCTATGGTGAGCGCCGTGAATTGTGCAAGACTGTTGAATCACACATCAGTACTTCTAAAACAAATAACGCAATATATGTTAAGAAAAAAAAAGAAGAAGAAGAAGATAGCAGGAGGGGAAGAATGAAGGGGAGTAAGTCGGAGGGGGAGACGAACCATGAGAGACGATGGACTCTGAAAAACAAACTGAGGTTTCTAGAGGGGTGGGGGGTGGGGGGATGGGTTAGCCTGGTGATGGGTATTAAAGAGGGCACGTTCTGCGTGGAGCACTGGGTGTTAGGCAGAAACCATGAATCATGGAACACTACATCAAAAACTAAATGATGTAATGTATGGTGATTAACATAACAATAAAAATTAAAAAAAAAAAGAGTTCTGTTCCCATCCAGGCCCCAGCTTCTCTTCTTCCATCCCGGATGGTATGTTAAATATTTTATAAACAAAAAAACTACTAGCTCCTTCCAAAGAGAATTTCTGAGGGTAAATCATCAGAGAAAACATTTATCACATTGTTAAGGATCTATGTCTTCCACGGTGCTAGCCAAAGTAAATGGCTTGGGAATACCACTTCCTTTTCATATATCTTATTTACAATTGTATTAGCAATATTTGTGATCATAGTGAAGATAGCTTAGCTAGCACTTAGCTAGCACTTAATGGTAGCTAGTCATTAGGAACCAGGTATTGGGATAAATTACTTATTATTTTAGAGAAAAAAATGGAGATTAGTATTTCCTGTTCTATAGATCTCACTGTTAGGAGACTTACATAAACACTAGAGATTTTAGTAAATCAGAATAACTACAACATCACCGTGGAGTTTAGACACAGTGGAGTAGGGAGAAAGCCTGGGTCTACAGCCAGTTCCCAGATGGGTGACCTTGAGCAAGTAACAAACATTTTGAGTTTCCAGTCTCCTCTAAGAATGATAATACCCATGGAAGCATTCATTATAAGGATTAAATGAGATGCATGCAGTAGGCATCCACTGAATGTCATCCATTTCCCAATCCCTACACGGATCACAGGCAGGAAAATTCATCTTTAGCATCTGATTAATGGGAGAATTAGTTCAATTTCTCACTCTGTGTCTGATTCCTGCAGAAGCTTACAGATGTAGTTTCTACCAGAGTTAGGCCCAGGGCTTGAGCTGTCAGGAAAGACGGTAGAGGTCATATGGCCTGGGACAGCCATACTTCCAGGGTGGGGCAAGCTAAGCAGTGCAGGCTTGAAAGCTGTAGAAGGAGACAAAGGAAATCTGAAGAGAGACCAGGGTGGAGACCAGGGTGGAGCATGGGCATGTGCACAATCAGCTGACTTGGTCATGAAAAAATGGCTGTCAACAGTCAGAAGCATATGGAAATAAGCATTTGTTTTCATGGATCTTCAAGTCAGCTGGGTTGGGTCGAGCTTGGCTGAGCAGGTCTGCTTCTGGCTGCGAGAGCTGGAGCAGCTCTACTCCCCATGTCTTGCATCCTTCTTGGCTGCTGATAACTAGGCCTTGCTCCTCTCACGGCAAAGGTCAACACACAAAAGGACAGGGAGAAATACACAAGGCCTCTGAAGGCCTACCCTTGAATTTGCACGGTTCTTACTGCCAACATGTCGTAGGCCAAAGTACCTCCTATGGTTCAGCTGACACATAAAGCTTCACCATGTCCTTTGCAATCATGAAAAAAGTCCCAGCTCCTCCAAGGGAGCTCCTACATCCCACCTAGTGAGGCTCACTAAAATGGCCAGCAAATGGTAAAAATTGTCTTTTGTCCTAAAATTATTCAGACCCAAATTCTCATCCTATGACCACAACTTGCACATTTCAACTGTCACATTATGTCATTCCCTTCATCAATGTTATGAATGTTTAGAACGTCCAGAGAACAGAGCCTTTCTGCTCAGTTACATGGATGTCTGTGAGCCTTCCGGTAATGCATTCATTGAGACACCTGTATAAGTTTAAAGACTGTTCTCTTAGAGTTGTATTTGATAAAAACTTGAGAAAGGTTTTTGATCTGGGTATTAGCCACTTTAAAATGTGACCATATAAGCTTATCTTTGCAGGATTTTAAAACTAAAAAAAAATTTGCAATCAGAACACTGAACTATTTTTTTAAGCTTTGATTTATATTCTGTCTCTGATTTTTATTCTAGTTACTGGCTTTAAAATGATGTCATATGCAATCCACATTCTACCAGTGTAAATATAAATGAAACCTCATGAAATTTAGCATGGCTCATTGAATCACAAGTAAATGGCTTCTCTATTTTTGGTATTATAACAAATTAATTGTCAGTCATTTGCCTAAAATATGTTCTCTATTTTAATTCATGGGTGATTCACTGTGTGTGTGTGTGTGTGTGTGTGTGTGTGTGTGTGTGTGTGTGTGTGTGTTAGCTTCCTTTTGCTCATGGTATTCTTTACAAGTCTAAGTGATGCTTGCCAAGTCCCCAGGGCATCCATCCCCAGCCCTCTAGGGTTTGGCCACTCGTGTCTCATGTCTATTACCCCTCCTCTGGGAACTGCCCTCAGCCCATGGAAGCTGCTTCTCAGGGAGTGAATTCTCTTGCTTCCCATCACAATGCAGTCTTAAGGTGTCTTGCCACATTGGATATTCTGCAGAATATACTTTGGTCCCTTATATTTATGACATCATATTAGTCTCTCAAGCAAGAAGCAACAGATACTCTAGATGCCCTGACAGTGGGAGAGAGAGTCTACAAAGATTTGGGAAGTTGCCCACACATCCCCTGAAAAACAAAGGACAACCATTGCACATTGCCTCTTTTATAACAAAGAAAGAAGCGCACATGCTTTACATACCCTGTGCTTGAGGATAATGCTCTGACACACTTACTGGGTTACATGCGAGACTTTTATTTTTGAGTGGGGTCCTAAGGACAAAAATATTCGCTGCAGCTGCTGCAGGCTGAGACACATGTAGCTCTGTGTCTTCAGCCTCGTGATTCAACCAGACCTCATGCTACTGAAGGATCCATAGTTTAAAAAAAAAAAAAAAAAAAGAAGACTCTATAGTCTATCTAGAAAGACACAGAAATGTGTTACTATACTTGCAGATGTAATAGACCCTAATCATAGGAAGACACTGCTGACATCAACATGACTTTCCAATGAGGATGTTAACCTTGATCAATGCCAGACTTCACTAAAAATTCTCTTTCCCTATTTTATTCTGCACAAGCTAGTGATTAAATCCAGCCCACACTCAGCAGAAGGGAAACTGTTATACCACCTGGTGGGGACATATCTCCCCCGGGGAGGAGACAAATTTTTTGTCATTCTTCTCTAGAGGAAGAGTCAGCCCTTCTCCTGTATTTATTCATTTACCCATTTACTTCTATCAATATTGATCAGATACTGATTTTTGTTATAATAAAATTCAGTTATTATAATTATTTTGTTGCTCCTAATGTTCCAGCTTTGGTCACTGGGAGCTCTTTCAGGCTGATCCCTGTGACCTTTTGGCGTGCCTCAGGTTATTGTTTTTTTTTCTTTAGCAATTCCCTGCTTTCTGTCATTACTAGATCCTCCAGGCTCATCTTGTATTTCCTGCCCCAGACCAAGAGTGAGACATTTCCCCCAAGGAGCCATAAGGCCAGTTTTAAATGTGTGCCAGGAAATGGAATATGCCAAACCAGTTTATATTTCGTAGAGTAAGCTTATTGTGGAGTGGGTTTCTGGGAAAATACTTAGGATGCAGGAAGATCTCACACTCTGGCACATGATTTGCTTCCTCTGGTCTCTTCTGTTTTTCCTTATTTTTCAGTGGTGACTGCTTCCTGACTTCAACACATACATTATCACAAGCGCTTTTATGCTCTTCAATGATAACTGAGAACAGTAAGCAGCATTTGTAGATTTGTGTCATGATTAATCTTGCTTTGTCATAGTAAGTTAATGGTTATTCCTTGTTCAGTTACTGCTAGCAGCTCAAATGGTTAAAACGGAGAAGAATGGAACATCTTCACAATGTAGTATCTTCATTCATTCAGTGGAAAACTGAGTAAGTAGCACTTGAGGGACCGAACAGAAGGGTAAAGGATGGACAGGACACCAGGCAGCTCCTCCTTAGTCCATGGAGAGCTTACTTGATTTTGAGGGCTCAGGAGAAAGCCCCAGGCATTTTACACCAGGCACAGAGGGTAAGGACTGGAACAAAGAGAAAGACCACACTTCTTCTTTCTGAGTACATTTGTTTACTGGCTTTTGGACCCATGACAACAGTTGGATTACCTGTTTAGACAGTAGCTAATTGAAAGCACATGCACTGGAAAGATAAAGAGTCCAGTGGTTTTCACTTTTCAAAGTTTAAGGTAAAAAAAAAAAAACTTAATGAACATTCAGACTAAAATTTGTTTCCATGAAAGACTTCACAATCCATTTACGATTCTCACCTCCTCTTGGCCCTTTCTACAGGAATTGGCATACTCACACATTCTCTCGAATATATTATGTAAAGAAGGAACAAATAATTTGTTGAAAAGCTTTAGACGGGTGAGAATTTTTGAATATAGCCGCTGGAATTGTTAAATACTGGGAGTACACTAATTGTTGGCTATGATAATATATTTCAAAAGCAGGCGGTATTTTTCTGAAAATGGACTCCTCTCCAGTCTGTCTTACTTTTTAATTAATTTCCTGAAAATGAGACTTGATGGCATCATTATAGATGCAGAGGGGGAAAAAATGCATCCATTAACTGAAAATGCAAAGCTTAATTAGTAGAATATATCTACCAGTAAGAAATAATTAAATAGACATTTATCAGGTAAAATAAATGTAGCAGTAGTAGGTTCTTTCTATAGTTCTCTTCATTCTGGTCTACGCCATTGGGATGCCTTCTCTCTGTCTCCCTGCTCCTGGCTTTGTTTCCTTAGTGACTCCTTCTCACTCTCCTCTGTTGGCTTATTCTACTCCTATGACCTCTACAGGCTTCTTGGTCCCAAGGTCGTGGGTTCAGTTTTCCTCTCCAACAATATACTTTCTCTAACAATTAATTAAGTCACAGCTCTAAGGTCTCTACCTTTCACAAGCCCTGACCTCTTCTTAAAGCTTGAGGCTCTTAAATCCACCTTCATACGTGATTTCTCACCAGGAGCCCTGTTCGGGGTCTCCAACTTACAGCCCCCAGGTGCACCTCCAAACCTCTACCCTTCGGTCTTCTTCATGTTATTAAAAGGCTCAACATCTACTTTCTTCTTTGGGCCAAATGTGAGAAGTCTCCCATCATCTTTGCTGTTACCTCCTACATCCAATCTGTTGGTCCAGCACCAGAATATTTCTGTATCTAAATATGTGGTCTTTTGCATCTGATTCCTTTAAGTTGGCATGTTTCTGGGGTTCATTCATATTGCAGCCCATATCAGTAGCTTGTTCCTTTTGAGTGAATAGTTTTCCACTGTATAAATATACTACATTTATTGATCCATTCAGCAGGACATTTGGACTGTTTGCAATTTTTGAATATTAAGAATAATGCTCCTATAAACATTTGCATTAAAGTCTCTTGGTGCAGGGATACTTTTTTCCTTTCCTTGGGTAGATTCCTAGGAGAATTCCTGAGATGTACAGTAAATATTTATTTACCTTCCTAAGAAACTACCAAACTGTTCTCCAAAGTGACTGTATTGTTTTACTAGAAACGTGTAAAGTTTCCCATTTCCCTGGATCACTGCCAACCCTTATGATTTCTCTCTGATCCCCATTTTTGCTTTAAAAATGTCTAGTCAGTGAATTCTAATGGAAACCATTAATTCACATGCCAAATAAACGTGAATGCCCTGGGACACTATGTTTCTCCTGAGTTGGGGGAAAAAAAAAAAGAATAAAAGGAAATTGTGAATGGTTAGGCTGTAAGCAAGGACAGCCATTTCCTAGTATAGCAGGCCAGCTAAATCTCTGATCTAGAGGGGTTTGCTCATCAAATTAAGTTAAAATGAACCTGCTTCTTACTGCAATCACATGGACAGCTAGGTTCTCCAACACTCAAATACTCTTGTTGCGCATATATCATAGGCAGGGCTGAGATGAACCACTGCACAGAGAAAGTGTAAAATTAAAGACAAGAAGCCAGTAATTCAAAGTAATACTAATATTAACACCAATGACCACGAAAAAAAAAACACAGTCCTCAAGAGCTTTCATTTGCTTCTGGGGAGCTGAATACTTGTTCAAAACAAAAAGAAGTAATTGGAATGAAATGATTATCTGGTAAATCATCAACTGTAGTTCAAGGTAAGGGTGCAAAATTGATGGGTGTTATATTTGAAGTTAATTATTAGCTTGAATTTTAATTGAGGTCAGTTTAGATCCTATACGGGTTATTGGGGTCCTAATTAATTTCTCCTATAATATTTGAGTCTAAAATACATAGAATCTAAAATATCTGACTGAAGAATTAACCTACAGGATACAAACTTGGCTAGCAGATTTGGGGGTCACTGTTTTCTTAGAATAACAATAAAAAATGAGGATATTTTTCAGGATCTTCCAACAGCCATCTATGCACAAACTTTATGGTAAGAGATGTTGAATTTCCCACTACAGGCAAACAGTGTAAGAGAAATTGAAAGGTCATTTATTTTATATTTTGGAATATTACACTTACACAAAGTTCCAGAGTCTGATATGTGAATACAGGATAATAAATTATTTCTGGCAGACTAATTAAAGAGAATAATAATATTCCCTTTCGCCTTGATATTGAAAAAATTGAGTTCCACCTCTTCTTTATATATTTGCATATTTCTCTTCCTATCATACTTAATCACTCATCTTATATACAATAAAGATATATTTTAGGATTTAAGCACCGTACTTTCTCAAGATTACCATATTCTAAATAGCAAATATTTATGTAGATATTATATTCATCGTTTTTTTACATTAAAATCAATGGACAAAACTCATCATGAGCCTCTAAAGCCCTACAGAAATTATAATTGTAATTATTCATAGTCTTATAATATGCAGAGCACTCTTAATTCAACTAAATATCGATATAACATTTCTAGCAGCCCAAGTGGTCTCTTAAATAGCCATCTACTGATACTCTTTAATGAGCATTTACTATGTTCCCAAGCACTATACTGAATACATTGCCTCATTTAATCCTTCCTACCATTCTGTGAATAAATACATGTACTCACTTTTTTAAGTAAGACAACATAAACTTACTAAGTTTAACTATTTGCCAAAGATCACTTGGCCTCAAAATGCTGGATCTTGGATTTGAATCTTGGCACGTCTGATTATAGAGCTTGGCGGCATAACTATTGTGCTATCCTATCTCCTTCCTCACTCGCTGTTGAAAGGGACTGCAGAGAGAGAGACACTGTAGTCATTTCAAGACTCAGGGTCCCCAGGCATGCCATGGGCACATGCACCTGTATTCCTCCAGAGGATCCACTGCTGGGATCCACGCTTGGGAAAGTACCCCCAAGTGGGAGAAGGATGATTCACGGTAGGAAAGCGAACAGAGCCTGGCGTCACATAGTCACCAATCGACTAGCACAACGGGACATTTGAACAGTATATGCCCTGGAGGTACTTGCACCTGTTTGCACACTTCTCAAGTCTCCTCCCTCTTACGAACGTAGGAGGCCCCACGCCTATCAGGGGCTAGCTAAGAGCTACCGCCATGCTACCGCTCACCGCAAATCTTGCCTGTCTCAGATTCTACTCATGTTCTTGCTTTTCTTTCAGAAAAAGGGCCAGATATAATGAAATATAAAAGATGTCAAAACCACCATGTGATCCTTTGGGAGGTTATACCGAGAGAGATACATAAGGCATCCAATTATTCCGATCCCCAATACTTGGGGGATGAGGATTCACATACAAACGTTTCACTTCACCTGCCTTCAGGAAGCCCATACCTTGTCTGAGAGCAAGTCACGCGGCAACATTTTCACTACTGCCCAATGCATGTACAATATGAAATGAGCACAGGGTGCTTGGTAAGCACATCAGAGTAGCATGCCAGATGCCAGATTCACCTTCCAGAAGATAAGAGATGTCACTGCTGAAGCTGCTATAGCATGCTCACTTTTCTAGAAATCACGCTATTGGTGTGGGCTGAGGACGGCTGCTCTAACCTTCACCCACTGGAACACACGTTTAAGGTATGCAGAAGGCCGTGTGTGTTAACAGGCTTACCTCCCCATGCATCTTTCCAGTTCACCAGTATCTTTCTGAAGGTTATGATCATCATACACAGTGGTGGTAAAACCAGGCTCTGTGAATACAAAAAAAAATTTTTTTAAAGATTTTTTTTTTTATTTGAGAGAGAGAGAGAGAGAGAGAGAGAGAGAGAGAGAGAGAGAGAGAGAGAAAGCTCCAGTTGGGGAGATGGAGATGGAGAGGGACAAGCAGACTCCCTGCTGAGTGCAGAGCCCAATGTGGGGCTCGATCCCATGACCCGAGCCAAAATCAAGCTGAACACTTAACCGACTCAGCCACCCAGGTGCCCCTCATGAATCCTTCATTAAAATACATATTCTTCGGGCACCTGGGTGGCTCAGTTGGTTAAGCGTCTGCCTTCAGCTCAGGTCATGACCCCAGGGTCCTTGGATCGAGCCTCTCTGCTCAGTGGGGAGCCTGCTTGTACTCTCTGTCAAATAAATAAATAAAATCTTAAAAGAATAAAATACATATTCTTGCATCTATTGGCTGGGATAATTCTATGTGGCATTCCCATATGGGGCTAATTTGCTTGATTTTGTGGGGTTTCTATGGTAGGTGCAAAGGCAAGACCAAGGTCGACAGCAGCAGAAAATCACAAGTATCACAGTCACAACAGGGAACTAAATACAGGCCCGTCACACATTTTTCTCCCTCCCAGGAAAGCCCCCCAGAAAAATCTGTGAGACCCTGGTGTAAGGGAGGGAACGTCAATATAGCTCTGAAATTCTATTTCTAGAGAACCCTGTCGGGTAGGATCACAGACCCAGTTTTAAAATGATTAGGGAACACCAAAAACTAATGATGTAATATATGGTGATTAACATAACAATAAAAAAATTAAAAAAAAATAAAATAAAATGATTAGGGAAGTATTACATCATTTGGTCCATGATATCGTGGAACAAATCTCAATCAACTATCTTGGCAAAACTTTTCTACTAAGGACAATGTGTTAAATGCCAAGAAAAGCATCAAAATGTATAGCTTTCAAAGAAAAGCAATGAAACTCGGGTATGGAAAAAAGTTATTCAGAGTTCTCCGGTTATTGTTATTGTAGGCACAAAATCAATTAGGTCAAAAAATACTTGAGCTGCTTACAGAGCATAACACAAAGCCTCTGATTTGCATCTGAATATTATTCACAGAACTCTAACATGTTTTCAGGGAAGTATTCCTTGAAGGGAGGATGGGAGGTGGGAGGATGGATGGATGGATGGACGGACGGACACGTGGACAGATAGAGGTATATTGGCATGTAGGTATATAAGAATATAGATACATAGATATAATTCCCATCAGTTGTGAAACAATGAAGAATGGAAGTCATGATTCTTTTCTGATTTTAGGTTTGATACATGATAGGAGGAGGGGTTCACTGTAGGATATATATTTAGCGCAAACCCTTCACCCAGTGATACCAATGGATACAAATGCTTCCACGTATCCTCTTAAGGGTTGTAGAGTTGAAAGACAGTGATCAAAGGGGAGCTTTTGAACACATCTCCTAAGTTTTATCAGCAGATACTTTAAACGGTGCCCCTACTCCCAATGTGTGATTGGTAGATTTCCTTTTTTGGTACATAATTTCCCCATTCAAATAAAACTATAGCCCTTTTACTCAGACAACTGAGCCAACAACAACGATGACATTAGCAGTATATTATCACTTGTGTGAAAATAAACAAACAGTTTCAAGAATGCAATCATCCCTCTCTAGGCAATATCCCTAGTCTCTCACACTTCTGGCCATCATTGGACCTTCAGGCAGCTGATACTCTTCCTTCTAGGAAAAGCATGCTCCCTTACACACGCAGGTGAATGCACACACCCCCATCATTATTTTATGATCAAATGGAGAAAGGGATGCTCGCCAAGAAATCATAGTATTTAAAAATCACCAAGGCAAACAATGATACTAGCAGTCTGTCAGGAAGTAGGAGTCTTAGAAGCAGGTTTGCTTTCTCTGATGACACTGGATAATTTTCTGGCTATTGCCTTAGGTCAAATAGGCAATTGAAGTTGGGGACGTGGTGACCTGGGAAAACCAACATGGAAAGGTTACATCAAAAAGGAGATACCAGGGGCACCTGGGTGGCTCCGTTGGTTAAGCATCTGCCTTTGGCTCAGGTCATGATCCCGGCGGTCCTGGGATCGATCCCCTCATCATGCTCCCCACTCAGTGAGGAGCCTGCTTCTCCCTCTCCTTTTGCCCCACTGCCCCCACTCATGAGCTCTCTCACTCTCACTCTATCGCAAATAAACAAAATCTTAAAAAAAAAAAAGGTGGGGGGAGAGATACCAGATTCTTGCCCTTGACTGACTTCCTGGCAAACTGTGTCTTATTCAAATGCATTAAATTAAAATTAAGATTTCTTTTCCTAACCCTGTTCCCCTTCTACAACTTAAAAGAAAATTTTTATGTTAAGAGTCCAAACCTTTCACCCCTCCAAATCCTATGCCTTATTATGTAAATTGAGTCTTGTTAGTATTTGTATGAAAATCAGCTATCAAGCTTCTGAGAGGTCTGAACATATTTATTCAATTATTTCAACATTATTTTCTTCTCAAATAATTTCCAGCACCTAGGTTCACAAAGTAAATAGAACCCCTGTTCAGTTATAGTGGACTTTCAAATTCAGGGGGTGCCAAAGATACAAATGTAGGGACCCGAAGGGGTACGTGCACCCCAATGTTTATAGCAGCAATGTCCACAATAGCCAAACTGTGGAAAGAGCCAAGATGTCCATCGACAGATGAATGGATAAAGAAGATGTGGTATATATACACAATGGAATATTATGCAGCCATCAAAAGAAATGAGATCTTGCCATTTGCAACGACGTGGATGGAACTGGAGGGTGTTATCCTGAGTGAAATAAGTCAGTCAGAGAAAGACATGTATCATATGACCTCACTGATATGAGGAATTCTTAATCTAGGGAAACAAACTGAGGGTTGCTGGAGTGGTGGGGGGTGGGAGGGATGGGGTGGCTGGGTGATGGACATTGGGGAAGATATGTGCTACGGTGAGCGCTGTGAATTGTGTAAGACTGTTGAATCACAGATCTGTACTTCTGAAACAAATAACGCAACATATTTTGAGGAAAAAAAAAAAAGAAAAAGAAGAAGATAGCAGGAGAGGAAGAATGAAGGGGAGTAAGTCGGAGGGGGAGACGAACCATGAGACACGATGGACTCTGAGAAACAAACTGAGGGTTCTAGAGGGGAGGCGAGGTGGGGGGATGGGTTAGCCTGGTGATGGGTATTAAAGAGGGCACGTTCTGCGTGGAGCACTGGGTGTTATGCACAAACAATGAATCATGGAACACTACACCAAAACAAGTTATGTAATATATGGTGATTAGCATAACAATAAAAAATAAAAAAAAATTCAGGGGGTGAAGTGAGACGGGGCAAGGGAAAAGAGTTCCTTTTATTTTAGTCCATGGTTTTTATTTACTTGATCCCCAACACAAAACACAAGCACAGACATGCCTCGCTGCTCTTTCTCCTTATGAGTCTTTCCCTCCCCTTCCCTTCGAGTCTGTGGGGGCTGACGGCAGAGCTCACACACACACACACGTGGATGTGTGTTCATACATTTTAACAACCCGCTCGTTTCAGAGTTATGTTTAGGATATGGATACAAGGCATTACAATTTACTTTAAAAGTAATATCTATTTATTGTCCCCTTTACCCACATTATAGTCATAAAAATGGAGGTGATTGCTTTTATGACAAATATTTATTGTTGAAATATATGATTTCCTCAACCAAAACCTGAATAAATACAAGATAATGAGTACCTGCAAAGTAGGGGGAGAAGAAAACCTTTGCATTCATTTATAAACTACACAGAAAAAAGAAAGATAAGTGGCAAAGCCTCTTCTTAACTAACAGACCCCAATCTCATAGGAAACATTTTAAATAGTCTTTCTTATTTTAAGAACAAAAAAGCCATTTCATCTTTTTTTTTTTTTTTCCTAATTTCAAAATGCCCATGGTTTCATTAGTTCTGTTTCTGGTGTTCTATTTCTGGGGCTGTGATGAGAGCTATTTCACATCTTTAAGAAGTGGTAGTGCAGAAATAACGGGATCTCTACACCCCAGATAATTTAAAATGGAAATCCGAGTGGCACTTTTGGGAGTGATAAAGAGAAGCCATATGCACAGATATACTCTCTTGAGCCCCAGAAAACTTTTCAGAGGTTTGAAAAGCACTGAAAGTAGAATTTTCTCTGGTAGAGCCCTGCCATGGTTTGACTCCATCTAATTTTATTCCAGAACAACCTGGAGGAAACCACACCCACACCCACCCCCCACACCCACAGAAATGGATTTCCTGGATTCTGATAGCTCCTTGTAATTATGATGTCATGGTCATAAAATAGCTGCTTCATCTAAAAACTCATGTGTAATTTATTTTTGGTATATTACCAGAGTCAAAGAACCTAAGGGGAGATCTCACTAACAACTTCTGGGTTCCAGAATCCTTGTCAGCTACAAGTGGGGAAGTCCCGGCCGGCTCACCACGAAGAGACAGAGGGGATCAACGGCCAGAGAACCTCTCTAAGGTTGCTGCTCCAAGGAAGAAGGAGCCCCAGTCAGAGTTACAGTTCAACATTCCCTTGTGTTCTTTCCAGGAGGAATGGAACTGGTGACATTTCAAAGTAGTATCATTTTCATCCCTCGCAAAAAGCCCACGTCACCACCGTAGGATCCATCTTGGGCACCTACTGCTCTGAGCTACCCCCAATGTCCTGGGCTCCCACACTTCTTGGTCTCCACACGGGTATCTGAATGCCCTTTCAGCCCCATTCTCCCTTACCAATACTCCAGCCTGACCCCCCAAATGTATGTCCAATTCCCATGTCATAAATCCTATATTAAAATTTGGAAAAAAATCCCTATTTTGTATTTCTACCCTTAAGTGTATTCAGAGCTGTCACCTTGCTAATATTCCTTAAAGGCGAGGTTCTCATTCATCTATTCATTTTATCCTCAGTATGTAGTATGGCATGTGACAGCCACTACTCACTAAATGTTACAGTGGACAAGTGAATTAAGTAATTTTTGAGGATTCAAATTAATGAAAATACTTAGGGCCCTGCCAGTGGGGACGCCAGCCCAGTCCTCCAACCATCCAATGATAATGCCCTGAACCAACCTGATGGGATTTGGAATAAAAAGAAAGATTTGAGATACAGCTTTGATTATTGCTTCATGACTTATGGCATGTATGGAGGGAAAGAAAGGGCTGCAAACAAAGACAGTATCACTCTGGGCTTTAAATATTGAGGGAACAAAGACAGGATAGCCAGAGTGTAGTAACTGAACAACATCTGGTGCTAATCAAAACCACACCACATAGTTTTACCATTTGTGCCCTAAATTACACATCGGTCCGCTAAGAAAGCCCTCGGCTGCACACAGTATCTCAATGGATCTGCCCTCTGGGTTCAGGAGCTCAGTGAGGCTCAGCTTGCAAAGATTCCCAGCTCTCTGCAAAGGCCAATGAGGTGGGGAGCAAAGCTCTGTGCAGCAAGATGAAGAGCGGAAATCATATAGAGAGGATTTGGTGATGGCTGGCCTAGGAAACCCTACTCCCAGAGACAGGGCTGATTCGGAGGAGGACTCAGACGAACGTGCTAATCCTAAATAATGGTCACTGGCAAACATACCAATGAAGTCATTCTTCCACACGCGCAGGTACCATCTCAGTGGCTCCCTGTCCCACGACTGTGACACCAATGATCCATTTCACGATCAGAGAAGTGAACCCGTCAACAGCACAACCCACGTTCATCCAAGAGATACTCTGTCTTCATAAACATAGGTCAAATTTCACCCTTACAGATAAAAGCTCATAGGGAAGAAAAGCTCCAGATATTTTATAGGTTTTGACTTCAGATCAGCACCCCAGATAATTTTGTGGAAGGCGTGGGTTAAGAGTTCTCCTTTTATCTCCTTCCTGACTCTGGCTGTTACATTTCTAAAAGGACACAGCAACATCTATCTCAAGCTTATCTCTCATCTTACTTCCAGAGAACAAAGAAAGTAGGTTAATGCTGAATTGGCTCAAGTTTAGGCCCCAAATATCATGGTTGCTCTTTTTCAAAGTTTAATTTCCAAAGCAGCAGGTTGTTGGGCAAGATTGTTCTTACTCCCCAGTGAATTTCCTCACGTGGTTCTTGTGTTTGGTCTTCAGTGAACCTTGGCTTGTGGAGAATCATAATGGAGCTTATGTATTTCACAGAGTCTCAAACTCACCTTAGGATATTTATCAGATACGAGGCATCTACATATACATGTTTTTTTCTAGAAAGACACCTACGTAAAATACATCCTTACCCACATTGCAAAAGCATAAAAATAGATCAAAGTGCTATAGATTTACATGAGCTCAAATACAGAAAATCCTAGTAGGATCTAATTATTCTGATAATTTAAAGTTTTCAGGTGGACTCTCTGATATCAATTATCTGATTAAGAAAAGCAGGCCTGCTTTTTGAAAGAGACAGAGATGTTCTGCTACTAAACTTGAGGACAAATCACTGATTCAACTCCTGCACTGACCACATTTATGGGGCATGCCATCAGAGAAAGGGGCAGCAACCCTTAATAAAGGGAGCCTGGGAAGGAGAGACGCCTCAGCTCTCCACCTTGGGGTTGGTGGGGCTGCCTGACGTGACAATGCTTCTCCCTCACCATTCACATGCTCACGGTCGCCCACATGCTCAGTGGTCAGCCACTGAGATGGTACCCGCACGTGTGTGATTTCCGAGTAACTAAAAAAAAAATTATAAAAGTATAAAAATTATAAAAGAACAAATGTGGCCAGAGGGTTCTGTGACTGTGCTTTCACTTCTCAGCAAGAATGTCCTTTTTACCCTTAAGAGATCATGAATGATTAAAAACTTGGTAATACAAAAAAAGTTAATAATGACAAACAAACAAAGCAGAAATGTTGGCTAATCATGACTTTGCTATCAGTAGCATAGAACACAACAAGTGTTTTACTTCACTCCTATGCAGTTCACGTTCAGGGGCATTTTTAAGAATGGGTCACCATTCTTTTTTTTTTTTTCCCCACCCCCTTCCCCTCTAGAACCCCCAGTTTGTTTTTCAGAGTCCATCATCGCTCATGGTTCGTCTCCCCCTCCGATTTACCCCCCTTCATTCTTCCCCTCCTGCTAATTTTTTTTTTTCTTAACATACATTGCATTATTTGTTTCAGAGGTACAGGTCTGTGATTCATCAGTCTTGCACAATTCACAGCGCTCACCATAGCACATACCATCCCCAATGTCTATCACCCAGCCACCCCATCCCTCCCACCATGGGATTAAGAATGGGTCACCATTCTTAAAATTGTGTTCAACAGATGCATAAGGAGAGGCTAAGAATCTTTTAGGCTACTTGCTCACTCCGAAGAAAAGTTGTCTAATGAAAAGAAAAGCCCATCCCAACAGGACACATGGAGGATGTGCTAGTTCTGATCCATTTAGTTTTGCCACCTGTTAATCAGTTTGCATGTTCTTCCAATTAAGTCCCATTTCTAAAGAGAACCTAGTTAATTATAATGCGTAGTATGTTTAACTTCTCAAAAGGTTTCTTTTAATATAAACAGAATATGATGGTAGATAACATATTCCCTCTGCCTCTCAGGCACATCTAATTATATAATACAGCAAATAGCAAATGTTAAGAAACCTGGCATAGTGTGGCTTAATATGCATCTTGAATCAGAGCCTGCATTGTTTGGGGGGAAAAAAAGTTGAAAGCAACAAAGGAATCGGAGATAGATCCCATTAGAGCATGAATGTTTTTCAATAGCACCTGCTTCTTACTGACATCCTGCCGCATATGTGAAAGCAACGCTTATGGACAGATAAGCAAATCTTGAAGCAAACTCCGGCTCAGTATTCTAGCATTGTATTTAATTTTACTTTAAGGTGAGTTCTGGTTTTGTTTTCCCTCCTGGGATAAAATTAGTCAGGAACCTGGCAACGTTTCTGTGGCTTGAAGTCTTACCCTTGTTTATTTTTTTGTAGTCATCTCTGCAGTGGTGGACCCATTCTAGATTCTCTCCATGCGGAGGAATAAGAAATGAGCAAACAAAACAAGTTGGTAAATAAGTAGACATCAGAGATTCAAGGGAGGGTAAGTGAGCACACCAAGCAAACTCTTTATTAGGAGAGAATATTTCTAGCAAAGGGGTAAGCCATAGGCAGCCTTGGATAAAAACCACAGATGTCTTTCTTAGTAGATTCCTGCAAGCCAGCAGGTCAACTGAATTGATGGTATGCACAAAATCTTCGGGTACAAAATAAAACACAGGTTTTTTTTTCCTAACAGTTTACACAAGAGTCTGAAAATATTAACCGGCATTTATGGAGTGGTTTTGAAAGCATTCCGAAAGCTTTGCACGGGCTACCTTTTGGTGCAGGCAGACGAAGTGGGAAACAAAGAACATCTGCAGCCTAGAGGAACGGAACAGGTAGTGCTACTTTCTTGTTCAAAACTTTTCTTGTCCCATTTGGGTAATCAATCTGTAGTGACACGCTATTTATTACACTGTGTCCCTCTTTTCTGGAATGCTGAAGTCACGGAGATGTTTTTCAGAGTCCCAGTGGTGTTTTAAATATAGAACTGTTAGAATTGGGAAGACTGAAGAAAGCTTGAACCCGCTCTTGACCTTTGAGTGTAAACATCAAAAAAACTTTCCTAGATCAAGCAGAAAAGCTCTACTCAGTTCTCCCCTTCCGAAGGGGCGTGGGGGCTTTGTTGGGCATTATCTCAATCACTGATGGCTTTTTAGACGTCTTGAAGCGATTACAGGTAGAGGACAGACATTCATACCCCCCACATAAACTGGAGTGGGCACAAGGGTGTCGCCTAGGATGTTCTGCTTGCAAGAGCATGTGGTACAAATCTGTTCTGGATAGATTTGTCAGAAAAAAAGGCATGAAGGTGGTTCTCCATATATCATATCCCAGCTTCCATGATTAAAACATAGAATCGATTCTCTCCACTTCCGGGTAAGTTTTGACATTACAGTGGCTATTTACCATGAATAAAGTCTTATGTTTCCATGAAACCTAAGGCCTTGTCTTCCTAGGTTTGCCCCGTCAAAGAGCCAATATGTTCTAGATTTCCTTTTTTTCTTCAAATTAAAGGAATTATTTTCCCACTGAGACCCGAAGAACCGCCACATCCTGCCGACCTTTGCCCCTATCAAAATATCACTTCAGAGTTTTCCCTTCTACCTCAAAACGTAGGCACAGGGATAATTTTTTTTTTAAAGATTTTATTTATTTGCAGGGAGAGAAGGAGAGATTCAGAGAACAAGCAGGAAGAGGAGCAGAGGGAGAAACACTCCCAGCCGAGCAGGGAGCCCGGTTCGGGACTCGATCCAGGACCCTGGGATCATGACCTGAGCTGAAGGCAGACGCTAAATTGACCGAACCACCCAGGCGCCCGGCATGTGGATAATTGAACAGTGTCTCGGAGCCCTAGGAGATGCTATTGGTGGCCTGAACATACGCCCAGGCCCCATCATTTCAGTCCACACCCTGATCCCTGGAACCTACACAATATATTAGGTTACATGGAAAAAAGGATTTTGCAGAGGTAATTAAGCTTATGAATCTTGAAACAGGGAGATTATTCTGGATTATCTGGGTGGGCCCAACCTCATCACATGGTTCTGTAAAAGCAGGGAACGTTCTTCAGCTGAAGTCTGAGAAATGGAGCAGAATGCCAAGTCAGAGTGACTCATGACACGAGAGGGTCTTAACCTACCATTGCTGGTGGGAAGCCACATGGAAAGGAGGAGAAGGAATGTGGGCAGCCTCGAGAAGCAAAGGGCGCTTACAACTTAAGGAACTGAATTGGGCCAATAACCTGAATGAACTTGGAAACGGGCTTATCCCTTGAGCCTCCCAGAAGGAATACAGCCTGGCTGACACCATGATTTCAGTCTTGTGAGACTGTAAACAGGGGGTTCAGTTGAGTCAAACTGTACCTGGACTTCGGACTTACAGAACCATGAGGTGGGTGGCTGTTTTACGTCACTAAATTTGTATAATTTGGAATAGAAAACTAACACACAGATGGACCACCAATTGCCAGGGCCACCGCTCCTTCTCTGAAGTCTTTTTCTCGCCTCCCAAGCACACTCTGCCCTAGTGGGACACAGGATATAAATGCCAGGGAACTGGTGATAGATACAGAGCCAGAGCTGGGGAGACACACCCCAGCTCCCTCAGCCCCTCAGTGGGTAACTTGGAGGTGTGTGTTCCTCACTGATGCTCAGAGTTTCCTGCAGGACTAAACTCCGGTGGCTCACAGCGGTGATATGCTTGAGAAAGCATGGTGACATGCTTTTGTTGGAGGGGGAGGGGGGATGCTTCATTTCCTTCTGCATATTACTTCCCTAATGTCTTCGGATTCTTGAAATCAATTTCCAAATACACTTCTTCAATCCATGCCTCAGGGTCTATACTCCTGGGGCGCCCCCAAACCAAGGCAGCACTATTCTTCCTAGCTCTTTCGTAAAATTACATCAGCTCATAAATAGGAGGATATTAATAATGAATCATCTTTCCCAGAATTTATTGTGTAGCTTCATTGTAGCAACTATGTCATACCCATCATCTTTTTTTAATCTTCTCAACAAAAGCATGAGTCTGCAGCTGCACTATCCACCACCCAGTGGACAAGAAAAGAGAGGTTTGGGGACGCTACATAACTGCTCAAGATTGCTCTTTCTTTTCGTGCAAAGAAAGAGATTTACACCATATTTGTGTGATTCTAAAACCGGTGCTCCTCAACAAGGCTAGTTAGCCCCATCAAGCCTTCTTTATTTGAATGTGTAAGCCAGAGTCCTGTTGAACCCACAGGAATCATTTTATGAAATTCATTCCAACCAATGACATGAAGAGAGAAGCATTTCCCAGAGTTTCACGGAACCCTGCTTGAGAAATGCTGCACTGATCACGAGCTTTAGGGACCGTGCCTTTTCTTTTTTAATTTTATTTATTTCTGAGAGAGAGAGAGAGAGAGAGATAGCGCACAGGCAGAGGGAGAAGCAGGATCCTGGCTGGGCAGGGAGCCCGATGCGGGACTCCAGGATCATGACCTGAGCTGAAGGCAGCCGCTTAACCGACTGAGCCACGCAGGCGCCCCGGGGGCCATACCTTTCTCACTGCTCTGACTGCCGCAGCTAGCACAGCTCCTGACTCATTACCAGCGCATGTTTACCAAATGTAGGGATCAATCTCCAATCTCGTCAGTGGGTTCCAGTTCCCTCACTTAGGGACCCTGTTCAAGTCTCCCCTGCTCTTCGTTTTAGTTTCAATTTCCTATCTCCATAGGCTCTCGTTAGCAACTTGTGGAGAGACTCCTTTGCCAGGCCTATGGCTTATATTTTCCAGGTTGTGTAGAGCTGATCAAAGGTATCTCTGCTGAGCCTGAGTGCAGGCAAGAGACAGAGATGAAGAGGAACCAAGCATAGGAGCCTCTGCTCTTTCGTACGGAAACCTCACTTCACTTGTGTATTCCCCAGAGCCTCTTCTCCAACACTACTGATGCTGGCAAAACTCGTCCGCATTGTTTTCCTCCGCTATGCAATCTCCTGAGCAGCAGCGGATGGCTGTCGGAATTGGGGAAGATCAAGAAATAAAACGAAACAACGCTGAGACAATGATTAAGTTTTAACAACCTGCCCGATTGAGAATAGTTTGGGGTTCACCGTAAGCACCAAAATGTGCTCAACAGCAGAGTTTCAATTTTAACAAATTTTAAGAACTGATACTGCACAAATTCGTAATGCCCACACGGGGTGTTTTTTATAAGGAAATCACAGAGATACTTATCACTTTGGGTAAGTGGAGCTTCCTTGCCCATGGACCCTACTGTCATTTCCGCCCTGAATCAGACAGACGAAGGTAGTGAAGAAGGTAGGGGTATAGTTTTATCTTTCAGGACAATAAGAAGAGAAACCACAAGTAAGAAGAGCAAGAAATTAGCTTAACTGATACAACTTTTGTAAAATACTAAGCACAGTACCCGGCAATAGTAAATGCCCCATACATGTGAGCCTGAATTCTTTGCATGTGGGTATTATTTTTTTTTTAACAGTGGCACGTTAATTGTTTAAGCCAATGCAGATGTTAGACAGCCTAACGGGCTTGACCTCCGGGCCCCAAGGACAGACCGTCACCATGCACAGAGATCCATCTGTTTCAGGGCGCTCAGCCCAACACTGAGTAACTTTGCAACTTTGGAAAAGTTATGGGACAGATGCATGAGTCAGCTTGGGCTGCCCTAACAGAGTACTATAGACTGGGTGGCTTCATCAACAGGAATCTATTTTCTCCCTATTCTGGAGGCTCCAAGTCCAAGATGAAGGTGACAGCATGGTCACGTTCTGGTGAGAGCTCCCTTCGTGGCTTGTGGACGTCCTCCCTCTCACTACGTCTTTATGATGAGGGAGCAGAAGGCAAGCTGAGGACAAAGCACAAGCTGATACCTCGAACCTCCCCACTACCCCCTGCCAGCCGGGGTATGTGTGACATTCCTCAGGCACTCCTGCCTGCCCTAAAACTAAGGAAAGGGAAAAACAAATGGTTCGCTGAAAGAGATCACAGTCCTGCAGGATGTGAGTCTCCATCAGTTTACAGATGCCTTAGTGATTTATAAAAAAAAAAAAAAGCATTCTCATCAATAACCTCACTTCCATGACTCAATTTTCTGGAGCCCTAACATCATCGTCCCCTCCACAGTCATGTGGGAAACAGAGGTCGAAGGGAATGGAAATAAAATAACATTTCCTAATGACCCACAGCCCACTGACAAATACTTGAGGCCAGTGGAGTGGAACCTTGCTCCGGAAACCTCCAACTGTCTTAATGTTAATTCCTCATTAGAAGGAAGAACCACCTTAGCTTGACAACAGGCAGGATTCCAGCATCCTGAGAGTCTTCTTTAGCAGACGAAAGTCCTTTAGGATGCCTCCCTTTGTCCTTACCTCCCCCAACTCCCAAGTATAGAGTCAGCCGTTCCTCACAACACTGGTGCAACAGCTCCTTCTGCCCATAGGTCCTGTCTCCATGCTCTAATAAAACCACCTTTTTGTACCAAAGACCCCTCCAGAATTTGGCCATCTGCTCCAGACCTCACCAAAAACATTCCAAAACTACATCACTGACATCGTCTTTCCTTGATGCACGCCCTTGAGAAGCATCAGCTCTCGCTCTTTGCCTGAGGCCACTAATCTCGTGCTGATGGTTTCAGCCTCGGGAAGCGTTCTCTCAGTCCCTCCCAGAGGCCTCATCTCTGAGTACCATTACAATGGCGAGGGGAGGGCTTCCACATAGGAACTTTGGAGGTCACATACTTTCAGTCAATAGCCACTGACTTTCCGGTTGCAGTTTTCCCATTACAAGTGGGGACTGGAGAATGGGGAAACCAAGTCTCTTCTCTGGAATGTTGTGAAAAATGTGCCTGAGTGGGGACTCCCCAGCAGCTCACACATGATGGGAGATGAATAAACGTCAGGCTTCCCACCCTAGCCCAGGGATACTACATCACTGAATGCAGTCATTCATTTCACAGAGGAGGTCAGTAGCCCTGAGCCAGCCAGACCATTCACTTCCATCCTCTGCCTTTCAGCTTCTCCATTTGGATAATGAGGTCAGATCAGAGGTTTCCCAAAATCCCTAGATTTCATGTTTTTACTGACCCTGACTTCCCAAAATGATTGATGTTTTATGTAGGATGCATAATTTTAGTTAGAAGAGAAATATAAAACCTAATTAAAGCTCTGAAAAAATGGTACTTAGAACCCGATTTATAGTTTGTGATAAATATTAGAATTTATCTGTGGCTTATGCTGTTATTTCTCACAAGTCTTCTGATGACTTTCATTAGAAACTCTCTAGAGCTTGTTAGAATGGTTCAGTGCTAAATTTATAAAACAAAATAACAAGCAAAAAATGATACGGTGAGTGCTCTTTTTTTTTTTTTAAGATTTTACTTATTTGAGAGGGCGGTGGGGGGTGGGCCACAAGCAGGGGAAGAAGCAGAGGGAGAGGGAGAAGCAGGTTCCCCACTGAGCAGGGAGCCTATGTGGGGCTCGATCTCAGGACCCCGGGATCACGACCGGAGCCGAAGGCAGACGCTTAACCGACTGAACCACCCAGGCACCATGGGGGCACTCTTGAAAGTTTAAGTATATTATTATAGCAACCTAAAGAATTGTGCTAGTTCTGCTTTATTCAGAAAGTAAAATTATTAAAAATGGTTATCAATTATGTAAGAGCAGAAGCAAGCAAGCGGAAGGATGCATTCAGAACATTAAAATCCAACAAAAGTCTCTCATAAGCTAACTATGACGCTAACATGTAAAACTGGCTTCCTGATGGGCCAACCCACTGTCATGAATATTAGTCATAGGTGGACAAATCACAATTATGGTAGTGCGCATCTACAGGGACTGCAATTTCTCCACATCCTGGCCAATAGCCATCTTCACAGGAGTGAGGAGGTCATCTCATTGTGGTTTTGATTTGCATTTCCCTGATGCCAAGTGATACTGAGCATTTTCTCATAGACCTGTTGGCCACTTGTACGTCCACTTTGCAGATTGGAGTATGTCCATCTTCCATGCCTTTAGCTCATTTTAAAAATCAAGTTACTAAAGCTTTGTTTTTGTTTTGCTATTGAGTTGTAGATGTTCTTATGTTTTAGGATATTAACCCCTTATCTGATATATGGTTGGCAAATATTTTCTCCTCTTCTATAGGTTGCTTTTTCACTCGTTTCCTTTGCTATACATAAGCTTTTTAGTTTGACCAAGTCCCCCTTGTATATTTTTGCTTGTGTTGCCTGTGCTTTGGGGGTCATATCTATAAAATCATTGTCAAGACAAATGTCACTATGGAAGACACTATGGCTATTTCTTTAAAAGTTACCAATAGAGCTACTTTATGATCCAGCACTCACACTTCTGGATATTTATCCAAAAAGACTGAAATCGGCATGTCCAGAGATATGAGCACTCTAGGTTCAATGAGGCACTAGAGCCAAGATGTAGAAACAAGCCAAATATCCATTAACAAATGAATGGAGAAAGAAAATGTGGTATATACATACAATGGAATATTACTTAGCCTTACAAAATAACCCTGTGGTTGGTGACAGCATGGATGAACCTGGGGGACGTGATGCTAAGTGAAACAAACCAGTCACAGAAGGACAAATACTGCCTGATTCCACTTATAGGAGGTATCTACAATAGTCAAACTGACAGAAATAGAGAGTACAATGGTGGTTATCAGGGACTGGGGGAAGGGGAAAATGTGAGTTGCTCATCAATGGGCATAACGTCTTAAGTATGCAAGATGAAAAAGTTCCAGAGATCTGCTGCACAACACTGTCTCTGCAGTTAACAATACTGTATTTTACACTTGAAAATTTGTTAAGAAGGTAGATCTCGTGTTTAAGGGTTCTTGCCACAATAAAATAAAATACAAGACTAAAATTAGCAGCTGGTTGGCTAAGACTTTGAACGTGACCTTCAATAAAAAAAATAAAGTCAGTGAAGAAACGAAAGAATTACTTGTCTAATTAATAGCTCCAGAAGCTTTCATTTTCTTTAATGATACTCCTCAGATACCCCGGCATTAAGTTGGCATAATCATGGAGGAGGATGGCAAATGCCTCTTTCCAGTTTTGCTCGGAATACTTTTCAACGGCTAAAATCTTTTAAAAGTATCTATCCAAGCATGGCTTGTGGAAAAGAGATACAAAGCTAAAAAAAGAAAACACATTATGCAGCAGAACTCATTTGAATGATTTATTTAAAAGTGTTACTGAAGAAAAGAAAGAAAATTCTTTAGTATACAGAATCTATCTCTGAAATCCTTTGGGGAGACACAAATTTATTTTGCTCACATAATCTGGGCAATAAAATTATGGCATAATCATACAAACATTTTATAAAATAATGCTGGGGAACTGAGTAATGCAAATCACTAGGCAATTTCCAGATCTCCATATTATTTGCATATTTAGAACAGGCTACTTCTAGAAACCTATTCTGCAGAAGGACTAGACCAGGATGCGGGCACCAAGAAAAGAATAGTTCTAAGAGTTATTAAGTGATAACTATGCGTCTATGTTGAGCTCATTTAATACTGACAAATACCCTTTTCTACACATTACTCCTCTCCCCACCAGTGACCCCATATGATGATTCTCAAAGGAAACCATTATCAGGAGAGAGGAAGGCATGTGCTTTGCTGTCTGTCCTCACCATGATGCCTAGGGAAGAGTGGTACTATTTATAGACTAAGAAGAAGAGCTGAAGAACTCCTACTTTAAAAAATAATATAACAAATTAAGATTTGAAATGCTGTGTATAAAGTGATGCTACTTGGGAATTATCCAAAATTAGATTCCTAGACATTGAAAAAAAAAAAATCCTTAAAGAAAAATACCACAAGGATACAGAGGGGGAGAGGAGGTGAAGGTAAAATCTAAGGAAGCTCCGTGTCCTAACTGTAAGGCCAGAGGCATTTCTCAAGTTCAGGGCAATGTATTAGTTTCTTATTGCTGCTGTAACGAATGACCACAAATATAGTCACTTAGCTCCAATTAATTACCTTGCAATTCAAGAGAGCAGAAGTCTCAAATGGATCTCACTGGACTAACGTCAAGGTATCTGCAGGACTGTGTTCCTTTTGGATGCAGGGGACTATCTCCTATGGGACAATCCATTTCTTTGCCTTTCCCTGCTTCCAGAGGCCGCCTGCATTGCTCAACTCAGGGCTCCCCTCATCTTCAAGCTAGCAATTACATCCTCTGCCCTCTGATTCCGTAGTCTTATCTTCTCTTTGACATTCCTATCTCCCTCCTTCCTTTTTAAGCACACTTACGATTACGTTGGGCCTACCCAGATAATCCAGGATAATCCCCATAGTTCAAGATCCGTAATTTAAACATGTTTGCAAAGTCCCTTTTACCATGTAAGGTAACATATTCACGTAGGCTCTGGGGATTAGAATGTCGAGGTAGTTGAAGGGCCATTATGCTGCCAACCACAGTTATAAATGCATATGGATATCAATGAGATTTCAAGACGGGACGGTGGAGGTGTGGAGAGGAAGCAGAAATAAAGACAGATTCTCTAATAATTCATCAGCCTCAGGAAGTAAGATGAGCAGCTAGCTACCCCAGTGCTGCCTCTTTGATCGTGAATATTTCTTTTGGACTTGAGTATAAATATACATTATTAGACATGTATGACTGATAGTTTTTTCTTTCCTTAACGATTTTATTTTATTTTTTAAAGTAATCTCTACACCCAACATGGGGCTTGAACTCACAAACCCGTGATCAAGAGTCACACACTCCACTGACTGAGCCTGCCAGGAGCCCCTAGTTTTTTCTAAGGTAAAATTTCCATTAGCAAAATGTATGTACGTTACAAAATGTGTAATTTGATGAGTTTTGGTAAATGTATGCACATGACTGACTGATGTCGTTTTGGAATATAGGTGAGGTTTGGTGGGGTGAGGTCCGGAGCCGACGACCAAGAAAGAATTCTTGAAACGTCTTGGGTACAAAAAGGTACAAAAAAGTTTTATTAAAGGCACAGGATAGGACACAGGACCCGAGGGCAGAGAGAGCCGATGCACCAGGATTGTGAGGGGTGGCTGATTACATACCGGGGAGTCCGGGGAGGTAAGGAAAAGTGAGTTTTTCAAAAGAACTTTCATATGCTAAAGAGGACCTACAAGATACTGGAGGCCTTTGCCTTGTAAGACTGTTTCTCCCTCTAGTAAAGGTATTAACGTTAAGATGACTGGGAGCTTCCAGGAGGAATGTCCCACATGGGGTGGGGTGGGGGAGGTTGCAAGGTGTCAGCTTGTGCTTTGTCCTTAGCTAGGCTTCTGCTCCCTCATCATAACCACCACACTAATCAAGGTAAAGAATTTTTCAATCACTCTAAACTCAAATCGTCACAGATTTTATATCTCTAGCAGTATCCTATACATCATATACATTTATCAAGTACATAGGACATACACACTTGGTGCCTCCTAAGATTTACACACACACGTTTCTACCAGTGTATTCAGAAATTGTCAAAGGATAAAGAGGCTACCTCCTAACCAGGCTTAGAACATGGGCCTAAAATATTTTGATAAAAAAAAAACCTCAGTTGTTTTTTCTTTTCCCCTATAGTAAATTACTGAGATTTACTTCTTAGGAAAATACTTCAGCATATAGTTGAGATCTCTGAAACAGAATCATTGCTGGGATGGTATTCTACCGTCTTCTTCATAGGATTCTGCGTATCTATTTTTAACTACCAAGAGTGCTGATAGCATTAATCACAAGTTCCTGCTTTTAGTACAATGTTTTTAGGCAGTTCTTGATGTCTGAACAAGAGGATGATAACAAATTAGCTATGGATTCATCTAAGACATGTAATGGTTAATAAAAATCTGGAAAATGAGGATTGGACCAAGTCCAAATTATACAATTTGAGCCTTGGTAAATAAATCTAATTAAGTTGGCAAAAAAACACAAAAAAACAAAAAAAGCATTTCATGTAAAATTTTAGGAAAGGGCAGTAAGTGTATTTGGCACCGCTCACAGGGAAGAGTTGTAGAAAGGAAGATCTATGATCCAGTGGATATCATGGAATCCTTGCCAAGAGCCTGGGTTAGTACAATCCTCATAATGAGTCTTAGCAATGAGAGAAAAATGTTCCCAGATAAACAAAAAGAGGGGACAGCACCAAATTGGAGGGGGGGGGGTCATTACTGAGCTAATCAAGAGGAAATCTGGGCCAAAGTTCTGTGTAAGCTGGCAGAAAAGGGAAAATCAACACAAATGATTTGAAGGTCAAAAGTCAGAACCCCGGCTGAGATATAATAAGCTACATATCACGCATAGAAGAGGATGCTTTCAGATGCACTAAGTGCTTTATTTATTTATTTATTTTAAAGAATTTATCTATTTGACAGAGAGAGAGAGATAGCGAGAGCAGGAACACAAGCAGGGGGAGTGGGAGAGGGAGAAGCAGGCTTCCGGCCGAGCAGGGAGCCTGATGCAGGGCTCGATCCCAGGACCCTGGGATCATGACCTGAGCCGAAGGCAGATGCTTAACAACTGAGCCACCCAGGCACCCGCACTAAGTGCTTTAGTTTAAGGAGCCCACTACAGGCAGAAGGGACTATCCACCATGTCAATCACGTATTAGCAGTCCTTCTGGCTCCTTGCTCAGAGAAATGTTTACATTTAACCTTTCTAGCTTTGGTTCATGCAACAAACTCTGGGACAAAGTGGTGAGGGGGCTGCCTTTCCCAAATTGTACCATGCCTAAAAAAAAAATCATTTTAGGTGTTTGTAGAGGAAGGGCTTTGGTGCCAGATGATCTAGGCTTCAATTTTTGGCCAGCCCCTGTGTTAGCTATATAAACAGGATATACTACTTATCTTTCATAGCTGAGGTATTCATCCTGTGTCAAATGGAGATGGTGCCCATCTCCTAGGCTTTTTAGGAAGATAAACGTGATCCCAGATCTAAAATGTGCTGCATGCCTTGCATAGTGCCGACTTCTCATCCAGGGTTCGATATGTTACGGTGTATTTCTCCTCTTCCTCCCTATCATTCTCAGTTACCCTTTGGTTAAAGGTAATAAATGTCAGATGAATAGATTCAACTACAAAACACTCAACAAGCAATGAGGCCCGGCAGGGTTGGAGGGGCCGGGGATATTCTGTTGGACAGTGGACCACAGGTTTACTCTGTGAAGAGGAGAGCCGCGACCCACCCAGGAAGAGAGGGCACTCTTAGGCGTCCTCCTGGCTAACATGAAGGAGAAATGATCCATTAGGTCAGCCTGGAGAGAGGAGTCGGTGAGCATGCTCAGCGGGCATGCTCTGCTCTTGCACTTCTGGCTGCCTCCACATCTGCTGACCCTGGCAGAAGTTTTGGGGCAATGGGACACCTGCGTGGTGCAGTCATTTAAGCATCTGCCTTCGGCTCAGGTCATGATCCCAGGGTCCTGGGATCGAGCCCCTCATCAAACTCTCTGCAGAGCAGGAGGTCTGTTTCTCCCTCTCCCTCTGCTTGCTGCCCCCCACTGCTTGTGCATGTGTGCGTGCTCTCTCTCTCTCCCTGTCAAATAAATAAATAAAATCTTAAAAAAAGTTTGGGGGCAATGAACTTCCCCCTTCTCCGAGGATGACTGAGGCTGTCATTCCAAGGAGACTGAAGAGAATATATTTCTATCTAGCTATAAATGAGGCATATCCTTATGTGAGAGTCTGTCTTCTGGCTGCTTGAATTTATCCTGATGTTCAGTTGAAGAAGCACCTTTATACAGAAATTGTTTTTTTTTTTTTTAAAGATTTCATTTATTTATTTGACAGAGAGAGACACAGCGAGAGAGGGAACACAAGCAGGGGGAGTGGGAGAGGAAGAAGCAGGCTTCCTGCGGAGCAGGGAGCCCGATGTGAGGCTCGATCCCAGGACCCTGGGATCATGACCCGAGCCGAAGGCAGACGCTTAACGACTGAGCCACACAGGAATTGTCAAGTGATGTTTCTTTCCTTACTTTTTTAGTTTTTTTATCAACTGAACACACCAATACATACACATTACACACATGTATATTTATATTATGTTTACAAGCCCAATTTAAAAACCATAAAACGGTGGTACCTAATATTAACTTCATAAGCCAGAAATTGTTACAAGTACAACTTAAGCACATTTTTTCAAAAAATACCACTACTTGTAAGCAAATACTTCTTAAAGAATAAACACATCTGCATACAGATTTTAGTTATTGATACTTATTATTTTTAATGGAATAAAGAAAGTTCTATTGTCATAATCCACTGGGTATAATTACTGTAGACATTTTATCCTGTTGGCATTATGATTTAGCAGAATTTTAATGTTTAATTCTTAAGTGTGCTCAAAAACACTGTTCAGAGTCTTCTGGGCTGTAACTATATGCTGCAGACACATGAGGGAAAAAGAGAAAAGCTATTAGTGTTGAAGGTTGATGGCCATTTAAATCCTTCACACATCAGTGGAAGAACAGATTTCTTAGTATTGGAAAGCACGATGCCTACTTGCATATTATAGATTTGTGATTAAATTAAAGCTTCAAGTTTCACTGAAAACTTGTACAATTAAAGGCTTTTGCCAATGTATAATCTTCCTGCGTTAAGTAAAACTCTGTATTTTTTTCTGTTGATCTTTGTGATGGCCTTATTCTAGAACATTACATGGTATTGAGTTTTGAAATGGCAGCAAAGGAACAAGTCCCTCAAAAGTCAATTCAACTGATTTCCATTCACCTAGATGCATTAAGTTTTACCCTGGTTGATGTTCTTTCCAAGGAGATGAGAGTAAGACTAAAGACCAGCTTTCTACATTCTGCCCTATCCCGCTTCCCACCCACGTTCCCGAGAGGATCTCAGTTTTTCTGAATGAACAAGGCAACATCTCACCTGTCAAGTGATTTACTTTCTTTTTTAAAAAAACATGAGCATCAGAGCACCTGGGTGGCTCAGTTGGTTAAGTGACTGCCTTCGGCTCAGGTCATGATCCTGGAGTCCCAGGATCGAGTCCCACATGGGGCTTCCTGTTCAGCAGGGAGTCTGCTTCTCCCTCTGACCCTCCCCCCCCCATGCTCTCTCTCTCAAATAAATAAATTTAAAAAAAATCTTAAAAAAAAAAAAAACCATGAGCATTGCTATAGTATGATGAATTACGTTAATGATAAACTACAAATACACGTAATTATAAGAACATATAATAATCATTGGAGAGACAAGATTCAATGTGACCCATTTCTTGAATACAAAATAGGAGATACTGAGATTAAAACATTTAAAACCATGAGGAGATATGCCAGTTTCAAACGTATGCAGAATGTGAAGGGGAGATGCAACTCAAAGCACATATTTATAGCTCCCTAGTGTCCCTGCATAGAAAACACCATCTGTCGTACGTAAGAGTTGCAGGTACGTCACGTGACCCCATTCTCAGTCTTACAATGGTGTGAGACCCTGACAAGTCAATATCTTTTGACTACTTACTACTATATCCCCGATGACTACAAAATATATATTTATACCCCAGACATTCCTGCTAAGCAGCATGGTTCTTTACTGAATCACTTCACTGTCTCTGCTGGGAAGTCCAATAGTCACCTTTAAATCAACATCTCCATTCAACCCCTCATTCTCCCCCAAGTCCTTAGACTGACCCTGACTGCTATTACCTCATGAGTGGCATTATTACTTTCCTCTTCTACTTGTCTCAGCCCCTCAGAGGAACTTAGACATCTCCTTATAGTCCACCCCACCCCTATCCCTCACTGTAAATATCTGATTTATGGCCAGGCCCCACAAATCTAATCCTATATTAACTTTCCAATTCACTGCTTCTCTTCCATTTAAACAGCAGTTGCTTGAGTTTGGGCCTTCAACACTTCTTATCTGGATTGTTCTAATGAGTTTCTAATAGATCTCCCTGCCTCCAATACCGTTTCCCTCCAATTTTTCTTCATACAATTGTCACGTCATCTTGGTAAATGAAGTCCATCCCCCACCTCTCTCCATCCCTTGCTTAGAATCCTTTCCTGGCTTCCCTTAGAGTTCAGAATAATATTTCAAGATAAAACAAGGAATGTCTTATTAAATTTTGATTGAAATAGAGAGTAGGTTGACTGCATTTCCCTAACCTTTGAAATGTTCGGATTTCACAGGATAAACTTTAAGGATTATCTATCTCACAAATTCTACCCCCAGAGATGAAATCCCTCCACCCGCCTTCCTGACACCAGGACACCCCTCTCTTCCCACCACCATATGGTCTTCATCTCTTGGACACTTCACGTATAATAGAGAACAGAGACCAAAAGGTTTACTGAGCCTTGGGACAATTAATTTTATGAAACTAATAATGCCCTGGGAACCATGGAAGCAGCTGCCCAGTCTCAAAGCAGACTCCAGATGGGAACATTCACAAAGATGTGGTAGGCCAGCTCTAACCAGGTAAGTGCATTTATTTCCAGGCCCCTTTCTAATTAGCCACTTTATATCATCCTAACTACTCCTATGTCACAGTTAACGATTAACTTTATCAAGGAAGTGATAAAAGGGTTGCAATGTTTGTCTTTCCCAAATATTTCTCTTCTTGACATTTCAGAGAGGACCCATAACACTATCACAAGTCCAGCAAGGGCCTCCAGCCATCCCCGCATGTGTGCCCATGGGACTCAGATCAACTGGAAACACCATCTGTCTTACGCAAGAGTTGCAGGTAGCAACCCTTGCTAGCACAGCACACAGCATCTAAGACTCTACGACTCAAGATGGTGCCCTTCAGGAAAGGAAGACGACGACCCCGACAACCAGACAAATACATAGAAAAGGAATTCTCCATGGGGCAAAAACAGTACAAAGTAGGACAAAAAAATACCAGATTCCTTTCACTTGATTTTATTCATTCACTTAATTATGCATTATACTTCTCAGTAGGGGCCAGGAAATTTCTAAGTCATTTGCAAATATTAAATCATGCAGTCCTCCTCCTAAGTCAATGAGCCCAGTGCTACTAATATTTCTCCTTTGCAAATGTGCAAACGGAGGTTCATAGAGATTATTACTTGAAACAAATTCACAGAGCCAGTCATCGGCAGGGCCGGAGCAAGAACTCTAGGACGTGGCCATAGGGCCTGTGTGCTGATGACTGTGTTCTGAACATGTACCCTAATTGAGATGGCCTGGCCAAGGAGAACATTTCTCGACTCGACAGCACTTCTGACACCAAATGTGTGGGTTTTCACACCCATCTGTTCTCCCAGTCTCCAAGAGGACCAGCTGGGTGTCCTCCAATTCAGTGCAATTTTGACTCTAACTACGCCTAAGTTCATAGACTCTAAAGGTTAAGGGCTCAGTTCCATGAGGCTGCCCTCCACTTCTGATGCTGAGCACAAGTAGGGGGTCACCAGGTTACCCACACTTTTGTCTGACTTGGCTACAAATCGGCGATCGCCATCACCCCCTCTTCAAATTCAATCATTTGCTATAATGGCACACATAACTCAGGGCAACATTTTACTTACTATTCCTGGTTTATTAGAAAGGATGTTATAAACGATACAGATGAAGAGGCATTTGAAGAAGCACATAGAACAAAGTCTAGAAGGGTCCCAAACACAGGAGCTTCTGTCCCCTTGGAGTTGGGTATGGCAACCTGCTGGCATATGGATGCATCCACCAACCCAGAAGCTCTCCAGGCTCCTTTATTTCAGGTTTTTTATAAAGGTTCCATTATGTAAGCATGATTGATTAAACCATTGGTCACTGGTGATTAACTCAATCCTCAGTCCCTCATCCCTCCTTGGAGATTGGAGGATGGGGCTGAAAATTCCAACCCTCTAATTACATAGTTGGTTCCTCTGGAAACCACCCCCCATCCTGAGGCTATCAGGAACAGCTAGCCACCAGTCATCTCATTAACATAAACACAGGCCTGATTGAAGGGGGCTTATTATGGATAACAAAATCACTGCTATCACTCAGGAAATTAAAAGGGTTTCAAGAGCTCTGTGCCAGGAACTGGAGGCAAAGACCAAATACGGACAGACCTTCCTTGACTTACATGGTGTTATGTCCGGATAAACCCACTGAAAGCTGAAAATATCTTAAGTCATAATGCATTTATTATAGCACCTAACCCACTGAACATCATAGCTTAGCCTAGTCTACCTTAGGAGTGCTCCAAACACTTCCATTAGCCTACAGTTGGACAAAATCATCTAACTCTAAGCCTATTTTATGATAAAGTGTTGAACATCTCATGTAATTTATTGAGGACTATACTGAAAGTGGAAAACAGAATGGTTGCGAGGATGCAGAATGATCCTAAGTGTATTGGGTGTCTACCTCGAGATTGCGTGGCTGCCTGGGGCCACCAGGGCCCAGCATAAGAGAGTATGGGATCCCCTATTACTAGCCCAGGAAAGGATCCAAATTCAAAGTACAGTTCCTACTGAATGCTTATCACTTTTGCACCATCATAAATTCAAAAAAAAAGTTAAGTAGAACCATTGTAAGCTGGGGACCATCCGCATTTCTTACATAATATCATACCCAGACAGCATATCAGCTCCTTTGTTAATTCCCCTAACTCCAAATACTGGGAAGTCCATGTGTTTCCCACCTGTCCTAGGTCTGGTTACCCTCCCCGCCAAGGGCATGAAAGAAACCTCCATGGATGTGGGTCTAGGGGACCAGGTGCGGGCAGAGTTGAGACTACAAGCCTTTCTTAAATGTGTGCATTATCAACTCCCACGTTACTCAAATAATAGAGACCACAAGGCACTGTCTGTATTTGGACACCAGGAAATCTCCCCAACCTCGTGCGGACGCCGAGAGCATCAGCACCAGCTCTCTGCCGAGCACTTCTGCTACTACACATGGGAAGCCAAAGACTGCTCACAATCTTCACACAGTTCCCAGTCCGGAACACTACAAAGGAAGCAATAACTCAGGTTCAATATACTTTAATGTATTTGTTGCAAACAATTTTTGCTGCGAAAGTAATTTTGATGACGATGTCTGTCCAATCCACGCACTCACCTAGACAAGCACATTTTTATCTCAATTATTAATTCTCTGTTCATTTTACTGACATTCTCCAAATGGGAAAGAAAATTCACCTCATTACAGCTCAATTCCCACTGTATTATTACTCAAGCAAAGAATGTTACGTATTTTTAAAGTTTGGTTTTAGGTTTGAATGGTCAGGCTCAGGAAAGAACAGAATAAATGTTTCAAAAAATGCTACACATAGTCATTGTGGGTAAAATTATGTTAAGTTTTTAAAATTTATTTGACAGAGAGAGAGGGGGGAGAAAGAAAGAGAAAGAGCACAAACAAGGGGAGTGGCACGCAGGGGAACAAGCAGGCTTCCCGCCGAGGCGGGAGCCCGACGAAGGGCTCCATCCCAGGACCCTGGGATCATGATCTGAGCCGAAGGCAGATGCTTAACCGACTGAGCCACAAAGGTGCCCCCAAATTATGTTAATTTTTGAAGAAACAGTTTCCATATCATTTTTCTGAATGAAAATATATGACATTACCAACTGGCACTCGACCATGATTGCCTACACTAGCAAATGTGCAGTTATGAAAGGATAGTGGACAGAACAGACTGGGCTCTAATGGTCAGTTTGGACCAAGTACTGGTAAAGTGACTGAGGTCCACCATGTTTTCCTCATTCTCTTATTCATTCATTCAACAAATGGTTGTCCTATTATGTGCAAGACACTGTGTGACATGTAGGACACGTAGGAGGAGACACAGAATAAAAATAAAAGGTCAGATTCACTTTTTAGCAAGTCTCTGTGTGAACTTCAGTCCTATGCTACAGCAAAGATACTACAGAATGTAATATGATCTCATGCTATGGATACTATTAACCCATAGAATTAAGTATTCAGTTCTGTACAATTATTACCTGCAGATAATGCAGGTGGGAAAACTTACTACTTTAACCTGAGACCTAAAAATCAGCCCCAAGTAAATGGATAATTTGCACGTAAAAACAAACATTTTTTTTCTGACAACCCTGAGTTAATAGCATATATTAAACGGTAAGTACGTGACATTTGTCAATCCGCTTTTTTTTCCCATGTACTTATTTAACACGTGATTAATTCTCTCAGGGTTGTCAGAAAAACAAAATAACGCTCATCACTAATGAATAAGTAGTATGTTTCAATAAAGTACATTTTTTGAATTCTCTTGAACTACTTCCTATCATATTTATCCCCGAAGAGAATAAAGAATAACCAAAAAATGTTCGTGAATGTTTCTCTCAATATCTGTACTCTAGTCATTTGGGATTGCAGTCTTTATTAGGATAAGATGTTACTTTGTTAACTTCAAAAAAAAGTAAGGCCAAGCCATGCAGCTCTCAGTGGAAAAGTTAATTCCAATGCAGCAGAACAAATTAGCACTCTTAAGCAAAGCAGCTTGGATAAGGTTCTAAGCATTTGTAAGAAAAGGACACACTGTTGCAAAAGGAGAAAAATGCAACAGAAGATAAAAACTAGATTGGCTCAACATTTTGCTTGGGAGTGGATGTTTTTGTAAGATGCACACAAGCCCAGCCTGGCTTGCCTGAGTTATTTCTGGTAGCATTTAATCTTGTCAAGTTTCCTTTTGAAAGTTTAACATTTGACATCTACAGCGCTAAGAGTGACAAATTCAGTCAGCGATTTTTTTTTTAACTCCTAATGATATTCTTTTCACTGTATTTCATTAGTTTGCTAGAGAGAATTCTATTTTATGTAAAAAAGAAGCGTGCTGAGCCTTTTAGGGAAGGATGTAAGAATATTGTTTGTTGCCAGTCACAGTATGGTTTTTATAGGAGGAGATAAACTGGTCCTTCTGTCCATGGAGTGGAACAAGAGAAATAGCTTTAGTGCATAATTTATTTCTTTGACACATGCTCTCAACAGTGACTGTATCACTGCTATCCAGTAGGCACATGATTAGTTTCCTTAGAGTTTTGTTATACTTCGGATCATTAAGCAGTTCGGTCAGCATTTTCCCTGGGCAGTAGGATATCATGTGAGCATCTCAGTTCAGTTTG
The DNA here is from genome assembly GCF_037043125.1 of Eumetopias jubatus. NCBI lineage: Eukaryota > Metazoa > Chordata > Mammalia > Carnivora > Otariidae > Eumetopias > Eumetopias jubatus. The sequence continues at coordinate 29,574,592 of NW_028274816.1, forward strand.
TGAACATGTGAACATATCAACGACTCATTAAAAAGAGCAATTCAAAAGTCAGGTTTAAATATTGCTGATTGTGTATTTAATTGATTATCAGGCATATGTCTCTGCAGCACTGGGAGGTGGTACAGGATTTGTCACAACGACACTAACTGTGTGGTCTTTGGAAAACAGCATATTTAACTGCACATCACCCAAATGTTTCCAGTCTGTGCATTTCATTCAACCAAACTCTTTAAACTGTGCCCACAGTAATCAATTACAGACTAGTAAACACCGATACCAGTGAATTACTGGAATGTCAGAGTATACATAAGGAACACAAGTTTTAAGTCTTCTGTGCTACATGTGCTGACGGAGATCTCAAATTCTGAGGACTTTGGAAGGATGCTTAGGGAAGAGTTGAAATACACCGTCTATTCCACCAGGAACTGGCCTCATGCTTTGTGTGTACCAACACTACAATTCTGACCATGTTCCTGAAAAGGAAGTATTTTTATTCCCACATTAGAGGTGAAAAGGAAAAACAAAAAACAAAAAAACACTGAGTCCAGAAGGTCAGGAACAACATCTGGACTGAAAACCAAGGAATTAGATTAGAATTCAAACCTGCATCTATTTCACTCAAAATCTTCTCATTTCTGGGGCACCTGGGTGGCTCAGACGGTTAAGCGGCTGCCTTCGGCTCAGGTCATGATCCCAGGGGCCTGGGATCGAGCCCCACATTGGGCTCCTGGCTCAGCGGGGAGCCTGCTTCTCCCTCTCCCTCTGCCTCTCTGCCTCCTCATGCTCTCTCTCTCTCTCTCTGTGTGTGTGTGTGTCTCTCAAATGAATAAATAAAATCTTTTAAAAAAAATCTCATTTCTATGCTGTCTCTCACTTGGGTACAGTAAGTTAGTGTCATGTGTCTCATCTTTTTTTAATGCCTTTAAAATCCATATAGTTTCTAGAGTCTACATAAAAAGAATTCCTCTTTTCTTACTAAGTACTATAGAGCCCTTGGAATTCAGTTCTCTAACTTAACAGCCAGTTACCAGATTATTATAAACCTTCAAGTTTATGACTCGTTTATACCATAGGAAGCCATTAGGTTTTAGATGCAGGTCATTCATTCATGTGTTCAATAATTATTGAGAGTCTACTATGTGCTGCACACTCTGTCAGGTCTTGGGAGATGGAGAGAGCCCCTGGTTTCATAAGGTAATCATTAAAAAAATACATAAACTTGAATTTGTCACTTTCCTCTTTCATACAATCAACCATGGAATGATAAAACAATAATAATGCTTTTCTTTTAAAGAGAACAAAACAAAACAAAACAAAACACCTAGACAGAAACCAGTAGACTTCCTAAATAGGACCCCGAAGTTTGAAACCCTGAAAGAGAAGGATTGAGTATTTTGACTTTGTGTTAGCTAAAAATATCTATATGGAAAAAAAGACCACCATAAAAATTGCATGACACGTGCAAAACCAGGAAAGATATTTATAACTTAGGGTATGTTAGAAAAATGATTAAAAATGATAGAAAACAGGGCAAAGGACAGAAAGAGCTATTTCCAAAAGCAAATTTAAAATGCCAGTAAAAATATAATAAAATGCCAGTAAACCCATGAAACCGTGTCTTGCTTCAGCAGCAAGCTAGCACATGGGAATGAAGTCAGTGGCTTTAAGTTTTCTTAAACACACAGCGTGGATGGGGTCTGAGGAGACTCTAGACCAGTGTCACTGCTATCATTTTTGGGGGGAGGGGGGCGGGTGGAGATCCACCTCACTGACAAGGCATTTTCTGTAGCTCCTGAAAACGGTGGTGGTGTTTTGTCCCAGCAGATAAATTCTGAAAGGAGGAGAAATTGAGTGGTGACCCCATCTTTCTCTTCACTGATCATCTCACCATGCTTGCTGGTGTGTTCGTTTCTGGAAGGGCACGTGGACAGAGATGTGGCTGGCCAAGGGGAAGCAAATAATGGCACGCATACCTAAGTCATTTCCTAGTTCAGGAGATACTTCTCCCCTTTCTCACCCAAACCTGAATTTCCTGGTCACAGGACTTAATTGTAAACGATGTCATGCAAAGCAACATGGTCTAAGGTGTCAATTAGAAACTATGTGGGACACAGACTTTTAATAACTTTTCCAAAGCTCCTTTTGTATGGTTTCCACAGAGCAGGAATCCTTGTTATTCGTTTCTTCGTTGGCATCCTACGACTGTTCCAGGCTCAGCCACTGTCAAGGTATCTTGAAGCTCTTCTATTTTTCTGCTATGAAAAGCGCAGTCCTACTTACCACAGTCTGGGGTCACACCATCTGAAGAGCTACTCACTATATTATGATCATTTCAGCCAGAGGGGGTAAAGCCTTCTGTCAATGTATCTGCTACCCAAATGTTCCAAGTTGTAATTAATTAGGAGGAAAGAACGTACGAATAATACATTTCGATGATAAATCTAGTCACTGAGTAGTTCAGCTTGTCTTATAATTTTCACATTTCTATAGCAACTGCCAAATTCATGCCTGTCTACAAATTTGGGAACAGAACAAATCATAGAAGGGGATTTAAAAAAACCTGGCAACCAGCCAAAAAGGCTATCTGCCATTTGCATATTTGTTATCATGTGCCAAGAAGCTTCTAGGATACCATTGGACCCCGTGTTGAAAAGCCCCCAGACTCCTGAGTATCTGCTGCTCTTGTTTCCTGAGCGACCCAGGGGAAGACAGAGCGTAGAACATCCTGCCCTCGCTGGCCCGTAGTTCACCCTAAGTTCAAAGTCAGAGGATCCTGGTGCTTTAGATCTAAAAGGCCAAACTCTAATTGTCCCATCCCCCAGACCTCCCCATACCATTCCAATGAACCAACCCATCCCTGGGTGCTCAGAGGCACACCCCTGGAAATCTATTTTAATCTCTTTCCTCATTGCTCCTATTCAGTGAGTCTGTAGGTCCTGGCTATGGTGCCTCCTAAATAAACCTAAATACAAGCACTTCTCACTACCTTCCTTGCCAGCAGCCTATTTCAAGCTGCCAACACATCTTGCCTTGATTATTACCACAAGCTTTTATAACAGGACTCGGCACCTCCATTGGTTTACCCTCGACCAGCCACGGCAAAAGACGTTTAAAAAAAAAAATGCCGAAAACCATCCAGTGGATTCTCATCTCCTGGTGGCCCCTGTGGGTTTCCCTACACTCAATTCTACTTCCTTCCTTTCCTCAGGATGGATGAGACACACACCGTCCCTCTCCCCAGTCTTTAAGTAAGCCCAGCCCTTATTCCCGACTTAGCACTTCTGCACTTTTACCTCTGCCCAGAATATGTTCTTCCTAAATACTCAGGAGCGAAGCTTACTTTCATCACCGGGCAGTCTCAGTTCTTATGAGTGCCCCTTTAAATGAACTTTGTCTCCTCCTGCTCCTTAAACAGCCCTCACCCATCATTTGCACTCCGCCCCATTTTCGTCAAAGCACTTGGCACTACTTAACTTATTGTTGCTCATTTATTTATCTTTTCATTGCTGGTCTCCCTCACACTGGAGTGAAGCCTCCATAGAAACAGAACCTCTTCTGGTTTTTTCCATGGCTGTATCCCACCTGCCCAACATGCGTGGGGGTATACCTGGTGCTCGAAAAGGACTGATGAAAGTAGTTATGCCCTGAATTTGCCACATGAGAAACCACAGGCTCATTGAATGTGTAAAAATTGAAGTCTTGCTCCTAATGAACAGACAGAGGATAGAAATCCAGATTCCCTGACTCCTACTCCAGGGTTCTGGCAGTCAACCAGACTGCCTCTTTTATTGCTTGACTCATGGGAGCATTCATATTTTTGGAGTATTCTCAGAGAGCTCTCACGAGATTTTGACGGATCTTAGAGGAGGGTGCTTCTTTCTCTTTCCTGAAATCAGTGAATACACGAGCTCAGAGCCTCCCATAAGCCATCATGTTAAAAGCCCCAAGAAAGAAGACAAGAACAGAAGAGCAGAGTTCAGTGATCCATAGGGATGAAGACATCGGGGGCTGAACTCTTGGATGTCGATGTCCCTAAGTTCAAATCTATCCATCTTGGACTTACCAACTATAAATAAAAAAGTACTTTTTCCCTCCTAATCTATACTTTGGTGTCTGTTGCAATCAAAGAATTTTGACTATGGAGGCCCCTGGGTGGCTCAGTAGGTTAAGTATCTGCCTTTGGCTCAGGTCATGATCCTGGGGTCCTGGGATCAAGTCCCGCATCGGGCTCCTTGCTCCCTCACTCAGCAGGGAGACTGCTTCTCCCTCTCTCTCTCTCTCTGCACCCCACCCTGCACTCATGTTCTCTCACATGTGCACATGCTCTCTCTCTCGCTGAAATAAAATCTTAATAAAACAAAAAAAGAATTCTGATGATGCATTTGACTTTGTAAATAGGAGCACATTGTGCATCAAAAGAATGGCGTATTTTGGAACATTAAAATGCTTATCATCTCAGTGAAATGCTACCTAGCATGATTTATAGTGAAGCAACACTTCTTTAGTCCTTGGCATGTGTTTATAGATGGTTTTATTCAATTCAAATTATTGACTGTCTGTTTGAGATACTTATTCATTCATTGGAAATTCCCAGGCTGAAATCAACTCAGGTAAATTAGTATCTGTGCAATCATTGTATTTACAAGGAATATGGACTCTATTTCACTGACCATGGGAAAAGATGAGAAAACAAAACATGCTAAATGTATGTGGTTCCTGTTCTAAATATTCTTGTCAAGAATATATTTTCGTAGTTATAAGACTCAGGAAAGGTGATCTTCAGTTTCATTCTAACAGACAAAGCTCAATTTCATCAGAAAAAAATAATTGTAAATCCCGATAATAAATCTCCCAGAAGACTTTGCTTATTCAATACTTTGAGGCCACTAGTGTTCTGCCCTCATTTTTATTTTTATTGTTTTTGAATGATTAATATACAGGCATTGACTAATAATTTCTTTTGCAGAACTGAATTGCAATGTTATTGATGGGTTTAGAAATGGGACCTGATGATATATTATCATAACTATAGAGCTTAAAACATTAAGCCACTGGTGTCAAAAGAAAAAACATTTAAGTAAATCTAATGCTCAACTTCAAAATAAAAATTACATATGACTATTTTGACAACAGATGACAAATCCTTATTGGTACTGGTGCTCAGACATTTATAAAAGTCTCATCCAACTGGAAAACTAGAAGAGACATAAACTACAACCAGATCCTCTTTTATGTGCTATTTTCCAAACAAATCGGGTGTAAGGCAAATGATGGGAGTAATGTTGCTTCTCATAAGAGATTGATTTTAAATGGATTTTCTGGTATGATTCCAAAGATGAATCTGGGTCTAAAAGAATTCTTGAGCTCTCTGGTCCTAAGCCAAATGATATTTCAAAGGATAATCAAGCTTACATTAGAGATTCTTCTAAAGTGAGGATAATATTAGAGGTTGAGATTATCTACGTCTCTTTGGAAAAGTTCATTAGGATTTTATATGATGGGTGCAGGGGATACAGGTTTTTATTAAGAAGAAAAGAATGGGCAGCTAAGAGTATACTTTCCTTTGGCATCAGACAATACACTATAGAAAGTGAGAACAATGTTATTAATAATGATATTAAGAACACATCACAATTGCCTCACCTGTGCCCTTTATCCCAGTAGAGAGGCTTTTAGAGTAGAGAGGCAAGGACACACAATATTTTAAACAGGTACTTGAAAGAATACTCTACCACCATAACTTCAGCCTAGTATTTTTTTTTTTTTTCCAAATCCTCATCTGTAATCAAGCAGAATATATTAAAGAATCAAGGTCATCTCATGGCTGCAACACCAGATCGGAAGTCAACAATCAGAATCCCAGTTGCCAGTACTCTACAACTAACTTATTCAGATTACTTCTAGGTTTCAACTTTTTTCATCTGTGAAATAAAGTTGATGAAATGATTTTCAATATCCCTCATGTTCTTTTTTCTTTTTAAGATTTTATTTATTTATTTGACAGAGAGCTAGAGAGCACAAGTAGGCAGAGTGGCAGGCAGAGGCAGAGGGAGAAGCAGGCTCTCCGCGGAGCAGGGCCCCGGGATCATGACCTGAGCCGAAGGCAGCCGCTTAACCGACTGAGCCACCCAGGCGCCCCAATATCCCTCATGTTCTAAAAGTGGCCTCATTCTGTAATAGAACGGTAGGAACATCTCATAGATATTTTGCTCTAGAATGTAAACAAACAGACAAGCAAATAAAGATAAACTAACAATATGTAAGGGTTTAAAACCAAAGGAAGTGAGTTGTTGTTCTCAAATTTGTCAACTTTAAGGCTCTGGCTGGCAGAAGGGAGTATTTCTCGGATCTTCCATTCTTCCCCATTGTACGTTTTCTTAGCCCATTTGAAGAACAAAAATAATATCCTAAAATCCTGACTTGTCAAAATTCTTAAACGAATTGAAAGATGATTTTCATTTTCATGTAATACCACTGCACACTGACATAAATGTATCGTGAATGTTTATATGTAGTGATGTTGAATAATGTGTTAGCTTTGGGCAAGTTGCTTTTTTCATCAATTATCACATATGATCTATTTCAGATAATATAGTATAGAGGGAAACTGGGACAGTTACTAAATATTTATAAATAAACTTTAAAAAAATTCTGCCTCTTTAGAAGATGAAAGTTCACTGAGGGATGGGATATTTCAGTAGTCTTAAAATATGTTTCTTATTAATCACAGAAAAAAGGAATATAGTAGCTCTACAGTGCAAGTACCTGATGGCCCCTACCTTAACCAGATGGTCAAAGTTAACATCTCCAATAATGAAATAAATTGACTTTATTTCCTTCCCATAGAGAGAAAAACTCATCACTTCTGTGGTGTTCCTGCCCAGAATGCATAATGTGAATCTAATCACGGGGAAACATCAGACACATTCAAATGACCAGCCTGTTCACTTCCAAAATTTCAAAGTCATGAGAAACAAAGAAGAGCTGTAGATTAAAGGATAATAAATAGACACAGCACTAAATGGAATGTGTGATCCTGAATTAGATCCTGGATGGAGGATAAAAGAAGAAAGCCATATAGGACATTCTGGAGGCAAATGGTAAAATTTGATTACAGACACAGGATTAAATAATAATACTGCATCAGTAAACTTCTTGATACACACAATAGTGGTTGACAGAATATGCTTGTATTTATGAAATACACAGATAAAAGGGCAGCACATTTGCAACTTACTCTCCTCTAAGTGGCTAAATGAAATGTGTGTGCTGTGTTGTATGTGTCTCTGTGTAAAGACAGAGGGACACACGTACAGACATACACAGAGGGAATGATGAGGCAAAAGGAACAAAATGTTAAAAATTAGTGAATTTTGCCATAGTCGTTCCTTGCATCATTTTCACACCTTTTTTTATACCTTTTACACCTTTTGGCATTTAAACATTTACAGAACTATGTATCATTGAAGTTCTTTTCTAGAGAAAAGTAGCAAAGCAATGTTGGTCACGGAGATGCACCTCAAGGAACTAAATACCCCCTCCACCAAAAACAAAACAAAACAAAACAAAAACCACACTAAAATAAAGAAAAGGGCTCAGGCTTACCCAATAATAGTCACAACTTAGAAAAAGATGCTGCAATACTGAGTACAAAATCAGCTCAAGACTATCTCAGAAAGGCAACTTAAGTGGGGGAGAAACCAACATTTTAGCATAAACCAACATTTAGGCTACTTTATCAGAAAATAAAAATGAGTCTCCATAGCAAATCAAGAAAAAGCTTTGAATCTTGGGGCTGCCCCTTCTGTCCTCACACCCCTCCTGCCCATTTCTGCCACACTGTCCCAAATCTAGCTCAGCTCAGTTCTGGATATAAAGATAAGTATTCAATCAACTGGACTTTACCACAATCACTGGACTCATAAATGAAAAAGCATATGAATGAACATGAGCTTGGCTGTAGGGAGAAGCAGCAAGAGAACCAGTCTTCAAAAAATAAAGACCACACCTACCTACCCCCCCTCATCCCCACATGTACAACTAAATGTAGCTTTGAAAAGACCTGCCTTCTTTGCTACAGTGTCTCTGGTAGAATGAACAGGATGTAGAATTTTGGGTTTGGGTAACATTTAATTAGAATGCTTGTTCACTCACCATGAGCCTTTGGTAAGATACCTAAATTTGTGGACATCAGATTCCCCTCTGTTAAATTTGGGGGATACTATCTAACTTAGAGAATTACAAAGAAGGTGATAATAAAAGCTTGCATTTCCTGGACATATGGACCAGGTGCCAGCACTCCACTAATTAATTTGCACAGATGATCTCATTTAACGTTGTTGACATTCCTATCAGACAGGTTCAGTCATACGCTCCATTTTATAAGTGAATTATGTAACTTGTCCAAGGTCACAACTCTGGTAAGAAGCCGAGCAAAGCATCCAAACCCAACATACATGGCTCCAAATAGTCACCATGGACTAGCAGTTAGGATCCACCGTTAACAGAGCTGAACTCCCTGGGTCCAGATCCTTGCTCTCACACTTGGCAATGCTACAATATTGACCAAGTCATTTCAGTTCCCTGTGCCTTCCTTTCTTCAAAATTACAATAATAGTAGCACTGACGTTCCAATAAAGAGTAAATAAATATATGTATTCACTGATGATTCATTCATTAATTCACATATTAAAGAGAAGCTTTGTACTGAGAAATATCAGGTAGGGATGAGGGATAAGGTTTTTTTAAGATTTTACTTATCCATTTTGATAGAGGGAGAGAGAGTGCATACAAGCAGGGGAGGGGCAGAGGCAGAGGGAGAAGCAGGCTCCCTGCCAAGCAAGGGAGCAAGGAGCCCAATGCAGGACTGGATCCCAGGCCCCTGGGATCATGACCTGAGCCGAAGGCAGATGCTTAACTGACTGAGCCACCCAGGCTCCCCAAAATGAGGGATAAGATTAATGGATTTTACTAAAAATAGCAGGATTACATGAAAGTCTGTTAACCATGATAAATACATTATATATGTGTGTGTGTGTGTGTGTGTGTGTGTGTGTGTATAATAGGCTTTTAGATCATGCTAGGCTCTGCTCCAAACATGACTAATTATATATATATACACACACACATCATATATATACATATGTTAGTTTGCCACTATAAACACAATGATGTTTGGAACAGAGCTAGCCTGATCTAAGAGTCTCCAAAGAGTTATCTCTTGTTATATGTAAAATACATGACACCTGGTAAGTTATCAACAAACCATATTACTTGTAATGTAATAAATTCAACTGAGAAAAACTGCCTAATTTTTAAGTTGTGACAGCCTGGAAAAAAAAAACCCTGTAGCTATGAAGATAATATTACATAGACTTACATTATTCCAGTGCATTAATTTAACACCTATTGAACTAAGTGCAGGAGTTCTAACATACAAGACTAATTAAAAGGCACAATAGATAATTGTTTTGAATGTCTTGTGATGCTTTAAAGCTCTTTAAATGTACCCAGCCACAGCACACTAATTTTAAATGATCAACTCTTATAGAGTAATTGGAGTATAGTCTTAACTCATTTAATATTACTTACATAGCTAAAGGCTTCCATGTCAGCTAAGCATACAGATTTTTATGGAGCTATTTTGTAGATACTTTGGAGTTTTCTTTTTAATACCTCTATATAATTATAATTAGTTCAGAAGGCCCAGTAACACTTTGAGATAATTGTGCATAAATTAATTGCTAAAGGGCACAATTAACTTTTTATTAACGTTTGCAATAATAAACATTCAACTTGGTTTCTAATATTTCATAAATTATATTCCATATTTTAATTGCTCCTATATTAAGTTTTATTACTTAATGTCCTTGAATATTTGCCTTGGGGACCAAAGCAAGCACTCTAACATGCTTAATCCCAAAGAAAACCTGCGTTCAATTAGACAGCATGAGTCAAGCGAGCACTGACTGCAATCACCCACTGCTGTCATAGGCAAGAAAGAAGAATTCCTTCACAGGAAACTTCTCCATGGGAAGAAAAGCCTAGACAAAAGTGATGTTTTCATAAAATAACACAATTTAGCTCCTTAAGGAAACTGGGTTTTTCTTGTGTTTTGTTTTGTTTTTTTAACTAGAGAAATTAAGCATCCACCCTGGAATCACCTTACAATTCAATGCAATCAATCATGAATTACGTTCCCCAATGGTGTGATATGCTTGCTCATTACCCGGGCTCAGAATGGACACCATGCACTCTGACTCTGAGTAAGTCCCCTCCCTTAAAAAATTACACTTCATTTCTCAAAAAGAATCTTCTAATCTCTCTGCTTTGGGGTTACGAGTCTGGCTCCAAAATACCGGGAGCCGAGCATGAGAAGAGAGAAGGCATTTCAGTGCTTAGTTAGTAGACTTTCACACAATCCAGCTCTTTTCAGTAAAATTCCTTCACCTCACCCTCATTTCCACCTGATGTTCTATAATCCAAAGCCTTTCTTTAATGATGTTATTAAATAGATATATAGCCCTTAACCATGAAGCATTTATATGATTGGCTGATTTAAGGATTGAATGTATTTTTGACATCTACGACCACCCCCACCCCCCATTACCTTCTGTTCTAAGGCTTTTTAAAAGCTTTGTTACTCCAGGGCTGTTGGATTGAAGAGCCTTTAAGTATAAAAGCTCCGTGAGCTTTCCTCAGAGCCAGAACAGAAGGATTCACAGAGAACCTTATTCCATGCACAGGCTGGGCTCGGAGCTGCCCTCATAGACAAGGCTGCTCTGAAAAAGACAGAGAAGCTGGCTCCCTTCGGGCCACAACAGAGGAAGACAAACATGGGACCAGGCCAGGCCTCTGACAGGCCCTTGGAGTCAAGCAGTCGAAACATGGACCAGGATTCACCACGTACATCCATTCTAAGGGATGCTCTGCAGGTACTAAATGGCAGTCTTTGGTGAGTCTACTGGTTTCATTATATTTAGGTGTGAAACAAAAGCAAAATAAAAAGAGTGTATATCTATGAAAAGATCTCTATTATATACTCTGAAATGGAAAAGGCAAGTTGTGAAACTTGATGCATATTTTGATTTCATTTTGTGTTAAAAAAATAGTTTCTGATTGTATATGTGCATATTTATTTTTAAATGCTAAAGAAATATCTTAACTCCCAGGAGAGGAGCTGGAGTTGGCGGAAGGTAAGACAATGGGAGCTTTTTGGTTATTACTGAATCATTCTATTTTTATATTATTTATTTTCCTTTATGCTTCAAAACCATTTCTGTCCCAGAGAAATATGTGAGCCACACATGGGAGCCACATATAGGATTTTATAGTCACACTTTTTTTTAAAAAAAGGTAAAAATTTTTTTATTAACCTAATATATCAAAACTATTATCTCAACATAAAATCAACATAGAAGTATTGAGATGTTGTACATCTTTTTCCATGCAAAATTTGTGAAACCCATCGTGTATTTCACACATACAGCACGTCTCATTTTGGGCTAGCAACATTTTGAGTGTGCAACAGTGTCATGTGGCTACCACCTACCAAACTGAATAATGCAGTTCCATACTATTTAAGTTATTATGGTATGTATTTTTATAAAACATACTAATAAAAATACACACTGAAGACGGCTATGTCCAGGTAAAATAGCTAAATTTCCAGGGCGCCTGGGTGGCTCAGTCATTTAAGTGAATGTCTTCAGCTCAGGTCATGATCCCAGGGTCCTGGGATCGAGTCCCACATCGGGCTCTTTGCTCAGTGGGAAGCCTGCTTCTCCCTCTCCCTCTGCTGCTCCCCCTGCTTGTGCTCATTCTGTCAAATAAATAAAATCTTTAAACAAAGAGCTTAATTTCCTAACTACCCTATTTCCTTATACTGATAAGAATATATCTGAAGCAGATCACAGTCTCATTATTTCAGTAAGTTAATCAAGCAGATCACTTTCTCCTCAAGGTCTTGTGAAAGTGAACAAAGAAAAACCTCATTTAACATAGAGCTGGGAGGCCAGAGGGGAAAGCTCTCATGACCACCAACTCAGTCTGTGGCAGATCCCAACAAAAGGAAGCCTACTTTACTACCATAGCAGAGACGGAAGATTTTCTTCCTGCCCAGCAACAGCCCAGCCAATGAGAAATTGCCACAACTCAGCCAATGAGAAACTGTCACCATCCTTAACTCTCGCTTTCCTCCAATGGACTTGAGTGCAAAGCAGCCCCTCCAAACTTTCTAGTTTTTCTCAAGGAAGTGACACTGCTCTCCTCTGTTCTCCAGACTTGCCTGTGGTTTTGGTGTAGCTTGCGTCGTCCAGAACTGCAATTCCTTTGCCATTCCTGAATAAACCCATTCTGCTGGTAAAAGAACTGGCTGTTGTATTTTCAAGATCAATAGTCTAAACCTTCCTTGATGACACATAACAGTATCACTTCTGATCTCTTTGAACTTAAGTGCCTGATCCAATAAGCATGCATAATACTCAATATTCATAAATATTGAAGGAAATAAATCACAATGCCTGTGCTTTGTAAATAGTATGGAACATTTAAAAAGTACTACTGCATGTAGGAGGCATGTGGCAAATTGAAGTGTTATTGGAAGAGCAATGCTAAGGCACCAGGGAAGGAAATCTGCCGGTCCCAGTCTGAAATAAAAAATTTAACATGAGTGGAATGTGGACCAAAACAGGCAGAAAAACAGACATGACTGAATTATGCATAACTGGCCTCTCACTTCCTGAAGACATAGTTAATCTCACCATCTATAAAAAAGAAACTCCCGATGCTCTGTACTTTGTTACACCAGAGCAAATGTTACCTTCATTTGTTTTCACTTTCTGTGACCAGTGGCGGGGGGGGGGGGGGAGGGGGGGGGATCACTAGAACTAGGAAATTGAGAATATTTTCCTAGGTGCCCAGAGCAGTCTGGTCCTGCTGTTTTGTCATAAACAGGTACCTTCTTTTTCCTAAAAAATACCTTCTTCCCAATAGCAGGGCAAAGTTAGGGACAAAGCAAGGTAGAGACAAATTTCTCCAATCATTTCCAAGAACTGGCTTTATTCACTTTGTTCCATACTCAAAGCCCTGTAGTTATCTTGGAAAATCTTATGAGACTAGAGAATCCAGTTTCCCCTCCATTCTAAAGGGATAACAGTTGTGGCACCATCGTGCCATTGAAGCCCGTTTGACTCATAACAGGATGGTGGGTGAGCCCTTACACCCACTATACTCACTCACTCATACACCAGAGGTTCAATGCACACTCAAACACACATACCACTGAAAAGTCTCACAGCACACACCAGACACACATTCACATAAACCCTATACATGTATACAAGTATTTGCAAATATAAGTATTAAACTTAAGATATGTTTGCTTTATTGAGCCACTTACTTATAAATTTAAGATTAGAACTTGTTCAATATGTAAAAATTTTTTAAAGGGCCCCAGCTAGAGTTTTTAAAAATTGTTGCTGTTTATTTGTATTTATTTATTTATTTATTTATTTGGTTAATATCTTCCATAAGTTTTTAGTTTTGCTATTCTGCTTTCCTAGTTTTTCTGTCATTTTCTTCAGGATAATTAATAGTTGGGAAGAAGTAAAAATTTCATCCTTCAAAAATATCTTAACACAATTTTCTTGGGAGTATTTACTGAAAGTAACTGCATCATATATGCGACATATATGACATACATATAAACCAAATCTAGCTCTATTCTACCGATATACATCAAAAAGAATAACAATTCTTCGAGTCAATTTTGAATGCTGATAAGCTGGAGGCATTTCGTTTTCCTCTCTCTTTTTTTGGAGTAAAGGAGAAAACACATCTGTTCTTAACTTGCACGTCAAAACTCTTTCATGTCACTTTAGTAACATTAGCTCTTGTTGCTAGCCAAGAGAGCTTGGATCTTCCTGGAAGAAGCCACCTTATTTGAGAACATGACAAGGCTCACAAAAAAGTACAACATAAACAATGTCATGTGAATGACATGATGTTTCTATCACTGGTGTTTCAACGTGATCTGCATCAATTCTGAAGCATTCTGCGCGTTGTTGTTGGTTGTTTCATCAACATTTCTCTTTGGATTCTCAGAAGAGTCAGCGGAAGCATGTGCTCTTCTTCTGACAGAAGAAGTGAACACGTAAGGATGTATACTGATATCTTGCCTCCTGGGTACAAACCCCATCAGTGGGTATTTTCCTACTTACCTCTGTGTCACTTCTATATTTTGGCCAAACTTCCTGCTCCAGTGAAACAGGAAAGCAATGCATGTTGTGAGTGATGGATACAAGGGGGTGGACCTTCTACTGTATGGATGACAGTTTCTCAGACTTTGTTGGATGAAGTTTGTCCAGGAATGTCCCTCTTTTTACCAGAAATCTATGCCAAATTGTTATTTTATAGCCATATATTGTTGATGCTTAGATGATACACTAGTCATACAAAACCCCACTCCATACATCTGGGATGTATTTGTGATAGACTTTGAAAGACTTTAAAGCAATCATTGCTGTCGTGGGTTTATTCCAACAAAATAGCTTTCCTTCTATACATGGAAAATGCAAGGCAAAATTCAATAAGGCTGTCTTACTGGGAGTTCAAGACTGATAAAGCCATTCAGGAAGAAGATAAGGAGTCAAGGAAAGAAAGCTCAGTGGGTTCGTTCTCAGAAATAATCTTCATAATTTGAGTTTTGTGAGCTCTGTCAAGAACGAAGGCAGAACTTTTGTACTAGATGACTGTAAAATGGTGGGTAAATCCAAGGTAACTCAGTCAGGTCCAATCTTACTAATTATTAATCAAAGACATTAATATATTCAGAAGAGTAGTAATTAAATAGGCCTTGTCTCCCTCCCAAATGTTTCTCTACATTTGTACCTGGAATTAAAAATACATCTATGGCCTTGCTGATTTGGCTCTTTAGGATGGCATGAGAGAAGTCAAACAACGACAATGTGCATTTTAAAACCAAAAACTAATGCTGTGATTATCTGCAGATATAGATGCAGATACATGTAATGTACATTTGTGTAAAGGATATATGTAGCTATGTGAAATACACATGTATATGTTCAATATACATATGAATTCTGCGATGTATTTCATTCATTGTACACATAATGACCATACCTAAAAAATCACTGTAACCAATTCTCTAGTAGACAGAGACAAAACAATATTTTTCTGAGCACTATGTGCACGATCTTGCTAAGATTTTCACATTTGTGATTTTATTCAAGTCTCAAAAATTCTTACCAATAAAATGGTAGCATAAGGAGCTGGAAAAACTCTCTCCCTTAAGACAGCCATTTATCTGATAATTAATTTTAAAAATCATTTTAATTCTCTAGAAATTGTCCTAAGAGCATACAGGACAGAGGGAAAAGCACATTCTTTCAACATAAGGCAAAGCCTTCGTGGAACAATGGGCTGAACCACAAATTCTGACCAAATATTGACTGAACAATAAGCAACTCTGACCCAGGGGGAACAGACAGGAATCAGGTTTCAGAATCCAATCATACTCATCCCTGGAAGACTGGAAGACTCTGTGCATGCTCAAGCCTAGGTCCTCTCCCAAGAGCAATCCTAGAGGAAACTTCCAAGTTCACAGACCCTGGCTGAAGAGAAGGCAAAAAAACGTAAAGCCCTGAACTATAATGATATTTTCCAAGCCACAGACACATCCAGTGATAAAGGATAAAAACCTAACGGGCAATGAGTACCTACGGACAACATCAGACAATAATTGGCTTATTCTACCAAGGACAACCCTGGGTACCCAGGTTCCAGGATAGTAACAAGGGAAACAATTTGTGCAGGGACAAGAGACCTTGAGCAGAGGGAGACAGACTTGCCAGAATTAGTTCAAGCAAGTCACTAAGCCAATAAACAATGGAAAGAGCTCTCAGATGTGCCAAAGCAAATCAAGTGACAAGTTCTCTATCCCGAAACATTGTATTAGAACCGGTGGAACCCACACACAAAAGAACTATAGCTCTACTAGATACTCAACCAAAGTAAGAGATGGAGAGCAAGTTTCTTTTCGAAGCTCTCTGCTCACCGTCCAGACAAGACCACAATGCTTACTTCACCTTACAATCCAATTCCAACTTTTTCTCCTGCTAGGAATTTTGTATGTGCATCCAACCTAGGTTTGCTTTAGACATTATACTTTCAGTAACCAACCATAGGAGAATTTGGATTAAAAACTGCTGTTTAATTATAAAAAAAAATAAAAACATATTTTAATGTTATATATTACACATAATTATAGATGTGTATATATATATATGTATGCAAATATATATGCATGTAATCAAGAAAGATATTTCTAACTAGCCTCTTAATTATATAGCTCTCAATTGCCCTGAAAAGTATGAGAAAACTCTCAGAACCCCTTTTTTAAGACTTGTAGATTTCTCAGACACACTGGGCTAAAATCTTAACATTTTCTTTTTGCACAGTGCTTAAGGCCACTCTTCTCTGGTCTATTAACTGACTTGTAGAATGGAAGAGTAAATTGTCCTTGACTGCACCAACACCCTGATTTTTTTTCTATGATTACAAATAGAAGATTTTTAAAGTTTTTAAAGTTTGGCAGTTTGCAGACATGACTCCCAAGACAAATTAAAGATCATGAAGGCTTCCCCCCTCCACCCCAATAGTTTGATTTTTTGGATGTAACCTTGGCTGTGATTCTGATTCTGACACTGTTTGGCAATCTTAGGAAAGCCAAAGACTCTCTCTAGACACTTTTTTAAAATTAATTTAAAAAGTGTGAATTTGATGCAGGAAGCAGAAACCAGACGACCTCAAATACTTCCCCAGTTTAAACAATTGATGGTTTCATAATTTAATATGCAGAGAACTCATACTCTCCTCCTCCTGGACCTCTAACAGACGCTCCTACCATATGTTCCCCCTGTGCTTTCGGCAGGGATCCACTGTAGCAATTATTTGATTGTATTGAAATTTTGTCTTGTATATTTGTCATCCCAGTAGCTTCTTCACTTCTTAAGGCCAAGGTCCAAGTCTGAAATTATTTTTCTTTTTTTTTCCCCCATCTCCATACCCCAAGTTCCATAGATATAGCTTAGTGCAAAAGTGATTCTATTTTTTTTTAAAGCATTTATCTATTTGAGACAGAGAGAGAGAGAGAGAGAGAGAGACAGAGTGGGTGCATGCACAAGTAGGGAGAGGGGGAAGGACCAAGGGAAGGTGAGAAGCAGACTCCCTGCTCAGCAGGGAGTCCAATATGGGGCTCAATCCCAGGACCCCAAGATCATGACCCAAGCTGTAGGCAGATGCTTAACCAACAGAGGCACCCAGGCGCCCCACACAAAAGTGATTCTATATATGGAATCAAGGGAACTGAAGAAATTAATACATTGATATTATTAAGTTAATAAAATTTATTTAGTTCTGGTTCTTAATTTCTACTTCAGAAAAAAAGAGTGTAGCAGGTGTGGCCTTAGCAAGAAGCAGCCATGAGGGGGACACGTTCTGAGCGGCCTGGTCAATGTTTCCTCCCTTAGTATGCAATCTCTCAAGCCTCTTATTTCCCAGCATATCCATGTAGATGGTACAGGCTTTGGTCTTCAAGAGTAACTTGTGAAAAAGCAAATATCTTGGTAAGACAGAATAAAAGGAAGCATTAAAGTGGGACAAAGAGCAGGCATGCTGTGGGGCGAGAGGAATGCTAGATAAGGCAAGACATAGAATGGGACTCTTTGCTTCCTTTACTTCTTGTTTGCCTACCATATGCCTGACACACTAGATCCTTGCCTGCATGCATCTTAAGGGCTAGTGGAGAACAGGGAATATTAAGCAAGAAGTGCCGCCCCAGAATGATCCATCCTGGGTTTAGGTTAAGGCCAGGAGGATGGCTTAGGGGAAATCAGGGAAAGCTTGCAGGAGGCGGTGACCTTTCGGATGAGATCTGAAGAACTACAGAAGTTAATGAGGTAAGAGATAGGGAAAACACGGTCCATTCAGTGCCAAAAATGTACACAGAGGAGGGAGTGTGTGGAGCAGGTAACAATCTAAGATCCGCATTGCAAGGTTTGGAATGTGCAGGAGAGAAGAAGATGTGGCAAGGGGAAGGTGGTCTCTGTAAACTATGTAAAACATGCAAACCATATTAAAGAACTCCGTCCCAGGATCGGAGAGTACTCCTAATTTTAGCAGCCATCAATCAATCTTGCCTACAACACAAAGACCGTTGATTCTTACAACCATGGTATTTGCAACTTGTCTCTGAAGTTAAAAAAGAAAAAAAAGTAACCTCGCTAATGGGAAAAATAAGGTCTCCATAGCTATACAACTTTGTTACTTTTACTAACAAAAATATATTTCCCTCTGTGGAGGTAAGTTTTAGTGTCCAGACAGACAGGCAGAGGATACCACGTGGACAGTAACAACTGTTGGAAATGCTGGAAACGCTTTGCTCAGAGCAGGGATGGCAGGTGCCCAGGCAATGCAGGAGGAAACACGGTCTCTAGGGGTCCCCCGGGGCAGGGCAGTCGCCACAGGTGGGAGCAAAAGTCATTTAAACCTAACTGTAAATGACTCGAGGGAGGCTATTCCTTTCCTCTTGGCTCATCACTACCTTTACTACGCGATGCCTGGAATCTCCGCAGCCATCAAGCCACAGTCGGAGGGGGCTGAAAAGCAGGAGACGAAGCAGACAGAGAGAGAGCATCAAGGTCTCTGAAGAGATCAGGGAGAGGCTGGCCAACCAAGCTGCGAGCCAACGACCCCCCTGAACAACCGCGATGTGGGAACATAACCTCCTCACTGCATTGGGCATTACAGTGAGGAGAGTGTCTACCTGCGGCCAAAGTCATCTTAACTGTAGAAGGAAGTGCACGACAGCCTCTGTGGATGCAGTTCAGAGAAGCAGCCCGAGGAGGGGGCTCCTGGTGTGCCCCTGGCCTGTTTCTGGTCCGTGCAGCTTAGAAATTAGCTGATCAAAGTGTCGTATGTGCTTTTAACTCCTGCAAGCTAGAGATAGAGACAGAAAGAGAAAGAAAGCTACCATGTTTTGAATGAGAATAAATGTATGATCACACAGGACAACCCCAGCTAATAACACAGAATTCCTCCTTCTCTGATTTCATAAAACACTTATAAATAAATAGATATGTAGGAAACGTGTATTAAATTCCACTTGATTTTAACTTCCCTGTGTCCTCTGTGGTGCGACAGGAGGACTGACAGACTCCGAGTGCAAGAGGTCACACAGCAGCCCCACCTCGTTCAAGTGCGGGCAGCAGTCCGTCCCTCGACGCAGAGCGCCCCGGGGTGTCCCGGTTGTGCTCTTGGGAAGAATCCCGTTATAACCTCCACGCTGCTGCAAATGCAGCCCTCGTCCGGAGGGCACGGGGAGGGAGGGGAAGCCGGACCGAGCCCATCAGGTGAACTAGCGAGTGAAGGGTTCTCTAGGCTCAGGGACATCAGACAGGTGTCCTCTCTATTCCACAGTTCTCCCCTCTTCGAGGTCCTCAATGTTCGTGCACACATGGAAATATACACACTATAACTTAGGGAAATGGTGTAGTTATATTTACCTCAGATGGGTGTGCTTTACATGAGGCAGTTTCTGCTGGGTTTTGGTGGGAATGGGCCTATTATGAAGCATATTCATTGCATCTTTATTTTAAGAATAGTATAGCACTAAAAGCACATGTAAGTATTTTCAAATGATTGGTGAAAATTGGTAATACAGAAGATTTAAGATTTTGAGCAGACAATGCAGTCTCTTAATGACCGATATTTTCAATAGGCAAATAGCTGACAGATATGAATAGGCTCTCTCTCTCTCTCCACACACACACACACACACACACACACACACACACACTTAGTGGGTAACCCAAAATTTCTGAAAATTTTATAGTGTAG
Organism: Eumetopias jubatus; assembly: GCF_037043125.1. Classification (NCBI taxonomy): domain Eukaryota; kingdom Metazoa; phylum Chordata; class Mammalia; order Carnivora; family Otariidae; genus Eumetopias; species Eumetopias jubatus. Next base: position 29,594,509 of record NW_028274816.1, read on the forward strand.
TTAAGAAGCAGTAATTCAAAAAGAAGGCAGTAATTCATTATTTACATTTCACTGTAGGATCCTACATTATATATTTAAGAAATATTCTAACTTGATAAGGGATGCATGTGTCACAGGAAACCAAAGGTTGTATGCTTCTCATTGACACATCCACCTCTATTCAAAGGGAATTCAGAGATAATTTTCATCTGTTTAGTCTCTGTAGAGTATTTTAAAATATTTTAAAATTCATGGGAATAATCAACACTCAGAAGAATTACATCTTTGGCAATGAAAAACACATTGAGAGGTTTTAGAGCCTTTGCAAACTGCCACTCAAGCTTATTATTTATGAACTCTTTGCTCTTTAAAACTGAGAACAAAGCAATTAACTACAATTTCACACCTTCAAGAAGACTAAGAACACAGTCTGCTATCTATTGTAAATTCCAAAGTGTATTCTTTCACTTAAATTTATAGTTCCATTGCATGGAAATTTTCCTTATTCAAAAGAAAGTTAGAAAGTGAATCTTTTATTTTTTTTTCACTGAAAACGGACAATGCATACCAATTTTGTTCTTAAGAAAATAAGCTTAATAGAACCCATTGTAAAAATAATTGAGAAGCCAATATTTAAGAACACAATACACACAGGCAGACCATGTTAACTGAGGCAGCGTGCTTCCTGGTTTGTTCACTGAGTATGGTGACCAGAAGTTTGCAAATGCATGCCTTGATAACACCGTGTGTTCAGGTTAAGGGCATGGCACTTACTGTGGGTCAGGTCCTTAATCCCCCCACCATGGCTGTGCTACACTCCTATTACTACAAACCACCCGTGCACTTGAACTGGGGGGGATCAGGGTCACACAGGTGGGCAGGCATGGGTTGGAACGCAGGTAGCCTGACCAGAACGTGAGCACTCCCTCGCTCTGCCCAAATAGGAGTACCCAGCAGGTGCCAGGAAAGCCACACGACATCCTTGATGTCACACCAAAATACCACAACTCAACACGGCTTCAACGGGATATTCCTTTTTGAGAATAAAAGTAACAAAATGACTCCCTTGGTTTTCATACTTCAGAGCTGCTCAAAGAAAGAATGAGACTTGAATTGGCATCCCTTGTGATTTAGACCTGTGCATTATCTTCTCATTCTTTCTATTCCTGCTGCCTGGTTTAGGCCCCTGCTGCTGTCTCCTCAACTTCATCCTTCTAACTTCAATCTCCTGCTCCATTCAATTTTTCAGAGTGGTTCTGCTCATGACCAGTCTACTGCTCAAGGATATCTCAATGGCTGCTCCTGACCATAGGATAAAATACATATAGTCCAAAGTTTTTGGATCTGGGTCTCAACTGAGCTCTCAATACTCCCCCCCCTTTCCTTTTCCCATCAAGAAGTAACCACCAATCCCACCATTTCTGTTTAATCCCCCCCAACCCCTAGACTAGTCCACAAATACCAGGATCTTGCTGCATTTAGTGGTCTGTTCTGAGTGGGGGGCGGGGGGCACCCTGATAAAAGCAAATATAAACTCTGCATGGATCCCACCCTCAAGTCCCAGATACTCAGGGCTCACATGGACCATGCACCTCCCTGGCTAAAATGAAACTACCCAGAAGAATGAGTGCAACTTTGGAGGTTTTATCTTACCAGTTGGGAACTGTGTTTTTAGCTCAGCTATTTTAGTCCTCTTAACAACTTAAGCAAATGGGCATATTTGGTGTGGAAATGGGGCTGGGTTTCAGGCTGGGGGAGATTAGGGTCAAGGCGTTGACCTTCAAGTAGTAATAAAAAAAAAAAAACAACATGTGATTTTCCCTCCCTAATCTGATTTCCTTTCTGTATTTATTTTGAAATTTACCCCAACTACACTTTCTCACTTTCCCACTACTGGTCACATAGTGTTCCTGCTTTATGAGAATTGTTTCCCACTCTCTGCCTATTCAAAATACAGAACAGCATCACTCACTCTTCTGATCTACAAAGCTGCGCCCAGAGCCCAGGTCAGTGTAAAATGGCGGCTCCCTCCTGTGAGGTCCTACAGCTCTGGGCCCTCAGGCCACATGGCCTTCACTATGGAGTGTTTGGGAAGCAGTGTGTTTCCTCCATATCAGGTCCCGATAAATACACCTGCAGTCTTGTCAGACCCTGTTGCTCAACAAATTTTTTCCACTCAAAATTCTGTCTTACATTGTTTTTCTCTCTCTATTTTTTTAAAAATAATTTACCTTTCATTTCTCTTTTTATATTTAAAACAATTTTTGTCCAGTTGCCTTTCCAATGTCAAGTGCTTCAAGCATTTTATCTGTTAAGTCTCCGTTCCCTCCCGTGTAGATTGGAGATAAGAGTATTATATAAAATATAAGGTTATTAGGGGAACCGATTGAAACAATGCATGAACAAAGTTAGCACCCGTGAGTAGCAACTGAATAATTGGTGGGAAGCAGAAAGCCAGGCCAGATTCTAGGCTGGGAATATGAAAGGAAATATAATACCAGCCAAAGGATATTGCTGTGTCATGGGGCAGGGAAATATACAGACAGAAAAGTAATAAGAAAACATGGAAAATATTACTAGAGAGACTTAGTCCAGATAAGAAAAGCCTTTCCATTCAAGGTAAGTTTCTGTTGGACATTTCACAAAGGCAGAGTATGTGGACTCTAGCATCTGAGGGTGTTTCTTGTTTACAAAGGACATGGCGAGTCCCTGAAGGACATGGAAGGGGACTGAAGATAAAGGTGAGGGTCACATAACTGGAAATCACAGGGAATGGATTGTGTTAAGTGCAGCCATTCTGCACACACCCCGCTGTGGAGACCAGAATTACCAGAGGAGGAAAACTGATCAACTGATCACAGTCGGTCCTTTCTGCAGCAAGGAAGCCAGGCAGCTCCACTGCGTTGGAACGGATCCCACTCACCGCAGGGGGGACTTAGCGCCGCGCATTGACCACATCTGTTTGCAATAAAATGCATGAGTGACCAACAGTAAACGGTCCTGCCTTCCCATTTCCCTTTCGGTTCCCTACCTAGATAAATAGTCGAACAGGTGCCTCTGTGTTACAGAAGGGATTGCCATTTAGTGTCAGGGAAGGAAAAAATCCATCAATGCATGCCTTCCCCACAGAGTGTTAGTAAAAACATCTGGGGGGATATGTGCTCCTAAAAACAGAGAGATTCGTTTGGATTTGCCATTGTAACTATTTAAGTAATTTTAATTTATTTTGAAATAGTTAATGTCTATATTTGTTATTTTCAAAGACACAAATGGCTTTAATGAGATTAGGAACATGAGTAACAAACTTAAATCACAAAGCACCTGAGTTTTCTCTAGCTGTGTACTAAATTAGCATAAACTTAGCTGCTGAAAACAGCACGTATTTACCTTCTCGCAGTTTCCATGGGTCCAGAGTCTAGGCACAGCTGAGCTGGTCCTCTGCTCAGGGCCTCAGGGAGCGGCAAATACGGCGTCTGCGGGCCTGCATGCTCATCTGGAGGCCTCGCTGGGAAGAACCTGCTTTGCGCTAATGCGGGTTGTTGTCAGCATGCAACACCCTGCAGCTGCCCGAGAGCCCGGGCGGCTGCGGGCTGGACACCGCCTCGGGTGCCAGGCCCACGGGTCCCAGAAGCCTCCTGCATGTCCTCACCTCGGGGCCACCTCCTTCCTCAGCTTCACGAGGGGAGGCTCTAGCTCCAGGCTGCTCTGACAGTCTTCTACGAGCTAATGTCATCACAGGAATGACATCCCACTGTGCCGGCGGCATCTGTGGGTCCGAAGCACAGCACGGGTCCTGCCTACACTCGGGGAGAGGGCACCGCACAAAGGCACGAACGTCGGTCTGCTGCATTAAGTTATGTGGATGACCTATGAAAACACATTTGTAGCCATTATCTCCGTGTCTAAAATTAAAGGGGTAAAGAAATGACAGATAAGCTCGACTTCATTAAAACTAAAAACTTCTGCTCTGGGACAGATGATGTGCAGACGATAAGACCAACCACAGACTAGAAGAAAATACTGACCCAAGACACAGCTGATGAAGGACTGTTAGCCAAAATAGGCAAAGAACTCTTAAAACTCAACGTGATTAAAAAATGGGCCAAAGACCTTAACAGACACCTCACCGAAGAAGCTACACAGATGGAAAATAAGCATATGGAAAAATGCTCCGTTATTTTTTCATCAGGAAAATGCAAATGAAAACAACGAGCTACAACTGCACCCCCGTTAAAATGGCCACAGTCCCGACCGTGGACAACAGCAAACGCGCGCAAGGGAGTGGAACACCACGAGTGTCCGCCGTCGCGGGGGCGGGCCGCGGGAGGGATGACAGGGCAGCCACTTGGGAAGACAGTTTGGCAGCAGCTTAGGAAACTAAACCTCCTCTTCCAATACGATCCAGCAATTGCCCTCCTTGGAATTTGCCCCAAAGGAGTTGAAAGTGTACGTCCACACAAAACCTGCACATGGACGCGGTAACAGCCTAATCCAGAACTGCCGAATCTTGTAGGAAACCACGACAACCTTCAGTAGGTGTGGTCCGTCCAGACCTGGCATATTATGCAGCACTATAAACACAAGAGCTATCAAGCCATGAAGAGACACAGAGGAATCCTAAATGCGTATTTCTAAGTGAAAGAGGCCCATCTGAAAAGGCTACCTACTCTAGGACTCTACCTATAAGGCATCCTGGAAAAGGTCAACGTATGGAGACAGTAAGAGGATCAGTGGTTGCTAGGGGTCAGGTGGGGATGAGTAAGTGGGGCACAGAGGATTTTCAGGGTAGTGAAAATACTCTGTATAATATCATGATGAGGGATATAGGTCATTCTACCTTCGTCCAAATCCACAGAATAGCCAACATCAGGAGTGAACGCTAATGTCATCTTTGTACTTTGAGTAATTATGATGTGTCGATATGGGTTCGTCATTTAGAACACATGTACCATTCTAGGGGGACGTTGACAATGGGGGAAGCCATGCATGTGTGGGGTAGGGAGTCCATGGGAAATCTCTATACCTTCCCCTCAATTTTGCTATGAAACTTAATATTCTCTGAAAAAGTAGTTTCTTTTAAAAAAAATAAAGGACTGAGCAAGACTTACATAGAATAATATCTGTTGTCCCCATTTCACGGTGATCCTTACAAATGTTATTTAAGTTCTTAAATCAGATATCCTCATAGAAAGGAACTTTTAAATATAATGAAATATGAAGAGAATTTTTTAAAATTGAGTTTACAGATTATCATGGAATTTCGCATTTAAGAATTAACACTTCCATGGACTTTTTTCTAGTTTGCTTCTGGAGAGTAAAATAAAAATCCTCTGCGATAAACAAAAATAGAATCATAGCCTTTTATATGGGATGGAGCCAGCTGCTGAAAATTCAATCTTAACCTGAAGCCAACAGCGACATTTGAATGTCAGGGACTAACCTGGGAACTAAACAAGTAAATACTGCATTCAATGACTGCAAATAATATTTAAAAAAATTTTTTGAAACCATAATTTGATTTTTTTTTAAGATTTATTTGTTGGCAGAGAGAGAGACAGTGAAAGAGAGAACACAAGCAGTGGGAGAGGGAGAGGGAGAAGCAGGCTTCCCTTGGAGCAGGGAGCCCAATGTGGGGCTCGATCCCAGGACCCTGGAACCATGACCTGAGCCAAAGGCAGACACTCAGTGACTGAGCCACCCAGGCGCCCAAAACATAATTTGACTTCTACATAGAAGCTTATACATTTAGATATAAATTTTTTTTAAAATAGTCCCTAGTATAAAAAGTTAGTGAACACTCCATTTATTCTTTTAAATCTTTACTAATTATCATTTATGTATCAGACATTGGGAATTGTATATATTATCTATTGATGCTTAACAAAATAACCCCAAAACTCAGCACTGAAAACAGAAAACACAGACCAACAGTTTCTGAAGATCAGGAACTCAAGAGCAGTGTCGCTGGGGCATTCTGACTCAGGGTCTCCCATGGGGTTGGCATCAAGATGGCAGACAGGACTTTGGTCATCTGAAGGCTGCCCTGGGCTTTTAGGATCTCCTACTGAGGCCACTCATGTGACTTGGCTGGAGGCCTCAGTTCCCTCCCCAGAGCTATTCATGACATGGCAACTGACTTTTTCCTTGAGCAAGCAATCTGAGAGGAAGTGCACAACCAAACAGTGGTTATTTATAACTTCACCTCAGAAGCGACACCCCAGCCTCTCATCTGTATTAGATTGGTCCCAGACACCAACCTTGGTGCAAGGTGGGAGTGAACTGCAAAAATGTATTAGTCACTGGGAACCTGGTTCCCACAGTAAGACATAAATGAGCCATATCAGAACAATATCATTATCTTACTAGGTAGGTTTCATTTCTGACGATAACTAATAGTCATTTGTGCCAATAGGATGAATAAAGGGCACAAATGAACTGGGTAATACCGGCTTGTGTCAAAACAATCCGTTTGCAGGCATCATTCCGTTCTCCCCAAGATGAGAGCATTCATCCCTCCCCCCTGCTCACCATATTCCACACCTGGACGTCCTTTCCCAGCCTGCGAAATAATGCCGATTCTTTAGGTATCGGTTCAAATTCTGCTGCCTCCATAAATGTGTTCAACCTCCCCTCTCAACCCAGTGTTATGCTCTCTTCTGAATTCCACCCTCAGATGTTTTAAATGTCTCCGGCACCAACGATAACTTTTTCCCTGCATTGTAATTATCAACCTATGCATTTCTTCCCACTAATCTAGTTTCAGTATTTTGCAAGGAAGGACAATGTCTTCTTTCCTATACGTCCAGCATGGATGGTGTGTTCCAGCGATTATAGGAAAGAGTGAAGGGCTGGGGGTATACCACACAGCATGCTATCAGAAGGATTCAACACAGTGAGGGGCCTAGGGGACAGGAAGACATGAAGGTCAAGGGAGTAATTTTGAGGCTGAAGGTAGGACAAACAAATAGAGAAATATGCTTTCAAGGACGACTCTACCATATTGACTGTATCACCTGTATGCCTTCCCCCCCAAACTCTCTAGTGAAGCAAATGCTCTATAAATTCTTGGCACCTACATGGGTTATAGGGTTATAGCATACGCATTTCACAAGATTTTAAGTTTCTACTCATTTCCAACTTCTTTTGAAAGTACAGAGATCCAGACTGGGAAACCATTCCATCTCCATGACATCATCAATTCCCGAATCCTGCTTGACATACCATCTTTTCGTGTAGTTTATCAGGTCACATCACATCCTAATATATCAACGAACCCATGATTTATTTTCCAATCCATTGAAATGCAACAGAATCATGTTAAATGAACATGAGAACATGAAGTGAGATCCAATTCTGCTTCCACCACTTAATCTTAGTCTGTGTCATTTCAAAGTCACTGTCATTCCCTTCAACAGGTTGGCCCGGTCACAATGCCAGTTCTTTTCCATTCGATAGTCTGGGGTGGTTTGTGTTCATCGTTAAAGTAGGTGCCCACTAATGTATATAGAATAATAATATTTGATTCAGTAACTTATATTGAATAACAGAAGTAATACCAATTAGTAAAGAAGGAATGGCATTACAAACAGACCCATTTCGGGCATCTCTTTCAAACACCTTACTAGGATTTACAAAGCCCTAAATAATCTAAACTACGTCTTCCCTGACTTCAGTTCTGCCTCCCACTCAGCACCCTGGGTCCCTTTCCTTGTCTCAAATTTGTGAAACTTTGACCATTGCCAGTCTTCTCCTCACGTTACTTCCTTTCCCTAGAAAGATACTGCTCATTTTTCACATGGGAGACTGGTCATCACCGAGTCTTGGTTTAAACAGGAATTCCTTGAGGGACTTTCCATAACTATACTTTTTGAATAGGAGCTCAACTAAATGATTCTCTATCACAGCACTCAAATATCATTGTATTAAAATACAAAATTTAAATTTTTACTTGTTCACTTGTTTATTGACTCCCTCCCAGATTAAATTTTGAGTTCCTGAGCTGGGGTCTTTTTTTTTTTTTTTTTTCAATTTGTCCACCTATAACCAAGCATAAGGTGGTGCCTAGAACATGGAGGGCATTCAGAAATACTCTTGAATAAATGAATGAACATCAAAAATCAAACATAATCCTCTGCTACTAGTCTTTTATAAAATTTCACCCTGCATTCTTGCTTTTCCTGAGCAAACATTTTAATTCCGTTTTACAGAGTTTTTGTGTCATCATTCACCCAAATGATCCTCCAATCTAAGGCCCATTTTAGGACATTAAGCCAAAGCCATCCCCAGGATGGAACACATAACATTCACCTTGGGTGAACACACAGGGCAATCACGTGCCATCATGGAGTCTAGGACGGAAGAGAGCCACCACTCTGAAATAAAGCCATTTCTGGAAACTGAAATGCAAAGAGCACTAAGAATGTATCTCTTTTAATGAAATAAGAGTGTGAAACTGCCAGCTAAACATCTATCCCAACTGCACTGCAGAAAATAGAGATGTTCTAATTTTTATTAAACCATATGGAAGAGGCTGTAAACAACCACACACAAAATTGCAGAGCTAAGCAGCAAGAGTGATTGGACCAGGCTAAGTGGCCCCATTTTTTGTCCTCTTGCTTTCCCATCTCCTTCCTTATGTGCCTAGCATGCGATGCTTCTTGCCCTTGTCTTCCGAGGCCTGTTCGTGACGACCCTTCACCTGCGCACTCACACAGCCATTATTGGTGCATGTGGGAACCACTGAACTATGGTCACTTTTTCTTTCCCCCAATACAATGTATACTTCCAAGGGAAGCTGCTTAGATACTGTCAAATGACTTTGCAACAAAGTCTGAAAATTCTTCTGGTTATATAACAGTAGTTAAAAGTCACATTTTCAGTCTATTTCAATAAACTATTCATTCATTTGTTCATTCATTTAGTAGGCTCCATGCCTAATGTGGAGCCCAACAAGGGGCTCGAACTCATGACTTTGAGATTATGACCTGAGCAGAGATCAAGAGTCGGGCACTCAAGGGACTAGGCCACCCAGGTGTCCCAAAACATTCTTTTAAATACAGGAAGGAAATTTGGGTATTCTGGCATTGTTCTGGAAAATTACATACATACGTATGTACATACATAAATGCCTGGTCTGACAAACTGTTTTAGCCTAAGAATTCTACTTCTTATTTTCTTCAACCAGAGAACAGCAGAAACCACACTAGTTATAACAACTGATTACATTTATGACCTGTCTCATAGGCTCAGAGACTTAAGTATCTGCTATTTAGAGCTCATGAATAAGAAGGACAAAAAAAAAAAAAAAAAAAAAAGATGGTGTTTAAATATCCAAAAGGGCATTTCATTTTAATCTTGTATAAATATGTAATACCTGGAGTAAAGTTGGACACAAATGCAATTACAGTCAGGAACATGTATCTAAGAGGATTGTGGAAATTCAAAAATTTATTTTGAATTTTAATAAATATTGGTTCTTATTTATGGCTTACTGGTATTAAAAAGCAACATTGACATGTTGATTTATATCATTAATAGAGTATTTTTCTCTTGCGGCACCTGGGTGGCGCACTCAATTAAATGACTGACTCCTGGTTTCAGCCCAGGTCGTGATCTCAGGGTCATGAGATCGAGCCCCATGTCAGGCTCTGTGCTTAGCATGGAGTCCTCATGGGACTCCATCCTCTCCCATCCATGCACACATGTACACGTGCGCTCTCTAATAAATAAATCTTTTTTAAAAAAGATTATTTCCTCTGATGATATAGGGAATAGGAAATCTGATCTGCCCAAATGGAACATATTAAAAGATGAAGTGTACAATCCTTATGTTACAAGAGCAAGAAGTAAACCTATGTCTCACATTCAATTTTACATAACCAGACCCAGACCGAGGTAGTATCATCCTGACAGTTGCTGATATTCTTTAATTCCGGCACACAGAATAAGATGAGTAAATACAACCCCAGACAACCCTACAAGTCACAGTTTGGATGTGATTTATGGGATGTGAATCGCTCTCCCAGAATGACTAATGTGAAAAGCCAAAGGAATCCAAATTCCACTCCAGGGTCTCAACTGAAAAGCCGGCTCACAGATTTATCTCCAATTGTTTACCGGATGCTCATGTGTGATGCTTACCCAAGCGGTCTGCAAGGAAATTTTAGAGCTCTTCTATGGGATGTTTAAAACCTTTATGTTCCTAATCAAAAAAAGTAATCCCAACTTTTTCCCATTGGTGCTTCCTACTTGACTTGGTGACTTGGTATTCTCCAAACAAAGTACCTTGGGACACTCATCTGAGCATTATATTACGGGAAAACCATGGAGTCTGAGGTCAGTAGACTATAATTCCTATGTCAGCCCCCAACCAAGTTCTCTCACCATACACATGTCACCTCACTGCTCTTTCAGCTTTATCTCTGAAATGGGAGATCTAAAACAGACTTTTTTTTTTGCATATAATATAGGCCTATCAATTGGGTAAATTGAAATATGTAACTTAGAGATTTGCATTATTTATTCTAAGCAACCGCTAAGATAATAAGAAGTAACTGTAGCTAATAACCTGATGATGAAGACAGCATGACATAAAGACACAATCCAAGTTACAAAAAGAGGAAAAAAGCAAATACCAGATGAGACTAATACAAAACAGTGAGCAAGATGGTGAATTTAAAACCAAAAATAGATAATCACATTAAATATAAGTAGTCTAATAGGAATGCTATTAAAGACAGAGACTGTTAGATTGGACAAAAAAGCAAGACCCAACTTTAGGGTGCCTACGAGAAACTCACATTAAATATATGGATACAAATATTTTATAATTGAAAGTATGGAAAAAGATATCAAAGTAGATTGTAGAGAAAAAAATATATACCAGGGACAGAAGAGGGTCATTTCATAATGATAAAGCAGTCATAATAAAAAATGTGCCAAGAGTACATAACCCTAAACCCTTATCCAACTAGTAACAGCTTCAAAATACATGGAGATAAAACTAATAGAACTGCAAAGGAAATAGACAAACCCACAATCATAGTCAAATATTTAAACACTCCTTTCTTAATAATTGATAGAAAAAGTACACAGAAAATCGGGAAGGAAATAAAAGAGTTGAACAACATTATTAACCAAATCGACCTAACTGACATTTATACAACACTGCACCAAAAATAGTATAAATTATCTCAATGCACAAGCCTTTAGAGAGAACTATGAAATCCACACTCAAAAAAACTCTTAAAACTCTTAGTAAAGTTTACAAAAGATCAGTATATGAATATAAATTACAGTTCTATGTTCTAGAAACTAATGATTTGGCATTAAAATAAAAACAAAAACAGGGACGCCTGGGTGGCTCAGTTGGTTAAGCGTCTGCCTTCAGCTCAGGTCATGATCCCAGGGTCCTGGGATCGAGTCCCGCATTGGGCTCCTTGCTCAGCAGGGAGCCTGCTTCTCCCTCTTGTACTCTTGCTCACTCTTTCTCGCCTATGCTCTCTCTCTCTAGCAATAAATAAAATCTTAAAAAAACACAGTATTATCTGTAACATAAAAAATGTTATAGTTAGGGATAAAATCAACACAGAGGTCATTAGGAAAGAAGATGAAAGAGCAAGTGCAAAGGCCCTGAGGCAGGAGCATGGTCAGCCTCAGGGATGGAACTAGGGCTAGTGGATAGAGGAAGAGAGGTTGGAAAAGGAGTCAAGAAGGTCAGGAAGGGACCAGATGGTGTAGGGTCTCTGAGGCCATGGTGAGGAGTTTATATTTCCTTCTTAGTAACTGTTTTTTTAAGTGACCTGGTATCCCTTTGCAAAAATTGTAGCATTTTGCTGATTCCCCCCCAACCCCCAGATTCTAGGTATTAACATCTACCTGCTCTGTAGGGATCTCCCAGACTTCATCTTCATAAGGGCTTTATTTTGCATCTTTTACACCATCTCCACCTCTACTCCCAACCCCCATCCAGTGAGCTTCATGTGTATGCATGCCTTTGTTAGTCTAAAATGGCTCTTTGACACATCCTGTATTCAGACAGTAAGTGCAGCGATTTATAGGCTCTTTCCTTCAGATAGCATGCTATATGGAAAGAGTCTGTTTCCTACAAAATGAAAATTTGATTTCAGAATTTATCACGAATCCTAACAGCACTGGTATTAGTTAAAAGACTGAACAAGTTACTTAATTTCTTTTCATCTCCCTTTTCTCCTTGTGCCAAATCAGGGAGTGCAACAAATACCTTCCGCGGCACGGTTGTCATGGAGATAAAAGGCTTGGGCACAGAGTCTGATGTTGAGCTCCAGAGTAACACAGGACAGAGTAACACAGAGTAACACAGTAAACATGAATGATTATTGTCATTAGGAGTGTCCTTAGAGCAAGAAAATTGGCAATATGTTTGCTTACACAGTTTTTTAATTTTAATTTGACATTCTAACTTTCCTCTAGAATCCTAAAAAAATCATCTCACTTTGATTTGTACTCCAGTCATTTTTTCATGTGTCATGTCCTATCTTAATTAAAGCCATTAAAAATGTGCATATGGTTAAAGTTCACAGATTTTCCACTGTATCTTGCTTGGGTGTATTTATGATGATAATCCTGTCATGTAGATGTGCTCCAGCACATCACTGCATTTGCGATCCATCTTCACAAACAAGATTAACAACAATTTCGGGCACTGGGAGGCTCAGTTGGTTGAGGGTCTGCCTTTGGCTCAGGTCATGATCTCAGGGTCCTGGGATCGAGTCCCACATTGGCCTCTCTGCTCAGCGGGGAGTCTGCTTCTCCCTCTCCCTCTGTCTCTCTCTCTCAAGTAAGTAAATAAAATCTTAAAAAAATTAACAATAATTTTCTATTACTCAACACCAGTCGATATGGAAATTTTCCAATGGACCCCATGTGACATTTAAAGGTGATCGTGAATTGTTCTTAAATATGAAAGAATCCTTCAAATATTGGAAAAAATTAAGTTATGGATATAGGATTTGGAGACCAGAGTTGTTTTTGTTTCTAATACAGTTTTGTCAATCACACATTCTCCAATTGCTCAGAAAAGTGAATGAAAAGGTAACTTTAGAATGTGTAACTCTGTAATCCTTTGTTAGAAACAATAGACTCTAGGGACATCTGGGTGGCTCAGTCAGCTAAGCATCTGCCTTTGGCTCAGGTCATGATCCCAGGGTCCTGGGTTCGAGTCCCATATCGGGCTCTTTGCTCAGCAAGGAGCCTGCTTCTCCCTCTGCCTGCTGCACCCCCTGCTTGTGATCTCTCTCTCTGACAAATAAATAAATCTTAAAAAAAAAAAAGCTCTAATCACCCAATTAGTGGGCCTTAAATTTGCACGCACATCACAGTTTGCTGGGCCCCACTCCATAGCGCTGCTGGTTCCTTGGATGGAGTAGGAACTGGAATGTGCATTTCTAAGTTTCCAGGTAATTCTGATGCTGCCGCTTGGGGATCACACTTAGAAAATACTGTTTGGCCCCATGCTTTTACAACCTTTATGCACGTTTTTTAGCTATCTTCATTTATGTATCTGCTCGCCTAACCTGGTCACAAACTCAGGTATTTAAGTTTCTTATTTAAGAACTAATTTTTGAGAACCAACTGTGTACAAGCTGGGTACTGTGTTAACACTAAGAGCCACATCTCTGGATAGTGACATACTTTCCAGCATTTCTCCAAAGCACTGGGAATACACCAAGCGCAAAATGTCCATAAAAGAGCAGACATTTATCCATATGTGAGTAAAATTCTGTGAGAGAAGGCCAAACCACACTCTCAGCAAATCAGTTGGGCTTAGGATGCTTCTGTGTGCACACATATACCATCTATTGAGTTAATCGATCTGAAGGAAACAATCTGGACCTTCTGGGATTTCACTGCTTCCTGATGTAGTGATAGGAACCATAGTTATTTAGTTGCGAAAGTGAATTTTCGAAGGGTCATAATGAGTTTTATTCACCCTTAGGCCAAGGGCACCTAATGGACTTGCTCCAAAAAGTGCCTTGGGAAGAATTTATTTGACTTGGGTGATTTTTCCCCTCCAAATGGATGCAAATCAGCCTCTCAAAAAAAAAAAAAAAAAGGGCTAAAAGAGTCAGCAAGGCACTGTAGCTTTATGAGGACTCAGCAGAACCAGGGGAGTTGAGTCTCTGTGGCTTCCTCCAACACACCTGGATGTGTTAGCTCACCTCCACCCTCTCTTCTCATAACTGGACAAGGATCAGTTCTTGCTGGAGTTAATCAGGTGTCATGATGCGTGTCTGACACAGCCATTACCCCTGCAGATGCCCTGTTGCAAGCAGCACACACACCTCAGCCCCAGGCCGAGGGAGCTCTGCGCACTGCCCAAGATGGAAGGGTGATTGCTACTATGTTCTACCAACGAAGGTGTTCTACCAACCTTCCCACCACACACCCACAGCATGCACACACAGTGAATTGGGAAGGGTAGAAAATAGACTTAAGACAGAGACAGCATTTGATAAAGGTCTTTCATTGGACCATTAATACACCGCTTCAAAATTATTTGCTCATGTACCTATTTCTGTTCAAATCAGAGTTTTTTGGAAACAAGAAATATCATTACACTTCATATGCAAAGCACATAAAAAACACTGCCTAGGACAGGAATACTTCACAGGTAGGTGGCGAACAGACAAGTGGCATAGCACAGAGTAGCTGAGGGGATGAGGAGGGCGGCAGAAGTCAAACAGAAACCAAGAATGAGAGATGAAGGCTGGACCAGGGGCTCGCTGGGAACCAGCATTTGGAAGGCTGGGACGGGAGCCCGTGACCTGCGGAGGCTCGCAAAGACCAACAGATGGACAGCAACGAATGGGGGTCAAGGACATGAGTTACCAGGGCGAGCTTCACCCGAAACTCAGGCATCAGCTCACTGGAGTGTGATGGGGAATCACGGAGTGATGGCTCAAGTAGCAAAGAAAGAGCCAGAGATGCTACAGCCACAAGCCGATACCTCGGCACATGAGGAGTGAGCTTACAGATGCGGCAGCAAGTAGGACAAATGCTAAGGAAAGCCATCTGCCCTCGTGAATAGGAAGGGTTCGAGGAGCAAGGAAAATTTCCTGAAGTTCTCTAGCTATCATTAAGCCCAAGTTATCAGAGGAAGCTGGGGGGGTCTTAAGAAAGAATCTAATCACAAATACAGGAATTAGAGAAGATTAGTGGAGGTATCTAGTTAAATATATGGAGGATATAACAAGCCAGGTTACCTTGGAACCTATCTACAAAGGGGTATTAGAAAAATGAGTGATGGAATACCTTGAATATATCCTTACTGATGGATGCTTTTATTTATTTATTTTTAAAGATTTATTTATTTATTTATTTGACAGAGAGAGACACAGTGACAGAGGGAACACAAGCAGGGGGAGTGGGAGAGGGAGAAGCAGGCTTCCTGCCGAGCAGGGAGCCTGAGGCAGGGCTCGATCCCAGGACCCCGGGATCATGACCTGAGCCACAGGCAGACGCTTAATGACTGAGCCACCCAGGCACCCTTTGATGGATGCTTTTAAACCTGGGTTTGGTTTTCAGTGAAGCTCCACCACACCTGACGTTTAATTGTAGAAATTTTGGGATTTATGAAAAAGGTGTAAAATTCACTGTATTTCACTATCTATAGAAAAAAGATGCTATATTCCTTCCCTGTCTTTTTTTGTGATTATTTGCATTCCCGTTTCCTAAACAGGAATCATTAAGTACATGTGATTTGTATCTTTTCTTTTCAAATTTGTAACGTTTTTCGTTATTCTCCTGCATACATTTTCACAAATTTCTACTGTTCTGAAGTTCCATGATTTTCTCAAGCCTGCATAATATTCTGACTTGCTGTTATGCTATATTAATTTAAACACTTTCAAATTATGCAAACTTGATTATAGAAAATCTTGCTTCCCTTAGGAGAGCTGATTTAACTGAAAATTAGTGGGCCAATTATTCTTAAGTTTCTCAATGCCCGTTACTAAAAATGTATTCCAAAATACATGTTCTACTTTCCATGATCCATCATGAACACCCTGTGCCCTCGCCAACAGGAGTGTTACCTTGTTTTAGGGAGCACAACATAGGGAGTAGAGAAATTTTATCAGTTCTTTGTATATTAAACCTAATGTAACATCATGTGTCAGCTATTACTCAAAGTGTTTGTAAAAATAAAAAATAGGGGCATCTGGGTGGCTCAGTTGGTAAAGCGTCCAACTTTGATCTCAGCTCAGATCTTGAGTTCAAGCCCCGACTTAAGAAAATAAATAAAATGGACACAATGTAAGTTTGAAAATACAAAAAAGTAAAAATAAAAAGATAAATAGCAGTGACAGGAACAAAAACTGCAACTATGTCTGGGGCCACACTCGGGATTCAATCCATTAATCCATATGAAGTCCCAGAACAGCACTGGGCATTAGATGTGCACTGAATAAATGTTAGTGAAAGTATTACTCCTATTACTAACTTGAACGCATTTGATTATCCATGGTTAAGTTTTGTACCCTCTCTTGTGAATCTTTTCATTTTCCTCTTTTTTTTTTATCTTGTTATTTTCCTTCATCTGTATTTGGTTATTTCTTTGGTTCCCCTACAAGTTTCTATTTTCACTTTCTATGTTATATATAAAAAAATATGTTGGATTTAAAGTTTTCATAAAATTCTTGGGAGACTTGCACTCCGTAGAACCAAATTACTGGTTTCTGTGTTGCCTGGTTTTGCAGAGTAACACCCCGTGAAACATGGAGGAAGAAACCCAGGATCCGAAGACAAAGACAAGCCTGGAAACGGTTCCAATACTTTTCCATCATGTCCGTTTTCTGATGCTTCGCCTGAATAACTTCAGTGCCTCCCTGTCCATCGATATCCAGGGACAAAGTTGGCCCAGGCCGATCTGAAGATGCCCTCACCTGGAATGTATGATCGGTTTCCTTCATTTTATGTGGCTGTGTGGGCCATCTACGGGAGTTGGTGGTTTCTCTTTGAGAACACGCCAAAATTGTTTGCTCCATCAAGAACACTAGAGTTCCTGTGTGTGGGGAAGATAAATGTCTTCTCCCCTCACTTTGTTTTATTGCTCACAATTAAGTTGATTTAAAAATAAGTCCGTGTTGCCTGTGTGCCACTTCGCACTCAAACATTCATAATTGCTCCCCCAGTGTAATAGCCTAGATGTTAATTTTAGATAGTTGGAGCGGCAAGTCATATATTTTTAAATCATTCAGTCATTTTTTAATTAATGTCTATTTGTTTTCATTTTGAAGCTCTGTTGAAATAATCAATAATGGAAGTTGAAAGTACAGGCCATAGCAATAAAGTTATATGAACTCACATTGGCTGTAAATTATTTGTAGAATCTTTATAATTTTTTGATAAAAAATACTGTTAAATTGGCCCCTGGTTAAATTGGTTTGTTAAATTAGCAGAGGACTGAAGTTAAAGTTCTACTTCTGTTTCCTGTGAAACTAGAGACAAGGGTAATTTGAAAAATCAAATAAAAGGGAAATGTATCACTGGAGTCTGAGGTCAGTGGTCATTAATTAAAGTGAGACAGTCAGGGGCACCTGGGTGGCTTAGTCATTAAGCGTCTGCCTTAGGCTCAGGTCATGATCCCCAGGTCCTGGGATCGAGCCCCGCATCGGGCTCCCTGCTCAGCGGGGAGCCTGCTTCTCCCTCTCCCACTCCCCCCTGCTTGTGTTCATGCTCTTGCTAACTCTATCTCTGTCAAATAAATAAATAAAATCTTTAAAAAAAAGTGAGACCAGTCAGGATGAGCTGGCTCTTATCTTCAGCCAGAATGAGCTACCCAGGCACAGACATGGAGTAGGTGGCACACTGTATATAACCAAGTAGGGGTACTGCCCAGTGACTATCATGGAGCTAGAAAAAGGGAAAAGAAGTGGAGATAATATGAGAACATCATTACAACAAGGGACTGTAGAAACTAAACCACGTCAGGCCAGAACTGAGGATAGGAGGTGAGTGTGCCTAATAAATCGATGCTGAGTTCCCTGGACAAGAGATGCCTGAGTAGGGGGAAGTCTGGATGGAATGGAGGTGCCATTAGGAGTAAGCCAGAAGGTCAGAGAGATTTCTGAGACAGCATCGTCACCGGTAATAACAGAATCTAGGGTCTTAGTTCAGGATAGGATGGATGAGTTAAGATGGTATTTCTAAGATAAGAAGACAAAGTATTGGGTGGAACATCTACAGAATGGTAAAATGAAAAAAAGCATTATTTAGTAGTAGAGAGAAAGAAAATCATGAAGCCAAGTACTCAAGAGATTCGGGGAGACAGAAAATTATAAATGAATACAGAGTGTTTTAAATCAGAGGGGGAGTATTTTAAAGTTGCTGGAAGAGTGGATATTGGAACAGTTCCCTTGAGGAAAAAAACTGATTCCACAAACTCAAAGGGAAATTCCTTTTCCAGATATTTGAAGGTCCATGGGGACATGTGTGTCCTGTAAATGTATTAAATAAAAGAAATGGAGATAGCTTTCGGATATAAAAAAAACCCCTCAACTTTTCTCAACAAAACTAGAAAACAAAATTGGAAATTGAAATGCCAATGATTCCCAGTATGGGTTTGCTGATTATAAGTATGGTGAGAAGTGTGGAAGAAAAAGCAGGACAGAGTGCTTTCTGTGACCCAGGTTCTACGCACCCAGTCACATTCTGGCTATCCTTGCGGTCAGGCTCGTCTGTCCAGGCACCTGCACCCCTGCAGAATCCCAGCTAAACGGATGCGATGTGTTCACTCTGCTGACCACACCCTCACTTTGCTGTCACTGCAGACAAAGCCTGATGTTGTGCCACCAGCTCGTGCCCAGGCAGCCAATCCCTCCAGACACGAAGAACACAGACCTCCATTCCATGTGGGCTCATCCGACATGTCCGCAGCAAAAACAATCATATTTAGCAAATACCAGACGTTTCTGTTTTATCAGTTTTTGTCCTAGAAAGACTGTGCAAATACCATACTGTCCCATGAGAAAACAGAACCTGACAATTTGGAAAAATGCTTTAACTTTTAAATCAAGGGGCTGCCTAAGGGACACCACGATCCTCAGGCACCACCGCCTGAATCCCCAATAGCCCCTCCCCCCCGCCCCCATAGAGAGAAGCAGCATCTTAATGATGCTGAGAAGGTAGGTCTTAGGCTTCCTTCAGAAAAAGGGCTGTAACAAGAAGTGTAAAGGAGGAAAAGGAGAAATTGTGTAGGTGTGCACACTGTTTTAGTCTGTTCAGGGTGCTGTCACAGAATACCAGAGTCGGGGTGCTTTTAACCGACACAAATGTGTCACCCACCGTTCTAGGGGCTGGAAGTCTGAGACTGGGGGCCAGCATGGTCAGGTTCTGGTGATAACTCTCTTCTAAGGCTGTAGACTGCCACTTCTCTGCACTGTCCACACATGGTAGGAGACTTCAGGAAACTCTCTGTGCTCTCCTTTATAAAGGCACTACATAAAAAACTAATGATGTAATGGTGATTAACATAATAAAAAAATACAAAATAAAGGCACTAACGCCGTTCATTAGGTTCTACCCTCAGGACCTAACCACCACCCTCCCCAAGCCCCCGAAGGCCCCACCTCCTAACACTCTCACCTCTGGGGTCTGGTTTCATATGGATTTTGTGGGGGTGGGGGACACAAACATTTAGACCAAAGCACACATACAGACTGGAAATTATGATAAATTATATTAAGTAATGATATCATTATCCCTTAATGTGACTTAACAGACTATAGACTAGGAAAGAAAAATGTGATTTGAGGGCCATGGCCCCTGTCTATAGTTGATTTTTTTCTTTAAGTATGTAGACAATTTTACTGATGCGTTATTCTGACACCAGTTATTAGGAATGGTGTGACAAAGTCTTCATGAACCCACATCCACCACACTCAGAGCTGCTCCTTGAGATTTTATCAGAGTTTGTGTGTGTTGAGGTGGGTCTCCGATCAGGCCCTAGTTATCATTCTGCACCACTCTCCTGTGCCTTAAGTCTTGGTCCTCCTATTCTACACCCTCAGGTAACAAAGCTTGCAAAGCTGGAAAACCCCAGTCCCTGAAACTGAACTGAGCCTGTTTTAGGACCTCAAAATCTACACAGATTCTAACCAGACCTGAAGTCTTTGATGCCCGGAAGGAGCTCTGATACGATAAAACATGGGGAACCATTGTCCCGAGAGTCCCACTCTGAAACTAAGGACAGTGGAGAACCTCAAAAGAGAGCTTAGTCTACTGCTGGTCCATGGCAAAAACCAGACTTGAGAAGAAAGCACATGAGCTGAATCTACGCATCCAAAAAAATAGCGCCAGTTCTTTCCAGCAAGGCCAATAGTCAGAAGAGCACATCCTGATACTATGTCCCTTCACCCCTCAACTCTGGTAATGAAGGGAGTGTCTGAGACTTTAATGAGTGTCGTGTCAATCCCCAACCTCAGCACTAGGTTGCAAAGTATCTCCTGGCTCATGGCTAGGAGATCAGAATAAGGAATTTGTAACATGCACATATGGAAGATGTGTGATTTATGTATGTTACATATACTTCCTAAGTATGGGCTCAGTGTTTGCAAGTCAATAGATGAGCAAGGTATTCAAAGACGTGGAAAAAAAAAAAGAATTAACTTGGATTCTTAGAACTGGCCTGCCAGTGAACCGGGATAATCAGAGAGATGCCTCTTACTCCAAAAATCATGTACATTAACAGGATGCTAATACGCTAAAAGTAAACTGAGATGCCATATTCCACATGGCATGTCTTATAACACATTTATACCAACTGTTCTTGGAACAGAATAAAAACACAAAAATTTATGGAAAATAAAATTCTCAGAAGTGACTAGATTATTATGGAAAATGTCCCTCACTTTAATATTACTAAAAGACAAAATATTTTTTATAAAGTGTTTATTACCCAACATGGATGCTTCCCTGAGAAATTTGCCTTTTCCTAATTAAATGATTAATAAATCATGCTTTTATGAGTTACCAATAATAACAGCATCATCAAGAATTATTTAGCAGAGTCCACTTCCTTTCTAGGGAATGAGAAATTTTGAATTGGCTCATTTATGTCAGGTCATATATATCAAGATGTAACTGCTTTGCTAATATCCCACAGATGTAAAAAATCTGCTTCAAGTTCTTTTGTTTGTTAAAAATGACCAATATTAGGAATGGTAAAAATATCACAGGTGTCACTAAAAGACTATTACAATAGATATTCTTCAAAAAAAAGGGGGTGAGGTGATTAAAAGCAAAGCTTAACAAAAACAAAACAAAAAACCCCGATACGTTAGAATGACCCTTGCACAAAGAAAAACACACACCTCCAGTGTCATCATGTGACAGTTGAAAAGAATCATTACAAAATGGTTAACATGTGGTTAAGATAGAAAACAGAAAACTTAGTAATATTTTTCTTCTTTAAATGCTGTGTCCATGGTTTCTTTTTTTTTTTTTTTTTTTTTTTTTAGCAAAACAGTATTTTCAAATAAAATCTTCTATGGCAGTCAGTAGAAATGGGTAAAAATGCCCTGATTGCGGAGAGGGGTAGGGACTGGTGAAGGAGCTGGATTTCTGGATACCAGACCTCCCATTTATCCCTCTAAGGTTGCCCCCAAACATTTCCACTTTTATTTTTTTAAGATTTTGTTTATTTATTTAAGAGAGAGAGCGAAAGCAAGAGAGAGAGCATGAGCATGGGGAGGGGCAGAGGGAGAGACAGAAGCAGATTCCCCACCAAGCAGGGAGCCCGACTTGGGGCTCAATCCAAGAGCCCTGAGATCATGACCTGAGCTGAAGGCCAACACTTAACTGAGCCACTCAGGTGTCCACAATTCCAGTTTTAAAACAATATTCTAAGACAAGGAAAATAAATGGAATAATCAATATTGATAATTCACCACAAACAACCCCGAGAGAAAATGAAAAGGAGGAAATCTGTCTTCAAGACCCTTCCACTCTTTCCATGTTCCCTCTCATGCTCCCTGTCCACAATGGTGCCCATGTACACCAATATATCACTTGCGTACCTGCTCACTCCACAGCCCGGATACTATGAAGGAGATCTTTAGCAATACCTTTCTATTCAGTTAAAGTTTGCTGGATAGCTACTTGCTGCAAAGTAGTATGTCCAACATCATCGAAGAAAAATATAAGAACCAGCCGCCAGATGATCCAATCCATTTCACCTGAGGCCAGTCCCACTCTTTTATTTCCTGCCCTCTATCACTTCCAAAGGAAAGAAGAACATTCTCTAGTAATAATCATAATTATTTAATGAGAATCTACTAGGAACTTTCACCCTGTTGGTCGAAGTGCAAATTGGTACAATCACTTTGGGAAACAGACAGTATCCACTAAAGTTGAACATACTGCATAAGCTCTGATCCAGAAATTCCACCCTTAGGGGTGTGTGTGTGTGGGGTGGGTGGGTGGGTGTGTGTGTGTGTGGGGGGGTGGGTGGGTGGGTGTGTGTGTGGGGGGGGTGGGGGTGTGTGGGGGTGTGGGGGGTGTGTGTGGGCTGTGTGTGTGTGGGTGTGTGTGTGGGGGTGTGGGTGTGTGGGTGTGGGTGTGTGTGTGTGTGTGTGTGGTGTGTGGGGGTGTGGGGGTGTGTGGGTGTGTGGGTGGGTGTGGGTGGGTGTGGGTGGGTGTGGGTGGGTGTGTGGGGGGTGTGTGGGGGGTGTGTGGGGGGTGTGTGGGGGGTGTGTGGGGGGTGTGTGTGTGTGGGGTGTGTGTGGGGGGTGTGTAAAAGAAATGCAACAGGATATAGTCAAAAGAGTCTTGCCAAGAATGTTGTTATATACACTAATCATGACAGAAAAAAATAAAAACAAAAACAAAACCCCAAAAAACAAGATACAAACCAAATGGTCATAAACAGAATAGGTAAATAGATTGGCACATATTCATACAATGAAATACTATCCAGCAATGAACAAAACCTAAAAGTACTATCTATCTAGATAACTAGGTATCTATATAATTCAGCCTTCATCATGGAAAATTTTCTTAACTAATATGGAATAAAAGGGAACTCCATTAATCTGACAGACAGTATCTACAAGAATCTTCTAGCAAACCTTGCATTTCATTGTGAATTACTGAAACCTTTCCTTGGAGATCAAGAATAAGACAAGGATGCCTGCTATCACCAATTCTCTCTGACATTTTACTGGAAGTTCTAGGTAATGCAATTAGGCAAGCTTAGAAAATGAATAAAACTGCTATTATTCAGAAATGACTTGGTACCCACAGAACATCCAAATGAATACAGAGATAAGCTATAATAATTAACAGGTGAGTTTAGCAAAGTCATTGGTTAGAGGGTCGGTAAAGCAAAATCATTTCTAGATAAAATAAATAGAAAATATAGAAATATATAGAATCAAAATTAGACACTGATTTATTATGAAGCCATTTGAGAGTTCTGCACAAAATATTTCAAACCACTATCTCAAAAACTGAAAAGACATTTAAGAAGTACTCTACTCAAAGACTATCCAGGACTTCCTAAGTATAACCTCTGGAGGCTGGACCCTTATCTTAGTAGTGTTGACCAACGCATTTTAGACTCTTTCTCCTAATTTCATTTAGAAGTAGAAAGGATTCACTGCTATATAATTCCACACTGAAGTTGATAAAACATGGTCTAGTTTTTTCTTTTTAGTCAACAAAAGACTTTTAGCTTCTTACAAAACATTAAGCCTTCCATTTTAGGGAAAAAAAAGAAAAAGATAATGCCATAATGGGAAATATTCAAAACAATGGACCGCAGATTCTAAAATTTTAAGATTCACAAAAAGGTGGGGTACCTGGGCTGGCTCAGTTGGAAGAGCATGCGACTCTTGATCTCGGGGTTGTGAGTTCGACCCTCATGTTGGGTGTGGTGACTACTAAAACAATTTTTTTTTTAAATTAAAAGAATTCCAGAAATGTTCATGTTTAAGCATCATCACTGTAGCATTTGAAGGGATGGGGACTGGTCAACCATCTGGCCGATTAGGAAATATCCTATCATTGTTTATCATCACCCTCCATCAATGACATGCTCTTAAAGTTTTACTCATCACTTGATCATGCATTTACTCAACACATATTGTATGTGCTTACTCTGTGACAGGCACAATCCTAGAGATTGAAGGATTAATGCCAAGTCTGGTCTTCTCCAGAATCCCTCATCTCTGTCCCTCTTTTTATCCATTCTCTCTCACATATACTCCCATTTCCATGAAGGCTCTGTTCCACATACCAGCATTGTAGCCGCTGATATCCCTCCTGAGTTTCTAGGTTTTGCTTCTGATTAAATAAGGTATTCAAGGGGGGGGGCACCTGGGTGGCTCAGTTCTTGGGTGTCTGCCTTCGGCTCAGGTCATGATCCCAGGGTCCTGGGATCCAGCCCTGCATCGGGCTCCCTACTCCACGGGGAGCATGCTTCTCCCTCTCCCACTCCCCCAGCTTGTGTTCCCTCTCTGGCTGTCTCTCTCTCTCTCAAATAAATAAGTAAAAAAATTAAAAATAAAATTTTTATAAATAAATAAGGTATTCAAATTTAGTTTCTATCTGAAGCATTTGCCAAACACATGAAGAGACTCATTCCAAAACATAAGGAATGACAGAGAAGATATCATGTCATTTTAATGGATTATTTGGTGGCCAACTACATACCATCACGATATACATGTTGACTGGCTACCATAGGCCACACTAGGTCTTAGATTTAGGAGTTTCCTAAGATGCAATTTTCTTATTACCACATGATAATGTGATCAGACCTGTAGTTTTTAACTGTAAAAGACTGAATTTAAAGGGTCTATGAAGCAATGAATTGGGGATCTACTATATACTAAATTTCAGGTTATGTTACCAAATAATTTTTTAGAAATTTGTCTTCCCAAATGTAGTAACATACAGAAGATGTTGACTGACACATGATTCAAGATACATCACAGCTTCCCTTAAACTTCCTGTTGATATCTATATATAAACTTTACAAATTAAAAAAAAAGGAATAAGCTACTATCCTTGGCAATAACATTTCTTCTGTTTTCCTTACTTTAGATAAAAAGTTTTCCCAATTTTGTTTCTATCATGACCATTCTGACATCTTGCTGCTATTTTGTGGAGTTGTTATTACTGGAGAGATTATTGATTTTTCCCCCTCAAAAATATTTGTTCATGTTTTGGCTGCTCTTTAATATTTTTAGTGCATGCTAAAATTTCCCATTGATTCTCAAGAAAAAAAAAAAAAAATCCAAGATCTGACTTAATTCCTAATTTCTGAGATTTGGGATATAAAAAAAACTCTGGATAATCTTAAAATAGCATACTATTTTAACTTAGAACGGTTGATTGAATTTGGAAATCTAGAATACACTGTTTTAGGATCTCTCATAGGGAGGTAAGATAATATTTCACCATCCCTAAATAAGCTTTTGAATATTGATCTAAAGTCACCAAAGGTTTTCAAGAGCTGAGAAACTTGCTGATATTTCTGCACAATATTTCTAATAAAAATAATTTATCCTCTGGTCAAAGGTCCCTAACAATGCCTACAACCAGCCCTGCAGATTTGAAGACATGCTTCAATCTTAAAAAACCTAGTGCTTTAACACTACAAACCAATTTGAAAGGGGAAGGAATTGAGCCAGTGAGAGGGAACAGAAACAAGCAAATAGTGTGCAAATGATTTGCCTAAGTTGTGACTAAGTGGACAAAGAAGGAACTAAAGGTGCATGCCTGTGTACACTAGGGGACTAGACCTGGTCAGAGAAGTCAGGAAAGGGACCCTCAGTCCATGCAGTGGATTGGGGGGTCTCACAGCAGGGGTTGGGGACAGAGCTGAGGGGGCAGAGCTGGGGGGGGGGGCAGGGCCGGGGATGCAGAGCGAGGGAGAAAAGATGTCCTGGCAGAAGAAAGTTTCTTTTTTTTGTTTTGTTTTAAAGATTTTATTTATTTGACAGAGAGAGAGACAGCAAGAGAAGGAACACAAGCAGGGGGAGTGGGAGAGGGAGAAGCAGGCTTCCTGCTGAGCAGGGAGCTCGACGCGGGGCTCGATCTCAGGACCCTGGGATCATGACCCGAGCCCAAGGCAGACACTTAACGACTGAGCCACCCAGACGCCCCAGAGGGAAGTTTCTTCCTCCTGCGACCCATGAGCCCCATCAGGTAGTTGATGGGACTAGTGAACACAATAAATCCTGACTCAAAAAATTTTATGAGGGGAAAAAGAAGAGACAACTGGGGAACTTTAAATACTTATTCAATGCTTGACACTAAGGAAGAGTGGTTAATATTTCAGTCATGACAATGAAATTGCAGGTTGTTTTGAAAAATCCCTTATCTTGTATATAGAAATAGAGATGAAATGAGGTGATGACTAGAACGTTCTCAAAATCATCCAGGAAGCAGTGTGTGGGGTGTGTGGGGTACAGATTAATAATTATGAACTCGTGGTGCATCTTTATTAAAGCTAGGCTGGTTGCTGACGTAAATGAAGGGAAGGGGGATTAAGGGCTATGTGAAGTTAAGAAAGGCAGAGGTGGGGAACACAGGGGATGTGGGAGGTACTGGCAGATGGAAGCATCAGGGTGACTCCCAGACTTCCAGGCCACATGCTCAAGTAGACAGGAACGTCATGCCCTGTGGCAGTGGACACAAAGAAGAACTGGGTTTTATGGTGGTGTTAGGGGAAGGCTGGGGCCCCAAAGCATCGTTTTCACTCCAGACAACTGGTGAGTCTGAGAGGCCTTCAAGATATCAAAGATGCTGAATAAATGTCTGGAACTCACAGAAGCAGTCTGGGCAGGATGCAAGAGTCTGCAGGCCACACATATATAGAGCTACACTGATGGGGAGAATAAGTCAGAGATTCAGGGAAGCGTTCTCCAGCTAATTATCCACACCTGTGGGCTGGGGAAGCAGAAATGAGTCAACTGGCAAATAACAGAAATATCACTTAAACTTTTAATTTTTGTCTTTTGCATGAAACCCTCCCCCTCAGAGTTTCTGGAAAGACTATAGCTGACTGACATGGGTTTCATAGGTATTCTTTCTCTGATGGGATCAGTGATGTATGAAAATTAGCAAAGAGGGGGCGCCTGGGTGGCTCAGTCGTTAAGCGTCTGCCTTCGGCTCAGGTCATGATCCCGGGGTCCTGGGATCGAGCCCCACATCGAGCTCCTTGCTCGGCGGGAAGCCTGCTTCTCCCTCTCCCACTCCCCCTGCTTGTGTTCCTTCTCTCACTGTGTCTCTCTCTGTCAAATAAATAAATAAAATCTTTTAAAAAAAAAAATTAGCAGAGTACACTAGAAAACAGCCACTAAATCATTAAAAGTTTTACATATATATGAAAAACTGTTTTCCTAAAATCTTTCCCTAATATGAAGTATGTCCAATGGTTTTTGAAATTGGCCAATCCAGAACAGAGGAGAAAAAGTAAACAATAACAGTAAATTAAAGGTCATGATGAATTTGGATAGTATTCTACACTTGTCAACAAACTTTCATAATTACTACTTCATTCAAAGCTCATAACAATGCTTTTTGATAGATAAATCATTATCATGAGAATATGCTTATAAATAATGAAGAAATATGGACATAAAATTTTAACAAGATTGGCTTATTAGGGTTATACTTCCAATTAAACAATGAGACAGAATTCTAACTAAAAACCTTGCTGTGCCCAGTCTGGATTTTTTCTAAGATAATTAATTCAGAGAATCTATCTGTAGTGGGTTCAACAGTGTCGTCCCCCCCCCCAAATTCATGTCTACTCAGGACATGTGAATGTGACTATAACTAAACATGGGGTCTTTGCAGAATTAAGAATTGGGGTGTCTGGCTGGCTCAGTCAGTAGAGCATGCTACTCTTGATCTTGGGGGCATGAGTTGAAGCCCGATGTTGGGTGTAGACCTTATTTAAAAAAAAAGAAAAAAGAAAAGAATTGAAATAAGATCATACTGGATTAGGATAGGTTCTAAAACCAGTGAGACTGTCCTCAGAAGAGGCATGAAAGGATGCACAGAAGCTGAGGGAAGAAGGCAACAGGAAGGCGGAGGAGACAGAGACTGGAAGGAGGTATCCACAAACCGAGACACATCAAGGATTTGCTACAATCACCGGAAGGAAGGAGGGAAGCATGGGGACAGTTTTTCCCTCAGAGCCCCCGGAAAACCTAACCCTGCCAACACCTCGATTTCAGACGTGTAGCCTCCAGAACTGTGAACGAACACATTTCTGATGCTCTGAGCCACCCAGTCTGGGGTACTTTGTTACAGAGCCCTAGGAAGCTAGTGCACCATCACTTATAGAATTTTTATTTTCCAATGAAAACCATTTTTCTTCATGAAGCCAAATGGCCCTTGATTCTAGCGTCTCTTGATCTATGTCATGTAAATTGTTCTGTGATGAATCTGGAATCTGTGAGATAGCAGAATCATTTACTGTGTTTAGATTAACTCACTATTTCCATTTGCAATTGCAAACAAAATAGCTAAGGTTATGGCTGGTTTTATTTGCAGTATAGAGTCTCTTTCTAAATTTCTCTCTTGACCTTGATTTATCTTCTTAATATTTGTATTCAAATGCTCTTCCTTTTTCAAAATAACTGAATTGCAAACTCATGGAGGGCAAAGTCATGTTTGTACACATTTGGCGGGTTACCTGTTGGACTGAACAACTCGAATATCATTCGCTGCCTTTCTATCAAACCACACCCCTGCAGGGAGTTACACTGGTCCACCTGATCTCTAGCCTTCTGAACCCTACAGACCACCATGAACAGAAACTTTCCCAAGGCTGAGAAAGAGAACAGTGCCGTATTTGAAGTTCTTCAGTATCTTGAAGGCAGAACAACTGCCTATCGGACCACATGACCCCATGTCACGTGTCCTTTCTCAGATGGAGTCTGTCCTTTGTCTTGTCAACCATGGAGCCATTAGACTCCATCAGATGGATGATCCTGGCCACTTTCTCATCTTCCTACCTGGCCTCTCCAACCGTGCCCATCCCTTCCATTTAAATTCGTATCAAGAGGACCTTTTCCTAAAACCCGTGTTCGCAAGTATCTAGGACATCATTCTCCAGAGAAACAATAGTTAAGACCAGGTGACAGCCCCAGATTTAATATTTAGGATCTGTTCATTCGTACAGCACTTAAACACAGTACCGTTTCTTTCTCGACTGTCTATGGTGCTTGGGGTTGAGAGACAGAACACACCCGTGGACCACGGCCGGAGAACCGCGGGGGTCCCCCCACGGCAGAGAGCGTCTGCAGGAAGCCCACCCACTGCACCCGCAATCTGCCGCAACTTGTGGCGGGGGGAGGGGGGGGCGGAGAGGCAAACATCAGCTCCTTCGGCAACTGTTCCCAAACACCCAGGACTGGATTCATAACTGACCGTTTTCCTCATTTTTGCCCTCACTTCCAACTTAGGACCCACAGGACAGAGCCTTCACCACTGCACCAGGAGAAAGCACCACCCCCCCTGCATCACACAGCATGCTCCCCCGTGATCAGCCCCAACCACAGCCTCCAGTCTGGGCTATTGGACACCTTGGGGTGTTTGCACCTGAAGCTTTTCTTCTCTCTTGTCTGCCTTGGAGTCTCTGCCAAAGGCAAATGATGGTGGCTGACTCCTTCGCTGGAGACTGTGAAGACGTCGCTTCTCCTGTTCCCGGCGGGTGGCCTACGCTTAGTCCCACAGGGCAGCGAGAAGCAACGTTCCTGCTGGACCGGCCCCCGAGACTTCAGTGTGACTGTTCCATCAGCAGAAACACAAACTCTGCCACTCCTGGTTTCAAGGGCTGATTCTATACAATGATGAGTCCCGTCTCGCAACATGTACCCTGTACTCATAATCCAACATTATAAATGCCCTTACGGGGCAACCTGATTCCTGTGATGTGTTATGTAATACATGTGATTCGTTTTATTGGATTATCTCTTAATTCTTGCTTGTATTTTTATTTCTACTCATCTCTGTGGATTCCAACCTATCAGAAATGCCAATACGCTATGAATGGAAATATAATTACATAAGGATTAAATGCTTCTTTTCAGTTTGTGCCACATTCACATGGAAAACTCAGGAATTATTTCCTGATCATGCTGTTGTCTTTGCCTTACAAATCAAGGCTTAAAAAAAAAAAGTGCATTCTAATATTTTAAGAGGAGATGTAATCACACAGAGAAGCCAGTGAGGGGAAAGAGAGGCAGGGATGTTGGGAAGCAAAGATGAAGCAGTGCATTACTCAGGAGCCTGCTGCATCGCCCAGAGAAGCAGCCAGTCCCTCAGCCACACAGGACATCGCTGGCCCGCGTACAGCCAATCCCCATGTCCGACCAGAGCATCAGGACAAAGACAGCGCGTGTCTCCAGCTCCTTCTCATCTCCCATCTCTCACTGGTCAAGACTCTCCCTACTAGGAGTTAACATTTGCAGCTCTTGTCATCGGAGCATTGCAGACATTGGCCAGTGACGCCATACGGCCCAGTCTGTCACACCATATGGCGTCACGTTGTTCTTGCCCAGGAGTTGGGCAGGGGGAACAGAGCCTCGGTGGGTCTATCCCGTCGGAGCTGCCTGCTGGGGCTTCTGTGTCCCCCACCCAGGGGTGACACCGGAGTCCTTCCAGATGTCAGCACTCACCATGGGGGGAAGGGAAGACAGCCCATGCTGCTAGCGGGGATGTCCCAGTGGCCGGGGTTTGGAGGTGGCATCAAAGGCAGTGACTCTCTCCATAAACAAGGAGTCAAAAGCCCAAGACACAATGAGACCTAGAAACATGTGATCCTTCTACATTTAACATAGGAAGATTCTGACAACTGAAGTGTCAGCACAATAAACCATCCTGAAAAATATAAATAACTGCCAAACTGGAACTAGAGAGCTGTAGAAGCCCAGAATTGAGGCTACTGGAATATACAGCCACCTGTCCTCCCAACAGAGTGGACAGGTTAAAATCAAAATATTTAATAATGGCAACCCCCAAACCATTTGTCTTCAGCTGGTGCTGGGACAGAGAAGCAACAGTGAAAATTAAGTCAACCTACCCCCTCAGAGTAAGGACCGAAGTTAGGCTGGCCAGGACTAAGGCAAAATATAGAGAACATAAGACATTTCTAACGCCTGAAAGTCGTTATTTAGAGGGGAAAACAATCACTATTGTCTTTGATGTAGAACTATATCCCTACACACAGGATAATGAAAGAGCATCGTTCAAGGAAAAGCCATGCTAAATGAGCCGCCACAATGTTTACCTGTTTAATTACATAACACAAATATCAATGTTTTCATTAATATGTGTGTGTTACAAGAACTTAGAGAATCTCAATCGGAAAATGATCACAAAGTGGGTCTACCGGTCAGTCTCAGTTATGAATGAATCAGGTCCTGGAGCGCATGTGGTCTTGTAAGATCATCCTCATCAAACGTGGTCCTGAGGCATAGTAATAGGACAGCACAGCGGACACGTGTGGGAGGTGCAACCATTGGATAGCAGATTACCTTCCCTCTGATTTCCCTAATCCCCGCGGCATGTAGCACAGCAATGAGCTCGTCTGTATTCAGTGCAGTTTCAGATACAAGAAGGCCCTGCTGCCACCTCTGTCCCCCTCCCCGGCGTCCAGGGAGGCCCTTCCTTCAGGCTTCATGGTCGACCTTCCCAAAGGACATGGTGTACTTCACAGTAAACCACTGGCAGAGACGAGACCACTAGCCAGGCAAGCGCAGTCTGGCGCCTCTTTGTGGGTCTGAGCTGAGCTGGTGCCCGTCCTGATTAATGACTGAGCGACTGGATTTGCAACAGGAGGTCCCAGAAATCACAAGGCCCTTGCAGGTAGAAGGTGTGGTTTAAAATGCTAAGTATGAGACTTATGGCCCCGTGTTGCTGGAAGGTATCTCTCAGGACTGGTTTCCTCACTCAAACAAGGGAATTCCCAGACTGCATTGGAATACAGAGCCAAGAGTTGTACCAAAACCCCCCAACAGGAGGAGCTTGAGCAAGGTAGCAGCTGAGTTCCCCTCTGCCTCACGCTAGGGTCAAAAGAGGAAGACACCGGGGGCAGGGGTGGGGGGCAGCTCTAAGGGCCAGGGCTCGGGCCCCTCCTTCCTCACTGTTCTCCCCTGGTCCCCCTTGTCTGCAGGGCAGAGGTGGCCCGGAGTCAGCGGAGGGGACAGAATCCTAAGGCCTGGAACACATACCCCCCTGCCTGAAGGGCACAAGCCGTGTTGTGCTCCAGGGGGCGAGTACCAGCCCCAGAGCCAGCTCTTCACTTTTCAGCAATCGCATGAGCTGGTCGTGAAACACAGCCTTGATTAAAAATTCAATTACAGAAACTCACAACAATTTATATTAGAAACAAGGGCAACAGAGACTCAAAACTCAACCCTTCCAAATAACTCTATTTTACTATTTTTTTTTCTTAGATTTTATTTATTTATTTGAGAGAGAGAGAATGAGCGATAGAAAGCACGAGAGGGAAGAGGGTCAGAGGGAGAAGCAGACTCCCTGCTGAGCAGGAAGCCCGATGTGGGACTCGATCCCGGGACTCCAGGATCATGACCTGAGCCGAAGGCAGTCGCTTAACCAACTGAGCCACCCAGGCGCCCCTCTATTTTACTATTTTTGATGCTCTTACAGTGGTTATTTACTCCCATTGTTCACGCATGCAAATATTCCATAATGATATGCTACCGCATATGTTTTCCTCACAGTGAAGAAACTTCACGTGGGTGGCGTGAAATCAATCACAGGGGTGTATTTACACTACAGAAATTGGCAAACACTGCTATTCAGGCCTCCACTGATTGTCTTGTTGATGGTCTACACCTGCAGCTAGCCAACCAGCTCACACCTGTTTTGGTTCAGTCCTTAATCTAAGCATTTTTTATGTTTTAAAACATAAAAAGAGAGAAAATGGGACCGCAACAGACTGTATGTGGATGCAAAACCTGAACTCTATACTAGCAGGCCCTTTATAAGAAATGTTCCCGAACTGATGGAAAATATTAATAATGCAAATGACCCTGAAAAGCGCCCTTCCTGGCTGTCAGCTGGATGACACCCTGGGCCCTACAGAAGCAGCCTCCTTCCTCGCCATGTGGCCCCTCTAGCTTCTAAGCCAGCAAGGGAGAAGATCCCATGGGTCAAATCCCTCCCATGCTTGGAGTCTCCTTGGCCAGGAAGCGCCCAGTCCCGTCTCAGGGCCCCCCTGAATAGGCCAGACCCAAGCCTGCTGAGGATAATCGCCCTTTCCTGAAGTCAGCTCTGTCATAAGGCATGCTCTGATTACAGAGTGATAGCCGGTCATAGTGCTAGGTACCCCCAATCAAGCGGATGAATTACACATGGACTTGGATCCCTGGGGTCATCCTAGGGTTCTTCCGGGGGGCAGCCTTATCGTTTCTGCCCTATCTCTTGTATTTACATTATTGAGAAGTTAATGAGATCACGGACAATTAATGCACATATATAGGGTGTGTACACACACACTGGACTCTCTAATGCTTCTTTCGGCAGAAACAGCTACAGTGTTTGATTCGAGCTTCTTTTTAAATGAAAGCAGTACTTTAAGTATTGATGGTCAACAAGAACTTACTTCAGGGGCAGAACGAAAGCAGTGAGCAACAAACCAGCGGGATTTCTCACGAGGTCCACAGGAATACGTGGGACCCACGTGCGTCCAGATGACATATAAAGAAAACATCTCCTCTGCCACGTCAAATACACAGATGTCACCTGCACCCTCTCTTTTTAGCAAGGATAATGCCCCTACCCTTTGTGGAAAACAAGACAACAGGCCCCAAATGGAATCGTGATGCTAAGTCCCATATCACAAAACTGAGACTTAATTACACTCCTGGCTCTTTCAGAAATCAGTCAATCCATCACCTGATCAGCACCAGTCCGGTCATCTGCCCCGTAGACCCCTGCTCTTCCCTAAAGCAAAATAACTTTGCAATAACCAACCAGCTTTTTGGCCTGGTAAAACTCCCTTGTCCCCACTCCTGTCTGCCCACAAACACCTTTCATGTTCTACACCTCCTCCTCGGAGCGCCTGCCTATCTACTGAATTGGATGCTGTCCAATGCAAACTCATTTTTGCGCAAATAAACTCAAAATTTTTAATGTGCCTCAGTTTATCTTTCAAGAGTTCTGGTGTCAGAGAAGGAACCAAAGGCGACCCCTGACAGCCCCGAGGAACAAGAGCACCCAAGCAAAGTACCTGATGGGTCCCTCGGGCTCGCTGCTCCACGGTCTCCGGAGGTGATGGGCGCGTCCCCTTCAGATCCGGGGTCCTGGAGCCCCGGGACTTTGCGTTAGAAGCCTGCAGACTATTTGAGCTCTTCTTTTTCCAGAGGGGTCTGGAAGGAACCGCACAGGGATTGAACTGGGTCTGACTTAAGCGGGAGTGGAGCCAGCGTGAGGCCTCAGGTGAATTAAATTTTGTTTTAAGGGTGAACAAGCAGGTTAAATGTATCAAAGATAATCCTGAATTACGGTGGCCTCAGTAGAGAACTTTTAACTCAAATGAGGTTATCCATTTACAAGGTGCCCTAGAGAAAAAGGGGTTTCAGGCAAGCATTCACCATAAAAAGGGAAAATTATCTTTCCACCTCTACAATTTCAGGTGACCAGTATAAGACCCCTGGAACACCCCACTCATTCAAGAGCCTGCAGATGGGATTCTGGGAAAACTGGCAGAAGTCAATATCAAAATTCATAAAAAACATAAAACCAATGAATCACTGAAATAGTAATTAGCAAAAGCGTATTGTGCACCCACCAAAAAGATAGTTTGTAAATGGAAAACACTCAAAACAAAACATGGAATACTGCTCACAGGTATAATGTTATAAAGACGCTTATACCATGTGCAGGGTCTTCATGGCGATTGGTTAAAATACTAGAATTTTCTTAAATGCCTAGGAATTGGTTAAGTGGTTAGCTCCTATCAGTTTTAGAGAACTATTTAAGTTCTGCTTAGGATTGTTAGAGGCAGAAGCAAGAAAGTGACCCAGGTCAAGTTGTCCTTACTTGTCTTCAAAACAAACTAAATTAAGCTTTGCTTGTATGATTAAGCTGGTTTTATCTGCTCAGAGAATTTTCAAGTCTGGCTTCCATATGTGTTTGCCTTTAAGACCTGCAGAGGGTGAGAATTCTTACCAAAGTTCGCTTTCCCACATCAGTCCCTATGCTGACTGGTTGAGAGAAAAATGTAAAATTTTCATTGTCCTTTTCTTTGCAAATTCAGACTCTGGTGGATTTGATTTTGGTGTACCCATTGGTTGTTCCATCTTTCTCTCCCAGGACAGCTATTGCTTTCTTGTCTCATTTGTCCTGAGAACTCAGCTTGGGAGCCCTCAGGCTGGGGGTCCCAGCAGGTAGCTGGACAGGACTGTGGGTTGCAGTCCCTTTGCAGCTGGAGTTCTGCTGAGTGTTGCCAGCTCTCAGGGGAAACTGAGTCTGTCTTTCTTTTGGTTATCCTTGGGATTGGTTCTGGATCTTGGGAGGGTAGTATATTTTGCACCCTCTTTGGGGATGTCTCTTGCATTCAAGGAGTTGTTCAATACTGCTGGGAATATTTACTGTTTGTCTCAGGTGCAACCTGACAAGAGATTTGAATGGATTCTTTATAAAGTAGGTCTCAGGTCAGAAATTGGCTCCAGGTGGAAGCCTGATAGGAATTTTTTTTTTAGGCCTTCTTTCCTAAGCTAAAATGAAGCTGTGTTCCCAGAGGCAAAGAAAAGCTTTCTGAAGCCTTTGTGGAAGGATTTACTAAAACTTCCAAAGACATGCAAGTCTAAAGCTAGAACACAGGAATCTTTCGAAATTTCCATCTTAGCTGAAGTTCCGCCAGCTCTAAAGGAGCAAGCTGAAAATAATGGTTGGATGACCCACTCAGGCTCCCTATCGTTCAGGTTACACCCCAGTTCTTTGAGAAATTAAACACTGTACTTGTCTTACAAATCTAGCCTTTTGTAAGATCAGCAATGTGGCTCTAGAAATAATTCAAAGCCGACCTACCCATTTTACCAATCCCAGAACATCCCTTATTCATCTCAAAAGGCTTGCAGATGTTGTAAAAGACCTGGATTCAGGGAATAAAAACACTTCATGGTGGAACTCAAATTCTTTCTCTGTGCCTTTTGCGATGTTAAGTATTCTACATGGTTCTCTCTAGGAACCAAGGCGATTTATATCAGAAGGAAAGAATGAATGGCTATTTTACAAACTAGGCCTATGAAAAATATTAAAAGTCCCAACAGTATGAGTAAAAAGCTTTAGCCATCTGAGCAGATGACCTTAACTTACTGCATCTGCCATAAACACAATATGGAGTGTTTTGTGTTATTGTACCTGTCCTGTGGCTAAAAGTTTTTAAATGAAAGCTATAAGATCTCTGTTTGCCTCTGTCTGTATGTTTATGTATGTCGATTAGAAACGTGTAATTTTTTTTCCTACCTCCAGATGGCATTGCCAAAATTAATTTGTAAAGAGCTCTATTTTATTAGCTTAAAGACAATCAAGTGTTTGCATAACTCACGTATACTCTCAGAAATACAGAAACTAACTCAAAGGTTTTGCAAATTCACATGATCTAGGTTAATCTTAGGTTAAAAGCTAGTTTAAGTTTGTTGGTTTAATTAAAATGGGCATGTCCTTACAGTTATCAGCATTAAACATAATACTTAATGCTACTTAGGTTTACTAAAAGTTAAATAAGCTCGTTATTTCTGTTACAGAATTTTTTCAGCAAGAATGATAACTTAAGATGATGGTTTGCTGTTTAATGTCTCATGAAATTTTCCTGACTGATGTAAACATAATTACTAAGAGCAAGTGAATTAAAATAGATGGAAGTAAAAGTTTATACATGAACTTTCCAATAGTAATTATGCTTTATAACATGTCCACGTAAGAATACTCTCCAAAATTTTTTGATAACTTAAAATAAGGGAAATGATGGATATTCTTTTAATATATAATCATTTCCAAATAAGATAAAATACTGAAGCATGAATCAGTGAATGCTGGTTTATCCTAAAGATATTTGGATCTACTAGGAGACATGTTTGTGCCACATTGAAAAATTTACAATAAGAAAGAATATACTTCTAGAAATTATGAAATGTATTAAAAATTTGCCAAACCACAGAATACTAGTGTGACAGTCCACAATTGCTTACTTCTAGATTTTCACTGGGAATTAAGGATTCTAAAGGTTAAGAATTGTAATTAATATATGTATTTAAAGCTATGTTGAAATAAAAATGAAAGAAAACAACTGTGTATAAAAAGTTGGTAAGGAAAGTAAAATGATCAATTGTTCCAGAATGAGAAAGACAAATCTAGGACAAAATCTGAATGGACTTAAAAAATCATGGAAGATTTGTGGTAAGGGAATCTTGAAAAAAGAATTTTATGTGTGATCAAGCTGGCTAAGATTGGAATGGCTTTATTTAAGTTTTTAAAAGAATGAGTTTTAATATCAAAAGTATACTGGTGCAATTTAGAATTTGGTTTACTCTTTATTAAGTTTTCTTGGACTCTTGGTCTGCTTTTGATTAGAGACTGTCAAAGTTTTTTTGTTTTGTTTTGTGGTGGTTGTTGTTTTACCTTTGGAGTAATGTACCCAGAAAGCAAAGATTTTGTGGCTTACCAAATAATTTACTGTGCCTCCCACTGTCTTTATAGGGTCTTTAATAACAAGAAAACCCAGTCTTCTCAATATTAAAAGAGCTAATTTCTTGTTTACGACTATGTAACCCTCTGTATTTGCTTTTTTAAATCTTCCATTGTCACTTTGGTTACATAGGTCATTAAATATTTTTCATAATGATCTATGATCCTATTTAATCAACCATTCAAACTTTTGGGTCTTTTTCCCAAAATCAAATTCCAAACAGAGTCACTTTAACCTCTAACTTTGAAATTTCCCAGGGGTCCTCAGACAATTTTAAAGGATTTGTCTCTGCCTTTGTAAAAGAGAGATATTAACTAACTGGGTAAATATCCTACAACCTTAAGCCTTTCAGTAAGTAAATGCCACATCCTCTATGTAACGAGCATTGTTTTGGCAACCAGTGCTTATTTGACTGTATTGTTTTGCTGTTCCCAGTGTCACCTGAGGGCTGTTTCTCACATTTCTTGATTCCAAGATTGTGAATCTCGTCTGTGTTCTGCCAGTGAGATTCTCTCCCATGAGACTTTGAAAATGCAAGGATGACAGACACCATATTATTCTCCCTTTGGATCTGGTGAGCAAAGGCTTGCTGTGGCAGATATGAGGTTTTGCACCCCTTGGGCTCTTACCCTGATTCATTCACTTCAGTGACCATTGGCACTGGTTTCCCATAGTTTCCTTATCAGGGCAGCACCAGTACCTTCCTGACTCTCTGGACCAGAACTGTAGTGATAAGGCTGAAAACAAGCTTCAGGCTCTGATGCCTTCTGCAGCCTTTCCAACATTTTAAACACTAAATTCCCTATATAATTCATTTTGTGCTGCAAATATCTAAAGCACTATATATATTACTGAATGATATACTCTTAATCTCATGGCTCAAATAATAAACAACAAGACATCCATGTTTCAATTCCCAAACTACATTTTTATTGGGAGGAGTGAAACTGTCCAAATAAGCTAAGTTATTTTGCTCAAGATCTTACCAGATTTTGATACAACCTTAAAGGGAAGACAACTACAGAAGCCTACTTTATTGAAGATTAGAATTTTCATATTATACTGGAACATACTGACTACTGTAGCATATTGACTAATAGCATGTACTGTTATGAGTATACCTTTATAAAATTGAATGATGTCCCATGTAAAATGGCATTAATTATATCCATGTGGTGAATTGTTTAAATTCTACATGTGATCATCAAACCCTGGGAAATCAGGAAAGAGTACAAATTCTGACCTATAATTTTATAATACAAGCACTATCACAAGAAAGCAACCT
This sequence comes from Eumetopias jubatus, assembly GCF_037043125.1. Classification (NCBI taxonomy): domain Eukaryota; kingdom Metazoa; phylum Chordata; class Mammalia; order Carnivora; family Otariidae; genus Eumetopias; species Eumetopias jubatus. Next base: position 29,633,490 of record NW_028274816.1, read on the forward strand.
CAATCACCTTGTGCTGATCATTAATTGTGGACTGTAAAAATAATTTATTTTGGGATATTATCAAATTTAGTCTCATTAAATCAGATAAAGCAGTTTAGTCCGTAGGAAATGTGTTCCTATGTCTAATGATCCATTTGGAAATAAACGAGTGCACAAATCCTGGTCTCTGGCACAGCAAGGTTAGGGGACAGAAATTGAAGCAAGCTCTGGTTCTGAGAAGAGGAAAAGGATGACCCTGTAAAGTGACTAAGGCCAGACCATATGCCAGGACTGCTATGAATCACATTCTGTGTGTGCACAAGATACTCTGAATTTGATGAAACTGTCTATCATGTTCTCCCTCTCAACCAAATAATCTAATCTGTTTGGACACCAAGAAGCAGCCAAATTGTAGTCCAAGAGGAATCACCACCTTAGCCTTAGCCATCCTAAATTAGGGCAAGTAGACTGTGGGGGATTACCACCATGAGAAGTAGGGGGGGAAATTGGGGATTTGGTGCCAAACTAATTTGTATTTAGAAATTTTTTAAATAATGAAAGAGCCTCTCACAACAGACTTATTGAATCAGAATCTGTCTTTTTACAAGATCCCAGGTGATTCCTCTGCAAATTAAATTTTGAGAAGCATGGATCTATGATTCATTGGCAATTACCAGTTGTACTCTCAGAAGAACAAGGTAAAGAGAATAATATTCTTGGCTTTGTAATGGAGAAATGTATTTCTAGTCACAAAAGAGAATACTCTGAAAAATACAAATATATGCCAAAGGTGTAGGAAGCAAACCAAAATTTTTGAATCAAATCAAGCTTGGCCTGAGGATCGTGCTCTGTGGAAAAGTCATGTCAAGATTATCAGTCCCACATCTTCAGTTAAATAGCTTTGAAATGTGTCCTATGAGGGAGAAACAGCATTATTATGCTATGAGCCAATTCGGATACAGTTTAATTAAATAATACGCAAGGTCATGGAGCATGACTGGCAGAGTCATTCAGAACAGAATTAACTACTCATTTTACTGTGGCCATCCCTGGTTGTCATCTAACACTGTGGCATATAAACTCTAAGGAAGGTTCTGGCACTGCAGATTTATCCCTGTAGCCAGGGGAATTGAATTTTTTCTCTCTGAAGCCATAGAAACCCATTCCATCTTTCTACTTTTAATCCTTTGCTGATTCTAGAGGCTTCCTACCAAGTAATTTGATGCCAAACAGTTGTTCTCCTTGCAGCTGCCAAACAGACCGGCATTTGCAGCCTCGGGTTGTGTCCCATGTTGGCTCTCTCCCAAATGTCATTCCCTACAAGGCTTTTCTTTCAACTGATGCATTAGGGTCTTTGAATGACAACATGAAATTAAATGGAAAATGACATTCATGAGAAAAGACGCTCCTTTCCAATAACTGAGACTCTCCACCCATCTGTCATTGCTTCCTTCTCTGTCTGCCTCATGGTTTTCCACAAATCCCAAGCAGCTTGATACAAATGTGATCATTAGAGGATTTTCATACATTAATGCAAATTATGCACTGGCAACACTTAGGACATTCTGCTCAGACTAGGTTGATGCCCTCCCATAGAAGAGCGTGTATGTCAAGAGAGTGCAAATTCAAACCACTTTCCTTTGAATCATCTTACCACTAAAATTATCATAAAACATTTTCAATAAAATTATCAAAAAGCATGGTCCTTTAATTTTGATGACTTGCCAAATATAAAATTAATTCAAAACTTTATTACTTACAACAAAAATGTATCATTTCCTAAAAAGAGAGAGAGACAGAAAGAGAAAGACAGGATAGATGATAGAGAGAGAGATTTGGATAGACAGATTCAATAAATGTTGAGCTCTTAACAGAGGGCCAAGAAATATCAACACTACTAGTTATAATACCAGTTCCAGAAAGAGGAGAAATTGTTTTCAAGGAAATTAAAATTTGTTTCAAGAATAAATATTTGAGTTCCATAAAAAATAAGTTTATATACAAGGGGAAAATATGTAGCAGCAATTGAGAGGTAAGGATCAGCATAGGCATGAATTGATAAGACATAGTTAAAAGATTAAGGAAGAATATTTGCTTAGCAGTGAGGAGAAGAGAGCTGAATATTTAAAGCACACCACACAAAAGAAACCAAGGTGGTGAAGCAGAAAATAACACCAGTAGTTTTAGTCATTCTTTAATTCAGTCGGTAACCAATCATTGATCCCCTTCTTCTGGAAAAAAGACCAAGACAGATCCAGGTCACTCCATCCCTACTCTATAACCACTTATGTTATTTCTGCTGGGAGAAATAAACTCATGCACTGATGAATGGAGGGAACATGCAATTCCACTGGCTACACTTTTGGGCTATTTTAAGTAGGAAACCATAGATAAAATGTTGGCAAGTTGGTTTAAAGCTAGATCCAACAAACACGTTAAAAGTTAGGATGATTATTCATTTTGTCATTGAATTTTTCCTTTTACTGAGTTTTATATACCCTAAATTTACATTAAATTTCTAGTTTCAACAATGGACTCAAAAATATGTAATTAAAAATACGGTCTGTGGAACTAAATATTTTCAAAATTATTTTAATTTATAGGGACAAAAACAAACACTATTTTTTTGAGAAAGAGAGAGAGTGTGTGTGAGCAGGGGCTGGGAGAGGGTACAAGGAGACGGGGAGAGAGAATCCTAAGGAGGCTCCATATCCAGCCCAGAGCCCAATACAGGGCTTGATCGCATCACCCTGAGATCATGACCCAAGCCAAAATCAAGAGTGGGAGGCCTAACTGAGCCACTCAAGCACTCCAGCAAACATTATTTATAAGAGAGGATGATAAGGCAAAAGTAGTGTGGTAGGCTGAATAATGCCCCAACCCCAAAGATGTCTATGCCATAATCCCTAGAAACTGTGAGTGTTACCTTGCATAATAAAGGGACTTTGCAGATATGATTAAATTAAGGCTCCAACAGAGGGAGATTATCCTAGATATTATCTGATTGGCTCAGTGTAATCATAAAGGGCCTTAAAAGATGGAAGAAGAAGGGTCAGAATCTAAGAATGTAGTGAGACAATGGAATCAGAGGTCAGAAAGAGAGAGAGAGAGAGATCCTAAAAAATACTGTGCAGTTGGCTTTGAAGATGGAAGGGAACAGGAGACATGGAATGCAGCCAACTTGCAGAAGTTGAAAAGGCAAAGAAACAACTTCTCTCCTAGAGCCTCCAGAAGGAATGCAGCCCTGCTGACACCTTGATTTTAGGACTTCTGACCTCCAAAATGGTAAGATAATAAAGTTGTGTTGTTTCAGACACTAAATTTTTGTGATGCGTTACATCAATGATAAAAAAGAGCTAATGCGAGTATATAAAAAGTTGTTCAACATCATTCATTGACATTAAAGTAAAAAATCACTATGAGAAAACAGTACACGCATACTGAACTCACTGAAAATGGCATAACATGACCACTAAAACTGGAAACTATGAAGTATCGGGGAGGGTAAGGAGTAACAGGAACGTTCATACTGCTCCTGCAGTCACCATGGTACATTGTTACCCTAATGGCTCCCATTTACGCTCAGCAGGGTCATGTGGCTTCCTTGGCCAATGGGACATCAGCAAATGTAAAATAAACAGAGGCTTCATAAATGCTGGGATATTGGTGCCACCTTAAAATGAGGCTGTCTACCTTATGAGGAAGACCAGTTTAGTATCTTGAAGGAAAGAAGACAACATGGAGACAGAGGGACAGAATCGAGCTCAGTTAGTCTAGCTAAGCCCCTCCCTATCAACCTTCCAGGTGTATGTGCAAAACTGACAGAACAACACACAGCTTGCTCAGAGAACTGTGAGAAATAATACATTGTTGTTTTAAAGCCACAAAGCCCAAAAGACTAGTTTGTGCTTCAGATCCCAAAAAGTTAAGGCAAGAGAAACATCAATAACATCTGGAAGCTGGAGTGTAGAGAAGCATTAGAAACAGAAGGTCAGTTAGAGGCACCAGATTTCCTCCATAACCCCATGAATCTGGCTGACTCCCTGCCTCCTTTGCACTCTGAAGAGGCACTAGGGCTCTAGCATACACAGGGATTAGATGAAAGTCTCCATAGAAGAGTAAGATTCCATGCATTGACCAAATTTAGGTCCTCAGTCTTAGAATTTCCAGCCTCAGTGGGAAATATGCCAAGCCAAGGTGCAGACAGGTGGAGGTTCTTTATGAACCTTCTTTATGAAATCGTTCTATTAGAGCACTATATAATGAGCGCCACTAGAGGGTTGTCTAAGCTACCCCTACTCTTGAGCTTCTAAAAGATTTTCAGTGACTTATCATGAATATGAGTAGACAAGCAAGACCACCAGGCATTGAAGTAAAGCTTCTATGATGACAGACACAAAACCAAAACAAGGGAACCAAGAGAACTCGGTGCTATGAGCAAATTTTTTAAAAGGATCATTGATATCATTAGTACCTTGAAAAAAATATTTTATTGATGAAACAAGAACAGGAGACTGTAAGAAAAGAACATTCAGAGCATTGCAAAGAGCCCTTAGAAATTGCAATATGATTACAGTGATGAAAAACTGAAAAGAAAGTTTGAAAGACAAACTTAAGGGACTCTCCATGAAGACAAGAAAACAAAAGTAATAACAACACCATCAAAGGAAAGGGAAATTGCAGAGAAAAGATAAGAAAAGTAAACAAAATCTATCCAAGAAATCCAAATCCAAATATTAGGATTTCTAGAAGGCTAAAATGAAAAAATTAAGTGAAAGAATTTTTTTTTTAATTCAACAAATTTCCCCAGAACTGACATGAATTTCCAAAATCTGGCACAATAAACCAAAAAGGCAGGTTTTCAAATGTTTCCATAGGGCCAGGACTTCAATCTTCAAATAGACTAAAAATCAAGATGTCATCAGACTTCTCAAAAGAAGCACCCCTCCCCCCAAAAAAGATGAAAAAGCTGGCTTGAGGGTTCTAAGAGAAGATTACTTTCAATATGGGATTTCATACTGAATGTGATACTGTTTTTAATATATGCAGCTGAAAACGCTGATTTTAGCTTTTGCTGGAGTATCACTTGAGAGTGTCAGAGACATCTACTACCTACTCTGTGTCACCAGTGAACAGGCTATATAAAACCTGCCCCATGTCTGAGAAAAAAATAAAAAGCATGTTCATGTATGTCCCTTGAGACATTGCATTGAGTGCATTGTCAGTGCATTGAGATGTGCACCAATATCCTAACTAACACATTTAATGGTACTTGCAACTCATGCTTCCATGATATAATAAAACAAAGTTGTAGATCAAAAAGAGCATGATCTATGGGGAACCTGGGTGACTCAGTCAGTTGAGTGTCTGATTCTTGATTTCAGCTCAGGTCACGATCTGAGGGTGGTGAGATCAAGCCCCATATCAGGCTCCATGCTGGGCATGGAGCCTGCTTAAGAATCTCTCCCTTCCTCTCCCTCAGCCCCTCTTCCCTCTCATTGCCCCTCCCCCACTGCTCTTGAGCACGCATGTGCACACACTCTCTCTTAAAGAAAAAAAAACTGCAATGATCTATACCAGAAGATCTAGAGAGTCTATATTCTATATTGTATAATAAAATTCTTATTCTATATTTTAAAATGAAATATTCATTGAGGCTGTTAAACAGGTCTGAATTCATACCAATCGGAGGAAATGTTCAAATGGATGTCCTTCCTTTACACCTGAGACATGGCATGAATTTATTGAACAATATTTAGCAATCTACATATACCATCTCAAACCTCAGTCCTTTTCTCTTCAGTAAGGAATTACAAAAGGGTGGAAAATATTTATCACACATCTACCATTTAAACATTCTTGAGACAACACCCTATTCTTCTCTGTATTACTTAGAGTACCTAATGTAGTTTTGAGTGAGGAGAACGTTTTCAACAAATACATAATGAATATGAACAAAATAAAGAACATTTTGAATATAATATTTTGAAAGTATGATAATAGATACTGGGCAAGAAGTTTAAAAAGGATGACTTTTATTTAGCTTTCTGTTTAGTAGACTTAGGTTGGAAAATATTTCTACTCTGGTGGAATTCTATTACAATCAAGATTTAGTATCATAGAAATACCTACATGATGCTTACAATTCATAAGGTCATAAAGATTTGGAGAAAAGCTTAGACAAGGAACAAAATTTACCAATCTACCAAAATTTGCCAAGTCTCCTGTGAACTAAACAACTAAATGACAACATATACAGCAATCTCTCTTTCTTTCTCTCTCTGGCTCTCTGTCTCATCTCAGGATCTAGAAATGTTGTCTCAAAAAAAAAAAAAAGCAATTAAAGTGTGTCCCTATAGTCCTTTGTAATCTAACATCAAAATTTTATGTTCCCCATTCACTCGGTACCAAGTTTAAATGTAACTGCTAGGAAGGGAACATTACCACATGTCTGCATGAAAAAATGGCCATGTCTCCTTTATAATGCATTCCAAAGCTCTCCCACCCAAGCAGTTGTTCCTTATTATTAATTCTGAGTCTCTGGTTGCCAATGATGCAGTGGGAATGAGAACTAATAAGCTAGTATGTGCTCTTGTCCTGAATGTCTTCTTATATAATAAGATGCAGACACATTCCTTCTTTCTCCTCTTTCCTTCCATTCCACTCTGGAGGACAGTGCATTGAGAGAAAATATGTATTGCTTATATTATACCCCATCTAGTTTCCAGAACAGACTCCCTACTAGCTCCCAAAGGTTTCTGAGGCAGTTCAAAAAACATGAAAAGAAGCGAGAGGGAAAGATTCTCTACAATTCAGATCCCACCATATGGCAGGTGCTAAGCTAGACATTTTCTAATGTGTTTACTTTAGTTCATATTCTCTAATAAAGAGGATTATTATTTTATTGCCATTTTGTAGATGAGTCAATTGTGACTTGGACTTTAAATAATTTCTCCAAATTACGTAGCTAGCAATTGGCAAAGCCGGGATTCACAAACTGGATCACCGGCCCCCAAGTGCTAGTCTTGACCACGCGACCCCTCTAGGTCACATTTCTATGTTGTCTGCTTTTTCTTTGTGTCTACCAGTTAAATCCATGAAGGACCGAAATGCCTTTTTAGAGAGTTTGCCAGTGAGAATTACGGTTACAGAATGTGCATTTGAAACAGCATGGTTTGAACAAGGATTTCCAAACCCTATGTTTCAGAACCTCGACAGATCTACAATAATCCAAAAGAAAACTTTATAAAAACCTTAGGAAACTCAAAACAGAGTTATTTTTAATTTGCTGATTTCATTTCCCTGTAGGGCTTTTAGAAAAATAATGAGATAAATAATTACGAAGTCATCACAATAGGGCACGTGCATTACAAATACAGTATTCTCGGAACCATGTAAAAGAATTATATTATTCATCCCTGGTCCTCTTCTACTCTTGAGAAGGAAGAGACAAGTGGCTCTGGTTAAATGTCATTTTTTCTCTCTTTCCTTTCTGCCTTGCTCTATGTCCTCCTGGGCTAAAATCTACAGGGTACCATTCCCAGGCTTTCTTATGCTCTGGCTGCCAACGAGATGCAGCCAGGGAGAGACACAGGAACATCAACCGTGGGAGGAGCAACAAGTCAAGGTATTTTGACCCCTGCCCTCTCCCCGCCAGATTACGGTGGGTGCTCACGGGGGCTGCACGCTCTCACCTGCGGCCACTGCTCCCATTGTGTGGCTCTTCTCCCTTGATGATTCAACAGCTCATCATTAAACTCTCTGCAATCGACTCTCTTGGTTGTGACAACTGTCTCCTGCAGGAACCCCTGTGAGAGTGATGACGACTAGAGGTAGTCCCAAAGCACACCTTCAAAATAGGGTAACAGGAGAGGACTGCTCATGTATCACGTCAACCCAGACACCTGCTCCTTGAAATGGGCCTTGCAATTCTGGGGCCTGCCGTGGCCTCATCGCTCCTCAAACCTCCAGCTGGAGGTAGCGTGGGACGCAGGTCAGGTGCAGCGAGACACTGGCCCGTGGTTACCAAAGCAGCAAGAGTGTTAACCAGGACTGTCGGGAGGACTAACTATTCTTGTCTGCCTGGGCAATGGACACGGGGGGGGAAAGATGGATGTAAAGTGCCGACTTCGTTCAAAGTACTGGAGACCGCAAGCATTACTGCCTGAGAGTCAACCGTGTCTACCCTACGGAGTTCCATGTGACACCTGCAGGTCTCCGATGCTGAGGCTGGGAAGAAACGGGATTCTGACACTCAGGATAATGGCATTAGGGGGAGCATACCTGAGGTTGAGAAGTCAGAATCTCCCCCTCCCTCTGTCGCCATCAGAAGCTGATGAGTGATGGAGTATCATATTAAATTTGGGCTACATTTATTTATATGCATGCACTCTCTTGGGATTTAGGGTTTCAAAAATTGACTTGAATACCTGGAATGGTATTAACAGTCTGCATGACTGATTAATTCTTTCATCAATGGGCATCTATACTCAACGAGGTTAACATGAGAAATTCCCAAGGAAAACTGTGAATGAACAAGGCCAGTGGCTTAAGAACAGGATCTAACAGATGTGAAGTGCTCAGCTGCCCCTAAGTATGCCCCCAGGAGGGGCAGGATAGGACTGTGGCATGCATCTTGGTACTCAGACCTCAATGGAAAACTACAGCAAAGCAACAAAGAAAAGACTACTTAAGACTTAAATTTCATATGAATTAAGTTGTAGGTGCTGTCAGAACATAAGGAGAACGTGAAATTGTTAGTGAAAGAAGGGAATGAAGCTTGTTCATGTAATTAGCATGACAGAAGCAGGGTCAATAGCAGCTGTGTTTTGTGTCCAGTGAATGATTTCTTTCCCCCATAGTCTCCTGCTACCTTATATAATGAATACCAGTAGTGATTAAATTTCACAATTTAGCTTCCAGGTTAAAATATGACTATATTAATTTCCCTTGAAATAATACAGTAGTTAATGGGGATTTTGTGTTTCCCCCACACTGGAGATGTAAGTGTGAGGTTTTCGTTTCTGTCTTTTAATTAAGTAAGGCACAATAAGCAAAGGGCAATAATGGATTTTGAGTGGAAAAATAAGAAAACTGAGCTGGGAACTCTGCCTTCCCAGATATATATTTAAATTTACATAGATATGTATCTATCTATCTATGTAGAAGCCAAAGGGAACCCAAGGTCTATACTATACATGATGGTACTCAATATATATATAGTATGTATACGTACCATATATGGTACTTCATGTTTATGCGTGTGTATACACACACACACACACACACACACACACACACACATATATACATATAATAGACCTTCCCATCTGGCTTCCAGTCTGGTTCTGATCAATTGAAGGGAAGAAGAGACCTCCTGCCAGCTTGTAGTTTGGCTGTGGCTCTCTGCCTGGAGTTTCCCCCTGACAAGGAGCCCTCTTGCCACTGCTAAAGCTCTAACGGAGGCCCAGACCAGCTGCTTCTTCACGCCCCTCAGGCCTTGGCACGGTAAACAGCTTTCAGTTGTGACTCACCGTTACCATCACTTGCTTTTTGCTTCTCCCTACACCTGGTCTCTCCATTAAAATCCCTTCAATTCACTCAGAGTGTGCCATTTGCTTCCTGCTAGGAATCCGACTCATGCACAATTGTTTGGTGAATTTCGGATCAGCCATATACAGTGATTCAAGACTTTGGGAATGTACCCTCACTGGGGTATTATTACATCATGTTTCTTTTATGAGCTGAAAAAAAATTTTTTTGGTCTTTGTATAAAGGAAGGTTTCATTTCTTCTAGGTAAAGAGATTAATGTTTGATGATACTGTGTATTATATAATTCCTTTTTTGTACTATTAGTAAAAATACTTACTACTCATCTCCATTGTGCTTAGTACCAAGGATACAACAGTGAATGAAATCCCTACTCTTATAGTTTCAGAACGTTTAAAAAAAAAACAACAACAATCAAATTAATAAAATAAGTGCAGATGATACCTGGTGCCAGGAAAGGAGGAAGTCAGGAGGTGACCCTAGACCTAAGCTTAGCCCAGGACAAGCATGGGAGGGATGCTGGTGGCCTTCCCCACTTTCCTTGCCTGCTTTAGTTCAGGTGCTTATATTATCATGCACTCCAGGGAGAAGGCTCACCCCCAGCCCCAGGAGGTAAATGTGGATGACTATAAGCCAATCATAGTAACTCTACTCCCTTGACACTGAGTCATTCAGGCCTGGACCTGACACACAATTCCAACCAATGAGACATAACAGGGACACCTGCAGGGCACCTTCCTGAAAGTGTTTTTTTTTCTCTCCTAACCAAGAAATGAGGAGCCGTAAATGCTCCTTTGCCTTAGTGGGAATGTCACCATAAACACCTGTGATGCTTGAAACTACAGTGGACAACGTCCAGTCTTGAGGTAACAGGATTGTGTCTAGCCATGTGCTGAGGAGAGCAGAGCAGAAAGATGAACAGATTTGGGTCCTGGACGACCCTGCTGAACTGATAAAACTCGGAGTCCCTTGTCCTTTCATCACTTAAGCCGCTCTTCACTTAAAAGCAAGAACTCAACAAAGCCATTCCATTTAAGCTGAGACCTAAAAGATGAGAAGAAGCCAGCAGATGAAAAAGTAGGGGACAACACACGAGGGGGAGGGGAAAAAACAAGGATAAAGTTGTGAGAGTGGGGGGAAGGACAGGGCCCCAAGCTGCTAAACGGCACCAGCTGGAATGTGTGTTTGCCCTGTGTCTACCAGGAGCATCCCTGACTTTATCTCTTCACATTTCAGGTTCTAAGATCTCCTCTCTAATCTCTGTACACATATATTTTTGTAAGCTGTCTTAAACTGTATTTGGAGAATCTGAAAAAGCACAGAAAGAAATCCCACAAACTCCACGACTGTCCCAAGTTAAAATAGTTTGTGTTGTTCTTTCCACCATATTTTACAGAACTGGAATCCCAATTTTTGTTAGGAAAACATAATCACTAAAGTCATTATTCATCTTGGACATCAATCCCAGTATTTGAGTTCAGTCTAATTCACTGGAACATAGTCTAATAGATACAGCCATAGTTTATTCTGATAATTTAATTTACGCCTTTATAAAAGATAAATGAATTCAAAGACATCAGCTATGCTTCCTGTTTTGACCATCTTGAGTGTGTGATTATGTAATTTTCCCTATTATTTATTTTTACAGTGCCTATGGGGTTGGCTGAATCTGCAGAGAAAGCCTTCCTGGCAGTCATTAAATGTGCTTTAATATAATCCCTTTATTAACTGCCAACATAATCTCTCTAAGAACTACTAAGCTTCAAAGCTGATGACTTACTAATCGCGGTTTGTGACATTAAACATGTAGGGTCTTTAACAGTAAATCAAGCAACAAGCAGAAAGTTCTCTGAACTCTAAACTTTCAAGAATAAAATACTTCTCTGACTTGGTCCAGGACAACTATATGCAAAAATATCAGAAAAAAAAAGTACCATGTGCAATAGGAAGTTTTGCCATAAGGGATTCCAAAGCAAGAGCCA